>NC_136070.1:925844467-927174113 GCF_964261635.1 Lissotriton helveticus
ATTTTGTTATATATATATATATATACTAGCAGCCCGTCCCGACCTTGTCCGGGTGCAACAGGGTTCCTCGACCCCCGCGAAAAAAAAAAGTAGTCCCTCAGAAGTAGCGCCAGCCGCGACGTGCGTACTCACATCAGGGGCGTGGGGAGGAGCGGCGTCCAGGAGCGCGACGAGAAGCGGCAGACATGGCGCGGGGGAGGAGCGCTGACGTGCGGAGCAGCGGACAGGCCAGCGGCGGTGCGACCAGTGGACAGGCGGGAGGAGCGGCGGCTGAGGTAAGGAGACCCATGTCGGGGCAGGCGGGGGACAGGCTGGGCGGGGGCCCGGGCAGCAGGAGAAAAGAGAATGATCCCGTGTTTTTATGGTGAAACAGTAATCATTAACACACCTCTAGGCCAAAAACATTAGCTATGATGTAAGCTTTCCCAGCCAATGTACACTCTGTAGAACGGATTGGTCAGCTGTACACCTCTGCAAAGAAGAACCGACATATTTAAAGCAGTATATCAGCAGCGGACAGGCGGGAGGAGTGGCGGCTGAGGTAAGGGGACCCATATCGGGGCAGGCGGGGTCGGGGCAGGCGGGGGACGCGCCGGGGGGGGGGCCGGGCTGCTGGACAATGTCGGTCTGGCGGGGGTCGGGAAGCCTGTTGCTCCCGGACAACGTCGGGACGGGCTGCTAGTATATATATATATATATATATATATATATATATTCAAGACAATCCTTCTTTCCGAATGTAAAGTAGGCACCGACTCCGTGGGGTAATAATCAAGGATTATTTATTGTATTCCAAACTGCAGACGCGTTTCGACGGTCACTGCCGCCTTGGTCACTACATCTGCATTCACCTCTAAACGTGCTCTATTTATAGTGGTTACAAAAGACATGTAACACTGTAGAAAAAAAGTTTGTGTGATGTGGAATTTAACCACAGGTTTTCATGGCAACATGCAGGCAGGTAATAGACATGGTAGAGTTTTTTGAACGATAATACTGCAAGTCATGCAATGAATTACATACAAATATAATCACTCTCCATGGAAATAATGTGCAAATAGGTATATCTTTACACTTAATAAATGTTATAATTGCGCTGTGTTTTTGACCCTATGCAATGTTTCCCCCACTTTGTAATGCCTGTATTTAGCTCTTGATTAGGCATGCCCGGTCCCGCGTGTACGTGAGGTAAACATAGAGGATGTACTCCATGTTTTGATGCTATTTAATTAGCGGTGCGCACGCATTCTGTAACGATCATCTTGGTGTCCGACTAGATGCTGTGTATAGCGCCTCCGGTCCGTATATATATATATATATATATATATATAAACTTGATACTGAGAACACAACGCGTTTGCTAGTGTCCATATAATTCTATGAGCCTCCGCATGCTGTCTGGTTCCTAGATTCCTCAAGATTGGGATCAACCATTTGGGCCTGGCCTTACTATAATCAGGACAAAAAAAGAGGGCATGGGCCACAGTTTCTTCTCCATAACCACAGGATAGACAAGCCATTGCGACAGGGTTAACAGGCGCTCCCATGTCGACAAATAGATACAGGGTGGAAGGGACCCATGCCAGAATTGAACATATAGCTTTCTGGACAAAATCAGCTCGATTTCACCTAGAAACTGTTCAGTTAAAACAAAAAATCTTTTTCCCTTAGAAAATAGTTAGTGAGCGTGCCCACGGCCAGGCTCGAGGTGAGCAGGCATAGTTGGAAGTTTATATAGCACCTTGTTCAGCTCCAATTTGCTGGTTAGTGGGCTATTTCCCATGGCTCTTCCAAGAGTCTATCTTTCCCTATGCTGAGCAGGGTGTCTCATTAATTTAATTTAGGGGTGTTAATGTAAAGTTGTGTACTGGGGACAAAGCTATACTGATCGGGATGAATTGATAAGGGCGCGCACTGGACTAACTAGGGCCTTTGCAATTATTTTACACCGTGCTTTTAACAGGTAATGGGCCTATAAGATTTGACGTCTACTGTGTTTTCCCCAGTTTCACAAAACAAACTATTCCCTATCGTCATATAAAATGACGATAGGGAAGATTCCCCAGTAATCAATGTATTTGCCAATTGATACTCTGTGGAAAAAGCAACACCTCCTCTAGGTTAGTTTTAGGTTGACACTGAACTCTGGTGCCCTTTGCCAGATGAAGTTAAAAGTATTTTTTGTAATCTCCTTGTAGAATTCTGTATGAACTAAGAGACAGAGGGTTTGAATAATGTAAAGAAACTCTAAGGTGTACATTCACTTTGATGGTATTCATCCTGCCTAACCATAAGCAAAAGAAAGGTGACTATCTGCTAATGTCATTATGAAGAGACGTAATGAGATGTAGAAAGTTGGTCTTGTAGAGCTCCGATATTTGATCAAAAGGATCACTCACTCCGAGATTTTACAGTGTTCACCCTGTCTAGTGATAAAGCCAAGTTCAAAATGTGTGTTTTTGTTAAGTTAATATTGAAACCATATACGTGAAGTGAATATATCTTGCAAAATTAGGGTTATGTTATTATTTTGTTATGTTATTATTTTTGTAAAGCTCTTGATTACCCATAGGGCATTGGCTGAACGCTACTGTGAGTATATTCCCCGCGTGCGATCTGACATCAAAAATTAACCTAATGTTTTTCCCATATGAACTATATGAACAGCTAGGTTTTCAAAGCCTTTCTAAGGGCCAGTGAGTTTGGCATGGTTTTAACCTGGTGAGGAAGTTCGTTACAGGCTTTCAAAGTTCCAATCACAAAGCTTCTACGTCCCAGGACAGATGCTGGAATCTAGAAACAGTCACTAGGTTAGACGTGGCTGAGTGGAGAGCCCTACCTAGACTATACCAGGTGAAGCTTTTTCTCAGAAAGGCTGGTCCTTGGCCATGCAATGCTTTGTAAGGGATGCAAAGCAATTTAAAAACAATCCTCTGTCTGACATAATGAAATTCTTTGACTATCGTGTCCAAATTTGATGCCCTCAATGGTCTTATCTTTTCTGATATTTGCTGTGGAAGGCACAATGCCAAGGTCAAAGAGCAACAGAGATAAAGGGCAGACTTTAAGTCTACATATCCCTTCCCAGAGCAAACTATGTGTCAGTTTGGGCTTGATGGATAACCTCATTGTGGGTGGGTGCTACCTGACCAATTGCCATGAATATAAAGGTAGGCCCTAATCTAATCTTGAAGGGTGTTTTGAGAAGAAATCACTACTTCACCTGGTTGAATGCTTTTTCTGCATCTAATGAAACCAACAATGTAGGCATCATTTTTCTTCTGGCTTTTTCATCCAGGTAGACTACCTGGGAAAATATTATCCTGCATTTGCTGGCATTTAATACTCCTTAATTGGTTGGGGGTGTATCAGGTCTTGGAGGAGGAGGGAGTCCAAATTGGATGCAAGCATTTTTGTATTTATTTTGGCATCAACACTGAGCAGGTCATCTCTTTTGTCAGGGGTTAAGAGCTGGCGAGAAACTCATGATAGAAATGTGAATTGTTCCTCCTCAAAGAAAGGGCCAGAAGAGTGTATGGTAGTTTAAAGGTCTTGCAAAGCTTTCCGCGTGTCCTCATCCATGATGAGATTGGTCCGATAGGGAGTTGTATGTCACTATTTTCTTAGTTTTGCCTCAGAAGTCTCCAAGCATCATGCAAGCCCAGGGCTTTTAATATATTTTATAGGTCTTAGAGAAAGTACCTGACTGTGTTTTGAAAGCACCTGATCTGTCCTTCTAAATGCCCCAGACAAGGTTGCTATGTACCATTATTTCTTTGTCTCCCTCTACAATGCAAGCAAACATGTCAGAAAGGCCACTAAGAAGGTGACACGGCCAATAATAGGCAAGTACAGTGTAGGTAATGAGTCACCTACCCTGGATTTGACCTATGACCATAATCTACCATTGCTTTTTATTTTTCTTACTCACCATAGGGATTTGTGAAATAAGAGAGACACTCTACCGTGATTTGTTCGGGCTGATGTCTAATAGCTGTGGTGAAGCTCGACTTGTATCCAAAGGTGTGTCTCTTGGGGGAAACATCCTTAACGACGCAACTTTTACCACGCAGTGCCTTTACAACGCAGGTTTTTCAACGCAAGTCATTACAACGAATTGCGCTGGGGGGCGCTCTAGGATAGGTATTAGTTTCATTTACTATCCAACACCTTCCCTACTATCCACGGGGACTGGAGTTGGAATAGTGAATTAAACTATTTACTATCCAGCACCCCCCAACGCAAGTCATTGTAACGACTTGCGTTGAAAAAACTGCGTTGTAAAACCATGCGTGGTAAAAGCATGCGTTGTAACAACGTACATCCGTCTCTTGGAGTCTTATCATGGCATATTCCTCTTCCCAGAGAGCACTCCAGAGCCTAACTCTATTATTACGAATATTCAGCCCCTTCATGTTAAGTGAAACAATTTTGATCAATGAGTTTATTCAGAGTCTGCATGCTCATTAGTAATCTGTGAAGGAATGCTGCTAACCTCACGGCCTCTATTGCCCGTGCACTTCATGTAATTCTACAAAACAAATGCTGGAGACATATAGAATGCCCCACTTCCTCAACATAACCCCGTTACATACAGACTTCAAAACAGTACACAGCAACCTTGTACCAGGGCTTGTAGTGCCCCCCTTCCTCTGGAGAACCACAGTGGCTCTGAATTATTTAGGCCATTTTTCCACAGTAGAGTGGTATGATGCTACTGGGACTTCAGTTGTAATCTCTGAATCAAAATGTAAGAGTACGAAGCAAAAGGAAGAAAAAGGTAGAAGCAATAAGGATGAGAGTAAGACATGAAGAAGAAGAGAAAGTGGGAAATGAAATAGCCATCCTACGTCCCTTCTGTATGTAGGTAGTGAGCAGATGGATTCTGTCCAGCCCAGAGAGGTGGACAAATGCCTCCCTGAGGGTGCTTCCATTCCACCCCAGCCCTCATCATCCTTTATCAAGTCTAACAGTCAGTTCCCTGAATGCCATGTGCAGTTCATGCTCTCAGTACTTCTAGCTACAGTGCTGGCTTGGCGTATTATAAAAAAATACAAAGAATCATAACCTTTAGACATATTATAAAACATCAAATTAAACCTACACATAGGCAAGCATTTATTTTCAGGACAAAAACCAGTCAAATTTATCAAATGGAAGCTCAAAATAAGTTCATCAACCATACTTTGACATAACAAACCACATAGATATGATGTGCTGTCTACAAGTGAGGACCCTAGCCTAACCTTGCCTGTGCTAAGGCTGTTCTCTCTAACTAGAAGGACAGGGTGAGGAGGGTCACCGCAGCTCCTTTGTTGGTGTACCTGCAAGGAAGCTATCTGCTAAGTCCCATAATTGGCTCCACATCCTGTTACTTCAAAGCATGCCTACATCACCTGTAAATAAATTCCAGCGCCTAACAATTTTTTTTAGCATTTACTCACGTCCCTAAGACTGATCTTGTATGATCTCTTTGGTGTCTAGTGTGAATGTAATGAAAATAGCTGTGATGGAACTCCTGTATTGCAGATAGGTAATGATTTCTTCTCCATCATGGGTTCTTCATTGGTATTCATAAACACTTTAATACAATGTTCAGATGACTTATCAATTATCACTATTAATTATACCTTTCTTTATCACATTAATTACTGAAGAGGTTATTACCAATCATTTCCACTAATTCCGGTGGCAATAGTGGATCAAATCCAAAGCTCTGCGGCCCTACTCAGCTCCCAAAATCCTGTCCAAATAAACAAATGGGGCCCTAGACACACCCAGAAAATACAATTGGACTTTCTCTGGAGACTAAGGGGAAGGCACAAAAACATACAGACCAATCTCCTGAGTAAGATGAGGCATGGAAACAGCCTTTAGCAGAATGTCTGAGTCAGGACATTGCACCACCCCATTGTCAAGAAACTTGAGAAAAGATCTGCAAAAAAGCGGAGAGTTGAGAGCCACCAAAAAGGTGAACTAGGGAGTCTAGAAGGTAAGGTCTAAAGTCTCAAGAAAGGTTTCTCTAGAGTCTCCAGGACCAGGCAAATATCAAGGCAGAGCAAGGTGATGAAGCATTGGACATGATAAAGAAAAACTTTTCATAAGAGCGGCTCACCCTCCCTAAGCATTCCTAAAGTTCCTGGGCGGCCTTAGAAAGTGGTTCATTGAGCCCAGTAAAGCAGAAACAGATAGGTAGATTCAAATCAAACTCCTCCCAGAGAACATGTGGAAACTCAAAGTATGTCTGAGAATGGGATGGGGCTTGTACCAGCTCTGTGACAAGAGTAGTATTTTAAGGTGTAAGAACGTAAAGATTCTGTATAGTCTTGACCAGATGTCTAGGGAGAATCCAGTTTTGTGGCAAACCAATACACTCCCTCAAAACTGGCAGAAAAAAGGTTGTTGAGTGGCAGACACCCAAAGGATTGGAGGACTAAAGGCATCATTTCGGCAAGCTCTACTGCCAGGGACCGAAGTAGGGAAAACCATGCACGAAGAGCCCAAAGAGGAATTCCCATATTCATATTGCCAGCACTGGTGATTCTGCACTGGATACTTGTCCTGTGAATCACGCCCCAGCCATGATGACCTCTCCTAAGTCCCTGTTCCATCATTGGTAGCCCATACCTGGGTGCTCTGTCACATCCTGTCATTTAACATGTGTTTGGGAAGTGAGATTTTTTCCATTAATTTAGATGAATCTGTGCATTCTGGGATGTCCAAATTGCTGCCCGGTGGTCGAGTAAACCAAACGTTTGGGGCGACCAACTTTATTCTCTCATAGTGCCTTTTGTTACGATTGAAAGAAAAAGAATGTTTGTTTTAAAAGTGTGTTTCAGGTAGCAGTATCAGAATTGCTCTTTTAAAGTTGTGGTATCTAATGTCCTCTGGTAGACATTAGGTAAATATGTATTTTGTAACTAGAATTTTTTTTATGTTTACATTTTCTTGGTTGAACGGTGTTCCTTTTTTTAACATAGTTTTAACTACCCTAACTGACCTTTTTTTTTTCCCTTCTCTTTGTTTTTCTTTCAGGTGCAGTGCAAAACTGGGCGTATGCCTAGCACTCTGGCCCTCATGAATTTGCCTTAAGATTCGGAGGCAATGAAACATGTTGGCCTGTCATACTTGCTGGTCAGAACATGAGCTTGTTTTTTACTATGTGCCAGGGACTGGGCTATTATTTATATGAGTAGCACAGTTCCCTGTACAAATTTTAAGTTTTTTGAGTGTATGTGAGCACTCTGTTTTTGGGTGTTTTTGCAGGAGGATTGTACGTGATTTATCATTTCCTTGTTGCTAGATGACACCATGGGGTCGATTCTGATCCGGTAAAAAAAATGTCCGTACGAATCGTATCCGGAGCTCTCTCTGTACGACTCATACACACGCCGTACAACCCGCCGAGTACGATCTGGACCGGGGCATCAGGACGCGATCCGTACGGTCCACGTCAGGTAAGGGCGAATCGTACGGAAAAGCGCACAATCACATACACACCGTATGGTGCATACCCCCCATGATCGCAGGGGTACGCCAACTACACCCAGGGTACATGGGGTATGGTCCGTACCCCCCATGATCGCAGGGGTACGCCCCGTACACCCAGCGTACATGGGGTACGGTGCGTACCCCTGCGATCATGGGGGTTACGCACCGTACCCCATGTATGCTGGGTGTACGGGGCGTACCCCTGCGATCATGGGGGGTACGCACCGTACCGGGGGGGGGGGGGCGTTCTGTACCTGTTTCGGCACGAACTCTGCTTTTACGGCTGTTTTCAGCTCCCGTAAAAAAAAAAGGGTCGTACGGTGCGTACCCGACACGTAACATACTTGCTGGGTCGTATAAACCAGCCGCGAGCCGTACAGATCTCGCGTACAGCGGGTTCCGACGGAGACTCGTACGGGGATTTGAGTCGTACGGTCTCTGTACGATTCGTACGGAGTCCGGCTCCTGGTACGAATCGTACTTCGACGTACGTACGCGGGACGTTGCAGGGTACGATTCGTATGGGAATAACGCTTTGAACGGCTATTCGGAGAGGTTTTTACCGGATCGGAATCGACCCCCATGTGTGTGAAGTGTGTTTTTTGGTATTAATATTGAGTGCCTTCCCTGAAAGAATTAGCTATGCCAATGATGAGAAGCAGGAGCTAGCAGGATTGTTACCCTATGGCACCAGTCGCGGCCGGGATGGCTCGCACGAGGGGGGGCGTGTGCGGGAGAGGTAGTGTGGGGAGGTGGGTCATGGGGGAGGTCGTGCTTGGGGTGTTTCTTTTTTTTTTTTTTAAGATTGTAAACTTACCTTCCAGCCGGCTGGGTCCCGCATCTTCTCAGCTCCTGCTCTCCTGCCTCCGGCAGGAACAGGAAGCAGGCAGCCAGGCTCCCTCCCCTAAGCAGTGTTGTGATTGCAGCTTTGTGATTGGTTGGGACAGCGCCCAGCCAGGCGCTTATGGGGAGGCCATGTTTTCCATGTAGGCTGCATTGCAGCCTGCATAGAGAACTATAGAGTGCGCATGACTGGTTTTGGGCAGCCCCATAGGGTGGACCAAACAGTCTTTGCGCACTAAACAGTAAGAATATCGAGTTTTTTATTTTGACTTCCACTAATATCGAGTGCAAAATATTGGAATACAAAAATATCGACTGTCAGAATATCGTGGTAAAGAATATCGATTCTAAGGTAAGTAATATCGTTTTTAACAATATCGAAGTCACTAATATTGTTTTAAAAAATATCGGTCAATAATCTCATTTGCAAAAATATAGTTGTTAAAAGTATTGTTTTTTTAGTTAGTGTTATGTATTTTAGTATGCATTTTAAATGTATGTGTTCGATTTTTTGTCTAAGTATTGCATTCGTTTTTTAATATATGTATTACATTTTTAGAAGTTATTAATTTTATTTTAAGTAAATTGTGAGTTTTAGTTCTGTAGCGGGTTGTGGGTTTATAGGGGAATAGGGTGGGAAGTAATTTAATTATAATACATTTATTAAGAATTTTTAGATTTTATTAATTTTATTTTAATTACATTTTGCGTTTTAGTTCCTTCATGGGTGGTGGGTTTATAGGGGAATATGGTGGTAAGTAATTTAATTGTAATTAATAAATATTTTTTATTGATTAATATATGTATTTAATGTTATATTATTAATTATGGCTATTAATGTATTATTACATTTTTATTAATTTGTTAATATTACTTAATGGATAATTGAGTCATTTTTTAGGAGTGGTGGTGGGTTGATAGGGGAGTAGGGTTGGAAGTAATTTAATTATAATTAATTAATTAATATTTTTTATTAATTAATATTTATGTAGTTAATATTTTGTATTGTTAATTGTGGTAATTAATGTATTATTAATTGGTTGTTAATTAATTAATTGCTAATTATGTTAATTGTGCCATTTCTTTACGAGTGGGTTGTGGGTTGATAGGGGAGTAGGGTGGGAAGTAATTTAATTATAATTAATTAATTAATATTTTTATTAACTAATATTTGTATTTAATCATTTGTATTGTTAATTGTGGTAATTTATTGTTAATTGGTTGTTATTTATTATTAATTATTTGCTAATTATGTTATTTGTGCCCTTTTTTTCACGAGCAGGGTTGTGGGTTGATTGGGGAGTAGGGTGGGAAGTAATTTAATTTTAATACACTTTTTTATTATTTTCAATATAACATTTTTGTAATGTTATTTTAAAGTGTTAATTGTGTGAATTAATTTATTAATAATGTTTTTTGCTTGTTAACTTATCAATTATTTAATTGTTAATTATGTTAATTGTGTCATGTTTACAACATTGGTGGTGTCATTTATAGGTGGGAGGTAAATTATTTTTAATTATTTAATTATTTGTTAATTAATGCTAATTAATTAATTAAATATTAAAAATGTTAATTGTGGAATAATTTTGATGTCTGAGTTGTGGGGTTTATAATTGTAAGTGTTGGGAACAAATCTTTTTACAATTAATTTATGATTTGTTGTTAATTGTTATTCATTTTTTATGTACAATTAATTATGGGAATTGTGTAAATATTTTTAGGTATTTGTTTTGGTGTTTATTGGGGTAGAGGGTTGAAACAAATTTAGTTTAAATAAATTCATCAATAGTTGATCATTAATATTCATTTATTATTTGATAAATATTTGTGCTAATAGTTTTTTTTATTTTGTTTGAGTATTTAGGTTTGATAGCTGTACTCTTTGGTTGTATCCCCTCCGCTATCCAACACTTTCCCTACTGTTGCACTAGCTGGAGTGGGAAAGTAATTTTTACCCCTACGCTATCCAACACTTTCCCTACTGTTGCACTCGCTGGAGTGGGAATAGTAATTTTTACCCCTACGCTATCCAACACTTTCCATACTGTTGTACTCCCTGGAGTGGGAATTGTAATTTTATCCTCTACGCTATCCAACACTTTCCCTACTGTTGCTCTTATTGGAGTGGGAATAGTAAATGATTACTCTACGCTATCCAACACTTTCCCTACTGTTGCACTTGCTGGAGAGGGAATAGTAATTTTTATCCCTCCGCTATCCAACACTTTCCCTACTGTTGCACTCTCTGGAGTGAGAACAATAATTTTTTTGCCTCCGCTATCCAACACTTTCCCTACTGTTGCACTTGCTGTAGGGGGAATAGTAATTTTTTCCCCTTTGCTATAGAACACTTTCCCTACTGTTGCATTCATAGGAGTGGGAATAGTAAACGATTCACCTCCTCTATCCAACACTTTCCCTACTGTAGCATTCATTGGAGTGGGAATAGTAAATTATTCCCCTCCGCTATCCAACACTTTCCCTACTGTTGCAGTCCCTAGTGTGGGAATAGTAATGTTATCCCCTCTGCTATCCAACACTGTCCCTACTGTTGCACTTATTGGAGTGGGAATAGTACATTATTCCCCTCCGCTATCCAACACTTTCCCTACTGTTGCACTTGCTGGAGTGGGAATAGTAATTTTTATCCCTCCGCTATCCAACAATTTCTCTACTGTTGCACTTGCTAGAGTGGGAATAGTAAATTATTCCTCTCCGCTATCCAACACTTTCCCTACTGTTGGACTCCTTGGAGTTTGAATAGTAATTTTTACCCAGTCGCTATCCAACACTTTCCCTACTGTTGCACTCGCTGGAGTGGGAATAGTAATTTTTATGCCTTTGCTATCCAACACTTTTCCTACTGTTGCACTTGATGTAGTGTAAAATGTATGTGTGGAAATGAATAACTATTTTAATAATTCAATTTATAGTATATATTTTTATGTTACAGGTGCATGTATATATATATATTTATAACATTTTATAATTTATTAAATAATTATTATTAAGTAAATCTACATTACATTTTATATATGTATGTTTAATTTATTTTTACATTACATTTATTATTTATAATTGTTAACATTTTCTAATAATTCCCCCCAAAAATTACGTTATATGTAATATTTAATTTATTTGACATTATGTTGTATTCTTTAAAAAAATATATTTGTTTTACTTCGATATTTTTAACAACTATATATTTTTTTTCGATATTTTAGTACTTACCATTATGAAGATACAATGTCGATATTTTTTACATCGATATTTATGTCCCGATATTTTGTCCCTCAATATTTTGTCAGTGATCTGGCACACCACTCCTCTGCTCAGAGAGCAGCCCCACCCACAACCAAACTAAGGGGCTCATTAGGATGGCGGACGGAAGGACGACCGCCGTCCTGGAGTAGGCGGAAAAAGCCCTTTTCTGTCCGCCTGCCGCGGACAGTCCGACCGCCATATTAGGATGGGAAAAACTGTGAAAACTTCGTACGCGGCGGAAGAGAACGCACCGCCGCGGAACTACACCCGACCCTGCGGCGGACGTAACCAATCCAGAGACACTGCCGTACGGAGTGACGTCTCCGACCGTGTCCCAAATCACGATGGTGGAAAACACACATAAAACCGCTGCGGAAAAACAACCTGCCTGAACACGGCGGATTCCCCACAGCTAACAAACCACACATTGCGAAGATACCCACCACAAGCAGCTCGCCCACATGGACCCAGCGCTACACGCTTTTCCGATACTCTTCGCGATCCTCCACCAGCAAGTCATGGACCATCATCGACGACGACGCAGGTACGCTACACACCATTTACTTCCGGAAGGGGAGTACCTGGCAGGGCTGTGACTTTGGGAGGGGGGAGTGTCATGTCACAGGAAATACATTGACGAACGCACCAAAATATACACAATTGAAGTACACAACCAGGAATGACAGCGACAAACCACAAAACATGATTTATTAGCTTTATTCAACATAATAGGTGCATAATATCCGAATATCCAAGAGCATGGGCATTGTGCCCAACAGAGCAGGTACATCATTGGCAGCACGTGAGAGGGCAGAATGCAGTATCAGAACAGCAACAGGGCACTGTGCCCAACAGAGCAGGTCCATCAGAGGCAGCACGTGAGAGGGCAGAATGCAGTATCAGAACAGCAACAGGGCATTGTGGACAACAGAGCAGGGACATCATTGGCAGCATATGAGAGGGGCTACGTGCATCAACAGTCCATTGCACTGAACAGGTCCATCAGAGGCAGCACGTGAGAGGGGCTAAGTGCATCAACAGTCCATTGCACTGAACAGGTCCATCAGAGGCAGCACGTGAGAGGGGCTAAGTGCATCAACAGTCCATTGCACTGAACAGGTCCATCAGAGGCAGCACATGAGAGGGGCTAAGTGCATCAACAGTTCATTGCACTGAACAGGTCCATCAGAGGCAGCACGTGAGAGGGGCTAAGTGCACCAACAGGCCATTGCACTGAACAGGTCCATCAGAGGCAGCATGTGACAGGGGCTAAGTGCATCAACAGTCCCTGCACTGAACAGGTCCATCAGAGGCAGCACATGAGAGGGGCTAAGTGCATCAACAGTCCATTGCACTGAACAGGTCCATCAGAGGCAGCACGTGAGAGGGGCTAAGTGCATCAACAGTCCATTGCACTGAACAGGTACATCATTGGCAGCACGAGAGAGGGCAGAATGCAGTACCAGAACAGCAACAGGGCATTGTGGACAACAGAGCAGGTACATCATTGGCAGCACGTGAGAGGCCAGAATGCAGTACCAGAACAGCAACAGGGCATTGTGGACAACAGAGCAGGTACATCATTGGCAGCATGTGAGAGGGCAGAATGCAGTATTAGAACAGCAACAGGGCATTGTGGACAACAGAGCAGGTACATCATTGGCAGCACGTGAGAGGGCAGAATGCAGTATAAGAACAGCAACAGGGCATTGTGGACAACAGAGCAGGTACATCATTGGCAGCACGTGAGAGGGCAGAATGCAGTATCAGAACAGCAACAGGGCATTGTGGACAACAGAGCAGGTACATCATTGGCAGCACGTGAGAGGGCAGAATGCAGTACCAGAACAGCAACAGGGCATTGTGGACAACAGAGCAGGTACACCATTGGCAGCACGTGAGAGGGCAGAATGCAGTATCAGAACAGCAACAGGGCATTGTGGACAACAGAGCAGGTACATCATTGGCAGCACGTGAGAGGGCAGAATGCAGTATCAGAACAGCAACAGGGCATTGTGGACAACAGAGCAGGTACATCATTGCCAGCACGTGAGAGGGCAGAATGCAGTATCAGAAAAGCAACAGGACAATGTGGACAACAGAGCAGGTACATCATTGGCAGCACGTGAGAGGGCAGAATGCAGTATCAGAACAGCAACAGGGCATTGTGGACAACAGAGCAGGTACATCATTGACAGCACGTGAGAGGGCAGAATGCAGTATCAGAACAGCAACAGGGCATTGTGGACAACAGAGCAGGTACATCATTGGCAGCACGTGAGAGGGTAGAATGCAGTATCAGAACAGAAACAGGGCATTGTGGACAACAGAGCAGGTACATCATTGGCAGCACGTGAGAGGGCAGAATGCAGTATCAGAACAGCAACAGGGCATTGTGGACAACAGAGCAGGTACATCATTGGCAGCACGTGAGAGGGCAGAATGCAGTATCAGAACAGCAACAGGGCAATGTGGACAACAGAGCAGGTCCATCATTGGCAGCACGTGAGAGGGCAGAATGCAGTATCAGAACAGCAACAGGGCATTGTGGACAACAGAGCAGGTACATCATTGGCAGCATGTGAGAGGGCAGAATGCAGTATCAGAACAGCAACAGGGCACTGTGTCCAACAGAGCAGGTACATCATTGGCTAGCCAAGTACGTGTGTCAAGTGACCCGTCACAAGGAGAGTAATAAAACATAGGTGGTTACATTCGTCAATCTACACACAAACTTAAATGACATGTGACTGATGGCAACTAGACCTCACACCACAGAATCTGGTGGACTGCTTGAACAACTCGCCTCGGACACATCGCCAGCACCAGCAACAGGAGTGTAAGACACAGCCACCGATCTACTGACTGACACATGTGCCATAGACCCAGACACACCGCCAGCACCAGAAACAGGAGTGTGAGACACAGCCACCGATCTACTGACTGACACATGTGCCCTAGACCCAGACACACCGCCAGCACCAGCAACAGGAGTGTGAGACACAGCCACCGATCTACTGACTGACACATGAGCCCTAGACCCAGACACGCCGCCAGCACCAGAAACAGGAGTGTGAGACACAGCCACAGCTGTGGTGACTGACACATGTGCCATAGACCCAGACACACCGCCAGCACCAGAAACAGGAGTGTGAGACACAGCCACTGATCTACTGACTGACACATGTGCCATAGACCCAGACACACCGCCAGCACCAGCAACAGGAGTGTGAGACACAGCCACCAATCTACTGACTGACACATGTGCCATAGACCCAGACACACCGCCAGCACCAGCAACAGGAGTGTGAGACACAGCCACCGATCTACTGACTGACACATGTGCCATAGACCCAGACACACTGGCCGGACATGTCCCGGTACACTGACCAACAAATACCATGCCTGCACCTGACACATATGAGTGAACAGCAGCTGAGCCACTAGGACCACTGAAATGGTGAGCCACAGGGCTGTATGGGCCAGGAGGCAGGGTGGCTCTGGGAGCTGGGGACAGCTGTACTGTAGCGACATTGGGGTGTTCAGGTGTCAGTGGTGTGTGTTTCCGTTTCTTTGTGAAACGTAGGGGCACCCAGGACATGCCTGGACTGATAAGTGGAGTGGCATCACCAGACATCAAAGTTGTATCATGTGCTTGTGGTGGTCTGCTCTCTGGGGACGTGCTGGACCCTGCCTGCCGTTTGCTGTGGGCCTGCCTTCTGCCCTCTGCATCATGTGTAATGGGGGATGCAACAACAGTGTACTCCTTCCTCTGCTTCAGCGGGGCGTGGATGGGAGTAGAGGTATGGGGGGACTCCACCGCTGATACATGTGTTGTACGTTCCTTAAACATCATCCTCAGTGCAGCCAGGGGTGAAATATGCCTGTCCTTGATGGTGTTTGTGTCCATGGGAGAACCCTTGGTCATGGGATGTGCCTTGGACGTCGGAGGTGTCCTGTCCCTGGAATGGCCCTGATCCCTTTCCGGTGCCCTGTCCCTGGGTGCAGACATGTCCATTGTAGTGTCCCTCTCCTTTGAAGCTAGCCTGCTCTTGGGAGGTGCCCTTACCTTGGTACTGTCCTTGTCCTTGGGAGTGTCCCTGCTCTTGGGAGGTGCCCTTTCCTTGGTACTGTCCTTGGGAGTGTCCCTGCTCTTGGGAGATGCCCTTTCCTTGGTACTGTCCTTGTGAGTGTCCCTGCTCTTGGGAGGTGCCCTTTCCTTGGTACTGTCCTTGTCCTTGGGAGTGTCCCTGCTCTTGGGAAGTGCCCTTTCCTTGGTACTGTCCTTGTCCTTGGGAGTGTCCCTGCTCTTGGGAGGTGGCCTTTCCTTGGTACTGTCCTTGTCCTTGGGAGTGTCCCTGCTCTTGGGAGGTGGCCTTTCCTTGGTACTGTCCTTGTCCTTGGGAGTGTCCATGCTCTTGGGAGGTGACCTTGGCTTTGGAGTCACGTTGGTGGTGGATGGCTGTGTAGCATGTGAATCCATTTCCATACACACCCCTACATGATCCTGTCTGTCAACTCCAGTGTTGGACACGTCGTCTTCGGGTAAAGAGATCACAGGCTTAGGGGATGGTGTCTGTGCCCTCCGTGCCCTGCCTTGCTGCCTGTGGCTGCTCCTAGTGTAATAACCAGAATAAGAGGCCTGGTCTGAAGACTCACTCTCCCCTGTAACATCAAGTGGTGTGGATGGTTGTACAGAAGTAGCACCCTGTCTATGCGACTGTACAATGGCTGAGGACACAGTGTTTGCCAATGACTGAAGTGTTCTGTGGAGACCAGCAACATCGCCATGCATCCCCTCCATGAATGCCACCACCTGCCCCAACTTCCTATCGTGGTCTTGGAATGCATTGATCATGTTGGTCTGCCCTACACACAGCTGTCGCAGCAGATCAACAGCCTCTGCACAAAGTGCACTTTGTGTCACTGGGGCAGGGGCGGCGGTTCCTGCACCGAAGGCAACTCTGCTCCCCCTCCTCTGGCGAGCACGAGCAGTACATGTTACAGTGGGTGGCAGTGTGGGCCCTGTGTGCTGTGTCCCGACTGAAGGTGTCGATTGCCCACTCCCTGTCTGTGCCAACAGTGCAGACTCACCAACACTTTCTGAGGATGAGGGCGATGGTGTTTCCACATGCGAGTCCTAAGGGACGGTCCTGTCCCCCTCTCCGGGGCTGCCCTCTTCAGTGTCAGTCTGCGTGTGTGTGACCTCTGATTCGGAAGCATTGCCACCACTCATCTCCGTCGTCTGTGGGTCAGTGCCCTCTGCCAAAGCTGAAATAGAGAGAAACGCGGTGTGAGTAAGTGCCACACTCACGTAGTGAAGGACAACAGATCTAGGATTCCATTACATACATTGTACATGTAGCACACATCCTGCACACGTCCCACCCCTACTATCTGCACACATGTCATGCCATGGGACCACA
Source organism: Lissotriton helveticus (assembly GCF_964261635.1). Taxonomy (NCBI): domain Eukaryota; kingdom Metazoa; phylum Chordata; class Amphibia; order Caudata; family Salamandridae; genus Lissotriton; species Lissotriton helveticus. The sequence continues at coordinate 925,861,495 of NC_136070.1, forward strand.
GACCTCAACGGCATGTCCTGGAACCCTCAACTACCAAGCAAGTGGGCTGTCCACGTGGCGGACATGGAGGCCAACGCCTACTCCGCTAATGGCACCAGCATGGTATTTCAGCTAAACATACGCACCACGGAAGCCACTACTGTGTCTGAGCAGCAATACATGCATTGCAGGCCCAAGTAACATACACATACAATCTGCTTACCGCTAGTTTTCTGTGGTTCCCCACTCAGCTGGGCGGACAGGTCAGGATCCGTCACAGCAATGATACGGTGCATAAGAGGGGTCATGGTGCGGCGGGCCAGACGTGTAGATCTTGGAATCATCCCCAGTGTCATCTCCGCAACATTCTTGCTAAGCCTGGAGATGTCGTCCCAGCGCTTGTGGCAGTGTGTGTGTCGTCTATTGAACCCCTCCACTGCCCGTACATCACGTGCTATCGTCCTCCACACGGCCTTGCGAACGTGCAGCTTTACCTGCCATGATGGGAGACAAGAGGGTAACGTAAGTGGACAGTATGACATGCACAAATATCGCAGTAACACGATTCAACATGCAGCCATGCTCAGCACTACACATGTAAAGGTCCCACAGCACACCGCCAGGCCTGCATTAGACCGGAGCCACTGAACACCTCATGACCAACAACATGTACACCACTGTACTTACCACCTGTCCGGGTGCACCGTAGAGCCGTTGGTAGTGGCTGAGCACACCGTCCACAAGGACATCCAGTTCCGCTGCGGTGAAGGGACGCGACCGGGACTCTCGCACTCCCTGCATGGCAAGGTCCTGGACTGTGGCACAACAGCAGCAGCCGTTGGTCAGCTCAGCACCAGCAGGTCGAGGTGATGGTCACAGGCAGCAGCCGTTGGTCAGCTCAGCAGCAGCAGGTCGAGGTGATGGTCACAGGCAGCAGCCGTTGATCAGCTCAGCAGCAGCAGGTCGAGGTGATGGTCACAGGCAGCACTGGATCAAAGCAGTGAATGTGTGCTTGTGAAAGTCACACATATATAGGGCCCAGAGCCCATGTCAGTGGCACACGTGGCCAGCTATTGGTTCCCCCTGAATGCCTCATTCAAAAAGGCCCAATGACAGGCCCTGGTGTGGCGGTGCACTGTTTCCGCCATTGTTGATGGCGCATACGCGCCCCGCGTGACCTCTTCCCATTGGCTGCCTGTGCACGTGCCATCACGGACACACATCGGCAACCGCAAGTGCGCACTTCTGCGACGGTTGCATCTTTTGCAACAATGTTCAATCAGTGGCGCCACCATGGCGGTGCACGCCTTCCGCGGGGGAGGTGCAGGCCAACACATACTTGAAATTATGGAACTCGAAATGGCAGGTCATGACCCCCCTTACAGTCACGTTGCATCATCCACCGTACACCGGCCGTGGCAGGCCCTGTACTCAACCGCCGTGCCAGGCATGTCACCCACCGCCGGGCCAGGCCGGTCACCCACCGCTGGTCCAGGCCCGGTGCACAACCGCCGTGCCAGGCATGTCACCCACCGCCGGGCCAGGCCGGTCACCCACTGCCGGGCTAGGCCGGTCACCCACCGCCGGGCCAGGCCGGTCACCCACCGCCGGGCTAGGCCGGTCACCCACCGCCGGGCCAGGCCGGTCACCCACCGGGGTGACATGCCTGGCACGGCGGTTGAGCACAGGGCCTGGCACGGCGGTGGGTGACCGGCCTGGCCCGGCGGTGGGTGACCGGCCTAGCCCGGCGGTGGGTGACCGGCCTGGCCCGGCGGTGGGTGACCGGCCTAGCCCGGCGGTGGGTGACGGGCCTGGCCCGGCAGTTGGTGACCGGCCTGGCCCGGCGGTGGGTGACCGGCCTGCCCCGGCGGTGGGTGACATGCCTGGCACGGCGGTTGTGCACAGGGCCTGCCACGGCCGGTGTACGGTGGATGATGCAACGTGACTGTAAGGGGGGTCATGACCTGCCATTTCGATTTCCATATTTTCAAGTATGTGTTGGCCTGCACCTCCCCCGCGGAAGGCGTGCACCGCCATGGTGGCGCCAGTGATTGAACATTGTTGCAAGAGAAGCATCCGTCCCGGAAGCTTGCACATGCGGTTGCCGATGTGTGACCGTGACGGTCCGTGCACATGCAGCCAATTGAAATCGCGGAAGCAGTGCACCGCCATGGCGGCGCCAATGATGTTATTAATTGGACCGCTGCACCGTGCTGTATAGTCCGCTATTGCGTTATGAGGGTTGTGACCGTGCTGGCGAAACTGCATATGTCATGCACTATATCATGTGTGTTCATACTATGCCCATTGATGTGCACACAATGTGCTACACATGTGCATGTCGACGTGTTGACGTCTTGTATTTCCCTACATACGTTTCAAATTCTTCACATCTACACAGTACATCAGGCCTGTCTCGCCACATTCTGAATCTGTTGTCAGTGTGTAGTTAATGTGTGCTAATAACAATGGTGGGGGTACACATGCATTCTGTCTATGCGTATGTGTGTTGCCTGTTGTTTGACCATGCATGTAATGAGCGGATGCTTACCATTGTCAGTGTTGTCATTGGTGCATGATGGCATGGAGTGTGTGTAGCATTATCGTTTTGTGTTTGCACGTGCATGTGTGTCTGTGATGTGGCTTGTACACATTTGGGTCCTTACTTATGTCTTGTTGGCAGTAATGTTGACATGAGACCAAGTTGCATTGTACATGTTGACACACTTCATGTTGCTAGTGGCAGCACATTGTTCATAGGGCACTCCGTATTGTCGTAACTTTCTGAGATGTCACACATATGACTATTGTCCACAACATTTATCTTCTTGCTAGTGTTGGCTTACATGTGATGGAGTTGCACAGCCATGCGTTGTTTGTAAGTTGACTTATATTACATCTACTCCCACACAGGAGGGCTCCAAATGTCCATCGCCCATACACTGTGCTGGAGGATATGGTTGACGAGGAGGTGATCAGGAAATTCCGGCTAGATCGACGTAGATTGACGGAGCTTGTAGACCAATTGTCTCCTCATCTGCAGCCACGAAGGACGTATCCTGATTCCATTACACCCACAGCTAAGGTGATGGCGGCACTACACTTTTTTGCAACTGGCACCTTTCAGTACACAGTTGGACATGCCGGGGGGATGTCACAGTCCATGTTCAGCATGGTACTTCCGGATGTTCTAAAAGCCATGATGCTGTACAAGGATGACTACATCCATTTCCCACGGCCGGCAGAGTTGGCAGCAGTCAAAGCAGACTTCTATGCACTGGGCCAGATACCACGCGTAGTGGGTTCCATTGATGGCACACATATCACTCTCATTCCACCACGGGCACGTGAACCGGTTTATAGGAATCGGAAGCACTATCATTCGCTCAACGTGCAGGTGGTGTGCCTGGCCGACAACATCATCTCCCATGTGTGTGCAAGATTCCCAGGCTCCGCACATGACTCCCACATCATGCGGAGCAGCATTGTCCCCCAACTGATGGCAAATCTGCGTCCAGGACACGCGTGGCTTGTTGGTGAGTATGCTGTGGGGACATTTGTGATTTCTGTGTGGCATGGGGTACCCACCAATTCTGGTTGTGATATTTGTGTCTGTCATCCCCTACATAGGCGACTCAACGTACCCAAACCGGCCCTGGCTCCTGAGTCCCATACGTAATCCTACTACAGCGGGTGAAATGCGCTACAATGATGCCCATGGAAGGACACGTAGAGTGGTGGAACGTACTTTTGGACTGCTAAAGTCCAGGTTTCGGTGCCTGGATAAGACCGGAGGGGCCCTGCCTTACTCACCAGGCAAAGTATGCAGGATCGTGATTGCCTGCTGCATGCTCCACAACCTGGCAGTGCGCAATAACATTGAACTGATCTTGGACCCTGAAGACGAACAAGTTCCTCGGCCTCCCATCCCACCCATGTCGACTGATGAGGATAGTGGTGAGGAGGAAGGTGTGGACCAGAGGCGTCAGCTCATTGATCTCTATTTCCCTTGAATGTGAGTGACTACCTCTTGTGCCGGTTGACAATGCGTTATGTATGTTTGCTGGTGGTGTGTGGATGTGGTGTTCATCAGCTGCCTGTTCTGGTATGGTATGTTTGCATGTGTGTGTGTTTATTTCTCTGGACTTGCAAGTCTCCATGATGTGTGTCCTCTCATCCACTGATTTCGTGATGGGTGTGGTTTGTGGAATTGTGCACTGCTGTGTGTTGTGATGGGTGTGATTCACTTACCTGACGTGTGTTTGCTGTCTCTGATTTTCCCTAGGTCACTCCCACAGCAGCAGGATTCTGTACGACATGGTTCCCTGCACCTGGTCAGGTCTGTTTCTGAGACAATCATGTGAATAAACATGGAGGCAACACATCATTGAGTGTGTAAGTGAAATTTATTTACAGGTTGTGCATTGGTGCTGGTGGATATATACAAGTAAGTGTTGGGTGGGGGAGTGTGAGTTGAAGGTCATGGTAGATGAAATGTCCGTGCTGACACCACATTGGGTGATGTCCGGCTAGTCCAGCAGACCTGTGCCAATACTTGGCGTAGTGGGACAGGATAGTTTGCGGGTGGATGGCAGCCTCAGGCAGTGTTACAGTCATTGTCGGCCCCTCTTTGAGCGTGTAGATGGAGCATCCCCACTGCTCTCACCTCCATCCAGCCTCGGACGGCCCCTCCGTCTTGGAGGCGGTACGGAGTCAGCTTGTGGGGCAGGTTGCTCAGGGGCCACATCCATGTCCAGGGGCACAGGTGGCGGTGGTGTTGCTGACCGTGGCGGCTGGACACTTGGTTGAGGGGGGGGGGGTGTTGCGGTCTAACCATACCCTCCACAGTGATGTGTGCTGGCCCAGGAGGTCCACTATTTGGCCAAGGCGGCTGTCAATGGACCGCAACACATTGGTGTTATCAACCGAGTCCTGGTGGGCCCGATCAGCATGTCCCTGCCCACGGTCATAGGAAGCCTGGACTCTGCCGAGGGCTTCCAGTGTCTCAGCGCCATGATGGGGTGGGTGTCCTTCCCCAGCTCGCCGGTGTGAGGTACTCCTGCTTGGGGGATGCTGCCTCGGCTCTCTCCTTTCCCGTCCACTTTCCCTGCTTGCCTGGGATGTTGATGGCCCTGCGTCTTGCGGTGGGTCAGGCAGGGTGGCACAGGCAGGAGTGGTGGTAATGGTGGTGGTGGAGGTGGTGGTGGTGGGTCTACAGCTCACTGTGGCAAGTGTTGCAGGAGAGACACAGGCCACGGTTGTTGAGGCAGGGATTTCCAGTGAGCCAGATGGCCCTGGCAGTGTGCATTGGCCCGCTCCCTCCTCCGCACCGGAGCTGGCTGTGGCATCGTCCCCAGAGAGTCCTGGATGTGAGTGAGGAGAATGTTGCGGCGGGTTGCTGGTTTCACCAGTCAAATTGCGATCACCTGTGGGAAAAGATTTTGATGATCAATACTTTGGACATGACATGTTTTGTTTGCCATACATTACTTTTCAGTGTCCTCTCGCACACACCCCACACACCACCACCCTCCCTGTGGACATGGGGGCCTGTTGGGAGTTGTAGTACTATCCTCTCGCACACTCCCCACCCTCCACCACCCTCCCTGTGGACATGGGGGCCTGTTGGGAGTTGTAGTTGTGACTTCTCGCACACACCCCACACACCACCACCCTCCCTGTGGACATGGGGGCCTGTTGGGAGTTGTAGTTGTGACCTCTTGCACACTCCCCACCCTCCACCACCCTCCCTGTGGACATGGGGGCCTGTTGGGAGTTGTAGTTGTGACCTCTCGCACACTCCCCACCCTCCACCACCCTCCCTGTGGACATGGGGGCCTGTTGGGAGTTGTAGTTGTGACCTCTCGCACACTCCCCACCCTCCACCACCCTCCCTGTGGACATGGGGGCCTGTTGGGAGTTGTAGTACTATCCTCTCGCACACTCCCCACCCTCCACCACCCTCCCTGTGGACATGGGGGCCTGTTGGGAGTTGTAGTACTATCCTCTCGCACACACCCCACCCTCCACCACCCTCCCTGTGGACATGGGGGCCTGTTGGGAGTTGTAGTTGTGACCCCTCGCACACACCCCACACACCACCACCCTCCCTGTGGACATGGGGGCCTGTTGGGAGTTGTAGTTGTGACCTTTCGCACACACCCCACACACCACCACCCTCCCTGTGGACAAGGGGGCCTGTTGGGAGTTGTAGTTGTGACCTCTCGCACGCACACTCCCCACCCTCCACCACCCTCCCTGTGGACATGGGGGCCTGTTGGGAGTTGTAGTACTATCCTCTCGCACACACCCCACCCTCCACCACCCTCCCTGTGGACATGGGGGCCTGTTGGGAGTTGTAGTACTATCCTCTCGCACACACCCCACCCTCCACCACCCTCCCTGTGGACATGGGGGCCAGTTGCGAGTTGTAGTTGTGACCTCTCGCACACACCCCACACACCACCACCCTCCCTGTGGACATGGGGGCCTGTTGGGAGTTGTAGTTGTGACCTCTCGCACACTCCCCACCCTCCATCACCCTCCCTGTGGACATGGGAGCCTGTTGTGAGTCGTTTACATTTTGGTGAGTATGTAGCCCACATGCATGGGTTAGAGCCTGGGAGATTTTTCTTCTCAGTTGTGTGAGGCAGGCCATGTCTATGTGCTCGTGGTGCTTGGTTTGTACTTACCAGCCTCTTCTCCTTCCTCAATTCCTTCCAGGCTCTCTGGGTGCAGTATGCCCAGCACCTTTTCCTCCCAATCAGTATAGGGTATGGGCTCCGGGGGTGTGCCGCCGCCAGTGTGATGTGCTCGCAGATGGTTTTTAGCACGGATGCCTTTGACCCTGGTTTTTAGGTCATGCCACCGCCTCTGGATCTCGTGCTTTGTCCTTGGCACGGTCCCTGACGCATTCACCCGAGTTACTATCCTGTCCCACATGTGATTTTTGTTGGCCATGGTGGTCTGCTGGACTAGTGTCCCGAATAAGTGGGGTTCAACACGGATGATTTCATCCACCATTACCTTCAACTCTGTCTCCGTGAATTTGTTATTTTTTTTGGGTGCCATGGTGTGTGGTGCTCAAGTTGTGGGTCGATTGGTTTGGGAGGTGCAGGTGTGTGGTGTGTAGGAATGGTGTGGTGGGTGTTTGTGTGGTGGGTGTGTTTGGGTGGTGGTTGTATGTGTGCAATTTGTCTCTGCTGTCCGTCGTCTCTGGCCTCTTGCTAGCAGCTATGCTGTGATGCAAAGGATTGTGGTAGTGGGTGGGAGTAATTTTATAGTCTGTGTCGTGGTTGTGTCCCAATGGTTGTTGGCAGTCAGGTGCTAGGTGGGTGTGTTGACTAGTGTGGATTAGTAGGTGCTTGGGGGGTTGTCATTGTGGCTTGTGATTGGTGTGGGTGTTTCAGGTGGGTGGGTGTCCTGTGTAGTGTGTTTTGTATTTACTTCTGTCAGCCATTTGTAAATTGGTTTGACGGTAGGGATGGTGTTCGTGTTGTCCTTCCGCTGGGATGCTGGGTTTCTCGTTTCATTGTTTCCGCAGCGGTCGTGGATGGAGGTGAGTTCCGTGGGACTGGCGGCGTTATCCTAATCGCGGGAACGGAGCATCCGCAGGTATTGTGGTGGCTGTGCATGTTCCCGCGGTCATGTTCGTCCGCGGCGGACGGAGTTTCTTAGGTTCCGTCCGCTTGCAGCGGTCTCAGGTGTACTCCGTCCGCCGCGGACGGGGTTTGATGTACTCCGTCCGCCGCGGACGGAGTTTCATGGCATTATTATCCTAATCACAACGGCGGTTTCTCCGCGGAGCGGTCGGAAGTATCTTGGCCGCGTCCTTGGCGGACGGAACCCGTTTCCATCCGCCATCCTAATCGACCCCTAAAAATGGTAATAACTACAAGTTATTACCATTTTATGTTTCTGCTTCTCGCTACGCTCCTCTGCCCTAGTGCAGGAGCCACCCCCGTATGGCTCATGGTGGTAGTTTACGTAAGGTGACTTTAACTTTTTTGGGCCATGGATGCCCCCAAACTTCTTTGGACAAGATAATTACACTGGTTAATCCCCCTGCAGTGAAGTTCTGTTTTGGGTCTTAATACACTTGTAAAAAATAGGAAAAAAAATCTTCAGGGGCATGGGAAAATGTTCTTTGTTTGTTATTGCATTATTTGGAGTGGAAGGTTCCACTTTTTCCCTAAATTCCCTGTTTGCTACCCTTTTCCCCCAAGTACCAGCCGCACATCTCCACCAATCAATCACTTCTCAGCACACATACTGCTGGCATTAGAGCACACGTCAGGCCCTAGGACACACACACCAGGCCTAAGGACATACACATCGTATTATAGGACATAGCATCTAGTTCTCAGATTCCCCAGACTGGCATATGAACTGAAGTCATATCAGATCCTACTAAACTTAAATTGAAACCCAACAGTCCAATATCGGAGCCCACCAGCTGGATCTTGCCACTCACTGTTAGGAGCTCACCACCCAGATCTCACGGCCTACTACCCTGACTTTCTGACCTTGTTAACAAAAGCCATCTTTCATCATTCATAAGCCGAACCTCTCCACCCACCAGCCAGACGTCACCAACTACCTGTAATACAATTCCGCCCATAAGATCCTACCCACCAGCTACATCTAGGGACACGTGAGCAATGCTTAAGGACACACAAACCAGGTCACAGGAAATACCAGAAGGACTACAGGTTCCACCAGCCTGACATATGAATTCTTCAGCCTGAAATCGAAACCCACTGGCCTGACCTCAGAACCCACTAGTTAGACCTTGGCTGACACTATTAGAATGTCACCAGAGCTCACAAGTCAGTGCTCACAGTCCACCAGCCCAGCTTTGCAAGCAACAGCCAGACTTCATAACCCATGAGACATATGACACATGTTGCCACCCAGCGTCCAGACCTCACCACCCACCAATCAGACTTCACTTCCTTCTTGTGGGACATCTAAACACAGAATCCAGACATCTAGATCCACCAGCTGTACTACTCCACCTAACAACCACAAAACAAGAGCCTGGCCTTATTACACACTCACCAGTATACTGGACAAACCACCCACACCTCAAGTTCCAGTGGTGTGATGTAATATCCTACCAAGCTAAAATTGAAACCTATCATTCTAACATTAGAATCCACCAACTGGACCTTGGCACCCAATATTAGGATGCCAACTCTCACCAGCCAGTAAATACAATCCACTAACGAGAAATTGTAGACTGCACTACTGACAGAGGATCCAGTATAAAATGTGTACACATCTTTGCAAAGTTAAACAGGAGGCTATGTAAAATACTACCTGAATGACCTCTGATTAGATGCAAATATTTTCAGAAGCTTGAAAGAAAGCGTGATGATTCTTAGCTTTCAAAATAAAATGATGACAAAAAATGCAACTAGGAAATAAAAAGTTTTTGTAAAACTTCTGCGAAAATTTAGGTACCGTTTCTTCGAAGTATCATGTAGCAAAATGTGTTGATGGACAAAATATTTTACTCAAAAATCTCCATCAATCCGACGAATAAAATCAAAACAAAGATACTGCGATTAAATACCAAAGCATATCAGAATGGCATCATATGTGAAAAAGAATTTCATTATCTTAACATCGATAATCCCAACCTGGCCTGCCCATATGGTACCCCTATGGTGCATAAAGACGAGAAAAACCCTCCTCTTCGGCCCATTGTATCCACCATCGGTTCGGTTACTGAACCTATCTCTAAATACTTGGATGCTATTTTACGACCTTATGTACATAATATTCAGGGATACATAAAGGACACTTGCCAGGTGATTAATATGTTGGAAGGGATCCCCTACAATAAGAACAGACAATGTCTTGAAACATTGGATGTTGAGAGTTTATACTCCAACATACCGTATGAAGGTGCACTCTGTGCAGTCAAATGGTTCATAGACATGTACAATGAGGATTGTAACCCTGAATTTATCCTTGCCTGCCTTGACATAGTGCTACAGGACAATGTGTTTGAGTTTCAGGGAGACCTTTTTAAACAGATAAAAGGAGTCAGTATAGGCGCTTCCTGCGCCCCTACTATAGCGAATATCTATGTAGCCCAATTTTAAGACAGATTTATATTCAATGAAGTAGCACCATTTTTCGAGTCGGTTTTAAACTGGTCGCGATACACAGATGATGTCATTTTCATTTGGGATGACAATGAGGACACCTTGATTGATTACATTGGTTGGCTCAATCTTTGTCATTTCAACCTTCAGTTTACATCACATTCAAGTAATCTACAAATAGACTTTTTAGATCTTACAATCAAACATGACTGTGGCCAAATATATGTAGATCTTTACATTAAACCCACTGCGTGTAACACTATCCTTCATCATGATAGTTTTCATCCATTGAAACAAAAAAATAGTATTCCTTTCGGGCAATTTTTGCGCCTAAGGCGAAATTGCACTAAACTCAGTGATTATGACACACAATACATGGAGATGAAAAATAAGGCGCTCCACAGAGGTTATCCACACCGAGTAGTTAGAGAGGCATACAAACGTGCTAGGTTTTACGATCGTCAGCATCTACTTCAGGGAACAAACACCAAAACACTAGATGACAAGCTTGTTTTTGTGACCAGACATTCGTTTTTAAATGAACAAATTCGCCAGATTGTTTGCTCTAACTGGCATTTATTAAATGTTCATAAAACTCACTGTGCGTTGATTCCTAAACCAATGTTTGCGTATCGCAAAAACAGAAACATCAAAGACATCATTGTTAGATCCCGAATGCCTAGTCGCACGAAAACATCTACTCAACGTAGCATTGTAGGCAACAATCCAGTGGATGGAAATTTCAGGTGTGGTACCTGTAAAATTTGTCCGCTAACCATTGAGTCCAAACAACTTTGCTATAAAGGACACACTATTACAAGCAAAGGTATAACTAACTGCAAATCGAAAAATATTGTATACCTGCTTATGTGCCCTTGTGAAAAAGCGTACGTTGGTGAAACTTCTCGCAGTATGAATGTGCGTCTAACCGAGCATAGGTCAGCGATCAGAACCCGTTCATTTAATTCTCCTATGGTCTCCCATTTTGTTGAATACAACCATTCTGCAGACGATATCAAATGGTTTATCTTAGAAAAAATGATTTCAAAACCAGGCCTTTGCTCTGACAAAATTAGAAGGAAACGAGAGGTATATTATATTTTCTGTCTGGATACGGTACAGACTGGCCTTAATGCAGAAATACCATGGGAGCAGGCAATTATTTGATCATATTGATTCAGGATAAGCGTCAACCTATTGCGGCTGCAATTCGTTTTTTGCCTCTGAGTTTTGGTCCCTCTATGACAACATGTGGACCACGATGACTGGCTAATGTAAAAATTGCACTATCTGTGCCTATAACTTACTCACTATATTGTAGACCTCTCCTCTGCTGTTGCTAAAATGTTAAATTATGTGGTTTTGCACTGTATAAATGATACCATTTGTGTCAATAGGGTTAGGTATTAGATTGTTGTCAGTATGTTATACAAATGCCTGTATAAATGGTACTTATTGCGGCAATAGGACAGTTATTATATTGTCATAACTATGTTGCGAAGCTGCCTAATTTTGGCTTATCGGGTTGTCCCTTGCTCTCCCCCCAAAACCCCCCCCACCCTCTCAGGGATTCTATCAGTGTGAATTTTCGGTTTGGAGTTGAGGTAACGCCTTTATATTCCTCTCTCCTGGTTTTCAATTTTTATTAATAATTTCTCGAGCTTAATGGCAATACATATATTAATTTTACTAATCCGTCAATGTGGTATTTCTCATGATATTTCTCTTTCCTGACTTTCACTTTTTATTAATAATTTCACGAGCAGAATGGCAAACCAGATAGCGGGTTCACTCATTTGGTAATGTGGCCTTTTTGATGTGTACATGGAAGCGTGGTTCGGGTATCACGGGCGTGCCCGTTTTTTCTTTCTGATCACTTGCTGACCTGTCAGCAAGCCCATTCTATCCACACATAGTCCGCTTTCCTTTTCTAGCTTCTTTACCATCCGATAGTCCGCTTTTTCCTTCGGAACTTTCACCTGTTCTGGTTTTAGATAAAAAACCATTGGCGCGCAGTTGGTCCATTTAAATATCCCGGAAATCACAGCACGCCACACACAGTCTATCTTTACCCTGTCGACGGTCAGCATATACAGACTCCCTGACTACTACGGCATGTTTGCTTCTTTAGGTAAGCCTTTTTAATTGGATTTTCCGTTCTTTTCTGGCGGCGGGTGTTTGATGCACGCAACCCTTTTTGTAAGCCCCTCGCTCTGGTCTCCTTTCAGGATAACCCTTTCATAGTATCGCTCCTATGGCAGCCTGTTTCGCTCGATGCGGATCAATCTAATCAACTTGGCTCAGCTTAAAAATTAGTAGCCCAGGTACGTTTTTTAGCCGTTAGTACATTCAGTAACATCCCACCTCCATATTGTCATTACGAGCTTGTGCTCACATCGTACTTTATTCTTCATGGTTATTTAACTTACCACCCTGGCCTAATTTGCAGGATGTGTAGATGTGGATTTTGCACCAGTTTCCTCCTGGCTCTTCAATTTTTACTAAAGGAATACTGACCGGCCTTTAACAGCTCAGGTAGATATATTATTAATGTATCTTGCTTCCCCTATAGTTGGCTGTCTATTACGTTTTTTTTTTTTTAAAGTTGGTTTTATTGTATTTTAGGAAAAGAAACAAAAGTAAAACAAACAGAAAGAAAAACAAGCGGCATCATTGCAGCAGTACAACATGAGCCCCGCAGGACCACCCAATACAACCATCAGTAGCCTCGAGTACTAGCGTGTCACATTAAGCGGAGTCTGTGATGATAGCGGCGGGTAAGCGTTCCAATCGCCAGGCGATACCCAAAGTCTCTGCTGAAACTATCATGAGGAAGGATAGCTAGCTGCATGAAATGTCACGGGAATGTCCCAAGCGGGTACGTTCCTTCCTCAGTCTTGCAGTGCCGCAACAATAACAAAATCCCCCCAACCATGTCCCCCTCCCTACCCCCCCACAGCCCCCCCCGCCCCCAAGTGGTGGCGCCAGCACACATTCTCATTCATCACCACGCACTCACATCAGCCGGGTAACTAGACTTGGAAAAGGTGAAGTGCTCTCAGGGCCGATGGACAGACGGCAGAAGGTAAACCGTTCGACAAAAACCTGACTAAAGGTCCCCAGCGGAACATAAAGTTCTTAAAGTTGCCCAAGAAGATGTCCGCCATTCTCTCCATGCTCATCAGGTTCCATAACTTTGCGTGCCATAAAGACATGGCCGGGGCCGTTTGTTTTTTCCAAGCCGCAGCCAGTGTTAGTTTAGCCGCCCCCAAGCACAGCCACATAATTTGCCTGTCAGCCTTTGTTTGATGTTCCAGTAGCGGATCTCGGAGACCCAAGACAACAAAGGACAGGGAATCCGGAATTGGATACCCCAACATGTCTTTGATATGTGATAGAATTTCGGTCCAAAAAGGCCTAATGACAGGACAGTCCCACCAGATGTGGCGAAAGTCGCCCAATAAGCCACAGCCCCGCCAGCAGCGATCCGAAGTCGCCGGGAAGATGCGATGAAGTTTTGAGGGGTATAGATACCAATCAAACATGGTTTTGAAATGGGCATCCCTCAGGTCTGCCAAGTGATTATGGTTCTTAATGTCCCGCCGGAGACTCCTCCATTCAGTCTCCGCAATGTCCCTACCCAGCTGACCTTTCCAATGGTCCATATAGCGGGGACGCGGGGAGATCACTGTGTCAAGCAAAAGCTTATATAAAAAGGAGATCGATCCCTTCATCGTGGCAGTCCGTAAAAGGAAAGCTTCGAACGGTGAGGGCGGTCTGGTAGCCGCCTCTCTCAGACCTGGCGAGGTCGCCCAATGGATCAGCTGGGCATATCGGTATCGTTCCGTGGGTGGCAGGTCGTAGTCCCGCATGCAATTAGAGAAGGTAAGGGGCTCCGCACCATGGAAAAGATGCGTAAGGGCCCTACAGCCACCCTCTCTCCAAGGCCAAAAGGGTCCCTCCTGTAATGCCGGTGGGAAAGCCGGATTAAAGTGCAGCGGAGTGAAGGGGGAGGGGAACGACGTCCAGCGCATGTCCCCTGATACCGTGTCCCACACCTTCAAGACAGTGCCCGTGGGGGTGCTGATGTAAGCATTCCTAGGCCTGTCTGACTTGGGTTTCCAGGCTAGGTCCCAGATCGACCTCCCAGCCACACTCCTGTCCATGTGCAGCCAGTGTTTTTCTGATTCTTGCTGCGACCACTCCACTAAGACTCGCAATTGTGCGGCCTTATAGTACAGGTGCAGGTCCGGGAGGCCCACTCCTCCCTCGGGCACCTCAGAGTCGCATAGGAGAGGCGTGCTCGTCCACCCTGCCAGATGAACTTCAGGAGGAGGGTCTTCATCCGCCGGAAGAAATCTATCTCCATTGGTATGGGGAAGGCTTGGAAAAGGTACAGGAATTTCGGGAGGAGGACCATCTTGATGGCATGGATCCTGCCCAGCCACGTAATGTATTTCGGCTTCCACCTGTCCAAATCCCTCCGTACAGCCAATATCATAGGTGGAAAGTTCGCTGCAAACAAGGAGCCAACAGAAGGTGTCAGTCGGACCCCTAAATAGAGCAGGGAGGCCGGCGCCCACGCCAATTGCGTAAGCGACCGCAATCGCTCTACCTCGGTCGGCGGGAGCGTTAGGTTCAAGATATAAGATTGATCAAAGTTAATCTTGAAACCGGCTACATCTTCAAAGCTGGATAGCAGATTTTGTATGTGTGGCAGAGATTGCGCCGGATCCCCTACCGAGAGGAGTACATCGTCCGCAAAAAGGGAGATCTTATGTTGTTCCCCCGAAAAGGGAAGCCCCTTTATCAGCTCTTGTTCGCGCAGCGCGATGGCCAGAGGCTCAATGCTCAGGGCAAAGAGCAAAGGCGAAAGAGGACAGCCCTGTCTCGTGCCCCTGGTGTGAGCAAAACCGGCGGAGCGATGACCATTAACCATCACCCTGGAGTAAGGGGTATTATAGTTTGCGCGAATCATGGTGATGAATTGGGGCGCGAATCCAAACGCCTCCAGGGTGCGAAACATGAAATTCCAGTCCACCCGATCAAAGGCCTTTTCCGCATCCAACCCCACCAGCACCGCCGGGAGACGCATCCTTGTGGCCTTCTCAATGAGGTGAATCACCCTCCTCAGGTTATCGTGCGTTTGACGTCCCTTAATGAACCCTGACTGATCTGGGTGAATGATGGCCGGCATCAGATCCCGAAGTCTATGTGCCAGAATTGCGGAGTATAGCTTGGCATCTATGTTAAGTAGAGCTATCGGGCGGTAGGACGAACAGTGGGACGGGTCTTTCCCCGGTTTAGGAATCACGGAAATTCTGGCCTCGGCCATGGAGCCCGTGGTGCAACCCGTGTTCGCCATTTCGTTAAAGAGGGGTACCAAAAATTCGCAGAGCTCCGTAGCTAAGGATTTGTAAAATAGGGCCTTGTAGCCATCCGGGCCGGGAGCTTTGTGGAGCTTAAGGTCCCTGATAGCCTTCAACACCTCGTCCCTAGAGATAGGGGCCGCTAGGAGCTCGTTCCATTCTTTCGATACCCTTGGGATGGGGAGATCAGCCAAAAAGCGACCCTGAGCTGCTTGGTCTCGGGGGTCACCCCTGTAAAGTGCCTCATAAAACCGGCCGAAGAGGCTTGCCTTATCCGCATCACTGTGGTGAAGCGTTCCTGAAGAGTCCAGGATGCCCCCTATATATTCCCTTTCCCGCTTATCACGTAGTTGGCGCGCCAGATGTCTACCTATCTTGTTTCCCTGGGAATAGGAGGTGCGCCGAAGTCGGAGCAGGGTAAACTCCGCACGGTTGGCGTAGTGGGCCTTCAACTTACCCCTCACTGCAGTCAATGGTCTCAGGGTAAGCCTAGATGGGTTATCTTTGTGGGCCCGCTCCAAGGCAGCCAGCTCCGTTTCCAGTTCCTCCCGTTCCTTCCGTCTCAACCGATTGAGGTTGGCGTTGAGGTGAAGGCATGTGCCCCGTATAGAGGCCTTGCACGCATCCCAAGTGTTAAAGAGGGAGGTATCCGACGCCGGATTGAGAGTCCGAAACTCCCCTATAGCCTTGCGTAGTTCCTTGCAAGAGGTATCATCCCTGACCAGTGCCGGCGGAAAATACCAAGTCTTCACGCCATCCCCCCCGGACGGCCAGCGCAGCCCTAGTACCAGTAAGCTGTGGTCCGAAACAGACAGGGGAAAAACGCTAGCATCTCTTATATCCCCTCGGAGCGCCTGGCTTACAAAAATATGGTCAAGCCTGGAGTAGGAGTGATGGACATGGGAGAAGAATGTGTAATCGCGCGACTGGGGGTGCAGGAATCTCCAGCTATCAACCAAACCGAGATCACCAATCGTTCCCTGATTCTCAGCAGAAAAGACTCCTGCTCTTGCCCTCTGCGCCCGGGAGCTGTCCAGATCCCCATCCCAAACCATGTTAAAATCACCCATCAGTACCACAAGACCCTCAGCAAAGTCCCCTGCCCTGTCCAACAGGTCTCGCAGAAAAGCATTCTGCCCTGAATTGGGGACATACACCACCACAAACGTACATGTCACTCCACCAAGCACCCCCTTGACCATAAGCCACCTTCCTTCCTTGTCACAGCTAATCCCCAAAGGTTGAAAGTGCAGAGACGCTCGAAAGAGAAGCGCCACCCCTCTATGTTTGGTGGAGGCAGAGGCCCTGTAGATCAGCGGGAAGTGTCTATGGCGCAGCCGGAGTTCTTCCTTACGCGCCAGGTGTGTCTCCTGGAGTCCCACAATATCCAGGTGATGATTAATAAGGTATTTCCAAACTTTTTGGTGCTTCTGTGGGGAGTTAAGACCCTTGACGTTCCATGTCCCAATACTAAGCGGCATAAGGGAATTCCAACACCCACCCCCGGCTAATCAATGCAAGTACCTTCCCGCCCCCCCACTCCTTAGTAACCAAAGGTGCTGGGTCCGACAGTCCCCTCACCACCAGGACCCCACAGAGCCCCATATCACTTTCAGAGTCCTGTAACTCAGGATTTGAAACATCATTCATCCAATCAATAATCTCCCCGAAAGTCCCGACAATCAAGAGCCCCAGGAATCTAGCCTCAGAAAGAGAAAGCACACCATACATTCATACCCGGCGCCACCACTCCCCGTCCCACCCAACCCCTTCCCCACAAGGCCCCCACAACACCCCCTGAGTCCCTCCCCCCCAACTAAACCCCAAGTCAAAAACAAACAGAGATACTTAGCAGTCTCAACGAAGAGTCCCAGATCAGTGCAGCGCACCGTGTAGTCACTGGGAGGGGGACGGGAGACTCCATCTGGGACTCCCAAGGCCTCGGTCCGGGGTGTCTTCTCACAAAGTACTTGCATACCCACGGAACCGGTGAACAGGAGCCCCCTCCGGCGCCCTCAGGCCGCAGCTTACAATTCAGGCTGCCCCGGAGCTCCGCTGCGATGTCGTCAGTGTCGCCGAGACAACGGAGGCCACCGCCTCCCCTCTCTCCTGTAAGCTGGTTGCCCGATCAGGCCGTCCGCGATCCGATGTTGACCCCACTCTGTGCCAGGAGGAGGATCGATGTCGCCGTCTCGGAGATGGGCTGCCCGCCCTCGAAGCTGGAGACTCATCCTCGATGCCCAGGAGGTCCTTTGCCACTTGTAGCGAGCGTATCTGCGCTAGCTTATTCTGCCAACGGAAAACTATGCGGAATGGATGACCCCATGAGTAAGTAATGTTATGGTTCCGTAAAAACGCCGTCACTGGTCTAAACTCCCGCCGCTTCTGAAGGGTCGTTGCCGCCAAGTCCTGATACAGCTGCGGGCGGTGTTCACGGAACTGCAGAGTAGGAGTGTCTCGTGCTTTCCTAAGAATTCGCTCCTTGAGCTGAAAGTCATGGACACACACTAGGATATCAGGGGGTGGTCCTCCGCCCCTCCGCGGCAGACCAACTCTGTGGACCCGGTCCATCCGTATCTCCTGCACATCCTCCTCGCCCAGGATCTGAAGGAAGAGGTCCTGCACGTAGCCACGCAGATCACCCGCTTTGCCATCCCATGGCACCGCTCGTATGCGAATGTTATTTCTTCGAGAGCGATTCTCTAAATCTTCCGCATGGGACTGCAAGTCCAAGTTTTGTTCAGTGAGTCTCAGCACGTCTTGTTGCAACTGGTGGACGTCGTTCGCCATGCTAAGATCGTGATCCTCTAGCGTGGCTACTCTCTCCCCCACCGCATCCACGTCCCTCCGCACCTCTCGAAGATCTGATGTCAGTTGCGCTCGGAGGTCCGAGATGTCTTCTTTGATAGATTTAAAGAGGTCAGTCATGAAGGCTTTGGTAACTGGAGCCTCGTCATCCGACTTCCCTGGAGAGAGGAACTCGGGCCAGGGGACGTTGGTTGCTGGGTATTCTTCGGTTGGCCATCCTTACCGGTCTTCTTGCGCAAAACGGTAGTCATTGCGGCCCTCCTTGACTTCCTGGGAGACACCACGACCGGTGCCCCTCCGCCACCAGAGAGAATCCTTTCAAGGCCCCTGCTGTCCTCCCTCGGCTCTTGCCCAGATCACCAGATTTAGCCCCAGTTCGGTTCGATGGAGTGGGTAGATCCGGTCCAGTAGAGGCAGCCTCCGCAGCGTCAGTTCCCACCCCGACAGCCCGGGGTGTAGCGGTGGCCCAGTCGCAATGCAGCCGGACAGTCCAAAGGTTAGGGGACCAGCTGACCCTCCTGGTCCTCCACGCTGGCAGGTGCCTCGATTAGTCAGATCACAGTCCTCTGGGGCCCTCTCGTTACCATTCAGCAGTCCGATCCCGCTAGCCCTTGTGCTTTAGCAGGAGTCCTGTTCCCGCGCTGGAAGGAGGGGGGAGGGGAACCCAGCTCGCAGTGCCTGCCTCCGCTATAGCGCCAAATGGGTCCCCCCGTAGCAATTGTCCTTTTGCACGACTCTCCGACCTCCCAAAAGCTGTGACAATGGCCGTGCTCACCTGCGGCCCGCACCGGCACTCCTTTGCGGCGCTGCTTCCCTCCGAGGGTTCAGGCCGCTACGTTCCAGATCACCACGTGGTCATAGGATCAGTCGAGGGCCGTCACACTTGCCGCCGCACTCCAGCTGAGTTGCCTCACATTCCTGTGGGGGCCGACTGCACCCCCCCAAAGGCCAGTCCAACTCCAAAGCACGGGTCCGAACTCCGCCCAGTTGCGTGGGCCTCGGGATCAGCGCCGACCGCTCCCGGCGCTAGGCCGCAGACCGCGGTCTCAGTTAGGCAGCCTGCCGTGCCCTGGCTCCGGGCGCCCGCGGATGTTAGGCTCCGCCCCCGCCCGGGGATCCGGGAACACAGCGCCGGCCAGGCGTCCCCTCGCTGCCGATGGTTCCCGGTGGCACCGCACCACAATGCCCAGGCGGACTCGTCAGCTGCCGCTCTTCGCTCCACTCCAGGACTTCGTGGGCTGCTCTCGTGCTTCGCTGCTCTCGGCGCCGCACCGGTCCCAAGTACCGCCGCCGGCCTCGGTACCGCGATGACGGGCTCCTGCGCCTTCGAGGGTCACACCACTGCAGGCCACCGCTGTAGTAGGTCTCCGGAGCAACTAGCAGCCCGAGGGGACTCCGGGGGCCCCCGCTAAACAATGCTTTGTAGGGCCTGGCGCCGGAGGGGACTAGAAGCACGTCCTACTCCGCCGCCATCTTGGCCACGGCCCCTATTACGTTTTTTGACCAGGTTCTGATTCAGTCTATATACATGCTATATTTTCCATCATAGATACTACTATATCCTAGTCAGCTTTGGAGAACCTTTTCATACCTGCTTTACCTTGGAGTTTAGAACATCCCAAATTATCACTTCGGCATTTCTCCACACCAGATGTAAGTCATCCATCTGTATTGTAGTTGTTTGCGTCTATTTCAACTCTCTGGCTTCTCATGCACCGTGTTAATATAATCATTATTATGTTTTCCCAGTTATCAATAATTTTTAACCTGGAGAACTGATCACACTCCTCATGCCGAGAGCTGTTCGTCTTATCAGTTACATTACTATTGGACCATCCATTTGAGTTTCTTCACAGGTAATATCATAATATACATAATATAGATGTGGAGTTTTCCTCCCTTTAGCTTGATTATAAATTACCGATGTGACTATCAGATCTTCCACTGCGGCCTTGTGAGTTGCACCCATGTGTTAGGAAGATTGTCCGATGTTCACAGTCTGTTTTTGTTAAAATTTCGTTGCTTAAGTCTGGGTCTGTATTCCGTCCATTTGTATATGCCATTTTAGAAACCCTTCACCTTTTTCTTTTCCTCAAATATTAATTGGCGAGCGATGGGAACAATTGATATTAACCATTATATTTCCAGTTTTGTAACATATGTCTGAATAGCTGTGCCTGAAAATATTAAAGGTTTTTTTTGTGTCACACTGTATATATGTATTTATAACACTTGTGTCTGTTTCAGTCTGTTTCTTCTGGAGCAATCATGTATTATACATGGATTAATTGTTACATATGTGGTCATATTCTTTAAATTGTAATGAGATCAATGAGCTGTTTTTAATTTTTAGTGTTGTAGGAATCTTGCCCCATGTGTATTCTAAGATTATTAGTTATGTCCTATGTTAATTTTTGTTTCTAGTACAATAAGACGGTGACCTGATGAAGGCGATAACGCCGAAACGCGCGTAGTCCCTACTACCTTGCCTCCATCCATCTCTGTCCAGTTTTGTTTGTACTGCCTTTTCATCATGGTTTTTGTAATAATGAAATAATAATGATTGCTTATAAATATAACAAATATCCAATTTTTGAATACGAGTTTATATAAATAAAATGAAATATATATATTTTCAATCATGTGTTTTTGAATACGTTTAATATAGGTCATAACTGTATGAGACAATTGAGTGGGCTCTACTACTAATTTGTTCTTACAGCCAATTAGACTTAGCTGTAGACCTTTACCTACAGCAAAATGTGTTGATGCCTGCCAGTATTTCCCAAAAATATTCATAATGGAAAATCAGTGTACCAATTTCAACAAGATTGTGGGAAACATTAAATTAATCAAGCATTGGCAAAGCCAATCAGTCTGACATTGATGATCAGCATTTTGGATTTGTCAATGCATGTCTTCTTTTGCCCTGGATTTTGTAAAACTTTAGGGTTGTGGGAGCTGACAGATCCTCACCATTATAACAAGGATAGGTAAAAAGAAAAAATATTGTTTGGCCTCAAAAAGCACACACTGCCACAGTAGTTCCTGGCACTAAAAAAAAACTACTTAGTGTGCCGATATGCTGTGTGTGAGACAGTAGAATGCAGCCACTCACAGTGAAGCCAGCTGATAGATATAGAATTTTGATGAAAACAAAAGGTCTTCGTTAAAGACAAATTAATAATTAGGGGTCCAATTTTTGAAAAATTTCACAAAAGCAAAACCCTGGTATATGTCATTGCATTAATGCAGATTTACGGCTTCTGTGAATTTACAGAAGTAGGCCAGAAAACTGTACTCGTTGAAAATATTTGTGAACTGCACTTTAGCACAAGCAAGTGTGGATGAGAAGATTTACTCATGCATGTAGGAAGGTAGATTCCTGACTATGGTTGCCCCCAACTTTTTGCCTGGTGTTTTGCTGGTTTTCTGACTTAGTTGACCTGAGGCCCTGCTATTCAGGACCTCAGGCCCACTGCTCTCTCTGTTAAAATGGATTCCATGTACCCTAGGTACATATCCAATTGGATACTGAGTCACCTTATCAGTCCCTGTACAGTGTACCTTAGGTACCCAGGGCATAGGTGTACCCAGGGCCTACCAGGGGCTGCAGCATGTATTATGCCACCCCTGGCTGGCCATCCAAATCTGACACAACTGGCTGCACGACAGCTGGGGCAAGGTGGTGTAATCACCCCTTGCTTTAGATATAGTATTCCTATATCTAACCCTAAAATGGGCACACAGATCTCCTATCAGTCACTCCTATGGCAGGCCTTGACAATCCTGAAGGCAGAGTGCTTGGAATCGTGTGAGATAGTGCTCTGGCATGAGCTGAGCCTGTCTGCGGCTTTCGGGATCCATCCCTTAGCCGTTTCCATGATATCGCATACCATATACTCTTAAGTGCATTATAATCCTCGCGGTTATATGCCAACTCTGGTATCGCTTTATCAAAACATGTCGAGTAAGGTGTCATACGAATTGGAATACTAACCCCTCGCCAATTCTGGCGACGGGGTTAGCATTCCACCCTTCTAGAGGGACACGACATGTATGTAACCTGTAACCCCGGTTAAAGTCAGACAGAGCCTTAGCATCCACAAAATGGATGCTGCCACCGAGACACAAGTCTGCCCTCCTGCTGCTGGGAGTCCTCCCAGAGCAGGAGGCAAGGACAAAGGGTTTCCTGCCAGGGGCGGTGCCAGCACCGTCCCAGACAGGGTTTTGTGTATTCCAGGTAGGCAGGGCTACAGAGGAAGGTGACTGCAAGTGGCACCCCGGTGCTCACTGTGCATAGGCCGGCTTGAACCAGTTCCAGGGGCACACCAGCCCCTGAGCTGGGGAAAGCCCGCCAAAGGAGAGGGGTGTAACCACCCCCCTCCTGGTCCCACCCATAGGGCAGGACTTAGTCGCGTGCCAGCCCCCTTTTCCCAGATAAAGGTAGGAGCAGGCCCCCTTCCAAATTAGATCATCTTTGGAATCAAGACACGACTTTCTACGAAAGGACATCAAGATTTCTTCTTCAAGATTCTCCCTTGTGACTAAGGAGTAGTCACCCTGCATCCGCAGGCACCATCTTAAGAACACTGCGGTCTGCTGCAAGTCCTTCCTCCGGAATCCGACTGCCCAGCTCGACGAGAACCGGCTTCCCTGGCACCTCTGACCTCTACCCACCTCTACAGCCAAGCTGAGAACCGTGGGTGCGACGAGACCTCGAGGGACTGGCCATCTTCAAGACTGCACGACTTCTTTCCAGCACGACCGCCGAGGCATCCTCTGGTGAGTGCTTTGGGGACCGAGAAGCCCCGACCCTGAGCAGCTCCAGCACCGAAGATCAGCCTCCCAGCATCTCCAAGATCTGCGTGGGGCCCTTCTGCTTTTTGCTGCTCACCGCGTTGTTTGGCTACTAGCCCGCTGGCTGGTGGCCTACTTAACGACGCCCGACGACATCACTGCTGCTGGTCTGGTTGCTCCAGACTGGCCCTTGCTCCCTTCCAGAAGAGGAGCACCCCGGACCCTCCTGGTCCACTCCAGACGCCATTTTAGGTCCACCGCGTGGGCTTGAATTTGCCAAGACTTGTTGCCCCAATCCTGGGTCCAGCGACGTCGAGAGCATCAACCATCGTGGGACAGCTCGTACCTCCATCCTGGTCGCCGACAACGCCTCCTGGTCCGTGAGACTACAGAGCCCAGCAGCGCCCACTCACCTGACTGCGGTGACTTCGCCCGGTGCCATCCTGGTGTCCACTTAATCACTGGCTAGTGATTCAAGAACTTGGTCCCCTCTGCTTTCAGGTTTTCTTCTTCCCTGATCCAGGCTTGGATCTCTTCGAACTTTTCTTCACTGGCCGCCTGCCAGCAACTTCTCCTTCAGGCTCCTGGTTCGTCAACGAGGGATCCCGACGTCTTTTCAGACCTATGCAGCCGCAGCCCCTGGGCTAGGTAACTTCGGCATTTCGGTGCCCCAGCATAGCCTCACTTTTCAAGGGTCCAGATCCACTGTCGTTTTCGACCTACCTAGTCGGGTTCGCCCGAGAACAGTAACTTTGTGATTTCTAGCTTCCATAGGCTTTTTCCCGCCTTACGCGTGAGAGTTCCCACTCTGCACGTGGCTCCCCTAGGCCTCCTGCTCCTAACCTGAGTGTTCAGTATTGTAGGCCTAGCGTTTCTAAAGCCTCTGAGAATCGCTACTTACCTGCTAGTAATTCGCATTCCACTTTTAGAGTATATGGTTTTTCGTGCCCCTCGGGCATTCGTATATACTGTGCTAACTTAAGTATTTTCGTAAGAGTTTTGTTGTGTGCCTAGCACCCTGTCCTCATAAAGAGTACAGGGTTGTTGTGATTCTAATAAATACACTGTTTATTTTCATAACACTTGTGTGGTGTCCTTTCACTGGGTGTTCAAGGGGTAATGTGATGGTAAAACAGCTGGCTTAACACGCCCTCTAGAGTCTTAGCCTTAGACTGCTCGTATCCATGCTACTAGGATAGCTGGTCTATAAGGTTGACTTACAACCAATCATCAATAAGGGTTGTTTGGACTGATATATAGTGATCACTAGAATAGTGAGCACTGCACATCAGGCCAACTTCTCACATTGGTGAGCAGCGGTTGGGATTTGAGCTTGCTGTTGTTTTACCACACATATCCTAAGAATATCTTGTGAAAGATCACATAAGTACTAAAGGTACATATAACTTAGCTTAGAATACTCTGAGTTCTACTGAACCAGCTGTTGTAGCTCCTAGGGCCTAGCACACCCTAAACTACAACTCTAGCAAGGGATCAGTAGGCAAACATATAGTGTAGGTAAGTGCACCACTTACACCTCACTAGAAAGAGCATGTCTACCCAAGGAGAATCTACTGAGACTCCCCTTGTGGATGTTGACCCTCCACAGGTCAAATCAAGATATGCAGCTCTCAGTTTTCAGGAGATGAGACAAGTGTGTACCTCCAGGAAACTGAAACAGGGGTCTAACCCCACCATTCCCTTTTTAATAGGTCTCTTAGAGACTTATGATGCGAGAAAGCTTTCTCAGCTAGATGGGAATATGCCAGCCTTAGAGGGTACCTCTGGAGATCCAGACCTCCCCAACATTGCCAATGCAGTTGAGGAGGGGGATCAAGAGGAACTCTCTGGGGACGAGGTAGACAAAGGTCTTGAGGTAGTCAGAAGGCTAACTAGGGCCAACTTAGACTTGCTTGGGCTAGGATCTGGGGGACCCCCAGTACTGACCCTAAGTAGGCCTAACCTTGGAGTTAGGAGAGATAGATCTCTTTCTAGGGACTCCAATAGATCTATGCACTCTAATGCCTCTTCTCAGAGGAGAAGGAACTCTCCCCAAAGGAGATTGACTTCCCCTCAGAGAATGGAGCATGAAGCTAGGATGAGACAGGCTACTCTGAGGATTGAAAGGGAAGAAATTGCCCTGGCCAAAGAGAAGCTTGCCCTGGCTAGAGAGCAGCAGATGAGTGGGTTAGCTCCCACTGGTGGCAACAATCTCCCAAGAGAAAAAGAGAAGGGTTTAGATACTAAACACCTGACAAAGATAGTGCCCCCCTTTAAGCAAGGGGATGACATCCAGAAATGGATGGCTGCTTTGGAGAGGGCCTGCACTGTGCAGTGCATTCCCCAAAGTCAGTGGGCAGCTATACTGTGGCTCTCCTTTGATGGTAAAGGTAGAGATAAGCTCCTCACTACAAGAGTGGAGGATGCTAATGATTACCAGGTCCTAAAAAATGCACTGGTTGATGGGTTTGGCTTAACCACTGAGCAGTACAGGTTGCTGTTCAGAGACACCCAGAAAACTCAGTCTCAGGACTGGTCTGACTTTGTTGATTGTGCCACTAAGGCTTTGGAAGGCTGGCTACTGGGTAGCAAGGTTACTGACTTCACAGGATTATATAATCTTATTATGAGAGAGCAAGTCTTAAATAATTGTCAGAACCAGTTATTACACCAGCACCTAGTAGACTCTGATCTGACCTCTCCACAAGAATTGGGTAAGAGGGCAGACAAATGGGTCAGAACCAGGATTAGGCCCAAGAACCAAGGTGGTGACCAGAAAAAGGAATCAACCTAAGCCTCAAGAGAAGGGTGGGAATAAATCTCCAGATCAAACCACATCAGGGCCCCAAAAATCCTCTGAGGGGGGTGGGTCCCAGAATCCTTCTAATAACCAGAAGAAACCTTATTGTTATCCCTGTAAACAGGTGGGTCATTTGAAAACTGACAGCAGTTGCCCAAAGAATAACAATAAGGAGAACATACCCCCAAGTAACATTCCCAAACCTCCTGTTACTACTAGTAGTAATCCCCCAGGTGGTGGGAGTGCCCCCAAGAATTTGGGTGCATTTACTTTGGGAGTTCCTGGGGACTCTGGCCTAACCAGGTCCCCAAACTCAAATACTCTTGTCTGTGAGACTGGCATGGGGTTTGCCAACTTCACAACTTGTCCCAACACTTTGGGCAAGTACAGACAGGAGCCCCTCATCAATGGAATGAAAGTTGAGGCCTATAGAGATACAGGGGCTAGCATCACCATGGTGACTGAGAGTCTAGTCCCCTCAAGGCAACTTTTACCTGGTGCCACATACCAGGTGGTAAACATTGATGGAGTGAAGAAGACTCATCCAATGGCAGTAGTAAATCTCAGCTGGGGAAGTGTCACTGGCCCCAAGAGAGTGGCAGTGTCATCCAACTTGCCTGTAGATTGCCTACTGGGGAATGATTTAGAGACCTCAGCCTGGGCTGAGGTAGAGCAAGAAACCCATTCTAGAATGGTAAACCCCCATGGTAAGGTTAGTGGGGCAGTGTTAGCCACAGCCCCAGTCCAAGATGTCCTCCCTGAACAGGTCAGGAGGGTTGTGCCAGTCACAACCCAATCTCAGACAACTTCCTTCCCAGAACAGGTTGTCAAGGCTGTAATGGTAACAGCCCACACCCAAACTGAGCCCCCTCCTGAAAAGGTTGGTGGAGTTGTGATGGCCACAGCTCAAACTCAGACAGATAATAGTGTTGTGAAGCCTGAAACTATGGATCACTCCACTCAGACAGAGAGTATTGAGGAGGAAGAGAAATCTCCCTCCCACCAGACTCTAGGAAAGGATCAGCCTCCTCAGGGAACTGATCTGACCCCTTGTGAAGAAACTGCCACAGAGGTAGTCAGGCCTAGCCTGGCAGAACCCCTGATGTCAGTGGACCCTTCTAAGGTGGGACCCAGTCTGGAGCAGGTAACCTGCCCCTCTCTACCCTGCCTCAGTCAGCCCAGGGCTGTAGAGGTCAGGGAGGCCAGTGTTGGACCCCAAAGGGCCCCCTGTCCAAAAGAATTCCCCAATCAGCAGATTAAGGGCACTGAAGCTAGTAGTCTTAGCCAAGTGAAAATAAAACACACTCCTGAGGGATCCCCCTTAAAATTAGTTAGGGACCTCCCACAGATGGACACTGTTGGGCACAGCCAAACTTGGGACCTGAGGGCCCCAGACCTGACCTGTCCCTCCAGTAAGCCAAACAGAGGGACCCAACCTCCAGCTGTAGGTAGCCAGAGGTTGACCCTGAGAGCCCAAAACAACTCAGTCTTGGAAAGAAAGGCCTCTATGGTGGATAATGATTGGAGGAAGCTGAGCCCAAAATTAGTGGAGCCTCACTTCAGTACTCCATTTCAGCACCAGCCTTTTACTTTGCCAAAACACACCACAGGTAGAGATTCCCTATGGTGGAGACCCTCAGACACCCTTAGGGTGAGGGATTGCTTAGTGGACCATGAGATAGGGGGTAACCATGCCAGTGCTGGTACTTCCTTATATGGCCACTCAGGCAATATAGGCTTACCTGGCAAGGCTAGCCTTATCTCCTTTCGTTTGGGGGGGGGGGGGTTATGTAGGAAGGTAGATTCCTGACTATGGTTGCCCCCAACTTTTTGCCTGGTGTTTTGCTGGTTTTCTGACTTAGTTGACCTGAGGCCCTGCTATTCAGGACCTCAGGCCCACTGCTCTCTCTGTTAAAATGGATTCCATGTACCCTAGGTACATATCCAATTGGATACTGAGTCACCTTATCAGTCCCTGTACAGTGTACCTTAGGTACCCAGGGCATAGGTGTACCCAGGGCCTACCAGGGGCTGCAGCATGTATTATGCCACCCCTGGCTGGCCATCCAAATCTGACACAACTGGCTGCACGACAGCTGGGGCAAGGTGGTGTAATCACCCCTTGCTTTAGATATAGTATTCCTATATCTAACCCTAAAATGGGCACACAGATCTCCTATCAGTCACTCCTATGGCAGGCCTTGACAATCCTGAAGGCAGAGTGCTTGGAATCGTGTGAGATAGTGCTCTGGCATGAGCTGAGCCTGTCTGCGGCTTTCGGGATCCATCCCTTAGCCGTTTCCATGATATCGCATACCATATACTCTTAAGTGCATTATAATCCTCGCGGTTATATGCCAACTCTGGTATCGCTTTATCAAAACATGTCGAGTAAGGTGTCATACGAATTGGAATACTAACCCCTCGCCAATTCTGGCGACGGGGTTAGCATTCCACCCTTCTAGAGGGACACGACATGTATGTAACCTGTAACCCCGGTTAAAGTCAGACAGAGCCTTAGCATCCACAAAATGGATGCTGCCACCGAGACACAAGTCTGCCCTCCTGCTGCTGGGAGTCCTCCCAGAGCAGGAGGCAAGGACAAAGGGTTTCCTGCCAGGGGCGGTGCCAGCACCGTCCCAGACAGGGTTTTGTGTATTCCAGGTAGGCAGGGCTACAGAGGAAGGTGACTGCAAGTGGCACCCCGGTGCTCACTGTGCATAGGCCGGCTTGAACCAGTTCCAGGGGCACACCAGCCCCTGAGCTGGGGAAAGCCCGCCAAAGGAGAGGGGTGTAACCACCCCCCTCCTGGTCCCACCCATAGGGCAGGACTTAGTCGCGTGCCAGCCCCCTTTTCCCAGATAAAGGTAGGAGCAGGCCCCCTTCCAAATGAGATCATCTTTGGAATCAAGACACGACTTTCTACGAAAGGACATCAAGATTTCTTCTTCAAGATTCTCCCTTGTGACTAAGGAGTAGTCACCCTGCATCCGCAGGCACCATCTTAAGAACACTGCGGTCTGCTGCAAGTCCTTCCTCCGGAATCCGACTGCCCAGCTCGACGAGAACCGGCTTCCCTGGCACCTCTGACCTCTACCCACCTCTACAGCCAAGCTGAGAACCGTGGGTGCGACGAGACCTCGAGGGACCGGCCATCTTCAAGACTGCACGACTTCTTTCCAGCACGACCGCCGAGGCATCCTCTGGTGAGTGCTTTGGGGACCGAGAAGCCCCGACCCTGAGCAGCTCCAGCACCGAAGATCAGCCTCCCAGCATCTCCACGATCTGCGTGGGGCCCTTCTGCTTTTTGCTGCTCACCGCGTTGTTTGGCTACTAGCCCGCTGGCTGGTGGCCTACTTAACGACGCCCGACGACATCACTGCTGCTGGTCTGGTTGCTCCAGACTGGCCCTTGCTCCCTTCCAGAAGAGGAGCACCCCGGACCCTCCTGGTCCACTCCAGACGCCACTTTAGGTCCACCGCGTGGGCTTGAATTTGCCAAGACTTGTTGCCCCAATCCTGGGTCCAGCGACGTCGAGAGCATCAACCATCGTGGGACAGCTCGTACCTCCATCCTGGTCGCCGACAACGCCTCCTGGTCCGTGAGACTACAGAGCCCAGCAGCGCCCACTCACCTGACTGCGGTGACTTCGCCCGGTGCCATCCTGGTGCCCACTTAATCACTGGCTAGTGATTCAAGAACTTGGTCCCCTCTGCTTTCAGGTTTTCTTCTTCCCTGATCCAGGCTTGGATCTCTTCGAACTTTTCTTCACTGGCCGCCTGCCAGCAACTTCTCCTTCAGGCTCCTGGTTCGTCAACGAGGGATCCCGACGTCTTTTCAGACCTATGCAGCCGCAGCCCCTGGGCTAGGTAACTTCGGCATTTCGGTGCCCGAGCATAGCCTCACTATCCAAGGGTCCAGATCCACTGTCGTTTTCGACCTACCTAGTCGGGTTCGCCCGAGAACAGTAACTTTGTGATTTCTAGCTTCCATAGGCTTTTTCCCACCTTACGCGTGAGAGTTCCCACTCTGCACGTGGCTCCCCTAGGCCTCCTGCTCCTAACCTGAGTGTTCAGTATTGTAGGCCTAGCGTTTCTAAAGCCTCTGAGAATCGTTACTTACCTGCTAGTAATTCGCATTCCACTTTTAGAGTATATGGTTTTTCGTGCCCCTCGGGCATTCGTATATACTGTGCTAACTTAAGTATTTTCGTAAGAGTTTTGTTGTGTGCCTAGCACCCTGTCCTCATAAAGAGTACAGGGTTGTTGTGATTCTAATAAATACACTGTTTATTTTCATAACACTTGTGTGGTGTCCTTTCACTGGGTGTTCAAGGGGTAATGTGATGGTAAAACAGCTGGCTTAACACGCCCTCTAGAGTCTTAGCCTTAGACTGCTCGTATCCATGCTACTAGGATAGCTGGTCTATAAGGTTGACTTACAACCAATCATCAATAAGGGTTGTTTGGACTGATATATAGTGATCACTAGAATAGTGAGCACTGCACATCAGGCCAACTTCTCACAATGCAAAAATCCATCCCTAGAAGAAAATGTACTTCTGCGCTTGTCAAGAGTAAATTTTCAACCTTTCTCAATATGGGAAAAAATTGAAAAAAGCTGGTGAAAACCCATAAAACATGTAAGTTAGTAGGTTTACACAGACTTGAAAGGGCATTCCAAACCCCGGAACTAGTATTCCTTTCCCCTATCTTCAAATCCAGTATGTAGATCTGCAGAAAGGTGGCAAATTAAGGGAGTTGCTAGTCTTCAAACCCCACTATAGTATAGGCCTTGTCATAATCAGAGAGGCTATTACCAGAGCTTTTTATATAATGAGATTGCTGCCATAATTTGTTGCTGCACTACATGGTATCAAAGGGACAAGTGGATTTTGATACAGGACAAGTCGATTTATAAAGCAACCTGTCTCATGGACAAGTGATTAATTTATAAAATTATACACCACTGAGTACAAACAACTTAGACAAACAGTACACCCTGGTCAAGCAACAGAATTGACAAGACTGACATAAGAACTCAACAGCCTGACATCTGGGCCTCCCAGTTTGAAATCGAAACCCAAAGGGATCACATCACAATCTACCACAGAATGCCCCAGCCATAGCTCTAAGCCCTAAGGACATACCAGCAGGACCATGTAACCCATCAGCCAGACTTCAGACAGCCACCACCCAGACCTCAAGAGTCATCACTAAGACATAAAGACCCACCCCAGTTCAGAAAGGCCAGACTTCAGCTCCCACAACTGTTCTGTTAGTCCTACAAAAGAACATAAGCAGCCACCAACAATATACCAGGACCCTTCAACCACACGCCAGCTCCCACCAGCCTAACATTGGAACCTACCAGCCGAACCTCAGGAACCACCACTGGACTTCAGCTCCCTCCCACCAGCTGAATGTTGTGAATTAGCAATCATAAATCAGCTCTCACCGGACAGTTATTGCCATTTAACAGCCAGACCTAAATACACAATTCTAGCCCTCTAGACAAGCCAGCTAGACCTGGTGACTTACCAGCCAGAAATCTAAATTTTCCTACCAGACTCTGCCATCCTCCAGCCGGACCTGTCCGTCCACTGGTTGGACCGCTTCACTCATAGGCCAGTCCTCGCCACCCCACGTCAAATTCTCAGAACACAATAAATTATCAGACCAGGTCCACTGTCGAAAAGGAGACACGCAACTTCTGACTGGTTTTGGTCTGGTTAAGTCCCATCGGTGAAATACTGCTCGAGTGCTGTAGCACTGCAAACAAGGCACCCACGTCTGAGAATTCCTATCACACTTAGGGAGTTGCACTCAATAAAACACAAAGGTGATGGGTGGAAGGAAAACACAAAAATGATTTGTGGAATGCTTGTAAAAGTCTCAGCCAGTAGCAATCACTCAAGCCATATTCCAGGCTAATATGTTTGACCCACTATGCCAATATACAAAGAGACACGTCATGTGGAAGTTAGCCTAAGTCCTGCTCCAAAAGATGTTGTCCAGTCTGAACTACCAGGCCTGATCCCCTCCGGACAGGTACACACGCAATAGTTGACAGATTTGGAGCTAGTACATTCCAGCTAGATTGTAGAACCCACCAGGTTGATCTTAGCATTCACTAGTCAGATGTCAGAAATCACCAACTAGATCTTGCATCTACTGACAAGACTTCCTGGTCCAAAGGCAGGACTTTATATTACCTCAGTCACACTGTCAGAGCGCTTCACAATAGGAACAGTAATGATACATGAGGAAAAAATTACAAGTGAACAAATTACAAAAGCAAACGTTAAGTTACATGAGGCAAAAGTGACAATTGTGAGCAAACAAAATACAAGAGGTAGCAAACGATACATTACAGGAGGAAAAAGTGATATGTGTGCAGGTTACAAAAGCATACAAAGTACAAGTAGAGTTATAGTACTGCAATAAGTGGCAGACACTCCAGCACAAGAACAAACGTTACATGAGGCAATGGTGGCACTTGCGCAAGTATCTAAAGCTAACAAAATGTAAGAGGTAGCAAACAGTATGTTACAAGAGAAAAGTGACTTGTGCATGTTACAAAAGAGTACCAGTACTGGACAGATGGCTCAGTGGGCTGTAGGCCACCGGTTCGATTTGAGGCAGGCTGAAGCAGCATGTAATCCTTAGGCGGTTGATAAAAAGCATGCAGATTTCGTGCATACAACCTTGGCACGGTCAAAAAGCTAACCCCGCCCCTTGTTCCCCCTTAGCCCCGCCCTAAACCCCGCCCAAAACCCCGCCCACTGCTCCTTTTGGTGAGTACCTGCACTTATTTTTTTCCATTTGAAGCCCTGTCTAGAACTGCCTTAACAACCCCTGTCTGATAATTAAAATAAACAAAGACAGAAAGGCCATCTTAAAATCTAAAACAGACATTATTGCAGAAATTCAAAAATTTGAACAAATGGCTACTAATTTTCCCTGGCAAAGGTGGCAATCTGGCCTCCTAAAGCACTCGGTCTCACCCACTCTACCCTATCATTTCTCCCTTATTTTGTTTTCTCATGCCGCCCGAGCGGCGCCTAATGAGAGCAAACAAACCGTGGGCCAATGGCAGCCTCCAGTGCCTCCCCGAGGACGCAGGTGCACCCCCACCCCCCAAAAAAACAAAAAACTGGGAACTGCGTATGGCTGCCTCCCGCCCCCAAATAGGCGCTCCGCCCTGGCGTACTGAGAGGAAAGGTGGACGTGTCTTACGCCTAACGTGCAGGAAGTGTGCGTGATTGCCTTCGGTGACGTGAAGATGATGTCAGCCGCCTGAGGGCGAGGTAGGCGCGCAGGAAGCTTAGTTTGTGTTCTAGTGAAATTATTACCCCAACGCTCTGCCTTATGCAGTCAACAGCGCGTAGTTGGCACGCTGCTCGGGGCAGTAGTGAAATTGCAAGACGGCTGGGCTCAGACAGTCTGCGGTAAGTGGTACAAACTGGGTGGTTACAAGGCCTCTCGGAGCAGACATCGACTCTCTCCGTTTGCCCCTCACTCACTTAAAACGGCTCCTGTATCACAAGCCCTCTTCAGCAAGGCCTAGGTAAACATGCTGGGGATAACGGTGGCATTGCGGTCTACGTATTTTGATAAATTCGGCATTATGGAATCTTGTACCTACTTAAACTGACATTTTGGCACTTTTGCGGCGAGTTCACAGAGAAACATCGCTAAACATGTAGTATGTGCTTCAAGAAATTATTAGGTTGTGATGTTATCCGAATGAGGTATTACAGTGAGTGTTAAGTGGGATGTTGAAAAATAGTGTTAATGTGAGGATTGTTCTGTTAAATCAAGTTAGTAAATGTATGGGGTATCATGGGAACCTAAGAAATTATTTTTTGTAATATAACCGCTCGAATTCCAGAGACTAATATAGGACAGCTGATGACTTGTCCGACACAGCAAGCGTTCTAAATAACATTCTATATTTTGAAGGGATCGGATATTATTTCACTTAAGATGCCACCCTTCCAGTTCTACACGATTTCAAAAGCACTGTTAAATTGCTCTCCATTGTTCTTCGTTTGTCACTTTTACAAGCTAATCATGCTTAATGGAGAATGAGAACAAGCATTTGCAATGCAATCGGTCTCGCATGTTCGCAAATTTGAGCTATTGGTGATGTAAATGACCATGCCTTTTATTTATGTTTTGGTTTTTAAAACATAAATAAAACACATTGTCATTTACAATGCCAATAGCTTCAACTTGCGTAAATGAGAGACCTAGTGCATTGCAAATGCTCGTTTCATCCCATGGCGCTGCCCAGCATTGGAATTACTACCTGGAGATTTCTACTGGCTGCGCTTGCGGCATATTCTGTAAGTCTGTGTATCGGGTTATGGGTGAAGGTGGAAAACCGAGAGAAATTGTTTTGATTAAATAGAAATACAACTGACACTAAAATTGACCAAGAAGACACACAAGTATTTTGTAAGCCTTTTGCCTTACACACGAGAACTAAACATTTTCAGACTAAAATAATATTACATAAGCACCAATCCGAAACAGACCAGAATACAATAACTTGCTACTCTCTGTAAAGCGCTTCAGCGCCTCGCCAAGTGTAGTAAGTGCTAAATAAATACAATTACAATACTAATAAAACATTATCTGAAAACAAATCAGACTCTAGTCTGCATTGTAGAATGACAACCCAGACCACCTAAAGCTCAAAGGGCAATGACACACTGCAATATAAAACTGTCAAGACCAATAATATTAATAATTTGGCCTCAATAACTAGTCTCAAAAGAAACTGCGAGCACATAGGTTTGCTCCTAATTAAGCGGAAGCCCAAAAATGCCAACTCTTGTGTCAATCAGGAAACATTTACAACTGGAATTCAGGCCCCTCAATATTATGCTTGCCTACCCGTGGATACACTAAGGCACAGATGGGGGGCACGCGACACGTAGTCTGAACGGTTTTATTTCTGAAAAGCTGGCTCCTGTTTCTATAGAACAAGGTGATGCTCCAGTAGTGCGTGTGACGGGAAACTTGACTACTTAAGTATACACGCCGGGTCCTTGCTAATCATGGCTCCTCCTCTTTCTCACAGTGTGACTGTAAGCGTATCTGCTCCTCACAATCTAAACTAACAAGGCGCGCACAAAAATACAATGTCCCAAAGTTTATTGCACTAAGAAGTAGAAAATATACATTGCGCTGCTTATCCTCACTCACAGAAGCATGTTTTCAGTCGAATTACTCACACGCTTGACAAATGACTTGGCGGCCTCTCCCACTTTACAGTTGGGTGCTGGGGTGAGAGACATGTGACCACGGCCTGATTACTAGTCAGTAGAGAGCCAGTCTACCTCTCAGCCACTTACTTTAGATGAAGCATCTTCCGATGACGTGACACAGGCGCATGTGTTAGTGAGGCATCCCAACCGGGGAAATGCCTGTTCGCAAAGGCCACATTAAGAGACACTGGCTGCCATAGTGCCCAGTGCTTAGCAAAAGATAAATAAAAAAGAGCAGCGCAGTGCTCAGGTCTACTCAAACACCAACATGTTTTTAGGTCGAGCCTAGCGTTACGAGTTGGGTGAGACACGCGCAACGAGGCGCGCGGACGCCATTTTTTAGCACATAAATGAACAAGTAAAAAAGCATACGAGTGCGTACTAAATAAGCATTTGCTGTAAGATAAAATATATAAAGTGAGCGCGATGTCCCCAGCGGGCGCCGCGCTCATTAGAGTAATCAAAAACATACAATTGAGAGCCCATAGAGCTGTAGCTGCCATTGTCCCCATCAGTGTCCATTTCGCGAATAGTGCGTGCTTAACTAATTGAAGGAGACCGTGTCACGCCGCAAGTAAAAGATTGAGTCCGGATGGGCCATTGCAGAAGGAGACAGGGCGGTAACAAAGAAGCCTCATTTACAATCAAGAGCCAGCGTTCATCATAAATGATGACGCCAGTCAATGAAAATCATGGGCGGGGCTTCAAGTCCCCTTCAGAAATCTTATTGATTACAAGACGCCTACAACGCTAGGCGAGACCTAAAAACTGGGGTCTCTACACTTCAGCTGTCTGTCTGGACTCCATATAAAACAAAACTACACTCAAGGTACACAGGACCAGGAACCACATGGTGGAGCAATCATGTTTAACTGCAGCAGTGCAGTATAAGCTACACATAGCTGTCAAGTTTTGAGTTGCTGATGCAACATAATTTTCGTGCATGTATGTGTCATTTCAGCATGAATTATGCGTCACTTGATCCCATGTAGCACCGAGCAGTTATAGCCATTTGATACAGTAAATTTCGAAAGAAGAGGGAACAGTCAACTGCATTTTATAGCTTGCAAACAGTCCCCTGCATAACCATACTTAAATAAAATACTGTGGTAGCTAAGCAGCTTAATGCTTACCGGAAAATATTAAAACATCTGGTTATATCCAGTGTGGTTTTACATACTTCGTCACCTCCATACCATACTAAGGGGTCGATTAGGATCGCGGACGGACTCGAGCCCGTCCGCGACCCCAGAGGAGGAGGGAACGTCCGCATGGGCTGCGGCGTTCCCTCCGAGCAGATTAGGATGTGACCGCCAGGGTGGCGGTCACATCCTCTATCTTTAACATTGCGGCGGGTGCAGCTGCACCCGCCGCAATGTTACAAATGCATGCATCGCATTTGCATGCACAAAGGGGCAGGCACTGCGTGGTGCCTGCTGCTTTGTGCATGCAAATGCAGGGGGGTACCATAGGTACCCCCCATGGGCACCCACACCCCCCCTTCACCCCTGGGGGCCCCCAACGGGCCCCCAAAGAAAAGTCCGTATGCCTTTGCACGGCGGAAATGCCTCCGTGTAAAGGCATAGCACCGCTGATATCCTAATATGGCTGGCGGTGTCTGATAAACACCGCCAGCAATGTTAGTGCTTTTCCGCCGCAGATGGAAGGCGACCGCGGCGGAAAAGCTGCGGACGGAAAAAAGATCCCCCAGCCATCCTAATCTGGCGGGTGGTCTTTTTTCAGTCCGCAGTGGTTTTCCCGCATCCTCCGGGCCGGCGGTGGCTTCTACCGGCCCGGAGGATGTGGGAAAACCGATATCATAATCGGCCCCTATATCAAAGAAAGCATTTTATCTTAAGTAGCTAAAAAA
The DNA here is from genome assembly GCF_964261635.1 of Lissotriton helveticus. Taxonomy (NCBI): domain Eukaryota; kingdom Metazoa; phylum Chordata; class Amphibia; order Caudata; family Salamandridae; genus Lissotriton; species Lissotriton helveticus. The sequence goes on from NC_136070.1 coordinate 925,898,513, forward strand.
TATATATTTCATAGACAAAGCAGAGAAAAATACAGTTCACCTTGCATTAAGATTTTCAAGAAATTAAACTTGACTGCTGGGTGAATTGTTCACTGGCTACCTGCAGATGTCCGAATTATGTTTTCAAGTCTGTTTGCTGTGTAAGAATGGACTGGAACTGGTGGACACTAAACCATTAAGGTGTAGATACATAATACAGTTCCACCTGCCCTTCAATATAAGGAATATACATGTTTGAAGGTCTCGAAGCTGCTAACCCATATAGGTTGTATTTCAAATGTCAAGTACTTTCCCAGCAAAGTTTCAGGTGAGACATGCAGACATGGCACAGATAGACTTGCCTTTTGTATGCTACCAACATGGCTGTACTGCCTTGGTTCTTTGATATTGGTACTGTAAAGCGCTATAGCACCTTTGGGCAATGTTGGCGCTATATAAAAATCTATAAATTAATGAAATATTGGTCTACTTGTCGGCCAATGCTCATTTGTGTCAGATGCTAGACAGCTTACTCTCATAACCATGCAAATATGGAACCCAGTGGAGACACGCTAGGTGTCAGAAGATCAACTGAAAGATGTAAGTAGAGTGATGTTGGAGAGAGGAAAGCAGCAGCTGGAACGGGACAAAGACAGTCAGATCTGCAGCACCTAAAAGATCAAAAACACACCAGGAGAGCAGTCAGAACAGAAAGGAAAAAGTAATCGCCTCAGATCTCTTAGATGAAAACCGAGAAAGTCATGCTAGTAATGTACAAAAAAAAGTAATGGAATAGTAATTGGTACTCATGCCACGGGCCTGCTTTTGTTAGCAGTTGTAGCACAACTGCACTGCCCCGGTTTGTAAATACTGGTTTTCTGGCCAACAGATTTGCAATTGTACAGTTGTGTGAGAAGCTAAACCCCTCACTCTGAGTGCCCCCATACACACACCGCAGCCAAGGGAGAAAATGTAGATGCCAGAGGAGCAGGTGAATAAAGTAAATCAAGTGGGAGGGAAGCAAGGAAAACAGCGATGGACTGGAACAAATATAGTCCCCCAGGTCTGCAGCACTAAAGGGTCAAAACACAAGAACAGTAGTCCCAACAAAAAGTAAATGTGACTCCGGTCCCCTGTATGAAAACTAACATTGACAAAGCCAATGTGTCTTGCCTCTCTGTAAGCTACTGGTTTAGTCTATTTTAGCTGTGTTGTACAGTAGTGTGGCTGTAGAGTGTATTTATAATGTTATAAAACATTTCTATGAAACAGCCATTGCCATTGCTTCTTTATCTATTAAGGCTTGAGGGATGATGAGGTAAAAAGTAAAATGTGAATGGAAGGGAATTAGTGACACGAGCAATGTCTGTCTTAAGTATTATGATATAGACAACATTGGCTTTTTTATGTGTGGTTGGGAAAGTAGGATCTTTTTGCCATCGGTACCCCCATTTTTTAGGTCGAGCTGGTGTAAGCAGTGCGAAGCACTGTGTCCAGCGAAGCATCTTTTGTTATTCACTTCCTGGGAATGTGAGACAGGGGATGTGCACGCGCAGGGGAATCCCCCATGTGAGCGCGCTCGTTCGCCCACACATCTCCTGTCCTACATTGCCAGGAAGTGGATAACACACAGACGCATGCACACGCACGCATGCACTCACACACGCATGCATGCACACACACACACACGCACACACGCATGCGCACACGCAGACATACACACACACACACACACACACACACACACACACACACACACACACCCCACCCACCCACAACCCCTACAACTAAGCCCCACCGCCCCACTCACCGGGCTACAGGCTCCGTCACACGGGGCTTCCCTCACTTGCATCGGCGGCCTCTGCTCCTCCTACGTGCCTACAGCGTTTCACAGCCTCCCCTGGGGCAGGACTTCCACCTCCTGCCCTTCTCGTCCAGTCACTTTGTGGGCGCGGGCTTCCCGCGGAAGTCCCGCCCCAGGGGAGGCTGTGAAACGCTGTAGGAGACAGAAAAAACACAGCATTTTCGACTTGTTAACCATCTTAGCTGTCACTTATTTTCTAGTCTGTTTTGCAGATCTGTTATTGCTCATGTTCCAGGGTCCTTGTACTGTGCTGAACTTCAGAGTGGTCATGTGCATGACTGTAAATGGCTCGGCCATGTGATCACCCCAAGAACATTCTGAGTATTGCTCCAGATTCATACCTAATCATGGCTGGCATCGATGCTGGCTGTGCATACTCTGCCACTTGGACACTGTAACTCTTCTCATACCAAGTCATTTTATTTTGTTTAATTTTATTTACATGTACTGCTGGTTCCAGACTTCTTTGGGGCCTGTTGTTGTTCGTCACCAGCAGAAGACCGGTTCTTTAGCAGGAAATGCGACGCTGCTCTTCCTTGTTAAAAGCCAAGAGATCCGATTTCGAAGACTTCTTGTTAATGTCAGCGTGAAAGAGCAAGCACCGGCCCTCGCCTGCAGGTTAGCGTGACCCGGGCTTCCGGCACCTCCCGCACGTTGTCACTTGGCTGAACCGCAGCGGATGAACCGTTCGGCTGGGCGAGGGCTCGCACTTACATTATGTAGTGAAAGGTCGCAGCTCACAGACACTTTGCTGGTTCACAGTAGGGTTTCGGGAGCATGTTTGTTTAGGGGCTCGTCGTGTTCTGTGGGATGCGCAGAGCCAGTAGCGTGCACGGTGGCTGCTTTTTTAGGGGTCCGGGTCCCTCGAGAGTGCTGGTGCTTTGGTAAGCTGTAGGCCGACAGGGAGTCTTGGCATATGCCATCGCTGCTCAAGGTTTCTGGGCGGTGCTGCACTTTAACTGAGGGAGTGCAGCTCAGTAGAGCAGGACCTTTCACCTTAACTGAGACAGATCCTTGTTTTGGTCCTACCTCGGGCTGCTGCACGAGAGTGAGCGAGTGAATGGATGGATGAATGGCTCACATCTGAGGGGCACATTTAGGAGAGGAACAGGTTTGACAGTGTTGCTTGTAAGAGTATTCTAATTATGTTCGGTTCAAGGAGTTCATGATTTAAAACATCACTTAATTTCCTCCACAAGTCGGAGCACAATTGTGCTACTGACTAATTTGAGTGCATGCAAACATGGCATCAGCTGTACAACCATATATTTGTTTCATTTTTGATCGTGGGCCAGACGGACTCTGCTGTTCTTTTACAAACAATGAAACCAATTTTGTTTTTCAGCTATACGGGAGTGCATACGTAGAACTGCCATGATACCCACAGTAGCATCTTAATAGATGTTGCTCCATCATCTGTTGAGTTTGTGTCTATTCAAGAATAGTTGTATTCCCACGCTGTACCAGAGAGTGATCCTCCACTGCTCTCAACAGAATGCTTGGCCACCCATTTTCCCTGTACTCGGTGTAATGGTCCTAAAGGCCTAGGCTCTCGACCACAAAGGAGTCTGTTTAGCCTCTCAGGTTCAGTGCTCTATTGGACTCACGTCCATGGGCATCATGTGCTGTTCCTGTCCATTACAGCATTCACCACCACACCTATCCAACGTGCTCTTATCCCTAACCAGCAGGATATCCAACATGCTCTTATCCCTCACCAGCAGGCTATCCAACATGCTCTTATCCCTCACCAGCAGGCTATCCAACATGCTCTTATCCCTCACCAGCAGGCTATCCAACATGCTCTTATCCCTCACCACAGGCTATCCAACATGCTCTTATCCCTAACCAGCAGGCTATCCAACATGCTCTTCTCCCTAACCAGCAGATTCCTACACTCCAGTAGGAGTCGCACTTAACTATATGGCTCGGAACCAGCACAGCATCAGCAGGCCACTTTGGCTTCGATCGTCGAGAATGCCAGGTGTCCCCATTACAAAAGACCTTTTGGGACGAAACAAATTATCGGAGTGTGCTGTGCCAGTGCACTTACCTGTCCCATATCTATCCTCAGCCAATGAACTGACATTTAATGCGTCTCTTTCCAGCAGCCCACGTTATCCTAGAATGTGTCATCCAATCTGAGTCTCATGGAAAAAGGCTGCCTTTATTTTTGATCCCTTTTGAAGTGGTAAGCAGTTGTGGAATGAATGCACGTCAAAGACCTGCTCGCTGTGGTGGCAGTCATTGCCCGGAAAAGCTGTGGGAAATTTCTACTCTTTCAATTTATAGACTTTTAAGGAATAGTGGGGCTTCACAGTACATTTTTACACAAACTCTTTTGATACATGGGGCTTTAAGATAGTACCTCTGTATAGCAGTGCACGTCTCATTTTCATAATACATGTATAAGATCAGATAGAGTACATTGCAACTCCTTAAAGCTGCCATAGTCCGCAAACATAATCGCATGTTTTTTTGCTTTAGTTTTTCGGAATTGCAGAATTCATCATTTCCATAGCTAAATTTCAACAGCGTAGAGGTTAATGTATTTGGAGGGCCCCACCCCCGCTTTTCAAAATCCTCAGCTGTTTAGAGTTTATATTGATAAACCTGTTCATAATGTCACAGCGATGGAGTCTAGATTCACCAGCAGAAGAATCAGTGGGTTAGAAAAAGAGAGGGATGCATTTTAAAATGCTCGTGTCGTCATATGTAGGATTAATAATTGGCTGATAATAGTTTGTCGGGTATGGAGTCAAAGTAGCCCTACAGCAAAAGAACGGCTTGGGGGAACGACATGGACTTTACGCTTCCCTTTGGAAGTGAATGCTTTATTTGCAGAGATTGTGGAACTCTGCGGCCTGTTAAGGATTATTCTGTGAAAGGAGCACACTATGGATTCCCACCTTAAGTTGGATCTTCACAGGCTTGATGTGTGCACCAACCGATGACGATCTGCACCCCTGGGCTTTCTGCCATGTTGGAAATAGATGGGACACAGGGTGCACCATAAACTGCCCTCTTCCTCAGGCTCCTGCGGGGGTTTCCATAGAAAGGACCCACTAACATTGGATGGCTGGAAGCTCTTCACAAGCTGGAGGTGAGGAGATAGTCCAGCCACTACTGCTTTGATGGCACTCAATAATTTAGCTTTGACCATCCAATAGTGCTGCATGTTGTTGTAGCAGCAGACAAGATCTTCTCATTAAAAAGGAGGTCAGTGTCTTTTTCTGGGCCTGGTTAAAGGTCCAAAGTTTCAAAATACAATAGCAGGCACATGGGCAGACAAGGGTTTATGGTCTTGGCGGCGGAATGAATGAGGTTCCTGGACTATTCACTTTCTGCTCAGCAACTTCCTTACCCCAAGGTCAAGCATACAGTTATTTGTGCAGAGAGCAACCCAATCTGTTCTCTTTTGTTTTAAGAAGGAAATTAGTGAGGGCACACATACACAGAGCGAAGACCGGAGCGCTACACATGACTGGGTAACAGCGTAGGAGCCGTTTCCCATCAGAAATCAGTCCAATTCATGCTAGTATTTTCATATCTCCACCTTTATTACCAGAATATTGGATCCATATCCAAGAACAGGCCACACGCGTTTCACAACGCCTGCCAAATCAGAGATGGGATTTATTCCAATGAGACAGATATATATACAACTGTGATGCAACAATGACTCCGGACATGAAGAGATTAATCTGTGTAAAATTGGAAGGTTTGAGAAAACCCCAGGCTCAATAGCCCCATGGGGGTGAAACACGTGTTGGCTGTTCTTGGATATGGATCTAATATTCTAATAAGAAAAGTGGAGATAAGAATATACTGGCATGAGTTTAACTGATTTCTGATGTGAAAACACTCCTACGCTTTGTTGAACTGTTATTTAATGGGAAAATCAAGGGTCCATACCCCATTGGAGTGAACACCTACCCCAAAAGAAGGGATTTTGTCTGGCAGGTAGAAGGTGTCCGACTCTTTCCCAGTGTACTTTACATATGACTGGATATGCAGTGCCAGTAGGATATACAGAAAGTTAAACCTAAACTAAAAGTAAGAGTCACCATAAGGGTATCTTCCTCTGTTAGGACCAGTGTCTTTCAGAACGTGCTGCCCTCAAATTACATTTGTATGCTTCCTCCAGGATTTTAGGACTCGCCTAGCGTTGCAGTGCGTATGCGCTGCTCGCTCTGCGAGTTACATTGTGGATGAGTAGATTTCAGAAGAGGACTTGAAGCCCCTCCCCTCATTTTCATTTGCTTGTTCTTAAAGTTGTTGTCGGTATGAAACTGCCAATGGTCAATCTGAACAGCCTTCCTTTTTTAACATCTTCTTTTTCTTAAAGCTGTTCCTGTATTTTATTTACATTGGTGTAATGGTTTTAATTAACTATGCACTTTATAATAAACTTACTTGCTCATAACACTGATCTGAAAGTAAGATGCAACGCTGTTTGCGTTTCACAGTGTGCTTACTGTGGCACCATTTTAGAGAACCGTATGTCCGGTTTCGAAAGGTGGCTTTCTATGCACACAGTTCTGCAGTGTTAAGCATAACTTATTGCCATGGATTAAGATCTCTTTCCATTTCATTAACTGGGATCCTGAGGCTTGTAAAATGAAGCAGGACTGTTTCCATCATCCAAGGAAAGCATACTTATCACCCCTATTATCCACCCATTATACTGTCAGGGCATGACACTTCTGTAGCATTACAGGCGTGAGTTACAACCTTCAGCCAAATGATCATTTGCTATCATACTTCTGTAATATTAATGCCCTGTTGTTTCCCTCCAGAGCTTCTCTGCCAATAAATGTAATATTTTCACTGCAGTTAGTTGTCAACGACTACTTTAACTCCTGATATTGATGGCTGTGATGTGAACCTGAGTACGTTTTTTTGCAGAAGAGAAAGCACTCGACAGCAAGTGGCCTAACGGCTAGCGCAGTCTACCTCGAAGCTGGGGCAGCAGGTTCGAGTCTCGGTGGGGCCGCCCAACATTTTTTGACATGGACAAATCGATTAATCTCCCCGTGCCTCACAAAACAAGCATTTGCAATGCAATAGGTCTCACATTTGCGAGAGTTTAAACTATTGGCATTGTAAATGACGATGCCTTTTATTTATGTTTTGAAAACCAACACCTAAATAAAAGGCATTGCCGTTTACAATGCCAATAGCTCAGACTCTCACAACTGCGAGACCTATTGCATTGCAAATGCTTGTTTCCTGATGTCAGTGTTTTGACTGTAGTTTACTGGGATCCTGCTAAACAGTACCTCAGTGGCAGTGCTCTCTCTAAATTTGATGGTAAGTACTTTGTACACCCTACAATTGGCATACTGGGGTACCACTGTTAATCCCTATTATATGGTACCCAGGGCATTGGAACGCCAGGTGTCTCCCATGGGCTGCAGCATGTATTGGGTCACCTGTGGGAGTCAATGCAAACTGTGTCTGTAGAGCTGCTACCGCAGTCTTCATGAAATGGTGCATGCACCTTTCACCTTAGATATAAGGTTTTCCTTATATCCTGATCATTGCTCTTTAAACCTATGAATACCCCTAAAGTAGGCCATTGAGTGCAAGGGACGGGTGCTTGGTCCCAAGTGTGTGGGTAACCCTGCCCAGGCAGAGATACTCCTACAAACCCTGGACTCGTCTCTAGGCTTTGTAAGTGTAGGACAACCATTTAAAGGTATCCAGTAGACACTGGCAAGTTGAGATGTCCAGCTACACAATGGCTGCTCCGAAAGTGTCATGTTTGGTATCAAGCATGTTGAAATCATGCAACAACACCAATTCCAGTGTTCGTTGCATGATACCATGTACGGGAGGGGCTCCTTAGAGGACCCCCCCCATACCTACTTATGTAGCCTTACATGGTTAGTGTGCCAGCCTGTGCTACTGCTGGCTTCAGACACTGTTCTTCCCATCTGCTGATGAGCCTACCTCAAGCAGGGGAAGTTGAACAAAGGATTTCCTGCAAAGGAGAGGTGTGAATTAGGTAGGGTGGGGGCGTTTCCGACAGCCACCAGACTGCATTGAAGGGCACATTTGATGCCCTCCTTGCATAAACCAGGGTTGCTCAGTTTAGGAGCCCTTGGCACCCGCACAAACCTACAGAAGGACAGGGGAGTGTCCACCCTGCCCCCGTCCAGCTCCTTACAGGTTATTTTAGGGCTCTCCCGGCGGTGGGTCCTTAGATTTGTCCTGGACTTCGTCAAGACTTGTCTGAAGACACTTCTGCTGTTGGACACCAGGTCTCCGCTGCTGGATCGAGCCAAGACCAAAAAAAAAAAAAACTTCTCTTGGTGGGAAGATTCCTGCTGCAAGTTCGTCTCCACACTCTTCCAAGTTTCTGCAAACCCTGTGGCCGTGCATCCTCCTTGTCAGCAAGGACTCTTCATTCATCAAAGCAAAAAGGAATCTCCCTTGGAGTGAAGGAGTAACTTCCCTGCATCCATAGGCACCTCTACACCGGCGGCTGGTTTTCTGAGCCTGTTGCCCCATGGACATATCCAGGCTCTGCACTACGGGGGTGGTTTGTTGGCCCCCCAGAGGCCTGACCAGTCTTTCCTGCAACTTGGGCGACTGTAACCCCACTCTGGGTGACCTGAACCACCTCCCTGTGTCCCTGCCATTGCCAGGGCCTGTTGACTCTCTTCACTAAAGATCTTCAAGCTCCTAGAAGCCCAAGCATTGCACAGCTCCAAGAACGATATCCTGCCTGCATTCTCTGCACAGCGAGCCTCTATCTTCTATGGGCTACTGAGGTTTCCCTGCGACTCCCTAGCCTGCTGCCAGAGGGGCTGCGAGGGGGCTTCAACGCTTCCTTTTAGATCTCCTGTATACTGAGGGCGAGCCCTGACTTACCCGTGCTGGGTTAGTCCCACAGACCTTGCTGGTCTGCAACCAAGCATATTTTCCTTTGCCCCAACTGGTGCGGTTGCTAAGGCTTGTCGGTGGTCAAGCAGGCCACTGACCTTCCTATATTCTTCATCTGTCGTGGGACAGCCCGTGGATGGCTCCTGCGCTCCTGTATCGTCGCCTGGCGACCATAGCTGCTTCATCAAGACTGTTGTGCTACAGCAAGAACCTCTGACAAGGGTTGGCATTCTGTTCCTGCTCCTCTTGGGCACCTCTGGATGGTTTGGAGTCTGTCCCCTCTGCTTTCAGGTACTTCTCATCCAGAATCCACGTTTGGTTTACACTGTCCTGGTCCACAAGTCGCTGCAGCCGACTGACTTCCAAGATCCTCTATTGGCTTCAATGGGCAGTTATGACACCACTTCACCCCTGTGCACCTGGGCTCACTGGTGTAGATATCCTGTTTCCCTGGGTATCCATGGGTGGGGTGGCTTGTAGTGTAGTTCCTATATCCCTGATAGGCTCTGCGCATTGGAATAATATACACTATAGTTTTGGCAAAGGACTGAGGTCAGTATGCCTCTATCGAGTACACTAAACTTAATTACTTGTGTGTGCCAGGTAACTCAGAGATCACTAGAAACTTCTCGAATAAACAAGAAGGGATTCGTTTCTGACAACCGCATAAACATGACAACTTTGTTTCCCTTAGAATCGGAACAGTCTCAGAATCGTGGAAACAATAGATAACAGTTTCACTAAGTCCATCGGGCATGCTTAGTTTCTTCAGAGTTTACACAGAAATATGTAGACGGGCGTTTTCATAAAAAGTGTTTATTAAACCGTCTTATTTCTCGTGCAAGAGATATGAACTGCTACAATCGTAACTTAACTTGAAAGCTTGCGAAAATCGGCGATTTCATTACTGAACAGCAACTGTACCTAAATAGCTTGACTATAGAAGCTTTATTTGCTGACTCCTTTCCCCCTCCTTCCCGCAGACCCGGTCCACTCTCAGCCGAGTATTGACGCTGTGGAGTTGGTCCCGGGCACAGAATAGCGGCGGCCATATTAAGTGTGGCTGGGAATCATTGCGCTCTAGTTGCGCATAAAAGGGGACGTCCATGCCTCCGCGCAGTGGAAGCGTTCAGCGGACGCGCCTGAATCGCGCCTGAATCGCGCCGGAGTCGTGCCAGAGTCCTGCCCGTCTGCGCCCGTCCTCGACCGGACGGGCTCAGGGGCCAGGGATGCTGCCGCTCCTCTCACTTATTTTCCTCTTGCCCTAAGGAATTTACAATCTGCACACTGTGCTCTATCTCCCGCTTGCCTAGATCGTGTTTCATCACTTGGCATTGCGCGCCCAGCATCCCCCCCACACCCCAGCGTCAAATCTTCTGCCTGTCCTAGTACTAGTGACACACGCATACGTGTGCTATATTTAAATACACGTTCATTCGTAAAACATCAGGCCGACCTTTTTCTTTTACTCACCAACGAAAGCCCCGATATCCTCCTGATCACCGAGACCTGGTTGACTGACGACTCCCTCCCTGATATCTTGGCAGCATTGCCCCCAGACTACTACATACTTAACATGAATCGACCTTTTGGTCGTGCTGGTGGAGGGGTGGCAGCTGTCATTCGAAAAGAGTTAAAATTCATCACTACATCTTCCCTCACTCTCGCAGATGTAGACAATCTTATCATCAGCTTGGAAACGGGGGAGGGAGCTCTTACTCTCATTGTTGTCTATCGCCCCCCTTACTCTATGCCTCTGTTCCCCGTCGCCTTCAGCGAACAGTTAGCAAACCTGATTACCTCGTCTGCCCGAGTCGCCATCTTCGGCGACTTTAATTACTGGTATAATGATAGCAACGCTGGTCCCCATGCAGCCGAGCTATTTGAAGTCCTCTTTAACTTCAACATGACCCAACTTGCCACCTCTCCTACCCATATCAGAGGCCATATATTAGATCATATTTGGACCCACAAACTCACGCTATCCTGCCCTGTGATTACTCCTTGCATTTGGTCGGACCATCATATGATCGACACAGTGATCACAATCAAGGGCTGTGTTAAGGTTCTTCCCCTGGCAGGCGGAGTCACTCGTAAATGGAGCACCCTTGATTCTCAAGGCTTTCTCTCTTTCTTGGCGGAGACCCACCCTCCACCACGCAGTGTTGCAACTGTCCATACCCTGGAGGATGACTTCTCCAGCTGGATCACAAAAGCTAGTGACCTTTTTGCCCCCCTTTCCAGATTCCCTCGCTCTCGTCACAGCAAATCACACAGGTGGTTTAACTCCTCTCTGAAATCTCAGCAGCTTGAACTACGCCAGAAGGAACGCAGGTGGAGACGCAACTACTTGCCTATTGACAGAGAAGCATACGTCGCTGCACGGAAAAAATATAAAAGCGCTATTATAGCAGCGAAATCCTCACACATCTCTGAAAGGATCCTCGTTGCCCCGAACAAGTCCAAGGAGATCTTCAGAGTCGTAAGTGAGCTCACGTCTGATGCTAGAACCCTCCCTTCCCAGTACCCTACCCAAGAGTCCTGCAACGCCTTAAACAGTTTTTTCATTGACAAAATTATTAAAATTAAGAATACCATCCCTTCTGTTCTTCCCGCTGTTATATCCGCTTCCTCTCCTGGAATTCCACTCTCACTATCATCCTTCCCCGTCCTCGACTCTTCCACTCTGGCAAAACTCACCAGCCGAGTTAAATCCGGCTCACCTAATAACTGTTGCCCCCCCTCTGTTCTTGGCGACATTTGCTCGGCTCTGCCGGACTGCATTCTGCCCCTGTTAAACACCTCCCTTGAGACGGGCATGGTACCCAATTCCTTTAAAGAGGCCGTTTTAGTACCCCTACTGAAAAAGCCCGGAGCCGATCCGGAGGACCTTGCCAACTACCGGCCTATTTCTCTCCTGCCCTACCTATCCAAACTCCTGGAGGCACACGTTACCAGCTGCCTCTCTGTTTATCGAGCGTACCAACTACCTCGAACCGAACCAAGCCGGCTTCAGACCTGCCCACTCTACAGAGGCCGTGATCCTGACAGTTATGGATTCTCTAAGGGGCAATGCCGATAGAGGGTCTCCTCAGGCGCTCGTCCTATTGGACCTGTCGGCGGCGTTCAACATAGTTGACCATAACATCCTTCTCTACCGTGTCGAACAAGCCGGCATCCGCGGCCTGGCTTTGGCCTGGATCAATTCTTTTCTGACAGGCAGAACCCAGGCGGTACACCTAGGCCCCTTCATGACCGCTAAGGAATTATCCACCTGCGGAGTGCCCCAGGGCTCCTCCCTGTCCCCCCTGCTCTTCAACCGCTCATCCACTCTTTGAAGAGGTGGGACATCACCGTCTTCAACTATGCAGACGATCTGCAAATTATCTTCCCCCTCAATTCTCCTAATGCAGCCCCTGACTGTCAAGCGGTCAGGTTACACATCCAGCAATGGATGAACCTCAACTAGCTCAAGCTGAACCCGGGGAAAACAGAGCTAATTTCCCGGGTGAAAGCCCCACTTACTGGGGCCCACAGTTCTGGCCGGTGGAGCTTGGCTCCCCGCCTGTCCCGCCGAAGTCAGCAAAGAGTCTCGGGGTCATCATAGACACAGAGTTCTCCCTCAAGCCTCAGGTGGGTGCTGTAGTGTCATCTTGTATGCTTCAGCTAAGAAAAATCAGGAAAGTTTCCCATCTCCTTACACCTGAGGCCCTGATACAAGTCTTGATTGCCCTGGTGCTCTCCCGCCTGGATTTTTCCAACTCTCTGTACCATGGCCTACCCAAACATCTTCTCCATAGGCTTCAAATTGTGCAGAACCAGGCGGCCAGACTGGCCTATAAAATCCCGAAGTGGCAGTCGGCGAAACCACTACTCAACAAACTCAATTGGCTGTCTATTGAACAGAGGGCTGCGTTTAAGATCGGCTGCCTCACATTCAAAGCTGTGTTCGGAACTTCTCCCGCCTTCCTTAAATCCCTAGTCACCCCCTATTGCCCGTTACGCAACCTTCGGTCCTCTCATCGCCATCTCTTAGCTGCACCCCCAATTAGGCTTAAAAATTTGGTGGCTGTAGATTCCCCCACTTGGCCCCTAAGCTTTGGAACCCGCTGTCCCTTCCGCTTAAATTATCCAACTCCCTTCTGGAATTCAGAAAACTCCTGAAAACCAGTCTTTTCACACAGTCTGGCTAGCTCCCCTCCTTCACATCTCTCAGCACCCAATCAGCGCCAGGAAACTTACGGTGACAGAGCGCTATAAAAAACTCCATTAAGATAAGATAAGATAAGAATGCGAAGTATAATACGTACAGCATTAGCAGCAAGAAAAATAATACTGTAATAGCATGGTTTGTAGCTATAACCTATATTCATAAAAATACATAGCACATCCTAAAATGTGAATACTCATCTGGTGCTTCTAGCTAGTTCTACCCCAGTGTACCTAACCTAAGTGTAGTACGAGGTAAGAAGTAGGTGCTGTTTTTCTTATAGTCTAGTTGGGCTATAGTTTACATTGGTGTTGCCAAGATTTGCCAAAAGTCCCTCTAGGTTCTAGTCTGCTCCATACCTTAGAATGAGAGAGGTTGGAATCTCTTTCCGTGTCTCGATCTCTAACATCCCGCAAGGGGAGTCAGAAACACTGGAGCTGTATTCTCTGCGAGGCGGATGGCAGCGTCTGGTCGGTGCTTCAGGCGGGGACTCGACTTCCTTCCGAACTTGCCGTGGCGTTCCGTGCAAGTATGCAGCCGAACCGTGGTTTGCCATGGCAAGTGAAGGTATATTTATACCTTGAAGGTGTTTAGGAATGCCAGTATTGACGTAAAAGTATGTTCATGCATAATAAATGAGTTCTTGGAGAAATCAATAACCCAAGCAAGGGGAAGTCCTAAAGGCTTAAGAGTCTGGTTTTCCAAGAACTCGTGACGTGGATAGACGGATGTAGGTGGCCATGCCTGTATTTGGTTAGCATGGATAATGCCTAAAGAAGGGTAGGATTTCTATGCCTATATAAGGGCAATGTGAATTGTGCCTTTTATAAGGGCTGAAATCGGGAAACCTATATACGGTATCTAAATCGACACACTACACCCACTCCAGTTCCGTATGACGACATTACTAAATTCTAATCATGCTAAACATATCTAAAATATAGCTACACATGAATTGCTAAAAATGTCTAAAATACATTGTAAAGAATGCATTAAAACTGTTGCTATGCATAAAAATGCAACAGCGCTGTACATATTAAAGCAAAAGCATAAGTTGGCATCGAATGCTAAATCAATGAACATATATACACATGATGAAATGGCTCGTAAATACAGGAGAAAAAAAACAAAACCATTTCATGTCAAGTTACATAAAACAATTGTTATTAACAAGGTGACATATTGTCTCTGAAAGTGTTTCAAAGAATTCTGTTCTCTATGAATAGTTCTACTGTAAGCAGATTACTTTGCCCAAAAAAGAAATTTGGAGAAAAAAAATTAATCATAGGGAAAAGTTCCAAGTTTAGTCTTTGAAAAACGAAGGCCAAATTCAGTCTTCCCGGTACACTGTGTGCTGAATCAAAAGTCAGTGTATGGGGATGGAGAAAACATGAAATCTTCCAATCCTGTAGACAAAAAGTTGTCTACCGTTGTAGGTGAAAGTTGGATTACCTCGTTTAGAAGACTAACCGCACATAGATGAGAAGAATCGCCTTCAGCATTGGTCGCATCAGCAATGTTCCTATCGGATGTTACCTGCGTGCCTGTTGTTTCCTCTCGTACCTCAGCAGTAGCAATTTGCGTCTGTGAAATCTCAATGAATGCCGTCATCAGGATTGCTAGCCGCTGGGGACAACACACAGCATGGGCTGTTACCGGGTCCAGCAGAGTAGCGATATCCGTAGGCATGACTGATGGGAGTGTTAGACGGATGTCTAGCCTGCATTCTTCACCGCAAAGCAGGCAGCGTAGAACAGTTAAGATGCAATCTTGCCAGATTGGTCTGAATGACAGAAACCATGTGGTATTTAATTCTCGTAGATGAGGTAAGCCTAAAATTTGGACAATTCGCTCACACTTCATCTCCAATAGAGCTCTCTATGGTGCTTGGAGTGACGCTGGTGATTTGGCTTGCTATATCGTAGCAGTTGGAGAAAACATAGGATCCCTGCAACGAGTGCTAAAAGTAGTGGCAGTCCGCCAAACACAGAGTGCACGAAGTTGGGAAATATTCAGAGGACTGCTTGAAAAGGTGCTAACAGTCCTGAACACACATTCCTAAATACATGTACAATACCGCTCGTATCAGACATGTTTAAGAGATGTTTCAACATTACTGAGAAATGTATAGGGCAGTTTGTATTCAAAAGGGCTTGTATCTCGGCTGAAGTCCTTGCGACTTGTAGATCATAGTTTTAGTTGGCTGAGTTCAGAGGCACTGTTTGTTGTAAAAGAATGGCTTTCATTCTGCTTAGAGAATCAATTCGTACAGAAGAGATGTTCAGTGAAGGCCATAAAGGCGACTCCCTGACTTTCTTGATCTGAGGGAACAAGACTTGCATACAGCAAGTAACCCTGGATGTAACCGTTACTAAATATGGTATACCTGTAACTTCCATTCGAAAGCTGACCAACAATTTTATTAATCACTGCAGCTGGTGAACCTTGCAGGTGGCAGGATAAGTTTCTAGTGGAACCATCACAGGCTGCGTGTAAATTAATACCCTGGCATAGGAGAGAACCGCTTAGTGCATTTTCACAGTTTGTACCGCTAAGAAACACTTAACGCCCCCCACTCCAACATCTGTGTGTGTAAGGTAAATCCCAGGATGTCTTGATGTATTCTTTACCGAACCTTTCTTATTTGCCTGCTGGTATATGTTTTAGGCAATACTGAAAATGGAAAGTTGTAACAGGCAGAGTAATTTTACCATGTATGATCCACTCAGTAGCTGGTTTTTCTGCCACTGTGAAAGGTAATTTTTCCAGTTTTTCAATGCTCAGCACCGTATAGTCTGCTCCCCTTTGTGCCAGTTTGATCTTTTTATTAGTGAAATTGAATTCTGAAAACAGTGACGCAGTGTTGATTAAACGCCAAGGCACATAGCCTGCACGCAAGTTTTGTAGCATCCAGCCTAATAGCATGATAGAATGTAGTTGAGACTGACCATGTTGCAACATGACTAAGTCTTGTTCCATAATGTCTATGGCAGAAGACACAATGCTGTCCAATGAATATATCCTGTACGACAGAGTTGTTAACCCATTGTCTACTACCGCGAGAGATTTATCTAAATTAATATGATCAATTTCTCATATTCCTTCTGCAGTCTCTGCTTGGGTAACCTTCCATATTTCATTATAAGCAGCGTAGATACCGGCATATATGAAACGTTTTTGACGCGGTTTTCTTAGACCTAGCAAGAATTCCCTAAGGTCTGCGCCTTCTTGAAGTAAAGTGAAGTGTTGTTTCACATCCTCTAGTGTAGCTTTCTGTAGCCAATCAAGGCAAAGTTTCCCTACAATGTATGTTGTTACTACCCCTGGATGCTGTCTTTGAACATAGCATGGGACTGGCAAACTGATAGTGAAACCCTGTGTTTTGTTCAGGAATCAATCTTGACAGTTGTTTGTGTCTGTGGGCCAGCGCAGCCATTTGTTCCAATCTAGATCTGATCTGTTGTGATGCAAAATAGTATGCATGTCGAACTCTCCCCGTGTAGTGCTATTACTTGCAGGTGCAGATATGGACAGAGTGTTCATGTCTTTGATCTTAGCTATCCCAAGGCAAGACATTTGTTGGACAGTGTCATTCAAACACATAATTTGCTCCGGGATGATAAGGGCTCTAAACAGTGCTTCTACCCCCTGCACTTGCCAAGATTTTGTCTCAATATTGTTTCTCCAAAAGTCAAAACCTTGTCTAGACAGTTGGGCAATAAAGGCTGCAGAATACATCTGTTTTGTATTGGTTAACATACTTTTTGTTCCTGTCTTGTTCATATTTTTAAAGAAAAACGTTTCTGGATTTGACAAGTTGAACCCTGAAAAATATGGAAATTTCTTTGCAAAAGTTTTTGAGCTACCCTCTGGAGGTGTAGGACAATGTTCCTATTGGTTATACTTAAATACATTTCTAGGTGATGCAGTTCTATGCAAAAAATGATGACCATAGTGGTTATAACAATACATTTGTTCATAATCTGATGAACCCTCCAAATATTCATGATTTGTGAATACTGTGGACATTTTAAGCTAAGACATCATGTTATTAACAGTCTTGAAGTCCCAATCATCAGAAAAGGTAGTAGAGGTAATCAAGTCACTTAATGAAATTTTAAACAAGTGTGGAATCTTCAAGAGTTCCGACGGGCCAAAAATGTCATCATCAGTTTTGTCCCAAGCTATACCATCTGGTATAGGAACGGCTGTGATGTTCACTGCTGACAAGTCTCTTGCTTCACGATGGGATGATTTGTGCGGCTGGAGAAGTAAGTTCACTCTTTTACTTGCTGTGTACATTTGCATATATCTTCCATTTATCAGCATACCCAGAGTTATTACCAGAGCTAACCAAAGTAGAAAGAAGAATATTCCCAAAACCATTAGTCATCAAAGAGAGCGGGAGGGAAAATGTAGCGAATACACTCTTAATCCCCAAATATATTGTTTAAACAACAAAAGAGTATAGTTACTGTAACCTCAACAGAGGGAGCATGGGAATAGATATATAAATCTCTTGTATTTATATAGAAGGCCCTCACTCACCAACCTGGTTGGTGACCTGCTTCATCATCGGGCCCCACCGGGAGAGGCCGAGTGCCTCCCAGGTGTGCTTCGACGCCAGAGTTACTGCGGAGCTGGTTTTTGTGATGTGACAAGTGAAGTAGTGATAGTGTGATTTACCTATAAATGTTGTGTCCCAAAAAAAGTTTTTATTAGGTGGTCAATCAGACATATTAAAAACAGTGTCGGAAGGGGGCCAAATAGATTGTTCGGCTACTTCCTCTTAGGTGGGGTCAGCATGTTTCTGCCATTACGGTGTAAATTACCTGGCATTCGTCAGGACCAAAAGAACTAAAGCTCGGCGGTATGGGCGGCTAAGGCCCACCCTGACCAGAGGGCGTGTGAGTGAAAAAAAGGTGTGTAAAAAAGTGCAAGTTGAGACGAGACAAGACAAACAATTAGTGTCTATCTTGTACATTGAGCTTGTTACAGGTATACCATGCTCTCAATCAATTTTTGCGCTCAGGCTGAGATGATCAGCACGTAGTCATAAACTATACTCATTAATTTATGAGTGGTAGTATTGCCTGGCCTCCGTGGTCAGGCTATGGCATGCGCTTGATTAAGAAGATCAAAATTCCATGGAATGTGGAGTATAAAAACACCTGCACGCCAACTAGGGCGTTTAGCGGTACAATTTGTGTTGGTCTGTCGATCAAGAGGCCAAAGAATGGCCAGTGAGCCACGTGGCGTGACAACAACCACACAAAACACATGCATATTGCTTAATTTAAAATTCTCACTTGTAGTGTGAGTGATCCTCACACCATGGGTCTCGGGAGGGGGGTGATGGCGAAATTGGCACACCCTGTGAAGGAAAACAAAGGAAAGGGCTGGAGGTAAGTATAACGTTAAAACGTCTAGCGTGGGTTACTTAGCTTAGGTTCGGAGAAAAAGACTCACGCCCGGAGACACCAGGCACCCGCTTGGTATCTGCGTCAGACCCTCTGGAACCGGACCCCGTGGATTAAAGGTTCCGGTAGTACTGCTGTACATAAGGACGGTGGTGATCAGGTAGGCGTGCGCGGCTTCGTGGAAGCAGGGGGCGTGGCCACACACACGTCATGACGTGTGGGCGTGCCTCGTTCACCAATCACAGGGCGCGTTGTGGTGAGGAGAGGCGCTAGTGATGTTGGTACACTAGACCGCTACCTCACAGACACTAGGACTCAAGGGAAAAAACTGCCGGAAAAAACGTTACTCAAAGCGCTAACAAATTACAATAACGTCACTGAGAAGCTACATGGAGCTACTGTTATTCTCAGAAGTGCAATGAGGACTATCAAGAGTTGGGGACTCGACCTGTTATTTTTTGTAAGCTCGAGAGCTAAACGCAAGGTCCTGGTCAGAGTGTAGTGTGCCAATTGAATATGTGCCGAAAAAGACTCGCAAATCTTTTATTACAGTTTGAGCGTCAGCCAAGCGCTGAGGCCACATCCATAGGAACCTTGAACACGAATCCACTGCGACCATGATATATTTATCGTTACCATCCCTTTGTAAGGCACCGCAGTGGTCCAGGTAAACACACGCTAATGGTTTATCTGAGATCAACAGGGGCGTCTGCGCCGGACGTTTCACAGTAGAGACTTTAACCTTCTGGCATATTTCACAGTCCATAACATAAGTTCTGGTCTTTTTCCAAATTCCTGGCCACCAGTATCTCTGTTTTAATAACGATACTGTGGCGGAAATACCTGCATGAGCAGAGTTGATCCCTTCATGTGCTGCTAGGATTAGTCCTAATCTATGTTCCATGTTTGGTATTACCCTATTAACCTGTAGTGTAGTTCCTTTATTCCCAATAGGCTCTGCGCATTGGAATAATATATACTATAGTTTTGACATAGGACTGGGGTCAGTATGTCGCTATCGAGTATATTAAACTCAATTGTGTGTGCCGACTAACTCAGAGGTCACTAGAAACTTTATTGAATAAACAAGAAGGGATTAGTTTCTGACAAACGCATAAACATGACAAATTTGTTTCCCTAGGACTGGAACAAATCTCTTCAGAATCGTGGAAACAATAGATAACTATTTCACTCAGTCAATCGTGCATGCATAGTTTCTACAGAGTTGCAGAGAAATAGTGAGACAGGAGTTTTCAATAAAAGGATTTATTGAACAATCTTCTTTCTCATGCAAGAGAGGTGAACTGCTACAATGGTTAGACAGAATGCAAAGTATAAAGCATACAGCGAGAATAGTATTCTAAAATAATACTGTAGTAGCGTTGTTCTGATGCTATGACATATAAAAATACATACTTAAATAACATAGGCTAAAATACTCAACGGGTGCTTCTAAAATAAGCCTACCCCAATGTACCTAACCTAGGTCTAGTTCCAGGGAAGAAGCAAGTGCTGCTTAGCATAAGTTTTAGTACTGCCAAAATTCCCAAAGGTTTCTCTAGGTTCTAATCAGCTCCATACCTTAGAATGAAAGAAGTTGGTATCTCTGTCTCGGGACTCGATTTCCCAACACCCCGCAAAGGGAGTCGGAAACACTGGAGCTAGATTCTCGGCAGGAGGATGTCCGCTTCTTGTCAGTGCGTCAGCTGGAGAGTCGGCTTCCTTCGGCCCTTGCTGTATCGAGCCGCGTCGGGCAAGTAGGTAGTCGAACTGCACCGAACCACACTGTGCTTTGCCATAGCAAGTGAAGGTATATTTATACCTTGAAGGTGTTTAGGAATACCAGCTTTGACATAAAGTCGGGCATATGAACGTCATGGATGAACCCCTAAGGAATAGTTGATCATGCATAATAAATTAGTTCTTGGAGAAATCAATATCCAAGCAAGGGGAAGTCCCTTACAGCTTAAGAGTCTGGTTTTCCTAGAACTCATTGTGACTTAGATGAACGGATGGAAGTAGCCATGCCTGTATTTGCGTAGCATGGGCTAGGCCTAAATAAGGACTGGATTTCTATGCCTATATAAGGGCAATGTGAATTGTACCTATATAAGGGCATGAATCAGGAAAATTAATTCGGAATCTAAAACGACATACAACACCCACTCCACTTTCTTATGTACGACATTACTAAAATTCGAAACATGTTTAACACATCTAAAACATATCTACACAAGAAGTGTGAAAAAACCCACTGAAAATACATAACAATGCATTTGAACTGGTTGTACACATAAAAGATGCGCTGGTGCTGTACGCATTTAAGCAATGTTTCATTCTAAGCATATATGTTGACATTTGGATGCTAAATTGATGAATCATGAAAATATACATTTTATGAAATGGCTCGTAAATACAGAAGAAAAAAGGCCGAAACCATTTCATGTCCGATTACATAAAACTGTTTGTTTGTGCACAAGATCAAATATTGTCTCTTGGAAGTATTCAAATAATTCTTGTTCTCTATGAATAGTTCTACTTTAAGCAGATTACTTGTGATAAAAATACAAATTATGAAAAAAAAATAATCATAGGAAAAAGTTCTTTGCTTTCAAAAAATGAAGGTCAGATTCAAAGTCTCTCAGAACACTGTGTGCTCAAAAGTCAGTGTTAGCGCTTGGAGAAAACATGAAATCTTCTAAGTCTGTAAAAAAGTCGTCCATCATTGTAGGTGACAGTTGGATTACCTAGTTTAGAAGATTAACCGCACATAGATGTGAAGCATCGCCTTCAGCATTGGTTGCATTAGCAATGTTCGAATTGGTTGGTACCTGTGTGCCTGTAGTTTCCTCTCGTACCTCAGCATCAGCATTTTGCTTCTTTGAGATCTCAATGAATGCCGTCATCAGAATTGGTAGCCGCTGGGGACAACACTGCGCATGGGCAGTTACCAGGTCCATCAAAGTATCAACATCCGTTGGCATGACTGATGGGAGTGTTAGACAGATGTCCAGCACGCATTCTTCTCCGCTTAGCAGGCTGCGTAGAACAGGTAAGATGCAATCTTGCCAGATTGGTCTGAAAGACTGAAACCATGTGGAAGTCAATTCTCGTAAACGAGTTAATCCCAAAATTTGGACGATACACTCACGACACTTCATCTCCAATAGAGCTCTCTCTATGGTGCTTGGAGTGGCGCTGGTGATTTGGCTTGCCAAGTGGCAGCAGGAAGAGCAAAAATAGTAGTCCCGCGACGAGTCCCAAAAGGAGGGGCAGTCCGCCAAACACAGAGTGCACGAAGTTTGGAAATATTCCTAGGACTGCTTTAAAAGGTGCTAACAGTCCAGAAAATAGTCTTCTTTTTTTTAAAATCAAATTTAAGTTTCTCACTCGTCTCCCGATGTCGTGTGGACCTCATCCGCTAGTCTAAGGACTTTTAGGTATTTTGGGCAAGTAAGCTCATTAAATTCCTGGGTTAACAGAGAGCAATGGCAACCACGTTCCCCTAAAGGTGTCCGATGTTTGCGTGAGGGAGGCTTGAAAACCTTTCCATCACCATTATGTACCATAACCGGTAGAGCCAGTGAGAGGATGTGTTGTGTCGCCGCCCCCATTGCTAGCCCCATCTGTTTCCCCCCTAAGGATTTGAGTGGGAACGTGAGTTTGTTAGGGAGGCCCAGGATTGTGTATGCAGGGAAGCGGGGGATCTCCGTCTCAAAATACTGGTCTATGTCTCGGAGCACCACTTACCAGTATTCCTGTACCTCTGCGCATTCCCATAGCAGGTGAAGCATGGTCCCTGTGTGCCTGCATCCCCTCCAGCAAGTGGAATCTCGTCTAGGGTTGCCCTGGTGGAGCCGCTCCGGGGTCAGGTGCCAATAATAGGCTACCTTGACCGCTGATTCTCGGCTGTCCATGTTTCGAGCTGTGTGGTGCGCCCGGTAGTAGATGTCCTGCCATTCCTTGTCTGAGAGGGTGCGCCCCAGCTCCCGCTCCCATCGTTTCTGACCCGCAGATCTAGACACGGGCGGAGGGGGGGTCAGCAGCTTGTACAGTTCCGTGATCGCCCGCTTGTCTGTGGATTTGGTAAGGAGCCATTTCTCGTATGGTGTAAGCAGGCGGCCCACGTGAGGTATAGTGTCTTTCTGTGTAAGCCAATGTCGTAGCTGAAAATATTGAAAGTTTTGTGGCTTGTCAATCTCATACTTTTCCTTTATTACGTCCAGTGTCATGAAACCCTGTAAATCAAATAAGTGCCCAGCTGAGTCACACTCTGTCTGTCGCCATTGTGGGAAGGAGCCGGGGGTCATCCCCGGCGGGAACACCGGGTTATCCAGCAGGGGTGTCATCGGTGACTGAAAGGACGTGAGGCCCCTTGAGACCGCCACTGCGTCCCACACCTGGAGGAGTGTTCTGGTGATGGGTGACTTTCTGATGTAGGCCGGCCTGCCTGGGCGCGCCAGAAAAGGGACTCTCCCGAGTGGCATGCCCGCCATGGCTCTGTCTTGGAATAACCAGCGTTTCTCTGAGGTTGGCCGGGACCATTCTAAGAGGTATCGCAATTGTGATGCCTGGAAGTATCGCTGCAGGTCAGGTACGCCTATCCCTCCCTCCGCCGGTACCCGCGTGACCAGGTCGCGCCTCAGCCGAGGGCGTTTACCGGCCCAGATGTAGTGCTGTATGGTGTCCTGCAGCTTTTTAATCATGCCGATAGGGGGGGGGGGTGACCGGGATGGTCTGGAAGAGATAGAGCACCTTCGGCAATAGAGACATTTTAACTGCAGCCACCCGTCGAAGCCAAGAGAGCGGCATTTGTCTCCATCTCAGAATATCCCCTTGAATGCGTGTTAGGAGTTTAGAGTAATTTAACTCGACTGTCTGGGCCGTTGTGGGCGTCAGATCAATCCCCAGGTACGGCAGCGCCAGTTGCGTGGTCAACCCCCCCATATTCAGCGAGCCTCTGTGAGCCTGGCGGGTGTTGCTCCCCAGAGGTAGAATCACAGACTTCCCGACCTTCATTTTAAAGCCCGACACCCTCCCGAACCGCTCCATTTCCTCCAAAAATGCCGGTATCGAAACCCTAGGGTTGTCCACGGCGACAAGAATGTCATCCGCGTATAGGCTGATCGTTTGCTCTTCACCCTCAAATTTGATGCCTCGGTTGTCCCGTATGTGTTGGGCGAAGGGCTCGATATAGAGGGCGAACAGCAGCGGCGAGAGCGGGCAGCCCTCGTGCCGCGTCTGATGTCAAATGGTTTGGAGCTTATCCTGTTCACCTTGATCGTTGCCCGGGGTGTTGCGTAACAGCTAGCCAGCCAGGCCCGAAATCTGTCTCCCATGCCAAATCGCGCTAGCGTCTTGTCTAGATGTGTCCAGTCCACCCTGTCGAACGCTTTTTCAGCGTTGACGGATAGAAGGGCTTCATCAGTAGCGTTACAACGTGCTTTATCTATTGCATGCATCAGGCGCTTGGTGTTATCTGCACTCTGACGGGAAGGGATGAAGCCTGCCTGATCTGGTTCAATTATACCTGGGAGACCGGGGTCCAGCCTCGCGGCCATAATGCCCGTAAAGAGCTTCACGTCAAGGCTGAGGAGCGAGATCGGTCTGTATGCCGCTCAGAGGGACGCGTCCTTGCCCGGTTTCGGCAGGACTATAATGTCTGCCTCAAGCATCTCCTGTGGGATCGAGCCCAGGCTGTGAAAGGAATTGAATAGTTTTGTTAGTATTGGGGCCAGGAGTGGGCAGAATGTTCTATAAAAGCCTGCGGAAAAGCCGTCTGGGCCCGGCACCTTCAGCGGTTTAAGACGTGCTATTGCAGAGATCACTTCTTCTGGGCGTATGGGGGCATCTAGTGCCAGGGCGCTCGCCTCATTGAGGGCCGTTACATTTGCTGCAGCCAGGTATGTCGTCCCTGCTTCAACATCTAGGGCTGGATCAGCCGTGTAAAGCTTGGCGTAGAATGCCCTGAACGCTTCCGCAATGTGGTCGTCTTCTCGGAGCTCCCTGCCGTCTCCCTCGCGGATGACCATGATCTTGGAGCGGACAATTTTAGCTTTAAGTTTACTAGCCAGGAGGCGACTGGTCTTATCCCCCCCACATAGTAAGTGTGACGGAGGCGCAATGCTGCGTATTCTGCTCGATCTAAATCGAGGCTCGCAAGCTGCGCTCTGGCCGCCTTCAGCTTATGCCAGATTCTGGGGGCCTCCGTCCGACAGTGAACTCTTTCAAGCTCTAGCACTTGCTCCGCCAATTCTCTGCGGCGTTCCTTCTGTTCCCTATTGTCCGCTGCCGAGATAGCGATGAGTTCCCCTCTGACGACTGCCTTAAGCGCCTCCCAGACCGCTGGCATAGCCACCTCACCCGTATCATTTTGGCGTATATAGTCCGTGATGCTCTGGGAAAGTTGCTGCGTGACCCCCTTGCGAGAAAGCAAGTTCTCTCTAAGGCGCCATTTACCCCTAGTAGACCGTATATGCTGGACCACTAGGTGAAGCACCACCGCATCATGGTCCGAGAGGGCCGCCGGGGCGACCTCCAAGTCTCGAACCAAGGGGGCCAAGTCTGTAGAGCCTAGAAAGTGATCTACCCTGGCGTATGTGCAATGCACGTGTGAGTAGAAGGTGTACCCCGGGGATGTTTGGTGTATCTCCCTCCATGTGTCTAGGAACCCCCTACTGGTGAGCCAGCATTTCCCTTTAGTGGAGAGTGCCCCTGAATCTCCGAACCTCCGACCCGACCTATCTCTCTCATTATCCATAACCAGATTTAAGTCCCCGCCAACAATAGTGTGCCTCGACTCAGTGCTCATAACCTCCGACAGCGCCCCCTTAAGGAAGGCCTCTTGTTTGGTGTTGGGAGCGTAAATGGACCCCACTATGATCGACAGGTTTCCAACCAGGACAGTATAGGCCAAGAGTCTGCCTTTGATATCTGCCACTTTACCACCCACCCGCCCTTTGAAGTGTCTGGCGAATAGAAGGGCCACCCCCGCTTTCTTCTCTGTGGTCGAGGAGTAGAATTGAGTCGGGAAAGCCCTAGACTTCATGCGATGGCAATCTTTGGCCAGCAAATGCGTCTCCTGGAGAAGGCATATAGTCGCCCCGGAGTTTTCTAAATAGGAGAGGACTGCCCTTCTCTTGACCGCGTTGTTGAGCCCTTTAACATTTAGGGTAAGAACCTGGATGGTCTCGTCAGCCATGAGTAGATGTGCGTCCCGACTCTCTGTGGCGAGGTCTAAAGCTACCCTGCGCCTCTACGCCTGCCGCCTGTTGGAACCGAACCCACCAGAGCCCCCCCCGCCACCCTGAACCCCAACTTGGTTTACCTCTGCATGCATCCCTCGTCCCACACTCACCCGTCTCTCCCTCCCCTCCTGATCCCCAACTGTGAATCCCCAACTGGTGAACATTGTCCCAGGCCTATGCAGCTCCAGTCCAGGCCTGTGGAAAAGTCTCGAGTGAAGGGAAAATGTGGCAATGGCGGCCCGGGCCCCCCGTCCCGCCCCCCCCACCAAGGCGTTGTGACCGTGTAAAATAACACCCCCTGTTGGTGTCCATTCAGGATCCGGCGTTCGTGTCCCTTGAGACCTCTTCGATCGCCGCTGCGTGTTCCTGCGCCACGGTCTCAGGGTCCGGTTTAAGACCTTTCATGGATGAGCGTCTGCGTCTCACCTTCTGCCAGCCATCTCTTTGTGTCAGTGGGGGCTTCGACTGAGAGGACCATAGGTCGGAGTCGTCAGCTTATGCGTCCCCTTCATGGGGGATGCCCAGCAGGTCGCAAGTGTCTCGCAGGGACCGGAGTTGGTGGAGGGCCCCTTTCCATTTGAAAATTAGTCTAAAAGGGTGTCCCCAGGAGTAAGGGATCCCCTGGTCGCGCAGAAAGGTAGTGGCCACTTTGAATGTCCGTCTCTTCTGTAGAGTGATCGCCGAGAAATCTTGAAATAGCTCGACTGTGTGACCCTGAAAGCAAATGGGACGTTTTTGACGCGCCACCTTCAGAATGCGCTCCTTGAGCGGGTAATCGGGCAGGAAGGCCAGGATGTCTGGAGGGGGAGCCGGCGCGCAAGATCCACCCTGTGGGCCCTGTCGATGCGGATCACAAAGTCCTTGGTCTCCCCCAATCTGTCTTGGAACAGACTCTGTAGGTAGGCCATGACATTCTCCCCCTCCGCCTTAGAGGGCACATGTCGGACCCGTATGTTGTTGCGTCTCGAGCGATTCTCGAGATCCTCCGTGTGTGCCTGCAGGTCCGTGTGCTGTTCGTGGAGCCTGATAATTTCGTGCTGTAGGAGTTCTACCTCCTCACTTCTGGCTTGCCCGGTGTTCTCGACCTCCGCCACCTGTTCTCCAAGGTCGTGGATGTCGCGGCGCAGTTCCTTGTATCCTCCCGCCATTTCTTGCTTGAGGTTTTGAATGTCCTCTCGAAGCGAAGTGAATAGGGCCTCCATGAACGACTTAGTTGCAGGGGCCTCCCCCTCGTCACGGTCCTTCTCTTCAAGTGGAGGCGACGGCGTCTGTTTATCTGGGCTATTTTCCCCCTTAGATGCGCCGTTAGCCAGCATTTCTGGAATGGTGCGGCCCGCTCTGCGGTTTGAGGTCGACATGCTTTGTCTCTGTGCTGAATCTGGTGGGCTGCCGCTGATCTCCGGAGGCTCGATGAGTGCCCCCGAATCTTAACCCTCGGCGCCGGGGTCCGATCCCCTCGTTCGCTCCCTAGTGTTACTCTCTTCCAACCCGCGGGGGGGCCCGCGGCCATGTGGCAGCCTCCGTGCCATGAATCCGCCGCGGTGCCGTGGCCCGCAACAGCTGTGTGCCGAGGGGTCCCAACTTCCAGGCCCCGGACAGGCCCTCGCGCCGGGGGCTCGAGTGCCCGCCCCCTGAACTCCAGGCCCCGGGAGCCCCTCCAGTTCGCTCCTCACCCCCGTGCGGGGAATCGCCTACCTCCAGCGGCGATCGTTACTTCTTCCGCTGAGTAGGCCCAAGCCGGGGCACCAGGTGGTGCGTCTCGCCGCCTGGCACTGCTCCCCACTCCGTGTGCGATCCGCCCGGCGACCGCCGGCCGGATCTCCGCTCCGTGCTTCACGTCCCCCTCTATCGCGAGTAGGGGGCCAGCTGTAACTTGGTGCGATGTCGGCCAACCCGCATTAGAGAGCCCCGCCAGCCGCCGTCACCCCGCGGGCCGGGTCGCTGCGATCTCCTCCCCGGCCTGGTGCAGCGTTCTCCGTCTCCAATGGATCCGCGCCTCGGGATCCGGCGTGTGTGGTCTCGCCAGGGGCCCCGACAGGTATTCCGCACGAAGCAGGCTATTTGTAGAGCAAACGGGGTGAAATGGTGTGCGATTATAGTTTAATGGGGGTTTGGGACGAGGAGCCTCTTCGTGTCGCGTCTGCTCAGGCCGCCATCTTGGCCACGCCCCAGAAAATACAGTCTTAAATACATGGACAATACTGCTCGTATCAGACATGTTTAAGATACGACTTAACATTTCTGAGAAATGTATAAGGCAGTTTGTAATTGAGAGGGCATGCATCTCGGCAGAAATCCTTGTGACTTGCAGATCATAGGTCTCTTTGGCCGAGGTCAGTGGCACAGTTTTTTGCAAAAGATTCGCTTTCATTCTGCTTAAAGTATCAATTTGTATAGAAGAGATGTTCAGTGAAGGCCTTAAAGGCTTGGTTTTAGGAAACAATACTTGCATACAGCAAGTGACCCTGGCTGACACAGTTACTAGATATGGTATGCCTGGCAACATGCCACAGCAGCTGTGATCGTTCAACATGAGGTACCTTCCATTTGAAAGTTGTCCAAAAATTGGATCAATCACTGCAGCTGGTGAATCGTGCAGGTGTCAGTATAAATTGTTCGAGGAACCATCGCAGGCCCAGTGTAAGTTTATACCCTGACATAGGAGAGAACCGCTTTATGCATTTTCACAGTTTTTACCACTAAGAAACACTTCCTTTCCCCGACTCCAACATCTGTGGGTGTATGGTAAATCCCAGGATGTCCTGATGTATTCTTTACCCAACCTTTCATATGTGCCTGCTGGTATGTGTTTTAGGCAATATTGAAAATGGAAAATTGTAACAGGCAGAGTGATTGTTCCATGTATAATCCATTCAGTAGCTGGCTTTTCAGCAACAGTAAATGGTCATCTCTCCAGTATTTCAATGCTCAGCACCGTATAGTCTGCTCTCCTCTGTGCCAGTTTGATCTGTTTATCAGTGAGATTGAATTCTGAAAACAGTGACGTGGTATTGATTAAACGCCAAGGCACATAGCCTGAACAAAGGTTTTGCAACGTCCAGCCTAATAGCACGCTAGAACGTAATTGCGACTGACCATGCTGCAACATGACCAAGTCCTGTTCCATGATGTCTATGGCCGAAGACAATATGCTGTCCAATGAATATATCCTGGACGACAGTCGTTAACCCATTGTCAACTACAGAGAGAGTTTACTCTAAATGAATACGATCAATTTCTTGTATTCTTTCTGCACTCTCTGTGTAATCTTCCATGCTTCATTATAAGCAGCATTGATACCGGCATATATAAAACGTTTATGACGCGGTTTTCTTGGTCCTAGCAAAAATTCCCTAAGATCAGCGCCATCTTTAAGTAAAGATAAGTGTTGCTTTACATCCTTAAGTGTAGATCTATGTAGCCAATCAAGTCAGAGCTTCCCTAGAGTGTATGTTGTTACTATTCCTGGATGCTGTCTTTGTACATATCTTGGGTCTGGCCTATTGAATGTGAAACCCTGTGTTTTGTTCAGGAATCTATCTTGACAGTTGTTTGTATCTGTGGGCCAGATCAACAATGTATTCCAATCTGGATCTGTTCTGTTGTGAAGCAAAATAGTATGTACGTCGACCTCCCGCTCTGAAGTGTTATCATTTTCAGGTGTAGGTATGGACGGGTTGTTCATGTCTTTTATCTTGGCTAACCCAAGACAAGACATCTGTTGGATAGTGCCATTCAAAAACATAATTTGCTCAGGGATAATACAGGCGCTAAATAAAGCTTCTACACCCTGTACTTGCCAATCCTTTGTACCCCAGACAGTTTTCGTGTCAATGTTGTCTTGCCAAAAGTCGAAACCTAGTTTAGACAGTTGGGCATAAAAGGCTGCAGAATAAATAAATCTGTTTGGTATTTACTAACCTATTTTTCATTCCTGTTTTGTTCACATTTCTAAAGTAAAATGATTCTGGATTGGATACATTGAACCCTGAAAAGTACAGAAACTTAATTGCGAACGTTTTTGAGCTACCATTTGGTGGCGTAGGACAATGTTCCCATTGCCTAGAAATGTATTAATGTATAACCAATGTGGATTTGTGCAGGAACTGATGACCATAATGATTATAACAATACATTTGTTCATAGTCTGATGAACCTTCTGAATATTCATGATTTGTAAATACTGCAGAATTTCTAAGTCTGACATCATATTATTAACCGTCTCGAAGTCCCAATCATCAGAAAAGGTACTAGATGAAACAGTCACTTAATGAAATCTTAAAAGGTGTGGAATCTTCAACAGCTCCGACGGGCCAAAAATGTCATATTCTGTTTTGTCCCAAGTTATACGACCTGGTATAGGAATGGCTGTGATGTTTACTGCTTACAAGTCTCTTTGTTCATGATGAGATGATTTGTGTCGTTTGAGGAGTAAGTTGATGTTCTTACTTGCTGTGTCCATTTTGACATATCTTCCATTTATCAGCTTTCCCAGAGTTATTACTAGAGTCAACCAAAATAGAAGAAAAAATACACCCAACACAATCCAAAGTTCAACCCATGATGAAACCAGATAAGTCTTTTCCAGGTGATGAAAAGGTCTGTTGCTTGTTCTTTGAGAGTTCTTTTTGCTGGCGTCGTTTCCGGTTCGCTTGGATCCTCAGAAAACGTATCAAAGTTAATGAAATAGCCATAGGCAGTTATGTTAATTGTAGGGATTACATCAAGATTTGTTGAAATCGCTGGAACAACTTGATCACTTGATACATTTGTGTAGTCTAATGCTACTTCGTTGTAGACAGGTTTTTCTTGACAAACTGTTATGTGGGTCTCAAGAGGTACAAGTTCCATAGCTTTGTTGCATAGTCCTTCTGTTCGCACTGCAGATTCCTCAAAGGTGATGAGTCTCTCAGTTTGAACATCTTGGATAGTAGCTAGAGCAGGGCGTCTGCTACTTGGTCGGAGTCCTCTTGGCCTACTGCTTAGTATCGGCCACATAGTGTAGTTTAATCAGGTCGATGGACACGAGCCTGTTCACCTTTTTACCAGAAAGGGGCGGCAGTATCGCTGTTCTTGATCCGTGGAATGCTAGGACAGGTACTAGTTGTCTGTAAGAATGCCCAAATTCCTTCTTGTCCGTGATCTTTTCTCTGACTAGATCACCGAGCTTTGGGATCCAGACAGGCCTTGCTGATACGGTCGGTTTTCCTTCAGTGGTGGTTGGCTTCAGGAACACGTTGCTTTGTTTAGTTCTTATTTCATTTAAGTCCTGTAAAACAGCCAAACTGTCTTTGATATCAAATGTTTTTTGTCTACCACTGAAGTCTGACAATCGAGGTCCACTACTAACATTCTGGTCCTAAAAAGGACTTCATATAGAGTGACACCCCCTAGAGAACTTCTTGGCAAGTTGTTAAATCTGCGTTGGACACGTATTAGATGTTTGACCCACCCGTCACCCGAGCCTAATACTCTAGCTGTTATAGATTGCTTTATTTCCCGTTTTTTTCTCTCCACAACCGAATTTCCCTCCGGATGGAATGGACTAAAATACCGCAATGAAACGCCCACATTGGCCATGGCCTCCTTGTAAGCTCGAGAGCCAAACGCAGAACCCTGGTCAGAATGTAGCGTGCCAACTGCGTATGTGCCGATAAAGACTCGCAAATCTTTTATAACAGTTTGAGCGTCAGCTGAGCGCTGAGGCCACATCCAAATGAATCTTGCTTGTCTTAACTTTTGTGGGACTGCATTTGTCCATAGGGACGTCTGCGTGTAGAAAGTCTAATGTTGTCTAACAATGGTATCTGTACTGGGCTGGCTATGCTATAGTCTGGAATCTGGCGGCGTTCTGTGCTGCGATCTCTATTGCAGTCATTGCAGTTAATTACAAATGTGTGAATGTGTGCATTCATTCCTGGCCACCAGTACATCTCTTTTCATTCTATTATCGTCTTAGAGATCCCTTGATGTATCAGACCCTCTCCCAGATGCGTTTTGTGTATCAAAGCTACCCTGCGTTTCCTGTTTGGAATTACTCTGTCTCCCACTCCAGGGATTCGAGCAAAAGGAACGCTATTTGCATCAATTATATATGAGTGGAAAGTTTAGAGGTAACGCTGCACCGCTGCCTTTGCATTTCGCATTGACCGCTAGCATTATTTCACTGTCTATTTTCGTTTTTGAACTAGTGATTGCAGCTACGGAAGCCGTTTGCACATCTGCCTTCGCGGCTTCATCAGTCAATGAATTCCCTTCAACGTGAACGCCGTCACGTTGATGACTCCGTGTATGTATCACGTGAGTGTTTTGTAGTCCTTGTCTTAACTGAACTACTTGTTCCCAAATCATTTTATGCTTGATTGTTCCACCTTTTGCATCTTTGAAACTGTTTTAAAGCACTTCTGCAAGTATTCATTGTAAGATTGAACTCAATAACACGAATTGCACACTGAGTGTGGGGAATTCGGGATCCGTATTCTCAAGTGCCATCTTGAATGCTTGTAGTTCAGCTTGCTGAGCTGTACAATCTCCTAGCGTTTGAGTTTTAGTGACCATTGGTGTAAATTTGCCATCGCGGCAACGACCTTTAACGATCGCGCACGCAGCACTCTAGGCTTGTTTACCCCCCGTAGCGGGTTGAGCCAATTTTATACATTCATACTTGTCAAGAGGCAGAATTTCAGTAGGCAGAGGACATTCATGTTCGTATTGTAGAAATGCTTGTGTTTTTAAATAAGGTTCAAAAACGTATTCAAAATCTGTTGCAGTAAGAGAATTAACCCATTGTATCCATCTTGGATGTAAAGCTTTAGCATTTGGTATGCTTGCTTTTGTCACTGCTTTAAGGCAGGTACAGGAGTTATGACCATTATGCGTTTTCCCTGTGCCATGGCTCTTTCTTTTGCTACTGCAATTTGAACCGCTGTCAGAATTTTTTCTGTTGAAGTAAATTTCATTTCAGCTTGTGTATGCAAATGTGATTTGTAAGCTATTGGTACTTTTTCACCTTCGTTAAAAGTTAAGTAGGTGAATCCACATTGACCCGGAATGATTCGGATCACTAAGTTGCGTACGTTTCGCGTGTCTGTAAATGTATAGTTGCTAACATGTCTGTTTGCAATGAACGCAAAATTTCTGTGTGTTTTTGTGTCCAATTTAATTTGTAGAGAAGTTTAACCCTTTCTGCGTAATTCAGAATGCAAGTTCTTCCGAAATTTAAGAATCCTAAAATCGACTAAGTTTTTCAGCGGTTTTGGAGGTTGGAGCAGCGCACATTTCTCTAGAAAGTTGGCTGCCAGGCTTTTGCCTTCACTTGATAACTCGTATACTAGAAATAGGACGTTGAAATGGTCAATTCTAGATTTTTTGAAATTGAATTTGTAACCCTCCGATGCAAATCCAAGTATAATGGTGTTCACTCTGTTCAAGTGCCCATCCAAGTCATCATCTGTCAGATGTCATCTACGTATTATAATGCTTCATCATCATATGTTTGTAGTAACTCTGTTACTCGTGCTGAGAATAACCCAGGACTGTTCTTGAATCCCTGAGGGAGACAACAGAAGTGACGCCGTGTCCACATAATTGAGAAAGCGGTCAAATACCTACTGTCTGGTGCAATGTTTTGACAGAAAAAGTCATTAGAAATATCAGATGTGGTTTTATATTTTTTACGCACAATGTTATTCATTAGTGCTGTACTATGTGCATTTTGCACTGCAAATGTTTTGCAACATGAATTTAGATGTCTGTAATCCAATACTAGACGATAAGTATTGTCCGGTTTGGATACAGGAAACAAAGGATTGTTCATTGATGAGGTGCAGGTTTCAATCACCCCTTGGTATTCAAGTTCAACGAATATCTCCCTGACCTGTTTTTTATCTTCTTGCTTAACTGGGTACTTCCTTTGTGCAGTTGGTTGATTGTTTAGTTGTATTTTATGGTGAGGAGAATCCTCATCCCATCCTACATGATTTTTGTATAATGCTGAGGCTTGTGCGACTGCCCATTTCCTGGCATAAGTATACTTTAAATGAATTGGAATATGATTAGAGAAGCTGGCATAATGATGTCTTCGCCATGTGGGCACTCCCTGACAAATTGTGGTGGCCAGTATTGTTCAGCTAGAAGAATGTCATAACCCTTAGAAAGTCGCTCCCAAAAGGGTGCTCTCACTTTTCTTGGTATGTCTCGCTCCATCCGGAGTGTTATTTCATATAACCTATGTGGAGAACTAACCCTGGTAACTGCAGTTTCAACTTGAATGAATTCATTCAAGTCCACTGTCTCCAGATGATCCTTCAGGTTCTGGCGAGCTGTGATGACTTATGCTGCACTGTCCAACATTGTCTGAGCCCATTCTCCGTTCTTGAGTTTTGTCCTCAAGATCCTCGGCATGTCTGATTTGTAGACCTTTGCTACCTGCTTTTTGGTGAATTGAGGTTTCTTGTTTTTCTGAACGTGTTGTTTGTCTTTGGACTTCAAGCGTTCTTCCTTGTTTTCTGACCGTCCTCTTCTTTCGGATTTCTGTGATGAAGTCTGAGAGGTACGAGAAGAACGTGTATCAGTATCTTGATATCTATCAGGTTTTCTCAAATTATCCCTGTTCCTGAGGTTATACCTCCTTTCAGAGGGCTCCTTTTGAGGAGACCTACCTCTGGAATGAGAACTCTTCTCTTTAGAAGTTTGTTTGCTATTTTCCCACTTCTTTTTAGAAGGAGTAGGAGCGTTTTTAGTAAAGACCTTTTCAGGACTTTAAGACTGTTGAGGTTTCACTGTATAATTCTATCAAATTTTGTATGTTACTAAGCAAGTCCTTGTCCAACATTGATTCAATGTCAGGGTTAGGTGTATAGCCGGCTAGAGCCGACTATGTAGCTCCTGGTCTACCTTGTGGACCGAGTCTAGTAATGTGATTTAAGTGTTTTAGGGTGCCTTTAAATCAGAGCACATGCTCCTGGTATGTGAGTGGAATTTCAATATCCTCGAAAGGAATATATTCCAGTGGTTCATCTCCTTTGTAGAAGTGAAACACACGTGTTACTGGATTTGCTTCAGGGAAGACTATCCATGAATAGAATATCTCTGTCTGATGATATTCATGTGCCTCGATCACAAACTGCCCTACCACCTCTTGATGATAGGCCATGTTTTATACATTTTATAGAGATGTCTTTCCTTAAATTTAGAAGTATTGCTATAGCATCCTTGTTGGTTACTTGAAAACTTGTAAAGTTAAGCACTGCATCAGCTGCATCAGCCGCAGCTCCAACAGTTTCGTCGTTGTTGCTGTTATTCGACATTGTTTAATGAAATTTGCAGAGCAAGTTTCAAGGAAACAAAGGTAAGGTGCACAATATTTTGGAACACTGTATCCTTCAACGTTGAACAAACCAAAATGCTAATACATAGGATTTTTCGTCCTACTCAGCTAAGGCGGATATTATCCCTTATCCACTCCAGACGTCTATTGGAGTATTATGAGTATGGGGTCTCTGAGAAAAGCACAACTGAGTTACTTCAGTATCTAGTGTTAAAATAGTGCCTTACCAAACCGTTGGGCGCCATGAAGTGTAGTTCCTATATCCCTGATTGGCTCTGCGCATTGGAATAATATACACTATAGTTTTGACATAGGACTGAGGTCAGTATGTATCTTATCGAGTACATTGAGCTTAATTACTTGTGTGTGCCAGCTAACTCAGAGGTCACTAGATACTTCTCGAATAAACAAGAAGGGATTAGTTTCTGACAACTGCATTAACATGACAACTTTGTCGGCGGAGTCCAAGATGGCGGAGTGAGGACTCTGCTGGCGGCGGACCGAGAGCTCTCTCCCTCCACTCTGATGTCAGCAGCAGTTACAGGCGCCTTCTGAGGATCGCAAAGACTGTAAGGAATGGGAGATAAGCCGTGATTCTGTAAACTATTGATGCGGCAGGCTGCGAATCGGTGAGGAGAAAAAAAAAAAGACGCCTGGGGCTAACGGAAACGAACAGAGCAGCCTGAAGCACAGAAGTAGCGTACTTTCCTGGTTTGCTCACCTGGACTAGCTCTACAAAGTTTTTGTACTACACGCAGCGCCACTCTTTTCACGCTGTTCCTAACGGATACCTCGGCCGATGTTGTGGCTTTCCTCGATTATCTGGCGTGCAGTGCGGGACTGGCTGGAGAACAGGCTAGCCCGATCTGGCAGCGATTTGCTGAGTCTGGCTAAGGCGAGGTTTGCATTCATTCCGCCAGAAACCATGTTGCCTAAACATCCTCCGCGTACTACGCGGAATACTAAAACCGCTGCAACTGCGGCTGCGGCAGCGGCTGCTGTATATAAGTATAATACGGAAGCTGTATCCCCAGCCTCAGCCCCTGCCCCAACCCCCGCTCCAACTCTCGCTACTTTCGCTACGGCTGTAGCAGTTACGGAAGACACAGTGACGGGGGGGTGGAAAAAACGGCAGCGGACGCTGAGACAGCAACATTGGCAGCACCGGTCCCGGCAGCTACTTTAAAAGGGAGCGACAGGAAGGCGGCAGGTAAGACAATTCTGCGCCCTCCTCAATTTAACTGTGGAACTGTTCCTAAAAAAATAACACAAAAAGGTGCAGATATTAATGAAATTGCTAAAGCCGAGGCTCCTTTGGATGAGGATGGAACAGTAGTAAGCTCCAAGAATAACACAACCTTGGCTAATACAAATTATGAAGATGACTCAGATTTACCTACTCAACTGGCAATATCCCCTACTTCCAATGAAGATTGCGAGATTCGGGAGGTACTAATGTGCACTGAGATGTGCACTGAGATAACAGAAGGAATAAAGGAGTTAAACGGGGCGGCAAAAGGGGGGCCCCAATAATTAAATTTCTCCAAGTCAGTTTCAAATTCGGCTATATCTTCGAGGACGGAAGACCCAATTGATAAAGACAATGATACTCTAGAAGAATGTGATAGTCATGCTACATGTTCAGTGAACAATCATGGCTCGGGACAAACTTTGGAACTGGCTGATGAACATCTTTCCTCTGAAGACTGTGATTATGATACAGAAGAGGAACTGGATAAGCCCATGGATAAGACTCTGAGTAAGCTACCCCCGAAGAGACGCAGAGGTAAAGCTAAGACAGCTTACAAGAAGAAAGGTAGAGCTTTATCTAGCCAGGTTACAGGAGCAACCCCTTTGATCTAAAAAAAAAAAATGGTCAGTGAAAAAAGTCCGCTATGGAAGTGGATCGAGGCCAAAGGGTTAGTTAAGACTATGACTTTAAGGCTTTCTGGGGGCAGTCCTACAGACAGTCCTACAGACAACGAGGTGCTGCAAACTCCTAATCATGCTCTTATCGAGCAGACTACAGAAGAAGAAAAAAATCTTCTATCAGCGGCAACGGCATCTGATCTACTGATACCCGGGGATACGGTCATTGACCTAAACAAATTATCTGTTGAAAATACGAATGCAAATTCAACGGAAGCTGCTAGGTTGGGAAATACTGATCACCCCCAATTAGACACTATACTAAAACTTCTGATAAATCAAAGGGCAGAATCGGAGTTACATTATCAACAGCTGAAAAATGATAATATAAGACTGCAAACCTCCATAACGGATATAGGCTCCATACTAAAGGGTATCACACAGGAGATAATAGAGCTTCAGCAACGTACAGTCTTAGTAGAAGAAGGAACACAACGGCTAGATGCCACTGTGGGGCGCCACGAAGCAGAACTAACTCAACTTCAAGGGAAAGTTGAGGACCTGGAAAATCGTCAAAGAAGATCCAACCTCAAACTTTATGGAATCCCGGAAGGGCTGGAAGGATCCGACCTGAGGGCCTTTCTAGTGAAATTGCTACCTCGAGCATTCCCGGATCTCTCAGACTGGGACTGGGACTCCCAAGTGCAAAGAGCACACAGACTTCCACTTGTCCAAAAGCGTCAGAATAGTACATTCCCACGCCCAATCTTGATGCATTTCGGCAACGTTCTGCTCAGACAAGCTGTTTGGCAAAAAGCTAAGCCTAATACCCCAATAATTATTGACAATCTTACCATCTTTGCTCGGTCAGACCTTAGCAAAACCACGATGGACAAAAGATGGGAAATGCGCAAACTGATAGATCCAATCAATAAATTGGGAGGCTCAGCATACTTACAAGAACCTGCCCGACTTAAAGTAATCATGAAAGGACGTACAAACTTCTTTAGCGAAGTTTGTGAGGTGCAGGAATATTTGGCTAGTCTCAATAAGAGCCAACAAAAGTAAAGTTTGAAAAGAAAGTGAGGAGCACTTCAGTTGTCTTCACATAAGAGATTTAGAAACTTTTGATAGATAGAAATCGAATTTAAGGTATAGGTTGGGACACGGACACTTCTAACACCTAAATACTTAACTTTTGCCTTTTTTCATGTTAACAAATTTAGTCACCAGTCTTGATGAAACAATAACAATATTATTAGTTGACATTTCGGGTGGAGGGGGGGGGACTCTTGGCTCCAGCCGCAGGCGCTGCCTTGTCAGCGGCAGCAGTAGGTAAGGGGGGGGGGGGGGGTCGGTCTTCGCAGTTTGGGGTGGGTGGGGGTGTGGGAGATGGGGGAAGGTGGAGGGAGGGCTGGGGAAGAAAAGAAAAAAAATATTTTCAACCTGGTAGAAAAGCTTGATAGTCTTTTGTTACTAAAATGTATTCTTTATTTTGAACTACATATAATAATGCTGAATATTGACATTACTTTTTTCATTAGAGATGCAGAACATTAGATTTTTGGCATGGAATGTTTCAGGGCTGAACAACAAACGCAAGAGGCATTTAGTGGCTGAAGAATTAAGGTTATATAATCCTCATTTAGTATTTTTGTCAGAAACTCACATTATAGACAAAGATAAGAAGCGGTTAAGCCAACTGGGCTTTGAGATGATAATTAATTCTGCAGCTACGTCCTCTATAAGAGGGGTTGCCATACTAAAAGACAAAAGGTTCAAGGCAGAAATAACTAAAACACAGGGTGATAAATGGGGGAGGTGGGCAATTGCCCAACTTTGTTTCGATAATGCGAAGTTTGTAGCATGTGTTGTATATGGACCTAACAAAGAAGATCCCAGAATATTTGAACAACTAAACATAGCGCTATTAGATTGGGAGGGAGAAGTAATAATTATGGGTGATTTTAACTGTATTCTGAACTGTCAGACGGATACAACACGCCCGGGTAATTATAAACGAATGCCTAAAAATAGAGCATCTATTTTAGATCTATGTAAATTACATAATGTTAAAGATGTATGGAGCTCACTATACCCAAACTCTCCAGGCTATACATTTTATTCAGTTCCTCACAGGCTATGCTCACGCTTAGATATGGCTTTTATATCAGACACCCTGATGAGATCCACAAATATGGTAATATACCCACGTATTACATCTGACCACAATCCCATTATGATTGAATTTGCTACGTCTCTGAAACATAAACCTCCAAGAGCTTTCACTTTCCCCAGGAATCTAATATCAGATATGACGTTCATTTCACAATTCAAACAACACATTACAGAATTTTTGACTTTTAACAGAAACACAGCCTCATGCTTAATAGTATGGGATACTTGTAAAGCCAGCATTCGAGAGTTTACACAAACCTTTGTTTTGAAACAAAATTATGAAAGACGCAATCATAATTTAACTTTGACTTCTGATATTGTAGCTGAGGAGATAAAGCTTGTAAAAGCCCTAAGAGATAATCTTCCAACCCTGGATATCAGTGCAAACCGTAGCCAGTTAAAATGTAAAACCAAAGAAACTCTTTTAAAGAAAAGGAGTGCACAGATCCATAAATATAAATTTTCACAATATGAAGGCGGTGACAAAATTGGAAAATTTTTAGCACTTAAAGTAGCAGAGGATAGAGCGGAGTCTATGATCTCCCAAATCACGGGGGTTGATAACAAGAGATACAATCAGCCAGATGATATAATTCAACAATTTGCTAAATATTATGAAATTTTGTATACACCAGAGAACATGCCCAACGACTACATAATTGAAAACTATTTAAAAGAAAATTTAACAAATAAGATAACAAGAAACGAGACAGAGGAACTGACCTTAGAAATAACTAATGAAGAACTAAAGGAGGCCATAAAATCACTGCCATTAGGAAAATCTGCTGGCGAGGACACCATTCCTCTGGAAATTTACAAATCATGTTTGGACGAGCTAACACCCTTTCTTTTAGAAGTAATTACTTACATTGGTAGAACCGGGTCAGCTCCCCGCTCTTGGAATAAAGCCAAAATCATTTTTTTTCATAAAAAGGGTAAACCTAAAGAGGAGATGGGCTCATATAGGCCAATCTCCCTGATCAACGTTGATGCAAAGATTTTCGCAAAATGTCTGGCTAGAAGATTAGCACCACTAATGCCTAAAATTGTAAACACGCAGCAACATGGGTTCATAACAGGGAGAGATACATCAGCTCATGTCAATTCGGCAATAACTGCGTTCGATATAGCAGAAATAGAGACTACCCCCTTGGCTATGATAATGCTTGACGCCGAAAAGGCGTTTGATCGGGTGGGGTGGGACTATTTATGGCATGTAATGGGATCAATGGGGTTTGGTGGAAATTTTTTAAATGGGATTCGGGCACTTTAGGACAATCCAATAGCATACACTAGCTATGGCGGTCTCACGTCACTTTGCTTTCCAATCAAGAGGGGTACACGTCAAGGGTGACCCCTATCACCTTTATTGTTTGCCCTTTCATTAGAACCGTTTTTAAAAGCTTTGGATACTCAGGCAGGAATAATACCCTTTAAGACCGGCAGTCAAAGCTTAAAAATTACTGCGTATGCGGATGACATCGCTGTATACTCGATCGAAACAACTGATTCTCTAAGAGCTATCAAATCTGAAGCATCAAAATTTGGCAATGTATCAGGTTATAAATTAAATGTTCACAAAACTCAAATAATAGCTAACTTTGTTCCCCCTCAACCAGTGCCTGAAATATGTAAGATCGCGACATATCTCGGAATTAAAATTACTTCAAACATCAAAGAACTTAATAACATCAATTATAAAAATTTAATGAAAACTACTACTACGAATTTAAAAAAATTGCACTGACTTCCATTAAATTTAATCGGTAGAATAAATCTGATAAAAATGAAAATCATACCTAAATACTTATATCTATTCAGATCAATTCCTCTGGCACAGAATTGGCTTTTTTTTAAACAATTAGATAGGATCTTCCGCAACTTTATCTGGGGGTATAAGAAGGCTAGGAGATCGTTAAAAATGCTAAAAAATCAAATAGGATCTGGTGGTCTTAACTTTCCTGATATGAAATTATACTTCTGGGCTTCTTTTATAAGACGTATTCGATCACTACTAAATGAAGAGGACTTACTTTTCTATCATCACTTATCACTAAAGGGAGATGCTAAACAATTTTTTCTTCGTATAACAGATCCAAACTTCTACAAAAGGGTTAAATTTAAGACCGTACGAGATATAGTAAGAATATGGAAAGATATACTTATTCACTGTAAAACCACTATATTCCACTCACAACTAATTCTATGGGACAATCCCGGGCTGCCTAGTATATTTAGCGACGGGGTATTTCGTAGGTGGCAACTGAAAGGAATTATGGTTCTGGGCGATTTATATAACTCTCAAGGTATACTGGATTTTCTTATTCTAAAGCAATTATATGGACTGTCTGATACACATAGATTTAAATATATGCAAATATATGACTTTTTAGTGCGGAAGAATAGAATCAACACTTTGTCGAGCGGGGGTATTTGGGACCTCCTAAACTCTAAAAAAGAGAAATCAATAATTAGCTCGGCATATAAATTCTTTATAGGTCTAAGATCCGACGATAATGATACACTAGCTAATAAATGGAATTTAATGCTCGGAACTAATTTAACCGGAAAACAAATAAGTAAATCTTACACTAACATTCATGACTATGTAAGATCATCCAGTTTACGATTACAACAATATAGAACTATATACATGTTATATTATACCCCAGAAAGATTTTCTAAATGGTCCTCGAACAACATCATGAGAGAAAAAACTAAATGCCCGAAATGTGACGAGTATGCGGCAGATCTTGTCCATATGTTGTTCACATGTCCGAAATTAGGGAAATTCTGGGAAGAAGTGGGAAAGATCCTAACCACAAAAAATATTCTTAGCTCACCAATAACTGCACTCATGGTAATACTAGGCCCACATTTGACAAGTCAACCACATTATATACTACAATCTTATTTTCCTGTGCCAAATTAACTTTAGCCAGGGCCTGGATCAACCCCAACCCACCCAACGCTTTGGAATGGTGGTACCTGGTTAATGAAATCAAAATTATGGAATGTACGCTGGCAGAACTCAGGGGTGTCCGATCGCTAAAGAAATTTGAGAACATTTTGGGGAATCTAGAAATGAACTGATACACTCAAGACCATTATATGTCTATCTGTGGTTTTTTTTTTTTCTTTTTTTTTTCTGATCTTATGTTAAGGTACTTTTGACAAAGCGAAATAATTGATTAATTCATGTTTAATTTTGTATTTACTTGATGAATGGAAACTTTGTCGAATGCTTTGCAGTCTTATACCAGGTGAAAATAAAATAAAAAATATAAATAAAAAAAAACATGACAACTTTGTTTCCCTTAGAATCGGAACAGTCCCAGAATCGTGGAAACAATAGATAACCGTTTCACTCAGTCAATCGTGCATGCTTAGTTTCTACAGAGTTTACACAGAAATATGTAGACTGGCGTTTCAATAAAAATTGAACAGTCTTATTTCTCGTGCAAGAGATATGAACTGCTACAATCGTAAGACATAATGCGAAGTATAATACGTACAGCGTTAGCAGTAAGAAAAAATAATACTGCAATAGCATGGTTTATAGCGATAACATATATTCATAAAAATACGTACATAAATAGCACAGGGTAAAACGTGAATACTCATCTGGTGCTTCTAGCTGGTTTTACCCCAGTGTACCTAACCTAAGTGTAGTACGAGGTAAGAAGTAGGTGCTGTTTTTCCTATAGTATAGTTGGGCAATGGTTTAGATTGGTGTTGCCAAGATTTGCCAAAAGTCCCTCTAGGTTCTAGTCTGCTCCATACCTTAGAATGAGAGAGGTTGGAATCTGTTTCCGGCTCTCGATCTCTAACACCCCGACAGGGGAGTCAGAAACAATGGAGCAGTATTCTCTGCGAGGAGGATGGCAGCGTCTGGTAAGTGCGTCAGGCGGGGACTCGACTTTCTTACGAACGAGCCGTGCCGAGCAAGTATGCAGCCGAACCGTTGTTTACCATGGCAATTGGAAGTATATTTGTACCTTGAAGGTGTTTAGGAATGCCAGTATTGACGAAAAAGTCAGGCAGATGTAGGTGCCCAAGCCTGTATTTGGTTAGCGTGGATAATGCCTAAATAAGGGTAGGATTTCTATGCCTATATAAGGGCAATGTGAATTGTGCATATATAAGGGCGTAAATCGGGAAAACTATATATGGTATCTAAATCGACACACAACAGGCTCTCCCACCTTCCTTGATCCAATTGGTGTCTTTACGGTCCTCTGGGAAGGGTCTTTGTGGTGGGTTCTTTTCGTAGTAAAATCCACTTCATAGAAAGAGAGTTCTTGACCAGCAGATGAAGAATAAAGAACTGAATTAAGCTTGTAGGATAATGAGACTACAACATGCGCAGCCACACCTCCAGCCGTAACGGACTCAACTGAAGATGCAACCACACACATTACAAGCATATAGGTTTCCAAACATAACAAGGACATGCATGTGAAAATCATAACCAGCTCATGCACGTGAAGATCATTAAAGTAAAAACATTCCACTAGTAAAAGAACTGAAGACTGCTCAGGAGAGCACTGCCATGATGCGCAGCAGCACTCAAGAGCGGGACATGTACCGGAAAGGTACAGTACAACAGTCCTGAAATAAGAAAATACCTTTATCATAATGAGCTTTATTTCAGCAATTGCCATAAAAGCAAACACAATAAATTATAGCTGTAAAATCATGCATAAAAACACTTAAAACATAACATATAAGATATAAATAAGTAAGAATAATTCTAAAACCCACAGTTAAGGCTAGCAGCATATTGCGGGAGCATAGCGTGTAGAATATAAAATATTTGTAATAACCATATTTAAGACTAGCAGGATATAGGGGAACATCACAAAAACTTTAAGATGCAAGATTGAATTTAATCTAAACCCCTATATTGGTTATCCTCTGTTACGGTCTAAAGAAGGAAATCCTAAATGACAGCGAAATGCAACTCGGACACACAAGATTCTTAGGTGTTAGATACTGGGAGGCAATGTGGTGATTTTTTTGTTTGTCTCTCTCCACATATAAAGACAATAAAGTCAATTAATAAAGCTGTGACTGCCCTGAATACACTAGTTGCAATTTTGTTGTCCCTAATGCCCAAATTACAGCATAACGGGAGAATCCATTTCCTCCTATGTGCATGATACTGCAGGCAAAAGTGCAGGACGTTGTCTACAGTTTCCTTGACCTCTGGGTAAAATGGTCAGCTTCGATCCGGGTATGCTACCATTTCGCAGTAAATGATCGAAGTGGCAAAGTCCGGATTCGGAACTTAATGTATAGTGTCTTAGCATCCAGAGACTCAATTATGTCTATATACCTTTCCAAGAGATGAGTGTCTTTAAATTCCAAAAAGGTAGAAGTAAGAATACCTGACACACCCCCCACCCCCCCCCCCCCCAAACCCACTCATAGTGGTGCACTCTACCATTTACGTATCTCCAGTCCTGTTCCTTGAGCTTA
This sequence comes from Lissotriton helveticus, assembly GCF_964261635.1. Classification (NCBI taxonomy): domain Eukaryota; kingdom Metazoa; phylum Chordata; class Amphibia; order Caudata; family Salamandridae; genus Lissotriton; species Lissotriton helveticus. Next base: position 925,942,980 of record NC_136070.1, read on the forward strand.
GACTTGGAAATGCCACTAGATGTTTTTGGTGAGCCCGCATGTCATCGCACCTGATCTCCTCCAGTGAATTCTTACTGTACCCAACCATGGATTTATGGTGGCCTGGGAAGTTTTGTGATCTCTTCTAAGCCCAGCTGATAAGATAATAGATCTGCAGAAGACCATATCCTCCTCCAGTACATCAAAGGTCAGAGTTTTACTTTGCGGGTAAGTGGTGAATGCCAGGGTCTAAACAAAGTGGAGTGCTAGGGAGGAGATTGGTGAGGAGTCGGAGGAAACTATTTTCCATTAGCTCTAAGTCGTTAATATTAGCATCCCCTCCAAAGCTCCCCACCATATAGGGATGGGCTTGCAAGTTGTAAAATTGCAATGCAGGTGTCATGGGACGATAGCTAGATCCCTTAAAGGCTCTCAGAAGACCCCCAATATGAATTTGGACTTATCCATGCAGACCCTCTCTAACTAGGTACCATTCAGGACCGGGTGCGATCTGGCCATCTCACAAGGGTTCAGTACCATGTATTTGGTCTTAATTGTCTCTAGTCTTCTCTGTCTGCAGACAACTCTAAACTGGTTCAGAAGATTTTGGATACCCAATGGGGATCTCAAGACTAGTAACATGTCGTCCACGAATAGGAGGGCCAGGACTTTCTGGATAGCCAGATAAGGTCCATCATGCTTGCAGTGTTCTAGCATGTTGACCAAGTCATTAATATGTAACAAAAACAAAGTGGGGGCTAATACGCACCCCTGTCTCACCTCAGAGTCACTGTAATGGGATCCGTCAATTCCCCCTCAGGGCCATACCATAGTTATCCTGGAGGAGCCTCCTAAACGCATCAGTTAGCTATTTTGGGACCCCAATGTTGGTTAGAACTGCCCTCAGACCCTCCCTGGGAACTAAATCAAAAGCGGACTGTAGGTGACATAAAGGTGCCCACCCCCCAAAGTTACCTATTTCTAATAAAGTAATTGTAGTTGTAACACATCCATTTCATCAATCCATGCTTGCAATCTGCTCTGCAGAATTCAACTAAAATGTTTCTGTGAGCTGTCAATAAGGCAACTAGGGCGATAATTTGATGGGTCAGACCTAGTGTCCTTGTATATTGGGACAAGTTTAGCCCCACCCACGTCTGTGGCACGGTAAGTCTATTAATGATGTTGTTAGAAGCACGCAAATAGGGCACCAAGTCTCCTTCTCAGCTTTAACCGGTCCACAGACACCTTATCAAACCCTGGCGCTTTCCCTGGTATAATCCAGTCTATTTTTGCATCGGCTTCATTCAGTGTAATTGGACTAGGAGCATGGCCAGTACGTAGGGACGAGCCATCAACAGGCAAAGCACTGGATGATTGAAACTCATTTTCCCACTCACCCATGGTGGTGGAACCTTTAGCACGGGTGGCCAAAATCAGTACCGCGTTTACCCTTCTAGTCAGGCTCCATGTCGGGCCAGCAGTTAGTAGCAGGACCCCTAATTCCTTCTTGGGCATTAAGTCTTGTAAAATGTCCGACCCAAACATCAGCCACTATATTACTACACAGCTAGGAGGTACAACCTGGGCCTTTATCTGCTACTAATTGTTAGATGGAGTGATGGTCTTTCCCCTTGGATGCAACCAATAGGGCCTCCTATTTAGCCTTTTCATGATCTTTTAGCCCCGCACAGTACAACTTTGTATGAAGCTCTGGCTTCCTGGATAGTTGCTCTGATCCCAGAGTCCTGTGACATTAACCCAATAGGTTGGTTAGTTATGTCAATTCATATGGAAAAAATCCATCATCCCTGTTACTGTATGTAACTTCAGGACCAGCTGGACTTGACTGCCTTAGTGTGATGGACCCTTGAAAATGGTCATCCGGAAAAATAATTTTTAGATAAACTGGCCCCATGGCATATTGTCATTCAGGCCGAGGGTGTGTGTTTTGAGTTTAAACCCCCATCTCTGTTCTTTTTCAAAAAGTCTCCTTTCTGAATTTTCTGTTTCCTTGATGTGTTCCAGGACTACCCACTTGATCCTTTGGGTGTATGATTGAGTTCAAGGTAGTGAGACGACATCTTAGTTGTTGTGTGATGACATATGAGGTTTCTGTGATGTTTACAGATTTTTGTTCTAATTTTGCGAGTGGTTATACCCACGTAATGCAGGTTGCATGGGCAGGTTATGAGGTACACCACTCTTATTTTTTTTTTTATATTTCTTTTTATTAACAATAGGAATCAACATCGCAAAGCACATCGCAGTACATTCTCTTTTCTCATCATAACCTAGTTCTTTCTAAGTATAAGTGCACAATATCGTAACAGTTGGTGACTAGCATCATGTCTACAATTATTCTTTTTGAGCTGGTACCAATGGTGGGACACAGATGTTTCCTCTAATATTCATTCCAGTCGTTCCAGATGCGGGAACATTTTTTGGGACATCCCCTAGCCACATATACATACTTTTCACGGAACATTCACCAATCCATATCCCTCTTCCAGATTGAGAATGTAGGTGCCTATGCTGCCCCCCATTTCTGAGAAATGTTGCGTTTCGCTATCATCCATCCCAGTGTAACCCAAGTGATACGTGTGTTGCTCAGGTCAGTTGGCTCCCACACGTTCAAGAGACATCCTTTGGCCTCTAGGGGGACCTCGTGTGTTAACACCTCATGCATTACCTCATGTATCTTCTTCCAATACCTCTGTACATGTGCGCATTCCCATAATATATGGAGGAATGTGCCTTCACTTCCACATCCCCTTCTACATTTACTATCTTCTGCTCTTCCCATTTGCACCAAACATGGCCCTGTGATGTAGATCCGGTGCAGAATTTTAAGTTGCACCAGCCTCAGCCTTGCTGTAATGGCCACCTCCCGTGGTGAAGTTACTGCTATTGCCCAGTCTTCATCATCAAGTATTATGCCATCTCTTTCCCACTTTCCCCGTAGTTTCAGAAGGGGTTCACCAGAGTGGTTCACTAACTTTTTGTAGGAGAGTGAAATGGCCTTTGTTGGTAAGAAGCCATCCAGGAGCCTGTCCTCAAAGGGCGAGGATTCCGGGGAGGGGGGGGGGGAGGAGGTCTCCCTTCTGAAGACATGATTGCAAAGTGTGCCGAACCTGCATATATCTAAAATATTCTGTGGAAGCCAAATCATATTCCTGTTGCAAGGCTGGAAATGCCTTGACCTCACCCTTCCCCTACAGGTCACCGATCTTTGAAATACCTATGAGGTCCCACTTGTCAAAGCCTTTAGATGACCACAGATTCCCAAGCAACTCCGAATCCCATAATGGAGTAACTAGAGTTACCCTACCAACCCCAGACTTCTGTTGGCCGCCTGCCAAACTTGCACGGAGTGTTTGGTTGGTCCAGTCATGTGGCGTTTTCCAGTGCTTGAATAGAGCGCTTGGTTGTAATTCCCTCCTGATAATAACCAGCGATCCATTGTGTAGCCCGCATCATCTGCCCGTCTGTATGTGCCTTGATTAATGGCCGTCAGATGTGCTCCCCAGAAATATTTTTTTAAGGTCAGGAAGGGCAATACCCCATCGTACCAGGTGAGATTCAATTTAGGGAGTGCTATACGCTGCTTCCCATTCCAGAGCAAGCTTTGTTGCAGGCTCTCGGTCTCTTTGAAGTTACTCGTAGGGACCAAATCTAATGAATTTTACAGGGCGTAGAGAAACCGGGGTGAAGACATAATTTTGAATAAGAATGCTCTGCCCAGCAGAGAGAGCGGAAGCTTCTTCCAACGCTCCGAATCTCTCTTCAATCTCTGCAGGGGAGGGAGTAAATTATGAGCGAATCTACTAGCGGGGTCAGCTGTGTTATAGATGCCTAGGTATTTGAAGCCCAGTGTACTGATCTGTATCGGGCAATTCCTGGGAAGGCCAGTGAGGAGTCCCTTTAGGACGTAAAACACTGATTTGACCCAATTAATTGAATACCCTGAGTACCTGCTAAAGATGGTGAAAATGTCCAGTACAGCTGTGAGTGAGGGCTTTGGGAATGTTAGGAACAATAGTATGTCGTCTGCATAAAATGAGATGCGGTCCTCCCGTGAATCGGCCCACTGAAAACCTCGTATCACCAGGTCCCTCCTCACCCAGGAGGCCAAGGGTTCCAGGGCCTAAGCAAACAGGAGGGGAGAAAGTGGGCATCCCTGCCTGGTTCCTCTGCTGAGACTGAACACCTCTGACTTTTTGTTGTTTACGACTGTCTGGGCTGGTGGTTTCGAATAGAGGAGCTGCACCCACTGGATGAATTGGGTCCAAATCCCATTTTCTCGAGAACCGCAAATAGATACGGCCATTCGAGCATATCATGGCCATGAAAGCATCCAGAGATACCAATATCTCCTCCTCCCCGTTACGCTGGGGCATAAAGCCGGATTGGTCCGGGTGTACTAGATCAATTACCTTAACCAGTCTATTGGCGATGAGTTTAGCTAAGATCTTAGGCTCAGCATTCAGTAGGGAGATTGGCCTTTAGGAAGAACAATCTGTCTGAATCTTACCTTCCTTGTGAATTGTCACTAAAGTCGCTATCCTTTGTTCACGAGGAAGCTCCCCTTGTTCTTCACTCTCCTCAAACATTTTACACAAGTGGGGGACAAGAATGTCTAGTCTAAGTTTATATAGTTCAATCAGCAGACCATTAGATCCTGATGCCTTCCCAGAGTTTAACTCCCTGATTGCCTGTGCCACCTCATCCGTTGTGAGTGCCTCTTCCATGTATTCCAATTCCGGCGCAGAGAGTCGTGGTAGTGTTATATCACTTAGGAGGTCCAGGGAATCATGTAATGTGTAAGTGTTTTGTAAGGAATATATCTGTTTGAAGTGGGCCGCAAATGTATTTGCAATTTCTTGGGGGTCCGTGATCGTGCGTTCTGCCTTGTCTTTCAACTCAGGCACCAATCTACTTGCCAGCTTTCGTTTGTCTAACCATGCCATCAATTTCCCGGCTTTATCCCCTTGATCATATATTCAACCTAGCGTCTCTCTCCCCAATTCCTTGGCCCTGTTTGTCACTAAGGCTTTGTAGCTATCCCTCTTCAACTGTAGGACGTGTAGGATCTCTGGGTTGGGTCCCTCTGCTATTTTCTCTTCCAAAAGGAGGATCTCTGCCTCCAACGCTTCTTCCTCCCTATCCTTTTCTTTCCTCACACCCGCTATTTGGGAGAAGGCTTGGCCCCTGACTTCTATCTTGAATGCTTCCCACAGTGTCTGATGAGAGCTCACCGACCCCACATTATCTCCGAAGTATTGTTCAATCGCAGTGCTTCACAAACTAATGGATTGCGGAGATGCCAAGGATTGATGGGCGCTACCCTTCCCGCTCTGTGTTGGCCCACCACAAATTGGATTAACATATATTTGGGACCCCCTCTATTTTTACTTAATCGGTCAGGGAAAGAGGGGAAATAGCTAAAGCAAAAAAATATACAAAATTCCCTCGCGACCTCTATAGTTAGAAGTGATCACTGCTTCTATCTTTCTACAATTATTATTTCACACAGGGTGGCAACAACTTTTTTTCATTCGTGTTTTTTTTATTTTAGATTATCTGAGTACAAAGTCACATCATTTTTTTCTTTTTTGTCAAAAACATTTTCAGTAGTTCATTTTAGTGAAACATATAGTTATCTATTTACAACATTAAAAATTATTGTGGCATTCCGACCCACACCAACGAAGAGATGCCGGTGGAATCGTGAACGCGGCAAAGCCCGAGGAGGACTCAGCAAATGAAAAGGCTGACAAAACACAAAAGGGAAATATTCCAACATAAAGACTAAATAGAAGATACTCCCCTCGAAGATAAAAGTATATTATTATAAACAAGAATATACCACCGTGTCCAAAGAAAGGGAATCAATACAAAGAGACATTTCAATGCCGACTATCCGTTAATAAATAGTTGCCTTTAATGCGTGGAGTATACAAAGAACTTTACGTCCCCCGTTTTTTGAGTGGGTAACCGAATCAGTTTCATTCCCAGACAGAGTTTTTTGAGGATATCACACCGTGCAGTGGTTTTTGTCTATGAATACTTGTCTATTCTGCCAGAAGGTCCTGAGGAAGGTGGTTTCATACCGCCGAAACGCGTCGACCTTGCGTAGTTATATCGCGTCTCAATCTGCGATCCCTCAGACGCAGAATAAGGAGCGAATGGAGTATGAATGAGAGAGTTTGAGTGTGGTGAAATTGTTGATATCGTTTATATTTATATGTTTCTCTGCACGGAATGCCACAATAATTTTTAATGTTGTAAATAGATAACTATATGTTTCACTAAAATGAACTACTGAAAATGTTTTTGACAAAAAAGAAAAAAATGATGTGACTTTGTACTCAGATAATCTAAAATAAAAAAAACACGAATGAAAAAAAGTTGTTGCCACCCTGTGTGAAATAATAATTGTAGAAAGATAGAAGCAGTGATCACTTCTAACTATAGAGGTCGCGAGGGAATTTTGTATATTTTTTTGCCACCACAAATTGGACCCACAACGGAGAGTTATCGGATATAACCCTTGCCATGTGCCTAACTTCTCGTATGTGTGCCAATTGGTCTGGGGGAACCAGTAAGTAGTCTATTCTTGATGGCAGTTATAAGCGCCCGAGTGGTAGGTGTATTGGGTGGTGTCAGGATGATATGATCGCTCTGTATCCTGCAATCGCAGACCCTGCAGAAAGTCCGGTAGCCAGCGATTAGAAGGGCGGAGCTCTCGTGGAGGGTTTCTATCTTGGGTGCCGTTGACCACCACGTTCAGGTCTCCTCCCACTACTAGGATTCCCTCTGGTACCGTCAGCAGAATGGAGCTCAGGTCTTTAAAGGCGGGTCCCTGGAGGCCCGGCGGCACATAGACCGACAGAAGGGTAAACTTATTTCCTTCCCATTGTCCTGTGATGCCCACGTATCTCCCCCCTGTGTCCACCCATGTGGACTTGACCGTCATAGGAAAGGAGTTCCTAAACAGTAAAAGAGCCGTTTAACTTTCTCTCTGTTTGTGGCCAGATCCGCCCTAATTAACATAATCTCTGATTAGAACGTGTCCATTCCCTGCTCCAGGGACGTGTGAATCTCACCAATTGTGTCGAGGACATCTTTCAAGGTATGTTCTGGGGCATCTACATCTGGTCCTCCCGCAGACTTCTCTTTTGGTGGGTGCTGTTTGGTCATGACGGGTACACCACACTTGATGTATTACAATGTGTTAGGTTTCGAAGTTGCCATGTCATTATTGAAAAACACTGTTTTTGTAACCTTAGTGAGGTGGCAGACGCTACAGTTCCCACATGGGTAGTGGCCAATAGGTAATGTCATAGTATTGGTTTAGGTCCTTGCTCTGCTGTTACTGCACATGGGCGGGTGTGTACCACATGTCCCTCAGGCTCTTTCCTTTTCTGTGGGAGAACATGGATCTTGGTATAGATAAATTTCCATTGTTCAATATACGCCAATGTTTTTGGATGATTTTGCAGACCAGGTTGGAAACTATGCTATATGTTGTGATGCAGATGGGTCTCTTGTCCTGGTCATTCTGTAGTAGCGGGGTTCCAGAAGGGCATCTCTGTGGTTTTTTAATGCACATTTTCTCGCCTGAGACTCTGTTCTTCTTGGGAAGTTCCTAGATACCTGTTTTTTGGTCAGTTGGTCAGCTTGTTTCTTATAATTGTGGAGTTCAGTACAGTTTCTCCTGATCCTTAGGAACTGTCTGAAAGGTAAGTTTTCTTTTAAATGAAGGCAGTTTATTGCCATTGGTTTTTCATGGGTGTTGGTCTTCAAAATGCCGTCTTCTGCCATGTCGAGATCTAAAAACACCAGCTCATTCCTGCTCCAGGCTGGGAGTGAAGTTTAGAAAGGTGTCTTGTTCATTAAGCCATGATAGAAAGTTATCAACTGCTGTCTCGTTGCCCTCCCAGATCAGTAAAATGTCGTCCATTTACCTTTTCCATAGTTTGTGTTATTTTTCTTTCATAGTCCTCATTCGCCTTAGATAAAAACAGGGATATTCTGAATTTCTCTGCGCTCCACCACCCCCCTGTTGCCACTGTCCAGAGAACTCTGTTTCAAGGTGGAGCACTTTACACAAAACCTCTCCTTTCGTGGTTGAATCCGGCCCTCTCTGAGCTACTCGGGGGAACCAGAGGGGTGAAGTATCTCAGTGCAGAGGCATAATCATACGACTGTGTTTGTCGCCTCTTCCAGCCAACTCGCACATGGTAACCAGAAATCTCTCTTCTTCTTTGGTGATGACCTATCCAACTTGATTCTGTATTTTACAGAATTTATCCAATCTCTTATGGTCGGAACACGTTTTTAATCCAGTTTTTACAAATGTCCCTCCTGGCAAGTAAAACATTAATTTGTTTTATCAACGGATAAAGATTCATGCTGTGCAAGAGCTCCAAAGAAGACCGACACTGGGCTTACCTGAAGTTCCAGTCAGAGTAGAGATACTATTACTTGCATATACCCAGAAGTGTTGTAATATTGGACAGTACAGGAACACATGAATACAATCTACCTTTCCTTGAGAGCACTTAGGGCATTTTGGAGCGGCACCCTTCCCAAATCTGTAGAGTCTTAAAGGTGTCCAATAAACCCTATGGAGGCAAAAGATGTGGTTTCTCTTTAAATTTGCAGCCTGCACCGTGAAATACAAGACGTTACAAGATACTTGCCATAATTCTTCTCGATGGATCCTGGGCAAGCTCTTTTCCCACAGCTCCATCTGCAGTTTGAAATCACCCTCTGAAAGATTGATCAGGAGCCACTATAAGTTTGGTCTGGTTGAGAATTCTGTGTGTCTCCAGGTGATGTACATATAGGCCCGCTTTAATAGGGACAAAGGTACTCCCCATGCTGGTCCCGTGCTGTTGGAGAAACAGCATGTCATTGAAACTGAAAAGGTTTTCTGTGAGAGCCCACTTACATCATTCCAGTACTAGGTTCCTGGGTGTGAGATAACACCAATCTACCTCAAACAGTACCTCTTCCATGATATCAATTGTTTCTTGGTGTGGTAAACTCGTGTTGAGGCTTTCAACATCCAGGCTAATCAAAATGTGTGTTGCAGGATTAAAAAGGAACATCTCTTAGGAGGCACAGTACTGCCTTGTTGTCTTTTAGATCTGTATCGGTTTTCTGGATGTTGTGCCTGAGGAAGGCATCCGCAAATTTTGATAAATGTTATGTTATGTTAAATTAGCTCTTCTATAGCGCACGGCTACTCGGAGGAGTGTCCCGGCGCTTTGGCGAAGAGTGAAACAAGGTTAGGTACAGCATAACAGTGATCCAGAAAAGACACAGACTACAGAGTGAAAAGCCAGGTCTTTAGCTCCTTTCTAAAGGCTAACAGATTGGTCATCAGTCTTAAGAATCGAGGGAGATCGTTCCAGCACCGGGGCGCAAGGTACCGAAAAGAGCGACCTCCGATTCGAGCGCGCCTAATGGAAGGAACCACCGCTTTGGCCTCGAAGGCAGACCTGAGAGCTCTTCTGGGGACATAGAAGGCTATCCGCTTACGGAGATAGTGAGGACCAATTCCGTGGAGCGCCTTAAAAGCCAGAGTCAAGGTTTTAAACGTGACTCTCTTGGCCATCGGAAGCCAATGGAGTTGCTCCAAAAGCTCCGAGGCCCGCGCCCTCCGGGGAAGTCCAAAGATGGCTCTGGCCGCCGAATTCTGCACCACCTGCAGACGGGCCATCAAATATTTGGGAAGGCCCAAATAAAGCGCTCCAAAATCGAACCCATCGCAGATACAGTGGGGTGTCCTGGTGGGTTATTCAATGATTTATGAATTTTGGGAATCGTGTAAAAGTAGGGAGTTATTGGGTTAGCGTTGTTCAAGAACTCCTTCTTTTTGCATTATCCAGTCGTGTGCCATAGCTTCCTCTAACATGCTTGTTATCTGTATTCTTATGCGTTCCGTTGGATCCATCGTCAGACGTTTGTATTTCCTTTCATTGCTCATGAGTCTCAGGCATTATTTTCGGTAGGCAATTGCTGTTTGTAGCACTATTGCGCCACTCTTGTCTGCAGGTTTTATGACGAGGCTTTCGTCATTGGATAGTTCATAGATTGCGGATTGTTCCTCCCTCGTTGTATTGTGGAAGACCTTTATCGTTTTGGGGTCAATCTCGACAATGTTTTTCAAAACCGCCTTCTCAAAGGCTATGATTTCCACTGGTAACCCGGAGCTTGGAGTAGTGAAAGAAGATTTTGGTTTTAAACCAGTGTCACTTCAGTTGTCATCCTGGAGTAGTTTGTTTGCAAAGAGAACCTTTAACTTGATCTTTCTGATGAACTTGTTGACTTCGCAACTTAACTTGAATTTATCTAGACATGCTGTTGAAACAAAACCCAGACCTTTTTTCAAAACGTTAATTTGTGGTTTCGACAGGGTTTTTGTAGGTGGGTTCACCACTAAGCTGGGTGGTTGATCGTGCCCGGGTAGTTGGTTGAGTCCATACTCCTGGTGTTCATCCTGGTTTGTTCAGGTGGATCGGTCCACTGTTCCTGATGTCCCCTCTTCATTCTCCCCCTCTGTTGTCTTTGGCCCGCTCTTAAAAAACGGCTTGAATGGTCTGGAATAAACTGAAGGTTGTGCTTGGGCAGATGCCCAGTAGTCCTGTTGAAGCTGGGGAAAGGACGGGGGAACCATAAAAAAGGGGGAACAGGGTGGGCCTTTATATGTAGGCCAACCTCTCCCTTGCCCATATGTATGCCTGCTATCCTGCAGTAATTCCTTCTGTTCCTTTGGGACCCTCTTCTGTTGGTATTAGAATCCGAGAGATCTGATCCTGAGTCTGAACCCTTTGTGTCTGTGTTGTAGCCTGGGTTCCTTCCAGAGGTGTTGTAGTCTTCCATTATATAGGGGTACACCAGTTTGTGTGAAAGTTTTTACGTCCTTTTTAAATTTCTGGAACTTGGTTTCTTTCAGAGAGTATTCCAATTTATAGTAATCGTGATTTGTTTTGTATTATTTATTGAATAGTAAAGAGAAGAGAACTCTCACAGCTGCACGCTGCCAGTACACAATCCAAAATAGGGGAGAGGAATAGACCTTGTAGAACCATAATGAAAAATCATCTGGTAATTGTAAATGCACACACAGCACGTCAGGGGACCCAAGATCAGTCAACTTTGAAGTACAAGCCAAGGTAGTTCTTAGGCAAGTTGCAAGCCCTCCCGATGGCCTACCCTTCCAGGGCTCGAAAAATCCACTTGCCCGCTCGCATTTGCGAGTCAGATTCAATAAAGATGAGCTACTTTCTGGCGAGTAGGAAGACAAACTGACAATTGACCGCTGCATCTGAAAGCAGAGCAAATGTGACAAGAATAGCAAGATTTAAAGGCATCTTGATTGCTCACAATGTGAATGAGCAATCTAAATGCTTTTAAATTTTAACTTATCGCATTTGCTCAGCTCTCCGAATCAGGGGTGAAGTACATTTCAGTTAAGTCGATTAGATGTTGAATTTTACTAGACCGGCAGGTCTAGTGCAATTTTTATGATTTTTCGAACCCTGCCTTCCTAGAAAACTCTTTTATCTAACAAGAGGAGATTGGCCCAAAGGAACAAGAGTCAGGCAGGGCCAAGTAAATGCAAAACTCTCTGCTATTTTTGAGCTTTTTTTCCTTTTTGCTCATAAACCAAGCACATTTCTCTGTTTGTACCTCCTATTTTATTTATACTTTTTGAAAGAATTACTTTCTTATCACCTTTTTCAAGGTAGTGAAAAGGAAAATTAGTGCAAATTTACATATATTACAAATACATTTACATTCAACTTTTTATTCATACTCCAATACAATACATACAGCTATGCACAAATACTATGAAAAGCAAATTAGGGTAGTGAGACAAAATATCGAAATTAAAATATTGATATACAATAATATCGATGTTTTAATTTCGATGGTATAGAATATCGATGTTCTAAAATATCGACCCGCAGAATATCGTTTTTGTAAGGTATGTATGTTACTAATATCGAAATTTACTAATATCGAAATTTTGTTTAGTGTTATGTATTTTATTATGTTTATATGTTAGTTAAATATGTTTTGTTATGTATGTTTGAAAATTTGTAAATTTGTTTACATTTTGTGTTTTAGTATCAGAGCGGGTTGTGGGTTTATAGGGGAATAGGGTGGGAAGTAATTTAATAATAATTAATTAATTAATATATTTTTGTAATTTTTTTTAATTAATTGGTAATTAATTAATATTAATTAGTTAATTACATTAATTAGTTAATGGTTTAATATATATACATTTTTGTTATTGTTAATTAATTGGTAATTAAATAATATTACTTAGTACATTAAATTAATTAGAGTTAATGTGCTAATATATATACATTTTTGTTATTGTTAATTAATAATTAATTGGTAATTAAATAATATTAATTATTTAATTAAATTAATTAGAGTTAATGTGCTAATTGTTTGTTGTTAATAATTAATTGGTAATTAATAATTATTAAGTGATTAAATGATGTGATTTATTTATGTGTAGTGGGTTGTGTGTTTATAGGGGGATAGGGTGTGATATAATTAAATGTAATTAACTAAAGAGATTGTATGTATTTGTTGGTATTTATTGTTAATTAATTAGTAATTAATGTGTTAATTAGTTCATTTATAACATCAATTTAGTAACATTAATTGTTATTAATTGATTAATAGAAATTTATATTAATTTTGTTTTTTTGTATGTGTAGTGTGTTGTGTGTTAAAGGGGGAGTAGTGTGGGAAGTAATTTTTACCCCCATGCTATCCAACGCTTTCCCTACTGTTGCACCCTCTGGAGTGGGAATAGTAATTTAAACCCCTACGCTATCCAACGCTTTCCCTACTGTTGCACTCTCTGTAGTGGGAATAGTACATTTTACCCCTACGCTATCCTCCGCTTTCCCTACTGTTGCACCCTTTGGAGTGGGAATAGTAATTTTTACCCCTACGCTATCCAACGCTTTCCCTACTGTTGCACCCTTTGGAGCGGGAATAGTAATTTTTACCCCTACGCTATCCAACGCTTTCCCTACTGTTGCACCCTCTGGAGTGGGAATAGTAATTTTTACTCCTACGCAATCCAACGCTTTCCCTACTGTTGCACTCTCTGTAGTGGGAATAGTAAATTTTACCCCTACGCTATCCAACGCTTTCCCTACTGTTGCACCCTTTGGAGTGGGAATAGTAATTTTTACCCCTACGCTATCCAACGCTTTCCCTACTGTTGCACCCTCTGGAGTGGGAATAGTAATTTAAACCCCTACGCTATCCAACGCTTTCCCTACTGTTGCAATCTCTTGAGTGGGAATAGTAAATTTTACCCCTACGCTATCCAACGATTTTCATACAGTTGCAATATGTGGAGTACGTGTATATATATATATATATATATATATATATATATATATATATATATATATATATATATATATATATATATATATAATTTATATGTAGAGTTTTTAATTTATTTTAAATGTATATGTGTTATAATTTTTTAATATGTTTTAATGTTTTTATTTATTATTTGTAAAATTATGTATTTTTAAAATATTTTTACATTATTATTATTAATACATTTAAAAAAACGATATTTTTATTTTCGATATTTTTGTACTACGATATTAATTTTTCGATATTTTTGTACTTACCTTTATGAAGATATAACTCCGATATTTTTGACTTCGATATTTTTGTGTCGATATTTTTGTAGGTAGATATTCTGTCTGTCGATATTATGTCATAGATTCGCAAATTAGTGAATTAAAGTGCAATTTGTGTAGTGCATGAATCAAACATAGATTTTAAATTGAATATCTATGTCACTGTAAGAGCATATAGTCATTAAACATTTAGTTCATGAAAATAGGAAGAAATCCCTTGTTCTTCTATGCTCTTTTGCCGATGTGTTTTGAATCAAAGATAATCAATATCTGGACTCTCATCAGGGCTCTGATTCTCTGTACACAAGATGTGGAAAAAATAAATTAAAAATGTTTAAGTGAAAAGTAGGAATCTTTCTCTAAACTACTTCTACTCTCGTCTCATCGCACTCTTTTTATACCTGGAGGGATTGTTCTCACTCCCTCTGGTTTTCTTTTTGGTGAGGATAATCCTATCAATTGGGGATTCTCTGTTAAAAGACACAGAGAGTCATTATCAGTGATACATATACAGACGCTTCTTTTTTTTCTAAATCTCATCTTATTCTAAATCGTACCTGCTGGGTTCTCTAATTGGGAGTAGAATCGTGTTTCTGACAGAAAGGAAGCATTTCACACTCTTTCTCGTCTTCCGTTCTATCGGGCCACACTTGACTTTCTAAAGCGAAAGACAAATTCATTTTACACTCTATGCTCGTTTTAGGCGTTTACTTTGATTCAAACAAGTCTAAAATAAAACAATCTCCACTTAACTGGAGCCTCAGGGGGAACAGAGGGTTCAGGCCGCCCCCCACTCAATCTGTAATAAACAAAATATGGCCTGTCCCTCCAGACACTCTTACTCTTTTTATTTCACACAAAAGAAATGCAGCGGTGTAAAAAACTTTTACTACCATATGCCCACTGTTTTTATGCTATCATGACTGTGTAAGTGTCAAAGGCTTTCAAGGTACACACAGGATAACATATAAAAATTGTTGTCACAATACCATCACAATCACACATTTTGTGAAAAAATGTGGGGAAAAGAGTGAGCCCCTCACGGTAGCACCACCAAAGGGGTTTTCTGGCTAACAATTGCCAGTGTACCCATTTATCATCATCGGTGACTCCCTCTTGTAGTAGTGGAAAGGAAAGACAAACACAAGAAAAAGACCAACAACATATAACAGTGCTTTTTTGTAACATCAGCCAGGCCGTATACTGATTGTTCATACAATAACAAGTCAATGTAAGCACTTGCTATTTAAGTGTACACATAAACCGGCACCCCTAGTGAGAAAAGAAGCCGTGAATCTCACACAGTTAAAATTAAAGAGCTCACTGGCCACTCTTGATTTATACTGGGCTGTGAGTTCTCCAAATTAAAAATGATTCACACCATACAGAATCTTGTGTGGATCATTGTCGCCAACATGTTTCCTTGCTCTTATTTTGCGCAACTTCTTCAGGGCAAACAGGGGTTATCCACTTCAATTTCCACTCTCCTATACACCACACCTGTGACGGTAAAAACGACAGAGCACAAGTAAAAATGAGCCGGGGGTTCAAGACCCTCGCAAACCAGCCAACTGAATCAAATATAGTACAAGGTTGTGGCACTCAGATCGTCTGTGACATAATCACCTGGGGATAGCGTCTTTCAGGCGTAACTGCTACCCCATTCAATGTGGACATCCGTGTCCTGAAAGATCACGTGTCCCTCTGAATAACCCGCTATCGTCAGGTATTCTGTGCCTAGATAAAAGTACAAAGACATAGAAACACCGGTTACAATCGGTTCTCAGCCATATCGCACTCCGCTTCTCGCCCTGTCTATCCTTTGATCACCCGTGCGAAGGGTCAATTACCAAAACGCACTTGCAACAGCGCGCACCTTACCGCTTTCACATAACTACGTAGCAGCCCATTCCCAGTCGATCGCAATTGGAACCGCCCCAGCGATACTTATGACTCACTACTCTTCCCGAATGTAAATGGCCTCTTACCCTCGCCGGATCGCCGGCAACTCTCGACCTCAGACGCGCCCGGTAGAACTATCGCGGGTGCATTTCAAGGTCCGTAGAGTTCCCTGTGTGACGTCTCATGTCACATGACTCAGGTGTATTTAGCGTGGCGGCCATCTTAAGAAGGACCGAAAACAGCATTTTCAGATATAAGGGTCAAACTCCACTTCTTCCACCCCCTTCTAGAGGCCTTATAGGCGCCACAAACCACTGTATGATTAAAAATCTTATGATGCATTGCCTGCCCTCAACTTAATACCCGGATGGAACACCTGATGCAATGGGGTCACTGAGATTTCATAGCACACCCAGCCCACTGTGGCGGCCATATTGGAATGGGGCCCTAGTGTTCAAATGCCATACAGGGTTCAGCCATACTTCTCCCACCATTCTACAACTTTCTGATTTAAATAATTCTCGGCCACCCAATGATTCCAATCACCGTTTGCTGATCTTGTTCCATTCAATGGAATCATTTAACCCCTCACGATGAACCTGTTCCTGGTAAATCCAGCGGGCTTCTTTCCGGGCAAGAATGCTTTCAGCATTATGACTCTCACACATTACTCTCTCTAGCACAACCCACTCTAGATCTTTGGGATCATGTCCCATCTCACTGAAGTGTTGCACCAGTCTCGTGGTCAGCTTTTTTGCTCTAAGAGTACTAAGGTGTTCCTGTATTCGGACTTTCACCTTTCTAGATGTGAGTCCAATATAGTGGAGGCCACATTTGCAGGTTAGTCTGTAGATCACGTTCACAGTATTACAGTTACTGAACCTGGTGAGATGCCAGATTCTACCATTCCTCAGGGTAACAGCCTTTGTTGTTTTAGTCAACTTGCATACTGAACAACTAGTACAAGGACGATGGCCCGTAGGTAAACTGTCTGCATATGGAGTATTTATGGTCCGGGTATGGACCAATTTGTCCTTCAAATTAGTAGCTCTTTTGAAGGCAAATCGTGGAGGTGGCATCTTACCAACGCTGGTATCAAGGATTCACCAGTGTTTCCTCACGATTTGTCTCAATTTTGTGGATAAGGGATCAAAAGTCGTGACAACCGGTATGCATTCCTGTTTGGCTCTCACATGTCTTTCAAGGAGTGCCTTGCGGGGCGTATATAATGCACGCTTGGGGGCTTGCTTCACAACCTTCTTAGGATATGCCCTCGCGGTGAGTTTCTTAGCCAGATCTTCGGACTGCTCCACAAATGCCTCTGTAGTAGAGCAATTGCGGCGATAACGCAGAAATTGCCCTACCGGAAGGTTATCTCGTAAGGCTCGAGGGTGAAACGATCGATAATGTAGCAGTGAATTCTTGTCAGTCTTTTTATGGTGTACAGTCGTAACCAATTTCTGGTCAGCTGCCAAGATATCAACATCCAGGTATACTGCTGTGGTTCTACTGATAGACCAAGTGAACTTAAGGCACTCATCCACCTGGTTTAACCATGATAGGAAGCCCAAAAGACGGTCCTCTGTACCTGTCCAGATACAGAGGACATCGTCAATATATCTCCTCCAAAGGGAAATATGGTCCCTGAAGGGGTTGTTGTTTTGATGGAGGACCACATTCACCTCAAACTGGCCCACATAAATGCAGGCCAGACTTGGGGCAAATGTGGCCCCCATGGAAGTCACAGACACTTGCAAATATAGTTGGTTCTTGTACTCCCAAAATTATTTTGTCAGTGCAAGTTCTATAAATTGCATAACAAAAGTGGCAGGCGTGTCATGAAACCACTCCAGTTCCCCCAGGGCCCGTGCTGCTGCCACCAGCGTGGCGTCCTGGGGGATACTGGTGTACAGTGGCTCGATGTCAATAGTCACTAATAGTTGCGAGTCAGGGTCAAATTGGACTCCATCAAGAATGTTCAAAATGTCAGTGGTGTCCTGAACATAGGACTCCTGGGTGATCACTGCTTCACGTAAAAAGAAATCGGCAAATTGAGATAACGGCTCAAGCACTGATTGGATGCCCGAGACTATCGGGCGTCCTGGGGGTGGTCGTTGGGGTTTGTGGATCTTCGGCAAGATGTAAAATGCCGGAATGCGTGACTTTTTGTTGACAATAAAGTCCGCCTCTTTCGGTGTTATCCACTTCTTTTCTAAAGCATCAGCCACCATACTGGTGCCGGTGTATGTGTACACTTAAATAGCAAGTGCTTACATTGACTTGTTATTGTATGAACAATCAGGCTGATGTTATGAAAAAGCACTGTTATATGTTGTTGGTCTTTTTCTTGTGTTTGTCTTTCCTTTCCACTACTACAAGAGTGAGTCACCGATGATGATAAATGGGTACACTGGCAATTGTTAGCCAGAAAACCCCTTTGGCGGTGCTACCGTGAGGGGCTCACTCTTTTCTCCACATTTTTTCACAAAATTTGTGATTGGTGATGGTAGTGTGACAACAATTTTTATGTTATCCTGTGTGAACCTTGAAAGCCTTTGACACTTACACAGTCATGAATAGCCTAAAAACAGTGGGCATGTGGTAGTAAAAGTTTTTTTACACCGCTGCATTTCTTTTGTGTGAAATAAAAAGAGTAAGAGTAAGAGTGTCTGGAGGGACAGGCCATATTTTGTTTATGAATCAGTCATACCTTTTTAGTTTGCTCTATTTACGCAAACTTAGTTGTATTCATGGCGGATGTAACCAGCCGGTATTCGTCCTTCTGAAACATGATGGCAAAACATGCAATTCAATTAATTGCAATTAATATTTTTCTGACATCATCTCCGTTTATTCAGCTGACATAAAACTACTGGGCTCTAATTTAATGCTATAGAAAGGTAAACAGTTGTCTGACAAACATCAGCGCATCGAAAAATTATAACTTTTTCCATAAACTAAAAATCTGTAGGTTTAATTTGGGCAAAGTGACTTCCTCATTGTAGGCAACACATGGCAAAGTTTGTTTTAGAAACTTAGAGTAAACTCGGATGGTGTCAGAAAAATATTAACGATATGCCTTATTACTTTGTAACAATAGCTACTGGAGGGATAGTGAAGCCGATATTTTGGCATGACACAATTGAGTAACTACGTGCCCCATAATGCAGCGCGAGCATGAGATCACGTGAGAAGTGACGTGGTTTAATTGACAAACTTAATACCCTGCAACAAGATGTCTGCCATTACAAGGAGGTGAACGCGAGAGATTGAAACTCCATTTGCGAAATAAGGTAACTAAGACTGAACCCCACACGCTTTATGTAGAACTGCAAGCCGTGGACAGGTCGTGCAGATAGACCTAACACTCGATCTGTGTTGTAGGATCTGAAATACCTGCGGAGATGAATAAGAAGCGAGGAGCGAGTCGAACCTGCACAAATTAAGGTATGCGCTTGACTGCAACAAGTTACAATCACTTGAAAAAAAGTTGCAGAGCGATGATCTTTAATTGCATGTTTTGCCATCATGCTTCAGAAGGACAAATACCGGCTGGTGGCGTCCGCCATGAATACAACTAAGTATGCGTAAATAGAGCAAACTAAAAGGTATGACTTTGATTCAAACAGACAAGTCTAAAATAAAACAAACGCCTAAAACGAGCATAGAGTGTAAAATGAATTGATCTTTCGCTTTAGAAAGTGGTCGACAGTGGTCGGGCAGCCTTTTTAGTGCTGCTCGACATGTCGGCCGCGTTCGATACGGTTTGCCATCGGACCCTTGTCAGGAGACTAGAGGAGTGTGGGGTCACAGAGGGTGCAAGAGACTGGCTGATATCCTACCTTGGCGGCCGGCAACAGTTGGTCTCACTCCCTCCATTTCGCTCTGAGCCAAGGAGAGTAGGGCAGGGGGTCTCACAGGGCTCAGCCATCAGCCCTATACTTTTTAATCTGTACCTCCGCCCCCTGGTCCAACTTATAAAATCTTTTGGTGTCTCGGCTTTTAACTATGCCGACGACACCCAGCTGGTCTTCTCTCTGGAAGGAAACAATGCGGTCTCGCTGGAGACTTTTCATCGCTGTATGGCAGCCAGAGCGGACTGGCTACGGGCTAACTCCTTACAATTTAACAGCTCTAAGACGGAGGTGCTCTATTGTTCTATAGATCGGATCC
The DNA here is from genome assembly GCF_964261635.1 of Lissotriton helveticus. Taxonomy (NCBI): domain Eukaryota; kingdom Metazoa; phylum Chordata; class Amphibia; order Caudata; family Salamandridae; genus Lissotriton; species Lissotriton helveticus. The sequence goes on from NC_136070.1 coordinate 925,962,743, forward strand.
CGCGGGTACTTCCAGAGAACTTCTGGCCTGACACCTTTCTCGAGCCAGTGTCGGCGGCGGAATCAGCTCGTAACTTGGGGGTGATCTTCGGCCCAAACTTACAGCTTGACATGCACGTCAACAAAACCATCTCTACGTGCATGATGCTGTTACGCATGTTGCGTAAAGTTCTGCCCCTTCTCCCCGCTCAAGCCAGGCCGGAAGTAGTTTGTGGTACCATACTAAGTCGTTTAGACTACTGTAATGGGCTACTTCTGGAGGCCCCAAAAAATCTGTTGGGGAAGTTACAACGGGTGCAGAATATGGCCGCCAAGTTGGCTCTCTCCCGCCCTAGGTCTAGCTCTTCTACACTGGCTCCCGGTACACCTGCGAGTGCTGTATAAAGCTGCGTGTCTGGTGTTTAAGGCAGTACATCAACAGGGTCCAATCCCTCTGCAAAATATGTTTGCCTGGTACTCTGCCTCGCGGCCCCTCCGCTCTTCCTCGGCGCAACTGCTTGTAGTCCTGAGGTTTCAGAGAGTTAGGATGGGTGGCCGCTCATTTAGTGTTGCAGCGGCCAAACTTTGGAACTCCCTGCCACTATCCCTGAGAAGCCACAGGGACTACCTTCTGTTCAGGAAAGCGTTAAAAACGCATCTGTTTCCTAAAATTGCTTGAGCAGTGAAAAGTGCAACCGTACGAAGATCAAAGCGCCAGGATGCCCTTTGGGTGACAGGACTGCGCTTTATAAGTATACAAAATAAATAAATAAGTGTGGCCCGATATAACGGAAGATGAGAGAGAGTGTGAAATGCTTCCTTGCTGTCAGAAATACGATTATACTCCCAATTAGAGAACCCAGCAGGTACGATTTAGAATAAGTATGATTTAGAATAAGATGAGATTTAGAAAAAAAAAGAAGCGGCTCTATATATATATCACTGATAATGACTCTCTGTGTCTTTTAACAGAGAATCCCCAATTGAAAGGATTATCCTCAACAAAAAGAAAACCAGAGGGAGTGAGAATAATCGCTCCAGGTATAAAAAGAGTGCGATGAGAGGAGAGTAGAAGTAGTTTAGAGAAAGATTCCTACTTTTCACTTCAAATTATTTTTTTTTCCACATTTTGTGTACAGAGAATCAGAGAGCCCTGATCAGAATCCAGATATTGATTATCTTTGATTTGAAACGCGTCGGCAAAAGAGCATAGAAAAACAAGGGATTCCTTCCTATTTTCATGAACTAAATGTTTAATGACTATATGCTCCTACAGTGACATAGATATTCAATTTAAAATCTGTTTGTTTGATGCACAAATTGCACTTTAATTCACTAATTTGGTTTTCATGGTATTTGTACATAGTTGTATGTATTGTGTTGGAGTATGTATAATAAGTTGAATGTAAATGTATTTGTAATATATGCAAATTTGCACTAGTTTTATTTTTCACTACCTTGAAAAAGTTGATAAAGTAATTCTTTTAAAAAGTATAAATAAAATAGAGGTACAAACATAAAGAAATGTGTTTGGCTTATGAGCAAAAAGGAAAAAAAACTCGAAAATAGCAGAGAGTCCGGCACATTGTGGTGTTTTGCATTTACGTGGCCCTGCCTGACTCTTGTTGCTTTGGGCCAAACTCCTTGTTAGATAAATTATTGAACAGGTTTTTACCTGTGAGAGTTCGGAGCTAGTAGGCAAACACCTGCTCTGTTTGTTTTGAATAAAAAAAATAAAGAAGATCTTAGAGGCAGGACAAGATCCTTCCTCCAAATGTCTGAAAAGGAAACTTTATCGTTCACAGAAAGTCACATTCAAGACTTAATTGCTTCTGCTCCCTTCTCTACAATCTCACTCAGCTCATCTGCTAAACAGCAGAATGAAGCATTGAGATTAATACGCCTTCACAGAACAGAGCTCCATGGGTTCTTTCTCTTTCAACATTTGAAGGCAGGAACTATCCCTTGGGGACTGCAAGTGAAGAATATACTGGTGATATTTACGGAAGACGCAGAATATAAAAAGGGATTCAGTTTTATTAATACAAAGTGCAGCTGGGAGCTGATGGTTCATACGATAGAGACTGCACAAAGAATTTGTAAAAAAGAAATAGAAGAACTGGAGGAACTTACACAAGCTATTTGTGCTAACCAAACGGTTATAGAGGCAAAAGCTTTATTGGATAAAATTGAGAAGGACATTCAGGTTTACAAGGATACCACAATTAATAATAATAAGCGTGTGAAATTTGAAAAAGATTCGAAATCATTTAATATTGAAGTAGTGTACCCCTTTTTGAAGGAGGAATATTACACACAATTAGAATCTCAGAAAGCCCTTACTAGCTATCGGGGTCAAAAAAACGTTTCCTGTCTTTTTCTGATACATCTTCAGATTCCTCTGGGTCAGATACAAGAGGTAACAATAATAAAAAGCACGTGTCTTTTTTTAGACAAGGGTCAGCAACAAAAAACTCGATTGAAACCACCATGGGAAACGAGGACCAGGAACCGCTTCTACAAACGTAAAAAAATCTACTGTGTTAAATGTATCTAATAAGATACTGTCTAAAGATGAGGAATCCCTTTTGAACTCTGGATTGAAATTCGTACCATGAAAACAAACGGACTACACCAAACTCAAATTGCAAGCAATAGAGTTTTGTAGGAAGATCAGGCTAAAAGCCTTTTTGCCAACCAAGAACCTTCTATAGATCGGGAAGTTACTGGCTTTAGGAATAAATCAAAATTTGTTCCAATGCAAAATAATCCGAAGCAAATAATTGCATTCAAACAAACACTGCTGTCATCAATTAGTAAATTGAAAAAACCAAGGACATATGTCCAAAGGAACATCAGTATTAAACAACAAGCAGCGATTGAGAGCCTTAAAGCAGATACATCTGTTATTATTAAGCAAGCAGATAAAGGTGGGGCGGTGGTGATTTGGCCACGCGACATGTATCTCAGCGAGGGGAGGAACCAGGTTAATAACACAACTTGGTACTGACATGTCAAAGATGATCAGGTGCAATCAATCCAAGATTCAATAAAGGGAATACTACAAGTGGGCATAGAGGAAGGGTTTTTGGGTCCAAAGGAGTATGACTTTTTGGTTAAGAAAGTTCCTCGAACCCCTATTTTATATTTTTTGCCCAAGATTCATAAAAATTTTGAGGGGCCCCCAGGGCGACGAATCATCTCGGGCTGTGACTCAATATAATTGAGCCCATCTCGAAGTATGTGGACTTCTTTTTAAAGCAATTCTTGAAAGATGTACATTCATACTTGAGACACAACAGATTTCCTCAATATAGTAGAAGGAATGTCCTTTGATGAAGACACACAATTGATGGTCACACTAGATGTGACATCATTGTATACACAGATCCCTCAAGAGGAGGCACTAGAGGTAATAGAGCTGTATCTAGAAAGTAGAGAACGACCACATAGGGTTCCAACTTCCTTTATTCTAAAACTTGCAGAAATAGCTCTGAAAAAGAACTATTTTAAATTTGAGGATCAATTTTTTTTGCAGGTGAAGGGTAGTGCCATGGGATGTCCTTATGCCCCAGAAATGGCAGTTCTCTTCGTGGCGCAGTATGAAGAAAGATTTGTTGAAAATAACAACCCCTTTCAAGATAAGATCAAACAATGGGTTCATTGCATTGACGACATCTGGCTTCTGTGGCAGGGGAGCCAGATGGAGTTAATGGAATTCCATGAGTCGTTAAACCACAGACGCGAGGATATTACGTTTTCAATACAATGGAGTAAAACGAAAATTACTTTTTTAGCTGTTGAAATAACTTGTGTAGGAAACCATCTCAAAACATCTCTATAAAAAAGAGACCGATGAAAACACAATCCTACATCAGAAGAGCGCCCATTCTAGAAGTTTAAAGGAGAACCTTCCATACAGGCAACTCCTTAGAATAAGGAGAAATTGCACAGAGATGAATGATTTTGAACATCATGCAAGAGAATTCTGCAAAGAAATACATTAAAGGCGCTAGCCGAGAAAATTGTTGAACCATTCTTTAAAGAGAGCGAAATTCACACCCAGAGAAACACTTTTACAAGTGAAAGAGAAAAAAGAACTTGATAAACTTTTGTGTTACAACCTTCGGACCTGACACGAACAAGTTTAAACAGATAGTACTTAAGAAGTGGCACCTCCTTGAGAATCTAGAATGTCCTTTCCAAAAACCAATATTCGCAATGAAAAAGAATCCGAGTATAGGCCAACAAATAGTTAGGGCAGGCATTGCTTTACCGAAACCGCAAGGTGATTTGTTGTCCCAGTGTAATCTGAAACTTGTGGAAGGCCACCGCAAATGTGGCAATTGCGTGGCATGTACAAATACGATCGAAGGCACAGAATTTAACCATCGGAGTAGTGTGGAAACATTCTGGTTTTACAAACTGCAGGACCAGAAATGTAATTTACTCATTACTCTGTCCCTGCATGAAGTTATACATAGGGAAAACTAACCAGCAGGTGAATGCACAGATTACACAACACAGATGTAGGCTAAAAAAGAAAGTATTGACTGTCCCAATGGTCGAACTATTCATTGAGAAGGCACACGCTGAGAATGATTGTATATGGACAGTTCTAACCAGTATCAATGCAATTAAGCGCCCATTGGATGTTGAAAAAACACTTTTGCAAAAAGAAGCGTACTTAATTCTAAAATTTAATAGCGCTCTGACTGGATTAAACAGCATGTCGGAGATCTTTAGAATATAGAAATTCTGAAATGCCTGCTGACACAAAACTACTGGGCTCTCATGCTATAGAAAGGTAAATAGTTGTCTGACAAACATCAGCGCATCGAAAAATTATAACTTTTTCCATGAACAAAAAATCTGTAGGTGTAAATTGGGAAAAGTGACTTCCTTATTGTAGGCAACACAGGGCAAAGTTTGTTTTAGAAACGTAGAGTAAACGCGGATGGTGTCAGAAAAATATTAACGATATGCCTCATTACTTTGTAACAATAGCTACTGGAGGGATAGTGAAGCCGATATTTTGGCACGACACAATTGAGTAACTACAAGCCCCATAATGCAGCATGACATTCGGCGAGAAGTGACGTGGTTTAACTGACAAACTGAATACCCTGCAACAAAATGTCTGCCATTACAAGGAGGCGAGCGCGAGAAATTGAAAATCAATTTGCGAAATAAGGTAACTAAGACTGAACCCCACACGCTTTATGTATAACTGCAAGCTGTGGACAGGTCGTGTAGATAGACCTAACACTCGATCTGTGTTGTAGGATCTGAAATAACTGCTGAGATAAATAAGAAACGAGGAGCGAGTCGAACCCGCACGAATTAAGGTACGCGCTTGACTGCAACAAGTTACAATCGCTTGAAACAAGGTTGCTGTGCGATGATCTTTAATTGCATGTTTTGCCATCATGTTTCAGAAGGACGAATACCAGTTGGTGGCGTCCGCCATGAATACAACTAAGTTTGCTTAAATAGAGCAAACTAAAAGGTATGACTTTGATTCAAACAAGTCTAAAATAAAACATACGCCTAAAACGAGCATAGAGTGTAAAATGAATTTGTCTTTCGCTTTAGAAAGTCAAGTGTGGCCCGATATAACGGTAGACGAGAGAGTGTGAAATGCTTCCTTGCTGTCAGAAACACGATTATACTCCCAATTAGAGAACCCAGCAGGTACGATTTAGAATAGGATGAAATTTAGAAAAAAAAAAGCTTCTGTATATATATCACTGATAATGACGGTGTCTTTTCACAGAGAATCCCCAATTGAAAGGATTATCCTCACCAAAAAGAAAACCAGAGGGAGTGAGAATAATCCCACCAGGTATAAAAAGAGGGTGAGGAGAGGAGAGCATAAGTAGTTTAGAGAAAGATTCTTACATTTCACTTAAACATTTTTTATTTATTTTGTCCACATCTTGTGTACAGAGAATCAGAGAGCCCTGATGAGAATCCAGATATTGATTATCTTTGATTCGAAACGCGTCGGCAAAAGAGCATAGAAGAACAAGGGATTCCTTCCTATTTTCATGAACTAAATGTTTAATGACTATATGCTCTTACAGTGACATAGATATTTAATTTAAAATCTGTTTGTTTGATTCATGCACGGCACAAATTGCACTTTAAATCACTAATTTGCTTTTCATGGTATTTGTACATAGCTGTATGTATTGTGTTGGGAGTATGTATAATAAGCTGAATGTAAATGAATGTAAATGTATTCGTAATATATGTAAATTTGCACTAATTTTCCTTTTCACTACTTGGAAAAAGTCGATAAAGTAATTCTTTAAAAATTTATAAATAAAATAGAGGTACAAACATAAAGAAATGTGTTTGGCTTATGAGCAAAAAGGAAAAAAAGCTCAAATAGCAGAGAGTCCGGCACATTGTATTTTTTTGCATTTCCTAAAAACTCAGCAGGTGGATCATAACAAACAAACACAGGCCGAGATTGTGGCAAGACAGCCCTTGTTTCCTGGAACACGCTTAACTCAAACTGGTCCACAAAACTATATCACTGTGGGCAAACCAATTTGTATTTGATACCGCCTAGGATCCTGGGCGAAAATTTACCTGGACCTGGTTTGGCAAAATGACCCTTCCCCGAGCTAGACTCGCCGCAGAAGTCTAACACGGAGCTGAACGCTTTGTCGTGTCCGACGCGGAGCTGTGTCCGTATTTCGAACCTGGCCCGGCTCCATTGCCACGCAGGTACATTTTTGCCTTGTGACCCGATATGTGACTGTCTACTATTTCTTATTGAGTTTTACACTTAGATTCTAGTCACTAATTAGTGTAGTAATGCAACACCAGGTCCTGAAGAATGGTCACTTAATCCTTGTGGACAACCAGAGGAAAGAAACATGTTGACCATATTATACTACTACTTGTTTACTTGAGCTCAGTGAAGACCATTATTTCTGAATTCAGCACCACGTTTTTATTTGGGGTAGTGTGCTTTTTTCATGAAATAAATGGATATTTAGCATCACTACACGTATTTTAAGACACTTTCAATCTCCACACCACACTACATAACCCATTTCAATCTCCACACCACACTACATAACCCACACACCCACGCTTCACCTGACCGCATCAGAATAAAGAGCCCCGCAAAAAGCCCCCTGGTGAGTGCCCGCCAGGCATTGCAGCGCCGGCCCGTCGAGGAGGATACCCAAATGATGAAGCATGGCCCCTCTCGGGGTTTGAGAGGGCACTTGCTCCTATTTAGAGCTCTTCTCCCTGTGACCTGGAACTCACTAATCCCTGTTGCCTGACAGGAACTGCACACTTTTAATTACAATTTAGAATAAGAGTGCCTTCGTGAAATCATGAGAATGTATCCTCTGACCCCTTGCTGAAGTGATAATGTTGTCTACTAGCCATAAATAGACACTTTTACACTTTCTCCCTAAGCTATCACACTTCTTTCCCTTACAAACTGCACAAAGTGAAAAGGTGGACTACCACTTAAAACATTTGAAAAACTTTTTTTTAGTTTTCTTAATTTTTGTAATAAATGCTCTTTTGTTACTAAAAGCTGACAAGATGACTATACCTCAGGGGAGCAAACAATCAGATGCCACTTTCAGGAGAAAATAAACCCATTTTCTTACACTGGACTTTTCGCACATTTAAAAAAAAAAAAAGAAACGCTAAACTATTTGTAGTCTAAATATTTTCATAGTTATCTTCAGGTGAAATCCATAAAGCTGGATACTTTTAGAATCTCCAACATGTAGGGGCAAAAAGGGATGCAAATTTGACTTGGATATCTTTTTTGTGGACATACTGCCCCAACTATGTAAAAAAAAAAAAAATCATTCACACGGTGTGGTTGTGCCAGGCACCTGAATCAGCTCGCTGGCAACTTCCTTGAGCATGCATTTGCATAATAGTTGCAGCAACCATTAGTGTGCTGAGAGATCCCAATTATGTATCATTCTGTATTAATGTGATGAGTCTCCAACTGTTGTGTCTGTGCATTTCATGGGTCATCGCTTTGCTAACTAGGGTCTAGACCCTTGGGAAGCCATGTGAAAATAAGGTCCAGACCCTTGAGCAATATGAACATGGGGTGTCGAATGGCAGAGCGTACTGGACACCTGTGAGAAAATGCATCCCTTAGTTGCGATACAGTGATGGTGGTGCACCAAGAATCGGTGCCGTTATGTGCTGTGCTGAAAAGACACTTGTATATGAAGCAGAATTTTTTTGGTCTAAGAATACAGCAAAATTGTGGTATTTTGGAAGGCCAAAGGAAAATTTAGCAAGCGTTCTGTGAAACATCTTTAGACATCTTTTACCAAATCACATATGAATAGGACCATGTCTTACACTGCCTCATCAGTTGTAGTGAATCAAGGTGAGGAGGGGGTTGGAGTGTTGAGTGGGGTGAAGCAGGTCGTCCTCTGATCTCAGAATTTTACTGGCAACGATTGCCCAATCTCAGTGGTAGGGTTCAAATCTAGTTCTATTTTTCACTGCCTTTCTTTTCCATTCAGCCTGTTGAGGCACTAATTTCAGAAGCCCAGCAGCAGTCATTACTAGCTCTTTCTCTGGGTGTTCCATCTTGATGGTCTCCTGGGGCGCTCCCTCTTTTTGCTATGTCTCTTCAGTTGTCTCCTTGGCCCCAGACAGATAAACTGCATGTGTCTCTGTCCAATCAGTCTTCCGAAGGGTCTTCACAGAAATCTTGTGTCCGCTCCCACCATCATCTTTAGCTTCGTCGGGACGAGTAGTGCATATTTGCCTGAGCTTTCTCTTCTCTCCCAGAAACAACACTTTGTTGTTAAACAGCTACAATATAATCTCAGATAACATGATCTTCTATCGCACTTGGTCAGTTGTTCCTCACCTTCTATAACATCAAGTCACATTCTCAGAATTTCAGCACTCGGCCTACTACAGTTCTGGGGTGTAGCAGCCTCCTCTGCACCCATTACAATGTATAAAATGCACATTAAACTGGGGGAGGGTCTACCTTTTTGAGCAAGCCATTTTACCATGAAATTTTCCTCTGCCTTCTCACGGGTGCCCCACCACCCTTGTATTATTGTGCCTCGGACGGCCCTCCAAGTCATCGTCTTGTAATTTAGGAAAGGAACCCTTTCCATAAGGGCCAACACCAGATTTCTCAGTTGCTGGCTGTAGATCCTAAAGCATGGTTTGAGCTATGCAATATGGCATTTTTATGTGGTATCCCAAAGAGTGATAAGTATCAAAGGGCGAGGGAGAAAAGGTACTGGAGCCAGTTCACTTCCTCTGGTATGTATGTTTGAATTAAAGAGAACTAGCTCTGGAGTAGGTGCTCCTAGCGTATGTTTTTGTTGAAAGGACAACACAATTTGTTTTTAGGGAGGCTCACACTCACCAACCAGTTGGTGACGTGCTTCATCATTGGGCCCCACCCAAGGCACCGACTGCACCTCGGGTGTGCTACAACGCCTGAATACAGCGGAGCCCTTGGCAGTAAGTAAAAACGAGAGACGGATATTATGGGAGGTCTAACGTAACTCCAATATCCTAGTCGGTTAACATGTTTCAGCCATGCTCCTTTTATTGGTATGGCTATCTTCAGGACCAGTGTAGTGCAAAGTGAGTGGTCTAAAAAAGTGTTTTTTAAAAGACCAATTATGTGACACACACGCTAAGTATTCCCTCTAACGGCGCATTCTCAGAGAGTTTCTGGAAAATGCCCCATGAGTTCCATGTGGGGGTCCTACCAGTAGTCACACTTTCATCAAGGTCTAGGGCCCTGCTCGGTACCTGCTGCAACCGCCATGGAGCTCCGTCTCTCCTTTTTACTTACTGCAAAGGGCCCATACATTAAAACAGTACGTTTTGCTCTGTGGGACCCTTAGGACAGTCTTTTTAATATTCACTCCCCCCTTTTTACTGCACTCTCACTGCACAATGCCCGCTCCGCTGTTTTCAGGCCTTGTAGCACACCTGAGGTGCACTCGGTGCCTTGGATGGGGCCCAGTGATGAAGCATGTCACCAACTAGGTTGGTGAGTAAGGGCCTTCCTTAAAACAATAAAACAAGTTTTTTTTTGTTTTTTCAAAAACCTTTATTGGTGGTTGAGAGCGATAACACAGCTCTCTGCCTACAACCATGATGTGGCCGGCAGCGCTCAAGTGATCATCAGACATCAGTCAATAAGAACAATATTCAGTTCGTGTTAACACAGCAAGCCGCCTACAACCACGTCGGGCCGGCCGCGTTGAAATGAATATCCATATGGCAATTATCTGCATAGGTAGTAGGACACATACTAAGAAAAACTCTGAGGGATATTGAAATGCACTAGAAGTCATAATCCTGGAGCATGCAGTCATCGAACATGATCTGGCACAGCACCTCACATTTAGCAACATCACACTGCATATATAACCACAGGTAAGTCCAAACAAAGAAGAGGGGAAGAGAATGTCGAGGAGCCCCATCAGTCCAGAACCTTCCACTAGGGCTTCCCAAGTCACTGACAACATCATTTAATCAGTATCTCCAGGGTCAGATACCCCATGGGCCGAGTTGCATAATAGCAATACACAATTATCTACACATTGGCATGTGGATGGGTGTTCTCCGTGGAGTGCGACCACAAGTAAGATGTAAGTGGTGACCATATATCTCTGGGCCGAGAATTACTGGGTAAAAGCTCAGCCTAAAGGGCAGACTGTTCCTGGCAATAAACCATATCATTAAGCCAATCCTTAAATTTGGGTGCCCTGCCCCTGCCCCATCTACAGGCTATCTGTTGTTTGGCCATCAATAATGCAAGTGCTGTATATCGGCGATGTGCCAGTGGAACCTTCTTGACATAGCTCCGCAGAGCAATCAGTGGCGTGGCTTCTATGTGTGTATTGGTCATCTGACTGAGTGCCGTGAAGACATGTCCCCAGTATTCGTGTATGGCTGGACAGTCCCAGGACAAATGTAAAAAATCAGCTCGCGGTGCATGGCACCTATCGCATTTATCTGTATCACGCAGGTGGTGTCCATGCATGCTGGCCGGAGTGTGATACAGCCTGTGCAAGTATTTATAATGTATGATTCGAAGCCGGCTGCAGGCAGATACACGCTCAGTTTCCGAACAGCAATATTCCCATTGCTTCACTGTTATTTCAGCTCCCAATTCTGCCTCCCCTTTAGAGCGTGACTGTGAGTCCTCCACATTGTGTCGAGTGTGTGTGACACGATAAATTAGTGAAACTAGTCGCGTAGGTGAAGGCTGTTGCAACAATGCCTGACATGGCGGCAGCAATGGAGGTTCAGCGGGAAAGTCCGCATGTAATGCTCTCATTCCCTGCTTGAGGCATATATATAAAAAAATGTCCAGTGGAGTGCACTGTGTACCCTGAAAAACACTATCAGAGTCACGGAATTTACCATTCTCATATAAGTTCCTCCACATTGTGATGGACGTACGTGTCTGTAGCTTGTGAAAGATGGCCTCTTGTAAAAGGGGCATGTCTGGATGATAAGCCAAGGGAAGCAGTGGCGAGTACAGTAAGGGGAGGTCAAAGAGTTGCGCAAGTCTCTGCCATGCCGTGATCGTGGCATTGACAGTGGTCTGTGTGCGCTCTCGAGCATTCAAGACCATGTACATGGCCCCCTCTATCGATATGGGGTGTAACAGCCAGTGTTCAGCCGCCAATTGCGGCATATACCCGGGCTGTCTAATCCAAAAATATAAGTAATGTGCCTGGGCGCTAATGTAATAGAGCTCAAAATCTGGGATGCCAAACCCAACCAACTCATAAGGCCTGGTAAGGACCGACCATTTCAATCTGGCTCGCTTGCCTCCCCACACCAATCTGATCATTTCAGATTTGAGGGATGCAAAAAAGTGCCGCCATGGAGAATACGGAATATTTAAAAACAAATATAGTAGCTGAGGCAAAACCACCATCTTTATCAGTGACGCCCTTCCTGCCATAGAAAGCGGGAGCGCTATCCAGCGGTCAACCTTGTCAGTGATACGAGACAGCGCCACCCCGTAGTTGAGTCTCATAAGTTCTTCCTTGTTCCTGGTGATTCCGATCCCTAAGTATCGTAGTTCCTCCTCGCACAATTCCAGTGGATAGTCTAAAGGAAAACGCGTCAGTTAGTGGGAAGAAACAAGACTTCCCCCAATTGTTTGGCCCACGGACAGGCGGCCGAAGACAATGAATTCCCTCAGTAGGGTGTTCAAGTTATGCTGTGGATCTCGTACGTATAGGGTAATGTTATCAGCATACATAGAGATTATTATCTGTCTCATGTTGCGGGCCATAGCATTGTGGTGCTGATGCAGTCGCGCCGCCAATGGTTCCGTCGTCAGGGCAAACATCGGGGACAATGGGCACCCTTGTCGTGTACCCCTAGTAATCAAGAATTTCTGGGACAGCTGCCCATTGATTAGCACCTTTGCTCCTGGTTGATGATACAAAAGGCGTATCCAGGATAAAAACAGAGGTGGGAATCCCATGCGCGTCATTATTCCGAAAATTTATCTCCATTCGATAGTCGAAGGCCTTTGTTGGGTCCAAAAAAATTGCAGCCAAAGGTAATTCGGGTGCAACGTTATGCATCAGTGTAAAAAGGGTTCTCAAGTTATGGGAGGTACATCTGCCAGGGACAAACTCAGACTGGTCCGGTAATATCAGATGTTCTAACAAAAGGCTCACTCGGTTAGCGATGAGCTTTGCTAAAATTTTAGCATCACAGTTGAGAAGGGAGAGCGGCCGGTACGATCCGCATAAATGGGCCGGTTTGTCTGGCTTCAACAATGAAATGTGTGCTTCCCTCATTGAGGGAGGGAGAGAGCCAACGTCTAAGGACTTTTCATAGATTCGCAAAGGATTGGGGCTAGCAAATCTATATAAGCTTTATAAAACTCAACAGGTATGCCATCCATTCCTGTGACTTTCCCGGATTGAAGGCCCATTATGGCCTCACGCACTTCGTCCAGTTCAAAGGGTGTGCATAGGAATTCCCGATGCACGTCGCTCAGCCAGCCAAGGGCCACATCTCCTAGGTAGTCATCCAAGTCTAGGTCTCGGGAGCCAGAGGTGGTGTATAGGGTTTCATAATGGCTAGTGAAGCCGTCAAGTATACTCGCAGTGTCGCAGCAGCGCGTTCCATCCGGCCCTTCCATCTCCACCACGTAGTTAGAGTAACGTGGTTTCGGGATTATGTCCGCTAAAGTTTTACCAGGGCGCTCTCCCTCTCCATAGCGGCGAGCCTGCCAGTGTTTACCCCTGAAGTGTGTTTCCCTCTGTGCCTCTTCCATGTATTCATTAAGCTTGGACCTAAATCTCTCTTGCGTCTTACCATCCGGTGTGCGTGTCAGTATAGCCTCTAGTGTCTGCAGTTCGCGCTCTAGCCTGGAAAGTGTAGTGATCATGTCTTTGAGTACCCCCGACCCCTTAGAAATGCAGAACCCTCTAATTGTAACCTTGAAGGCTTCCCATATGGTCTCTACGCTTTGTACCGATCCTCTGTTTTGTGTGAAAAAATCCTGCACTTCCTCACGCAGTTTTTCTTGGAAGACTGTGTCTGAGAGCATGCGTGTATATAGGCGCCACACGCTACGTGGCGGGCTAAGTCTGCGTATGAAAAAGCAAGCCAAACAGGGGCATGATCAGAGTGAGTCCTAGCTAGGTGTCGTGCCTTACAGATTGCAGTGCCAAGCCCCCGAGATACAAGCCAAAAGTCTAGTCGTGCCCAGGTGGCAGCGTATGCCGTAAAATGTGTACCTTCCCTGCCCGAGGGGTGCAGGTGTCTCCACACATCCTATAAGTGATTATCCACAATGATGTCTTTGAGCAAGGAGCTTACCTTAGTACGGTGATGCGGGGCGGGGTGTGACCTATCTAGGGCCGGAGCATATGTTACATTAAAGTCGCCTCCCCGTATAATATGATTGGACCCAATGTGTTTCACCGCCTCCCACAAGGAAGAAAAGAATTCTGGGGCATCTACATTTGGTCCATAGCAACACACTAGTGTGACAGATTCCAGGCCCAGGTGCCCCCTGATCATGCAGTACCGTCCCTGATCATCGCTAGCCGACCCCACCAGGTGAAATGGCACTTGTTTCTTGATTAATATGGCTGTACCGCTAGCATAAGTGGAGTATGAGGAGAAAACACTGCATGGCCCAACGGGACGCGAATGTAGTAGGCTTTAAAGGCGAGAAGTGCGTTTCTTGCAACATCGCTATGTGGGTGTGGTGCCTGTCTAGGTACGCTAATACCTGCCTTTTCTTTCTGGGGTCCCCCAGCCCCCAGAGATTCCATGTGAGAACGTTTAATTGCGAACCCAGGCTATTAGCCATGAACACATAATATCAATAATTCCAGCCATGCGGTGCTGCGCTATACCCTCTCGTAGCACGCAGGATCTAATAACATGTGCGGCGTGCACTGTGCTCCAATTAACCTAAGATACATCATGCATTTCTTTGTCTCAAAATTGCTTGTATAGACCATAATACAAACTTTCAATATTCTGTCTCCCCTCCAAGCCCCCCCCACTGAAGCAACCCCAACACGCCAGCATAATACACCCACCCAGCCCTCCCTACCCATTCATCCAAACAAAAATGAAGAACATCCCCTACCATATCTATTGGCAAGGTATTTGGGGGGAATTCCCTGTGGGGGCTTATCCAGGCGGCAACACAACCACCCCTCGCCCTCGGAGCCTGTGCAGCAGATGCTGCAGCTCCAACGAGCATACAGGGGGCCCGGCGAGTCGGCTTCCAGCAACCCGGGGGACACCTGTCCATAATGACAAACATTTCAAATGGCATTAATCCCCAGCGCATTCGACACTACTCACAGTTACCAAGGTTCAATTTAAGAATAGTTACAGTCCAAGGCATTTTACTGTTCGTCACCATCCGCCCCCTCCATCGGTGACTGCCGGCCTTCTTCCTCTCTTTCCTCAGGGCGAGCTGATTGCCTGCGGAGTTTAAGTAACTCGTCCACCGGTTTTGTAAAGAAACATTGCCGACCTTGATGGGTTACTCGCAGCCGTGCCGGGTAAAGGAGGGCATAGTCAATTTGCGCTTTGCGCAGTTTCGCTTTAACTTCAAGGAATTTCCGCCGCTCTTCTTGAACCATTGGTGTGAAATCCGGAAACATAGTGAAGGAGTTTCCCTCATAAGACAGTGACTGCTTGCTGCGTACTGCCCGCAACGCCACATCTTGGTCCCTGTAGTTTAGGAGTCTAGCAATTATAGGCCTCCGAGCAGTTCCCGGTTTGGGTCTAGGGCCTAGTGATCTATGCGCCCGTTCAACAATAAATTGGGGATAGAAGACTTCCGACCCTACCGCTGTCAATAACATTTTATTCAACATACTCTTCCATGCGACCGGTATTTGTCGACTCTGGAATCCCTAAGATGCGTATATTGTTACGTCTGCTTCTCGCTTCTAAATACTCGTTCTTGGAAGCTATGACTCGTAGCAGGTTATCCATTCTAGAGAGTTGCGAGGTAGGTCTGGCAGTTACGTCGTCCGAGTCCTATATGCGCCACTCCGCCTCCGCTATTCGCTCTTCGTGGACATCCATTTTGTGGACTACAGCATCCATGCGTGAGGACATCATGTCCACCTTGTCCGCTATTGAGGCAAACCCCTGGCGGACCTCCCACAAAATGTCCTGGATCTCTGGGGGCTGTTCCGCTGGGGCCCCAAGTGGCCCATTGCTGCTCATTTGTGCAGGTGGCTCTTGCCCCGTCCGGGTGAGCCGTTTGGAAGCCTCGAAGGTGAGTTTGGGCTGACGTGCATCGGTCTTGCCCATGATGGCGCCCGGTCAGGCCTGGTGAACAGCCCCTGATGCGGGTGGGTGGTGGCTCCTGCGGCAGGGGGAAACCGGGTGCGGAGGCGCTTGATACCACGCAGAGCTGCTCCTCCGCTGCGTTATGCAGTCCCTCCTCAGCGGTACAAGCACGGTGCTGTGGTGGTGTCACACTGCGGCAATAAAAAAAGAATAGGCGCTCAGCACACTGTGGTTCTCTAATGCGGAAGGCCCCTTCTTCATTCAGGGCTATTGCAGGTACTTCGAGGGGGTCCGGTCACAGGGTGGCAGTGACTTCACCCTAGGGGGGGTCTCCCCCGTCCCAATACAGCAGGCGAGCCCACTACGCAGTAATGACCTACTACAGAGCAGACAGGAGGCCTGGCGAGCGCTCCACTCCTGGCTGCGGTGGTAGGGAGTGTGGGCAAGCCGGTGACCATGAGCCGCCTCAGCTGCCAGAAGGATTCATGTTGTAATTCTGCCACGGCAGCACAAACCCCAGGCAGTGGGATGTGTGGGGGGGGGAGGCATACGAGGGCCCGGGGCCCGCAACAATGAATCTGGCCTAGAGGCCTCGTGGGGCAATGGAAACCCCCCCGCTTACCGCCGGCCCCAGTGTGCCTCCGCTGATTTTCCGCCGTTCTCCGAGCCCGGGGGGAGGGGTCCGCAGATGATGTTGCAGCGGCCGTGGACATGCAGGCCAAGGCGCGACCGGCCGCGCCAGTCCCGGGCGCAGAGGCCTGTTTCACTTGAGGCCCGCACCCTCGTGCGGCGTCGCGGGCTCTCATCGCCACAGCCGGCGTCCGCACAGGGCAGGCTTTGCGGACGGCTCCAGCTGAAAAATGCCAAGCGGATTCCAGGCACAGCGCTTCTCCGATCGGGCTGAGGTTCGGCCAGCAGATTCTAGTAGGGCATGCCAACCGAGCGCTGTTGTCAGGAGCCCCCTGGGGGTGCAAATTAAGAGGATAAATTCAGCTTCACGCGGTGGCAGCTATTCGCTAGTGTGCCACCTAGCGCCCCCAACAACAACAAAAAAAAGTGTTTTCCTTTCAACACAAACATACTCTAGGAGCACCTAATCCAGAGCTAGTTCTCTTTGATTCAAACGTATCCCAAAGAGTCCCAGCTAAACATCTGCAGTATAAATTCTGTGCTTCAGAATGTCACTGGTGTTCATGATTGTTACAAGGATAGTGTCCTACATGTCTGCCTCCTCATCTGTCAATATTGCAGGTTGAGTCTAGGATCATTCAGATGACATCAGGTCAAACGCATCTAGTTTGTATGTTTGTGCTGTGTACTTGACGCTGCTCTGTCTCCCCATTGTGGTACTCAACCCCTCGCTATATGCTTAGCAAAAGAGGTGAGATCCATTGATGCCTCTTCAGATCATCTAGCTGTAGTGTTTAGAAGGGTACGTTAGCCCAGTACTCTTTCCTCATCTGTATTGACTCGGGCTCCAGTGCCGAAATAAATGAAATAGGAAAGTGTGTTTGAAATTGCAGAGTAACAAACAGGAAAATTGCTTCTCTGTTATCACTTAAAGTCGTCCCTTACCTGACATGCCTCGGTGGCGTAAAGGGGCAAGATGGCTGGTTGACCTTGTCGAGGGTTGCTGCAGCTCTTCATCCTCCGTGGTGCTGTAATAGAATGCTAAAACCAATATAACTTCTCGTCGTGAACCTCCCCCACGGATTGGCATGAGGTTGGTTGGTGCAAGAACCCCACTGAATACAATATTAGTGTTGGTCATATAGCCTCTATTGACCCGACACTTTCACTGCTTCAGCGTTTTGGCCGCCATATCCTCAGTGCAGCGTCGAACTCCGGAGAAGAGGATGCCCCTAAAGCAGAGAAGCTGGGCAAAGGGGCGCACAAAGAACCCACGAATACAACTGCGAGCGCGGAGGGGGCTCGCAGCGCTTCTGATGTCAAAGAGCCAGACATTGCTGCATCTGGGCGCGGATTAAATCAAGGACGGCGGGGAGCCCCGGCGAAGAAGACAGATGGCTTACCCAAGGATGCCAGCCTACATTAGCAGAAGCCTTCTCCCTGTCTTCGCCTGCTCTTTCCTCTGCCCCGAATAATAAAACAACAAAAAAGAATTTAGGAGGTGCAGTGGTCATTGCTGACGCAGGAGTAAAAGGCATGCTTGAGCAGCCTGGTTCACCTGTATTGTTACAGGCAAAACCCGGACTGGAGCAGGATTTTCAGGGGTATCCGGAGTTACTTCTGGCTAATCAGACTGAAACGCTGCCAGTAACTCAGCCAGAACTAAAAAAAAAAGACAATGATCTGATTGACGCAAAAGGCCCATTAGAGCCAGTAGAGTCAGCAAACTCAGTGGATTCAATAAAACTACTGGGCCTCCTGCAAGTTTTACTCCCCCTATGGCCAGTCCCTGGGTTGGCAGATAGCATGGAGGCCATAACAGTGTACGACACAGTGTTAGAGGAGCCGCTGGAGGTAAGGGAAAAGGACAGGCTGGAATTTGAAGGAGCGGAGCGCAATGGGGAAGTCAATGGGGGTGCCTGCGCGGTTAATCAACCCACCCTACTTTCTGATGCTACTCTTGACAGTGATTCCAAACTAACACCAAGCCTACCGATGACTACAGCCCACGGTTCCCCTGAGGCGGAAAAATTATTTTCCCTTAACAACGATTCTGACTCACCAGGTCTTAGCGACTCCAGTATAACGGATGATACGGACTCGCGAGAATCCTCTACTATCCAAAAAACACTCCACAGCAAGCCAATCTCACAAAGGCGTAGAGTAAGGTCTATGGCAAGTCCCTCAAAAGCAGAATCTACCACACAGTGCGCAACCTGGAATGGGATTATTCGGCGATAAGCTTGGTATACGGGAATGGCGGGCAGGAGACAGCATGGGGATCAGTGGCACCCTCTGGCAGTGCTGCCCCTCAGTCATTGGAGTTAGTATATATGACCCTAAAACAAATGCAGAGTGAGGCCAGAACTGAAAGCAGGAAGTCACTCCAAGCAACAAAGAAGCTACAGGCCTATATTCGCAAAGCAAATAAACTCTGCACTTAAATGGCTGGAAGGGTTACATGTGTGGAGGATAGAACAGTTGCATTGGAGGAGGCAGCAGAGAAGCTACAGGACAGCAGGAAAAGCAGGCAATGGATATGTGTTGAAAACTCGAGGATTTTGAGAATCGGCAACGAAGAAATAACGTCCGCATAGTTGGGATTGCCGAGAACGCAGAAGGTGGGAACATAATGCTGTTTGTTGAATCCTTGCTAAAAGGGGCTTCCCGGAATTTGCACACTGGAACTGGGACATGGAGGTCCAACGTGCCCACAGATTCCCAATGGTACAGAAAAGGAACCACCCAGCCGGGCAAAAAGATCGTCCTAGGGCAATATTGATCTACATTGGGAATTTCTTACTTCGGCAGGCTTTAATAGACATGGCAAGACCGGACACTTAGCGGTCTTGCGAAGGCCATACCTTTTTCGCACATCCGGATTTTTGCCATGCTACGGTGGAGGCTTCGACAGCTGATTCCTGCTTTCCAAGGGCTGAAATACGAGGCCTACCTGCTTTACCCCGCTCACCTCAAGGTCATAGTCAAGGGCGAGTTCGTATATTTTTTTCAGAATTCAAAGCTCAAGAGTTTTTCACAGACTTAAAGGACCCTAAGGGCAGGGGGGATGTCGTCCGATATATTTTGTCGTTGCTGGATAAAATTCCTTGATCTTAATGTTGAATGTTAGGGGGGGTAACAGCTGAGTTAGTTATTACTAATCAATATTATGTCTATTATTATATATTGATATCAGTTTTGCAAGGGGGGTTCTTCACAGGTTTTTTTTTGTTTTCTCTTTGGTGGTAGAATTTATGGAAACTGAGGCAGGGGCGGCATGCGGAGGCCCGAGCCGTGTGTTTAGCCGCCACACATAGGTCATGACTGACCTATTTGCCTTACGGGGGGGAGAGGGTGGTGGGGGGGTTTGGTCCAAGGGAGGGTCTGGGGATTTGGGGGGGGGGGGGAGTTGGTTACAGCACAGCACAGTACTATATAAGAGGAAATTTGGTAAGAGAAGTTTTGGGAAGCATTTAGTAGGGTTTTGCAAGGAGGAGGCGCCTAGGTTGGCAACTAGGAAAGAGAGATGCAATAAGTTCACGCTTAAGGAAATTTACCCAAAAACTGATTGAGTCTTATTAATCTTCGAATTGCTACAATCAATATCTGTGGGCTCAGCGATCAGGCCAAGCGACAAAGGGGGGGCATTATCTTGAAATCTATGCACATAGATATTGTATGTGTCCAGGAGACCCACATAGAGGGTAGTAGAGGAGGGTTCTTGAAACAACTGGGGTTTCGTTTACTGGGGGCCACTAAACAAGGCACTAGGACTAGAGGGGTTGCTATACTTATCCGTAGGAATGATATCCTTGTTAAAAATAAGTTGTGGATAAATGGAGTCGATGGGTCATATTAGATTGTCTATTTGCCGGGGAGCCTTTCACTCTGTGCTCGATCTACTACTCCACTGCCGACGATCCAGAGATTTTGGAATACTTAGACGACGAGCTAGTTAATTGGCCGACCCCACTGTTAATGTGCGGCGATTTTAACATCAATGGGCTTGGCGGGTTGTGGGGCAGTACGGGAGACCTATACTCTGGCCGTAAAAAAGTTTTTAAGGCCCTTAAAAATATAGTTAGAAACCATGGACTTATAGATCTTTGGTATTATTTTAATGGACATGACCCAGGCAGTACTTTTATTTTTTCCGCCCCACACAAGGCAGTCTATAGACTTGATAATTTTTTGGTTTCACACCAGGCCAAAATACAGACATATCTCGGGATAATATCAGATCACAACCCGCTTCTTCTAACCCTGACATTTACAAATGGTGTCCGGGACAAGCGCCGTGGGCTTTTGAAAGAGGGCTTTTAACAGACTCCGAATACGTCTCCCATATAAAAGGCTGGATTAGAACTTATTGGGACATAAATAGATATAGTGCTAGGGCTGGGGTGGTATCAGATGCTTTTAAAGCCGGGATCAGAGGGGAAACTCTCAGTTTTAGTTTGTCTCGACAGAAGCGGGAAGCACAACGATTGGAAGTGTTATATAAAAAGGTAACTAGAATTGAGGAGGAGCTGGCAACAGCTGCAAATCTAGGGGCGGTAACGGAAGATATTTTGCTTAGGCTGGCTTGGGCCAAGGCGGAAATCGGAGATCGTGCTGCCAAAAAAGCAGCAGAGCTTTCATTAGCAAAAAGAGAACACTGCCATGAATTTAGTGAAAGGGTCGGCCATATTTTGGCAGCGAGACTTGGGCAAAGGAGTGTATCAATCTAGATAAACGAGATCAAGGACGTATGCGGAAACGTAGTCATGGACCCACTTGGGATTCGGGAAGTGTTTTGGCAGTTCTACCATTGATTATACAATGAGGGCCCCCAAGTACAGCAGACTTTAATTCAGGGCTATTAATAGTGTGCAGTATTGACTCAGAAGATAGCATTAAACTTGAAGCTACCTTGTCACAAGACGAGATTTATTGTGCCTTAAAGAACCTTCCCTCTGGAAAGGCAGCCGGACTTGACCAGATCCCTTTCGAATTCTATAATATCTTTTTGGAAGAAGCCAAACCCGATCTGGCTGAATTATTATGTTTTTCCCAATATGGGGGCTTAATTCCCGATTCCTGGTCAGGAGCAGACATCCTAATTTAAAAAAAAGGAAAACCACCTCTGGAATCGGGGTCATACTGGATAATTACCCTTATAAATTGTGATGTAAAGATTTTGTCCAAAGCCTTGGCAACTAGATTAAACACCATTATAGGGAAGGCGATCCATCCGTACCAACACTGGTTCATCCCGGGGAGAGGGACCACTCAGCACACTCGTCAGACATTAACCTTATTCAATGCGGCAGACGTCTCGGGAGACCCGATGGCTATGCTGCTTTTGGACGCAGAAAAAGCCTTTGATAGGGTCTCCTGGGATTACTTATGGGAGGCTATGAGATGGTTTGGCCTTGGGGAAGGGTTTATTAAAGCCATTGGCTCTCTGTATAAAGCACCTACTGCTCGTCTCAGAATTAATAGGAAACATACTGCACCCTTTCTGATCAAACGGGGTACTAGGCAGGGGTGCCCCTGTTCACCCCTTCTATTTTCTATCTACATAGACCCCCTAATTAGGCAATTTGAGTCTTGTTGGGAAATTGAGCCTATTATTTATCAAGAGGTAGCGCAAAGGTCCTCACATATGTGGACGATGATGCCCTGGTTACACCTAATCCTTTAGCAGCAATAACGGCAGTTGAGGAGCTAGCCTTAGCCTTCGGTGTGGTTTCTGGTCATGCCCTGAATAACCAGAAGACCCAGATTGTAGTTCATGGTATGGTTTGCCACACCGATACGCGAATGGTAGATTCAGCGGTATACCTCGGGATTACTATAACCCATGACTTGAATAGTTAAGTTGATGTAAATATTGACCTAGTGGTCCAGAATGCTGAGCAATTTGGATAAATTCCATAACTTGCATTTATCATTGGTAGGGCGTTGCAACGTGATTAAAATGGTATTTTTACCAAAAATATTGTATTTGTTCAGGGCAATACCTCTAGAATTTGGGAAGAAGTGGTTTACCATGTTGGACAATATGTCTAACCGATTTATATGGGCACATGGTAAAACAAGGCGGGCTCTACGATTTATGACTTTGCCTCTAGATAGAGGGGGTTGGGCAGTTCCAGATTTTAAATTTTATTATTGGCCTGCGGCTCTCCAATATATGTGCGGGTTGTTGGGTGGCAGACTGGAGGACCCTGCTCTCGAAGCTAAGCCTCCTGATGTATATAGTTTATTGGTGGGGGAGGATGAGGTAAATTGTTTCTTGAAGTTCAGCGAGCCCAGCTATTACAAGAGAATTAAATTTAAGACTATGCAGGCAGCCTTTAAAATCTCCGCTGCCTTCAAGAAGAAGACAGACCTTGGGAGGTAGAATTTCTGTACCCAACTATATGGCAACCCTACAATGCCAGAAATTGTTTCAGATTACATCATGGCAGACTGGCCAGAGCGGGGCTTTTTGAAAGTTGGGTATATATTGGGCTCAGATGGTTTCTAGTTTAAGGATATCAAGGATAAATTTGGTATTGATACTAGGATTTTTTTTAATATCTCCAAATTAAGAGTCTCTGGAGTAAACAAGTGGGCTGAGTCAACGGAATCAATAAGGTCAAAGCTGTTGATGTAATAAGAAGTAGGGATGGTTGCTCTATTAAAGGAATTTACACTGAACTAATGGCTACTAAACAGGACGATTTAGAAAAGCATGGCAAAAAATGGGAAGATAGGTTGAGTATTGATTCGGATAATTTTTCCCAGTCTCTAGAACTGGGACAGACAGTTTTATGCTCTGCTGGGCTTCAGGCCCAGCACTACAAAACAGTTTTTTTCCTATATTACACTCTGGCAAAAATTGCACAATGAGGAGGGCACTAGGTGCCCACGTTGTAACTCTAATAATGCGGATCTTATCCATATGTTCTCCACTTGTCCCCGCCTTGATGTATTAAAATCCTCTATTATGGGTTTTCTTGAATCTACCCTGGGTTTAAAAGTTAAGTTAACACCAGCTTTAATGCTTCTTCAGGGACACATTGTGTCCTACCAGTTTATCTTCCTGGCTATGGCATTATTACGGATTTGTGTAGCTGCTGGATGGCTTGATCAAGCTGCCCCAACATTTCAGCTATGGCTTGCTCGGCTCCTCGCAGTATTTAATCTTGAGAGGGGAAGGTATGAAAGGGAAGGCAAGAGAGCGAAATCGCTCGGTAGACGAATATGGGCCCCTATTTTCACCTGGAAGGAAGCAATGTATCATACTAGCCCATGTATTAAATGATGGGTATCTTTTAGATGGGTAACAATTTTTTCGACAAATTTGTTTACTCGGATTGTCTTATTCATTGGTTATATGTTGGTAATTCTGTTCTTCTTTTTTTTTTGTTTCCAGCATTTGTTTCCCCCCTCATACCAAAGAAACCTTTTTGGCTAAAGGTTTATTCTTGCAAAAACTTCCTAAAATGCAATGCTGTTTCGCAAATTTGGTTAGATTCTTCTTCATTTCCAACTGTAATCGACATATGCTGTGCTGTATACTGTAAAATCAATAAAAATATTTTTTGTAAAATAAAAATAAAGTCGGCCCTCACAGTTGTGGAAAATAAAGTCGGCCCTTACCACTTCTATTCGCATAATGTTTGAGATGCTCTCAGTAGATTGTACACTGAATATCTTATGCCGTCTACATTATTGTGAAGCAAGCCGAAATTTAATCTCCTTTGACCAATGTGGTTTGGAAGCTAGCTGCTCAGAAATGGACAATATCTTGGCTTTTTGGCTGCTGTGTGAAAAAGATACTTAACATGAAAAGTAACCTTCCAAGCAGCAGCTTTACATCTGCCTTCAACAAAGTTACTTCCCCTCTTTTATGCTGCAAGTTGGACTCATTGCGTAGTCTAATTCCTATTTTTGATTTCATGAAAAATCAGTATTTGAACAGCAGATGAGGTTACAAATGAATTTAGTGCTCCAATGTTGGTAAAATGGTTTCAAACTAGGTTGTATCTTTACCCCCTAACTGTTTTCCCAAGTAAAACAATGTAGGATCCTTTCCACCAAAATTTGTGACTACAATTTCTTATCTACAAATGTAGGTAGATTTCGTTGTATTTCTGGAATTAATACCAGTAGGTCTGCAATGGAAATTGACATCTCTGTACCTATTTGTTAATAATAACTTTCTTAAAATTATTCTTCCCAAAACTAAAATCATGGTTTTAGCTTGACAAAATACGCGTATTTAGTCTATCGAGAAGGCCAGAATTTAAACTGTAGAGTATTATGTCAACATGCGTCCGTGCTTAATCTGTATACCTTAAAATGCTGGTGCCCAAATATTTGCGCTGGAGTATGCAGCCAGATCTATCGCATGTCTTGGGTGCTGAATACCAGTGCTGCTTAGTCTTGATTCAATGTGGCTTGTCATTCGGCAATAGACACTTCCTGTCACTGTATCTCATTATTTCAGTTTTTTTCCTCCTTGCTTTTTTCTTTGTTTCTTTGTCACTTTTTCGTGTTTCTCTTCCTCCTTTCCACCAGTGCTATAACACTAGAAAAGAGTAAGACTTAGTATTTAACTGTACTTCTAAATGCCAAATCAATGATAGTAAGCATTTGAGTGAAATGTCTTATTTAGTGTAAAGCAGAACCTAGGGTCCATGTCTATCTACTGAGATCAGTGTTTGGACACACTTTAGGTTTTGAAGGCAGAAATGAGCTCACCAAGACAATTTGGAGACTCTAGACCTTTCATTGCTCCCGATAGTATAAATGACGCCTGAGAGAGCAAAGGGTGTGGTCCTTTCCCACACCATTTTCCTTTGATGCGCTGTTCAAGATTGTTCACACCCTAAAACATAATTTTCTTTCCAAGAAGAGCCACAGACCTTCCATAGAGAAATGAGGTTAAAAGCGATGGCAGACATTTTGCCTAAATGTTTTCTAAAAGTGTAAAGACTTTGGACTTGGAGAGTGTCTGATGTGAAAGTTGCTGGCCCAAGGTTGGCTAGAGACAAGTCTGTGGCACCATTCGCTATGTTATCAGGGCACTAAACTCTAGCCTGAGCCTTGGGTTTGGTGAGTAGCACCCAGACGGTGGTGTGGTCCAAACCCTGGGTTGGTTTCAGTGGATAAGTTCATGCTCATCATCCAGTTGTAGAGAGAGCTCTGTTAAATGAGCAAGCCATGTACAAGTTGAAAGTCTTGGTTGGGATAGAGCTGTTGGACCAGCATGGGCCTTGTATGCAACTTACAGGAGACAATGCCCAGACCTGCATGCCTCTCTGCATTCTTGCTGCTCTTAACATGTGGGTAACAGCAGGTTATATTTTCAGTTACTTGATCAAATTTGACACATTTACACTGAAAGTTAAATTCCTTTATTTTTTTTATTTTTTTTTGCCTAAAAATGTTTGCTGCAAATAAAATAATGCAAACCTAGTTCCTCTAAATTCGATTATAATGCTAATGTTTTTGTATCTCAAACTTCTTTCATAATAAAAACAATGAGTGGTGTATCAGCCGCTATTAAACTATGCTGTAATGAATGAGTATGTGATTTCAGAAAATACATTGTCTGTTTTTTCATGCAGTGGGATGGCGTTGGAACAGAACCCCAGGACTTCACGTAGTGGGCTGCGTATGGCAGCGTCAATGAGACCACCTTGGCAGACCAGTGACTCTTCGGAGCTAAGAGCGCCATTGCAGTTGCCTTTTGAACACTCCCAGGAGAAACCAGGACCAGAGCCTTTAGATTTGTCCCCAGAGATGCTTTTAGGTGATTCCGCAATGGAAGATCTTTCAACTCACTTAAAGAGCGACTGCCAGCTAGAAGGTGCTTGTGGCGGTGGTGAGTAGCCAAAGTGATACTGAGATCATCGAAAGTAGTAAAAAGCCAGCTGTACCCAAATTATGAGCCGTTTACTTAGCAAGGATTCTTGATTGTACAAGGGACTAATTTTAACTAATGTGTGAGCGAGCCGTCCAGAAAAGAGTATGTGTGCCAGTTTAGTCTGTCATCCCACTTTACCTGCTTCCTAGATGCTGAAACATGTCTAGCTAGAAACTACTCTGCAAAAATAGCTGTAGCTTTAAATTTTAAAGCTCCTTCATATGCTAATCAGCTGAAACACATTAGTAAAGACCTGAAACTCCAAGCACACAAGGGATTGAGAGCTCCTCTAGTGAAAGCTATTAGAGACCACTGTTCACCGATACGGTCTTTGCCACCAGGTCTTTGCTTCAACTCATATTTCCAGGATTTAAAGAACTGATTTAGATTACTAGAATTAGTCAGGAAAAAGATTGGAATCCCCCAGGTGCATAGGTATTCCCCTTTTGGCAGCAATGCCACTCTTTGTTCGGATATTTTTAATGATTGCTACTTTCGCAGGTGGAGGGAGAAAGGGATTTATTGTATTTGGGATCTTTTGTCCGGGATTGTATACTTTCTTTTGATGTTCTTGAACGGTTCGGGATTGGGAACATGGATTTCTTTAAATTTCTACAAGTTAGGGATTTTGTAGATAAGAAATGTCACAATCGGGGACAAATCCCCTTGCTAGAAATGTTTAGAAACAATATGGTACCACAAACAGCGGCTATTCATAAAGTCATTACGGAAAGAATGGGGGATGATTTAGCTAAATACTTTGAACGATGGCAAGTGCAGGTACAGACTGGGCAGGGGGACTGTGAGGACTCTCTGTACTATAGCCAAATGACATGTATATCTGCCAATCTACAAGTACAGCGATTTAAAACTTGGTGTAATTTGTATGTCACCCCGGCTCGAATATAATGGGGGGGGGGGGGGGTACTACTGGTATTAGCTGCTCACGCTGTTGAGAGGTGGCCGCGGATAGCACTCATATGTTCGCGACCTGCTCGAAACTTTCTCAATTACTATCTAAAATCGAACTTGGGCTGAGGGCAATCTTGGATTTTTCTCCGATACTTACCCCGTTGACTGTCATGTTGGGTATTTCTGATCAATCGATGGATGAAAATCATAAGAAACTTGTATTTGTTGCTATGGCTGTCTATCGTCTGTGTATATAGATGTAACCCCCCCCCCCCGACTGAATATGTTTGGCTCAATAAATTCGTGTCTGTATATAATTGGGAAATGGCGGTGGTGAAGAGGAGAGGAAGGTTGGGCTAGAGAGAAAGGAGAGAAGCTCTGGTTGCCTATGTCTAATTGGCTCAATCGCTAGGCAAATACCTATTTATATTTTCTTCTTTTCCATGTACCCATTTATTGTATTATTGTATCATGCCATTATCTTATTATTATTCGTTTTTTCTTTTCTTTGTTTTCTCCTCGTTCTTGTTGAATTGGTTTGCTGGGGGAAGGATGGATCCGCCGGGGTTGGGGGGGGGGGGGGGGAGAAAAATTATGAAAAATGTTTGGGGAATTAACCACAGTTTCTGATTTTTCTGTTGACTGCTATTGTATATGTTTATTTTCTGTGCTTGGTACCCCAATAAAATTTAAAAAAAAAAAGATTACTAGAATTAGGGTTAGTTCATGCAGTACTATACTACTCTAATGTATTTTTTGTTCAATGTATTAGGAGAATAAGAATCACTAAACAGTTTGTAATTTCTTGGCCAGACAGGAGGCTAGCATTATGCATAATCTTTTTATTTGCTACTTCTGAGCAGAAAACACTTCTAGAATCTCCGAATAGAACTTTAAGCACTAAACATTTGAAGTAGTACTTCAAAGTCTGTTATCCTTCTGTCCACCATTTTCTTCGTCTTTTGTTTCCTGCTTCTGAGCAGATAAGTCTTCTTTTTAATGTATATATTTATAATGAATGAATGAATAGTGTTTATAATGCAAAGGTCCAGTTTTTGGACCTGTGTTAAGAGTATGATTGTGAGCTCATAAAAAAAAAGTCTTTTAAATTGTTTGTGGCATTTATTAGATACTTTAAAGAGAGATTTGGGTGTAACTAAATCTATAGTTACAATAGAGCATTATATTAATATGCATTTGTATATCGTGGGAGATGAGTAAGGATTCATACTGTAATGAAAAGCTTTTGGTAGAGCACTTTTTTTCACCCAAACAAATCTATTAGTGGTCGTGCTTACCGTTTTGTGTAATGTGCAGCTTAGGGGTTTGAGATGTGGCGAGCGAGAGGCAGTCAGATGAGTTTGGTGGCCATCTTAGTTTTGAGGATTTGTGCATGCTAGTGACGCATGTCCAAAGGGCTTTGCAAATTAAAATCAAGGAAAAGGAAGTTTTTGGTACCAAAACAGGTGTATGGAGGTAGTGCAAAAAGGAGAATAATAGTATTGTATATAAAACTATTATCAATGTACAATACAAACAAATCTGAGGCGCCGTTTTGGAGTGGACGCCAGACGCGATGTTCGCATTTTATATCTAGAGATCATTGCCACATTTTATAGTCTCATGAATGGTCGCTAAGCAACGCGTATTGCTGTTGAAGCAAGGGAGAGTGTTTCTGGTGATCAGATCAGCTGGCTCGTAGTTGAGGGCCAGAAGGAAGATATTTAGTTGAAAGTGCATTTAAATATTTTTTTTAATTTTGTTACTGTTACTTATTAACATACTGGTTGTTAGGCTGTTTCATAGTGTTTACCTATTTGGGGACTATGGTTGTTCTGAAGGTTCCTAGTGCTTGCCTGTTTGGAGACAAATGTCATGTCTGAGTTAGGAACAAGTATTACAGGTCAGGAGAATTACAAAAATGTGGTCTGAGAATCTGTAACAGTTACGAGTGACAGGAAAATGAGTCATGGTGATTAGAGTGAGTATTTCTCTTTATCTGAAGGAGAGTAACGAGCTTATAGAAGTCCTTGAGGCAAATATTTCAATAAAAGAAAACATTTGGGAAGTAAAACTAAATGTAGTTCAAGCGACTCACAGACAGTTGGTGTCCTTTGTTACACTTTGGCTGGGCAGGAAAACCCTGCAAAATTATTTGGAAATTATGTTGACTAACATACAAGGATGATCTAGATAAGTTTGGAAATAGTGTGAATAGCAGGAACAAAGGTGTTAAGTCTATGGTGGATCCGTTAAGACAGAAATTATTTGATCTTAAAGACATTAGACATCCTCACTGACCTGATTGGTGGCCTAAGTGATGTAGCTGAGAATGTTAGGTACTGAATAAGGAGCCCCTTGCAAAGAGGGATTAGAAACGTTCTGAGAGCTGAATGCTCACGCCCAGTTATTGGGGATAAAGATTCAATGAATCAAAATTTGGACCCAGAGATACTAACCTGTTTAAATTAGGAAGGGATCCTAGAACATTTCTAGGGAGATTGCTTAAGCAATGTGAGGACAAAACTGCTAGATACACCAGGGCCCTTTGCAAGAATGATTGACATGATTGAGGAGGCATATCTGAAAGAAACCTACTTTGACATTAATTTACTGAGAGGTTGGTGTCAATGGGCATTGTTTCTTGGGTGATGCAAATGCAGGGTTGATTACAGAGAGACGGAAGACAGTCCTGTTACCCATAACCCACAGTTGGGAGAGCTTGCTCTTAAAGAGCATAGTGAGGATGCTAAAGGCTTGCTATTTGGTGAAGGAATGGTTCAGGAATGTCTAAAATCTTGAGGAAAGCTGTACATGCCTTTCTGGCCCTGGACAAAGAAGAATTTTCTATGCATAAAGTATCTGTTGGTGCCAGTAAGTTTTATGGCAAGGCTGGGAGGAGAGGGCAACCTCTGGCCGTTATTACTAGAAGTCCCAAGGAGCTAATAGGGGATACTATAGAGGATCCCTAAGTAATTATGGATTTTACCATCAGCGAGGAAGTGTGTCCAGAACTAGAGTCTCAAGAGGTCCAGGACAACTCCTTTAACAGGAACAGATGAGTATGAGGACTTCTACTGGTTTTATCCACAAAAAGTGGATGGAAAATTGGTGTTCCATATAAAGGAATGGAAAAAACTCACAAGCAATACTTTGATGTTGGGAACAGTTTCATGTTACCAAACAGAGTTCAATGCAGATCCTCCACAATGTGTTAGTTTTAACAAAGTATTGGAGGAAGTGGTGTTGAAGTAAATAAAAAAGAAGTTGGAAAAAGGTGCAATTGTAGAAATATGCGACATCCGGTTAGATTTGTGGAGAAAAGGTGGAGAAAAAGGACAAAAGTCTGTCCGTGATAAATTTGAGAGATCTAAATTATGTGACATACAGACATTGCAAGATGGAGGGAGTTAATCTTTTGAGAGATGTTACAAGAATCAGATTGGTTGGCAAATATGGATCTGAAGGATGCATACTTTACGATTCCAATTGCAATAGAGAGCCTGCAGTTCTGTTGAAAATGTCAGGTGTACCAATTTCTGTGTTTACTGTTTGGGTTGTTTTCAGCCTCTTGGTGCTTCACAAAGGTGATTAGATCAGTAGTAAGGGTTGAGAGTGAGAGATTGGAATCCGTTTGTTTGTATTGACTATTTACTAATTATGAATTAAAATGCAACTTTATTAAGATCATAGATGGAATTAGTGAGGGGCTTGTTGGAGTCCTTTGGTTTTCTAATCTAGAAAATGTAGTTTTAGTACGGGCTCAGTTTGGAATACTTAGGCTTTTTGGTGGACATAATGAAAGGGCAATTGCAATTACCAGGGAAAGACAATCAAAAAAATAAGACTGGAAATAAAATCAGTGCTGAATAAATAAGAAGTAAAGTTGAAGGATTTAGGCAGGATGATGGGTCGTTTGTCATCTTTAATTCAAGAAGTGTTCCCAGGTCCTCTACATTACAGGTCTTTGCAGCGTTTGAAGACCTCTGGTCTTGCAGAAGGTTTATGGTATGGAGATAATGTGATGTCAGAGAACGCAAGAGAGGAACTGAGTTGGTGGTTGGAAAATTTGGAAGCCTGCAATGGGCAAGCTATTTCTGGTTCAAAACAGGATTTTGTAATAGAAACGGGTGCAAGCAATTATCGATGGGGAGCCGTGTGCTCAGCTCAAGAGAGAGGTCGAGTTTGGAGCAATGACGAAAAAATGGAACATATAAACTGTAGATGAAAGCAGGGAGTTTTGCTTTGCATAGTTTCAAATAGTTATTCCAGGGTTGTTTAGTACTCTTGAAGATGGACAATATTACAGCACTGACATATATAAGTAAATTGGGAGGCAGCAGATCGAAGAAGTTGAAGGTGGTAGCAAAGGAAATTTGAGAATTTTGTCTACAACACACACTTGGTTTGCAGGCCCAGTATTTGCCAGGAATACAGATTGTTGTAGTGGGCTGGAATTCAAGGAACATACTAAATTACAGCGATTAGAAGTTAAACAAGGACATTTTTCAGGATATTGAAGAATTGACTACAGCCTTTGGAAGTGGATCTGTTTGCCTGAAGGTTGTCTTGTCAGTTAAATGATTACAACAGTTGGATACAAGACTGGTGGGCCATGGCAGAGGATACCTTCACTCAAAATTGAAAGATGAGGGATTACACGTTTCCTCAGTTTGCTATTATCCAGAGTGTGTTGATTCAAGTGAGGAGACAGGCCAGTCAGATAGTGTTTGTGACTCCTTTTTTGACTTCTCAAGCGTGGTCCCCTCAGTAAATGAGATGATGGTAGAGATTATCCAGTATAGGGGTATATTTCATAGATTCACATGCCTGAATCATTCCCCATTGCCGAGGCGGGAATCCCACGGTATATACAAAAGCAGTGCCAAAGGTAAATTATAGTAGTAGGCCTAAGAGAAAGGCCTGAGGCCTAAACTGTAGTAGCCTATCTAACTCATTATGCCAAAAGGACCAAAGATTTTGTCCCAACCAATCAGCTTACAGCACCCTCTAGAACCCTTTCTGCAGAGCCAGTTCTCCTCAGATTTTCACCGCACGTCGTGTGTGAAGGGAGGTCTCCCTGAGCTCTGCTCAGTTTCTTCAGCTTTTACTTCTATTTGGATCAACCTGGATCACACTTCATTTCTCTGACCCTATTAAGGCAGTAATATGGCAGATTGGCAGAAAACTAGGTAATAGACTACAAAATATGTCTAACCTTTTCCTCAATAACTCTCACTTTCTGAGAGGTGAGGCTATTGTGAGAAGTTGGCCTGATATATGATGCTCACTAGTTGTAGTGATCACCTTGTATCAGTCCAAACAACCCTTATGGTGATTGGTTGTAAGTCAACCTTATAGACGAGCTATCCTAATGGTAGCATGGACAAAGCAGTCTTAGGCTAAACTCTTTTGGCATGTGAAGCCAGCTGTTTTACCACATATAACCCCTTGAATACCAGATGAAAGGACACCACACAGGTTATGAAAATAAACAATATATTTATTAATAACAAACACCTCTGAACTCTTTATGAGATCAGAGGGGCTAATCACATGACAATCTCTTAGGAAAAATACGATAAGTTGCACAAAATTACAATGGTGCCCTAGGGGCACGACAAACCATATACTAAGTAAATGGTATATGGAAATCAATAGAAGGAATGGAGGTGTCCAGAGGCTGTAGGATCGCTGAGACTACACTATCCTAACCTTGGGTAAGTAACAGGAGGCCCATGGGACGCGTGTGCAGAGTGTGAACTCACACGCGAGATGCGGAACAAAGTCAATGGACAGTACAGTTTACGAAAAAGGTGAGTACGGACAGTCTCTACTATCTAGGACTGAAACGACTGGAAATCTGGACACTAGGAGAGTTAATCTACCCTTGAGCACCGAAATGCTCTTGTTACCTCACCCACGGACTGCGGGTGCATAGGTGTCAAAGTGTGTCGGGTTTCCGCGTCGAAGTCTATGGAGCCTTGAAGAAAGATGCTGCAGGCGACCAGGAGGAAGATGTCCGGTGCGATCCAAGGGTGGATCAAGGAAGAAGAGGACCTGAAAGCAGAGGGGACAGTGTTCAAAGTCACTAGCCAGTGACCGGTGTGGAACCAGGAAGGAACCAGATGCTGTTGTCGCGATCAGGTGAAGAGTGGACGCTTGTCTCTGCAGCCACGTGGACCAGGAGGTGTCTTCAACAACCAGCATGGAGGCACGAGCTGTCCCACGCAGGCTCTCGCTGTTGGTGGTGTCGGATCCGGATTTGGAGTCAACAGGCCTTGGCAAAGGAAACCCACGCGGTGAGTGGAAACGGCGTCTGGTGCGGACCAGGAGGGTCCGGGTTGCTCCTCTTTTGGAAGGGAGCAAGGGCCAGTCTGGAGCAACCAGACCAGCAGTGTACCAAGGATCGTTGTCTAGGAGGCCACTAGCCAGCCGGCAAGTGACCAGACAACGCGTCGAGCAGCAGTCAAGCAAAAAGGCCCCACGCAGATCTCGTGGATGCTGGAGGGCTGGTCTTCGGTGCAGGAGCTGATCGGGGCTGGGGCTGCTCAGTCCCCAAAGCACTTACTTGAGGATGCCTCTGAAGTCGTGCTGGAAGCGAAGTGCAGTTTCTTCAAGATGGCCGGTTCCACGTGTCTCGTCGCACCCACGGATCTCAGCTGTGCTGCAGATGTAGGTTGAGGTCGGAGAGGTCTGGAAGTCCGGATCTCGTCGTGCTCTGAAGTCTGGTTCCGGCAGGAAGGACGACAAAGTGAACCGCTAGGACGCTTGTTGGTGCCTGCAGTTGCAGGGTGGACACTCCTTGCCCACAAGGGAGATTCTTCAGTCTTCTGGGGAGCAGAACGTCGTAGTCCAGAGTTTCTTCTTTGTAGAGTTGTTCAGGATAATCTAATTTTGAATGGGACCAGCTCCTACCTTTATTCTCCTAAAGGGGGCTGCACTAGTGACTAGGTCCCTCCCATGGGTGGGACCAGGAAGGAGGGTGGTTACACCCCCTATCCTTTGTCCGGTTTCGCGCCAGAGCTGGGGCTGGAGTGCCCCAGCAACTGGTTTGAACCGGTGTATGCACAGGGCACCTTGTGTGGCCCAGGCATGTTTCATTCCTTTCAGGCCTGTCCTACCTAATACACAAAATCCTGTCTGGGGTGGTGATAGCACCTCCCAAGGCAGGAATCCCTTTGTCCAGGCCTCCCTCGCTGGAAGGACTCCCAGCAGCAGGAGGTCAGACTTGTGTCTGTGGTGGCAGCATCCATTTTGTGATGCTGAGGCTTTGTTTAACTTTAACCGGGGTTCACAGTTATATACATGTTGTGTCCCTCTAAAAGGGTGGAATGCTACCTCCGTCGCCAGAACTGGCGAGGGGGTAGTATTCCAATTCGTATGACACCTTACTCGACATGTTTTGAGAATGCTATACCAAAGTTAGCATTCACCGCGAGGATTATAATGCACTTAAGAGTATATGGTATAGCGTTATCATGGAACAGCTATAAGGACTTGGTTCCGCAAGCTGCAGACAGGCTCAGCTCATGCTAGAGCACCATCTCACATAATTCCAAGCACTCTGCCTTCAGGATTGATAAGGCCTGCCATCGGAGTGACTGATCGGAGTATATGTGTCCATTTTAGGGTTAGATATAGGTATACTATATCTATAGCAAAGGGTGTTTACACCACCTTGCCCCAGCTGTCTTACCAGCCAGTTGTGTCTGTTTAGATGGCCATCCAGGGGTGGCATAATACATGCTTCAGCCCCTGGGTACCCCTATGCCCTGTGTACCTAAGGTACACTGTACTGGGACTGATAAGGTGGCCCAGTACCAATTGGTAAATGTACCTAAAGTACATGGATGTCAATTTAGAGAGAGAGCAGCTAGGCTGTTGGTCTGATTAGCAGGCCCACAGCCAGGGAAAGTCGTAAACCAGTGAAGCAAAAAGCAAAAAACTGGGGTGACCATAGGATTGCAGACCCTACTCTCCTACAGCTATTATTTGGACTACAGAGATTTTATCTGCCAATTCTGATGAGGGCGAGGATTCCTTCACCTCATAGGAGAGGTCAAAGGGAAAAGTCGCGCCAGGAGCCTCCAGAGGGCTCGCATAAGGCCATAAAGACTCACCTCGAGTCTTTATAAGGCATTTCTCACAGAAAGAGGCAATTGAAAAAAACTTCCCCAGAGGCTGATCCTACAACTCATCAGGGAAATCCTCTTAACCTGACATTAGGAGTCTAAAAACTCTATTTCTACTATTACTGCCTCACCAATATTGACCACATCTACAATGGTCTTGTCTACAATGGCCCCCTATGACGGTCGTAGACGATGGTAGTCTACGACGGCCTTATCTATGACGGTCGTCGACGACTGCCTCATCTATTACGGTCGTCGGTGACGGCCTCATCTTCGACGGTCGTCAACGACGGCCTCATCTACGATGGTCGTCGACAAAGGCCTCATCTATTACGGTCGTCGGTGACGGCCTAATCTACGACGGTCGTCGTCGACGGCCTCGTCTAAGACGGTCGTCGACGACGGCCTCATCTACGACGGTCGTCGACGACGGCCTCGTCTACGACGGTCGTCGACGACGGTCGTCGACAACGGCCTCCTCGACGACTACCTCGTCGACAACGGCCTCCTCGACGACGGCCTCCTCGACGACGGCCTCCTCGACGACGGCCTCCTCGACGACTGGCCTCCTCGACGACTGGCCTCGTCGACGACTGGCCTCGTCGACGACTGGCCTCGTCGACGACTGGCCTCGTCGACGACTGGCCTCGTCGACGACGGTCATCATCGACGACGGTCATCGTCGACGACGGCCTCATCGACGACGGTCGTCGACGACGGCCTCAGCTCGACAACCTCATCTATTATGGTCATCTACGACGGTCGTCTATGACAATGGCCTCATCTATGTATTTAACAACAAGGGGTGGTGATGGACAGAGTTTCTGAATTAAGCAGAATACTCTCACCCAGTCAAGAGATCAGGGCTAGATCCAACACCGTTTTTTAGCTTACTGCACCATCCCAGTTCAGAACCTGGCTATATGCAAATTAGTTTGTTCCTGTCCCAGTGCATGATGGGAACAGGGCAAACCAAACTACCAAGCCAATTCTTACACTGGGAAGGAAACAAGCTTCCGGGGACCGGTTTCTGGCATTTCAGCCGTTGTCGGCCCGGCTTGCTTGAATCCTGATGGTGCAATGAGCAAGGGACTCACATCTGAGTATACCCTTCCACGCTTGGGGTGGACAAAATATTTAACAACAAGGGGTGGTGATGGTCCCCGGTAGCTTGTCTCCTTTCTGGTGAAGAATTGGCTTGGTAGTTTGGTCTGCCCTGTTCCCATGATGCACTGGGCCAGGGACAGACTAATTTGCATATAGCCAGGTTCTGAGCTGGGATGGGGCCGTGAGCTAAATAACGGTGATGGATCAAGCCCTGATCTTTGGACTGGGTAAGAGTGGTCTGCTTAATTCAGACACTCTGTTCATCACCACCCCCTTTTCTGAATCGTTTTTGGCCACTATAGGTGTGGCAGGGTATACTCAGACATGAGTCCCTTGCTCACTGCTCCATCAGGATTCAAGCAAGCCGGGCCGACGAGGCTGAAATGCCAGAAACCGGCCCCCGGTAGCTTGTCTACTTTCTGGTGAAGAATTGGCTTGGTAGTTTGGTCTGCCCTGTTCCCATGATGCACTGGGCCAGGGACAGACTAATTTGCATATAGCCAGGTTCTGAGCTGGGATGGGGCAGTGAGCTAAATAACGGTGATGGATCAAGCCCTGATCTTTGGACTGGGTAAGAGTGGTCTGCTTAATTCAGACACTCTGTTCATCACCGCCCCCTTTTCTGCCTCATCTATGTATGGCCTCATGTACGAATGGCCTCAACTACATATGGCCCCATATATGAATGGCCTCATCCACGGATGGCCATCTTACGATTTCCTCATCTATGATTGCCTCAACTACGGATGGCATCACCTATGATTGTCTCATCTATGATGGTATTGTCTATGACAGCCTCATCATCTATGTATGACCTCATCTGCCAATGGCCTCCTCCAACAATGACCTCATTCAAGAATGGCCCCATCCATGAATGGCCCCATCCATGAATGGCCCCATCCATGAATGGCCTCATCCACGGATGGCCATCATAGGACTGCCTCATCTATGATTCCCTCATCTACGGATGGCCACACCTATGATTGCCTCATCTATGATGGCATTGTCTATGACTGTCATCTACGACAGCCTCATCTATGATGGTTGTTCATGACTGTTATCTATGACGATGTTCCCATCTGCAATAACCTCGCCTACATAACCATGTCTATGACAGCAAAGTCTACGATGAGATCGTCTACGATGGCCTCATCTATGGCAGCATCCTGTACATAATTTAATGAAGCGGGCAGCAGCTAGATTTAAACTGCCAGTTACAGTCGAACAGACAGAATATTTCCTTCAGGATTTCAAGGAAGAATCCAGGAAGATCACGAGAGTGGTACCTATAATAGACATTGTTTATTCCAGAAGTGCTTCCGCGCTTAGAAAAGAAATACTGCGCACCTGCTAACAGCCCATCCTATCTGATAGGCCACCCTTCAGCTAGATTCAGTAATTTCACAGGCCGCCCAACAACAATCTTAAAACCCCGCAACGCCTATCACCACACCGCCTAACAAGGAAGGACGTCGTCTGGACCTTATAGGCAAAAAACAAACAAAATAAATAAATACATTCTCTACGTTGGCAGCGGCCTCTACTAGAGCTGCCAATCTTCTAGCCATAATCAGCTGTAATGACCGTCAAATGTGGTCAGACATGGCAAGTTTCATTGACCTCATTCCTGAGGACCGAAGGCAGGAAGGAGGTGCCTCATCGGAAGCTAAATATTGCAATGCCTTGCACATCGTGAACCCCAACTTCCATCAGCTAGCAGGAGCTGCAGTGCTTAGACGTCGGGGATGGCTTAGAGCCACTACTTTCAGACCTGAGAGACAAACCAAGATTCTAGACATGGTCTGTGATGGAGAGTTTTTTGTTTGGTAAACATATTTATGAAGCTCGCTGAACTATAAAAATTGACACGGATACTGCACTATCATTAGGCACCCTTCAATACGGGCGCGGATCTTTCATAGGAGCGAAAGGACGTTGTTTTTCATCAAGAAGAGGATACCAAAACCAACAGAATAAGCAGTATCCATCCCAGTATAGGCTCAGAGCCAGACATCATACCGTCTATAGTCTACGACTAGTATCTCCCGTCAGGGTGGTCGAAAGAGATCGCAGTATCAAGGCCGAGACACTAACCGGAAGCAGTGATCTCCGCAGGGCGCCAACCATTTTACCTTCCTTACCCATGGGCCCGAAGATTTCAGCTTTTGTTCACAAGTGGCAGGAAATGACATCAGACCAATGGGTTCTAGACCTAGTAACCAATGGCCACACCCTGGAATTCATCAAACAGCCATCTCCTACTCCGCCCAGGGTTCCCCCTCCCCCTCGTCTTCACAAGATTTTGAGTTGTTTAAACGAAGGAGATTTTATGGCTTCTCTGGATATGGATAATTCGTTTTTCCACATACCTGTCCACCCCAAAAAGCGTACATATCTTCGCTTTCAAGTGGCTGGTGCCCATTATAAGTTCAAATTGCTCCCGTTTGGGCTCAAATCGGCACCAAGAACCTCCACAAAGTGCTTGGCACCAGTGGCAGCAGCATTGAGATCTTGAGCAATACAAGTATTCTCTTATCTAGACGATTGGCTGCTCAAAGGTCCTTCAGAACACGATTGCCACAGCAGAATCTACCCATCTCTTCTCTTCTCTGGGGCGGTTTCTTAACGACAGCAAATCAGTTACGTTCTCTCCAGTCATGTTTTTTCTCGGCGCAAGGTGAGACACGGTCCGGTGCACGGCATTCTGGTCACAGCTACGTCTTCAAAAATTGGCAAGGTTAATTTCAAAAAGGTCAGTCTCAGACCGAATGTTTGCCTCGTTTCTGAGATGTGCTCTTCAGTGATACATCTCCTATCCTTGGCACGGCTCAAAATGAGACCTCTTCAGGAGGAACTGCAACTTCAATGGCAACAAGCCATGGGTTCGTTGGACGATACCATTAAGGTCACGCTGCGCATGATAAATTCACTGCATTAGTGATCGCAGACAGAGAATCTAACCCAGGGTCTCGCGTTCCTACAGACCATTCCAGATTTCGTTTTAACGACTGATGCCTCCATGGAAGGATGGGGAGGTCATCTGAAGGTTTTGCAGATTCACAGAAGATGGTCTCGAAGACAAAAACAACAGCAGATCAACAGGCTGGAGCTCCGCGCCATTTTTCTGTGTCTCCAAGCATTCCTCCCGAAGATTGCGGGTTCCTCTCTGCTAGTCCGGACCGACAATACCATCCGCATGTATTATATCAACAAACAAGCAGGAACAAAATCAGCTACGCTCTCGCAAGAGGATCAGGAATTGTGGGAAGGGGTCACATTCCATAAGATGCCCTGAGAGTCAAACATGTCCGGGGTCACCACAATACCCTGGCGGGCACGCTGAGCACGTCTGTCGGACTGTCACGAGTGGAAGCTGGAAAAGAAACACGCTAACCCAGGTTTCAAGCTTGGGTCTATTCTCAACGAGAGAGAACAAGGAATGCCGATATTACGCCAGCAGGTTCCCTCAACAGGGATCAAGAGGGATGAGATGGTCAGGGATTTGTGCGTACGCTTTTCCCCCAATACCATTGATTCCGCGGTGCTCCGCAAGATGAAGCTGGAAGGTTGCCATCATATTCTGATTGCACCCCGGTGGCCAAGACAATATTGGTTCCAGGAACTTTTACTATTGTCTCAAGACGAGCTCATTCGCCTACTGCCGATGCCTACGATGTTGTCAAGGGATGGAGGCCAAGTGGTTCATCCGGACCCACAGTTTTACACTTGCACGCATGGCTCCTCATTTCTTACAGTTCAAAGACCTCAACATTTCACAGGACTGTCGTGAAATATTGGCCAAATCTCGTGCCCAAAGCACAATCAAGCCTTAACGCTTCAAATGGAAGTGATTTTGCTGTTGGTGTGAGGCGAATACTTTTCACTCAATTCAAGCACCTGCAGAAAAAGTTCTCCATTATCTGCTTTCTCTAGCCAAGTCTGGGCTTACTTTTTCATCGGTCAAAGTACATCTTGCTACTCTTTCCAGATTCAGTAAAAATGTCCTTTTCTCTGCTCTTCTTCACTTGTCAAACAATTTATGAAAGGACTTTTCCGAGCCTTCCCTCTAGTGCGAGCACCCCCTCCAGAGTGGGAACTCAACACAGTGCTAGCGCAGTTAATGAACCGTCCATTTGAGCCGATACATAAAGCTGATCTCATATTCCTCACTTTGAAGGTTGCCCATTTACTGGCTCTTACCTCAGAAAAAAGGGCTAATGAGATCCAAGCATTTTTCATTTAAAAGGAACCCTTTTTACATTTTGCCTGGGTCTACTTAACCCTTTGAACAAATTCCAGGTTCATTCCGAGGGTACCAACACAATTTCACTTGAACGAAACAGTAAGATTAAAAACATTCTTTGCAGATCCATCCACTCCAGCTGAAAGAGCATTACACTTGCTGTATGTTAAACGCTGTTTAAAATTCTACCTGCAGAAAACTAAGGATACCAGGCGATCCAACCAGCTGTTCGTGGCTTATGGTCCAGCAACTCTCAGAAATGCTGTAGCAAAGGCAACAATAGCCAGATGGTTGGCATCTACTATTCATTTCTGCCATGACAAGGCTAACAAACCTTTGCAGAGGAAAGTCCAAGCTCATTCGACAAGAACAGTACCAATGTCAACAGCTTTGTTTGCTGGAGTGTCTCTGGAAAATATATGTGTTGCTGCGACATGAAAAAATGTCCACACGTTCACTAAGCATTACTGTCTTCAATCTTCGCATCAAGAAGATGCAACGGTTGGCCATCTCTTTCATTAAGATCAGACTCAAGTGCTTTTGCCCCTTTTACGTATAAGTCCATTCTCTAATATTCATGCAAATGTACAGATTTGTATGTCTGCAAGATTTTAAATATTTGTGTATGTGTGTATATGACGAAGGCGGCAACGCCGAAACGCGTTTGTTGATACGATTTTTGCAGCGCTGTAATAAATGATGGCAATGAAAACTACGTAAAAGTGCTGTGAGTGCCCTTAATTGCGGAACGGTCCCGGGAGCGAGGACTGTGTGTTTTTGGAATATTGACGCACCCCACTGTGCGGTAAGGAGGCACCCGAGGCAAAGAGGAGCGGCGGTTGGTGGAAAGGAGAAACTGAATATTAACATGTGGACTTGCGCCGATCCACTGAAAGATTTAATAATTTCCGTTCATATCCATCATATTGGATGGGTTCCCAAGGTAAAAAATTGTAGATATAGATATCTTTTTTCACTACCAGTTTTCGTGAATTGACTTTTTACACATGGATGTATCTTTACATTGACCGTGCCAAGATGGCGGCCGATATTACAAACGGTCCTGTTAAGTGAACCCGTCGTCGCTGTTGTTGTTTTTCAAGTGACGCGGGAATGTTTAAAAAATGGTGTCTGATTAGTAACCACTGTAACACTGACGAAGGAGTATATCCGAAATGCGTCGGTTTCTTTTACCATCTGCTGAATAAATAACATCGATGGTGGATTCCTGTGTGCCCTAGTTTCTGTTGTAAACTGACGGAATTGACAGCGTAATTTATTTCGCGGCAAGCACCGCCGCGTCTCTGCACCCGCCCGGGAGTGCAGAGTCAAGGTGCACTTTGGAGCGTATATATATATATATATATGAGTGCCGGTGAGATGGAGAGACGAGGGTCTAGCCAGTCTGTGTGAAGAGGTGAGTTTTCAAAGGTTTTCTAAAAGCCAGCAGGGAATTGGCAGATTTAAGAGGGAGAGGTAACTGGTTCCAGAGGACGGGGGCTAGGTAGGCAAATCTCCGACCGCCATTTTTTTAAAATTTGGTAGCAGGGACAGCTAGCAGGAGGCGATGGGAGGAACGAAGATTACGTGCCGGACGGTAGGGGATGACCAGTGATTTGAGAAAGGCAGGGGAGGTCCCGAACACAGCTTTGAAGGTCAAGCAGCCGATCTTGAATGCAGTCCTCTGCTCCACCGGCAGCCAGTGGAGTCTGTGAAGTAGAGGTCTCGCAGATTGCCACTTCGGGGTTTTATAGGCCAGCCTTGCCGCTTGGTTCAGTACAATCTGGAGCCTACGAAGGAGGAATTTAGGTAGGCCGTAGTACAGGGAGTTTGAAAAATCCAAGCGGGAGAGCACCAGGGCAATCAGGACTTGTATCAGGGCCTCT
This sequence comes from Lissotriton helveticus, assembly GCF_964261635.1. Taxonomy (NCBI): domain Eukaryota; kingdom Metazoa; phylum Chordata; class Amphibia; order Caudata; family Salamandridae; genus Lissotriton; species Lissotriton helveticus. The sequence goes on from NC_136070.1 coordinate 926,005,345, forward strand.
GGTGTCAAGAGATGGGAAACTTTCCTGATCTTTCTGAGCTGGAACATGCATGAAGACACAACCGCACCAATCTGAGGCTTAAGAGAAAGGTCCAAGTCAATTATAACCCCAAGGCTCTTTGCTGACTTAGCCGGGGCGGGCGGGGAGCCGAGCTCAGTTGGCCAGAACTGTGGGCCCCAGTGAATGACTGTTTCCTGGAAGGATTAACTCGCTCTTCCCCGGGTTCAACTTAAGCTGGTGGGAGTTCATCCAATGTTGGATGTGTAGCATCACTGCTTGACAATCGAGGGCTGCATTGGGAGTGTTAAGCGGAAAGATGATTTGCAGATCGTCTGCATAGTTAAATACGGTGATATTCCACCTCTTCAAGGAAAAGATAAGCGGCTGAAGATAAGAGATTACAAAGCAAAGGGGACAGGGAAGATCCCTGAGGCACTCCGCAGATAGATGGGACCTGTGCGGCTGTGAAGGGGCCAAGCCGGACCGCCTGCATTCTGCCCGACAGGAAGGATTTGAGCCAGGCAGAAGCCAGGCCCCGGATGCCGGCTTGCTCGGCACGGTGGATAAGGATGTTATGGTCCACCGTGTCGAACGCAGCCGACCGGTCCAACAAGACAAGCGCCTGTGATGTCCCTTTATCGGCATTAGCCCTAAGCATATCCATGACTGCCAGGATCACAGCCTTGGTGGAATGGGCTGGTCTGAACCCAGCCTGGTTAGGTTCGAGGAAGTTAGAGCGCTCGATTAATTCAGATAAGCAGCTAGTGACATGTGCCTCCAGGAGTTTGGATAGGTAGGGCAAGAGAGAAATAGGCCGATAGTTGGCGAGGTCGTCCGGGTCAGCTCCCGGCTTCTTCAGTAGGGGCACAAGGACAGCCTCCTTGAAGGAATTAGGTACTACTCCTGTCTCCAGTGAGGCATTTAATAAGGGCAGGATGCAGTCCGGTATGGACAGGCAGATGTCGCGGAAGACAGAGGGAGGACAACAGTCATTGGGTGAGCCAGATTTGACTCGAGCAGCGAGTTTGGCCAGGGTGCTAGGGTCAAGGGCAGGGAAGGAAAGCAAGGAGAGCGGGTTTTCAGGGGGGGAAGCTGGCATGTCATCAGGGAGGACTGAAGGAATCGTATTCTTGATCTTGGCAATTTTTTCGATAAAGAAATTATTTAATGCATTACAAGATTCCTGCGTCGGGGTCTGAGACGGAAGAGTCCTTGCATCAGACGTAAGCTCCCTCATGATTGAAAAAATTTCCTGGGATTTGTTATGAGCGGTAAGGATCTTTTCCGAAATGTGGATAGCTTTAGCTGCAATGATAGCATCTTTATATTTTTTTCTCGCAGCGATATATAGCTCTCTGTCGATGGACAGATAATTACGTCTCCACCTACGCTCCGTTTGGCGTAGTTCGAGCTGCTGAGCTTTTAGGGTGGAGTTGAACCACTTGTGGGACTTACTGTGCCGAGAACGGGGAAAGCTGGAGGGAGGGGCAAAGCGATCACTAGCTTACAGTGAGATCTTCCTCCAGAGAGTGGACAGTCGCAGTTTTAGATAGCGAAGGACGAGTCTCAGCCAGGAATGAGAGGAATGCCTGAGAGTCATGAGTGCTCCATTTCCGGGCAGTCCCGCCGGCCATAGGAGGGACCTTACTACAACCTCTGACTGTGATCGCTGTGTCGATCAAATAATGGTCGGACCAGATACAAGGGGTGATCACAGGATAGGAGAGAATGAGGTTATGAGTTATTATATATATATATATATATATATATATATATATATATATATATATATATATATATATATATATATATATATATATATATAATACTTGGATATAGCTTTGCTTTCTTAAAGACTACTCCGTTAAAAAAAAAAGGGGAGAGAAAGATGTTTTTTCAAACACTGAGGATGCTATTTGGGAGTTTATGAACCAGTGTCTACCACCATCCGCAAACGACAGTATATGGTTATACTGCTTGCTACTCTGATTCATGCATGTGAATCTATGAAGGATACCCCAATACTGGATAAGAAAACAAGTTACTTACCTGTAACTTCAGTTATCCAGTATTGGTATCTTTTATAGATTCACATGCACCCACCCTAGAATTCTATCCTTGGGACTTACATATTGCACAGCAACAAATTTTGATTATGCTCAAACGAGAATAGACTTGTTTCGGTTCATACGTAAATTAAAACTACAAAAACATTTCTGGAACTGTAACAGAAAAACCGCTGAAAAAGAGACCGGCACTGGAACTGACAACATATTATCTATTGCCGACATGGTAACTCTAGGGGATATGAATGCACTGGAGTACGACGAATCATCAAGCCAACTGACTCCAGGTGAAATAGCGAACCAAGCAAACTTGAACACACACCAGACGGTCACAACACATTTTAAAAACGTAATAAAGGAACTAAAAGAGTTATCACTAATGAGCACTAGAGACTTTTGTACCAAAAATCACAATCAGAGACAAGAATAGAATGCACTGATGTTAAAAATCAAAGCCAGAACTGACATTGTAGTGAGATGGTCAGATAAAGGTGGGAATATTGTGCTGTGGCCTCTCAAGATGTACAACGAGGAAGCAACGTTTCAACTACACGATCACGAATGTTATTGCAGAGTGAGCCCCACCTTGATTGTTGAAATCCAAGAAAGGTACCATGCAGAACTATATAGGTGGAAAGGCATGGGCTTGATCAATAAGCAAGAATTTGAATTTTTGAAAAATGATTATCCTACCATGCCCCAATTATATTTGATACCAAAGGTACATAAAAACCCTACACGACCTCCTGGGAGACCAATAATCTCGGCCATTGGCGGATTATTTGAAAATACTAGTACATATGTGGACCACTTCCTACAACCCTATGTCCAAGACTTACCGGCCTATGTACAGGACAGTGGGGATTTCCTTAGAAAATTGTATGATTTTGACTGGAATGAGGAATATATATTTATAACTTTGGATGTGCAGTCTTTATATACAAGTATTCGACATACTGATGGTTTGAGAGCTTTACAACATTACCTCAACAAGAGACCGATTTCACTGTACCAACACTCTTTGATGTTATTACAGATGGTGGAGTGGTGTTTGAATAACAATACATTCCTTTTTGACAAACTGCATTATAAACAGCTACAAGGTTCGGCTATGGGTACTTGCTTCTCCCCCAGTTATGCTAATTTGCATATGGGCTGGTGGGAGGAGCAAGTACTGGCAACCACACAGGAAACTAACATGAAAGAACACGTTATACTCTATAAACGCTATATAGATGATATTTTCATCTTATGGAAAGGGTCAGTTGAGAGTGCTGAAGCATTCGCCACAGAAATAAATGACAATGCGCTGAATCTAAAGTTCACATGTTCCACAAGCACAGAGACCATCCAATTCCTAGATTTAGAACTGTATGTAGAGCAGAACAAGATACAAACCAGAACATACAGGAAACCTACGGCAGGAAATGCAGTGCTACATGCACAAAGTTTTCACCCAGTCAAACTCAAGGAGTCGATCCCCTACGCAGAATGTCTGCGTATGACCCGCAATTGCAGCACAGTAGCAGGTGCACATGGCAAAAGCCAATCTTTTTGAGAGGCTTGGTAAAAGAGGGTACACAACATCTACCTTGGCTAAGGCAGAACAGAAATGTAAAAACAAGAACAGGAAAGATCTTTTATTTGTAACTAACGAGGCAAATAAAGGTAGCCAACCTAAGTCCACTGCTAACATTCCTAGAATGATAACTGGATACAACACATATCACAACTATGTTAGGAGAATTTTGCAAAAACACTGGCCACTAATACGCAATGACCCTGTAATAGGCCAATTGAATGGTAACACACCTTCAATTACATTCAGAAAGGCAAAGTCGATGCGAAGCCAATTGGTCTGTAATGCACCGGCGGTGGTCAAAAATGTTGCATGGCCCCCGACCCAGAAAGGTTTCAAAAAGTGCGCTAAATGTAAAGCGTGTAAACAAGGTATCAATACTAAAGAGGTGATAGTACCCTTTAGAAATAGATCCTACATGATCAGAGGCGGATACTCTTGTAAGACAGAGTATGCTGTCTATGTACTTGTTTGCAGCTGTGGGAAGCGCTATGTAGGAAGTACCATCCATCAGGCCCACGTCAGAATCCTACAGCACTTACGAGCCATAAACAATGATGATCAAACGTACCCAGTGGCCAGACACATTAATAAGGTACATGAAGGCAACATAAAACATCTCTCCTATTTTGTAATCGACAGTGTCCCAAAGAACCCCAGAGGAGGTAACCGCAGGTTAGCCCTAAAACGCCTGGAATCCAGGTATATTATCTTGCTGGATTCTAAGATCCCGAATGGATTAAATTTGGATGAAGCGTTAACAGTACATTTATAGTCCAGCGCAGCCCTTTTCCTTAACTGAGACCCACTCCTTAAATACATCTGCAACTTCATTTATGTAGATACTTTAATTTTAGCTTAAATTTCCTTTATGCACACATTATCCAACACACTATCACTTTAAGAGACAGGACAGATTATACCCTCTACATGCACAGAGAGATACATTGAAAACAAGCTAATGATACAAATAGACATCCAAATGGGTTGATAACGAGGCATCTATGCCTATATTGTTTTTACTTAAATGACAATTACCTTACTCCACTAGGAGATGAGGCTCGTTCATATTTGGGCTCAACTGATACGATTGAAGCTTAGTTCCATAGCTTAGTTCCATTTAACTTATAACAAACACTCAATGCAATTTAGTTTGATCAATATACTGTGCTATGTATTTGTTTTGGCACATGGAACTTTGTTTATGAGTGCTTTCTACAAAGTAGTGGCTCGCACTTAGACACAGCCCTAAACCCATAACCATAGAACCAGGATGTATGATAATCATTGTATTTTATTTATGTACTGTCATTAATTGCGACTATAATTTAACTCTGTGCTTGATCTCCAATGAATTATATTTGTGAATGGTTAAGAGCTTGATATTATTTTACCCACGTTTGAACATAAGCACGTTAATGCCGTTTTTGCAATGTGTCATAATTGTAGAAATCGGCTTACTTATAACTCTGTTTTGGCTGACGGATACAATGTAAAAACATGATATCACCATCGAGATAAAAAGAAAAATAGGAGTGTTTTACAATGTTAGAATTGTGAATGTGATATGCAATCGAATGAGTGCTTTTAACTCTTCTATATCCATTCTGTCTAGTGTCATGACTCATGGTTACTATGGTGACGAACAGCCAGTCACACCATAGGGTTGGTAAGAGGTGTTGGAATGCATAAAATATGTCAGCTGAACAAAATCAACAAAGGAGGGAGGTAGAGTAGTAGAAGTAGGATTCTTACTCCACAAGATAATATGTATAAACAAAAGGAATCCTACCAGAGGAGAAGTGCTACCCATGGAAGGTATGGGAGCACTCAGGGTTTTGTAAAATACCCCTCACACACCAAAAGGCCCCTTGGTGTCATGCTTCATCATCGGGGTCTTCGCACCCCTCTAACTGGATGCGGGGTGCTGCGACCTACGACTACGCGGGAGCACTTGTCAAATGACTATGTGTGGTGTGTGTGGTGCAAGTGAGTGATAATGTGAGTGGTGGTGGGTAGTGAAGAGTTAAAAAGTACCTGGCTCGTAGGTGAAAATTTTTTATTCAGGACCTCGAGCTGGCACTATTAAAAGAAGTGATGTGCGAGGTAAATCTGTCGTGATAATGAACAGTACCTCATGTGTGCGTCGACATGTTTCGGGGCTGGCGCCCCTTCAGGACGGGAGCACAACTTCCCCACCTTACTCACGTTTTACTATTTGTAACTTTAAAAATTATGGTTAATTAAATAAAAGTGACAAAAAAATTACAAGTGGTATATAGGCTATAATGTGCCTACAGCGGATTTTGGCTCAGGATACATGCAGTTGCATGACCTGAAAAATGGAAAAAGAAAACAAAAGAAAGGTCACCCAAGGTCTGGGAGGTTCTACAGGTGCAGTCACCTGGAACAACCTTATAGTACAGTTGCCCTGTAAAGGAAAATAACTCACAAAACATACATGGAGTGTCTCCTTTACGCGCTTGCGCATGCTCCACACGAGTCTATGCGCATGCGCGAGAGTGGGACACTTGAGGCAGCAGCGCTCGCACAGACAGGGGCGTTTCTTCGCCCTCCGTATGAACCAACTATTTCCAGGCATTACAACCAGCCCTCAAACGGTAATCAGGCCGGCGGTCAGCCCATATTTGGGCACCACACCTAATCCGGCAATTACATTTTGGGCTAATTAATCAATTCCATCTGGTATATATACCTCGAGTAAAAGGCTCTGACAACCATACGAGCGGAGCAGCGCGAGGGGTAAGAAGGTGGCAATTTCGTCCCTACTTTGTGAGTATTTCAAAAGGGCTAACAAGACTTCACTTCCTAACCAAGTAAGAACTAATCACTAAATCTCGTTCCTGTTACTTTTATTTCTCCACTCAGATTGCACAAAGTAGCAATCAACCCCCAGACGCTTCTATGAGCTCATGAAGCAATCAACTCTTTTCTATTGAGTATGACCTACATTTTCTTTGGTATCTTGTTATATTTACAACATCTTATGTGTTCTCTATGTCGTATGTTTTGTGAGTTATTTTCCTTTACAGGGCAACTGTACTATAAGGTTGTTCCAGGTGACTGCACCTGTAGAACCTCCCAGACCTTGGGTGACCTTTCTTTTGTTTTCTTTTTCATTTTTCAGGTCATGCAACTGCATGTATCCTGAGCCAAAATCCGCTGTAGGCACATTATAGCCTATATACCACTTGTAATTTTTTTGTCACTTTTATTTAATTAACCATAATTTTTAAAGTTACAAATAGTAAAACGTGAGTAAGGTGGGGAAGTTGTGCTCCCGTCCTGAAGAAGGGGCGCCAGCCCCGAAACATGTTGACGCACATATGAGGTACTGTTCATTATCACGACAGATTTACGTCGCACATCACTTCTTTTAATAGTGCCAGCTCGAGGTCCTGAATAAAAAAATTTCACCTACGAGCCAGGTACTTTTTAACTCTTCACTACCCACCACCACTCACATTATCACTCACTTGCACCACACACACCACACATAGTCATTTGACAAGTGCTCCCGCGTAGTCGTAGGTCGCAGCACGCCGCATCCCGTTAGAGGGGTGCGAAGACCCCGATGATGAAGCATGACACCAAGGGGCCTTTTGGTGTGTGAGGGGTATTTTACAAAACCCTGAGTGCTCCCATTCCTTCCATGGGTAGCACTTCTCCTCTGGTAGGATTCCTTTTGTTTATACATAAAATATGTCAGCATCACTTTGTGCAGATGAAGTGAGCAAGGCGGAGGCTTCCGCCGAAAGGTGTCTTTTTGCAGCATCATGGAATAAACTATTTTTCTTGAGTTGAAAATTCATGGTGTCGGTGCCTTCCGTAATTGGTGTGGAGTTGGACTGGTAATCAATATATCTATATATATATATATATATATATACACAATACTTGGATATAGCTTTGCTTTCTTAAAGACTACTCAGTTTTTAAAAAAAGGGGAGAGAAAGATGTTTTTTCAAACACTGAGGATGCTATTTGGGAGTTTATGAACCAGTGTCTACCACCATCCGCAAACTACAGTATATGGTTATACTGCTTGCTACTCTGATTCATGCATGTGAATCTATGAAAGATACCCCAATACTGGATAAGAAAACAAGTTACTTACCTGTAACTACAGTTATCCAGTATTGGTATCTTTTATAGATTCACATGCACCCACCCTCTTCCCCGGAGAGTCAGTTCTCTAATTTTGGGATACTCATTTCCCACTTGTGCTAACGAAAATATGAGGAGAACTGGCTCTGCAGAGAGGGTTCTAGAGGGTGCTGTAAGTTGATTGGTTGGGGCAAAATCTTTGGTCCTTTTGGCATAATGAGGTAGATAGGCTACTACAGTTTAGGCCTCAGGCCTTTCTCTTAGGCCTACTACTATAATTTACCTTTGGTACTGCTTTTTTATATACCGTGGGACTCCCGCCTCGGCGACGGGGAATGATTCAGGCATGTGAATCTATGAAAGATACCTATACTGGATAACTGAAGTTACAGGTAAGTAACTTGTTTTCTTCCATACTGAATCAGAGCTTGCAAAGGGATAGTGACAAGAGAATACGGGATAGAGCATCCATTGGTAAAGGCGGGTTTGCTCAACCTACCAGTTGAAAGAATATCAGGAGGTCCAATATATTCTCAAATGTTTTCGAGAGCAGCTTCAATGAGTCATGGGCTCCAGGGACACGGAAAAGATATAGAATTGCGTGGAGTATCTGGTTACGTTGTTGCGTGGCAAGGGATTTGGATGCTGTAGAGGCTGATGAGACCATTGTAGCACATTTGTTTACAGATTTGTTTCAGAAAGGATTGTCCTACAGAACAGTGAACTGTTACTGATCAGGTGTTTTTGCTGGTCATTCTTTGGTGAAAGGTTTTGTCTATAGGTAAGTGCCCTTTATTGTGTAGAGTGATGAAAGGGATCAGGTTGAAGAGACCTCCTAAAGCAAGGTATAACTCGGTGTGGGGTGTGGATTTCATTTTCAAATTTTTTTGAGAGATGGTCTGGAAATAAGAATCTTGGCATTAGGGATCTAACTTGGAAGTTAGCAACTTTATTGTGTATGGTTTCTTATAAAAGGGTTTCGGATATCGGGGATCTAGATGTTGGTACCAGATTTTATAAACCACAATGAGCTCTGTTTGAGATTTGGAGGCGAACGAAGACTGTTTGTGTCAATTTTTTTAATCCTAGGTTTGAAGCTTGCCCTAATTTATGTATAGTCAAGTGCCTGAAAGAGTGTAAAACTAGAGTCGTGGAGAATAGGTGCGATGGAGTGGATCAGTTGTTGATCTCATGTGAAACCGTTCAAAGGTGTTTAATCAGCTACTATGGCTAGATGGGTGAAATCAGTAATGAAGGAAGCAGGTGTAGATTTAAATCAATTTGCAGTGCATTCTGTCAGGTGTGCTATGGCTAGTAAGGTTTACATTAATGTGGGAGACTAGAGGAGATTTTAAAAGCAGCTGATTAGTTGAATGCAGAGGTTTTTAGAACATTTTATTTCAAACCAATAGAGCATGTTTCAAATGGAGTGTTGAAAAGGTTTGAACATGCATAGTGCTAGCCTCCTGTCTTGCCATAAAATGTCAATTCTCATAGGTTTTTCTTCACAGAGAATCATTATTTTATTAAAAACAAGGAGGCTAATATTATACCTCCCTCTTGCTCTGGAAGTTTGGTTGAAGAAGTTTGAGGTAATAAGTAGCAACAGAAGCTTAAAGAAAGGAGATAAACAATAAAGGATGATCGTATTGATTAAGGCACATTTTAATGAGAGTTAATATTTGCAGAGAATTAGGAACTAAATGTGGTCATGAGTAATGCAAGAAGAAAGTGGTTGCTGCTAAGAAGTGATGAATAAAAGGATTATGCTAGCCTCCTTGTCTTTATTAAAATCATGATTCTCTGCAGTAAAACCTATGAGAATCAACATTCTACTTCACTGTTGTTGGGTCTACTTTGTGGCTTATGAACAAATCTATGATTCCTAACTGTGGGTTCTTCATTGATAGTCCCATATATATAAAATATTTTTGGGGCGATTTCCAAATGTGTATTTCAAAGAAAAGTATATATTTCCTGAAATGTTATAACAACCAGTGCCTGTCTGTACGTACCCTAATTAGAGTATAAAATAAAGCCTTACAAACTTGGTTCAAAAAGCCTTTTTTTTTAAATTATTTTTTTATATATTTTTTTTATTTTAACAGTAAGACAAGAGTAGGCATTACAGATATCAGGTGTCACACAGTAAAATGCAGAACAGGGCCAGGCGGGGGGAAATATACATACAACAATCACCGTAAGGAACACATGACCTATCGCGATTACGCATATTAGAGAAAGAGAAATAAACAGTCTATCCAAAGCAATCCCACCCGCGCGACCCCCGTCTTCAATGTTACAGGACAATCAAAGCCAGTGTAGACACCCGACAATAAAGGATTCGTGGAGAATAAACAGCCCACCTCTCGTAGAAAGGAAAAAGGAAAGACAAAAGGGCCATAGAACACAACAAAGGCAAAATAAAAAAACCCTCCCCTAACCCCCCACCCTGCACCCCTGCAATGGCTACGGCCTAACCCCACTAGCAGCGTGCCTGTCGCCCAAGAACTACCCTAAAAGAAGGGAAAAGAGAAAGTGGAGGGGGAGAAAGCAAACACACCCATACCCCCCGCCAATAGCTACCACCTCGAGACGTGATAAAACCAATATTCAGCAAATATACAAACCAGTCGGGGGAGTATGGTCAATAACCACCCAACTCCCGTCACAGTATAGGCACTACCCCGGCATTGCTTAAAGCTATTATATCAAATCCAAGCGATCAAGTTCAGCCCTGGCCAGTACGGTCTTTCATAAGAGTCTTTTTCACTCGAGCCGCCATTTTGATGGAAAAGGCAGAGCGTTCATAAAGGTTCATGTCAGTGCAGTAGGATCGAAAACAGGATAAAAGTTCACGACTCGAACGAGGAAAGGTGTCCAAGAACAGCGAGTATCTCAAACAGTCACTGAGGAACTCGTTACCACACAGAAGGCCGTCCATAGATGTATTAGGCGGCAGCAGAATCGAGCAAGAGACGCTGGCGATAAGCACGGGCTGGCTTTCGTTAATTGGGGACCGCCAAGGCTCATTAAATCCGGGATCTGCACGGGGACCTCGACCTCAGATGTGCAGTGCAGCGCTGGCACCACAGCTAGCTGGAAACTTAACGAAGAGTAGTCCTCCAGTCCCAGGATACCGTCCACTTTCACAATCAGTGTCCGGAACACAGCGATGGTGTGCGAATGGAGCGCCCCAATGGCGGCCATAACGGCCTGCAACGATGGCGTGCCTTCCGTCCGCTCCATCCCCTCTCAATAGGCGACAGAGCAGGACTTGAACCCCGGAGGCCGGCTACTCCGGGGCAACAGGCCACGCAAAGCCGATGTAGAACAGTGGGCGCTCCTCGTCTTACAGAACACACCTTCGCCGTCAGAGAGGGCCCCAGCCCGTCTACCCCGGGAGGGCAGCAAGGTCTCCGGGCACCGGACCCCCACCACGGCAGCCGGTGTGGCACACTGGCGTGTCCTCGGTGTAGACCGTTCAAAGGATCGTCACAAAAAAATCAACAATTCAGGCACTCTTCGGGAGACCGGGCTCAGTCCAGGTCTCACGGCCGATGTTGATCAATTCCAACCCGGATAGTCTAGAAATCGAGGCCCCGGCTTCCACACGTTGTTAGGCCGAGAATGGAAACACGGCGTATCGTCGTCAGCCAATGAGGTAGAAAACTCGGGATTGTACCTTTAGAAGCAGAAAAACTTCATGAACAAGGAAATCAGGTGTGAGTTCAGGATTAAAGGCAGGATAATCGAGCTGCTGGCGGAGGTCGGCGGAGCCGGGAGCTTACGCGGCCATCTTGATTGCTAGCGTGGCTCCTCCTCCTCAAAAAGCCTTTTTAATTGAAATAACAAATCAATAAATGTGGTTAGGTAGCCTTTACTCTACTTATGTTGCTTGTTAGGATTGAAATGCGGTGTTAATTTCGGAGAGTTCTTTTTTCTATACCATTTATCAAGGACTCCTAAACAAACAGCTTTGCAGCTTTGTTTAAATTCTTCCAGCAGCGTTTTAAGAGTTTTCTGGATTTCTCTGTTTCCTGAGGCACCAATCAACAATTCAAATTGTCACCTTGCTGCCCCTGACACATGCACCCTCTCCCGAGGGACAAATTCCTTTAAACATTAACTGTGTTTCATATTGTTGGTCTGCTAACAAAGAACATGTTCTCCGTGTCATTTGTGGATAAAAGCCTTTTAGAAAACTGAAGTTGGGAGGGGCACTCGCTTGGAATAAACTTGGCCTTACGTGAAAGCATGGAATTTGTAGATTCTTCTTTCAATACCTAGCAAGATTAGACAGATATACCCCGCAAGCTGGAGAGTGGCAGGGGAACCTGGAGCAGAGGTGGGCCCACTACATGAAGACAGTAGAGCAGGCGAGGGAAAAGTGAGAGTTACTGATGGTTGACAATATGCTCTGTGCTGCTGAGATGGCAGGGCAAATAGGATCACAGCTGGACCCGCACCGTCTCTATTTAATATGGATGAGGGCAGTTTCATATTTAGACCGCACTCAATATGGTGAACCATTTCAGTGAGTTATCACATCCAGCAGCAAAACCAAGGATGACACAGGGCCTGTGGTCATAAGTTGCAGTCTTACATCTATCTCCCTTTCAAGATCAAGTGGCACCACTTCTTAGTCTTCAGTGGCAATCTACCAGAGACGCCTCTGAGTCGGGCCATCCCACACCTGAGGACTTATCAACCCCGAGGAAGTTCAGTTAAGAGGAGTGAACCTCATCCCATATGGTGATCTTACACCTGAATGCTGACTTTCTGCCTATAGATGCAAATAAAGCACTTGAGAACCACTCCACTATTACATTGACAAAGGTAGTCTGTAGCATGAACAGAGTCTACTCCCTTGGACGTCATTTCTGTGAACGGCATTCCATCACACAGTGGAGTGATGAACAAAGCCTCCGGATAATTCAGTTTTAATGTTCATAATATTTGAATATCTGTGGCCTAAAGCTCCTAGTCCTATTTCAATCTGGTGTCAGGGCTACTGAAGCCATCCACAAAGGTTTTCTTATCTTGAGCCTTAGTAATTGTCAACACATGAAAACTAGTATCTGATAAGGACACAGTCTGACCCAAATGTAATCCTCCTCAAGATTATGAAGTACTATCGACGGTATGTAAGACAAGCCCTTCATCCTCATTCATCACTACTCGCATCAATAAAGGCAAGCAGATTGAGGCCTTAAGGAACATATTTTGCATCTTCAGGCACACTGGTTAGTACTGCAAACGGCACAGCTTACTAGTGCCCTGTACATGTCTCTGTAACACTCTGTGAAAAGCTTTCTTTTCAAAGACTGACGAACAATGTTTTGAAAAGACTTAATGGCTTTGGATCACATTATCCCAGGAGGATAATGCACAACTTTCTGCTCATGGCTATTGCAGTGGAGATTCATAGAGATGTTCCACTGCTCTGCTTTTACTGGAATAAAAACTGATGGCACGGCATACTAGTATTAAAAGTTATTTTTCTGATAGAGAAATCTAGCTGCATATTCCTTACCTTTCAAATTCACAGACATCAGACTCGATCTGGATTCATTTTTCTTCAAGTATTACATACCCCCGCGTGCTGGTAGGTGGTGTCGGTCGGTGCCGTTGTGACGTCGGCATCACCTGTAAAACACCACCTCAGCAGGTTGACGTCAATTCTTTTCTTTCCGTGCCGGCCAGCGCAGATCCGTGAGGAGAGCTACCCTCTGTCACTTTTTGATAGGCTTTTTACAACATTTTGTTGACCCCTTTTTTGGTGTGTAGGTTTTTCCATCTGTCCAAAAAGACTTCCGTGCTACGCTTGTCACCACACCATGTTGGTGACAGACCCACACCTAGTTTGTCTCTGGTGCCTGGAGCGTGACCACAACTCAGTCTTGCTTTGACTGCAGGGCCATGGCTCCGAAAGCTTTGAGGGACCAGTCGCTAAAGTTGCTTGCGACACTGCGCTCTGAACCACGTTGTTCTTCTCGGTAGTCTCATTCACAGTCCCTGTCGAGAGGAAGGCCCTAGGACCGCTCCGGGAGTCGCAAGTCTTCGTCCTTCTAACCGAAGTAGTCCAGGCGGTCCGGTAAGAAGCACAAAAAAACACGAGCAGTCGAACTGTGCTTTTACTTCTCCTCATCTGTTGGCCGACACGGTAGAGGAGTCTTGGCATTCTAGGCCTTGTTTCGCTGAACCTGTCCCTGGGTCGGCTTCGCACTTCCCTGCCTTCCCTGGAGCCAGAGCCACACCCACCCAGCTTAAAGAATTATGATGCCATGTGCCTTGTATTTGGGTTGCCTGTCCCTGCTGGTCCGCCTTCAGGCCTCAGAGGGGGCTCTGTCGGGTTCCGCACCAGCGGCCACAGCATTGATGACTACTCAACCCCACCGCCCCAATTCATCCCCATGGATCCAGACCAACGCTAGTCGTGCCATTGCGACATTTCCTAGCACTGACACCGATGTCGCCAGCCCCATTTTTATCCCAGAAGACCCGGATCTGTGCCTACTGATTCAGGTACTGTTACCCACAGAACCCTTAGGTCTGTTCTTCAGCCTTATTATGAAGGGTTGAAATGGAGGAAGATTGGGACGGGTAGATGGACCCTTTACAAAACCAGCCTTATCATGACATGTACTGGTACAAGGAATTAGATGAGGCAAGCGGACTGGGTACCTCTTCAGATTCTGGTCTGCTTTCTCCCCCTACTATTGCTGTGGAGGAGGGATCATCATACACTATGGTGTTGCGAAAAATAGCTGAGGTCCTATACCCTCTGCTCCCTTCCATGGTAGTCAAGACGAATATCTTGACAGAGGTCCTGCTGCCAGGTGTTGTCTCCTTGAAACCCTTGCTGCACTTCAAGGAGGCCTTAACTGTCCTACTAGGAACCTGGTCCAAGCCCAGCACAGGGGCTCCTGTGAATAGGACAATTGCCCCCCGCCATCACCCTGCACTGGGCGACCCAAATTTCTTCACCTATCCTCGAGAGCTTAGTGGTCCAAGCCTCTACCTCACACAGCGTGTTCCCTGCCACACCCCCAGACAGGGTATCCAAGAGGCTGGACTATTGGGGTAAGAAACATTTTTTCTTCCACCACCCTTGCATTGCGGTTGGTGAACACCACATTCCTATTGAGCCGTTATTCCCACTCCCTGTGGGAAACGGTTGCGCAAGTGCTGCCACATGAGGCCGTAGGAGGCCCTGGCCATCCTCTCCCAAGCTGTATCAGACTGCAGAGATGAAGCAAAGTTTGCCATTCGTTGTGGTCTTGACATGACCAACTCGTTGGGCAGAGTGATTTCATAGACCGTGGTGTCGATGCCACACCTGGTTGAGAACGTCTAGCTTTTCAAGGGAGTTCCAGGCCTCGCTCATGGACATGCCCTTTGATGGTACCTCTCTTTTCGGAGACGAGGCAGACATGGCGCTGGAGCGCTTTAAGGAATCATGGGCTGCGGCCAAGTCCTTGAGCCTCTCAGTGGCAGAACGTCCCCCATCTGCCTTTCGCCCCTTTCGTGGTAACGGAAGGGGCTTTCAGCCATGCCAGCCACAAGACTGCGCAAGTTCAGCAATCTCTGTGCGGCTAGTTTGGACCCCGTGGGCAGGCAACCAGAGGTCTGACACGATTGGGTCAGAGGCAGACCCCGCTCCCTTCCCCAACCAGACCACAGAGTAGTGACCGATGCGTCACTCCTGGGATGGGGTGGCCATCAGGGAGAGGTGGAGATCAGAGGATGCTGGTCTCCGGTGGAATTCAGACTTCACAACAACTTGCTGGAGCTCCAAGCGATTGGTTTGGCATTGTAAGCCTTTCTTCCTTTAATCACAGTAAAGTTCTCGGACACCACCACCATCTTGTGGTACTGCAACAAACCGGGCAGGGTGGGGTTGTGGATCCTTTGTCAAGAGTCTCTGCTTGAAGGCCCCTGCATCACTGGACATGGCTGGAACAGCAGGACATATTCCTGGTGGTTCAACACCTGGCAGGTTCTCTTCACGCCTGGGTGGCTGTCAATGCCTTGCTGATCACAAATGGAGTCTCCATTCGGAGGTGGCGCAAGGTCTTTTTCCACAATGGGGAGAGCCTTGGTAAGATCTGTTCAGCTCTGCCGAGAACGCGCACCGTCAGCAGTTAATGGGCTGGAGTTTCCAAGGAGGCTCTTGCACTGAGACACTTCATCTTGTGGAGCTCATACCTCCTATTTGCCTTTCAGTCCATACCACTCTTGTCCAGAGTGCTCAAGAATCGGAAGTGACCGGGCCCAAGTCATTCTTGTGGCTCTAGACTGGGCACAAAGAGTCTGGTATCACGAGTGTCTGCAATTTAACAATGATCCTCAGATCAGGTTGCTCCTTCGAAAGGATCTTCTGTCGCAGGGAAGGGTCCTCCAAGTGAACCTGTCAACTCTACACCTTCTTGCATGGAGATTGAGCAGCGGCAGTAGATAGCAATCAACCATTTTACCGAAGTTTGCAAACAAAATGTTGGGCAGGCAGGTGGACCGCAGGTGGACCTCCACCAAGACCATGTACGCCTGCAGGTGAAACCAATTTTAGAATATTGTACCGAAATGTTGCTTTTCATTTTGACTCTTGCTCTGTACTGGGCACTCTCAAAGGGTACCTCTTCACTATGACTGCCTTTCTGAGGCTGCCAGACCGAATCACTGACAACATTTCGATTTCACTAAAATCGACCTACACAAATATCGTGTCTTAAATATAGATTACAATTACATCGACACCCTATACTTATTTATAAATTTACTAAAACATCGATCTCACTATATCGATATACAAAAATGTCAAGTAAACTAATTTCGATCACACTTATATCGAAATACAAAATATCGACAGTCAATAATATATATACCACATTACAAAAACATCCATTACCAAAATATAGACATCAATAATATCGACATTACCTAAATATCGACTTTTCTAAATTATTCTTACAGTTTCTAGAAACATTATACACATTAAATAAATTAATATTATACCCATATAACTAGGTATTTACATAATAAACACTATTAAATAATTATATCTCTCTAAAAAAAAAAATTACTAAATCTATGCAACAATTAAAAATTACTTTTGTTATATATACACATTTTTTTTAACATTATAAATGTTTTAAAGCTATACGATTTAATTACATTATATTTAAAATACTTACTAATACACAAACTCTCTGTATAAACATTTCACATTCAGCAAACTAAACTATTTAAATGAAAAAAATCCAAACTAACCAATAGGAACTGTTTTCTAGGTTTCTAACCAATCACAAACTAACACTAATTAAACATACCCTATATAAAGAGCTACAATTAAGACTCAAAAACCAGCAGAAATTATTCAGCTTCAAGGAAAACTGCACTTATTTCTACTACCCTAAAGATTGTTCTCATACGAATATACTACAAATCAACTAAAAGGAAGTAATGTTATGTTTCTGTATAAAATGTTACATTATGTGCAACCTGCAGTTCATTGTAAATATCTAAAACTGCTTTTCTATCTATCTCTACATATTTCCTAAACAGATTCAAGGTTAACAAATAGATGAACATTTTCTAGAAAAGTACAACAACAAAGTTGAAAAGTAAGTTTATTAACATTCCTCTTTAAACACTAAATAAATGCTAAATCAATAGTTAAAATGTGATAACTAACTCATAAATTCCTACTTAAATGTCTAATTATTGTTTTTTATTAAACACAGACTTAAAATGTGAAATGCTTGTTTAAAAAAATGTTACTTCTATTATATAAACTAAATCTTCATCATACCATTACTTTTTTCCACATATACCTTCACTAATTAAAGCTGCAACATAACAACAAACATTCTACCATCAACAACTAAAAATTAAAACTAGGTAAGCATAGAAAACATGCCCAAGTACTAATATTTATTTTTTAAAGACTCACAATGTTAATATTTAACTGTTTGTATATTTAAAACAGGTATTTTTTAAATGATATATACATCAGATTAAATGTTGCAAACGTTTTCATATTAAAACATAGTACCTTAGCAAATGTGTTATAAAAATACACATATAAACATTCACTAAAATATGCTGCTTTTTCTTTCCACAGACCACTACAATCTATTAAAGCATCAATCAACAAAAAGATCTCCTTTGAAAATCTACTACTTTTGAATAGGTAATTACCCACAAATGTTACATACTTATTTTTTTTCTCTTCTAATAATATGACTATTTCTAATAATATTTAATACACCTTTTCTAGATTTAAGAAAACAACAATGACAGAAGATGCAAGATTTATCTCATCTCAGAAAGGGAAATTTTTGTTATGGTATATGGGGTATACTTCTACTCAGGAAAAACAAAAAGACCTTAAAGTTAACTGGAAATGTACTAAGTATTATTCTAACAAATGCTATGGTCGTGCAACAACCAGAGAAACAAGTGTGATTAATACTACTGAACATAATCATCCACCTAA
Organism: Lissotriton helveticus; assembly: GCF_964261635.1. Classification (NCBI taxonomy): domain Eukaryota; kingdom Metazoa; phylum Chordata; class Amphibia; order Caudata; family Salamandridae; genus Lissotriton; species Lissotriton helveticus. The sequence continues at coordinate 926,023,619 of NC_136070.1, forward strand.
CATCTCTGAAATAGAGGTTAGATCTACTCAATACAATATTAAGGAATTAAGCAAAACCACTGCCTTACCAACTAGTGTAATACTTAAGGAATTAATACCTAGAGAGGCAAGAGGTCAGTTACCAACTATAGCTGCTATAAAAAGAACTATTGCTAGAACCAAAAAATCTAGTAGACCAACAATAGCAACACCTAAAACTTTTGAAGAGGTCATAATTCCACCTGAGCTTACCATAACTCATAATGATGAACCTTTTATCTTCTACGACAACAACAACAAAGATAAAAGGATAATAATGTTTGCAACAAACACCAACCTAAAAAAATTAACTGATAGTCAAACATGGATGATGGATGGCACTTTTAGCATATGCCCTAAACCATTCTATCAATTATATACTATACATGGGCAATTCCACAATACCTGCATACCGTTCATCTATTGTTTGTTACCAAACAAACTTCTACATACACAGAAATATTAAACAAAATCAAAGTAGAAACAAGAGACTTCTTTCCCCTAAAAATTATAATTGAGTTTGAACAAACAATGATAAATTCTATCCTTAAAATATATCCACACACATCCATACAAGGATGTTACTTCCATTTTAACCAATGTATATGGAGAAATCTGCAAAAATTAACACTTCGTGTTGAATATGCAACCAATATTACATTTGCATACCAAATAAAACACCTCATTGCCCTAGCATACGTGCCAATAACCATGTGGCTGAACACTATAATCTTTTAATAGAAAGTCCTTTCTATACACAAAATGAACAAAAATTGGCTCCACTTTTGGAGTATTTTGAGGATACCTGGGTGGGGAGACTACACCGGTCAGGCCACAGACGACAGCTTAAATTCCTAATTCCTTGGTGGAATGTATATCTACCAACTCTAAATAAAGAGGCCAAAACAAATAACGCAGTGGAGGGTTGGCATAATGCCTTTCCATCTTCAACTGGCCGAACAACTCCTACACTACACAAACTACTAACAGCAATACAAAAAGAACAAAGTTTCCAAGAGTTAAGAATGGAGCAATCCATTCTACAATTAAAACCCAAACTATCAAGACAAACAGCTCAAATGTACAAATATTTACAACAACAAGTACAACTTTACCCCACAACAAGAGGACTAGAATACTTAAAAATGATAGCCAAAACACTAAACTGAAAATAATAACCCAAAAAATTGCTGGACATTTAAAAAATGGTTTAAATGAAACCAAACCATCTTATTTACAAATTATAAGATATTCTTTTTTTCTAAAAATTATAAATATATATTAATTTTTAGCCAAGAAAAATATCTAACTCAACTGAATATTTTTTTTAATTGAACATTTCCCAACCCACAACATTTAATAACATAAATGCATTTACCTTTTCACAACAACGTAATTAGCAAATCCAATGGTCCATAACAATCCATGCAGTAATAAATACACAGCATTAAAAAAAAGTGGCCCAATACAATGCAAAAATACAACTGTTCGAAATACATCCGAAATCCCAATAATTCGATAAATCTGAATCCCTCAAAAACCCGAAAAAGGCTATAGAATTTTTTAAACGCTCCAGAAACCCAAATAAATCATCGATTTGTAAACCACATAGCAGTTACAGCAACTGAAATGCACTTCTTTAAAAAAACAAAAACGTAACAGCTCGGAAACGGAAATGGCTGTTTCCAAAAACGTACCAGATAAAAAAAATCCTTCCCACCTACATAAAACTTAGAATAATACATTATTAATACCTAGAACATACATATATCTAACAAAAAATTGATAAAAATCCACAAACACAATAACTCCAAGGCCGTTACTGAGAAAACGCTAAGAAAAGGTAAAAACATTAATAACCAACTACATACGAAGTTAACCCTAACATAGTAGTCCACAAACAACAAATAACAAAGTACTACCTTCAAAATTCCCTTAAATTAGTTAAAATATAACAAATAGCAATCTTACCTTTTCAGACGTGAAGTAGCTTCCAACCGGGAGCTTGAATCTTCCAAAATGACCCAAAAAGACTAAGAGCGGTTACAAAATAAAACACCCAAATGATAGTATTATCCAAATAATAGTTAAATAAATGTCAAATTAATTTGTTGTACTAATAGAAATTTGTTAAAACTGTATAATTAGTTTTGCTGTATTTATCCTATGTATTAATTTTTCTAGAAAAATATTATTTTGATATAATTTTTTTATTACATTAATTATTAATATATTTTAATATTTAATGTTATAATAAAACAAAACATAATGTGTTTAAATTAGTGAAAATAAGTGTTATTTTTCATTATTTATATACTAATTGTGACTAATATGTTTAGTGTATTAATATTAATATTATAAAATTAATATTAATAAATTAAAAATATATAACAGATATTATAATTTAAAATGTTTGTAAAATATACATTGTAGTATATGAACTATAAATATTATCTGTTATTTGAAAATATATCTACATATATAACATATATTGAAGTTCACATTTATATGTAACAAATATATTACTATATCATTTATTAACAATTGGGATGTATTGTAATTTCTCTTAAAATGTATATACTCTATATAGTATATTGTTCAATGTTTTCTCATTTACTATATAATTTACATACACCACAAATGAAATTTACTGAAAAGGTATCAAAATTAAAAAGAAAATTGTGACAAATTATATTTATTTTTTTGTTTAAATTGTATAAAATCATTTTTTAAACATGTATTTGCTTTAATTACAATATGAACAAATAAATAAAAAATGTGTTTAAAACTGTCATTTTGGTCTACTACCCATTATTAAAGAATTACTACCAATATATAAAAAATTTAAATTTGTTACTATATATTTATTTTTATTTTACATATGTAATTAACTATTACTATCAATTTACTATTCACACATAAATATACAATTTATTTAATTGGATACTGAACATGAAACATTTACTTATCCAAATCCAATATAAATTTTTTTTATTAATACTTAACACTTAACCTATTAAATTAACTATTCTAACTCCAATCTACATTTAATTAGGGTAGTTGCTGAACACTGAACCTATTTAATTTACTATTCGAACTCCAATCTACATTTAATTAGGGTAGTTGCTGGACACTGAACCTATTTAATTTACTATTCTAACTCAAATCTACATTTAATTAGAGTAGGTGCTGGACACTGAACCTATTTAATTTATCATTCCAACTCCAATCTACATTTAATTAGGGCAGGTGCTGGACACTGAACCTATTTAATTTACTATTCCAACTCCAATCTACATTTTATTAGGGTAGGTGCTGGACACTGAACCTATTTAATTTACTATTCCAACTCCAATCTACATTTAATTAGGACAGCTGTTGGACACTGAACCTATTTAATTTACTATTCCAACTCCAATCTACATTTAATTAGGACAGGTGCTGGACACTGAACCTATTTAATTTACTATTCCAACTCCAATCTACATTTAATTAGAGTAGGTGCCGGACACTGAACCTATTTAATTTACTATTCCAACTCCAATCTACATTTAATTAGGGCAGGTGCTGGACACGAAACCTATTTAATTTACTATTCCAACTCCAATCTACATTTAATTAGGGTAGGTGCTGGACACTGAACCTATTTATTTACTATTCCAACTCCAATCTACATTTAATTAGGGCAGGTGCTAAACACTGAACCTATTTAATTTACTATTCCAACTCCAATCTACATTTAATTAGGGTAGGTGCTGGACACTGAACCTATTTAATTTACTATTCCAACTCCAATCTACATTTAATTAGGGTAGGTGATGGACACTGAACCTATTTAATTTACTATTCCAACTCCAATTTACATTTAATTAGGGCAGGTGCTAAACACTGATCCTATTTAATTTACTATTCCAACTCCAATCTACATTTGATTAGGGTAGGTGCTGGACACTGAACCGATTTAATTTACTATTCCAACTCCAATCTACATTTAATTAGAGTAGGTGCTGGACACTTAACCTATTTAATTTATTATTCCAACTCCAATCTACATTTAATTAGGGCAGGTGCTGGACACTGAACCTATTTAATTTACTATTCCAACTCCAATCTACATTTTATTAGGGTAGGTGCTGGACACTGAACCTATTTAATTTACTATTCCAACTCCGATCTACATTTAATTAGGACAGGGGCTGGACACTGAACCTATTTAGTTTACTATTCCAACTCCAATCTACATTTAATTAGGGTAGGTGCTGGACACTGAACCTATTTAATTTACTATTCCAACTCCAAGCTACATTTAATTAGGGCAGGTGCTAAACACTGAACCTATTTAATTTACTATTCCAACTCCAATCTACATTTAATTAGGGTAGGTGCTGGACAATTAACCTATTTAATTTTCTATTCCAACTCCAATCTACATTTAACCACTTCGATGCTAAGCATGAACTTGGACTTCAATGCAATTTCCATTGAAGTCAATGGAAACTCCATGACGAGCTGAGCTCGTCATGAGCGTCGAAGGAGTTAATTAGGGTAGGTGCTAGACACTGAACCTATTTATTTACTATTCCAACTGCAATCTACATTTAATTAGGGCAGGTGCTAAACACTGAACCTATTTAATTTACTATTCCAACTCCAATCTACATTTAATTAGAGTAGGTGCTGGACACTGAACCTACTTAATGTATTATTCCAACTCCAATCTACATTTAATTAGGGCAGGTGCTGGACACTGAACCAATTTAATTTACTATTTTAACTCCAATCTACATTTAATTAGGGTAGGTGCTGGACACTGAACCTATTTAATTAAACATAATATTCCAACTCCAATCTACATTTAATTAGAGTAGGTGCTGGACACTGAACCTATAGAATTTACTATTCCAACTCCAATCTACATTTAATTAGGATATTAGCTGGACAATTAACATATTTAATTTACTATTCCAACTCCAATCTACATCTATTTAAGGTAAGTGCAGTGAACTCTAACTATGTAGATTTGTGTTAAGTTCCCACCTGTATCCCCTATAAAACAAAATTTCCACTCATAAACAGTTATAAGTAAATGTAAATTAAAATTTCACAAATATTAATCTAATTTTTAAATTTGTAATCATATTTCTATATTATTATTTTACTAAATATTAACATATCTATATTAATATTGTAACCACTCCCCAACTTTATCCCATTTAACACAATAATCCACGTTGAAATTTAAATATTTATTAAATACTTTTCAAATAAAAATTTTGAAAATTTTAATTGTAATTCAAATTTTTTTCGACATTCATATTTTTTATTTGTGATTTCCTTTTAAAACATCTTTTTTATACTTATTTTTTTCAAACACCACCCTTATCCCCTATAAACTCAACCTCCCGCTCCAACAAATTGTAAAAAATTTCTATTTTCTAAAATCATCTTTCAAAATATAAAATTAGCTTTTTTAATTCTATTAAACTATTTTCCAAAATATATATTTTTTATGTAATACTTTTTAATACACTCACCACCCTTATGCCCTAAAACCCAACATCCAGCTCCAAAAATTTAAATAGATTTTCAAATTTCAAATTTCCTATTTATAAATTAAAATTTCATATTTCAAATTTTTCATTTCGAATTATCATTTATAAAAATATATATAGTGTTATTTTTAAATGTCTTAATTTATATATCTAATACACTCCCCACTCCTATCCCCTATAAACCCAACATCCCGCTCCTAAATTTTTTATTGATTTTCTAAATTCAAATTTCATATTTCAAATTTATATTTTCATATTTCAAATTTTAATTTTCAAAATCTATTTTATATAAATTGTTTTGCAAAAAAATATTTAATTTATATATTTCATACACTCCTCACCCTTATCCCCTATAAACCCAACATCCCGCTCCTAAAAATTTCATATATTTTCTATTTTCATATTTCATATTTCAAATTCATAATTTCATATTTCAAATTTTAAATTTCGAAATCTATTTTATATAAATGTATTTGCAAAATAATATTTAAATGTATATTTTTCATACACTCCCCACCCTTATCCCCTATAAACCCAACATCCCGCTCCTAAATTTTTTATATTTTTTCAGATTTCAAATTTCTAATATTTAATTTTGCATTCAAATTTCTATAAAATATTTTTTTACATTAATTTTTTGAATATTTATATTTTTAATACACTCCCCACCCTTATCCCCTATAAACCCAACATCCCGCTCCTAAAATTTATAATACTTTATATAAATATTTTATATTATAATTAAACATTATAGCAAATTTATATAACATTTTTTATTAATAATATATTAAACACATATATTTTAAAATGTCGATATTTTGACATTTCGACATTATATATGTCGATATTTCTATCATCGACATTACTTATCTCGATATTGACTATACATTCCTATCGATATTTTTAACAACGATATTTAGAACATCGATATTTCTTACCTTCGATGTTTCAAACTCGATATTAGTGCAAATCGACATTAACTCAATATTTTGACTGTGTACCTGCCAGACCAACCATCATTATTTAAATCTCCTATTATAAATAGATTCCTCAAAGGCTTTGTACATATGTTCCCACCTTCTCATTTCATGATGCCTCAGTGGGACCTTAATGAGGTTCTTATCTTCCTGATGTGTGCTCCATTTGAACCTCTGCACAACTGCCCCCTCCAGCTGCTTACCATCAAAACAGGCTTTTTAGTGGCAATGACTTCTGTCAGGAGGGTGAGCCAATTACAGCCTTTGTCATCCAAGCCTCCTTATCTGACCATATGCTCAGATAAATTGGTGCTTTGTACTAGGGCCTCTTTCCTCCCGAAAGTGGTAACACCATTCCATGCGCTGCAATCTGTCACTTTGCCCATTTTCTCCGTTCCCCTCTAAAGAAGAGCAACTCCAACGTCTGGACCCAAAAAGAGCGTTGTCGTTCTACCTTGACCGGACTAAAGAGGTCCGAGTGGATGACCAACTCTTCATGGGGAACGAAGAAAGGTTGTACGGTGCAGAATTACCATCTCGCGATGGGTTGTCCTGCTTCAAAATTTGCTACGCTGTAGCCAGAAAGCAGCCTCCTGAAGGCTTAAGGGCTCATTCCACCAGAGCTGAGGCTGCTACCATGGCATTTCAATGTGGAGTTCCAGTTCTCGACATTTGCCAGGCAGCAATGTGGGCATCCCTGCACACGTTTACCAAGTACTACTGCCTGGATGGTCCAGTCTGCAGGGTTGGCCTTTTTGGCTGCTCTGCCCTGCAGGACTTCGTGTTCTAAAATTGTCCGCAGTCCCTCCTCCAGTAATGCGGAGCCAACCAACACCACCTAACGGCACGCAGGGGTATTGCTTGAAGAAAAATCTTCTGGATCCAGTCTGATGCCTGGGAAATTCAGAGGTAAGGAATCTGCATATAGTTCATGTCTCTACCAGAAAAGGCGTTACCAAAGGTAAGTAACTTCTCTCTCTTGTGCAGTATAATCCAAGCACTCAAGGAGAGTCGGAAGGATACACCAAGACAGACAAATGCATTATTTGAGAGATGAATACTACACTGGGATGAGCTGAGAAGTGATCAGCAAATCCTCAAGCCAATGGCTGGAAGAGGCTGGTTAAACATGGAGAATAGAGGAAAGAATTGACCCAAAGGGCCACTGTTTGTAATAGGTCATTTGAGCTGTAGTGCTATCAAAAAGATCTAAAAATAGTAGTCTCCCATTTGATGATGAAATTGTTTTTGTGGTCCGTGTTTAAAAAAAAATATATATATATCTTTAACCTCTCTAACTTAATGGCTGTTTACTAAATATGTTCCAGGAATTTCCTCAGGTCCCTGCATAGGTGTTCTTGCAGAAATGTTATTGCACAGAAGAGCCCAGCACTCGATATGTTGAGCCATGAAAGCAAATGGACCATTAAATTGTGCAAAATTGCAATAATTCATTATTTGAATTTTGTGGTCATTCTCGTACCCTGTAATATTGCCTTGGTAAATTTCAGCTGCTCAAATATGATATGTGCAAGAGTAAAATAGCCAGTAAATACATATACATGTTGAATTGGGTGTGCTAAGCATAGACTTCTGCATGTTATGTTAGTTTTACCATCTCACCACTCGTCATATAGAGGTATTTACTGCATGCAGGAATTAACATTCACCACAGTCTCAGTATTTACCGGGTGCAATACTTACCTAACCCATTGTAGAGAACTCTTAATTGGAGCCCGCTTGTCCTAAAGGCATCAAAAGTGTTATTGGAGAAAAACGTCTTGTGTTTGTAATATAACTGGTTCTATGTTTCTTGCCTCTAACCTGAACAGAGCCAGCTGTAGACTCAACCTTACATGCTGATACCTCCAAATCAGGCCTGGAAGTGTTGCAGAATTATTGGGACATGTTGGAGAGTAGACCAGTCAACTTGTTGCACAAATATGCTCGGGCCAAGGGCGTCGGACTGAAGTTCGTGGAGTGTAGCTCTCAAGGTAAGAAGACAAAGCTCATGCAGGTGATAGCCATGTGAAGACTTGGTTGAGTATGCAAATAGGAATTAAAGCAAGGATACAGCATTTGTTTAATAGAACCTCCCCTTTTGCTGGGTTCCTGCTGGCACAACTGATGTGCACAAGGAATGTATGCAGCGGTATTTTATGGACTGTGGATCAGTCCTCTTCCACATGTCTTTTAGATGCTGCCTGAATCTCTGAAGAATTAAATATTTCCTAGCTGTTGTAACGGAAAGTGCAAATTCCATTAAGGACTCCGAGGCAGGGATTATGATATCACTTCCTCATTTTTAAAGAATAGCAGCCTTATAAAACACATCAAACAAACTACTATTCCCTTAAACCCTTTGGAATGTAGGGGAAAAACGGCCCGTTACCACCTCCGTCCGTCTTCCTCGCCACAGTAATTACCCATGAGCCTCCGGCTCCCACAGAAACTCCAAGCTAACTTCAACATTCTAGTCTCCCTCTCCCTCCTCCAAGATGGCCCCAGTGGCTACAGCCAATCCCATAAAGGGATACAGAAACCATCTAACCGACCTGTTCTTTTTTTCCGCACTACTCCGAGTGCTGTCTCCCTGGTATACAGGTGAGTGGGGCTGGGGTCCTGCTTGAGCAACCCCTTGTGTCCTTGGGTATTTGGCTGGGGGGAAGTTAGTTTTCGTTTTTTTGTATTCTTTGTGTTTTCAATTGTGTTTAATGGTGTTTGTTTCCCCTTTCTGATGCCAGGCGCCTTGTCCTGCTTTAGCGGACTTTCTGGTGCTTTTTCTTGAGCGAGTTCGCTTGGTGTGCTCGCTTTGTGTGGGGCCGCTCCTGCGCTTCCTGCTGAGCGGGAGGTTGTCTTTGAAGTGTGACGCTTGCCGACCGCACGTCCTGATTCATGAGATTCACGCGGCCGGCTGATATCTTTGCCGGCCTTTGTTTCGGCGCTTACCTGCTGGCCGTGGAAGTTGTGGACGGCTGGGGAAGGCGCGCTGATATCGCGCTGCCGGGTTCGTGCTGCTGGGGGTCTGAAGCCTCGTTAGGAGGTGCGCGCATGACTTGCTCGATGTTTATCCTCCTTGGTGGGCGTGCCATGGGAGTTTCCTTTGGTTGCCTGGCAACCTCCAGTCGGTCGAGGGTTTCTGGGCATTACTGGTGTTTGTTTCACTCGTGTATTGGATATCATGGAGCGTGGTTCTTCGAGTTTGGCTGATCCTGACTCCTTAGAGACCCGGTCGCTCCCTCCTCCCGACGCGTGGCCCGCCCAGAGTGTGCCCGGCCTCCTCCTACTGCCTCGGAGCTCTGCCCCTGACTGTGGACCCTGCCTGCCCTCAGTACCTGTACCGCCGCCCTTGTGTGCCTCGTACTGCCGTCCTTGTGATCTTGGTATTGTACTCGTTCCGCCGTCCCTGTGATTTGTGATACTGTACTCTTTGTGAATTTCCGCCGTCCTTGTGTTGTGTGATATTGTACTCTCTTTGAATTCCCCTTGGATTGTACTTGTTGTGTCGCTTTGTGCCCCGTGTCTCCGCTTGTACCCGGCCCCACCCACGCTCCCTCCAGCAGCACCGCACCGCTGCCCCCCCCGCCACCCCGCTCATGCCTCCCAGCTGCTCCTCCCTCGCCCCTCCCCCCCCCCCCCACTCTCCATTTATGGCAGAGTGCACGTGTACGCGCAGCGGGCGTGCCGATTGTGCGCCGGAGGCAAGCCCGTCTGCGCCCGGCCCGCGCCCAGCGCCAGGACCCCTGGCCCCCGTCGGACCTACGACGCCACCACCCTCATCGCACTCAAACCCGACCGACCAAGAGCCTGCCACCAAGCCACCCCGAGACGCACCCACGGACCCTTCACCTGTCAAGCCTGCAAGTTCACCTGCCTCCGGACCTGCACCACATCTGCCAAGCCGAGCACCAACAACCGCCACCTCAAGTGCATCCTGCTCAACACCCGCTCCATCCACAGATACGCCATCGAACTCTGGAACCTGCCCGACACAACCTCACCAGACGTCGCCTTCCTCACAGAAACCTGGATGAACGCCTCCTCAGCACCCGACATCGCCATCGCCATCCCAGACGGATACAAGATCATCCGGAGAGACCGCGTCGACCAGACTGGAGGAGGCATCGCCATCGTACACACGAACACCATCCGCATCACGACCGACTCCAACGACACCTTCGCCGCCGCCGAGTATCTCCACTTCCAGATACACACCGACCCAAAGACGAGCCTCAGAGGCACCCTCGTCTACAGACCCCCGGGACCACGTACAAAATTCAGCGAAGACATCACGGACTTCATCAGCACGCACGCCCTCCGCTCCGCTGACTACATCCTCCTAGGGGACCTCAACTTCCACCTGGAGAACAACAAAGACCGCAACACCGCCGCCCTGCTGGACAACCTCGCCAACCTCGGACTCACGCAACTGGTCAACACCCCCACCCACTACGCCGGCCACACGCTTGATCCCGTCTTCTCATCCAGCAAGCACATAACCTTCAGCCACTCCCCCGGACTTCACTGGACCGACCACAGCTGCGTCCACTTCAGCTTCAGAAGAACCACGACCCACCGCCACCCGCAACAGGTTTCTCGCAGGAGCTGGAGCAAGATCACCGCCGAGCAGCTCACCACCTCCCTCAGCCAGAACCCACCCGCCAGCACAACGAACCCCAACGAAGCAGCACGCAACCTCACGCAGTGGCTGACCGCCTGCGCCGACGACCTCGCGCCACTAAAGAACCCTCCCAGCAGACTCGGAAGCAAGAAAGCCTCCTGGTTCACCGACTAACTCAAGGACTCCAAGAAGAACTGCCGCACCCTCGAGAAAGCCTGGCTCCTCGACCAGACCACAGACAACATGACCGCCCTCAAAGACGCCACCCGCAAGCACCACCAGCTCATCCGCACCACCAAGAAGAAATCACTGAAGGAACGACTGGACAACAACGCCCCCGACAGCAAGGAACTCTTCAGCATCGTCAAGGAGTTCTCCAACCCCAGCACCAGCAACAACGACATCACTCCTTCACAAGATCTCTGCGACTCTCACCTCGTACTTCCACCGCAAGATCGCCGACATCAACAACAGCTTCGGCGCACCATCAACGCACCCAACCGTCGAACCAACGCCCCCCACCGCCACCCTCCGCACCTGGACCACGGTGACCACCGAAGACACAGCCCGCACGATGAACACCATTCATTCCGGATCCCCAACCGACCCCTGCCCCCACCACGTCTTCAACAAGGCCGACTCCATCATCGCACCCCAACTCCGGGACGTAATCAACTCCTCCTTCAACACCGCCACCTTCCCGGAGAGCTGGAAGCATGCCGAGCTCAACGCCCTACTGAAGAAACCAACAGCGGACCCCACCGACCTCAAGAACTTCCGCCCCATCTCCCTCCTCCCTTTTCCTGCCAAAGTCATCGAGAAGACCGTCAACAGACAGCTTGCAGCCTTCCTCGAGACGAACGGATCCATCGACTCCTCACAGTCGGGCTTCCGAGCCAACCACAGCACCGAGACCGCCCTCATCGCAGCCACCGACGACATCCGAGCCCTGCTCGACAACGGGAAAACAGCGGCCCTCATCCTCCTGGACCTCTCTGCAGCGTTCGACACAGTCTGCCACCGCACCCTAGTTCAACGCCTCAGCACATCGGTATCCAAGAAAAGGCACTGGAGTGGATCATCTCGTTCCTCGCCGGAAGACCCAGTCTGCCTCCCCCCGTTCCGATCCGAGGCCACTGAAGTCATCTGCGGCGTACCACAAGGATCATCACTCAGCCCCACCCTCTTCAATGTCTACATGAGACCTCTTGCAGCCATCGCACGCCAACACAACCTCAACATCATCTCCTACGCCGACGACACCCAACTGATCCTCTCCCTCACCAGAGACCCCGCCACCGCCAGAACGATCCTACACGAAGGGATGAAAGACGTCGCCGAGTGAATGAAGAACAGCCGCCTGAAACTGAACTCAGACAAGACGGAAGTCCTCATCCTGGGACCATCGCCCTCCGCCTGGGAAGACTCCTGGTGGCCTCCCGCCCTGGGCACCGCTCCCAAGCCAACAGACCACGCACGCAACCTGGGCTTCATCCTGGACTCTTCCCTCTCGATGACCAGACAAGTCAACGCCGTCTCCTCATCGTGCTTCAACACCCTGCGTATGCTCCGAAAGATCTTCCAATGGATCCCGACCGAAACCAGGAAGACGGTCACCCAGGCACTCGTCACCAGCCGACTGGACTACGGGAACACCCTCTACGCAGGAACCACAGCCAAACTACAGAAAAGACTCCAGCGCATACAGAACGCCTCTGCCCGACTCATCTTGGACATCCCCCGACGCAGCCACATCTCCGGCCATCTGAGGGACCTGCACTGGCTCCCCGTCAGCAAAAGGATCACGTTCAGGCTCCTTACCCACGCACACAAGTCTCTCCACGACCTGGGCCCCAAGTACCTCAACGACCGCCTAACCTTCTACACGCCCACCCGCCAGCTACGTTCTACGAGCCTCGCCCTCGCCGCCGTACCACGCATCCGAAGAGCCACCGCCGGAGGAAGATCCTTCCCCTACCTGGCAGCCAAGACATGGAACTCCCTCCCCATCCACCTCCGGCTTACACAGGACCATCTCGCCTTCAGGAAACAACTCAAGACCTGGCTGTTCGAGCAGTAGCGGACCCCTCCTCCAAGCGCCTTGAGACCCTTCTGGGTGAGTAGCGCGCTATACAAATGTTATGATTGATTGATCGATTGGTTCAGGCGTGACGGTTCCTTCTGTGGAATTGTTGCAGCAAATGATAAATTCTGCTGTGGCTGCTGCTTTGCAGGATAAGTTGCCAGTTCCTCCTAACAAAAGGGCGAGGATTGATGGCGCTCCTACTGTTGACTCTGGCAATGAGGAGGAGGTTGATGTCAAGGGTCGCTTTGTGCAGGGTGCCGACCTTAAGGAGGTGCTGTCACATTCGCAAAAACTTGGTTTTTCCTGACTCAGTTGTGCCTCTGGAGGATGACTTTTTTTCTCATTATCATCGTCCTGAGCCTGATTCTTTGCCTCTGCGTTCTTCTGTGTTGAAGGTATTGGAGACTGAGTGGAAGGATGTGGACAAGGGCTCTTTTCCGCGTTTTTTAAATAAACGCTATCCTCTGCTGGACTTTGCTGAAAAGTTCCCGTCCTCGTTTAAGTTTGATTCCTTGGAGGCCAGTATGTCCTCTCAGGGGGCTGTTGTTTGTGAGGATTCCTCTCCTGTGAACCCTGTGGATCGTAAGGTGGATTGTGCGGTTAAGCGCACTTTTGCGGCTGCAAATTTTTCGATCCGGGCTGCAGCCTATTCCTCTTACGCAATGCAATCCTTGCTTAAGGATTTTCAGTCTTTGGCTGAATTGTTGGACCAAGGGGAGGATGTATCTCCTACTCTGGTGATGATGGAGCAGCAGGTTCGTCTGCTTTCTGATGTTTCTTTTGATTCGTTGGGGGCGGCGGCCTCTGCAGCTGGGTCTTCGGTCGCTGCGAGACGTCAATTGTGGCTTCGCTCCTGGAAGGCTGATGCGGCGCAGAAGGGTCTCCTGATGAAGATCCCGTTTTCTGGGGTCAAGTTGTTTGGTTCCCCTTTGGAACACATGGTGAAGAAGACGGCGGAAGACCGTAAGCTCCTTGCTCCTGAACGTGCTGGTTGCTTCCGGGCCTTTGGTAACCAGAGGGCTTTTGGTCATTCTCGTAGGGGCCGTGTTGGTCAGCCCTTTCGTGGGAGGGGGCGTGGCCGGGGTGCTCCTTCCTTTGACAAGTCCCGGTTCTCAGGTGCTTCTACCTCCTCCACTCCCGCTTCCAAATCCTGACTGGATCGCTCCTGGTGTGGGTCCGGTTGGGGGTCGCCTCACTTACTTCATGGACTCTTGGCGCGAGACTGTGTCAGATCGGTGGGTGCTGCAGGTGGTGTCAGGAGGTGTTTATCTTGGATTTACCCAGGCTCCCCCAGACTGTTTCAGATCCACTCCTTGTCCCAGAGACGCTTTAAAGCGGGTGGCTCTTTTGGAGGGTGTAGAGTCCCTTGTTCTGAAAAAGGCCGTGGTTCCCGTACCTGTAGATCAATTGGGGTTGGGGGTTTATTCCATCCTCTTCCTGGTGACAAAACGCACAGGGGATCTCAGACCTGTGATGGATTTGAAATGGGTGAATACTTTCGTTCCTCATCAAAAATTCAAAATGGTTTCCCTCCAGGTGATCCTCCCTCTGATATCTCAAGGGGATTTTCTGGCCTCCATAGACTTGAAGGATGCTTATCTGCATGTGCCTGTTCACCTGGATTCTCAGAGGTTTCTCCGTTTCTGCATCCTGGGTCGTCACTATCAGTTCCAGGTATTGCCTTTTGGCCTCTGCTCTTCGCCCAGGATTTTTACTAAAGTTCTGGCTCCTCTTATTGGCCATTTACATGGAGAGGGCATTAGTGTTTTTCCCTGTCTGGACGATATTTTAATTTCTGCTTATTCTCTTTCAAAGGCGGAGTTGCATGTCCGGAAGGTGTGCCATGTCCTGGAGCATCACGGGTTCCTGGTGAATGTTCCTAAGTCCTCCCTGGTTCCGGCGCAGGAATTGACTTTCATTGGGGCTCTGTTCAGGACTCAGTTGGGGATGGTGTTCCTGCCCCCTGCTCGGATTCTGTCCCTGATGTCTGCTGTGTGGTCCCTGTTGTTGAGGCCTTCTCATCCTGTGAGCCTGTGGTTGCGGGTTCAGGGGCTGATGTCTGCATCTTTGTTGACCGTACCATGGGCTCGCCTTCACATGTATCCGTAGGTGTCCCACATTTTGTTGCATTGGGACCCCTGTTCCCTAGATATGAGTGTTTTGATCCCTATGTCCGCGGATGTTCGGGTGATCCTGAATTGGTTGTTAGACGAGGGTCATCTGTGCAGGGGCCGTCCGTTTCTGGTTGTTCACACCTAGCTTCTTACTACAGATGCCAGCCTGCTGGGGTGGGGTGCTACTCTGGGGGATTCGACGACTCAGGGGGTTTGGCCTCGGTCTGTGTTGTCTTGTTCTTCCAACTACAAGGAGCTGAAGGCCGTCCTTTTGGGTCTCTTAACCTTTTCGGATCTTCTTCGGGTTCACCATGTGCAGGTCCGGACGGACAATCAGGTGGTGATGTCCTATTTCAACCATCTAGGGGGATGCAGGGTTCATTCCCTCAGTTGCCTCAGCCGTCTGATTTGTTGTTGGGCGGAGATGCACCTGGCGTCCCTGTCTGCGATTTACCTGCCTGGTCAGGAGAACACTGTGGTGGATTGTCTGAGCCGTGTGTTCCATCCATGGGGTCTTTGTCCCTGACGCCCTTGATGTTCAGGAAGTTGGAGAGGATGTTTGGGTCACCGATTGTAGATCTCTTTGCTTTCCGGTCGAATGCCAAGATCCGCTGCTTTTGCACGATTATGCCTTGCCGGGATGCTTGGAAGGGGGACGCTCTGTCGTTCCTTTGGCCGAGGGGCCTGTTGTATGCTTTTCCTCCTGTTCCCTTGATTCCGGCGGTCTTGCGGAAGATCAAGAGGGAGGGGTCCTTTGTCCTTCTGGTTGTTTCGGGGTGGTGCAGTCGACCTTGGTATCCTCTGCTGTTAAAATTAGCTGTGTACCCGGGTTGGGCCTTGCCGTTCGTGCCTTGCCCTCTGTTGGGCCCTCTTCTGCCTCTGCCTGTGTTCCGGTCCCTGGGTCTGCGGGCCTGGCTCTTGAGAGGGATTCGCTGATGCGTGAGGGTTGTTCTTTGACTGTTGCTGGGGTCATTCAGCGTTCCCGGAGGCCTTCTACATTTAAATCCTACGTTAAACATTGGGATTATTTTGCTTCTTGGAGTGTAGATCGCGGGCTGTCGATGGCTTCTTTGAACCCCGCTCGCATTCTGGATTTTTTGAATGATGAGTTTGAGTTGGGCTTGACCATTTCCACTCTCAGGGCTCAGTGGGCCGCCATTCGGGCATTTCATGTCCTCCTTTTGGTTTTGGTTTCTCCTTTGGTGGCGCGTC
Source organism: Lissotriton helveticus (assembly GCF_964261635.1). Taxonomy (NCBI): domain Eukaryota; kingdom Metazoa; phylum Chordata; class Amphibia; order Caudata; family Salamandridae; genus Lissotriton; species Lissotriton helveticus. The sequence continues at coordinate 926,040,199 of NC_136070.1, forward strand.
TTTTTAAGTCTCTATCTTTCCAACGTCCCCGTCCTATCCTGTGTCCTCCTCCTTGGGACCTTCCTTTGGTGTTGCGTTCTCTACAGGTGGTTCCTTTCGAGCCTTTGGATTCAGTTGACTTGAAGTTTTCGACTCTCAAAGTTGTGTTTATTGTGGCTATTGCTTTTGCCAGGCGTATTGGGGAGTTAGGAGCTTTCCTGCGGTCTGCTCCGTTTTTGGTTCTTTTGTCGGATCGTGTGGTCTTGCGACCTCATCCTACATTTGTTCCTAAGGTGGATTCTTTTTTTTTTTTTTAATTTGTTTTTATTAAATCATAAAACACATACATTCAAAAATTAAAATCTCAGGCTAAGGTGGATTCTTATTTTCACCGATCGACTGAGGTGGTTCTGCCGGTGCTTTGCCCTGATCCTTCCTCGGCTGAGGAATGCCTTTTGCACCTGTTGGATGTTCGTCGTGCCTTATTGATTTATTTGTCACGCACTTCTTCCTTTTGTAAAGTGGACAATTTGTTTGTCAATTTTGCTTTGTCCCATCAGGGCCTGAAACCCTCCCTGTCCACAGTCAGTCGTTGGATTAAGGAGGCCATTATGTTGGCGTATGGTTCTGTTTCGGAGGTTCCCTCTCTTCCTATTCAGGGTCGGTCCACCAGGTCTGTTGCTGTGTCGTGGGCTGCTTTCAAGGGGGTCTCCATGGAGGATGTTTGCAGGGCTGCCACCTGGTCGTCCCCTCATACCTTCATGTCCCATTACCGCCTTCAGGTTGGGTTGGGGGTTCTGTTTCCTTTGCCTCTTCTGTACTTACTGCTGGTTTTCCTTGAGGTTTTTGTTTTTCCTTTGTTTGATATGCCTCTTGTGATTAAACTGTATTTCACTGCATTTTGTGTGGTGATCTGTTTTCCTTGCATGAAGCTGATTTGCTTTGGTATCGGCTCATGGGTAATTACTGTGGCGAGGAAGACGGACGAGGAGGTAATACCTCGGTTACTTACCGGTAATCTTCATTACTCCGAGTCCTTGTCTTCCTCGCCACAGCATAGTTTCCCTTCCCTCCCGTCCCTGGTGGTGGCTTCATGTCTGCGGCTTGGTTTTTCAGGTCGGTTAGATGGTTTCTGGATCCCTTAATGGGATTGGCTGTAGCCACTGTGGGCCATCTTGGAGGAGGGAGAGGGAGACTAGAATGTTGAAGTTAGCTTGGAGTTTCTGTGGGAGCCGGAGGCTCCTGGGTAATTACTGTGGCGAGGAAGACAAGGACTCGAAGTAATGAAGATTACCGGTAAGTAACCGGGGCATTATCCAATAGGCAACATAATGTAACAGCCAATCTGGAACAGTCTGCTTTCAAACATACTCCTACTCCTATATCTCGCCTTCCTCTTTCGTTGCACAAACCAGTCCAATGCTCTAGAATTGTGCCTCTTGTTTACTTGACTCCATCCCTAAGAGGAAAGCGAGCCATTTAGCGACTAGACCAACACCAGCTGAACATAGGCCTATACAAAAGCATCAATTTCAGTTTTTTCACACCATTCGGCACCGTTATAGCAGATATCGAGAGACCACAGACATGGACTTAATGGCACCTCGGCCATTTAAATAGGAGACGCTAAGCTTACAAGGGAACGTCTTCTAATTGTTTACTGGCTCGTTGCACTATCCTGAGCGGAGTGTCTCTATGACCGCACAGTGAACGAAATAATATGACTTACCGTCTTAACGAGTAGCAAGACATTCGCCATTTGTCAGGGCACCATCTCGACCTATCCTGTGATCGAAGAGTGTTAAACTGTAATATAAGTTTTGTTCGTCACTTAGTAAGTTTTGGAAGTAACTGGAACTGGAACGCGCTTATGAGGTTGAAACAATTTCTACTATATCCTTTAGAGAACTCAGGGGGCATAACATTACATTTAAAGAAGCATCTATTCAAGATATGGATCTGAAGTATTTACATATTACGACAGTTCATCGGTGAAAATATTTAAGGCCCGCATTCAATTGTCGCACGACAATTTTTAAAGAAATTTTGTATCCTTTTTCCTTATCTCGACCATTCACACAAGACTCATGGCTACCTGAAGAAGGCGTCCCGCCGAAATACATGTAGATTCAAATTGTTAGCCACTTTTGTTTCTTTTGAAAACTTTGTTTTTTGTTGTTGTTTTTTTTAATGGTCTATCATATCTTCATTTTGTTATTCATAAAGCCTACTGTTGGTATAAATTTTGTATCAAATTTGTCATTTGTTACACATTGGTTTTCAGTCTTCATGTCATATTTCGTATGCACTTCATTGTTTGTCTATTTATAAGCAACAATGTTATATAAGATATAAATAATATAAAAAATATATTTGATTATGTACAATAAAACAATATATTTTGGAATAGCAAAACGCACAAGATGATGGACGGAATGTTGCACAATGGCAAACCATTCACCCCCAGTCACAGATCTGGGTTTAATCCATCGTTCTTTTGCTCACCATGCCACCCCAGTTAAGATTTATGGTGGATTAAACCCAGATCAGTTGATTGGGGCAGAGTGCTTGCATTGTTCAACACTCCGTCCATCATCCCCTTTGGTTTTGCTTTGTTTGCCATAAGTTGGCAGGGTATGCCCAGACGTGGGTCCCTTGCTCACTTTGCAACTGGATTCAAGCTAGCCTGGCTGATGACGGCTGATTAGCCAGAAACCGGTCCCAGGATGCTTGTTTCCGGTCCAGGGAAGACATGGTTTGGCAGTTTGGGCTGGACTGTTCCCATGTGGCACAGGGTCAGACTGTTTTGCATATGGCCATGTCTGAACTAGGGTGGCGGAGTGGGCTTAAGATTGATGATGGATTAAACCCAGATCAGTTGACTGGGGGCGAGTGCTTGCATTGTTCAACACTCCGCCCATCATCCCCTTTGGTTTTGCTATATTTTGGAATAATAACCTTTTTGGTCTCATGTTGTTGTTGTTGTATAGTATAGGTCTGCTTTTTTTAATTGTTTCCTAAATGTTTATTTGCAAACATCAATTTCAAGTATGTACATCAACTGCATAAATGAAACCTATATTAGGAGCAAACCAATAGGCTCAAACTCTCAGTACATTATCATTTGAATACATTCAATGAAGACAGGCTGCTGGTACTTACTGGTCATGGGGAGGGAAAATCTGATAACGTCCCCAGGGTAGAATAATCCTTGCCTCAGAGTCCTTTATAAAATTGAAACACTCCATTATATGATAGCTAGGACATTTTTCATTCAGTCAGGCCAGGAGGCGTGGATTATGCTAGTATAAAGCTTGCTCACTACCAAGTGAGCCATATCCAAGACCGACTTGAAGTAAAATCTCTTAAAACTGGAGTCTGAGGAACAGTCTGCTGCATTCATGATGTCCTCCAGTCCGGCATCCATATTAAAAGCCTTCGAGGCCATCGCCCCATAGCCAGAGTGCGCCCCAAAACACTTCAGATCTGTGCAGGCCTCCTGCATGACCCATCGCACCCAGCAGACAATAGGAGATGAGACTGCTGTGTGGGACTTCTTGAGGGCAATCAGAAGCTGACGTTTCCCAGAGGTATGGAATTCTTCAGACGTCTTCTCGGAAGTCTTAAGGTATTGCACAACACACCGTTTAGGGAAGTCGGGCAAAGACGGGTTAGCGATAACCCCGGTATGACATTTTGTTCTACTACTGACAGTAAAAGACACTCCTGTGAGAATTTTCTACCCGATGAGTTCAATGCCCGGAAATCAGAGACCCATCTAAAAGATATCCGGCAAAGGAGCATAGCCTGTTTCGTCCAATAGTTCTTTCTGAGATAGAAATCTGTTTGGTTGCCAGAAGAGTAACAGATGAAGGATGTGATTTACGCCCCATAGGGCGTTTCTGGGTAAATGGACTGATGCCCTGGAACAACCTGCCCACAAAAAGGTTTTCCAGATTGGAGAACTGTCCAGAGGAAGGTGCCCAGCCGAAATGGCCGAATCGAAGGTATCAATTGAGCAATATTGAAAACCTTCCAATGCCAGAGAAGCCAGAAAATGTAGCACTTAAACTACATGTGAGACTACAGGATCACGACTCCGTCGTACGCACCCACGGGTCCATCACGACCAAGCCGATCAATAGCGCTTTAAGATGCTGTCAGCCCAGGCTTTGGACAGGAGTTCCTAAGCATTTGACAAAAGGCCCAGGATGGACCATCATCCCCTATAATCCTCCATGCTTCCAGGTATAAAGACGCCTCCAGGACCATCAGATGTGGCATTAGAGCTGTACGGAGGAGAAGGGACGGAAACGGGGAGATGGATTGTTAAATTCCAAGAAAGTTCCAGAAGAACTGGAAACCATACTTGAGACTTCCAAACGGGTGTGATTATCACCACCTCCGCTCTCTGTCACTGGATCTCGGCCAATGCACGAGTGCTTTTCGCAAATTGAGGAAATGCATAGCCCTTCTCTTGCATCCAGTCCTGGAGAAACAAATCTGTACTGCGGTCACTACTGCCAGAGTGACGGCCTCCAACTTAAAAACCGGGGCAACTGATGGCCTAGTCATTATGCGAACCAGTCCAGCAAAAGATGACCCCATGCTATCTGCCTGGGATGTATTTATTGTTGACTCAAATCTGATCCAGACAGTACTGCCAAAAGCTGGACGCCAGATCGGATTGAGTCTTGGAGCGCATGCCCCCTAAGTGGTTGATGCACCCGACTGCTGATATATTGTCCATCTTCAGGAGGATGCAGGAATGTATCCTGTCCTAGGTCCAGCACCAGACCGCAAAGGACCCTGCGAGAAGTTCTAAGCAGTTGATATGTAGTTCTTGAGGTGACCACAAACCTCCAGTGGAAATATTTCAACACCTGGCACCCCAACCTAAGCTGCTGGCGTCTGACTCTTTGATCAAGTTGGGAGCAGAGTTGAAAATGTCTGTCCCATGCCATGCGTCCATATGGGACAGCCGCCATGTTATGTCCTCCTGCTGTTCTACTGAGAGCAAGACCTTCTGAGAGTAAGGCCTTTGCGCAGCTGTTTCGCCTTTTGGAGCTGAAGGGCCCAATATTGTAAAGGCCCCAGAAAGATTGCTTGTATTGAAGAAATGAGGCTCACTAGGTGGGCAATTTTCCGAATGGAAACAGGCCGGCTGGCTAGCGTCTGACCTAACTCGTGCCAGATATTTGTTACCTTCAGAGTTAGGAGACTCAGTGGCCTTGATGGCATCTACTATAAATCCCAGAAACACAGCCGCCTGGGAGGGGACCAGGAGGGATTTCTTCTTATTTACGAACCCCAGATTTTGCAGGATCGTAACTGCCACCTGTAACTGGATCCAAGGCTGACTAGGGCACTGCTCCAAGAGGAGCATGTCTTCAAAGTCCACCATCACGTGGACGTCCTGTGCCCTAAGCTACTCCACGACTCGTTTGAGATCCTTTGTGAAGCACCAAGGGGTGGAGGACAGCCTGAAGGGCTGAATTGAAAATTCATAAGGTTGATGCCACCAAATGAATTGGAGGAATCTCGTGTGAGGAGCGAAAATTGGAATCATCGGATACGTGTCTTTTATACCTAGACGGACCATCCAGTCTAGAGGGAGTAGGGCGTCCCGTAGGAGGTGGGTCTCCTTCATTTTGAAGTGGTGGTGCTCTAGCCACTTGTTGAAGTTGCGCAGGTTTATGACTGGCTGCTTGCCACCATTGCCTTTGTTGACCAGAAACAGATTGCCGATGAAGCCGCCTGGGTGGTAAACCATGGGCTGAATAGCTCTTTTTGCCAAGAGGGCTGCCACTTTCGCGTCCTCTAGGGCTGCATCCTGCAAGGAAAATGTAATTGGGCGTGGGTGATAATCCTGTCGGTGAGATGTAAAACTCTATTTGTGTTACCCAAAAATAGGATGGTGAGCTGCGCCCAACCAGAGACTCATGGAAATGATCGCGCCTGAAGAATTAGTCAAGGGGATTATTGCATCCACCCTCCACGACCTATATATCCCCTTCTTGAGGTCCTTCATAAACTTGTTGAGAAAGGTGGCCATCCTGTGCCCAACTCGGGAGTAAGGGTCACCTTCCCCTCCACAGAGGGGGTAGGGACGTTCCAACCGAATGTGGCTATGGGCCTCCTTTTCCAGCGGTTTGTGGATGCGTGCCGCTACATAGCATGCCATTTTGGCAAAGTGTGCCCACTCCGCTGACCTGGGATGAATGATATCATTAGGGTCAAGCAATTCTAACACCCCATCTGAGTCTGGGGTCTGGGACTTTTAGGGGGGCGGGGGAGGGGCAGAAGGTAACCATGGCCTGGAGGGGCGAGCCTCATCGTCCATGTCCCCCTTGAGATCATCGTCTTGGTCAGGAGACACAGGTGGCAAAGGGTCTGATGGAGGCCCAGAAAGGTCTCGGGAAGGCAAGTGCTGACTGGGCTTGATGCGGAAAGCACTTTTAAGGTGCTCAAAGACGTCAAGATCACGCCCTTGCTGCCTGCGTCGTTTAGCCAGAACTGGTTCTGGCCATATGGTTAGGGAGGGTCAGCTGTAGGGGGAGAGGCTGCCGGGCGTCGACTCTGAGGCAAATGTGCGAAACGTGCTGACCAATCTGTTGGGACAGAGGGAGCTCCAAGGGCTCCATGACCTCTGTGACCACTCTATGGATAGAGACATTCACAACCTCCTAGAAATCCTCGTCCTATGGGAGGAATGCTTAGGGATCCTATTTCCCCAGAAACTCACCCGAGTCCTCCATGGCAGGGTACAATGCACAGTAGATAGGCGCAACCAGTGTATATGACTATCACTAGCTTAAGAGGCTGCAATGTCTGGAAGGATGTAGAAGGCCCTACAAGGGTAGGAGGGAAAACCTTAACCAATCTCATGTATGCAGAAGACGTATTTCTGCTTAGCCACACTCACTTCGGTCTTCAACACCTACTGACGGAAATGCAGAACTACGCAACAGAAAACAACTTAAAAATAAATCTGAGCAAGACCCGGCCAATGTCAATAAATAATAAAAGGAACTTACTGAGGAACTGGTTTCTAGGCGGCAACAAAATTGACCCAGCTTGCGGGTACAAGTATCTAGGAGTCGTATTCGACAAGGAAGGGTCGTTTGGGCGCCAGAAAGAGGAAATAAGAAGGAAAGGTCTGCTGACCGCCCTGACGATAAAAAAATCTTGCAAACCAATTGATGGGACCGACTCGGACCCCGCTCCTGAAGGTAGCCCAGGCCAACAACAAGTCTTAGCCAGGTATGGCGCTTACATCATCTACAAACATGCCACTACAAACATGCTAAACTATCTGCTGTGTCAGGATATACAGCATAGGTAGTTCTCTCGGGCAAGAAGCTACCTTCAGTTAGCCTTGGAAACTACCAAACTTTCTGGACTTAGGGATGCACAACTCAGCTATCTCAACTTTAAAAAACTAGTCTGGAAAAAAATAAAACAAATATCCTTAGCGGAGGACAAGGTGACCTTCTCAAACGGATCTCATGCCTGAATGACCCTTGACTCCTACAAATTACTCGCCCCACAACCATACTTTAACCAGGACTACCCCAGGGCCATAAAAATGAACTTCTTAAGGTACAGACTAGGGATCCTTCCATGCACCCAGCACCCTAACACCATGGCTGAGGACAAAAGGACAAGAAACTTGCAGGCTGTGTAACTCCAATAATGGTGACATTCTACATTTAATTTGTCTATGCGAAGAACTGAACCAAGCACAGCAACCGCTCCTAAAACAACCTCTGAAACAGATAGGCATCCTCACCAGGAGGCAAGCAGTGCTGGCCTGCCTAAATCCAGTAAACATCCGACTAAACTGCAGATTGACAAAATTTCTGAAGTTGGCCCAACAAAAAATGCCAAAAAGTACCAAAAAATGGTCCACAAAGCCTGTCGCCACAGGCTGTCCAGCAGATGGGAAAAAGTCTTAGCGGAACAACTTTAAGGATGCTCGCCAACTTTAAGGATGCTCGCCAGTAGCAGAGGGGTAAATCTTGCAACAAGTCGAGTTAACTTGAACGATGTGACAAATGGGCAAGCATTGCTGGAGTAAAGAAAACCTGAGACAGCACATCACAGCATCCAGTGAGCAAAGGACTTTCCTTAACGAGCATAATCTAACTGTGATTTTAAACTGCAATGAATCTTCTACCTTTGGCTTTTAACTGGTTATAAAGTTGTTCTGTAGCAACTGTAAGAACTAAAAAGGTACTTAAGGCGGAGGAAAGTATACTGAATGTCTATTTATACTTTTCTTTATTCTTTTAAGTGTAATATTGCAATAGTTTTAGTTAACTATGCAAAAATAAAATAAACTTAAACTGTACAGGTGTATACACACTGAGCTGCCATAGAAGGGCTAGGGGCAGCCAACATACTTTTTGGTGGGCAGGGCTGCGCTGCTTTGCATTAGAGCCTACTTTTTGGTGGGCAGGGCCGCGCAGGTTTACGTCAGACTCCCCGGCCCCCTTTCTAAGGGTCAGAAAGAAGGTTTTTATCTTGGGTGAAGGGCGCACTGCTATGTATTAACGCTACTTCTCAAGAGGGGTAGTGATTCTCAGTGGAGTTGAGGTGCAAAAAGGGTGATGGGATAAACCCTATAACTCCCCAATGTAGTGCTAACCTTGGCTAACACTATATCTATATAACAAACAAATACCCATGCACACTCCAAAATTAATAAAGCAGTAAAGTCCGTGTTGACATGAGGAACGTTAAGGAGACAAAAACATGGAATAACCATAAAACAATAGTTGTAATTATAAGACAAGTTAGGCGTTGATGTGTAGTGTCTTTTAATGTTCAGACACGGAAAGGACCAGCCGACACGTGTTTCGTCACGTGTGGCACAGTCTGCCTGCGACTCTTCAGGGCTGGGTAAGGATACATGGGAAACATTTTTTGGGGATGTATAACAACATTAAGTACATTCTTCTTTTTTGTTATACAAGTACTGGATTTCAAAGAAGTAAACCAAAGGAAAACCCATGATGCGTGTGAAAAAAAGTGACGATGGGGCGTGGTTCGATGCGGAAATTGGGCAACGTGTCTCTGGGTGGATAGAGAAATCCACCCAAGATCTGGGGTGGTGGCCCAAGAAGTGCCTTGTCAAGCGGACAATAGTGTGCATAGGTGAGGGTTGAGAAGGTGACAAAATTAGGGTGGGGATCCACGGAAGACATGAACAGTACTGTGAAGAAAAACGTGGCACACACGACCTGTGTACGTGAGAACGGCGTGTTCTAACACATAATCATACCTGTACAAAATAGAATAAACGTTGAGAGGTCTGTAAAACAAAAAAATAAAATAGGGACAACATGAGCTGAATGCTCAAATGTTGTGAGGTTTAAGCTGGATAAGGTATCGAAAATATTGGAAATAGAGTATCTCACCACTCTGTCGGTGATAATTCTGACCCAACAGGGCCCTGGACCGGATAAAATCGTCTGTTCAAAAGATTATTTCCTTATAGAATGTAAAAGAGAGTAAATGCGAAGCCACCTAATACAGGTGTCAATGTGCAGGATGTATTGGAGTAAACGGCGTCTATAACCACTTACCCAGCAACGAAGTGTCCTAATTGAGTGTACAGGTAAGTTGTAATGGCAGTGCACTTCGGGTCTCGTGGTCAACTAATGAAAAAACACATAAGGAGAGGAAAAGGCCGATATTAGATTAAAGGGGAACAAGGCTGGAGGGAGCATTGTTCTCGTTAGCAGAAGGGTTGTGAATATTTGAGCAAAATGAGCTCTGCCCTCAATGAGCTCCTCGGCCCCCTTGCCAGTGCCAATATAATAGGGAATGGTGAGCCTGGGAGTTCGTGTCCCCAAATATGGAACGCCTTAACGGGCATTATGCGCCCCAAGGGTGTCTTGCCGAGGGAGGCAGGTAACTTTACATGGGGGGCAAAACTCTTCTTTCAATGGGCAGCAAATATTAGGCGTTACCCAGTGCTTGCAATGGAAAAATAGCCGAGTACCTGCTTGTTTCTGAGAAGTGCTGATATTCTCCAATTAAAAGCATTACATTTCTCTTGAGAAGTGCCGGTACTCTCACAATCCCCCACCAAAAAATGCTGGTACTCAGTACTGGCCCATTTAAAGCACTGGTGTTACCTGCTTTCCAAGCGTAGCATGCTGCAGCACACACAATACAGACCCCGGCTTTTGAAGGCTGTCGCACTGCACAAAAACTGGTTTCTGCACCGTTCTACAGACCTTGGAGTCTGGTATCACTCTTCGGGGAAGGAATGCGCCAGGTTACCAGCATGCGACCTCAATCCCGTTTTAGGTCTCGCCTAGCGCAGCACCCATGCACTGCTCTAGGAGATGACACCTAGAAATCACTCCAGCTTCTCAGCAAACTCGTGCGTGTGGCTTTTTTTTTGGGCAGACATTGTTTTGGCCATTGCGTTTGGCTTTCAACAATGAAAGCACCCAATTGGCCAAAGGCAGGTGCATGTCCCACCTTTCCCAGTAAATGTTTCCTCCCACGGCCTACAGCTGTCGGGAGCGAGCAGTGGCACACGGGGGGCCATCTGTTCTGGGTCATATTACAAAGCGTTCGCAGCCGCGCGGGCGTGCTTGTTTTAGGAATGATCGTGTGTGCTGCTTTTTCTTCACTGGTGCGTTCTGTGGTGCGCACTTCACCCGCCATCGGACACGCACACTTTTAAAATAAGTAAATACGGCTCTGGTGAACAACAATAAACCTCTGGGTCGCTTATTCCGCTGTCTGGTATTTTATTTTTTTTCATTTGTAGTTTGTAGATTTCATAGACCAGACCAGTGTGTGCAGGTTCCTTGCTATTGTCCGAGTACACCCACCGCCCTCCCACAAAAGCTTCTTAGAATTAATTTGGGATGAAAACCCCCTCAGACGGACGCACTGGCGCACTGTTCCGCATTCAGTCTTGCAGACATGTCGGATATTGTTTGGCGCCTAATTGAGTGTTGCCATGGACTTGTCCGTGCTGCTTATTAACCCAGACGGTGCCCTTTGACTCAGTGGCCCTCATGTCATCCCGATGTGACTGGCATGGTTGGTTGCCTTTGCCTGCTGAATCAGCTCTTTTCTTTCCCATAAGATTATAAAGCAGGTGTTCTACCTCACTTTGAGACCGGACTGTGCTCTATTTGTGACACTATGGGCGAGGTACCAGGCTCGGCCGCTGCCAGATTCGGCTAGAATTCTGTTCTGCCCAGTGAAGCCGGCAGTCCTGCTAATTCCTTGTCTAATGAGTAATCCCTGCTCTCTGGATGTGCCTGCGGACGGGGTAATTATGAGGCAGTCTGAGTAAGGAGCTTTCTGACATGGGATGTCTTCATGTTATTTTAGCTTGCAGCCGCCAAAGGATGCACTGAATTTAATATTTTTGCCACCGTGTTTTTATGCCTCACTCCGTACCAGAGGGGCTATGATTTTTCAGTAGGTGGTTCGCTTGCAGCCTTTCTCACTAAAGCCATCAAACACCCACACTCCTTTTTAATAAAATATTGTATTAGAAAAAGACCGCATGCCGGATTATCTTCTTGTTTAGCACAAATTAATTTTTCCTGTACTCTGCTCTTCTCACTTGGGTAAAATTCTTTTTCAGCAAATTTGGGTCAGTCTGGTATCTAAAGACAGGGAAAGAAAGCAGCAAACAACCATTGGGATTTGATGACAAAGAATGAGTTAACTGTGCACTCTGTTCTGCCCCCTCACTTCTAACTTTGGTGCCACATGCTGTCGATGTCATGTGTGCATGGTGAGATCATCTGTTTGTATCTCTCGGAATTCATGGACCACCCTTAAGATGGTGTTGTCATCATGCTTTCCAGTAAAGTGAGTCACTTATGTGCACCCTTTTCTTGTTCTGACCATACCTAGAAGTTGTATCACTGTTGAACAAGTTGTTTTTAAAATGCCCTGTTTCATGGAAAGAACTTTTAATTCTCCTGCGGTCCATTGGAAGAAGTGATATTTATTTTTATTTGTTCACTGGCACAATTTGTCCTTTTTCTTCACTTTTGAAAGAGACTGAAAACAGTTGGCATTAAGGCGTCTGCTTTATCTTGGTGTTCCGGAAAACAGTTTTGTGTGGGGGCCTTGCATCTGCTTGAGTTGTGACCTTTAAGGTACAGCAGACGTTTCATATGAGAGTGGGATGTACTGCACTTCCAAGTTTTGGTTACTATCTTTATGCAGGCATGTATGTCGGTATCGTGCATTCCGTGTGCTAGCCATGGCTGCGCTAGTTCCATTGGCGAGACCTATTGGCTATGCCAGTGCTTTTTTGACAGGGAATTGAAAGATGCGTATCAGAGCTGTATTCCAGGCCAACAAGGGCGCCACCTAGTGGGCGGAAGACCGCACTGCGTGGGAGCAGCACCAATAATCAACTGCTAATGGAGCGCGAAGCGTCCCACTATGAATCTGCAAAAGACACGCATGTGAACATGTTATAAACCAACACCATAACAAAGGAAAAAATACAGTACATTCGCAGCAAATACCAGTACAGCGTACATGGAAATGAAAGGGTGACTTAACTTTGGCTGCAAAAAGCGAAGAAATAGGAAGGGGAGAGATAGGACTGTTTGGAGGCTGACTGTTCCTGATTAGCTGTTGTTGGACTATGTTGCCTATTGGATAAATGGCCGTTTTTAGGTCTCGCCTGGCGTTGCAGCGCGAAAGCGCTGTCGCCAGCGAGACTTATTGTGGATGTCTTGCCTTCCAAGTGATACAGACCGGTGCACGAGCCGATTGGGGTCTGTGGACGCGCTTACATATAAACCGCGTGCGCGCACACACAGCCACACTCACGCATGCACACACAGCCACACTCACGCATGCACACACACACGCAGGCACACGCACACACACACGCAGGCACACGCACACACACACGCAGGCACACGCACACCCACACGCAGGCACACGCACACCCACCCCCCCTACAACTAAGCCCCACCCGCCCCACTCACCGGGCTACAGCCTCCGTCACGCGGGGCTTCCCTCACTTGCATCGGTGGCCTCTCGTCCTCCTACGTGCCTACAGCGTTTCACGGCCTCCCCTAGGGCGGGACTTCCGCCTTCTGCCTTTCTCGTCCAGTCACTTTGTGGGCGCGGACTTCCCGCAGAAGGCGGAAGTCCCGCCCCAGGGGAGGCTGTGAAATGCTGTAGGAGGCATATGAGTGCAGTAGTCTCTGAGATAACAAATCGGGCGCTCCCGCTTTACATCCCCCGTGTGCCAAGTCCTCTTGTTTAAAGGTAGAGTGCATTCCGAGTCTGTGGTTTTAATTGTTGGACCTGGTGTTGTTTTGTGTCGTTTAGTTGTATTGCTTTATTGTTCCTTGTTTTTTTATAGTATGGCGTTTAATTTCAGTTACAAGCACCACGCTTTATCACAGCATGCGCACCTTTATTTCTGCACGGCGCCCGCAGCCTTCACCTCTTCCCAGCAAGCAGGCGCAGCGCAAACAGAGCAGGTTGCCTAAAACAGCTTCCTTCCTCTTGGAGCCCGAGCCCCTTCCACCTTTCCCCACCACCACAAAACCGCAGCACGGCGCCCACAGTCTCTTCCACCTCTTCCACCTGCTACGAATCCCTCAGCAGACAGGCAGGGCGTAACCAGAGCAGGCTGCCTCAGATAGCTTCCGCCTGCTGCCGGCAAGCGCTTTCAATTTAAATTCATGAGCCTGGAGCAGCAGTCTTTGCTTGTAGCTATTACAGACTACAAACAATTGGGGGATATATTATGTGACGTTGAACTAATGAATTGGGTTAATGCTACTGTAGGCGCAATTACACAATTGTAATCATGAGCATTTTACATTTGCAAGTAAAGTGCCATGGATCCCGCTCAGATGATACCACTTTCATTTAGACAGTGTTTTTATACTACTACGTTCAATCACCACTGTTTTGAGCATTTCCCACAACTGATCGAGTTTTGCTGGAGGGGGCGGGGTAGAGCCGGGCAGCTCTGTGGGCTTGTTTTCCACCTACCATGCTCATCTTTTATAAAACAGTAAAACGTAACAAAATAGCTGTCTATGGTTCTATCTTTTATTTGCATGCCTTCAAGCTGTGTCAATTAGTTGCTACCCGGTGGCCCGTCGAGACCCTCCTCCCTTACCCGAGAGGGCCCCTGTTGAATCTGATTCAGATTTGTAAAGCTTGGAGTATATTTTCCATCACCTGACACTTGTAAGTTATTTGTTGCAAGAACAACAGTCTTCTGTGTGTTACCATTCATTTGTTTCCAAACCAAGAAATGTCATGGCGGCAATCAGTTCACCTAATTACAAAAAAGCTTGCCCCACGGCTTAGAAGAGTGCTCTCTGTTCGGTTCTATGGCAGAGGGAAACAGTGGTTGAGGGGAAGTGACATGCCAGACCTCTGTGCTATGGCAGCGCTACCAGTTCATTCTGTTAACAACCGTGTGTTACCTACGTGACTTAATGTTACAGCTAAGCAGAACCGCCCTCCTTTGAAAGAAATGATTATTTATTTATTGAAAAACACCTCATAGACCCTTGGATGATTCTAAATCACAAACTAATGCGTACATTATTTCACACTTCACAACTTTATTTGCAAACAATATAACAAAATAAAAAAGCTTTCACAATGCAATAGGTCTCACATTTGCAAGATTTTCATCTATTGCCATTGTAAATGACAATGCCTTTTATTTGTGTTTAAAAAACCTGCAATAATAAAAGGCATTGTCATTTACAATACCAATAGGTAAAAGTTTTGAAAATGCGAGACCTATTGCATTGCAAATGCTTGTTTCCCTAGGGTTCATGGGAATAGTAGTTTGATGGGTTTTATATGGCTGCTATTCATTAAAGCAAAGGAAGTTGAAGCATAATCCTCACCTCTGGCCCTGATATAGACTCTCCAACCCACTTCTAACTGTCTTAACTCTCTCTCCCACCTCCCCCACAATAAAGCCCCACTCCATCAATCTACAGATACACCCTACCTCTTTAGTGATCATTGATTTTAACTTTTAAACAACCAATGGACTATACTTTGTAAAGTCTTGCCAAAAAAGGACCAAATCTATTTGCACCTTTTTAGTTGTTTTTGTGCATTACAAAATAGAACAGCTAGTTCTCTCTCAGGGGGTCACCATTGATAATCCTAATCACTGAATAGTCGGGCCCACGATCGGGGATTCTGGAAAACGTCTTCAAAATATGTTAATTGTAGTCTTTATCTTCAATACTTTTCGTTGTGCAGCCTATAAAATAGGCTATATAGGCCTATTGCTTTAATTTACTTAAAAAAAAGTCACATTAGGTATAAATTCAAGGGAAAAGTTCCAGAAGCTGTATACATATTTCCTTATAAATCTCTTACAAACCTTTGGAAATGAAGAAGGAATAGGGCAATATAGACACATAGGCTTCAGTTATGTACATATGAAAACTGGTTTACTTTAAAGACTCTCAGCCCTCCAGTGTCCCATCATACGCAACTGCTGGTAGTTACTTCAGTTTTTTTTCCTGATTCCTGATGACAGGATCTTAGAGCATTGAGCTTGGCCTTTTTGGCTTTTTTCATGGAAAATCACTTGAATGTATTACAACCAGCTTTACTCAACGTATCTTGGCGCCTATTTTCTCTATCATTTTCTGGAGGAAAAAAAAGGAAAATAAAATGCCATATTTGTTTGCCAAATGTCCTACTTGTAGCAGAAAAAAGGCAAAGTCAGATCCTCAGGATCTGTGTATAAGCTATCTGAAGGTGGGACTTCACATGAGCGAGGAGAGGGTTAGTCCTCTACCAGGGCTTTGCCAACCCCCCTTGAGGACTCAGTTAGAGGGAGAGCCAAAAAGTAGAGATGTCCATAAAAGTGCTGACGTTCCTATTTGACATCGAGAAGAATGATGTTGAGGTGAGGTAGTGGCAACATGTTCACCGTCAAGAGATTGGTCAATGTTAAAAAGGAGGCGTCGAGGGATATCATGACAGCGAGACATAGGAGGCACTCGCCGTAGAGAAGCCATTTGATGTTTAGAAAATCCAAATCTGCTGAATGGATCAGGAAAATGAGGGCGAGAACGATGCCCTCAACCTCAGATTCTGACCACTCAAGTGAATTCCCCTTCATCTCCAATAGCCATTCCAGACTCTCTGCAACCTTTTCAACTTTTCAAGAAGTTCTCATACAAGGAGCTGGAAAACTTAAGATTCTATTACCAGCTCACAACAACCACATTGGTGATTTTCGAAACACTTCACTAACGTTCCTCATCAAGACTACATCTGCCGCCAGTTCGAGGCTTATTGGAACCAGCTACGGAGCTTTTCGTTACAACAGCTTCAGCAAAAGATGCTCCATCTGGACTCAAGAAAAAGCACAGTTCTCTGGAGCAGGACCCATTATTTCTATGCAGGGATCCTCTTCCGGAGTCTGTGGTGGTCTTGGCTGCAAAGAAAGTCCACTTGACTAGTCATTTGTCTGCAGTCCCACCGGACAAAAAGTAGGAAACTCGAGTTGGTGGGGCGCAAAGTATGTTGTACAGCAGCTACACACATGGAGTCTGAAAGTGCATCTTGCCCACCTTGGCAGATATGACCGGCATTTGAGACTTCCCCACAGCAATTTGTGGCTGACCTGTCAAGAGATTACTGGGAGGATTTAATAGAAATTATTAATGAAGGAATGATGGTGTCTAACCAAGTGATCAGTGCTGCTGCTGATTCTTCTTTGTTAGCAGCACATGATTATCACGGGTTAGCCCTATGGAGAAGTTCTTGGCTTCAA
Source organism: Lissotriton helveticus (assembly GCF_964261635.1). Classification (NCBI taxonomy): domain Eukaryota; kingdom Metazoa; phylum Chordata; class Amphibia; order Caudata; family Salamandridae; genus Lissotriton; species Lissotriton helveticus. Next base: position 926,056,976 of record NC_136070.1, read on the forward strand.
TAAACCTCTCTCAAGCAAGAATCTCAACAGAGATTTATAAACCTGCCTTTCTCTGGTGCCACTTTATTTGGGAATCTTACAAGCAAGATGTTTTGTATGGCAATCAAAATGGAGACCCTAAAATCAATTGGTCTGAAAAAAAGAGACGAGGAAGCGTTTTTACAGACTTTATAAACGTCATCCTCAATCAATCAATCGCGTTTATAGAGTGCGGCTGCCCACCTGTGAGGGTCTCAAGGTGCTGAAGGAGGGAGGAGAGGGGTGCTGATCTGTCTTGGGGTTGGGGTTCAGTCGAAGAGCCAGGTCTTGAGATCCTTCCTGAATTGGGTCAGCAACTGGGATTGCCTGAGGTGGAGAGTTAGGGTGCTCCAGGTCTTGGCGGTGAGGTAAGAGAAGGAACTTCCTCCGGCTCTGGTCTTTATAATCCATGTGATGGGGGCCAGGGACAGTTGGGCAGAGCGAAGGTGTCTGACGGGTACATGGAATGAGTGGCAGTGGTTCAGATATGCCGGTCCTGCGTCATGAAGGGCTTTGTAGGCATGTGAAAGGAGCTTGAAGGTGATTCTTTTGTTGACTGGGACCCAGTGGAGTACTCTGTGTTCGGTGATTTGGTTGCAGCGGGAGATGTTGAGGACCAGTCTGACTATGGATTCAGAGCATCAGATACAAGTACCCCTTCTGCGCTTGACTCTCGGTGGTAGCTGTTGTTGAGCAGTCCAAGGCACCCTCCGGGTACCCAGACCGTAGGCACTCAGACTGCTTCGATTCGGATTGAAGAGTCTGCTGCATGTGGGGGAGTACCGCTGCACCCCGCACACGGGCTCCCTCCTGAGCATATGTGCCTGGCTCCAGCAGTGATCCAAGGTGCTCCGGTGCCCTTCCTGCATTCTAAGTCTTGCACTTCCCACAGGGGGTTGGAGGTTGGATTGGATTCCAAAGCTCCCAATGGGGGTCCTTATGATGTGGTGTTGCTACTCAGTTCAAGGGGGCAATGCAGGCACAATCCTCGATGTTTGTATTTTGATGACCAGTGGATCACGCTGTTCATAGTTCTCTGGTGATGGCCCGATCCTCAGCAACTTTGGTATTGACAGCCCCTCCTAACATACTGGGTTGGCGTAACACTGGCCAAGGCGCCAGCCCAACCCAACCATCCTGCCCCTCCTGGCATATGGGACTGTCGCTAGGCTCCGCAAAGCTTCGTGCCCTTTTAGCCAGAGAATAACTTTCATGGTAGCTGTTTGGGGTTTGCTCAATTTGCGCTTCAAAGGCTTCACTCGCCTTGCACGGCACTCCACTCACGGCTATCTTGATGGTGGCCATCTCCTGGCATATGGAGGTCCCGGACTGGAATCAAGCACACTGGCTCCAATTGATGCAGCACGTTGTTTCTTTACAACTCGCACTGGTAGTCCACTCTGTTGAGCTCCTAACTGGACCTTGCTCCCTTCAATGCTTTGCTCTTTCTCACAGGGCCCACTGGTCTTGCCAAGCAAGCAGGCTCTGGTGCTTGAGGCTTCAAAGCAGATGGTCTTGGTTCCCCTGGGAGGTGTCTCCTCACTCAGCAGGGAGACTAAAAGGCCTTGGCACCCGGTCCTGGTGACGGGCAAAGGATTGCAGAGCTTCCCCTCCTCAGAGAGCCCACTGGCTACTTGGTAGATGATACATTTTTGGGGTCTCACCCTCCCCTCCTTATAGTCCATTTCCAGACACCCAATGTAATATAGGGTCCGGGTTTTTGAACGTTTATGCTGGGGTTCTGCTTCTTTTGAAGCACAGGTTTCTCTTCTCCCTCTTGCTCTTAAATGTTTTTGTCACAGTAGGAGGGACGCCTAAGCTGATAGTCCCACAACACAAACCATGGGAGTGAGTAGAGTTTACACCGGGATGTAAGCCACAATGATATTTGCTTCAAAAGGTTAATCCTGGGCTTCCAGACCCACATTAACTCTTTATTATTTCCTTATCAGCACCATCTTCTTGCTGACATATGCCTATGCTCCTTCTTTGTGATCTCTTACTGAATCAAGGAACATCTTTTGAAGTGTACAGGGGTAGTCTCTCTCCCTCCATCAGTAATTACAGCCCAGTTCACAGGAATGCTGCAATACACAAATCTGCCTGGGAAGATACCTCTAATCCTCATGGCTTCAACAGGGTGGCCTGAGTTTCCCCAAATGGAACCCAGTGTACCATTACAGGCACACTTGTACTCGATGTATATATACAGAACACACAGAACACACACTGTCCAGTAGTGTTACCACCATGCATTGTGCTACACAAGGAACACATACATTCAGCACACACATTCACTCTGTGGGCACTGCTCAGCAATGTAGTTTCCTGTATTGTGCGATGTTGTGCCACTTGCAAGCACACACACTGCTAGCACGCACAATCATATGTGCACTGCAGAACACTTCACCCTTCATGTATTGTACTTCTCGCAAGCACTCCTACTCCCCGTACATGCAGTCAGATAGAGACTACTAACCCTGGATTTCTCACCTGCGAATATTCCCCTAGCCTTAGACTGGATCAGGAAAATTTTGAGCAGTACCTCTGCGCACCCGTAGGTGACGCCGATCAGCTCCGCCTCAACTCTGTCTAAGTCAAAAGGGACTTGACCATGCCTTCATAAGCGCTGCCCCGCCCGCTGACATCAGTTCCTTCCTACCTCTTGACCAACTTTTTTCGACTTATATCAAAGTCCTATTTTGTCGACTTTCTTACACTGCGCTAGGGACATGTCCCTTGCAAAACGCACTGGTTTAAAGCCCTGTGGGGATAGTCCCCATCAGATGTTCGTGTTGAATCCCCATCTGATTCGTCAGTATACTTGGGGTAAGGAAACGAGTGCTGAGTGCAAGTCGATGCACAGAAGGCGATCTACAAGAGGGTGATGAAGCTGCTGCAGCAGAAGGCTGCTCTGTGCCATTCCTGTGGACTGTCTTGAAGCTGCTCCTGAAATTGTTCCTTCAGATGGGCATCTTTGAGATCCAAGGCCGCCACCTTAAAGTCTGGTAAGTCTAAGAACCAGAAGAAGCAGCACCAAAAGCGTTCTTCGGCCTCCCCTATCTGACTGTGTGCTTTTAGGCTCCGCTCCTACACTCTACCAGCAAAGCTAGCGTCCGGTTATGCCTCATGCTACCTGAAGTTTCCCGGCGCTGGGGTGACGCCTGCCCAAGTACGAGAATTTTACAACACCATGCTTGCCATCTTTTGGGTCCCCACTCCCTCTGGTGCCCCTTTGGACCCGATGGAGCCAAGTGGTGCGTCGGTTGGGTTACTGCCTGCGGGTTCGCCATCAACTCCAGCCGGACCCTCAGGCTCTATTCCTGGTTCCACGATGAAGCCTCTGGTACCACCACATACCCCAGCTCTGTTTTGTCCAATACCTGCCACGGCGCCACTTGACGACAAGCCCATCGTCATTCCCAAAGTTGATCCGGCACTGCCTCGGGTTGCTCGACACCGAGCCCAGTGCCGTCCAGGCCAGATCAACCCCTGGACTTTCCTACTTTCCACCACTGGTCACCCTATCATCCCTCCCCCGCACAGGGTGACGAAGAGGTGTATGGTCCTTTGAAGGAGTATCTTGCAGATGAGGAAAACTGGTATAAGGAGCTGGGAGAGGCCAGCGGACTAGACCGTTACCAGACAACTGGTATTCTATCCACTCAGGGCCAGCCTTCGGAGGAAGGGGTCATTTGCCTCGGTGATACACTGGGCCACTGATGTCCTTGACCTTCAGCTTCCTGCGGTCAAGGTTGACCTGTGTAAAGCAATAGGCCCCAGAACCATTGCTGCCTTTAATGAAGTAGACACTCCTGGGAGCCTGTGCTAAACCCTGCACTGGGGCTCCTGTGCACCGCACGATTGACCGGCAGCGGAATCAGCCTTCCATCACCATGCTGAGTACTTTCCAGTCTAAACATCACTAATATGAAATTTTGTAACATCCCCTTTCATAAACTCTTGTTTACCACACAAAAAAGTGAAGTGAAAGAAATGGAGCTAGAAAGGCAGCAGCTTTATGAAGGAGAAACTTGGCATGCACCTGTGTGGTAGCCTCCGCTCCTCTGCTTGCTTTGCCCAGGCAATTACTTCAGTTCTGTTTTTTTGGCTCATGAGTGGATGCCTTAGAAAAGGTCTCTGTTGTGTCTGTTCCTTTTAACTTGGCAGACAGGCAAATGCTTTCACTTCTTGACTATTATATTTTTTCATTCATAGGCATTAAAACTAGAGTTTGTATCTGCCTTTTCTGACTAGAAATGTTTCCCTTTTCGTTTCTTTGTGACATCAGCTCGTAGGCATCTCTTCGCTATTTGTCAAGTACCTTTTCCATGAAGGAAGAAAGGCAGAGAATACCCCTTCACCTTTTGTGTGTTGCCTTCCTGACTCCTGTTCTGTAGAGGAATGTGAATTTTGAATGCAACATGTCCAAGATAACCCTGAAGGACAAAGACACATCAAGTAGTGAGGTGAAATTGAAAGAATGCTAACACTTGAAAGACATTGCAGAATTATAGTATTCGGGGCTGGCAAGGGATGTCCCTACATCCTACAGCTTTGGCCTCAGACTCACCTCAGCCATCCCCTCAGCACCCCTGCTTCCCCTCCCCTCCCCTCCAGTGGTATAGAGATCAAAAGAGGGATTGCGATAAAAGTGTCACTCCAGCCAGTCCATATTCAGAAGTATGTCAACAACAAGCATGGTGTTCAGGACTGAGAAGACATCAGAGTTTATTAGTTCATTTTGAAAAAGGTTATTTGATGTGGAAATAATTCAGGGAAAAAACATTGTTCCACAGAAGGCTGTGGGCAAAAAATATTGGTCAAGCTTCCTACATATTGGAGCGCCTGGACCCTAAGGGAGTAGGCACCAAGATCAAGAACCCTGTACTCGAGAGCACGATCAGATGCCAAGATGGGATCAGACTTGTAAATGGGGAATATACACAAGTCTGAAGTTCTTGCACAATACATTGAATTCCTCTTAGCTCAAGAGGCAGCATACACGCATATTTGCTGTCATCTCCTATTCCAACTTTCAAGAGTGTCCGTAGAGAATTTCACCATGTTTCCTAAATGGTTACCCAAGAATCTGGGGCAGGTACTCTTGATTAGACTGGAAAAATGGGTGCTCCCTCACAGATGTGCCTGCCTGCTAACATTATAACACAGTAGGATTAGCGCGGGCAAGAAAATGTCAATTGAAGATTTATCATTTAAGATGAAAATAGGCTAACAAATGTTTCATGATCACAATCGCTTGGTCAGGGCCAGAAATGCATATCCCAGGTGGTCTTCTCTCAATGAAACTCTTCACTGGAACAGTAATTAAAACCTAACAATCACTCCTATCTTTACACCGACAGTTACAAATAAACTATTCATATGAATAGATTCACCCGATCAACACTGCAATACATAATCATAATAATATAATACAATGTCCTATAAAAAAACACATATCCCAGGAAACCCAAGATGCAAAGAACAAAAGATAATGACATGAGACCAAGACCGAAATAGATTTAAAACAGGCAATACATTATTACACAAGACAGAAGATCTTATAATTCAAAAGGTCATAAATACCAGCGCACAGTATTTGTTATTATAATCTACATAGGAAAGGAATAATGTAAATAGCAAGAACGATTTCAAATGATTAACCAAACAAAAGATCAACAAATACAAATGACCATGCTAGAAATTTTAAATGAAGAATATCACTACCTCAAAAATCAAACTTGAGATTAATAAATACCTTAATTGCAAAACTGTTTCCCAGAAAACAGTATGCAGTGCGAGGACTCCAAATAGATAATTTCAACCACAAGACGTTGCCTAAAAATAATAATACTAAGCTTAGCCACTATTGAACTACAACAATTACTATAAATATACTCCACTCAATAGTTTCACTAAGATATTAAATTCTCACCGTAATTAGTGCAAGTAAGTAACCAGCATAGTGCCATGCCACAAACCGTAAATCGGGAGCCAAAACCATCAAAAAATGACCACTTTGTTTAGGCCAAAGGAAACAAAATCGAGGCTACCACGTTAAGGGAAGCGGTTCAGCACTCTATGATCAAACAAAATCTCTATGATCTAATTAAACAGAAAAATTGCTACCAAAATGGCACTGCCCATAAAAAGCACATGCATGCTCATTAGCAAGGTAATGCATTACTTAAAAAATGTAGCTATATTCTTAATGGCTGTTAGTCCAATGAATAACTACAAAGTAAGGTAACCACTTTAAAAGCAAAATAAAACCCACACAATGAAGTAGATTGAATAATTCAATCACAAACTATGAAATGAAACTAAACAAAAAAAAATTCTAAGCACAAATAAGTGTCCCTCATCTGTTATTAATAACTCACAAAAACTCTGAAAATATATTTTTTTGATAAACAATTTTATTGATTTTAAACAAAAGACCAGCAATACAGTACATCTCAGTGATAATACAATCCCACATTGGATTGGGTGGTAAACCATGATATATCATGACCCCCAGAAATCCCAAGTGGAACACATAATCAATCAAGCAATACATTTTCAAGCTATCTGACCCAACCATTTGCCCCAGACTTTACAGTATTTCTTTTGACAGCCCCGTGCTTCATATAGCGGCTACTCCTGTGTGGCACACCAGTCAACCCCCTTGCGCCACTTCTTGACGCTAGGCTTAATAGGGCATTTCCAGTTGGCAGCTATGTCTCGCTTAGCTATGATCATTTCCGTATTCAAGAACAGCTTTTCATTCCTGGACCCGTCCAGCCCGTCTGTGATCCCCAGGAGCATGTGTAATGGGTCATGTGGGACCTCCCAACCTAAGACCTCAGTAAGTTCCTGTTCTATACACCCCCAGAATGGCGCCAAGAGGGGACATACCCAAACCATGTGGAAGAAGTCTGCCTGGTCCTGGCCACATTGTGTACAGGAAGCAGTTGGGTGTAGGCTGGCCCTGTTGAGTTTGGCGGGGGTCAAATAGGCTGCATGCAAATAGTACAGTTGGATCAGGCGGAGCGTGGCTGATGCAGTCCCGGTCTTAGGCACCATCAGTGCGACCCTCCAATCCTCCTCCTCCAGTGGACCCACCCAGCCCTCCCACTGGTTTCTAAGCTGTTCTACTGTGGTCGAGGTGTTGATGGTTAATGAGTGATAAATACGGGAGATACCCCCCTTCCCCAGGTTCCTCCTCATGGTTTGCACCTCCAGTGGGCTGTATTCCGGTAGCGTTGGGCCATCCGGTATGTGTGAATGGAGAGCATGGCGTAGCTGCAGGTATTTATAAAATTGTGATGGGTGCAAGGAGTGCCTGGATTGCAGATCTCAGAAGGTACCTATGTGGTCTCTGGTCCACACATCCCGCACTGGGAGATCCCAATATGATTCCAAGACCGAAATCTCTTTAGTGCGCCAACCTCCCTTAGCCACGTGCCATGCCAGAGAGAGGTGCGTTGGGTCAATGTATTTGTCTATTTGGTGAGCGCAGTGAGGCCCGCCAGGCTAGAAAAACGGTTTGTGTCACCCCAGGTAAAGTTCTAGGTATGCCCCCCCCCCATACATCATTGTTTGAATTTGAGGTAGGCCCAACTCCCCTAGTTTGAGTCTGTCAGCCAGGTCCGACCATCCCCCATTAAATCAACCACGCAATGTGAGTAGGCGGGTCGGCAAGTAGTCTAAGTATAGGTTGGTCATTCCCATGCCTCCGTCAAAGGGTGGGATCTGGCAGCGAGCTAAAGCTATACGGGGTCGTCGGCCACCCCTGAGAAATTTAGTGGCTAGGCTGTCTAAATCTCTGAAACAGGCCTGTGGGAAGCAGAAGGGGGTGTTCTGAATAACATAGAGGAATATAGGGAGGATCATCATTTTAAATAGGGCAACCCTACCCAGGGGATTTAGCAGCAGCTTCTGCCATTTGCAGAGGTCCTCCTTACCTCGTTTCACCAGCTGCGTTATTTTGAGGGATCAGGCGAGATTAGGGAGCAATGCAATCCAATCCCCAAATATTTAAAGGACTGTCGCCTAATGGGTATTGTGGTGTGCCAGTAGAAGCAATCCCTGGTTAAGTGTAAGCGAAACAAGACCTTTTTGCCGGGGTTAAGTTGTGACCGGATGCCTGCCCGAAGGAGAGCAGCGCCCGGAGACAGTGGGGACAGGATTAAGCCAGTTCCACAAGGAAAAGTAAGATGATGTCTGCGTATAGGGCAATTTTATCTCCGATTAAGGCCATTTCCAACTCTGAATGCAGTCGTCCGATCGAATGAGACTTGCTATGGGTTCCATCGCTACGGCGAAAAGGAGGGGTAAGAGGGGCATCCCTGCCTCGTTTCTCTTCTAGTGGGGAAACGCCTCTGATAGGACCCCATTGACTAGCACTCGTACATGAGGCCAACAGTAGAGGACCCTTACCAGATTGCAAAACCGTGGAACGAAACCCCATCTCAGATAGCACGTCGTCCAGGTCCCCCCAGTCCACAAAATCAAAGGCCTTCTTTAAGTCAATGAGAAGTGCCAGATAAGGAGTTAGTAAATGGCTGTTTGCTATGGCCAGTGTCTGGTCCCCCTCATAGGCATGAACCCGCATTGGTCAGAGTGGACCAGTTTGAGATAGGGCTTCAATTGCTGGGCGAGGACTGCGGCAAATATTTTAACTTCCGTATTTATAAGGGAGATTGGGTGGTAATCAGCACAGTTGGACAACGGCGGTTGCGTTTTAGGGAGAACAATGGTGGCCACATCTGTCTCGGGGGTGGGGGGGACAAGCCCTTCTCGAGGGCTTCAGCGAAGATTTCGGAGAGGTGCGGGGTGAGGATCTCCCGATATGCAGCATAGTACTCCTGTGGGAGACCATCTGGACCCGGGGTTTTGCCCGGTGAGGTGTGCGCTATGACGTCATTGATCTCCTCACGGGTAATGGGCGGTCCAAGTTAGAAGACTCAGCTGTGCTGAGGCGAGAGAGGTGGAGCTTACCCGGGCTGAGCAGTTCTGAATGATAGGTGTCCGGGCGCTGCATTAAGTATAGCTCCCGATAGGCGGAGGCAAAGGCCACAACCTCCGGGATTATGCTATTGGCCGTAGGATATGTGGCTAGTCTGTGAAGGATCTTCCCTCTCGTCACCCACCCATATACCCTTGTTATAGAGTATTTCCAAAGGAGCTTGGCGGCATCCAAGGAGAGTTGCTTGATTTAGCACCTCAGGCATATGAGTTGCTCTGAAAGTATTTTACTAACAAAACGTTCTCAAAATACGTGTGCCTCGAACTCACAATATCAAACACAAAGGCCCTGATTACGATGTCAGTCAGAGTTGCGTCCGACCGACATCGCTGCGGATTGGGAACCGACCAACCTTATGTTGGCGGTTCCGACCCCATTTTTGGATGCAACCGCAAACTTTCATTTTTCAATGGGAGTTTGTGCAGCGGGCGGAAACCACCCTCAGCACAAGCTCCCATTGAAAAATGTAAGTTTTTCAAAGATCCCTGCACTGTGTGGCAGGCACGGTTCAGGGATGTTCAAGGGGGCACCATAAGAGCCCCCACAGGGCTACATGCGGAGAGGAAGGGGGCCCTGCTAGGTGCCCCCAATGTCTCTTTCAGACAGCCTTTCCAAGTCGGAAAGGCCAACATGGAAAGGCTGTTTGGAAACCAAAATCATAATCTTGACGGCGGAAGCGATGTCCTTAAGAGAATATGAGGCTTTTCCGACTGTCGGATTGTCAGTCGGATCCTCTGACTGCTGCCTCTGACCGTACCCATCCTAATGTGTCGGTCGGACCGTAGCAGTAGATGCGGTTCGGACCGCAACCGACAAGCCATCGGTTGTGGTCAGAACCGTTTCGTAATCAGGCCCCAAATCTACAGTGATGTAGCCATCATACTATAATACTAGACGCAAGATCGTAAGTATAAAAGCAAATGCAAAAAAAGTCACAATGTCGTGCAACTAATCTACAATGATTTTATGTAATGTTAATACATTTCTTAAGTGCGCGAATACCCGAGGGTTTCTTGGCGCTGAACACTGGATCATAGAAGTATCCGTAAGACGAAGTGACTATTTCTCAAAAAGCCAGGTTTTCAAGGCCTTTCTAAAGGCAAATAATGTAGGAAGGGTTCTGATGGAGAAAGGGAGCGCATTCCAGAATTTGGGGGCACTACCCCATTTTTTGGAAAATACCAGTAGAGTAGGCATCTCAGAAACATGGGGACAGTATTCTGAAGTGCTCTATAGGTGATGCATAGTGCTTTGAAGATCATGCGGTTCCTTACTGGGAGCCAGTGCAGCTTATTCAGATGGTTTTGAACTGACGAGTGTCTAGGGATACCTAGCAAAAGAGGCGCGGACGCATTTTGGATCATTTGCAGCTTATTGAGTTGTTTTCCAGGTAGGCCAATGTAGAGACCATTACAATAGTCAAGTTTTGTCAGGATCAGAGAAGAAATCACTGTTTTTCTGCTGACCGTGGGTATGAAAGCTAGTATTTTTTTGATGGTTTTAAGCAAGAAAAAGCTCAATGAGACAATGGCATTTACCTGAGGTTTAAAATTAAATTTGTCATTGATAATCACACCAAGGTTCTTTGCCTTGGTGACTGGAATAGGTGCTGATCCCAATTTGTCCGGCCCCCAGCTCTGGGACCAGTTAGGGAAGAAGTTGCCAAAGTGATTACTTCTGTTTTGTCTGAGTTCAGACAACGGGAATTTATCCAGGACCTGATGCCAACTTGCAATCCTTAAAATTGTGCATTGCTGATGCTGTGTTGTTTGATAAAGATAATACAATGTGTGTATCATTTGCGTAGGATGTCAACGCTAGACCGAAAGACCTTATGAGGTTAGGCAGTTCTGATACATAAATGTTAAATACTGTGGGGCTTAAGGATGAACCCTGCGGAACGCCACACGGGAGGACGAAAGTCGGAGACTCGTAACTTCCCAAGGCTACTGATTGTATTCTGCCTGACAAAAAAGATGAAAACAGTGTAAGTGTTTTGTCAGAAAGGCCTATGGAAATTAGGCGACTTAGCAGAAGATCATGGTTGACAATGTCAAACGCTGCCGATAAGTCGAGCAGAATCCGGGCGGCCGCTCTCCTGAGTCCAAAGTTACTCTAATTTCGTCTGTGGCTTTGATTAAAGCTGATTCCGTGCTGTGTTCTGAAACTGAACTGTGTTTCATCTAAATAGTTATGTTTTAGTAAATAGTCTGTCAGCTGTTCGTTCATGACTTTCTCCACTAATTTGGCAGGTAGAGGAAGTCGAGAAATTGGCCTATAATGATTGGGCTGTGTGGGGTCCAGGTTAGGTTTTTTTCAATAAAGGCACTATGGATGCCTTTTTCCATATAGTGGGGAAGACACCATGCCAGAACATAGCATTAAAAATGTCGGTAAGGCAGGGAGCCAGCAACTCGGGGGCTTGCTTGAGGATGTGGTGGGGGGGGGGGGGGAAGAGGGTCATGGGGGGAGCCTGATTTAGCTTGGTGAATAAGAGGGGTAATCTTTTCAATCGTGACTAGTTCAAATTTAGAGAAGCAAGTGGCATCAGAAGAGCCAGCACTGGCGAAGGTGTGATTATCGGGGCAAGTGTTGGTGTCCAAAGTGTCATACATTTGCTTCACTTTCTATAAAAAGTGTTATGCTGGGGAGTCACAAAATATTTGTGATGGTTCAATGGAATTTGTTTCCAAGGGACCTGATAGTTTACACACCACTTAACAGCATGTAATTCATGAATCATAAAGGACTTCAATCTATGTAATTTTGAAATTCTAGCTCCTTCCCTTCAATGAGGTCGTATGTAAGCTATCCTTGTGAATCTCACAAGCGACTAATCTTCCAAAATGTGATCTTCACAAAAATGAACAGCAAAGGAATATTTAGTATCATTATGTATTGCACATAAGTATTCTTGCCATCTTAGTTTCGAATTCCCATGTAGTGTAGTTCCTGTATTCCCAATAGGCTCTGCGATTTGGAATAACATAAACGATAGTTTAGACGTAGGACTGAGGTCGACTAGGTCTCTATTGAATATGTTAGACTTAATTATGAATGCCACCTAGCTCAGAGGTCACTAGAAGCTTTCTCGAATTCACAAGAAGGGATTAGTTTCTGACAACCGCATAAACATGACAACTTTGCTCCCCTAGAACAAGGAGTATATCTCCAGAGTCGCGGAAACAATAGATAGCTATTTCAACAGTCAATCGTGCATGCTTAGTTTCACCAGGAGTGCAGAGAAATAGAGAGACGGGCGTTTTCAATAAAAGTGGTTATTTATTGAGCAGTCTTCTTTCTCATGCAAGAGAAGTGAATTGCCACAATTGCAATACTTGTCTAAAGTGCGTACAGTAAAAGGAGTATTATGAAATAATACTGTGAAAGCATTTATATGGTTTCTAAGCCATAAGATACTTAAAACGGATAAAATACATACAATGATAAAAGTTGACTAAACGTACTCAACTGGTGCTTCTAAGATACGCCTACCCCGGTGTACCTAACCAAGGCCTAGTACATGGGACGGAGTAAATAAGTTGTATTTTTAGTTAAGATAGTTTTTGCCAAGAATCTGAATCAAGAATTCTCTAAGGGTCTAATCGGCTCCGTACCTTGGTTATAGAATGAAGGAGGTCTTGTATCTCTCTCTCAGAACTCGATCTCCCAGCAACCCGCAAGGATGACAGGGAAACACTGGAGCTGGATTTCTCGGCAGGAGAAAAGACAGCGTCTCTCTCAGTGCGTCAATGGGAGGGTCGGCTTACTTCGGCACTCGCTTCAGCAGGGCGTTGGGAAAGTAGATAGCCGATCTGCTCTAAACCACAGTGTGTTTTGCTAGGGCAGATGCTGGTATATTTATACCTGGAAGGTGCCGAGTTTGACGTAAGGTTGGACATAAGACGTCACTAAGAACTCTCAGTTCTTTCATGACTGTAGGAGTTCTAGGACAAATCAATACAGAAGCAGGGGGGGATTCCCGGGCTGCTGGAGGCTTGGTTTGTTTAAGAACGCGTTGTGCTTTCTAGGAGTCTATGGGAGTAACCTTGCCGTATTTGGACTGCATTGGCTATGACTTAATATGGGTATGATTCTTATGCCTTTATAAGGATATGATTTGATATAACCACATAAGGGCATAAATCGGTATATTTAAATAGGGTCCTAGATTCGTTTACAACACCCACTCCACGTATAATGTCTATCATTACTAAATACTAAGCAATTTTTAAACATTTCTATGCATGTGTTTTCCAGCCCACCCCAAAATACATAAAATGCATTTGAAATGGTATATACACGAAAAATGAGTATTATACTGTACGTTTGCAAGCAGTAGTATCATTCAGATAATATTTTTTTAGTACATTGTAATCTTGACTGAATGAATCACGACATTTACATTTATGAAATGGCTCTTAATACAGAAGAGAAGGTCGAGACCATTTCATCACATATTTATACAAGACTGTACATGTGCTAGAGGCGGAGTCAAAATATTTTCTCTAGAGTCTCTAAAAATAGAAATCTTGTTCTCTAAAAATAGTTCTACTTTAAGCAGAGTATCATGTGCCAAAAAGGTAAATATTTTGGGAACGGGGAAAAATAGAATTTTCCTCTCAGGGGGATAAATAGTTACATAGTTTTTTAGAAGTTCTGTTTATCAAAACTGAAGGCAGAGTTCAGGGAACGCTGTGTGCTCGTGTTTTCAAAAGTTATTCTCGTTGTTAGGAGAGAACAATAACTCAGATAGGCTGGCAAAGAATTCGTCTACAACAGTAGGTGAAAGTTGGACCAGGTCCGAAAAAGTAGAAATAGTGCATATGTGAGAACCATTGCCGTCATCGGTGTCTAGATCAGCAATGGTCACAAAAGGTTGTACCTGTGTGCCGCTATCATCTCGTACCTCACCGCCACCTAATCGTAATGGTGAGGTCTCAACGAATGCCATCATCAGAATAGGTAGCCGCTGGGGACAACAAGTTGCATGAGCCGTTACCGAACCAAGCAAAGTATCGATATCCATAGGTACTGCTGATGGAAGTGTGAGAGATGTCTAACACGCATTCTTCTCCGCAGAGCAGGCATCGTAGAACAGGTAAGATGCAATCTTGCCAGATTGGTCTGAATGAAAGAAACCAGGTAGTATTCAGATCTCTTAGCCGAGCCAAGCCAAGGACTTTAGTAATCCGCTCTCGGTATCGCATTGCTAGGATCGTGTCTTCCATTGTTGCCTGAGTTTTGTCTGTGATTTGACTTGCCATATCGGAGCAGAAGGAACAAAAATAAGATTCCTGCTGAGTCCCAAGATGAGAGGCAGGCCGCCGAACACAGAGTGCACGAAATTCGGGAAGATGCTCAGGACTGCTTCAAAGGGTGCTAATAGTCCAGATTTTTTTTTTTAACCCCTTCCATGCTCATAACTGAATGGTTCTGTCATGAGCATCGGTGCTCCTGTGCTGATGACGGAACCATTCCGTCATGAGGCCAGGGGCACGAAATCCCTCTGCTGCAGACAGCAGAGGGATTTCCTTTTCACCCCTGTGACCTTGGGAGCTGGGGAAGAGCTTCCCCAGCTCCCGAGGCACCCTGAGCACGTAGAAAGACGGGAGAGGTATCATTGGAAAGGGGAGAATCCCCTTTACAATGGTACCCCTCCCGAGTGGATCCCTGCTTGGGGATTGCCCCAGGAGGGCGATCCCCCAAGCAGGAACCCACCCACTAGACACCAGGTAGGGGGGAGCGGCCCCTTGGGCAAGGGCCTTCACTCCCCCATAACTAAATGTATAGTATTCAGTCTTTCTGCCCCCCCTGGGGGGCAGATGGGGCAGTAGCCCCCCAATCTGCCCCCCGGGGGGGCAGAAAGCCCACTATACACCAGGGAATTTTTTTGGGGGCACTTTTTTTAGGGTGGGGGCTGCCCGAAATGGGCGCGCCAATGCCCCCACCCCACGCCACCATTACAGACTTTCTGCCCCCCCTGGGGGACAGATGGGGGCAGCAGCCCCCAATCTGCCCCCCCGGGGGGGGGGGGGCAGAAAGCCCACTTGACATTAGGGATTTTTTTTCATACAATTTGTTTAGGATGGGGGATGCCCGAAACGGGCACGCCAATGCCCCCACCCCGCCACCATTACAGCCTTTCTGCCCCCCCGGGGGGCAGATGGAGGCAGTAGCCCCCAATCTGCACCCTCGGAGGGGCAAAAAGCCCACTAGATGCCAGGGATATTTTGGGTCAAATCTGAATTAGGGTGGGGGTTGCCCAAAATGGGAATGCCAATGCCCCTACCCCTCCCCCACAAAAATTACAGCCTTTTTGCCCTCCGAGGGGGCAGATGGGGGCATTAGCACCCATCTGCCCACAGGTGGGGGGGGCAAAAAGGCCAGTAGAGGTCAGGGATTTTTTCGGCAAATGTTAATTAGGGTGGGGGCATTATCATGCCCGTTTTCGGCAGCCCCCACCCTAATTAAAATTTGTCCAAAAAACTCCCTGGCGTCTAGTGGACTTTCTGCCACCCCTGGGGGGCAGTTGGGGCGTTAGCCCCCAATCTGCCCCGCCCCGGGGGGGGGGGGCAAAAAGCCCACTAGACGCCAGGGATTTTTTTGCGGGCAAATTTGAATTTAGATGGGCTGCCCAAAACGGGCTTTCCTATGCCCCCACCCCCTCCCCCACAAAAATAACAGCCTGCCTGCCCCCCCTGGGGGCTGATGGGGCAGTAGCCTCCAATCTGCCCCCCCCCCTGGAGGGGCAAAAAGCCCACTAGACGCCAGGGATTTTTTTGGGGGCAAATTTGAAATGGGGTGGGGCTGCCCAAAACTGGCATGTCCATGCCCCAACCCCTCCCCCGCTAAAATGACAGCCTTCCTGCCCCTCCCGGGGACATATGGGGCAGTAGCCCCAATCTGGCCCCCTTGGGGGGGCAAAAAACCCACCAGACACAGGATTTTTGGGCAAATTTTTCTTGGGTTGGGGGCTGCCCAAAACGGGCATGCCAATGCCCCCACCCCCCACCCGCAACAATGACAGCCTTTCTGCCCCCCCTGGAGGGAGGATGGGGCAGTAGCCCCGAATTTGCCCCCCCCAGGGGGGGCAAAAAGCCCACTTGACGCCAACGATTACGCTGGCTTTTTTATGTGTGGGGGTGGGGGCTGCCCAGAATGGGCATACCAATGCCCCCACCCCCCAAAGAATATAGCCACAATGTTTCTGCCCCCCTTGGGGGCATATCGGGGCAACCCCAGCCCCGAAAACTTCCCCTCAGGGCAGCAGAAAGCCGACTAGGCACGGATTTGTTTTTAGCACTATGCCTACCTGTGGATTTTGGGCCCTAGAGCAGCCGCCACATAGGGAAACCTGTACAAAAGGGGGTGGTGATGGACGGAGCATCTGAATCAATCAAACTCACACCCAGTCAAAAGATCTGGGTTTAATCCATCACCGTTCTTTAGCCCACTCTGCCACCCCAGTTCAGACATGGCTATATGCTCACTTTGCCACTGGATTCAAGAAAGCCGGGCTGAAGACGGCTGAAATGCCAGATAACGGTCCTCGGAAGCTTGTTTCCGGTCCAGGGAAGACATGGCTTGGCAGTTCGGGCTGGATTGTTCCCATGAGGCACGGGGTCAGACTGATTTGCATATAGCCATGTCTGAACTGGGGTGGCAGAGTGGGCTAAAGAACGGTGATGGATTAAACCCAGATCTTTTGACTGGGTGTGAGTGTTTGATTGGTTCAGATGCTCCGTCCATTACCACCCCCTTTTGTACCGCTTTTGGCCACCATTTGTGTGGCAGGGTATGTTCAGATGTGAGTCCCTTCCTCACTTTGCCACTGGATTCAAGCAAGCCGGGCTGAAGACGGCTGTAATGCCAGAAACCGGTCCTCGGAAGCTTGTTTCCGGTCCAGGGAAGGCATGGCTTGGCAGTTCGGGCTGGACTGTTACCATGAGGCACAGGGTCAGATTGATTTGCATATAGCCATGTCTGAACTGGGGTGGCGGAGTGGGCTAAAGAACGGTGATGGATTAAACCCAGATCTTTTGACTGGGTGTGAGTGTTTGATTGGTTCAGATGCTCCGTCCATTACAACCCCCTTTTGTACCACATAGTGAAACCTAGCAAACCTGTACATTTTTGAAAACTAGACACACAGGAAAATCCAGAATGGGGTGACTTGACTGGCTCTCAACAGGTTCTGTTAACCAGAATCCCTTGCAAACCTAAAAATGTGTCCAAAAAAACAAATGTTCCTCACATTTCTGTGTTGGAAAGTTCTGGAATCTGCGTGAATCCACACAATTCCACCAACTCCATGGTTCCCAAAGCCTTCCGAGAAAAATGGTACCTCACTTGTGTGGGTAGGCCTAGTGCCCGCGACAGGCAAGGGCCAAAAACCTATTAAGGCGACATCAAAATTACCTAACACAAAATTACCTGGTTTTGCAAGGGGGGTCCCTTGAGTTTTTGGCCCCAGGCTTGGCGGCCATCCGGGGAAACCTACCAAACCCACACATTTCTGAAAACTAGACATCCGGGGTAGTCCAGCGAAGTATGACTTGCGTGGGTCCCCTAACGATTTCCTACCCAGAATCCCGTGCAAACTCAAAGTTAGCTGAAAAAGTCACTTTTTTCTCAAATTTCTGTGTGGGAAAGTTCTGGAATCTACATGGATCCACAAATTTCATCCCACCCAGCGTTCCCCCAGGTCTCCCGATAAAAATGATACCTCACTCGCGTGGGTGGGTCAAGGACCCGCAACAGGCAAGGGCCCAAAACCTAATGAGGCGACATCAAAATTACCTATCACAAACCAACCTGGTTTTGCAAGGTGGCTCTCATGAGTTTTTGGCCCGGGGCTCGGCGGCCATGTAGGGAAACCTACCTAACCCATACATTTCTGGAAACTAGAGACCCGGGGGAGTCCAGCGAGGTATGGCTTGCGTTACTCATCATTCTCCTACCCAAAATCCACTGCAAACCTCACATTTCGCAAAAAAAATCGCTTTTTTTCTCACATTTCTGTCTGGTTAAGTTGTGGAATCTGCGTGGATCCTCAAATTTCCTCCCACCCAGCGTTCCCCCAGGTCTCCCGATAAAAATGGTACCTCACTTGCGTGAGTATGCATAGTGGCTGCAACTGGAAAAGGCCCAAATCGTACGGTGGAGACTTAAAAATTACTTATAGCAAAGCTACCTTATTTTCGGGGGGGGCACATGAGTTTTTTGCCCCGCGCTCGACGGCCATCTTGGGAAACTACCGAACCCAAACAGTTCTGGAAACTAGTCACCCGGGGGAGTCCAGCGAGGTATGGCATGCGTGAGTCCCCCAATGTTTTCCTACCCAGAATTCCCTGCAAGCCTTAAAATTAGGTAAAAAAACACTTTTCCATACATTTTTGCGTGGGATCTCCGTGCCTGCACAAATGTCCTACCACCCTGCGTTCCCCTTGTTCTCCTGAGTAAAATGATACCTCACTTTTGTGAGTGTCCAAAGCAGAACAGGCTAAATATTTATTTTAAAAAAATTGTAGCGTATGGTATTTACAGGAAACTCAGAGAATTCTACTGTTTTGGGGTCATCCCAGTCACGGGTCTTTGGCCCACCCACACAAGTGAGGTATCATTTTACTCAGGAGAACAAAGGGGAACGCTGGGTGGTAGGACATTTGTACCGGCACAGAGATCCCACGCAAAAATGTATGGAAAAGTGTTTTTTTAACCTAATTTTAAGGGTTTTTTTAAACATTTTTATTGGCTTTTCAGTGTAACAATACACGTAAAATTCGCTTTCGTACATATAAACATCATATTTAGGCATCCTCAATGTGTACAACTTGTATTACATTTGTTAATTAGCGAACGCTGGCCATCATAACTTCGTCAATATGTCCATAGTATAGACGGCGCCTCTTGATATGTCCCCCCCCGTGGTAGAGTTCATGTGATGTGGGTATGGAGGCCTTGCAAGATCTGTCCCTACGGCAAGCAATGTATGTCAGTGATTAATCCGGTGACCTCGCCTACCCTGGTAGGGCACCTGTGTCTGGTACCCATGTGCTACTTCCTGCTCACCCCTTATGGACTTAACGCCGGTTCAGATACCTCCCATGGTGCTTCGCAAATGTCTCCCCTGTATTCATTCCATTTGCCCCATATAGTGGACCATTTTTTGGGGCATCCCCTGTGTGTAAATACTGCCCTTTCCGCCACCATTGCCGTATCCATGTCATCTCCCCAGTGCGTCTTTGAGGGAACATTTCCAGCCCCCCATTTTCTAGCTATATTTCGTTTTGCTAGTGTCATGCCCAGCGTTGCCCAAGTCTGTTGCCCCCTGTTTAAATCTGTGGGTGGCCAAATGTTTAGAATACAGCATCGTGGTTCGGGTTGTATGACCACCCCGCTTGCGTTTGATAATTCTGACAGCACCTCAGTCCAGTATGTTTGTATCCTGGGGCAGTCCCAGAGTATATGGAAGTACGTTCCCGGGAGTCCACAGCCCCTCAGGCACCCAGGCTCCGGGATGTGACCTAGTTTATGTAGTAGGGTGCGAGAATAATATATTCGGTGCAATATCTTCAGTTGTATAAGTTTCAGCCGAGACGGAATGGATGCGTCTCTTGCAGAAGCCAGTGCGTATAGCCAGTCCTCGTCACCTATGTCTCCTAATTCCGCTTCCCACTTACTACGGAGGACCACTGTGGGGTCTGGGAGATTGTTTAACAACTTGCGGTATGTCAGTGATACTGCTTTCTTATCAAGATGGTCTGTGAGCAGTCTATCTTCTAGTGGGGAGGAGTCAACCAGGGTCGTTCCCGGTGGTATGGCCCCTTTCAGGGCATGTCTGATTTGCGTGTATCTAAAGCGCTCGGTGTCCGCCATCCCATATTTTTCTTGCAGGGCTTCGAAAGTGATGATGTCGCCTCTACTCCACAAGTCACCTATCTTTGAAATGCCTATGAGGTCCCACTGTTTGAATCCTTTAGTGTTAGCTAGGGTACCAAGGCGGCGCGTATCCCAAAGTGGGGTGGCCAGCGTGAGTACTCCTTCCCAGCCCAAGGCTCTCTGAGCTGTATGCCAGATTTTCACTGTGTGAGCAGTAGGGCCAGTAAGCGTATGACGCCGTTTATTAGTGTAGAGGGCCTTCATCAATTGGTCTGTAGGAATAAGCGTCCTGTCTAAACTATAGGCTGGGTCATTGTGTGGGGCGTGAAGCCATTGGTTGACTACCGTTAGCTGTGAAGCCCAGTAGTAAAGTTTAATGCTTGGTAGTGCAATCCCCCATCACACCAGCTACGGATTAATTTAGAGTTGGCTATTCGAGCCGGTTTTCCATCCCATAATAATGTAGCTATTTCTGCATCTATTGCTTTGAAGTAAGTAAGTGGGACTTGGAACGGGTGTTTTGTAGCGCGTAGAGGAACCGTGGAAGCGAGAGCATTTTAAAGAGTGCTGCTCTCCCCAGCAGTGTCAACGGGAGGGAACGCCAGTGTATTACATCCGATTTGAGCCTCTGCAAGGGTTTCTGTAGGTTTTCTTCCATGAAAATGGATGCTTGCGGAGTTACATATATTCCCAGATATTTAAAACCCCTGGGTACTATTTGCAGTGGACAGTCTGGGGGGAGTTCGGGGAGTGGACCGTGTAGTATATATGAGTGTTTTCGTCCAGTTTATTCTTATATCCGGATACCGCCCCATAGCTCCGAAGGATATCTAGTAGGGCTGCTATTGATGGTGCCGGGGACGTAAGGTAGATTAACACGTCATCGGCGTATAGGGATATACGATCTTCTCCTCCCGTTTCCCAGGTGATCCCTCAGACCACGGGGTGTATTCTAATTATCACCGCCAGCGGCTCCAAAACTAGGGCGAACAAAAGGGGGGAGAGGGGGCACCCCTGTCTTGTACCGCGGCCTAAAGAAAACGTACGGGACGTATGGCCATTGGCCACCACTTGTGCAAGGGGTGCCGTGTAAAGCAATTTGACCCAGCCACAAAATTTGGGCCCGAAGCCCATCTTTCTGAGTACTGCAAAAAGGAATGGCCACTCCACGAGGTCGAATGCCATGGTTGCATCTAGGGATAGAATGGCTGCCTCCTCCCGGAGGTCGGGGATGCAGTGGAGTACCCCATTCAGGCGTCTCAGATTAAGCGCCGTGTTTCGTCCGGGCATAAAGCCCGATTGGTCCGGGGGGATTAGTGTTGTGAGGTATGGTTGCAGGCGTAGTGCTAGCAGTTTAGCCAACACTTTTGCGTCCGCATTTATTAGGGAGATCGGGCGATATGAGGTCGTCCGGTCGGGCGGTTTGCCGGGCTTGCGAATTGCTACTATGGTGGCCAATCTTTGATCAGCCGCTAGCGTATCCTGTGATAAGCAGTCAGTGTACATGGAAAGCATATTTGGGATGAGCTGTCATGCCATTGCTTTATATAACTCCACCGGGAGACCGTTTGGCCCTATTGCTTTGCCCGTGTGTAATGCTGCCAATGCCTTTCCTAATTCTTCTGCTGTCAGGTCCCGTTCTAACTCCTGTGCATCATCCTGTGAAATCGTGGTGAGCGGTATGTTGCGTAAGAAGTCTGTGCAGTCTTCGTCTGTTACATTACCCCGTGCAGTGTATATGTTTTCGTAGTGAGAGGCTAGTTCCTCCACTATTTGTTGAGGGGAGGAAGTATGCGTACCATCTGGTAGGACTAGTTGGGCTATCCATCTGTCCGCTCTATCCTTCCTTTCAAGCCATGCCAGCATTTTCCCTGTTTTGTCCCCCAGTTCATAGATTCTATGTAACGTATCTGTGTGTCTAAGTCTGGCCATTTCCTCTGCATAGGTTCTGTATTCGCTCGATGCAATAATGAGCGTGTGTGCCGTATCGGCCGTGGGGTGTGCTGCATGTGTTATTTCTGCTGTCAAGACTGCGGATTCTAGCGCTTCTATCGTCTCCCTTTGGTCTTTCTTATGCCTAGTGATGGTGGAGATGGCTTGCCCCCTAATGACTGTCTTAAAGGCCTCCCAGAGGATCGAGGGAGAGTCGACTGACGATAGGTTCTCCTCAAAGTAGTGTGTGGTTGCAGTGTCTAAAGCCTTGCAGATTTTGTGGTTTTTCAAATAACCTGGGTAAATCGGGTACATTCTGTCGCCTCGTAGGGTGTGTAGTGTAAGTGAGCAGGACTGGCGAGTGGTCTGATATACCTCTCGGTAAATGTTCTATTGCCGTTATTCGCTCTGGCGGTGTCGCTAGTGTCAGTATGTGGTCTATTCGGGAGAGGCTGTTATGGGCTCCCGAGTGAAAGGTGTAGTGGCGGTCATTCAGGTGTTTCAATCGCCACATGTCCACCAGCCCTATCGCGTCCTGAAAGTCTCTAAAAAGCTGATTGGGTTTTGTCGGGGGTCGTGGGGGTTGGCGGTCTATTGTCGTGTCAAGCACTGCGTTAAAGTCCCCTCCCATGATTAGGTCCCCCTCCGGGAGGTCGAGTAGAAATTTCCCCAAGTCGTGGAAGGCACCTTGGTGAAGTGTTGGGGGAATGTATACTGACAGTATGTTAAAGTTCCGTCCCTCCCACTGACATGTGACTGCTGTAAAGCGCCCCTGGCCATCCGTCCATGTCTGTTTAATTACCAGCGGGGCATTTTTGTTGACTAGGATGCCAACCCCTCGGGAGCCGGAGGAGAAATCTGAGTGCGCAATCATTTTAAATCCCCATCGGTTTAGTGCCTTAGTCGTCATGCCAGTCAGGTGTGTTTCTTGTAACAGGGCTATTGATGGTGCCTTACGTTTCAAGTATTGGAGGACAAGTCCCCTTTTTATTTTATGACCTAGCCCATTCACATTCCAGGAAATGATTGTCAGTGGTGGGGATACCAGTATATTCCCTGGGGGATTAAGTCCCAGTGCTGTTCGTCCCGTCATGTTGAGTTCCGAGATGGTGTAATTGTGGGGTTAACTGCCGTGTTTGTGGTGGGGTGGTAAGCCAGTCACTATCTGGTACGGAACGTGGGCTCTTCAAAGTACGTTCAATGAGGTAGGGGCGGAACAATGGCGAGGCAGCAAGTGTCTCCCCAGAGCGAGCTACGTTCAAGGTGATGCGTCGCGGGGTATACAGAAGTGCCTGAATGCATGGTGCATGTGTACATGAGTGAAAGCCAAAGCAAGTAACTAAGAACAAAAAACAAGTCAATTTTGAAATGCATAAACCCTTTTCCCCCCCTCCCTGCCTCCCTGCCGGTTGGATAAAGAACCCTCCACCTCCCCAACTGAGCAGAGTGCTTATAGTCCCAACTTATAGGAATGTTCGTGGGGGTGAGACTTCTGTGTCCGTTGCCGAGCCCCCTCTCCAATGATACCATGCAGTGTCTGTCCCTTTTAGAATGTCTTACCTGCATGGGCCCAGGTTCCCGCGATCAGTGTCTTACCATAGCTGGCTACCCGCTTCAGGGGATAAACGTTCTTTCAGTTGGTCGCCCTCCATCTTCTTTGTCACCCCAACCGGGAGTGAACTCAGGCGTTCCAGACCAAGAGGGCGGGAGCCGCCCGTCCAGTGTCGGGAGGAGTCCTATCAATCTGTCCTGCGTTGTCTCCTGGCTATTCCGTCTCTTCGGATATCCGTGGGCTTCCATTGCCGTTTCCGCGGTGTGAGCCATGATTTCTGGGTCCTTTGACCGGTCGCCATCCCTCCAGCCAGTCCTGGGCTTCCTGTGGCGATTCAAAGAACCACGTCTTCCCTTCTGACTCGACGCGCAGTTTTGCCGGGAAAAGCATAGAATACTTGAGTTCACGTGCTCTCAATTCCTTCTTGACGTCCGTGAAGCCCCTCCGTTGTTGAGCCACCGCTGCCGTGTAGTCCGGGTAGAAGTTAATTTCCGTATTGTCGATCCTTATCGGCGGGCGTGTGCGTGCGGCTTGTAGAATGGCGTCCCGGTCTCTAAAGTTGAAGATCCTTATCAGGACGGGACGAGGTGCCGCCCCCAGCTTGGCTTTTCCTCCGGGCACCCGGTGGGCCCGTTTGACCGAGAAGAAGTTCGACAAACCTTTGGGTTGGAGCTGCTTTTGGATGAGCTCCTCAACATATAGGTCCAGGGCGGGGCCGCCTTCCGTCTCTGGCAAACCAACCAGGCGCACATTGTTGCGTCTGGAGCGGCCTTCCTGGTCATCCAGTTTGGATTTCAGTGTGGCGTTATCTTCTTCCAGGCGCAGGACTCTCCGTTGTAGCTCCGACGTGTCTTTTACAAGCCCGGTGGTTGTTTTTTCCACTGTCACTAGTCGCTCCGACATTTTTGCGAAGTCCGCCCTTATTAAGGAGACATCAGTTGATATAGTGCCCATCGAGGATTGCATCACCTTTAGCGTCGCCATAACGTCTTGTAGGGTGACCTTCTCAGTGTCATTTTGCGTTCCTACGTTCTGGGGCGGCGTGCGCTGTGGGTCTCCTCTGGCGTTGTCAGGCGGATCCTTGTGGAACGCAAATTTTTCCAGTTTGAGGGCCTGCTGGCCTCTGGATCCTCTGCCACTCATTTCTGACCATGCTGGATATAGTTAGCTGAGCAGGAGGGAGGGACGTGCAGCGAATAGGTTTCGTCCTTGCCGAGACAATGGGCTCCAACGTTGGTGCAGCACCAGGTAGGCGCTGCCTGTATTTCTGCGCTCTGCGCGCCTTGTCTGCAATGGCGGCTCACGGCGGCTGTACAGAACAGAGCTGCCCCTGTCCCTGTGTCCCTGTGGTCCCCGCAGTGGCGCAGGTCGCTTAAACTCAGGTCCGGTGAAATTTATTGCTGAATGTGCTGGCGAACTGCAGAAGTTATTTCCCAGGCAGTTGTCCGCCGTCTGTTCCCCTCGGCTCGCTGTGGCTGCAGAGATTAGAGCTGCCCCTGTCCCTATGTCTCCGCGGGCTCTGCAGTAGCGCCGGTCGCTTTACCTCAGATCCGGCGATGTCGGCTGGGCCTCCGTGGTGTATTAATTGCCAATGGAGCTGGTAAACTGCAGAATGCGTCACTCAGGATGGTGTCCGCCGTCCTCCCCCGACGGCCTGCAGTGGGTCCGGCGGCCGATCCTCCCGCCCAGAGTTTGCAATCGCCGGGCGCCTCCCGCTCTCAAAGTCCGCCTCGCGCTACACTTCACTTTGCTTTCCCCGGAGCCTGTCGCTGGTGTGTGCGCCTTCAGCGCTCGGTAAACTGCAGAATGCGTCACTCAGGATGGTGTCCGCCGTCCGCCCCCGACGGCCTGCAGTGGGTCCGGCGGCAGATCCTCCCGCCCAGAGTTTGCAATCGCCGGGCGTCTCCCGCTCTAAAAGTCCGCCTCGCGCTATACTTCACTTTACTTTCCCCGGAGCCTGTCGCTGGTTTGTGCGCCTTCAGTGCTCGGGATTTTAAGCCGTCCGACGTACCTTCCCTTAGTTTGGCGCCTGTCCTCGCCTCCGGCCAGCAGTCTCGCCGGTGCAGCCTGCCACTCGAGTCCCCGGTCTTTGGCGCCCGGGCCGGCCCCGGCTTTCAGCACGGCGTTTCTCGGCGCAGACAAGTCGCACAGAAAAACTGGATGGCTCCTTGTGCACCGGAGGGTTGGAGTGTCCGATGGCGGGAGTTTGCTACCGCGATGAGTCAGATTAATGAACGGAGTATAATGGAGAGGGCTAGTTAGTCACAGAGCTCCGCTATGCTGCTGCCATCTTGGCTGGTAGCTAGCCACGCCCCCCTAATTTTAAGGTTTGCAGGGAATTCTGGGTAGGAAAACGTTGGGGGACCCATGCATGCCATACCTTGCTAGACTCCCCCGGGTGTCTAGTTTTCAGAACTGTTTGGGTTTGGTAGTTTCCCAAGATGGCCGCCGAGCTCGGGGCAAAAAACTCAGGGCCCCGCCCCCCAAAAATAAGGTAGCTTTGCTATAGGTAATTTTTAAGTCTCCACCGTACGATTTGGGCCTTTTCCAGTTGCAGCCACTATGCCTACCCACGCAAGTGAAGTACCATTTTTATCGGGCGACCTGGGGGAACGCTGGGTGGGAGGAAATTTGAGGATCCACGCATATTCCACAACTTTACCACACAGAAATGTGAGAAAAAAGAGATTTTTTTTTTCTCTAAATTTGAGGTTTGCAGTGGATTCTGGGTAGGAGAATGATGAGGGACCCACGCAAGTCATACCTCTCTGTATTCCCCCGGGTGTCTAGTTTCCAGAAATGTATGGGTTAGGTAGGTTTCCCTACATGGCCGCCGAGCCCCGGGCCAAAAACTCATGGGACCCCCCTTGCAAAACCAGGTTGGTTTGTGATAGGTAATTTTGATGTCGTCTCGTTAGGTTTTGGGCCCTTGCCTGTTGCGGGTCCTTGAGCCACCCACGCAAGTGAGGTACCATTTGTATCGGGAGACCTGGGGGAACGCTGGGTGGGAGGAAATTTGAGGATCGACGCAGATTCCACAACTTTCCACACAGAAATGTGAGAAAAAAGCAATTTTTTTTGCGAAATGTGAGGTTTGCAGTGGATTCTGGGTAGGAGAATGATGAGGGACCCACGCAAGCCATACTTCGCTGGACTCCCCCGGTTGTCTAGTTTCCAGAAATGTATGGGTTAGGTAGGTTTCCCTACATGGCCGCCGAACCCCGGGCCAAAAACTAATGGGAACCCCCTTGCAAAACCAGGTTGGTTTGTGATAGGTAATTTTGATGTTGCCTCATTAGGTTTTGGGCCCTTGCCTGTTGCGGGTCCTTGAGCCACCCACGCAAGTGAAGTACCATTTTTCTCAGAAGACTTTGGGGAACGCGGACTGGCTGGAAATCTGTGTAGCCACGCAGATTCCAGAACTTTCCACCACAGAAATGTGAGGAAAATGCGTTTTTTCCTCAATTTTTTAGCTTTGCAAGGGATTCTGGGTAACAGAACCTGGTGGGAGGCAGTCGAGTCACCCCATCCTGAATTTCCCTGGTTGTCTAGTTTTAAAAAAGGTACAGGTTTGCTAGGTTTCCCTAGGTGCCGGCAGAGCTAGGGTTAAAAAAACGACAGGTAGGCACTTTGCCAAAAAAGGCCCATTTTTCACTGCGAAATTGAGGTGCGACCATGTTGCGTTTTGTGCCGTTTCCTGCGCAGGCACTAGGCAGACCCACGCAAATGAGGCACCATTTTTCTCAGAAGACTTTGGGGAACGCGGGGTGGGTGGAAATTTGTTGATCCACGCAGATTCCAGAACTTTCCACCACAGAAATGTGAGGAAAATGCGTTTTTTTTTGTCGTTTTTTTTTATTTTTTTTTTTTTAGGTTTGCAAGGGATTCTGGGTAACCGAACCTGGTGGGAGGCAGTCGAGTCACCCCATCCTGCATTCCCCTGGGTGTCTAGTTTTCAAAAATGTATAGGTTTGCTAGGTTTCCCTAGGTGCCGGCAGAGCTAGGGTTAAAAAATAAAAGGTAGGCACTTTGCCAAAAAAGGGCCCGTTTTCACTGCGAAATTGCGGTGCGAACACGTTGCGTTTTGAGCTGTTTCCTGTCGCAGGCACTAGGCAGACCCAGGCAAGTGAGGTACCATTGTTTTCGGGAGACCTGGGGGAACGCAGGGTGGGTGGAAATTTGTGGATCCACGCCGATTCCAGAACTTTCCACCACAGAAATGTGAGGAAAATGGGTATTTTCCCCCAATTTGTTAGGTTTGCAAGGGATTCTGGGTATCAGAACCTGGTGGGAGGCAGTCGAGTCACCCCATCTTGAATTCCCCTGGGTGTCTAGTTTTTAAAAATGTATAGGTTTGCTAGGTTTCCCTAGGTGCCGGCAGAGCTAGGGTTCAAAAATAAAAGGTAGGCACTTTGCCAAAAAACTCTTAGTTTCTATAAAGAAACCCTCAGGGATTTAGACAAATGACCCCTTTCTGAATTTAGAATTTTGTCTACTTTTCGAAAATGTATAGCTTTCCAGGATCCATTATTGCTTTCAAACTCATTTCTACCATTAACTGGAAGGAGGTTGAAAGCTCTAAAAATAGCAAAAATAGGCTATGTCCCAGAAAAATGCCAAAACTGTGTGAAAAATGTTGGTTCTCTGACAAAAGACTGTCATTCCCTAAAAGCTGAGAAAATGGAGATTTCAGCCCCACAAACCCTTTTTTTTTTTTAAATATATTTTTATTGATTATAACACAAGAAAGAAAATATACATATCAGGTGTCATTTGTTGAAATACAGTCCAGCTGGGGACAGGCAAATAAGTTGAAGAAATACTCCACAATCATAGGCCTCGAAAAAAAGGATCAATACCAGCTTAAAGCTGAAGCAAAACAATAAGATGCAAGGGACCACAGTACATCGCAACAGCACCCGCCCACCAGGAATACAGGATATACGAATTGGACATGCGACACCCAGATATGATGGACAAAAGATCAGAAAGGAAAAGGGAATAGAAAGGTCATAGAAAAAAATGAAGGAAAAAAAAAAAACCACAACCCCCCACCCTACACCCCTGCCGATGGCTACGACCTAACCCCACTAGCAGCGTGCCTGTCGCCCACTAAACTACACCCCAAGGAAGGGAAAGCTGGAGGAGGAGATATGGTACAAAACGATACGGGCTCCCAGAGTCCCATCCCCCCACCAGAAGCAGACATCCCCTACCACAGCAATAAGCAAGTTATAACAGAGCAATAAAAATTCAATAGGGGAGCCACAAACAGAGAAAGGACCGTCCCGCCCGGCCCCCTGCACCACAGAGGCAGCACATCCCGTTACGAACATAGCAGTTACACAATACCCAGACAATCAGAATCCCATCTGGCCCTCGCTCCCACAGATACAACCTGGCAAAGCCAAAAGAAAACATTGCAAAGTCAGCCCTCGCCCTGACGATCCATTACGCAGACCCCATCAGGTACGACCAGGCCGCTGCGATTCTTCATGCGAGCCCTGACCATTCGAACCGCCATCACAACAAGAACATCCAAAGACAGAAACGGCTCAGTCGCCACAGAAGGGGTGATACCAGGATAAACGCTGACAAAGTTCAAAAGTCAAACCAGGTCCACTGCCCACCAACGATAAGCCAGCAAAGCGTTTTTGAGCATTCTCTGAAAGAGGCGAGGTATGAATCCGATAGTCCGTGGAGAAGACAAACTGAAGTACAGAAATAGTCACATCCATCTCGGGCGGTATCGACAGAGGGCAGAACACACAACCAGTACTTTCGGGCTCGCTCGCCGCCATCTTAGGGTCGCAAGAAATTTCCAGGTCCGATGTCCGCACAGGGTCCTCGATAGCAATCGGAGCTTGCTCCGCGGGTAAGGCATCTCGGCTCACGACCAACAAAGGGTCGGAATCCGGTCTCCGGCAGATGTGGTCAACCGTTAAAACCATCCTTTGGAAGGTGGCGGTGACTCGTTTGTTGAGCTCCCCAATGGCGCCCATTACATTGCGCAGCGACGGTGTAGTGTCGGCCCGTTCCATCTCAGTGAGCGACCGGGCGGGTATCTGAACCCCGGAGGTCGACTTCTCCGGGGCACCAGGCAGAAACAATGTAGATGACAACTGTGGGTGCCACCAAAGCACGATCGCAGTGCCGTCGCCGCCAACGAGGAACCAAGCCCATCAACCCCGGGAGCTCAACGGGGCGTCCGGGCCGCGGATCCCCGGTCAAAGCAGTCGATATGGAAAGCCGCCGTAGTTGCAGGAGGAAGCTGCCACCAGGTCACCATCCAAAACGGAAAAGAAAGATGCCACTTCGGGAGACCGGAACCACCCACGTCCCGCGGCCGATGTTGTTCAACTCCAACCCGGCCGGGTTATAACTCGAGGCCCCGGCTGCAACTCTGAGTTAGGCCAAGAATGGCGCACAACGTATCTTCGTCATCTGAGCAGCTAGAAATTCCGGGATTGCACCTTTAGAATCAGGCACACTTCAGCTGCATGGGAGTCCGGTGGGAAATCAGGATGGGAGTCAGGATTCATGAGCCTCCGGCGGAGGTCGGCGGAGCCGGGAGCTTATGCGGCCATCTTGGTTGCTAGCGTAGCTCCTCCCCCCCACAAACCCTTTTTTGATAACATTTGCAGGGAAAAACCCAGAGGCTTTCATTTGCAGCCCGTTTTTCCCAATTTTCTGAAAAAAACCCAAAAATATTACTGTATTTTGCTTAATTTCTGGGACCCCTGCAAGGGAATCCACAAACCCTGGGCACCTTTAGAATCCTCATGATGCTGGAACAAAAGGACGCAAATTTGGCGTGGATACCTTATGTGGTCAAAAAGTTACAGGGGCCTAAGTGCGCACTACCCCAAATCACCAAAAAAAGGCTTAGCGCAGGAGGGGAAAAGGCCTAGCAGCAAAGGGGTTAAATACATGTGCGATGCCACTGGTATCTGACATGTTTAAGATTTGACTTAACATTTCTACTAAATGCACGGGGCAATTTGTCGATAATAATGCATGTATCTCTGCTGCTGTCCTTGCAACTTGCAGATCATACATTTCTCTAGACGAGGTTTAAGGCACAGTTGTTTGTAAAAGAATAGACTTAATTCTGCTTAAAGTATCAATTCGAATAGAAGAGATATTCAAGGAAGGCCATATTGCTGCCTCCTTGTCTGGTTTGCTGTTTGGATACAATACTTGCATACAGCAAGTGACCCTGGATGTAACACTCACGAGATAGGCCGTTCCTGGCACCATGCCACAACAGCTGCGGTCACTTATAATAACGTAACTGTTGTTGGAAAGTTGTCTGAAAAAAGGCTCTATCTGTGTAGCAGGGGTGCCATGCAGGTGGCATGAAAGGTTATTTAATGACCCTTCGCAGGCTCCGTGCAAGTTAATGCCTTGACACAGAAGTGTACCGCTTAGTGAATTTTTACAGTTGTTACCACTGAGAAATACCTCTTTTTTTTCCCCTCACTATAATGTTGTGAACGTATCTAGGACCCTAATTAAATATTCCTGATTCATGCCCTTATGTGGTTATAACAAATAATATCCTTATAAAGGCATACAAATCATATCCATATTTAGTCGTAGCCAATGCAGTCCAAATACGGCAAGGCTACTCCCCTAGACTCCCCTACCACTGCTTGAAAAACGTACAGTATAATACTCCTTTTCGTGTACATACCATTTCAAATGCATTTTATGTATTTTGGGGTGGGTTGGAAAACACATGCATCGTTATATGTTTAGTATTGCTTAGTATTTAGTAATGATGGACATTATACGTGGAGTGGGTGTTGTGAACGTATCTAGGACCCTAATTAAATATTCCCGATTCATGCCCTTATTTAGTCATAGCCAATGTTATGTTATGTTATGTTATGTTATTTAATCTTTTGTATAGCGCACAGCGACTCAAAAAGAGTATCCCGGCGCTTTTTGGTAAAGGAGTGCTGCATCATAATAACATAACACGTTTAAAAGGGGACAGAACAGTGAAAACCTAAAAAGCAGACCAAATAACGTCTACTGAGTAAAAAGCCACGTCTTAAGATCCTTTCTAAAAGCCAGTAAGCTGGTTGCTCCCCGCAGCGAAAGCGGCAAGGAGTTCCACAGCTGTGGTGCAAGTAAACCGAAGGAGCGGCCACCCGAGCGGGCTTTCTTCACTCGCGGGACAACCGCCAGGAGCAGAGACTCGGACCTCAAGGAGCGAGTTGGCTGATAAAAAGTCATTCTCTTTTGCAGATATTTTGCTCCCATCGCATGAAGGGCCTTGTAAGCCAAGGTCAGAGCCTTAAAGGCAATCCGTTTCCGGACTGGAAGCCAGTGCAATGTCTTCAACAACTCCCTTGCACTAGCCCGCCTATTTAAGCCAAAAATAGCTCTTGCGGCCGCATTCTGTACCACTTGGAGCCGCTGCAACAGGTATTCTGGTAGGCCCAAGTAGAGAATGTTGGAGTAATCCAACCTGGACCCAATCAGAGCCTGTACCGTCAGCCTCCTGTGCTCCTCGGACAACAGGGGGAGAAACCTCCGCAGCATCCTGAGGAGGCCAAAGCAGGTGCCTGACACCCCCAAAATCTGAGATTTTAAAGAAAGCCCATTGTCCATCTTGACAATGCAGTCCAAATACGGCAAGGCTACTCCCCTAGACTCCTAGAAAGTACAACGCGTTCTTTAAACAAACCAAGCCTCCAGCAGCCCTGGAATTCCTCCTGCTTTTTTTTTTGATTTGTCCAAGAACTCCTGGAGTCCAGAAAGAACTGTAAGTTCTTAGTGACGTCTTAAGTCCAACCTTACGTCAAACTCTGCACCTTTCAGGTATAAATATACCGGCATTTGCCTTAAGCAAACACACCGTGGTTTGGAGCGGATCGGCTATCTACTTGCCCGACGCCCAGCTGATGCGAGTGCTGAAGGAAGCCGACCCTCCCATTGACGCACTGAGAGAGACGCTGTCTTTTCTCCTGCCGAGAAATCCAGCTCCAGTGTTTCCAGTCACCCTTGTGGGTTGCTGGGAGATCGAGTCCTGAGAAAGAGATACAAGACCTCCTTCATTCTATAACCAAGGTACGGAGCTGATTAGATCCTAAGAGAATTCTTGATTCAGATTCTTGGCGAAAACTATCTTAACTCACTTACTCCTTCCCACGAACTAGGCTTAGGTTAGGTACACCGGGGTAGGCGTATTTTAGAAACAACAGTTGAGCACGTTTAGTCAACTTTTATCATTGTATGTATTTTATCCGTTTTAGGTATCATATGGCTCAGAAACCATATAAATGCTTTTACAGTATTTCATAATACTCCTTTTACTGTACGCACTTTACTTCATGATAAGTATTGCACTTGTGGCAACTCATTTCTCTTGCATGAGAGAGGACTGCTCAATAAATAACAACTTTTATTGAAAACGCCCGTCTCTCTATTTCTCTGCACTCCTGGTGAAACTAAGCATGCACGATTGACTGAGTGAAATAGCGGTCTATTGTTTTCCGCGACTGGAGATATACTCCTTATTCTGCTGGGTCATGTTTATGCGGTTGTCAGAAACTAATCCCTTCTTGTCTATTCAGGAAAGTTAACCCCTTCCTGTTCACTCAAGAAAGTTTCTAGTGACCTCTGAGCTAGCTGGCATTCATAATTAAGTCTAACATATTCAATAGAGACCTAGTCAACCTCAGTCCTACTTCTAAACTATCGTTTGTTATTCCAATGCGCAGAGCCTATTGGGAATATAGGAACTACACTACATGGCGCCCAACGTTTCGTAAGGCGATAATCTAACGCTAGATGCTAGAGTAACTCAGTCGTGCTTTTCAAACCGACCCCTTTTTCCCGTAAAAACTCCAATAGACGTCTGGAGTGGGTAAAAGGTTAATATCCGCCGGAACTTAGTAGGAAGAGATTCCTATGTATTCGTTTTTGGTTTAGTCAACATTGAAGGATACAGTGTTCCAAAATATTGTGCACCTAATCTGTGTTTCTTTGAAACTTGCTCTGCAACAAAAACTTTCTGTCAGTAAAATGGTGGAAAGTGACGATGAAAGGGAGAGAGCTAGAATAGCAGCTCAACTTTTAGCGGATGACACAAGTCTCCAAAATGAAGACCCGAATGCTATAATCATTCCGGTAAATGTAAGGAAAACTATAACTATGAAACTTATAGAAAATGGAGTATCATCAAGAGGTGGTACAGTCATATTTGTGATAGATGCCCATGAATATCTGCAGACAGAGGTATTCTATTCATGGATCCATTTTCCTGAAGCAAATCCAATAACACTCGATTTCCACTATTACTAAATAAATCTCCAGAGGAATACGCCCCCTTCAAGGACGTTGAAATTCCACTAACATACCAAGAGCACCTGCTCTGGTTTAATGGCGCCCTAAAACATCAAAATCACATCACCAGGCTTGGTCCACTAGGTAGACCAGGAGCCACATGGCCGGTTCTAGCCAGCTATACACCACATCCCGACATTGAAAAAATGTCAGACCGAGAAATTTAGCTCAGCTAAAACAACTAATTAAAATGCATAGACAATTGGTCCAATATGTCATGCGGACTTCAACAGTCCAACCAGCAATAAGAATTCCACAACACACCCCTCACCAGGGGAATACAAATAAAATCACACCACAGACTATACAATCAGTCATTGGCAAATTACTCGCAAAACGGGAACAAATTCCGTTCTGGATAGCTCAAAAAATCACTCAAATAGAGGCAGTATTTCCTGATACTACTCCTAATGAGAAACACAGAATTCTGACTATGTGTCTTCCAATGGGGATCGCACCACATGTGGAGGACTGTGACACTTGGGGCACAGTCTTTGCTTCGATGTACACAAAAACACATGGTGTTCCGTCCATGGCGGTTATACCAGATGTAGTAAGACAGATTCAAAATGAATACGGTCCAGATCCTGCTTTAACTCTAGGTATGAAATTACTGAAAGACTTCAAGCAAGTCTCGGCTATACTACTAGCCAACATAAAAGGAGAAGCAGCATCTGTGGCAATCCGCCAGAAATTGAAAGAAACAGATATAGCAGAACAACCTTTTGAACTTGCCAGAATCGTAGAAAAATCCTATGAAGAACTAGGTAGAGATAGTTTGGGTGGGAAACCATTAAAACCCCAACTAACTGAAAATCCTGAAAAAACCTTTATTAAAAATAATCTCCATACTCCAAAAAAGAGTAGGGAGGGTAATAAACAAACCACTCCCAGAGAAAAACGGTTTCAGTCCAGAGGAAGGTCTCCTCGACGGAAAGATAGATCTCCAGAAAGAGGAGGCAAGTCTCGCCACAGGGAGCCCTCTAAAATAAAAATACAACCTTAGAAATAGGGACAATTTGAGAAAACCTGACAGATATCAAGATATTGATACACGTCCCTCTCGATCTTTTCAGAATTCCTCACAGAAATCGGAAAGAAGAGGACAGTCCGAACACAAAGAAGAGCACGTCAAGTCCAAAGACAAGGAACCTGCTCATCAAAGTAAAAATTACAATATCCAAAAAAGAAGGTATCTAGTATTAAAATAAAACATGCCGAGGATTCTGAGGATACAACTGAAAAACGGAGAATGGGCCCAGACAATGCTAGACAGCGCAGCAGAAGTGACCATAGCTCGCAAGATCCTGATGAATCTTCTGGAGACAGTGGACACAAATGAGTTCATTCAGGTGGAAACTGCGGACACCAGAGTTAGCGTGCCCCATAAATTATATGAAATAACATTGCGTATAGAGGGGGACAAGACTAGGAAAATAAGGGGTCTCTTTTTGGATACCCTATCGAAGGGCTATGATATCCTTCTAGCAGAAAAAGACTGGCCACCAGAGTTTGTCAGGGAGTGCCCACATGGCGAAGAAATGATAATGCCTGCCTTCTCAAATCAAATTCCAATTCATAAAAAATATACATATGCTAGAAAATTGGCAGTGGCCCAAGCCCCTGCATTATATAAAAATCATGTAGGATGGGATGAGGATTCCCCTCACCATAAAATTCAGTTACAAAATCAACCTACTGCACAAAGGCAGTATCCTGTTAAGCAAGAAGCTAAAAAACAAGTCGGGGAAATCTTAGATCAACTTGAATACCAGGGGTAATTGAAACATGCACCTCACAAATGAACAATCCTTTGTTTCCTGTCTCCAAGCCAGACGATTCATATCGTCTAGTTTTGGACTACAGACACCTAAACTTCTGCTGCAAAACATGTGCAGTACAAAACTCACACAGTGCAGCACTAATGAATAACATCGTGCGCAAAAAATATAAAACGACATTAGATATTTCAAATGGTTTCTTTTGTCAAAACATAGCACCTGAAAGCAGGTATTTGACCGCTTTCTCAACAATGGAGGCCCAAAAAGAATTTTGTCGTCTCTCAGAGGGATTCAAGAATAGCCCAGGATTATTCTCAGCCAGGGTAACAGAGTTACTACAAGTATATGATGATGAGGCATTATCTTATGTCGACGACATCTATCTCACAGACGATGACCTGGAGACTCACTTGAAAAGAGTGAACACCATAATACTTGGGTTCGCAGCTGAAGGGTACAAATTCAACTTTAAAAAGTCACGAATTGCCCACCTAACTGTCCTATTTTTAGGATATGAATTATCAAGTGAAGACAAAATCCTAGCAGACAACTTCTTAGAGAAGTGTGCAGTACTCCAAGCTCCAAAAACGCTGAAGAACTTACAATCAATACTAGGTTTCCTGAATTTCGGAAGAACATACATTCTAAATTATGCAGAGAGGGTTAAACCTCTCTACGAACTAATAAAACCTGATTTCAAACCAATCAATTGGACTCGGAAACACACAGAAATTTTAAGATCATTACAAACAGACATGTTAGCTAAAATAAAACTGCAAACACGCGTAAACGTATGCAACCTTGTAATCAGAGTCATCCCAGAAAGATGCGGATTCACATACCTGACCTCTAATGAGGTGGAAACGGTACCAGTAGCTAATAAATCACACTTGTACACACAAGCTGAAATGAAATTCAGTTCTACTGAAAAAATTCTAACTGCAGTCCAAACTGCTGTAGCAAAAGAAAGAGCCCTAGCATAAGGGTAAACGTGTAATAATCGTTACACCGATACCTGCCCTAGAAGCGGTAACTCAATGCTAAAGCTTTACATCCGAGATGGATACAATGGGTTAATTCTCTTGCTGCATCAGAGGTAGTATACAAATTTGATCCTAACTTAAAAACACAAGAATTTCTCCAATATGAATATGAATGTCCTCTGCCGACCGAAATCCTGCCTCTCGAACATTACGGCTGTATAATATATATAGACGGGTCAGCACAACCCGCAGTTGGGGGTAAACAAGCATATAGTGCTGCGTGCGCTATTGTTAAAGGTCGTTGGCACAATGGAAAATTCAGACCACTGGTCACTAAAACTCAATCTCTAGGAGATTGTACAGCTCAGCGAGCTGAACTACAGGCTTTTAAGATGGCGCTTGAAAATACCGATCGCGAATTCCCCACACTAATAGTGTGTGATTCATATTATTGCGTCCAGTCTTACAACGAATACTTGCAGAACTGGGTTCAAAATGGTTTCAAAGATGCAAAAGGTGGCACAATCAAGCATAAAATGCTTTGGGAACAAGAGTTCTTTTACAGAAAGAACTACAAAAGACTCACGTGATACATACACTGAGTCATCAATGTGATGGCGTTCACATTGCAGGGAATTCATTGGCTGATGAGGCCGCGAAGGCAGCTGTGCAAACGGCTTCCGTAGCTTCCATCACCCGGTCAAAAACAAAAATAGACAGCGAGATAATGCAAGCTGTCAGTGCTTCAGTAAAAGACAGTGGTAAGACACTCCCGAAAGGCTTTCCAGTAAAGTACTCGTACATAACTGATGCGAATAATGTTCCTTTTGCTCGAATCCCTGGAGTGGGGGATAGGGCAATTCCAAACATGGAACACAGGTTAGGACTAATTTTAGCGGCACATGAAGGGCTCGCTTCTGCACATGCTGGTATTTCCGCC
This sequence comes from Lissotriton helveticus, assembly GCF_964261635.1. Lineage (NCBI taxonomy): Eukaryota > Metazoa > Chordata > Amphibia > Caudata > Salamandridae > Lissotriton > Lissotriton helveticus. Next base: position 926,094,438 of record NC_136070.1, read on the forward strand.
ACAGTATCGTTATTGAAACTGAGATATTGGTGGCCACGCATGAGAAAACAGACTAGAAACTATGTTCTAGAATGTGAAATATGCCAAAGAATGAAAGTATCAACAGTGAAACGACCAGCACAGACGCCCCTTCTAATCTCAGATAAACCATTAGCGTGTGTTTACCTGGACCACTGTGGTCCCTTGCAAAGAGATGGCAACTATAAATATATCATGGTCACAGTGGATTCCTGCACGAGATTCATTTGGATGTGGCCCCATCGCTCGGCTGATGCCTAAACTGTTATAAAAGATTTGCGAGTCTTTATCGGCACATACGCAATTGGCATCCTACATTCTGACCAGGGTCCTGCGTTTAGCTCTCGAGCTTACAAGGAGGCCAAGGCCAGGCATTGCATTCCGGTAATCTAGTCCATTCCATCCTGAGGGAAATGCGGTAGTGGAGAGAAAAAAACGTGACATAAAGCAATATATAACAGCGAGGGTATTACGTTCAGGTGACGGGTAGGTCAAACATCTAATAAGTGTCCAACGTAGTCTTAATAATCTGCCAATAAATTCTCTAGGAGGTATCACTCCGTATGAACTTTTGTTTGGTACTAAAATGATCATTCATGATCTCGATAGTCACACTTCAGTGGTGAAACAAAAAACTTTTGATATCAAAGATCGTTTGGCTATTTTACAGGACTTAAATGAAACAAGAAGAAGTCTAAGTAACACAAAGCTAAAGCCAACGGCCACTGAAGACAAGCATTTACAATGCAATAGGTCTCGCAGCATTAAAGTTTGAGCTATTGGCATTGTATATTACAATGTGTTGCATTAATTTGTTATCAAACTCTGAATTGTTTTATAAAGATTGATTGCAAACTGTCAAATGTTGCTGAATAGTAAGCAACGTTGTGAATAATATTGTTTGCTAGTCATCCTTGGGTACCAGAGTACTTCACTTGAGGCAGAGGTATTATCTTTAGACTACAGGTGCCGGTGCCGCTTGAGCTAGAAACAGGGCCAGCCACTCACTACTCTGCACTCACTACTCACCACTCACTACTCTACTCACTACTCACTACTCTACTCACTACTCACTACTCTACTCACCACTCACTACTCTACTCACTACTCACTACTCTACTCACTACTCACTACTCTACTCACTACTCACTACTCTACTCACTACTCTACTCACTACTCTACTCACTACTCACTACTCACTACTCTACTCACTACTCACTACTCTACTCACTACTCACTACTCACTACTCACTACTCACTACTCACCACTCTGCACTCACCACTCTGCACTCACCACTCTGCACTCACCACTCTGCACTCACCACTCTGCACTCACCACTCTGCACTCACCACTCTGCACTCACCACTCTGCACTCACCACTCTGCACTCACCACTCTGCACTCACCACTCTGCACTCACCACTCTGCACTCACCACTCTGCACTCACCACTCTGCACTCACCACTCTGCACTCACCACTCTGCACTCACCACTCTGCACTCACCACTCTGCACTCACCACTCTGCACTCACCACTCTGCACTCACCACTCTGCACTCACCACTCTGCACTCACTACACTGCACCTCAAAAGGAACAATAATTTACTAACTTAAAAATAATTAATTAGGTAAATAAAAAAGTAACAATGTAAAAATAAACACAATCAATCAAATAACCAATATCAATTTATATATATTTCAATTCAAATGCTTCTCATGCAATCGCCAATAAACCAAGTGGCCTGAAAATAAAATTAATTTATCAATGAAAAAATAATTAAACATGTAAACAAATGACAATGTAACTAATTGGCATATTAATCAATTAACATGAATTTATATATTTTAAAAACAACAACCAAAAAATGCTAAAAATAAGCATTAATATAATTACTATATTTTTAATGAAAAAACTAAAGGTCAATATTTATAATAAAATAATTATCGATGCAAACACCTAATAAAATGCACTAAAGCATTATAATAAAAATGATACAATAATAAGCAATATGTTAAACTTCGATATTATTGTAACACATAAAAAAATATATATAGGAAGCTATGGCGTGCTTGCCCATGATATTTTGATAGCCACAATAGCTTGCCCGCAAAATGATTGCCAGACGATGTTTTGTGGTTGATATTATGTGGGGGCACCCTGTTGGCATCCTCGTTGTTCACAATCTATATTGCAGCTGTGTTCAACAAAATGTAAGCCTTCGTGACGACAGTTTGTTTTGTAGGTTTACTTCACTACTTTGTCCTTGAAAAACACATATTGGCTGACATTCTGAGTACATTTTTGAGAACTTGAATGTTGGTTTCACAGTGTTAAAGAAATTGTGTTGAGACACTGTTTGATACAACGTTTTGGTGAAACAGTAATTCTTCTGTGCACTTTCCAGGGCTCACACCTGTTTTGTGGCGCTGTGGAAGCCTCCAAGCGCTTTAAAGCCGTGTGAGCTGTAGCACAGAAGAGCTGTGTTGATGTGAGTGCACCTGGCTGGCGCGTGGACCTCCGTCCTGTTGTTACTTCATTCACGTTTGACATGACGATCAGAAATGATGTCTTTGTTATTGTAACGAATCGAACGTCTTTCGCCTGCAAAACTCACACGTCTTAAACGAATTTGCACGGTCGGGAGCTCTGGTCTTAGAAAGAATAAATTTACTATTTCTGTTTTTACAAACCTACAGTGGAAGCTTTATAAAACAGCGCGCGACCGGCTCCGATCGCTTTCGCTTTCCCCACCGGAAGTCAGGCAATGTCGCCTGTGACGGGGGCGGGGCCGCGTCAGGACCGGAAGAGGAGGCATGCGTATCGCGGCCCGGGGCTCCTGTGAGCAGTGGAGAACCCCGGGCCCGCCAGCAGGAGGTTACGCGACTGTTGCGGGGCTCCCTTGACCAAGAGGGAGCCCCGTGAAAGGAGCTGGCAAGAGCTGCAGCGGCAGAGTCCCGCGAGATTGCCCCGGTAAGTTAGAAAGGGCTGGGGGGTGCGGTGTGCGGGGGGGGCGAGGGGGGCAGCACTCGTGTGTCTGTGTGCGTGTGTATGTGTGTGTGGGAGGCTGTATGTGCGTGCGTGCATGGGCGCTTCTCTGTGTGTGTGTGGGTGTGGGTGTGTGTGTGTGTGTGTGTGTGTGCGCATGCTCGTTTCAAATCGCCTCCAAGGCGATGCGCGCGGCCAGCAGTGTCTCCTGGAAAGGAGACACGGCAACAATAGGCTGTCGGCGGACACGCGCTTCCGCGCGTGCAGCCGAGACCTAAAAAAACCACCTGTCCCAGCAAGACCTGTCTGGATTCCAAAGATTGGGGATCTGGTCAGAGAAAAGATCACGGTGAAGAAGGAATTTGGGCCTTCTTACAGAAAAGCAGTACCTGTCTTAGCTGTCAGCGGAACAAGATCAGTAGTACTACCGCCCCTTGCTGGTAAAAAGGAGAACCGAGTTGTACCAATCGACCTGGTAAAACCACAATCATGTGGCCAATAATAAGTAGTAGGCCCAGTGGACTCCCAAGAGAGAGAGAGACACTTGAAAGCGCCGCCACCGCCGAGAGTCACGCAGGGGGCAAGACCTACCTTATTTACAAGTGCCGCCACCGCTGAGAGTCCCGCAGGGGTCAACAAAGCCGACCTGACTTTGCCGCCACCGCCAAGAGTCACTAAGACGCCGGACTCCGCGCCGCCGCTCCGGGGGACTCCAACTCCCGGCAGGCTTTGCGGCGGCGCGTTCAGAGTGACGGGGAACGTGCCAGAGAGCGCCAACGAACTGGGATAAAGCCGGCAGAACCCCCGCGACGCGGGACGCGAGCGGGACGCCCGGGGCTAAGCCCGGGCAAAGGGCGGGCCCTCTACGGCCCTCATCGGCAGGAAGAGGCAGGGGCAGGGCCAGAAACGCTGTTGAAACGCTAGCTGAAGCCCACCTGCAAGTAAGACTCACTGTTCAGACTATTTTCTTTTCCTGTGTAAATACTGGTCTTGCGTATTGAGCGCTCATAATGCCTAAGAAACCAGAAGAGGTTCAAACTAACACTATTAATAACTATTTGGTGCAAACTGTTAAGAAAATCAACGTGCAGAGAAGAGAATCTTTAGGGTTGAGTCAATCCCCTGACATGAGATGCTTGTCACCCCCTACATCCTCCTTGATTGATGACATTATCTTGCAAGAAGACCCATCTGGGGAGATCTGTAGCGGGCCTATCTCCCAAAGCTTGATTGACACATCTATTGATGCTACTTTAGTACCTGAGGATGTATTTTTTTGTGAGGAAGCCGAAGGCACTATGGACACGGGCACAGTACTTGATTTAGAAAAACAGTCTTTCACACGATCGGACGAGCAGTCACCCACAAATTATGGCCCTAGGCCACGAAGACTTTGCACCAAAAATCCACCAAAGAGAGCAGGGCTTCGTTCAGGTGCCAAACTGAAGAGGGTTACTACCCCGAAGGCTAAACAAGTAATTAGCGATGAGGATGGTATATCAAGATTATCTCTTGAGGATGCTTTTTATGAAAAAATTACAGATTTCCTCGAGACAAAAATTAATACCCTCATTAAACCGCTAATGTCCAAAATTGATAAGTTGCAAACAGAAGTTAAGAAGTTGGGTGGTTTCCATAAGGGGGTTGCCGATGGAATAGAAAACATTACTACGCTTATTACACATCTAAGCGAAAATACAGGGGGAAATGTTGTTGGAAATGTTGTTGGGGATGTTGTTACTGAAATTGTGTCAAATCGTCCATCAAGGGACATATCATCATTAGAACTACCGACACTTGTTGTTGATAGAGAGGGTCCCCTGTTAACTAACATTCCCATAGACATAACATCCAAGGAAAATATCACCTCAGCACAAACCCACTCATCAGACTCTTTACAATTTTTGGGAGAAGCGACACCTGTGGTTTTAGTCTTAGCTAATGTGCCCCTATTGGAAGAGGGAGCTGTGGAAAACCCTACTTCTCTTAGCAGTAAGGCTTTACACTGGTTGACCAGTAATACACGTTTCGCACCAGGGGGTAAGCGCCACTTAGCTAGTGTTATTAAGTCAGTAACCAGAGTCCCCTGGCTGGGAAACCGACCCAAAAAATTTAAAGGGGACTGTGTGGCAGTGAGTTTCTCCTCAAATGATGTTCTTCCCAATATCCTTGATAATATTTTTCCTCCCCAACGCAGACTGGGTACTGTTGTTCCCCTGACTTTAAAGTTTTTCTACGGTGAACAGCAGAACGTTACTTATCCAAGAACCCCAGCCCCGGGGAGGGATAGCAATTGGGATTTGAATTTTAGATGGGATCAGGAATCAAGACAAAATATAGCAGGTTATCACTGTTATCCAGCACAGTTTAATCCGATCGTACAACCCCTCCAATTGTTCAATCGCTATGCTCCATTATCCTCCCTGGATCATAACGATTGACTTTCCCCGAGACACGACAATAGAGGTGATACCTTTCATCCTGCCTCTAGTTCATTAGTACAGAGTTCCGCAGGAACAAGAGTTTGTAAAATTATGAGTTGGAACATCGCTGGCCTTAGAGCAAAATTAAATAATAAGCACTGGCTGGACATAATTAGTTCTTACGATGTTCTTGCTTTTCAAGAAACATGGGAAACATCAGACAACCTGGTTTTGGATGGTTTTCCCCATTTTTCTGTCCCTGCGGATCCTAGTAAGGCAGGAAGGGCAAAGGGGGGTTTGGCTATATCTATTTCATTGGACCTTAAAGGAAAGCCAAAACACATTACTTTCAATTCATCTAACTGTTTAGCGGTAGAATTAACTCTGCCAAACTCCTCTCCCATAGTATTAGTTAATTTTTATAATTCACCTGTCAGTCAAACTGTTAACGAGCATTTGTTAATCTTAGAGGAATTCCTGTCTAACCACAGTGAGAATTGTTCATATGGGTATGAGATGATCCTTATGGGAGACTTTAATATTCATCCCTGCCAAGAGGCTTGTTATTTGGAGCAAGAGGATCTCTTTTTTCATTCCTCCCCTCCACACTTTGAACACACATCACGTGGACAGACGTTGGAATTGATCCTAGCCACTTTTAACTTGTATGAGTCGTCTTGTTGCCCTATAGGCCCGAGGGCACCGACATTTGTAGGCAATAGCACGGGTACAATTATAGATTATGTCTTTTTATCATCAAGTCTCTTACCTGAAGTTATTAATTATAGGGTAGAGACCACTGTTTTTAGTGATCATAATCCGGTGATCTTAGAGATTTTATCACAAGGAGTCTTGGAAAAAAGAAAGGCTGACACTATATGTGCGACAAATCTGGTCTTAAAAGATCAGAATCGAAGATTAAAATGGGATCAAGTGACCCCTATTGCCTTTCTACAGGAAACCCTGGCAAAGGTAGAAGGGGAGGTCGCAATTTGTTTGGATATTAAGAACCCTGGCCCTAATTTGATCGCGGCCTTTGACGCCATCTGTCGTCAAGTTAATTTAGACCTGACTGTAAAGATAAAGACCGATAGGACCAGGGGGCCCAGATGGTTCAATTCAGGATGCTCTAAGGCTCATTCAATTCTCTTAAAGGCTTTAAAAAACAACCCAAGAGATAAAGCTCAGATAGCTTTGCTGAGGAAGCAATACAACCAGGCTATCAGGCTTAGGAAATCTGAGATAAAAAATGATGCATGGAGTGAATTATTACTGCCTGAAACACAACGAGATAGCGCTAAATTTTGGGCAATAATAAATCACCCATATTTTATCGGTAAAGATAACCAGAGAGCAGATTGTATTATACCAGATGATCAATGGGTGACACATTTTAGTAAAATCTATAGTCACCCTGATATTCTTTCAGACTGCGATACGCAATCTTTGCAACCATCGACTGCTACAATCTCTCCCTTCACTCTTGAGGAGGTTAGGAAGGCGATTGACGATACACTCTGCAGAAAGGCACCGGGGCCCGATGGAGTCCCAGCAGATTTCTATAAAAGCGCCCCAGTACTTAGTTCCAAGATCCTGACAAATATTTTTAACGTTACTAGGGACCTTATCTTTCCTGTCAGTTGGACAAAGTCTACCATAGTACCTATTTTTAAAAAAGGACAAAGGACAGACCCGGCTTGTTATAGGCCTATATCACTTATAGATTCGAGCGTTAAAATCTTAGGTAGAGTCCTTTTAGGTAGACTGACCCAGATGATAGAGGGGAAGGGCATTTTATCAAATGTACAATATGGTTTCAGAGCTAAAAGGGGTACCTTAGATCAATGTCTAAACCTGGAACTAATTTTAAATAAATATGTGGTTGCTAAGGGGGGTTCTTTGTACATGGCTTTCATGGATCTCTCCTCAGCCTTTGACCTGGTCAACAGGGGTAAGCTGTGGAGGATCCTCCTGGCTATGGGCATTGACCCCCCCTTGGTCAACTATTTATCAGAACTACATAGAGAGCTTAAGACATCGGTCAGAGTGACTATGGAAGGAAGATGCACTTGTCATTTCAACTCAGAGAGGGGGGTTAGGCAAGGATGTATCCTTGCCCCCCTCCTCTTTACCCTCTATATAAATGACCTCGAGAAAGTTATGGCTGCATCCCACATTGACATTCCACGTGCAGGCGAGACAAAGTTACCTGTCCTCCTTTACGCGGACGATGCAGTCTTATTAGCACGCTCCGGAGTGGCTTTAAACAAACTCCTGTCATCCTTTGGAGATTTCATGACCTCTCTGGACATGAAAACTAACACAGAGAAATCCCATGTGATGATTGCAGGAGCGGCAGGCAGGAAAAAAAAGTCTAAAACTTTTTATTGCACAGGAAAGAGGTTAGGAGAGTTTCATCTTTCCCATACCTAGGCGTGACCTTTGATGAAAAGGGCACTTGGGGCCCACAGCACTCCGTTAAAAGCAACGCTGTCGCTAGAGCGGCCGCAGGGTTGCTTGGTTTCGCTAAGAAATTAGGTGCCCGCCCCATGGAAAGCATCATTAAAGTCTACAAGGCAAAATGTGTGTCCATAGCCCTGTATGGCTCTGCTATTTGGGGGTATACCAGCCATGATAAAATTCAGAAAGCAGAAAATAAATTCCTGAGATCTCTGCTTTCAGTCCCCCAATCGACACCTACCTTTATATTGCATGCAGAGCTAGGTTTGGGATACATAACAGACTCCTTAAAATTAGCCCCTGTTACAGGATGGATGAAGACCTGGCTCAACCAGGAGCTTTCACTAAATCATATTATCTTAAAAGACGTTTTAGCCCTGGATAGAGCTTTACACATTCCGTGGATCAAATTTGTACAAACACAGCTGACTCTTGCCGGCCGCCCGGAGCTTTTTTCTTCTCCAGACCTAATAACTCAAGATGACCTTAAAACTGTAAAAAACACCTTGAATGAGTTATATGTCTTAGAGAGGGAAGCTATAGAGTTAAGTAAACCCACGGTAAGGAAACATAGTATGTTGAAATCTGGTCCAGGATTAGAACCATATCTCCTCCTGGTAACTAATTCATACCATCGTTTCCTTTTAACGAGATTCCGTTTGGATTTGATCCATCTTGTTCTAGGTAACTATAAAATCTGGAGTAGACCTAGTGATGCCGACCCATGTGATTGTGACCACTTTTCTATTCAGGACACGACACACTTTATTATGTTCTGTGAACATTATAATGATATTAGGAAAAAATACCTGTTCCCAATCCTGCGTAATCAAGGTTTTATTCAGGTTAAACCTGCCATGATATTTTTGCAACTCCTTCCCAATGCTAAAGTAGCTTTCCATGTGGCTAGCTTTTTAGTTGCTGCAGCGCGGATAAATAAGAACCGCACTAGAGCTAGGCACTTTAATGACCGCTGAATATTGTTCTCTATTTTTAATTCAAAATTTCTTTTTGTCCTCCCGGAGGGTCCCTCTTCTTAATAACTCTTAACTTTTTTTAATGTTTAACTTTTTTAATGTATTTTGTGTCTATACTGTGATTTTAAATTGGTTTTTTAATATATACCTTTTAAGCATGTTAATCATGTAAACTTTTGCTTGTATTTGTGCTGAAGAATTGTTATGTACTCATGCTCGTTCTTTTATGATTTTTAATAATCGAATAAAGATAATTTGACTGACTGACTCCCAAGAAATAGCAGAAGACCAAATCTTGCTACAATCCAAGAGGTTCAAACTGAAAGACTAAACACTTTTGATAAACCTGCAGTGAATAAAAAAGGACTATGCAACAAAGCCATGGAACTTGTGCCTCTTAAAACCCAAATTGCAACAGTTCGTCAAGAAACACCTGTCTACAATGATGTAGCCTCAGACTATGCTAATGAAACAAAAAAAGATTCAAAGACTAATGAAAATCCGGAAGCTATTCCAACAATTGACAGAACTGCATCTGGCTACTTCATCAATTTCGATGACTTTTCTGATGATCCAAGTGAACATGAAAAAACGCCAGCAACAAAAACTTTCAAAGAAAAAATTACAGAACTCTCATCAACTCAAAGAAACATATCTGATTTCACCATGGATTGAATTATGGATTGTGTTAGGTGTACTTTTCCTCCTGCTCTGGCTCATCTTGGTGTTAAGTTTGGGTAAATGTATTAATGGAAAATATAGTACAATGGACACAGCAAGTCAGAACATCAATTTGGTCCTAAAGCCTCACAGATCTTCTCACATCGAAAAAAGAGAACTGTCATCAGTGAACATCACAGCCAATCCAATCCCCGGTGGTGTAGCATGGGACAAAACTGATTGACAGAGTGGGCTAAAGAACGGTGATGGATTAAACCCAGATCAATTGACTGGGTGTGAGTGTTTGATTCAGATGCTCCGTCCATCACCACCCCCTTTTGTACCGCTTTTGGCCGCCATAAGTGTGGCAGGGTATGCTCAGACGTGAGTCCCTTGCTCACTTTGCCACTGGATTCCAGCAAGCCGGGCTGAAGACAGCTGGAATGCCAAAAACCGGTCCTCGGAAGCTTGTTTCCAGTCCAGGAAAGACAGGGCTTGGCAGTTCGGGCTGGACTGTTCCCATGAGTCACAGGGTCAGACTGATTTGCATATAGCCATGTCTGAACTGGGGTGGCAGAGTGGGCTAAAGAACGGTGATGGATTAAACCCAGATCAATTGACTGGGTGTGAGTGTTTGATTGATTCAGATGCTCCGTCCATCACCACCCCCTTTTGTACCGCTTTTGGCCGCCATAAGTGTGGCAGGGTATGCTCAGACGTGAGTCCCTTGCTCACTTTGCCACTGGATTCAAGCAAGCCGGGCTGAAGACGGCTGGAATGCCAGAAACCGGTCCTCTGAAGCTTGTTTCCGGTCCAAGAAAGACATGGCTTGGCAGTTCGGGCTGGACTGTTCCCATGAGGCACAGGGTCAGACTGATTTGCATATAGCCATGTCTGAACTGGGGTGGCAGAGTGGGCTAAAGAACGGTGATGGATTAAACCCAGATCAATTGACTGGGTGTGAGTGTTTGATTGATTCAGATGCTCCGTCCATCACCACCCCCTTTTGTACCGCTTTTGGCCGCCATAAGTGTGGCAGGGTATGCTCAGACGTGAGTCCCTTGCTCACTTTGCCACTGGATTCAAGCAAGCCGGGCTGAAGACGGCTGGAATGCCAGAAACCGGTCCTCTGAAGCTTGTTTCCGGTCCAAGAAAGACATGGCTTGGCAGTTCGGGCTGGACTGTTCCCATGAGGCACAGGGTCAGACTGATTTGCATATAGCCATGTCTGAACTGGGGTGGCAGAGTGGGCTAAAGAACGGTGATGGATTAAACCCAGATCAATTGACTGGGTGTGAGTGTTTGATTGATTCAGATGCTCCGTCCATCACGACCCCCTTTTGTACCACAAAACTGATTTATGGCCCGGTTGAACTCTTGAAATATCTACATCAATTCAAGGTTTCCTTAAGTGACTTTGTATCACCTAATACTTTCTCTGATGATTGGGACTTTGAAAATATTAATAATATGATGTCAGATTTACAAATGTCAGCAAAATTCACAGAACATGATTATTTGCAGGGTTCATCAAATTATGAAGAAATGTACTGTTTTATTCATTATGGGCATCACTATTTGCATAAATCTGCTAATCCTAGAAAGGTTTTTACTTATAACCAATGGGAACATTGTCCAACACCGCCAAACGGCAGCTCGAAAACATTTTATGAGAAATTCCCTACTGCTCAGGTTTTAATACCAGTGACCCAGAAACGTTTTATTTCAAATGTGTTAAATAAGACAGGAATGAAAAACATGTTGACAAATACTAAATTGATTTATTCTGAAAAATGTTATGAACAAATATCTACATTTGGTTTTGAATTTGGAAAAACAACATTGAGACAAAAACACTCTGGGGTACAAAAGACTGGTAGGTACAAGGTTTAGAATAATTATTTAGAGCCTGCATGATCCCAGAACAGATAATATTCCTGAATGACACCATTCAACAAACAACCTGTCTTGGCTTAGCCAACATAAAAGACTTAAACAAACCGTCTATTCCAAAGCCCATACCTGATAGTAATAGCACTACAGATGTGGAGATAGACGTATCCCATATTTTACACCAAATCAGAACTAATCCTGATTGGAAAAAATGGTTGATCTGGCCCATAGACACTTATAACTGTCAAGATAGATTCCTGAACAAAACACAGGGGTTCAAACAGACCAGACCAGACCCAAGATATTCCCAGAGACAACATCCAGGGATAGTTACAACATACAGTGTAGGGAAACTATGCCTCGAATGGCTACAGAAATCCACACTGCCTGAAATTAAGCAACACTTACCTTTACTTAAAGAAGGTGCTGACTTGCGAGATTTCATACTGGGACTTCGCAAACAGCGTCAAAAACGTTTCATATACGCCGGTATATACGCTGCTTACAACGAAGCTTGGAAAGTGACACAAATTGAAACTGCTGAAAAAATACGAGAAATTGATAGTATTTATTTGGAAAAACCACTGTCTGTAGTGGACAATGGGTTAACGACTCTGTCCTCCAGAATTTATTCACTGGACAGCATTGTATCATCTGCTATTGATATAATAGAGCAGGACCTGCTAATGTTACAACATGGCCAGTCCCAATTGCGTTCTATTGTACAGCTAGGCTGGACGTTGCAAAACCTCCGTTCATGCTACGTGCCATGGCGTCTAATCAACACAACGTCATTAATTTCTATCTTTAACCTTACAGATAAACCAATCTCGTTGGCTCAAAAAGGGGCAGACTATACGGTACTGAGCGTTGAAAAACTTGAGAGATTACCATTGACAATGTCAGAGAGACCTGTCATTTGAATGGATAATACATGGAACAATTACAATTCCGATAACAACTTTTCAGTTTCAATGTTGCCAAAAGTATATACCTGCAGGCCTGTATGAAAGGATTTGTAAAGGATACATCCATCAAGTCAACCTGGAATTTACCTTATACACATAGATGCTATAGTGAAGGGAAAAAAAGAGGTTTTTCTTAGTGGTAACAACTGTAAAAATTCACTATGGTACACTTCTGTGTCAAGGTATTAACTTGCATGGAGCCTGCTAAGGTTCATCAAATATCCTTTCATGTCACCTGCACGGCACCCCTGCAGCACAGATAGAGCCTTTTTTCAGACAGCTTTCCAACGGCAGCTACGTTATAATAAGTGACCACAGCTGTTGTGGCATGGTGCCAGGAAAAGCCTATCTCTTGAGCGTTACTTCCAGGGTCATTTGCTGTATGCAAGTATTGTATCCAAACAGCAAACCAGACAAGGAGGCAGCAATATGGCCTTCTCTGAATATCTCTTCTATTCGAATTGATACTTTAAGCAGAATGAAGTCTATTCTTTTACAGACAACTGTGCCTTTAACCTCGTCCAAAGAAACGCATGATCTGCAAGTTGCAAGGACAGCGGCAGAGCTACATACCCTATTATCGACAAATTGACCCGTGCATTTCGTAGAAATGTTAAGCCAAATTCTAAACATGTCTGATACCAGTGGCATCGCACATGTATTTAAGACAATTTTTTCGGGACTATTAGCACCCTTTGAAGCAGTCCTGAATATCTTCCTGAATTTCGTGCATTCTGTGTTTGGCGGCCTGCCTCTTCTTTTGGGACTCGTAGCAGGAATTGTATTTTTGATCCTTCTGCTCCGATATGGCAAGCCAAGCCACAGACAAAACTCAGGCTACAATGGAAGAAACGATCCTGGCTATACGATACCGAGAACGGATCACTAATGTCCTCGGCTTTTCCCGGCAAAGAGATCTGAATACTACCTAGTTTCTTTCATTCAGACCAATCTGGCAAGATTGCATCTTACCTGTGCTACGATATCTGCTATGCGGAGAATAATGCGTGTTAGACGTCTGTCTTACACTACCATCAGCAGTACCAAGGGATATCGATACTTTGCTTGGTTTGGTAACGGCTCATGCAACGTGTTGTCCCCAGCGGCTACCTATTCTGATGACGGCATTCATTGAGACTTCACCATTACGATTAGGTGGCGGTGAAGTACGAGATGAAAGCAGCACCACACAGGTACAACCTTCTGTGAGCATTGCTGATGTAGAAATCGATGATGGCAATGATTCTCACATATGCACTATCTCAGCTTTTTCGAACCTGGTCGAACTTTCACCTACTGTTGTAGACCAATTTTTTGCCAGCCTCTCTGATTTGATGTTCTCCCCTAACAACGAGAATAACTTTTGAAACAAGCGAGAACACAGCGTTCCCTGAACTCTGAATTCGGCCTTCAGTTTTTGATAAACAACACTACTGAAAACATCTGAACTTTTTTTCCCCTGAAAGCGAAATTATTTTTCCGCTTCCAAAATATTTACCTTTTTTGGCACATGGTACTCTGCTTAAAATAGAACTATTCTTAGAGAACAGAACTTCTATTTTTAGAGACTCTAGAGACAATATGTTGACTTAGCCTCTAGCACATGTACAGTCTTGTATAAATATGTGATGAAATGGTCTCTACCTTCTCTTCTGTATTAAGAGCCATTTCAAAAACGTAATTTTCGCAATTCATTCAGCCAATATTTATATAGGCATTATCTGAATGATACCACTGCTTGAAAAACGTACAGTATAATACTCCTTTTCGTGTACATACCATTTCAAATGCATTTTATGTATTTTGGGGTGGGTTGGAAAACACATGCATCGTTATATGTTTAGTATTGCTTAGTATTTAGTAATGATGGACATTATACGTGGAGTGGGTGTTGTGAACGTATCTAGGACCCTAATTAAATATTCCCGATTCATGCCCTTATTTAGTCATAGCCAATGCAGTCCAAATACGGCAAGGCTACTCCCCTAGACTCCTAGAAAGTACAACGCGTTCTTTAAACAAAACAAGCCTCCAGCAGCCCGGGAATTCCCCCTGCTTTTGTTTTGATTTGTCCAAGAACTCCTGGAGTCCAGAAAGAACTGTAAGTTCTTAGTGAAGTCTTATGTCCAACCTTACGTCAAACTCGGCACCTTTCAGGTATAAATATACCAGCATTTGCCTTAAGCAAACACACGGTGGTTTGGAGCAGATCGGCTATCTACTTGCCCGACGCCCAGCTGATGCGAGTGCTGAAGGAAGCCGACCCTCCCATTGACGCACTGAGAGAGACGCTGTCTTTTCTCCTGCCGAGAAATCCAGCTCCAGTGTTTCCAGTCACCCTTGCGGGTTGCTGGGAGATTTAGTCCTGAGAAAGAGATACAAGACCTCCTTCATTCTGTAACCAAGGAACGGAGCTGATTAGATCCTAAGAGAATTCTTGATTCAGATTCTTGGCGAAAACTATCTTAACTCACTTACTCCTTCCCACGTACTAGGCTTAGGTTAGGTACACCGGGGTAGGCGTATTTTAGAAACACCCGTTGAGCACGTTTAGTCAACTTTTATCATTGTATGTATTTTATCCGTTTTAAGTATCATATGGCTCAGAAACCATATAAATGCTTTTACAGTATTATTTCATAATACTCCTTTTACTGTACGCACTTTACTTTATGACAAGTATTGCAATTGTGGCAATTCACTTCTCTTGCATGAGAAAGAGGACTGCTCAATAAATAACAACTTTTATTGAAAACGCCCGTCTCTCTATTTCTCTGCATTCCTGGTGTAAACTAAGCATGCACGATTGACTGTGTGAAATAGCTGTCTAGTTTTCCGCGACTCTGGAGATATACTCCTTATTCTGGGGGGAGCAAAGTTATCATGTTTATGTGGTTGTCAGAAACTAACCCCTTCTTGTCTATTCAGGAAAGTTAACCCCTTCCTGTTCACTCGAGAAAGTTTCTGGTGACCTCTGAGCTAGCTGGCTTTCATAATTAAGTCCAACATATTCAATAGAGACCTAGTCGACCTCAGTCCTACGTCTAAACTATCGTTTGTTATTCCAATGCGCAGAGCCTGTTGGGAATATAGGAACTACACTACAATAACATCTATGTGTGTAAGGTAAATTCCAGGTTGACTTGATGAATCCTTTGCCCAACCTTTCATACAGGCCCGCTGGTATTTGCTTTTGGCAATATTGAAACTGAAAAGTCGTTTTCGGAATTGTAATGGTGCCATGTATTATCCATTCAATGACAGGTCTTTCGGAGATTGTCAATGGTAATCTTTCTAGTTTTTCAATGCTCAGCACCGTATAGTCTGCTCCTTTTTGTGCCAAAGAGATTTTTTTATCTGCAAGGTTAAAGATAGAAAATAATGACGTTGTGTTGATTAGACGCCATGGCACGTAGCCTGAACGGAGATTTTGTAACGTCCAGCCTAACTGTACAATAGAACGTAATTGGGACTGACCATGTTGTAACAGTAGCATATCCTGTTCTATTATATCAATAGCAGATGATACAATGCTGTCCAGTGAATACATTCTGAAGGACAGAGTCGTTAACCCATTGTCCACTACAGACAGTGATTTTTCCAAATTAATACAATCAATTTCTCGTATTTTTTCAGCAGTTTCAATTTGCGTTACTTTCCGAGCTTCGTTGTATGCCACATATTTACCGGCTTATATGAAACGTTTTTGACGCTGTTTGCGAGGTCCCAATAAGAAATCTCGCAAGTCAGCACCTTCTTTAAGTAAAGTCAAGTGTTGCTTAATTTCAGGTAGTGTTGATTTCTGTAGCCATTCAAGGCATAGTTTTCCTACACTGTATGTTGTTATTATCCCTGGATGTTATCTCTGGGAATATCTTGGGTCTGGCCTGTTCTGTTTAAACCCCTGTGTGTTGTTCAGGAATCTATCTTGACAGTTATAAGTGTCTGTGGGCCAGATCAACCATTTTTTCCAATCAGGATTAGTTCTGATTTGGTTTAAAATATGGGATACGTCTATCTCCACATCTGTAGTGCTATTACCATCAGGTATGGGCTTTGAAATAGACTGTTTGTTTAAGTCCATTATCTTGGCTAGGCCAAGACAGGTTGTTTGTTGAATGATGTCATTCAGGAACATTATCTGTTCTGGGATCATGCAGGCTCTGAATAATGATTCTAAACCTTGTACCCACCAGTCTTTAGTACCCCAGACAGTTTTAGTCTCAATGTTTTTCCAAAATTCAAAACCAAATGTAGACATTTTTTCATAACATTTTTCAGAATAAATCAGTTTAGTATTTGTCAACATGTTTTTCATTCCGGTCTTATTCATGATTTTAAAATAAAACGTTTCTGGATCAGTGTTATTAAACCCTGAGAAGTATGGGAATTTCTCATAAAGTGTTTTCGAACTGCCTTTTGGCGGTGTTGGACAATGCTCCCATTGATTATAAGTAAAAACATTTCTAGGACTAGCAGATGTATGCAAATAGTGATGCCCATAATGATTAAAGCAATACATTTCTTCATAATCTGAGGAACCTTCTAAATAATCATGTTCTGTAAATTTTGCTGACATTTCTAAATCTGACATCATATTGTTAATATTTTCAAAGTCCCAGTCATCAGAGAAAGTACTAGGTTATACAAAGTCACTTAAAGAAACCTTGAACTGATGTGGATATTTCAAGAGTTCAACCGGGCCATAGATGTCGTAATCAGTTGCATCCCATGCTAGACCACCAGGTATAGGAATGGCTGTGATGTTCACTGATGACAGTTCTCTTTTTTCGATGTGAGAAGATCTGTGAGGCTTTAAAACCAAGTTGATGTTCTGACTTGCTGTGTCCATTGTACTGTTTTTCCATCAATCATTCTTCCCAAGCTTAAAACCAAAATGAGTCAGAGCAAGAGGAAAAGTGCACCTAACGCAATCCACAATTCAATCCATGGCTAAATCAGGTAGGTTTCTCCAAGTTGGTAAACGAGTTCTGTAATCTTTTCTTTTAAAGTTTTATTTGCTGGCATTTCTTCAAGTTCACTTGGATCCTCAGAAAAGTCATCGAAATTGATGAAGTAGCTAGATGCAGTTCTGTCAATTGTTGGAATAGCTTCCGGATTTACATTAATCTTTGGATTTGTATGGCCAGAGGCTACATCATTGTAGACAGGTGTTTCTTGATGAACTGTTGCAATTTGGGTTTCAAGAGGCATAAGTTCCATGGCTTTGTTGCATAGTCCATTTTTATTTACTGCAGGTTTATCAAATGTGATTAGTGTTTCAGTTTGAACCTCTTTTGATTGTAGCAAGGTTTGGTCTTCTGCTATTTCTTGGGAGTCCACTGGGCCTACTACTTATTATTGGCCACATGATTGTGGTTTTACCAGGTCGATTGATACAACTCTGTTCTCCTTTTTACCAGCAAGGAGCGGTAGTACTATTGATCTTGTTCCGCTGATTGCCAAGACAGGTACTGCTTTTCTGTAAGAATGCCCAAATTCCTTCTTCACCGCGATCTTTTCTCTGACCAGATCCCCAATCTTTGGAATCCAGACAGATCTTGCTGGGACAGGTGGTTTTTCTTCAGTGGCGGTTGGCTTTAGCTTTGTGTTACTTAGACTTCTTCTTGTTTCATTTAAGTCCTGTAAAACAGCCAAACGATCTTTGATATCAAAGGTTTTTTGTTCCACCACTGAAGTCTGACAATCGAGGTCTTCGATTATCATTCTTGTACCAAACAAAAGTTCATACGGAGTGATTCCACCCAGAGAATGTCTTGGCAGATTATTAAGACTACGTTGGACACTTATTAGATGTGTGATCACCCAAACCTAATACCTGGTATAGATTGCTTTATGTCACGTTTTTTTTCTCTCCACTACCGCATTTCCCTCAGGATGGAATGGACTAGAGTACCGCAATGCAATGCACAAGCTGGCCATGGCCTCCTTGTAAGCTCGAGAGCTAAACGCAGGACCCTGGTCAGAATGTAGCATGCCAATTGCATATGTGCCGATAAAGATTTGCAAATTTTTTATAACAATTCTGGCGTCAGCCGAGCGCTGGAGCCACATCCAAATGAATCTCGTCTTAATATTTATGGGATCGCATTTTTCAGTGTGGACGTCTGCGTGCAGATAGCCTAATGCTGTCTAATAGAGGTGTCTGGGCTGGTATCTGGTCCGGTTCACAACTGCGATCTCTATTGCAGTCCTGACAATCCATTGCAAAGTTATAGATTTGCATGCTCATCCCCGGCCGCCAGTATTGTGATTGTAATTCTATTAGAGATTTCAAGATCTCTTGGTGCCTCAGACCTATTCCCATGTGTGCTTCTTGAATCAAGTAAGCCCTACGGTTCGTGTTTGGAATTACTCTGTCTTCCACTCCAGGGATTCGAGCAAAAGGAACGGAGTTCGCATCAATTATGTATGTATTATGGAGTGGATAATTTAGAGGTAATTCCGTATAGTCGCCTTTTAATGAGGCTTTTACTGCCAGCATGGTTTCTCCATCGATTTGTTTTTTAGAACGCTTCTTTGTAGCTACGGAAGCCGGTTGAACAGCTGCCGCTGTGGCTCTGTTAGCCAATGAATTCCCTGCAACATGAACGCCATCACGTTGAAGACTCTGCGTATGTATCACGTGAGTCTTTCGTAGTTTTTTCTGTAAAAGAACTACTTGTTCCCATAGTTTTTTATGCTTTATTGTGACACCTGTCTCATCTTTGTAACCGTTTTCAATCCAGGCCTGCATGGAATTATTGTAAGACTGGACGCAGTAATGCGAATGGCACACTATTAGTGTGGGGAATTCGCGATCGGCATTCTCAAGCACCATCTTCAAAGCTCGTAGTTCAGCTCGCTGAGCTGTACAGTTTCTGAGTGATTCCGTTTTAGTGACCATTGTGATGCAGGTAGGGCAGTGCGTCAAAAGACCGTATCCCTTCAAGGTCAACAGAGCTAGGGTACATCCTTTTCATATCTGGGGGTTCTACTAGATCATCGGTTAAATTGGGCCACACTTTTAATCAAGAAAAGGGGAGAGGTTACTAGGGCCAACGCAGCGCTTTTCGGTTTTGCTTCCAAAATGGGAAACCGACCCGTGGCAGCTATGTTAAAGATCTATCAAGCAAAGAGTATATCAATAGCCAGCTACCGGAGCGACCTATGGGGATACTCTTGCCTTGAGGGTCTTCAGGTGACCGAAAATAACTTTTTAAAGCAGCTACTGAGTCTCCCAAAGGGGACCCCGAATCTGTCCGTGCATGAAGAAACCGGCACTCCTTTCATCAGTGATACCTTATCACTGCGACCCCTCATCTTTTGGCTACAATGTTGGCTTAACAAACACCTAGGCCTCACACATAGCATTCTAAGAGAGATTCTGAGACTAGACTGTATGACCAAAATTCCCTGGATAAAATATCTTAAATCCAGTTTCAGCAAGGAGGGTCGCCTGGACTTGTTTTTAAAACCAGAAGGTATCATTAGAAATGATGTGGCGCTCATAAAACACTCCTTCATCCTACGTAAAATAGCGGAAAGGGAGGAGAAAGAGCTGATTAACCTCTTGCATGCTCATGACAAGGTGAGCTCGTCATGAGGCACACTGGAGCTGTGCTCATGACAAGGTGAGCTCGTCATGTATAATGGGATTATCAATCAATCAGCACAGGAGGGGAAAAGCCTTAGCAGCCAAGTGGTTAAGCCCAGTGTGCGCTTACATTTGATGCTAAAAACATCACTTGAAGCGGAATTATATTTACTCTGGCCACTACCAGCATATGAGCGATTTCTTTTAACCAGGTTTAGGTTTAATATTTTCCACCTTTTTATTAGCAGTACCAAGGGGTTGTCATCAAGGGATAGTGTTAGCACCCTGCGGCTGCGACAACTTGTCTCTTCAGGATTTGCTGCACTTCATGTTTTTCTGTAAATATTATGAATTCCCAAGGGCTTTTTATTTAAAATTCATTTTAAAAAAAGTTACATTTTGTGCAAGTACGTCCCGCTTTATATTACTTGCAATTGCTAAAACCTGATTGTATACAATTTGTAGCCAGTTTCTTGAAATGCTCAATGTAGTACAGAAAAAGTTTGAATTTTTAAAGTGTTTTAGGTTTTTGGGGAATTTTCGACTGTCACCCTTCCAACCGTAGAAGTGTAAACCATCTCAATGTTTTAACTTGGGTAACATGTATCGTGTATTTTAACCTTATGTCAGAACTGTATTGTATTATGAACTTTTATGGTTTTACACAAAGTAAACCGAATAAAGTATTTTGATATTGATATGGATAGTGACCATTGGTCTGAATTTACCTATGCGCCAGCGACCTTTAACAAGCGTGCATGCTGTATTGTAAACTTGTTTATCCACAACGTAGTGTTGTGCAAAGCTGTCTGTGTAGATTACACAGGTATATTGTTCCAGAGGCAGAATTTCGATCGACAGAGGACATTCATGTTCGTATTCTAGATGTTCTAGCTTTTTCATTTTGGGATCAAATGCATGTATCCCGTCAGTTGCAGCAGGAGAATTAACCCATTGTATCCATTTTGGATCTAATGCCATAGCATTTGGAATGCTCGGTCTTGTTACTGCCTCAAGGGCTGATACTGCTGTTAAAACAGATATGCTTTTCCCTTGAGCTAGGGCCTTTTCTTTTGCTACAGCACTTTGAATTGCAGTCAGATTTTTTTCAGTAGAACTGAATTTCATTTCAGCTTGTGTGTACAAGTGTGATTTATAAGCTATTGGTACCGTTTCTCCCTCATTAGAGGTCAGGTACGTGAATCCGCATCTTCCTGGGATGACTTGGATTACAAGGTTGCGTTCGTTTGCGCGTGTTTGAAGTTTTGTTTTAGTTAATATGTCTGTTTGTAATGATCGTAATATTTCTGTGTGTTTCTGAGTCCAATTAATTGGTTTGAAATCAGGTTTTATTAATTTGTAGAGAGGTTTAACCCTCTCTGCTTAGTTTAGAATGTTAGTTCTTCCGAAATTCAGGAAACCTAGAATTGATTGTAAGTTTTTCAGTGTTTTTGGAGCTTGGAGTACTGCACACTTCTCTAAGAAGGTGTCTGCTAGGCTTTTGCCTTCACTTGATAACTCATATCCTAAAAATAGGACGGTGAGGTGGGCAATTCATGATTTTTTTAAAGTTGAATTTGTACCCTTCAGATGCGAACCCAAGTATTATGGTGTTCATTCTTTTCAAGTGTGTCTCCAGGTCATCGTCTGTAAGATAGATGTCATCGACATAAGATAATGCCTCATCATCATGCATTTGTAGTAACTGTTACCCTGGCTGAAAATAATCCTGGAATATTCTTGAATCCCTGGGGGAGACGATAATATTGCTCCGGGCCCCCATACTGGTGAAAGCGGTCAAGTACCTGCTTTCTGGTGCAATGTTTTGACAGAAGAAACCATTTGAAATATCTAATGTCGTTTTATATTTTTTGCGCACGATGTTATTCATTAGCGCTGCACTGTGTGAGTTTTGTACTGCAAATGTTTTGCAACAAGAGTTTAGGTGTATGTAATCCAAAACTAGACGATATGTATCGTCTGGTTTGGAAACACGAAACAAAAGATTGTTCATTTGTGAGGTGCATTATTCAATCACCCCCTGGTATTTAAGTTGATCGAAGATCTCGCTGACTTGTTTTTTAGCTTCTTGCTTAGCAGGATACTGTCTCTGTGCAGTAGGTTGATTTTTTAACTGAATTTTATGGTGAGGAGAATCCTCATCCCATCCTACATGATTTTTATATAATGCAGGTGCTTGGGCCACTGCCCATTTTCTAGCATATGTGTATTTTTTATGAATTGGAATGTGATTCGAGAAGGCAGGCATAATCATTTATTCGCCATGTGGGCATTCCCTGGCAAACTCTCGTGGCCAGTCTTTCTCTGCTAGAAGGATATCATAGCCTTTAGATAGATTCTACCAAAAGAGACCTCTTATTTTCCTAGTTTTGTCCCCCTCTATACGTAATGTTGTTTCATATAATTTATGGGGTACACTAACTCTGGTGTCTGCAGTTTCCACTTGAATGTATTCATTCGTGTCCACTGTCTCCAGAAGATTCATCAGGATCTTGCGAGCTATGGTCACTTCTGCTGCGCTGTCTAGCATTGTCTGGGCCCACTCTCCGTTCTTGAGTTGTGTCCTCAGAATCCTCGGCATGTTTTATTTTAATACTTGCTACCTTCTTTTTTGGGAAATTGTAATTTTTTACTTTGATGAGCAGGTTCCTTGTCTTTGGACTTGACGCGCTCTTCTTTATGTTCTGACCGTCCTCTTCTTTCCGATTTCTGTGAGGAAGTCTGAAAAGATAGAGAGGGACGTGTATCAATATCTTGATATCTATCAGATTGTCCCTATTTCTAAGGTTGTATCTTTTTTCAGAGGGCTCCCATTGTGGAGACCTGTCCCCCCGTTCTGGAGATCTATTTCTCCGTTGGGGAGACCTTCCTCTGGTCTGAAACTGGGTTTTTTATTACCCTTCCACTTCTTTTTTGGAGTAATGAGATTATTCTTAATGAAGGTTTTTTCAGGATTTTGTTAGTTGTGGTTTTAGTGGTTTCCCACCCAAACTATCTCTACCTAATTCTTCATAAAATTTTCAATTATTCTGGCAAGTTCAAAAGGTTGTTCTGCTATATCTGTTTCTTTTAATTTCTGGCCGATCGCCACAGATGCTGCTTCTCCTGTTATGTTGGCTAGTAGTATAGTGGAGACTAACTTAAAGTCTTTCCGTAATTTCATACCTAGATTTAAAGCAGGCTCTGGACCGTATTCATTTTGAATCTGTCTCCGTACGTCTGGTATAACCGCCATAGACGGAACACCATGTGTTTTTGTGTATATTGAGGCAAAGACTGTTCCCCAAGTGTCACAGTCCTCCTCATGTAGTACGATCCCCATTGGTAGACAGATTGTCAGAATTCTGTGTTTTTCATGAGGTATACTATCAGGGAATACAGCCTCTATTTGAGTAATTGTTTGAGCTAACCAGAACGGAATTTGTTCCCGTTTTGCGGGTAATTTGCCAATGACTGATTGCATAGTCTGTGGTGTAATTGTATTTGTGTTCCCCTGGTGAGGGGTGTGCTGTAGAATTTTTATTGCTGGTTGGACTGTTAAAGTGCGCATGACATATTGGACCAATTGTCTATGTATTTTAATTAATTGTTTTAGCTGAACTAAAAGTTCTCCGCTTGACATTTTTTCAATGTCAGGAT
This sequence comes from Lissotriton helveticus, assembly GCF_964261635.1. Taxonomy (NCBI): domain Eukaryota; kingdom Metazoa; phylum Chordata; class Amphibia; order Caudata; family Salamandridae; genus Lissotriton; species Lissotriton helveticus. The sequence goes on from NC_136070.1 coordinate 926,118,080, forward strand.
GTGGTGTATAGCTGGCTAGAACCGGCCATGTGGCTCCTGGTCTACCTAGTGGACCGAGCCTGGTAATGTGATTTTGATGTTTTAGGGCGCCATTAAACCAGAGCTGATGCTCTTGGTAGGTTAGAGGAATTTCAACGTCGTCGAAAGGAACGTATTCCTCTGGAAGTTCCTCTGTTTTGTAGTAGTGGAACTCGTGTGTCACAGCATTTGCTGCTGGAAAATGTATCCATGAATAGAATACCTCTGTCTGCCGATATTAATGTGCCTCGACAACAAATATGACTGTACCACCTCTTGATGATACTCCATTTTCTATAAGTTTTATATTTATGGTTTTCCTTATATTTGCCGGGATCAATATAGCATCCGAGTCATTTTGTTGGAGAGCTGTGTCATCTAAGACCACTCGAGTTGCTATTCTAGCTCTCTCCCTTTCTTCGTCACTTTCCGACATTTTTCTGTCAAAGTTTGCAAGGAAACAAAGATTAGGTGCACAATATTTTGGAACACTATATCCTTCAACGTTGACTAAACCAAAAACTAATACATAGGATTTTCCTCCTACTAAGTTTTGGCGGATATTAACCTTTTACCCACTCCCGACGTCTATTGGAGTTTTTACGGGAAAAGGGGTCTGTGTGAAAAGCACGACTGAGTTACTCTAGTATCTAGCGTTAAATTATCACCTTACCAAACGTTGGGCTCCATGTACTGTAGTTCCCATATTCCCAATAGGCTCTGCGCATTGGAATAACATAAACGATAGTTTAGACGTAGGACTGAGGTCGACTAGGTCTCTATTGAATATGTTAGACTTAACTATGAATGCCAGCTAGCTCAGAGGTCACTAGAAGCTTTCTCGAATTCACAAGAAGGGATTAGTTTCTGACAACCGCATAAACATGACAACTTTGCTCCCCTAGAACAAGGAGTATATCTCCAGAGTCGCGGAAACAATAGATAGCTATTTCACTCATTCAATTGTGCATGCTTAGTTTCACCAGGAGTGCAGAGAAATAGAAAGACGGGCGTTTTCAATGAAAGTGGTTATTTATTGAGCAGTCTTCTTTCTCATGCAAGAGAAGTGAATTGCCACAATTGCAATACTTGTCATAAAGTGAAGTGCATACAGTAAAAGGAGTATTATGAAATAATACTGTGAAAGCATTTATATGGTTTCTAAGCCATAAGATACTTAAAACGGATAAAATACATACAATGATAAAAGTTGACTAAACGTACTCAACTGGTGCTTCTAAGATACGCCTACCCCAGTGTACCTAACCTAAGCCTAGTACATGGGACGGAGTAAATAAGATGTATTTTTAGTTAAGATAGTTTTTGCCAAGAATCTGAATCAAGAATTCTCTAAGGGTCTAATCAGCTCCCTACCTTGGTTATAGAATGAAGGAGGTCTTGTATCTCTCTCTCAGGACTTGATCTCCCAGCAACCCGCGAGGGTGACAGGGAAACACTGGAGCTGGATTTCTCGGCAGGAGAAAAGACAGCGTCTCTCTCAGTGCGTCAATGGGAGGGTCGGCTTCCTTCGGCACTCGCTTCAGCAGGGCGTCGGGCAAGTAGATAGCCGATCTGCTCCAAACCACAGTGTGTTTTGCAAGGGCAGATGCTGGTATATTTATACCTGGAAGGTGCCGAGTTTGACGTAAGGTTGGACTTAAGACGTCACTAAGAACTCGCAGTTCTTTCATGACTCTAGGAGTTCTAGGACAAATCAATACAGAAGCAGGGGGGATTCCCGGGCTGCTGGAGGCTTGGTTTGTTTAAGAACGCGTTGTGCTTTCTAGGAGTCTATGGGAGTAGCCTTGCCGTATTTGGACTGCATTGGCTATGACTTAATATGGGTATGATTCTTATGCCTTTATAAGGATATGATTTGATATAACCACATAAGGGCATAAATCGGTATATTTAAATAGGGCCCTAGATTCGTTTACAACACCTAGTTGACCCAACAAATATTTTTGCACATATACATATAATCATGTATGCACAAAAAGTATTACAATTGACAAAATCACATCTCTTACACTCCCATTAATTTGATCTGTTAAAGTTAATTCTTATCCAGGTATATACTCACTACAGCAGCCACACGTATAAAAACCTTTTATCCTGTTCTAGCCATTGTAATTAGTTTTCAGTTTATAACTCCTGGTGTCACTAGGGCTTGCCAATTCTCCAAGTGTTATTCCTCTTTTGTACACAAAACCAGGTCTATTGTTCGTCCATTTATTAAGATGAACATCTCTCTTGAGGTGCCAAGGTTTTTGTAAGAACATGCACCTCTCATCATTCAAGAATTTTGTTTCACACTTCCCTCAAATCCTTGATCTTGTAACTCAATGTTCTCCTCTCTACTGATCAAAGATTCTCTTTTGACTAAATTCGCTTTCCACAGCTTTTTCTAACCGTACATCAGGAGTAAACTCTCCACAGGAACTTTTCTTCCATATTGGTATCTTCTTTCTTAGTCATCTTCAGTACTACATAAATGTTTTACTTCTCTCCATACAGAATTTTATTAATCTGATACTGAGAATGTAATGAAGAGGCATTGCTATTAGTAGTTGTCTCTTTCATGTATCACTTACTGCACAACGTAACTTTAATAAAAAGAGTATAGTCCACAAAGTTAATACTTTCTTTACTGAAATCCAAACTCAATTCATTGTTCATATCATTCACGTTAAGTGCATGATAAAACCAAATTAAGATATTTGTTCGGTCAGGCATCCTAATGATACATATCTATGCAGCTGTTGTACTGCTTTGAACCCATCAGTTTCAAGCATCATCAGTCCATTCCCTTGCGTTAGTTCAGGGACTGTTCGAGCCAGCTATGATGATATTCCTTACTCCTGCATCAACTGGGAGCAGCCGTGCCACACCATTGAAACAAAATATAAACCACAGCAGAAGACTGAGAGTAGGTCTTTTCTCCGGTTTTGTATATAGTGTCTATAGAGATGAAGAGGTATTCTATCATCCTGCAAAGAGAAAATTCGTTCATATTGTATCCTCTATGTAAATAATGAATGCCAATAAAGACAGCTGTTTTTTTAAAGCACAAATTCTTGGACTCCTTGGGGCAAAAAATGTATGGGATCCCTGCAACAGCTATGAAGTAGTTATTCATCCAAAATAACTTGCGTACATTGCCTCGCTCTAAGTTGATCTTGGCTACATTTGATTGGTCTTAAACTGGCTGCTCAACCAACGGATGTTTAAAGTCCTCTTATCCAGTATGTTTTTATTCTGCAAACATGCACCGGATGAAGGCAGAGGAGGAGACTTTGAAGTTTGTCTGCCTTGCAATTGAAAAGGAATTTCAAAACCCCCACTACGAAACCCAAGAAAGACTGTTTCACCACTGGAAATTTCAACTCTCTAATTTGGAGCAACACTTTCACCAAAGAATGCCATCTTAGATCTGAGAAAAACAATAACAGAAAATCTCCATGACACTGTAAAATACTGTCATCTTTGTTTTTCATCTCCTGTTGACCACTTCGGGAGGAAGCATCTCCAGTTGCACCATACAGCGGTAAAACATAGGGCAAGTACTCAGTTTCTGAGAATTCTGCCAATTGGCTTTACCTTGTTGTTCAAGGCTCTTCTTTTGCCATTCCACTGAAACGTCCTTCCACCACAGCTGCACAGAACAATAAGTCAGTAGCTTACTGGAAAAGATTGTGGAACCAGTTCATTGTGCCAGAAAGGCAAAACAAATGGATCAAACCAAAAAAATTAAAATGCAAATCGGCTGCAATCTTTCCAGTACCATCAAGGAACTAGATGTGCCCCATTAGTCTACAGGATTCGCACTTTTACAATCTGATTGTAAAGTTTATTGTAGCATCACAGATTTCTCCTATTCCTTGTAGGAAAAGACCATTGCTAAAACATGGTCCTTCTGTTCTGCGTACAGTCTGAACCACAGGTTTTTCCAAATGCAAGGCATTGAAATCCTCTGATTGAAGGCTGAGAAGATATGTCTACCATATCGAATTATTGGCTGACAGTAATCCTCCGTCAGATGACCGACCACCTCTATTCTATAATGTGGGGCTTAACACTACCCAAAATCTTCTCCGTTGTCTGTGCAAGTCATCCAGACAATCAAAAGAAAAGTGCTTACTGCGAACAATATACGGACTCCTATCCAGCCAAAATTTAAACGCTTAACAAAATATAATATCCGAATGCACATCTTTCTTGCTTGGCCCCTTGATTTGCATTTACGTCTCTAAATGTCCACCTAAACATGAATCCTTTAGCAAAATGTTTGGAAGACACCTGGAAATCATTCTCAAGAAACTGAGAGGGCCAACATAGCAAACTAGATGAAAAGGTTGATATTCCTATCTCTAGAAGGGGAGGCAATCTGGTGCTGGCTAAGTAAGAAGCTCGAGATCATAGCAGTCTGACTTCTGTGAGTTAACACCGTCGAAGCAGACTCTCTAAGCAGAGTGTCTCAAAAGAACCACATGTTGATTGTGAATAATGAGGTCCTTCACAAAAACAACTGGAGCTGCAGGTGATGGATCTCTTTACCACCATGCATAACAACGAGTGCCACGACTGTGCATTCAGGTATGACACACCTATGAAGAAGGGAGGTGCTCTTGATCAGCTGAACATGAAAATGTACCTACTCCCTTTCCCTGCACAGATCGAAAGATCCTGAGTCTTAATAAAACTGAGGCACTGAGGAATCGGGACATACTAATAGTGCAAAAGCTGCCTCAGCAATTGTAGTTCCCTGATCTCTTCCAAGTTCCGGAGAGACCGAACAATAAGTTGTTCAAATCACCAGGCTACTCTGAAACACTTAGTGTATAATACAGCATTCCAATTGTTATAAATGTAGCTTTATGGGTAACTGAACTTCATGCCCCGTTAAAAAAAAAGAAAAGAAAAACCCGCCAGATGTTCAAAGCATCCAAATAGGGATTTCCATATTGTTTTTTTCCCATTTGTTTTCATTTAGTGAAGCGCATTTCTGGAATAGTTAGTTGGTATGTGCAAATAGAAGATGCATTTTATTTTGTCTGCAACAAAAACGAATACAACTGGTCAATCGAAAAGTGATAACCATGGATAAAAACATTAAATCAGGCTTACAAAACATTGCAAATACTATTGCTGAAAACAAGATATACATGAATTAGAAACCTGATCATTTGACTGATGCATTGAAGAGTTTGTTTGGAATTGCATCAGGATAACTTAAGTCAAAGGCATACAGAACGCCATAACTCTGCTCATATGGATAGGCTTAAGTCAGTCAATAAATCAACTGGCACATGCCACATCCACATTGTCAAGCCGCGCTGTTTACAAGTTGAAATGGAGTACTACAGTGGAGAAGTCAATAAAGGCCTCTTTCAAACAACTAATGATGTGGAAACAATTTAAACATCACAAATTGCAAGGTGCATTCAAGTAGGGGTGGCCAAAAGTGATGATCAATCCAGTGTCAGCAGTATTTCTGCCACAGATAGTGTGATTTTTCGTGGAAGCAGAAGTCGCAGTGGAATTGGAGAAATGTAGCAGCTACAATATCTACTCGAGGCAAACACAAGCCGTGGAGAGTTGTTGCAAAGTAAATTGGTTTTTGTACTACACAAATTATATACCTTTTGTTTTACATTAGAAACATTATGAAATGTTAATGTTTACTTACCTTGCATACATTACCATACCTGAAAATAAAGGAATATTATGGTTTACGAACTGCAAAGCGTTTTTCTGTTTATTATATATTACATATTTGACTTTAAAACTTACATTGAAGTTTTATTTTATTTTTATGTTAGCACGTCTTACTCGCCCTTTTGCTGCTCTTGGCTCATCAGGTGGTTGAGGTGCTGACATCTCTTCATCCTCCTAGTCTGATTCTGATTCTGACATCCTTACTTCTAAGACTTTTCTTGTTTCTATATTGTGCGGAATTGCACAGTTCCTACTTTTAGCCGCAGGTTTCTGGTGAATAGAGGAGGGCACCGCCACTCTTATGTAGACATCAAAATCTACTTTTTAGAAGCGCAAAGGTACTTTCAATTATAACTCTTGTTCTTCTGTGGCCAGCATTATATTGACACTCACTTTGTGTAGAAGGGGACAAATACGTTCTTATTTAGGAGCATAACGCATAGGCACTGTTTCCTACAACAGCAAATAATCTATAAACAAACTGTACTCAAGTAATGTGTCATGAATATGTACAGTTACTGTAACAAAATAAATCTAAAATGACTATCCTCAAAATCTCCTCTTTGCAGCCTTGTGTAAATTCCAATATGTCTAAAAATGAAAAAATCTTGAGTGCGTCCTGCAAATCGGATACAACATCGCTAATCACGTTTTTGGCATCACACACCACTTGTGGAGAAGTGTGGCTCAATGGTTAGAGCGGCAGACCCTGATGCAGAGGTCTAGCCCGGGACCAGGGTTCAATTCCCTGCCTCGGCGGGTCTTGGGCTCAAAATTCCACAGACCTGATAATTCTCGCCTCGGTGACTATTCCAATCATGGAGTCCCGCTCTGCAACTCTGGGCAATAGCTTGCTTAATCTCCACAACGGCCCCCACAACGCTAAGGATGCCTGGCCTCCACCTTGGGGGTGCCCAGGAGTGGACACCTCACAGGGAAAGCCAGGATGGGTTCCACAGCGGTATTCGTTCAAGCGCCTTGAGACCCTTGCGGGTGAGTAGTGCGCTATACAAGTATCCATTTACATTTACATTTGTATGTTTAGAGTCCGTATTTTTGCAAGTGTGAAATAAATACTATGTCAGATTTTGTATTTCTTGTGCATTACCAGGAAAATAAATGATTTATTCGCATTTACAGTGCATCCAGGAATGCACGAAAAGTTTAAGATTGTGCACTCTGTTAAACCTTATCAACTCCAGCTATGACACCTTGGTAACTACCAGAGTTTAATAGGTGCAAAGAATATAAAACCTGCACACAGGGGGGGATTTCATTACTTTGGAGAGTATTACTCTCAAGCTGTGGCTTTAAATCAGCTATGAAGTCCAGTGTTACAGCCCTACTTTTTTGTTTTTTTTTTTGTTTAAATTTGTTTGAGATTTTACATGTCCTGTTAAAAGTTGCTATTGCATCATTAACATACTATACCATACATTTGCAAGTGTTTGTTGAATTCATTAGTATAAATAATAATCAATCTCATCGTACATCAGAACAACTTGGATAGGATATCTTACGACAGTCCAGGAGTTATCTTCTAGTTTAACTCGCCATACATTAGTATGTTATGTGAAGTCTGGTTAGGTGAGTATCCTGGGGGTGTGGGTTGGTGTTTCACCCTCACCTCTACCCATGTATGTCATCTCATATAGGATTCATGAGTGCATTCCCTGGTGGAATAATTTGGTTTTGGAAATACCAAGGGGAAAACACAACTGTGAACTGTGGGAAGGAAACCGGGTGTAGGGGAGGGTGGGGAGCAGTTGGATTATACGTTTGTGTTGATCAGTGATGTGATTGGCTGTGGTTCAATGTTACTGTACTGTTGCATGTGTAAGGGGGGGAGGAGGTTGTTTGTAGTATTGGGTAGGGATGTGTGTGACATGTCCTCGACATGTCATTGGCTGTGTGTGTTTTGTTGCTATGCAGGGGGGGCTGTTATATATTCCATGGGGGATAAAGATTGAGTTTGGGGTTGAGGTTGTGAGGCCTTGGGTGTTGCCACCGTTGTCGTTTCCTGTGTGTATTAAAATAGTAGCTGTGCGCATTCCATGGAGATAGGATGTTTGTGTGTCCCTTTCACTTCCTCGTCTTAGTGCCTCTTCCTCTGCTGCGCCCCATTTTTTCATAGCACCTACCCTAGCTGCTGCTGGGGGTCCTGCTGGGCTCGCCAATGCATGGCTGTTCCCCTCTTTGCTAGGAGAAAGGCCAGGGATGCAAAGCGCCACTGTAATTTTTTGGTTTTCCTTTTGCAATAGATACTAAGGGCACATGCTTCCCATGTGGATATGCTCGGAACATTTACAGTCGCTCAGAGTGTCTGCTGTACCTTCTCCCAATACTGTCGGATGGTGGGGCAGTCCCAGAACATATGCTTAAAGTTCGCCTCCTGGGCTTGCCAGCGGGGGTACGCGAAATGTGTTAGGGTAAAAACGGTGGAGTCGGTGGGGTGTTAGATATGCCCGGTGTAAGATATTGAACTGAATATTTTTGAAGCATGCATTCCTAGAGACCTTTTTTTGATATTCTAGCACCTTTTTCCATTCTTTATCATGGAACACCGTCCCACCTCATCCTCCCATGTCTGTCATTACACGTCTAGGGGAGCACTGGTTAGCTCTCTAATCGCTATGTAGTGCCAGGTGACTAAGTGCCTTCCCGCGTCCATATGAAGGATCGTGTGTAACACCGGATGTGTCTGGGGTTCCCCCTCTCGAAGATCCCAGTAGTGTTGGCTGTCATCTAAGAGTTGTCTATGTATTAGGAATTGTCCTGGCGGGAGGTCATAGTGCTCTGCCATTTGGGCGTACGTCCTTAACTGTCCTCCTTCAAACAGGGACTCTACCTTGGTCATTTCGTGGTCTGTCAATGCCTGAAGGGCTGCTGTAGTATAGTATTTGTCCTTTCGGGGAAATCCCACTAGTGGGAGTAATGGGGAGTACAGGGGCTTTCCTTTTGACATGTGGTGTATTCGCAGCATACATTTGCGGGCTAGAGATACCTGTAGGGGGTGTGTGCGTAGCGGTTTGAAACCCGGCAATAACAGCCTCCGGATAGCTGGAAGGGGTATACGACTTTAATCAGTAATTGTTTCCCCTATATGTCGTTCTGCTGTCCAGTGAGATAGCCATTGGAGTTGTGCCGCTAGGAAGTATGCCTCGAAAAATGGAGCTCCCAACCCTCCCCGGGTTGTGGATAAGTGTAGTGTGTTTAAGGCTATACTACGCTGTCGATCGCCCCATATCAATTCTGTGAGTAGTGTGTCTAATTCCCGAAAGAAGGAGCGCAGCAGTATCACAGAGAGGTTTGTGAAATGAAGTAATCTAGGTACCATAATCATTTTAGCTATGGCTACACGTCCGATGGGAGCCAGGGGTAGTGTTTTCCAGAAGTGTAACGCCGCTCGCAGTCCCGCTAATGTCTTTTGATTTCCTTCGTATAGATCCTTCGAGAGAGTGATACATTCGTACTCCCAGATATCGAGGGGCTGCGGCACTGGAGGTGATTGTCTGTGCTCCTACTGTTATGTCCAGAGGTGCCAGATGAGGGCTAAGTGGGGAAAATCGTAATTTGTCCCAATTGACTCTGAGACCAGAGGTCATATCAAAGTCCCATAGCGTTGACCTTATTGGGGTGAGGTCACTGGTAACGTCTCGTACGTAGATCAGGAGATCTGCATACAACGATACACAGTGCACTGCGACGGCTATTGAAATACCCCATACTTCCCCCTCCCATCTTAATCGTATTGCTAAGAGCTCCACTGCCAATGCGAACAAGAGGGGGGACAGGGGGCACCCTTGTCTGGTCCCTTGTTCCACCGGAAATGAAGCGGATATGAGTTTGCCTATCCTTACCCTGGAGGTATGACCCCTATAGAGGAGTTGCGTGTACACCAGTAGAGTTGGGCCTTCATTTATTTTCCAGAGGACTGCAAATAAATATGGCCATAGTAGTGTTTCAAAGTCCTTTTCAAGGTCTAAAATCAGGCACATCGTCCGTGGGAACTGTTCTTTCGCTCGATCTTGAATGTGGAACAGTCTGCGTAGATTCTGCGAGGTGTTGCACCTTGGGACAAAGCCACATTGGTCTGGGTGTACCAGTGTTGACAGAATTTGACTGTAACGATCTGCTAGTATGTTACATAGTATTTTGCGGTCGGCGTTCAATAGGGTTATCGGTCTGTATGAAGCGGGGAGTGTTGGGTCCCTATGTGGCTTCGGGAATGTCACCAAAATCGTTTCGCGAGCGAGTGCGGGAGTTTGCCCCTGGTCAACGCATCCTCGAGCATGGCTGCCATCCGGGATGTTAGCTGGGTCGCAAAGGTGCTATAATACTCGAGTGGGATACCATCCATTCCTGGTGCAGTTATGTGCTAGTGTTCTGATCGCGTGCGCTATGTCTGGTGACTTGATTCTCATCTCTAACTCCTTTTTGTCAGTGGGTGGGACGCTGGGCATAGGTGGTGTGCCAAGGAACTGAGTCAGCTCTTGGTGTGTTGCCTGTGCCGGGGTTCGATACATTTCTGAGTAATAGTCTTCTGAGTAATAGTCTTGAAATTTATGTAGTATGTCTATCTGAGAGTGTCTAAGGTTTCCCTCTTTGTCTATGAGTTCCATGATTGGTTTCACGTCTGTGTCTTGCTTAGCTAGCCAGGCTAGGAGTGTCTTGGTTCTGTTACCTTTCCTATGCACTCTGGTTGTGTATGCTCTGAAGTTGTATTTATGGAGGGCGCACATGGTTTCAGCATGTGATGTTTTAGCCTCTACTACTTGGGCTGGCGTGGCTTCCCCTTTATCCATGTCTTTTGATAGATCTGTTAGTTTTGCCTCCGCTTTGAGTAGCTCGCTCTCCAGTGTTTCGTACTCCCACTATTTGTTGGATGCAGTGCCCCCTGGCTTCGACGTTGAACGCGTTCTATTCTATTAATCTGGAGGATGCTGTACGGGCGTTAAGCTTTCTTGAATATGATCTCCATGTGTATGATGGAATGCTGGGTCAGTAAGGCACTCTCGTGGCAGCTTCCACCTTGGTGCAGGGGGGTGAGGTGGTTTCCATCTAAGGGTCACTGTATGTGTGTCGTGGTCTGATACAACTCTACCCAGGTAGTCTGAGTGCTGTACCTTAGGGAAGAGCATTTCGGAGCATAGGAATCTATCTAGTCTTACTCGCAGGTTATGTGGGATTGAGTGGAAGGAATATGTTTTAGTGGTTGGGTTCTGTGCTCTCCAAGTGTCCACCAATGGCCAGTGATCCACCCATTGTTGGAAGTGTTCTGTCTGTTTGTGCGCGGGAGAGTGTGCTGGCAGGGGGTGAGATCTGTCTAAATTGATGTCTAGGGTGCAGCTGTAATCACCTCCCAGAAGCCATGGGATCGATGTGTGTTGGGTCAATATTCCTGTGAGGCGTCTCCAATATTGATCCTGCTCTACATTGGGGGAGTATATGCTTCCCAGTAGTATTGGTTGACCATCTAATAACCCTGCTATCAGAGCGTATCGTCCATCTCTGTCCACTGCACATTTCCTGTTCCCTGAACGGCACCCCCGGTCTAATCTAGATTAGGTCACCTCTTGCAAAAACAGAGTATGTTGTGGCGCTTATTATGCCGCGCCATTTTTTACGTAGGTGGTCTACCTCCCCCGTCAGGTGTGTCTCTTGCAGTAGAGCTATCTGCGCTTGTTGCCTCTTTATGTATTGTAATTGCATTTATAGATCGCTTACTACCCCTGACGAGGCGTCAAAGCGCTTTTTCGGCGAGTAGCACGATACTCCAGGACCAATAGAGGTAGAGGATTAGTGTTGAATTAGTATAGTGAAACATGCAAGTACATTTTAAGTGGTGGATAGGTTAGTCAGTTATTTAGATTTGGAACGATAGCAGAAGGATAGAGGAGGACAAAGGTTTGTATTTATATAGCGCTTGTTGACGCACTCTATTCAGGAAGCCTTCAAAGGATTAGTGGTGAATTAATATGGTGAAATATAAGTTTGAGGCATGTGGGCTGCTGAATTTATATCTATGCATAGATCGCCGCCTAGTGTTGGGTCCGGATGATTGCACATTGTTGTCCTGGAAGAGTCTTCGAAGTATCACGAGATAGGTGGCTCCTCCCCTGGACTACAGTGCGCATGGGCATCCCCTCCATGCTCAGATTGTTTTTTTCCGCCATTGGGTTCGGATGTATTTCTTGACTCAAGTTCGGAAACTTCTAAAAGTTGCTCTTTCGAGGCCAAAAGGCCTTAGGGGCGTCGGTATTGTCTTTCGTTCGGTGCCTTTTACCTTCTAGTTCTTTGAACTCCACGTCGGAAGATCTTTTGACTATCGACGATGGAATGGAGCCGGTTCAAGCGCTGCCCCGTCTGCAACTCGAAATATCCCCACATCGACGTACACCCGGTGTGCAACAAATGTCTCTCACCGGACCACGACGAGGCCAGCTGCATGGCCTGTTCGAAATTTCGATCCAAGAAAACTCTCCGTCTTCGGCGCGCTGCACGAAAGTCGGCGCGGGAATCGGCGCCAGACCCAGAGAACATCTTCGGTGGCGACGACGAAAACACTGTTCATGCGGAGGATCCGGAGCACTCGGAGCCCGACTCCACCAACAACGAGGACGAGGAAGAACTCTACGTCCATGATGAAGACATCGTCGAGGTAGGGGACGACGTACAACCTACCGGAGCCGTCTACGACGACTCGGGTGGAGACCTAAACCCAACCGCAGTTGCGGGGGCCCATAAAGACTCTTCCACGGCTCAGGTCGAGGCATCGCCGGAAGGCCTTAGCCAAGATCTTCAACACAGTTCTCTAGTCCCGCTTCCGGGCCCGACTAGGAACATTCCAAAAGAGCCATCGGTCGATAGGCCCCACTCGGTGGAGATATCGAAAGAGAAACCGAAGGAAGCAAAAACGAAACCGAAACAGGTTAAAACACCCATCGGCTCGAAGACTTCGGACCCTTCCAAGTCAAAGCGTGCGCTCGACACCTCGGGGTCGAAAGGGGGCGTCGAGCCGAAGATCGGATCGACTACGCCTGTGTCTGCTGTGAAGCGCGTCACGCTCCCGTCGACGTCGACTTCCGGCTCCAAAGATGGCAGCTCTTCCAAGGGACTCGAGGCCCAGCGGTCCGTCGATCCGATGTTGAAGGAGTCCATGTTGGTCAAGGCGTTCGACCCGAAGCATAAAGTCAGATCGAAACACCCAGCGGCGTCACAGCACGAAGGCGTTCCTGCGAAGCAACAACGACTCGACTCGACGCACGGCCTCAAACGTGCTGAAGCGTCGAAGCCGGTCGAATTGAAAAAAACGCCTTAGTCGAAAACCGTCAGTCCGTCGCCGATGCTCTCGGCGCCGATAAAGTTCGGGCTACCCCCGACGGCGCGACCTAAACCTGCTCAGCACACTCTGACTACCGACTCTGCCAAGTCGACGTCCGGTGCCGCATCCACTCAGCCTCAGTCAGAAGACGTTGTATTCCAGCCACCGTCCCACGACAACCAATCAAAACTCTACATCGACGCCGAAACAGGTCGACTCACTGTTTACCAGCATAAAGTCAGGCCTGATGCGCCTATGGAACATTATAGAATACCTCTAAAGAAAAAGAAGGACTCTTCTACCTCTCCTGTTCTTTTTGAGCCCACACATTCATATGATCAGGGCTATTCCTACTCCCACGTATGCCACTGAGGATATGGAGGGGGGAGACAATGAGGACCAGTTCAATTATGGCGTGGATGCTGACCCAGATGAGTCCCAGGCTTGGGCTGACTCTGTGGACCCTGATCCTCAGGCCACTCCTGATACTCTTTCCTTTGCTGTAAAGACTTCGCCTACTGAAGATACTGCCGCTTTCAACACCCTACTTGAGAGGGCAGCGCTTAACCATGACGTGGATATGCACGCTGACCCCGTGGAGGAGGACTTTATTTTCGATACATTCTCCACATCAGAGAGGTCCATGAAGACTCTGCCTATGCTCAAGGGTGTGCTCAAGCATGCCAGTGACATTTTTAAGGAGCCCACTAAAGCAAGGGTGGTGAACTCCCGCATTGAAAAAAAGTACCGGCCTGCGCCCGTGGACCCTACCTACATCAAGGGCCAACTCCCGCTGGACTCCTTAGTGGTGGCTAATGCCCGCAAACGGGCAAACTCTCAGACAACTGGCGATGCTCCTCCTCCGGACAAAGAATCAAAGATCTTAGAAGCCTCTGGGAAACTTGTAGCAGCTCAAGCTGCTAATATTTGGAGGATCTCCAATACACAAGCCCTGTTAGCAAGATATGACAGGGCACACTATGACACATTAGAGCAGCTCATGCAACACCTGCCTGATACTTATAAGGAGGGGGCAGAAATGCTTATACAGGAGGGGAAGCTGATATCCAACGCGTCCATTAAGTGCGCGTTAGATGCAGCCGACACATCAGCAAGAGCCATAAACACTAGCGTTATGCTCCGAAGGCATGCCTGGCTCCGTATCTCTGGTTTTAAAGCTGAAATCCAGACTACACTACTCAATCAGCCAGTTAACCCCGACTTCCTGTTCGGTCCAGAGGTGACACCACTCTTGAGAAAATTAAAAAAGACACTGACACTGCGAAATCCATGGGCGCTCTGCAGTCTCAGCAGTTATGGGGCGGTTCCTTTAGTCGCCCTGGTAACAGGGGAGCTTCCAAAGGTCAGGCGTCCCAACAGGAACAATACACCAAAAGTGGCACACAAACCACCTATAACAAGAACAATAGGGGTGGATATCGTGGAAACAGCACCAAGGGCAGAGGACGTGGAAATAATAATGCCAGATCCTCAGCCGCTAACAAACAGTGACGCCTTGTCACTGCCCCCCGACCATATAACACCCGTCGGGGGGAGACTCCAACAGTTCCTTCCAGTCTGGGAAAGTATTACCACGGACAGGTGGGTGAGACAACTTATACAACACGGTTACTGTCTAGAATTAACCTCCACTCCACCCGACATCTCTCCAAGGCACCGTCCTATGTCCGCCGAGCACATGCACTTATTGCAGCAGGAGGTCTTGTCCATGCTGCAAAAAGGGGCCATAGAACTCGTGCCTTTGGAGCAACATGGAAAAGGGGTGTATTCACTGTACTTCTTAGTCCCCAAAAAGGACGGGTCTCTCCGGCCCATCCTCGACCTGAGGCCTCTAAACGTATACATCCTGTCAGAACACTTTCACATGCTAACATTACAACAGGTTCTCCCGTTGCTCCGTGAAGGAGATTTCCTAGCCACCCTAGATCTAAAGGATGCATACTTCCACATTCCCATTCACCCCAGTCACAGGAAATACCTCAGGTTCACCATCAATAACCAGCATTACCAGTTCAAGGTACAGCCCCCAGGGTGTTCACAAAGTGCTTAGTGACTGTGGCAGCGCATCTTCGAAGACGACACATCCATGTCTACCCGTATCTGGACGACTGGCTGGTGCAAGCACAGTCGGCCCAGCAGTGTGCCAACCACATGTCACGCACAATCCACCTCTTGCACAGTCTAGGATTTTCACTCAATTACCCAAAGTCCCACCTTCAGCCCGCACAGGTACAGCAGTACCTGGGAGCCGAAATAAACACGCTCGCTGCCACAGCGCAGCCAAACTCAGCGAGGGTCAACAGCATGCACCTGCTGATTCAAAAATTCAGGCCACAACGCTCACTCCCAGCGCAGGTGTTCATGCAACTGATAGGCATGATGGCCTCCTGCATATTTGTGGTCCCGCACGCGAGGCTACACATGCGTCCGCTTCAGGAATGGTTGGCACGCCAGTGGGACCAGGCTCAGGGGCACTTAAAAGACCTAGTGTTGGTGACCGGTCGTGCGTACAACTCTCTGCATTGGTGGAACACACAAAACCTTTGCAGGGGCCGACCGTTCCAAGAGCCTGTACCACAGATAGTGCTGACAACGGACGCATCTCTCCAGGGCTGGGGAGCGCATGTCCTCCATTATACGGTGCAGGGACTGTGGTCACCGCAACAGCAGAAGATGCACATCAACCTACTGGAACTAATGGCGATCTTCATGGCAATGAAGGCGTTCAAATTGCATCTCTGCAACAAAGTCGTGCTGATCCGGACGGACAACATGACTGCGATGTATTACATCCAGAAACAGGGGGGACACACTCTCCACAATTGTCGCACCTGGCACAGTGCATGTGGAAGTGGGCCATTCAGAGGAACATGTTTCTCATGGCGGAACACCTCCCAGGTAGGGACAACCAGATAGCGGACCTGCTCAGCAGACACAGCCATCAGATGCACGAGTGGGAGATCCATCCCTCAGTGCTCCACCCATATTTCCAGCAGTGGGGTCATCCAGAGATCGACCTATTCGCCACTCACAAACGCAAAATGCCGCACCTTCGCCGCCAGGTTCCCTCACCCGCAGTCTCAGGGCAATGCGATATGGATGAACTGGTCGAACAGATTTGCGTACGCCTTTCCTCCAGCACCGCTAATACCGCTGGTGGCACGCAAACTGAGGCAACACTCCATGACGCTCATCCTGGTTGCTCCAACGTGGGCACGGCAGGCGTGGTACACCACGTTCCTAGACCTTTCCGTGGTTCCACACCAACGCCTACGTCTCACTCCCAGTCTCCTCACGCAGAGCCATGGCGACATTCAGCACCCAGATCCGCAGCAGTTGAGCTTTGCAATATGGCTCCTGAGGTCATAGAGTTTGGCTACCTGAACCTGCCTCCTGACTGTATGGACATCATAAAGGAGGCTAGGCGACCTACCACCAGGGGCTGCTACGCGGCAAAATGGAAGCGTTTTGTTATATATTGCTCCAATAATAACATAAATCCACTTGATGCTTCCACACAAAACATTATAAGTTACTTGCTGCACCTCTACAAGTGTAATCTTGCGTATAGTTCCATCAGGATACATTTAGCTGCACTGGCAGCTTATCTTCAGAATAGACAGCATCTGTCCCTTTTCAGAGTGCCAGCCATTAAAGCTTTCATGGAGGGACTGAAAAGGGTCATTCCTCCAAGACACCCGCCTTCGCCTGTCTGGAACCTCAACATAGTCCTCACCAGGCTCATGGGCCCACCATTTGAACCTCTTCACTCTTGTGAGATACAATTTCTCACGTGGAAGGTGGCTTTTCTGGTGGCAATTACATCGCTACGACGCGTTAGCGAGCTGCAAGCCCTTACTATTCAGGAGCCTTTCATCCAAATTCATGCTAATAGGGTTGTGCTGCGCACCAACCCTAAATTTATGCCCAAGGTAGTGTCTCAGTTCCACATCAACCAAACTATTGAACTACCTGTATTCTTCCCGAATCCTGATTCAGTAGCTGACAGAGCACTACACACACTAGATGTTAAACGAGCTCTCCTGTATTACATCGACAGGACTAAAGATTTCAGGAAAACTAAACAACTGTTCGTTGCCTTCTCTCCACAACACAAGGGCAACCCAATCTCTAAATCGGGTATAGCCAGATGGATTGTTAAGTGCATCCAAATCTGTTATCTAAAGGCTAAACGCACGTTGACAATTCCCCCAAGAGAGCATTCCACACGCAAGTTGGGGGCATCCATGGCTTTCCTAGGTAACATTCCTCTAGAGGACATATGTAGAGCAGCAACATGGACCACCATACACACATTCACCAAACACTACTGCGTGGATGTGCACTCAAAACAGCAAGCTGCTGTAGGTCAAGCTGTTCTCAGAACTCTTTCAGACTGCTGCAGCTGGCACGGGCAACCGCCGCTAAGGAGGGTACTACTATTTATTCTATGCATAGATATAAATTCAGCAGCCCACATGCCTCGAAAGGAATATGCTACTTACCAGTATGCATCTGTTCTTGGCATGTAGGGCTGCTGACATTTATATCGCCCGCCCTCCTCCCCGGTTCCTGTTGCAGCTGTAGCACTCTGAATTTATTCATTTATTCTCATGCATGGTCATCACTTGCTTTCTCACTCTCCATCTCTGCCACAATGGCGAAAAACAATCTGAGCATGGAGGGGATGCCCATGCGCACTGTAGTCCAGGGGAGGACCCACCTATCTCGTGATACTTCGAAGACTCTTCCAGGACAACAATGTGCAATCATCCGGACCCAACACTAGGCGGCGATCTATGCATAGATATAAATGTCAGCATGATCTTGCTAGTTTATCCACTTGGGCATTCATCGACAGCTTGGAGTCCATGGTCATTCCGAGGTTTCTTACTTCCTTTGATACTTTAGGCAGTGATCCCAGTTCATCAGGCCATGTGGCAAGCGGGTTGTAGTGTTTCCAATCGCCACACGTGAGTATTTCAGTTTTTGAAGCATTCAATTTGAGATGGCTCCAGGTCATCCACTGATCCTCGGCTCGGAGACAGCTGAAAATTGATAATTTTCCAGTATCTTTGGGGCATTCCAATGGGAGTATTTGCGTGTCATCTGCATAGATATAGCACGTGAGGTGAAATTTATTGATCAGTACTGGTAATGGCTTCATGTAGGTGTTGAAAAGCATGGGCGAGATAATAGAACCTTGAGGGACCCCTGCTTTTGTGGAGTATGGTTTGGACGAGAAAGGTGGGGTATGGATGACATTAGTTCTGTTTCGAAGGTAGTAAGCGATCCAGCCTAAAGCAGTTCCCTCTATGCCTGCTTCATAGTCTTTGTTTACGAGTGTCATGGCCAACCGTGTCAAAGGCAGCTGAGAGGTCCTAGAGGAGTAGCGCAGCAACCCCGTTGTGGTCAACTGTATTCTTTAGGTCATGCCAGATGGCAAGGAGGGCAGATTCAGTGCCTCTTCCCGGACGGAATCCTGTTTGAAAGTCTGAAAGTATATCATTCTCGTCAATGAATTGTGACATCTGGGCGAACGCTGCTCTTTCTATCAGTTTGCCCAGGAACGGTCCATTTGTAATGGGTCTGTAGTTGTCAGGGTTCAGCGGGTCCAAGTTTGTTTTCTTCAGTAAAGGGCGTATGTATGACTTTTTGAGTTCTTCTGGAAATATTCCAGTAGTTAAGGAATCATTGATGATTCTTCTTACTGAAGTGGCAGCAGAGTTTGTTAAAAGAATGGTCTTGAAAGTTTGTGGCGGACAGGGGTCAGAAGGGCTGCCGGCAGGCCTGCTTGCTTTGACCAGGTCCATCCATTCATCGTGTGAGATGTGTTGGAAGGAACTGAGAGGCTTAATTAGAGCAATCTTGGATTGTTGTTTTGTACAAGGGTTAGTGCTGGTGCTTTGTTTCTGTTTTAAGTATGATTCTAATGTGTCTGCTTTGTCCATGAAATGATTTGCCAGTTTGTCTGTGAAATCTTGAGTAACAGGATGAGTTCCTTCTAGGCAATTTGGTTTGCGAAATTCATTGAGTATTTTATAGAATTCTTTATTTACACATTTAACGTTTATAATTCTGTCTGAATAGTACCTTTTCTGATAGCAGATTTGTATAAATTTCTGTAGGTGAAGTTTGTCTTGCTTGGCGTTTGTTTTGAGCCAGGTACATTGCAGCCTTCTAATGTGTTGTTTTATGTCTTTTATTTCTATGTTTCTCCACGGCGCTTTTTTTCTTTTGTACTGTTGAATGGTTTTGAGTGGTATCAGGATGTCAAAAGCTTCCTGTAGCCACTCATATAGATTTTGAACATAATTTATGGTTTCCAGATTTGTACTGGATGTTAGTTGTGTTTCCAAGTGTTCCAAATTGAGTTTGTTCCATAGCCGATCGGTGGATGGATGTAAGGTAGTTTTAGGTGAGTCGCTTAGCGTTGTTTTATGTTGGAAGGCAAGCAAGTGGTGGTCTGACCATGTGACTGGAGTTATAGTTTGAAAGGTAACTAGTTTAGTATTAGCAAAAATGACATCTAGGATATGTCCAGCTGTGTGTCGGATTGTGGACAATCTGATGCAGGTTCAATGCGTCTAGGCCGGTGATTATAGTTTTTGGATGGGTCATATTGGGGTTTTTGTTTGCGTGTGCATACCTCTGACGTTTAATGTGATAAATGTTATATCTGTGTTAGGGATCTTTGCTGCAATCCTGTCTGGTGGCTAGTCGGGCTTCTCTTTGTGTGATGACTGCCCCACCCACTGCCCCCTCCTCCCAGCATAACGCCAGTCACTTGCAAATCTTCTGCTTCTACCATGTCCGTGTTATTGCTCCAATATGGATTTTCGGGGGACTGGGGAGAGGAAGGGGGTAGAATTAAACAACAGGAAACATTCCCAACTTGGGGGACCTATCGTGCGAGGCGATACGTCCAAACTGTATTCCATATACAAACTTTAGTTTGTTGCTAGAGGGGGGTGGACTTGCATTTCTGCCAGCTGCTACAACCACAGCTGCCCGCTCGTAGATAGCGTGGTACATCTACCCAAAGGTGCCTTTCCCGGTTTCTGCCATCTATTTCAGTCTGGTTTTAGCGTTCGTTTTGTGGCCGTGAGATAGTCATGGTTGCCTGTGGTATTGTCACATCTGGATGGGGTATTGTCTTTTCTACGGGTGTCCTGGTTGTAACTTGAATCTTTGCTTTCTTTCACGTGTTGTTCCACCCAGGTATGTGCTTCCGCGGAGTCTGTGAAGAAGTGTGTAGCATCTTCATGGATAATTTTGAGACGGGCAGGAAACTGCAGAGCATATTGTACATTCTTTTGGCGCAGGTTGCGTTTAACTGCCAGGAAGGTAGTTCTCTGTTGTTGGACGGCTCGGGAGTAGTCCGGGAATAGCATGACCTGTTTGTCTTCTACTCGAAGCGTCCCGTGCTGCCTGGCTGCACAGAGGATGGTGTCCCTGTCTTGGTAATGGAGTAGCTTCAGCTGAAATGGTCGGGGTAGCAATCCTGCCCGTGGTTTGCGCTGGAACCCGGTGTGCTCTCTATAGAGAAGTAAGGGGTCAAGTCTTTTGCTTGTGTAAACGTTGTGATCCATGTTGTGATGTATTGGATCGGTTTTGACCCCTCCACCCCTTCCGGGAGATTCATGATGCGTATGTTGCTCCTTCGGGAGCGCCCTTCTAAATTGTCTGTTTTATTCTCTAGGATCTTCATCTGGGATTGCAGGTCTTTCAAAGCGCTTTGTTGTTGCTGTATGTGTGGTTCAATGCTGTGGAGCGTTTTTTCCCCTTGTTTGACTTTGTCTGCCAAATTCCTGTGGTCGTCCCTGAGTAGGATAAGATCTGTGGCCAATTCACCAAATTGATTTTCCATGGTTACTCTGGAATGTTCTATGGCTGCGAGTACCTTATCCAGTTTGTCGGACATGAATCCTGACTGGGGTGGTTCTCCTTCCGATCGGGTGCCGTTCGGGTCTGGGGAGGTCACTCCCTGATGCCCCAGGGCTTGCTTTGTTCCTGTTGCGCTTAGGCGACCCATAGAGGCCCACCTCTCGCAGTCTGTAGTGGACAGGGTCTTGTGCTGTGTTCCACTACATTTCGTCTTGGGGATGGCGGCCTGCTGCGTCCAGCGCCTCTCTACCTGCTGTCGCCTCTCTTTGTCGTTTTGAAGGACTCCTGTGCTGATTCTATCACCTCAGTGGGTATCGGACAGAACTTAGGAGTGGCAATTAATTCTACTTTGTCTCCTCTAACTGAGCAAGGTCTTGTGAAAGGCCCGTTGGCGCGCCCAACAGAAAGCGAGCCAGCCGTACTGAAGGGTCAGATGAGGAACCGGTACCAGTTGAGATCCCTCCTTGAAAGAAGAAAGAAAGACCGGGGGGGGGAAAGGAGAGGCAAATTGGGAGCAGTCACCTAAAGAAGCTACTCTTGCTGCCCCAGTTTCCCCCCCCCCAAAAAAGACTTAAAAGGCACTGGAAAATCTCGGCGGTGTGGGCAAAAGGAGGTGCATGCTCCAGGAAAACCATCCCCCTCTCTGAAATCGTATTTTTAAATCATGGAACACGTCACAAGTGCACAAACTGCGCAAATTAAGGGAAAGAAAACCACGACACAAACTAACCCTGTTCCTCTCCCTGTGGAAAATAGGTTCTCTGTATTAGCCGGGTTGTCTCCTACTGATGAAGGACAGCAGGTCGTAGAAGCTAGGGTGCTAACTAGTGGCAGCGGCTGAGTTTGACGTTGGACCCGCTATAGTCGCCGGCCCAAATAGCACCTTTGCTAATCTTCATACTAATCTCAATCTGGGTACCAGCTCTAGTCCCCCCATTACAGCGCATATACGTCCAGAATCTCCTCACTGTGGAATTGTTTACCCAAATCTGGGGGAGGACGGCCAGGAGCGCATAATTGACCGAAGAGGTGGAGGCGATGAACTCCATAGAAAAATAGTATTTGTACTTAAGGCAAGATCTTTTTGATAAATTTGAAATATCAGAGTCCAACCAAAGGTGGATCCCGGATAAATGTGACGCACTAGAGGAAAAATTGGATGATATTATGGCACGTATTTGTACCTTGGATGGGGGATGTTAAAACTTTTATCTGTGCATTATTAAGAGCGATCACGCCCGATAGGTGGGATATCGAATGGGAGAGAGAAATCCAGAGGGCACATCGGGATCCCTTTAGGTTCAATCCAGAGAGGAAAACTCCAAGAAAAATTCTGATTAATTTCTTGAATTTCACCTCGAAAGAGCTGATATTATCAAAGGCATTAAAAGAGGGCTCCCTTAAACATGATGATTTTTCATATCAGATAAGATCCGCCCTTAGCGAGAGGACAGCCCAGCAGCAGTGGGAATTAGGTACTAGGATGAGTGAGCTCCGAGAAAAGGGAGCACAGGTGCATTTAAAATTCCCGGCTATGTTCAATCAATCATGGCATTTGTAAAGCGCACTACATACCCGCGAGGGTCTCAAGGCGCTAGGGGGGGGAACGCTGCTACTGCTCGAAGAGCCAGGTCTTGAGGAGTCTTCTGAAGGTTAGGAGGTCATCGGTCTGCCGTAGGCGAATGGGGAGGGTGTTCCACGTCTTGGCGGCGTGGTGGGAGAATGATCTGCCGCCGACGGTCGCTCTTCGGATGCGGGGGACAGTGGCGAGGGCGCGGTCTGCAGAGCGGAGCTGGCGGGATGGGGAGTAGAGGCTAAGTCAGCTGTTAAGGTAAATGTGTTATGTTGAAAATAATGTGGCGGAATAAGATGCACAATATCAGTGACCCTGAGGAGGTAGATATATTTATACAACAGATGTATAAATTATGAATAGATGATGAATAAATGAGCTATAGAACGCCTAATGATAAAATATCGCTCACTTTTGATGAGAGTTGTTCATCTTAGTAATCCCAACGAAGTCAGAAACAAGGCTGGCATAAGGAGGATCTTGCAGTTTTGCTTGAACGAATTGAGATAACCAAGTACAGTGCATTATATTGCATTGGGGCTAATGACAGTCTTGAAGTTGCCATCTGCTTTACTGCGCTTTATTGAAGTGGCTGCCTGTTTACTCAATTTTCTTCACTTTCCTTTGTTCTTTAAAAAAGATGTATACCAGTTTTACAGTATTGAGAGTCATGATTTGATTTGATATTTTAAAATGGAAAAAACACTATTCTATCTGATGGGAATATAAAATGATTGCAGGCGTGCTCCAGGATCCTTCACCTGGCCAGGACGATTTAGTGTTGCTGACTGTATTGAAGATTCTTGTGGTGGAGTATTCATATTACAAGTAACTGTTTTAATTTGATGTTTTACTCTTGGAGTGCATAAAATAAATAGGCTAGAAAGACATTTTCCTCCTATTCACTTCACTTCTGACATGTTGCAGAGCCCTCCCTTGATTTTACTGTAGAAGCAGTGGTGGATGACAAAACTTTCCCAAAAGGGTCCGGATTCAACAAGAGGGAAGCCAAAAGCCGAGCAGCACGTCTTGCTCTCTGCAAGCTGCGACAGATGTTGGAATCGGAGGAAGCAAACAGTAAGTGTGGACTCTGATGAAATGTAATTTTTCTTAGTATTGTGTGCGAACCTCACATTTTTCTGCTTAACTTCCTTATTCTTCTCCCGAGTGGCATTCCATGTCCAGTCTTAGTGTACATGAATTTAGTAATTTAATATACAGGTGAGTTTGTTTGGGTGACTTTAAAGAAATGGACTTTGTCCGATGATATCTACATGCATTCCCACCTTCTTGTAGTGGTTGGTGGCCACCTTGACTTTTAGGACCAAGGGCCTGTCCAAGACTGGGGTGAGGGCTGCTCTGAAGATCCAACAAGTCTTTCACCAACTGTGGTATATGGCTTTTCCATTGCACCTCTTAAATATTTATTTGATCTCCTTGTTCCACACCTCTAGAAGATTTAGGAGGATGATGTGTCCATGCAGCACTTACCTAGACCACTATTAAAATCTTGGTTATCTTTGTTGAAGCTGTTTAAATGTAGTGGAGCATGTGCTTCTTGTAGACTCCTATCTTTAATAGATCTACCTTAGATTAACCCTGACATAACCACAGTGGTGGTGTATCTTCATAGAAAATGGCTTTTCATTCAATTAAGTATACTTTTATGTTTGAAGTTTTGAAATGGGGTGACCCCTCCTCCGCTCCCCGCTTCGGTGATATCGCGGCCCGCCCCCTTTTCTTTTCTGTCATCCCCGCTCCCGCCTCCCAGCTGCTCCTCCCTCCCACTTGGCCTTAAATGGAGACAGCGCGGCGCAGGTGAGTGTGACCTGTCCTCAGGACACCCCCACGCCGCACGGCTTTCCTGCTGTAGGCGAGTCTGCTCCTCGTTACTGCTCGTGACGCTGTTTGGTCCTTCCTGCGCCTCTGACTGTGTAATTGGCATTTTTTACTGTATCTCCGTTTTTTCCTCCTGTGCCCCTGATTGTGTATTTTGTTTAAACTGTAACTCTGGTTCTTTTTTCACGCTGCTCCCCTGGTGTGACCCCCCTCCGCTCCCCGCGTCCCGCCGCTGTGACATCGCGGCCCTGCCCCCTTTTCTTTTCTGTGTCCTCCCCGCTCCCGCCTCCCATCTGCTCCTCTCTCCCACTTGGCCTTAAATGGAGACCGCGAGTACGCGCAGCGGGTGCGCTGATTGTGCGCCGAAGGCGCGCCAAAGGCAAGCCCGTCTACGCCCGTCCGCGCCTGGCCCGTGCCCATGGCCAGAACCCCTGGCCCCCGACGACGCCAGACCTCACGACGGACCTATGATGCCACCACCCTCATCGCTCTCAACACCGAACGGACCACCACCTGCTACCAAGCCACCTCGAAACGCACCCAGGGACCCTTCACTTGCCATGCCTGAAAGTTCACCTGCCTCCGGACCGGCACCGCACCCGACAAGCCGAGCACCAGCAGCAACCACCTCAAGTGCATCCTGCTCAACACCCGCTCCATCCACAGACACGCCGTCGAACTATGGAACCTGCTTGACACAACATCACCAGACGTCGCTTTCCTCACAGAAACCTGGATGAACGCCTCCTCAGCGCCCGACATCGCCATAGCCATCCTGGACGGATACAAGATCATCCGGAGAGACCGGGTCAACCAGACCGGAGGAGGTATCGCCATCGTACACAGGAACACCGTCCGCTTCACGACCAACTCCGACGACACCCTCACCTCCGCAGAACACCTCCACTTCCAGATACACACCGACTCCAAGACGACCCTCAGAGGCACCCTCATCTACCGACCCCCGGGACCACGCACACAATTCAGCGACGACATCGCAGACTTCATCAGCCCGCACGCCCTCTCCTCCACGGACTACATCCTCCTAGGGGACCTCAACTTCCACCTGGAGAACAACAACGACAGAAACCCCACCACCCTGCTGGACAACCTCGCCAACCTCGGACTCAAGCAACTGGTGAACACCCCCACTCACTACGCCGGCCACACGCTTGTCCCCGTCTTCTCCGCCAGCAAGCACATCTCCTTCAGCCACTCCACCGGACTTCACTGGACCGATCACAGCTGCATCCACTTCAGCTTCAGGAGAAACACGACCCTCCACCACCCACAACAGGCGCCTCGCCGGAGCTGGAGCAAGATCACCGCCGAGCAGCTCACCACCTCCCTCAGCCAGAACCCGCCCGCCAGCGCAACGAACCCCAACGAAGCAGCCGGCAATCTCACACAGTGGCTGACCGCCTGCGCCGACGACCTCGCACCACTAAAGAACCCTCCCAACCGACCCGGCAGCAAGAAAACCCCCTGGTTCACCGACGAACTCAAGGACTCCAAGAAGAATTGCCGCACCCTCGAGAAAGCCTGGCGCCACGACCAGACCACAGACAACATGACCGCCCTCAAGCACGCCACCCGCAAGCACCACCAGCTGATCCGCACCACCAAAAAGACAGCATTCAAAGAACGACTGGACAAGAACACCCACGACAGCAAGGAACTCTTCAGCATCGTCAAAGAGCTCTCCAACCCCAGCTCCGGAAATAACGACATCACTCCTTCGCAAGACCTCTGCGACTCACTCGCCTCGTTCTTCCACCGCAAGATCGTCGACATACACAACCGCTTCGGCGCACCAACCACGCACCCAACCATCGAACCAACGCCCCCCACCACCACCCTCTGCAACTGGACCCCGGGCAGCATCGAAGACACCACCCGCACGATGAACACCATCCACTCCGGATCACCTACCGACCCTTGCCCCCACCACGTCTTCAACAAGGCCGACTCCATCATCGCACCCCATCTACGGGACCTCGTCAACACCGCCACCTTCCCGGAGAGCTGGAAGCTCGCCGAGCTCAGCGCCCTCCTGAAGAAACCAACAGCGGACCCCACCGACCTCAAGAACTTCCGCCCCATCTCGCTCCTCCCTTTTCCTGTCAAAGTCATCGAGAAGACCGTCAACAGACAGCTCGCCGCCTTCCTAGAGACAAATGGATCCCTCGACCCCTCGCAGTCCGGTTTCGGAGCCAACCACAGCACCGAGACCGCCCTGATCGCAGCCACCGATGACATCAGATCCTTGCTTGACAACGGGGAAACAGCAGCCCTCATCCTCCTGGACCTCTCCGCAGCGTTCGATACGGTCTGCCACCGCACCCTAGTACAGCGCCTCAGCAACACAGGAATCTAAGAGAAGGCACTGGAGTGGATCATCTCGTTCCTCGCCGGAAGAACCCAGAGAGTCCGCCTCCCCCCGTTCAGATCCGAGGCCACCGAAGTCATCTGCGGCGTACCACAAGGATCATCACTCAGCCCAACCATCTTCAACGTCTACATGAGCCCTCTCGCAGCCATCGCACTCCAACACAACCTCAACATCATCTCCTACGCCGACGACACGCAGCTGATGCTCTCCCTCACCAACGACCCCGCCACCGCCAGAACCAGCCTACACAAAGGGATGAAAGACGTCGCCGAATGGATGAAAAGCAAAAGCAGCCGCCTGAAACTGAACTCAGACAAGACGGAAGTCGTCATCCTGGGATCATCGCCCTCCGCCTGGGACGATTCCTGGTGGCCCCCTGTCCTGGGCTCCACTCCCAAGCCAACGGACCACGCACGCAACCTGGGCTTCATCCTGCACTCCTCCCTCTCGATGACCAGACAAGTCAACGCCGTCTCCTCATCATGCTTCAGCACCCTGCGCATGCTCCGTAAGATCTTCCGCTGGATCCCCACTGAGACCAGGAAGACGGTCACCCAGGCACTAGTCACCAGCCGACTGGACTACGGGAACACTCTCTATGCCGGTACCAAGCCAAACTGCAGAAAAGACTCCAACGCATCCAGAACGCCTCCGCACGACTGATCCTGGACATCCCCCGACACAGCCACATCTCCAGCCACCTGAGAGACCTGCACTGGCTTCCCGTCAGCAAGAGGATCACGATCAGGCTCCTCACCCACGCACACAAGGCTCTCCACGACCTGGGCCCCAAGTACCTCAACGACCGCCTGACCTTCTACATGCCCACCCGCCAGCTACGATCAACCATCCTCGCCCTCGCCGCCGTTCCACGCATCCGCAGAGCCACCGCCGGAGGAAGATCCTTCTACCTGGCAGCCAAGACCTGGAACTCCCTCCCCATCCACCTTCGGCTGACCCAGGACCACCTTTCCTTCAGGAAGCAACTCAAGACCTGGCTGTTCGTGCAGTAACGTATCCCCTCCCCCCAGCGCCTTGAGACCCTTCCGGGTGAGTAGCGCGCTATACAAATGTCATGATTGATTGATTGATTGATTGACTTTGTACAAATTTCCTGTTGTTGATCTCCCTCCTTCAAACATGCTTGCGGCTCATAATCACGCTAGCTGAAAGTGATAGACCGGGATGCCCCCCCATCTCCTAGTCTTTTTGCCTTGTCAGTTGAGCCAGTGACTTTTCTACTGTGTAAAGTGTTATGACAGTGGAACCCTTTTCACATTCCATAGTCCTCATTCATTTGCACATGAGACGACATACTCTATTCATCAACCATGAACTAATCTTAATTCCATTGTAAAATAAATGTTGAGCTTTGAATCTTTCTCTTGGGTGAACATCAACTAGGTTGAATCTGAGATATGTTGTTTTCTCTGTCATCCATTTATGAATCTGTACACAGGATGCATGCTTGCGCCTTTCTCAACCCAAGAGTGAGTTGCACTTGGAGACTTTGATTTGGTGATTCTGGTGCTAAGGGAGCTGCCAAGATTAGGCACTACTTAGTGCTGTGAATCTCTGCAACCTTTTACACACTTGACAACCCTAATCTGTTAAGACTGAGCAGAGTAGTGGGGGTTGTGGAGAGGTATCTGTTATAGTTGGAACATTCCTGTCCAGTCATTAGTAGTGCAGCAGAAGTTGGTAGAGATGTGTTGAATGAGGGGTTCTAGAGGGCTCCGGTAATCTCTCCTTGTTAGAAACGGGTAGCGTGGTGCATAAGGGGCGGGCCAAACTCCGGAGGAAATGTGTAAAGCATCCGCGCAGCACACACAGGCGACACTCAAGGCACACTACAAAAAGAGTTTAAATATGGAGGGAAGGGGGCGTGGCCAAGATGGCGGCGGAGTAGGACGCGTTTCTCGGTCCCTCGGGCGCCAAATATCTCTCAGCCTTGCTTATCACCCTGCTAAGTACCCATCAGCGTCGGAAAGTGCGAAATAGTGACCCCGGGAGCTGCTTGGCAGTGTCTAGTGCCTTCCTTTTGGCGATTGACCTGACTGAAGAAGTGCGGCGTGGTGCGGCCTAGACGGGACGCGCGCCAGGGGTGCCGCCGGGTCCCAGCATCGAGTGACTCCGGGGAGGTGCGAGCTGCCCAGTGGCCCTGGAGCGGCTGCCGTAGCAGTGTAAGAGTCTGACATCGGGCGTCCCCGAGCCTGGCAACCGCGAGCGCTTCCGTCCGGCCCCGCAGCGGAGGACTGGCTGGACACACGCGGGGGGTGCTGGAGGTGATTGGGCCGGGCCGGGACACACAGCGGCCTCGGAGTTTCCTCGCGCCCGGTCCGGAGAGAGGAGCGCCGCCCTGGCCCCCGCGGTGGTGGGGAGGACGGCCCGGCTATGAGACTCCTTGCGGCAGGCTTGGGCCGCAGGCTTCCCGAGTGGAGGGCAGTGAAGGCACAGACGACTGCAGTGCTTTGACCGGTGAGCTGGTGATCTGGAGCGGCCGCGGAGGTAGAGATCCCTGCTTGGCGGGTGAGTGGTCCCTCGCGGTGCCGTGGTGCTGCCTGCGAAGAGGAAGGTGAGAGTGGTGGGAGTGGCCCCCTGTGGTGATACGGGCCTTGGTACGCGGGTCGGCGGACGGTGCTGACCTGAAGGGGGATTAGGGGTCCGGAGGCATGGGGCAGTGATGTGACTCACCTCTGACTCGGGTGGGAGCGGCCGTTAGAGCGGCGGGAAGGCCTAGTGGTTACTGCGCACCTTGACGCCCCCTAGCCCCTGCTACCAGTTGGGCCTCAGATCCTACTCGACCCGCGTTTCGGCGGGAAGCGGGCTGCCAGCTTTCGAGGGGCCTGCTCCCTTCACCCTTCCTCCTACGATCTGGGACGCATACTTGCTAAACGGAGGCCCTGGACCTAGTCTCTGTGGACCGAGCCTGGCTGGGGCGGATATTGGTGCGGTGCTTGGGTTTGGCTGAGGCTGGGCAGTCCTGTTTAGGTTGTCCATCCTGTAGTTGATCCCGAACTAAGCGTGAATAGGCCGCACTTTGGCCCCTGCATGGATGTGGCCCCGCCTGAGGAGTGAGAAGTGACTAGCTGGAATGGTGTGATAGGCCAGAGTACAGTCTACTAGGTCTGAACTGGGTGGCAGTGCTCAGCAACACCAGGGAAAGTGAGTCGCTAGGGTGTGGTAGATTCGCCATTACCCCTGGTGTGGGCCACCTGGAGAGACAAAATGGCGGCTGCCAGGCTCAAGAAAGATAAACCGGCGAAGGACGCTGCCCAGAAAGCCTCTCTGCACCCAGCCTCGCCGGTAGCTGACAAATCCCCACGCCATGACGGCGGCGATGCTCCAGCGACGAAAGCGTTCATGCTAGAGCTGTTTGCGGCCATTAAAGAGGACATGACAGAACTACGCTCGCAGCTTGCGTCGGATATGAGAGAATTGCGGCGATATGTGGACGGTGTGGGGGAGAGAGTGCAACTCTGGAGGAGCACGATTGCAGTGCCGCGGAGGATGTTCACCGGCTGCAACAGGATGTGATCCGCCTCACGGAGCAGAATCTAGACCTACAGGCCCACACCGAGGATTTAGAGAACAGATCCCGGCGAAATAACATCCGGATCGGGGCGGTCCCGTGGAAAGGTGAAGGTCCGGACCTGCAAGAATATGTGGAGGCCCTTTTTAAGCACATCCTGCAGGAGGAGGACCTGCAGGAGATTAAGATGGACCGAGTGCACCGAGTTGGCCTGCCACGGGGACCCAAGGCCCCCCCTCCAGACATCCTCATATGTGTTCATGATTTCCAACTTAAAGAGAGAATCCTGAGGGGGGCGCGTGATCTCGTCCCCCTCCAATTTAGAGACCACCGCCCTGTGTTGTTCCAGGACTTAGCAGCTTCTACTTTGATTAAGCGGAAAGGCTTTAAGCCTGTCACTAATTACCTGAGAGAGCAGGGGATCCCTTACTCGTGGGGGCACCCGTTCCGGCTTATCTTCAAATGGAAGTCCAAATTGGTCCAGGTACGGTCTCTGGAGGCGGCACATTCCATTCTGGGTTTGGACAGTTCTGCTACCCTGTCTGAGATCGGCGGCTCTCCCAATAGACGTCGATGACACTCCGCAGAATGGCAGCTAGTTGGCAAACAGGCACCAGCGTTGAAACCAGACCGGTCGTCAAGCTTGAAAGAGAGGGAAGATGCGGTGGCCTCAGTGGCGTTGGTGACAGATGCTCCCGGGGACGCCTGAATCTTCAAGCCACTAACTGGGCCTTTCAGGGATTATGCTGGGCGCCGGAAGGGACCGGATGAGGATCACCTGTGTCACCTGTGAGCGTCATTGTTTCTTCACCAATCGCCTTCGGATGATGGACAAGAAGTATGTTTCGAATTGTTGGATTTTTTGTGTTTTCCCTTTTGGGGGTTCTGTTGGGGTGGGGGGCGGACGTTGTGGGCAGGGCAGGTTCCAGGTCCAGGGACTCCTTTGGAGTTGAGTAGGGTGACATTCTTTTATAAAGGCAGGGATCATGGTCTAGGGTACTTCCCGAGAGGGGGTCTGTTTCGTGGGAGAGGATCTTGGCTAGCACTTGACACGGTCGCGTGGGGGATTCATTACCCTGTATCATAACCCATGCCCGACTGAGTTGCTGCAGGAAACCCTCCTTCTGCAAAAAGACTGCTCCAGGATGCGGTCTCGCTGCTTCCCACACCAATGTTACTCTTCTTCTTCCACTAAAACGGCGGGGTTGGCGATATTGGTGGCCCAGCGGTTCAGAGGGAAGGTCCTGCAGAAAGGGGTAGAGATGAAGGGGAGGCTGTTATCTTATAGATTCTCTCTTGGGGGGACGGTTTTTTCGATATGTTCCGTATATGCCCCAAACTAAGGCCAAGAGAATTTCTTTCACTCAGCCCTCACAGAGGTTGCCACATCCCCTGACCGACTCATCCTGGTGGGTGGGGATCTGAATTTAGTGATGGATACTTTGCAGGACAGGTCGGGCCAACGCTCCTCTCAGACTGGGACCTTCTCCGCCGAAGGACTGGCCAGAATGGGAGACATGGGTATGGTGGATTTGTGGCGTAGCTTCCATCCAGACGCAAGGGAATACACATACTACTCTAACGCTCACAAAAGCCTATGCACGCCTCGATTACTTCTTAGCTTCCTCTTCCCTGCATGCGCTCGCCTCCGAGGTTGAAATAGGTGCCGCAGCCCTGTCTGACCATTCACCCATGGTGGCGGTGTTCTCCCTCCCTCCGATGTCACGAACAGCACACTGCTGGAATTTGCGCGATACGCTACTGCACCGCGCTGAGGTAGTGGAGAAGGTCCGGGGGGTTATCAAGGAC
Organism: Lissotriton helveticus; assembly: GCF_964261635.1. Lineage (NCBI taxonomy): Eukaryota > Metazoa > Chordata > Amphibia > Caudata > Salamandridae > Lissotriton > Lissotriton helveticus. Next base: position 926,150,193 of record NC_136070.1, read on the forward strand.
TACTTTGCGCACAACAGCACTCAAGATACATCCCTGGCCACACACTGGGCGGCACTTAAAGTGGTACTGCGCGGCGAACTCATCGCAGTCTCGGCAGCCGAGAACGCGGAACGTGCGCGCAAGCGGGAGGAACTGTCGCAGAAGACACGGGAACTTGAGCACAAGCACCAGCGAACTGGGGCACTGAGGATATGGAGGCACCTGCGACAGGTTAGGCAGCAGCTGGCAGCGCTCGAGCAGGACCGGGCAGAATATGCAGCGTTGAGGGTGTGACACTTATATTAAACAGGGGGAGACCGATGTGGGAGACTGCTGGGGCGTGCGCTTCGGGAACTGCAGCGAAAACAGACGGTTCAGGAGATCATTACACAGGAAGGGAGGGTGGTTACCGAGGACACGGACATTGCAGCGGCCTTTAGTGCTTTTTACACCTCCCTATACACTGGGTCTTCGCTGGACCTGGCGGAAGGAGAGAGATTCTTGGCGTCCATCCCCCTCCCGTCCCTGACCCCCGAGCAGGCAGATCTGATGGACCGGCCTATCCGGCCGGAAGAGGTGATCGCGGCCATCTCGCGTCTCAAACTAGCAAAAGTGCCCGGACGGCTTCTCTGCCATTTTTTTATAAGACGTTCTGTCCGCAGGTGACTCCGCTGCCCTCTTTAACTCCTTTGCAGACCCTGGAATGATCCCGAGGGACCTCCTGGACGCCACCATCTCGGTCATTCCCAAACGAGGGAAGGACCTTTCGCGCTGTGAGGCATACCTACCTATCTCTCTACTCAATGTAGACCTCAAGCTCTACACTAGCATCCTGGCGGCACGGCTCGCGCCGCTGATGCCAGGCCTGGTCGACCGGATCAGGCGGGATTCATTCCTGAGCACCAGACGGTAGATAATACGAAGAGGGCACTACACCTCCTAGAGAGAGCCACGAGGACGACAGGCGAGTACATGTTGCTCGCAGTTGATGCCGAGAAGGCGTTTGACCGGGTCCACTGGCTTTATCTGGAGCAGGTGTTGGTGAAGGCGGGGCTGGGCGACAAATTCCGTACGTGGGTCCTCAACTGTTATTCCTATCCCACCGCGACGGTCAGGGTCAATGGATTTACGTCACCCCGATTTCCCATCGAACGAGGCACAAGACCGGGGTGCCCGCTGTCGCCCCTGCTCTTTTCCCTGTACATGGAGCCGCTGGCACAGCTGATGAGGATCAATCCGGAGGTGCGCAGAATTAAGTTCGGGGCCTATATACACACTATCAGCCTTTATGCGGACGACGTCCTTTTGTCTCTATCCTCTCCGAGTACCTCTTTGTGAGCCTGCGTTAAAGGCCTTGACGCCTTCTCTAGGGTGTCGGGGTTCAAGGTTAATATGACCAAATCAGAGGCTCTGGACCTCTCTTTGGAAGCGCACACTCGGTCCCAACTGCAGGGGCGTTTCCCATTCCGTTGGGCACAGACGACGGTCCCTTATCTGGTAATCCACCTGGCACCCACGCTGCAAGATACAGTCCGGGTCAACTATGCGCGCCTGCGCCTTCTAATTCGCAATGAGCTGAGTAGGTGGAAGCTTCTTCCATTGTCATGGTTGGGTAAAGTGGCGGCCGTAAAAATGACGGTCTTGCCGCAGATTCTTTATTTATTCCGGCCCATTCCCTTACGCCCGCCAGATGGCTGGCTTCGCCAGACACAAGCTGAACTGGCGCAATTCATCTGGAACGGCAGGAAGCCACGAACGAAACTCAGATTGGCGACACTGCCTCCTGAGAAAGGGGGTTTAGGCCTACCGGATCTCCTGTTGTACTATCAAGCAGCCCAACTGCGAACTCTGGTGGAACGGAGCAGGTGGGAGTCAGAAAAACACTGGCTTTTCCAAGACCAGGCCGTAGCGGGCCGTCCGCTCCAGGAAGTGCCCTTTCTTTGCAGGCAGCACAGACCTCCTAATCTTTACACCTCATACATCACGAGTGTGCCACTGGAGGTGTGGGACGGCATCAATCTGAAACATGAGCTAACCACCTTCCTGTCCCCGCTCACTCCTTTGCTGGAGAACCCCAATTTCACCCCTGGACAAGACGTGGTGGCATACGAGAAGTGGCACCCGGCGGGATGCATATTCTTGTTCCACCTGTACACCAGGGACGGGATCATTCCATTCGAAACCTTCAAACAAGATTACGGCCTGCTGGAAACGGAATGGCTTCGGTATCTACAGGCTCGGCATTGGGCGCTTAATAGTCGGGTACGAGAGGAGGCTGATTGGCGACTGCGGCCATATGAGTATAGGCTGATCACAAGGACTGCGGATAAACATCTCATTTCTGACCTTTATCGCATGCTTTTAGACCGATACTCCCAGGTATATAATTCAGGTAGGGCTCGTTGGGAGAAGGAATTGGGGCGCACGCTCAGTACTAAAGAATGGGACGGTATCTACTACCGCGCACGCCACTCCGCCTATCACATGAGCTTGACTGACACGCTCACTAAAATAGTATCATACTGGTACTACACCCCAGAAAGATTACACGAGATGGACCATAGAAGGGAGGCGACGTGTTGGCACGGATGTGGGGGAGAGGGGGTCTTTGGTCCATCTTCTTTGGGATTGTGTCCACCTCCAGGGATACTGGAAATCAGTCTTGGATGAAGTTGATTCCCATTTCGCTACTGAAATCCCTCGATTCCCCTCCTATGTCCTGCTGGGCCTTCCAAATCCAATTACATACCCACTACGGTCACGCAGGGGCAGATTGATCGCCATCGCCATTGGGTCTGCATTACAGAACATCATGTCTCACTGGCGCACCACACACGTTCCCACATTCCAGGGGTGGCTTCATCACCTGTGGGCGGTTCTTGGCATGGAAAAACTGTCCCTGATCAAAGCGGGAGAGGGTGCTAAATATGCAGACCTGTGCCAGCCGTTCCTATCCCTCTTAGCCACGGAATTTAGAGAAGTCACGTTTCCTAGATACTTGCGTCTACTGCGTCTGTCCCAGACTGAGGGCTGATGAGTTATGAGGGAGACTACCTTCTGTTCGGGGAGGGCCGGACCTGGACCTGGGGAGGGGGTAGGGATGTGGGGGGGATGTTGGGTTTGGGGGATGGGTGGGGCGGGGAGTTTTCTTTTTATTCAGGGTTTCTTGTATCTTAGTTGTCTGACAATGAGGCCTATATAGTGGCATTGCCTATTCTGTCAAATTTAGCCTGGAGGTACATCTAGACGGCTCATGAGTCGTGGGCTCCTTGTGGGGGCATGCGGAGCAGCCTTGAGACATTGGGACTAATAGAATTGAGCATGCCCTGTTCCTCGACACACAGCTCTGTAGCTTGGATGTTGGGGGGCGGCTAATACTGAGGGGTCGGATTGCTGTTGGCGCCCCTTGGTCCACTAGCGCTCACTGGGACGGATGCATGGTGCCTTGAGCACACACTTTCCCCCTCCCCCCTCCCTTTTCCCATTGATTTAAGACTCGGCCGGCCCTATTGGCTTGTAGGCGGCTAGCTGTGTATAATATCTGATGTATCACCACGTTCATTGAATTGATTGCACAGAATTACATTCTTGAGCCGGCCCATTGGGTTGTAGGCGCTTTTTGTTTGACTACTGTTCCCGAATATTGCTAATAAAACAGATTTAATACTAAATATGGAGGGAGGTACCCTTTTATGGAAAAGGAATGGGTAGATGCATTAAGACAACAAAATTTCTTTCTCCAGATTATATTTTAGAAAGAAATTCTTAGAACTCCCTATTCTTTTATGTGAAAGGGGGACGGTATGGAGACGGGGTTTTCACAGATTACCAAATTTACAAAACTAATTTTATACAATAAAATTATATATGTTGAGTAGGGTCACATATAACTCAATACCAGAATCCGATATGTATCTTGTTTTATTATTAATATTATTCAGTTACCAGTGCATTATTATAATCATTATCAAAAGTTAAAAACACTAACATGTCATTTATTAAAACATATACATTTAAACATTGAAGTTCAGAAAACAAAATTATGCAGTCAATATACACTTTAAAAACAATTATATTCTTATGAAACAAGTTGTCGACGTGGCGTTTCGGTGTTCTACAATATCGGCACCTTCTTCAGGACATTGATTTCAGTTATTAAAAACATCTAAATAAAAATAATAATCAATTATTAAAAAGTACTAGAGCTTTTTTTGCAGTTCTTTGGTATCGATGACCTGTTGGGTCTCTATAGTTCTAATCTTATATTTTATTACGTATTCTTGGCAAGCCATTTCTTTAGTACACGTTCTTAAAAAGCATTTACTAAAACATTCATCTATCGATATACCATTAGAAGTTTGGTTGAGCCTCCCTAATGCCAATATCCTCATATTTGCTAATCTGTCAAGTGTCCCCCTAATTACTGTTTATCCCTAAAACAAATCTAGCGGGTTGATCAAGATTTGTAAAGCAATTTGTCACATACCTAATTGGTCTCTTAAGAAGACACCCTACAGTTTGTATGATTCAAGTCTTTTGAGCTCGCTGGTAAATCAAGCTCTGCATAAGAGAAAATTATGTAATTATTTCTACTCTTTTTGCTCGTTCATTTTTTATTTTTACCTTTCTAGATGTCTCTTACCTAAAGGGTATTTACTTCCTTATGTCAATCTCCTTATCTTCTTATAGGATATGACTTCATATTGTGTTGATGTATTTCTAATAAAGAATTTAATGTCATAATTAACCACTTCTGTTACCTTGGTGCCTTATTATTGCATCTTGAAGAAGAAAAAAATCTAGGTACCTTAAAGATCATCTGTATCTTCTGCACGGGTTTTGTGCCAAGTTGCAAATATTTGCTGTTTGAATAAATATATATTGCAGTATTAGGCAGACTTCTTTTTAATTTGTATTTGGCCTCTGGCTTGGTCTATATACTTATCTTCCCAATCTTACCTCTATTAATCTTGGGTGAATTGTTGGAAGCACGTATTGAGGCTTAAAGCTTCTTACTTCTGTAAACATAATTTTATAGGGAGGTCATCAGCTTGCTTTTCTGTTCCCCATTAATGAAGTATTATAAGTGATAAGCTCCCTCTTACCTTAAAATCTTGGAGCTTAATACTTATTCTCCTTTGCTCCCCTGTTATTTAATTGAGGGACTCTTCTATTTAAGTTTCTATACTTTAAAGCTGTGGAGGATAAAGTACATTTTGTAAATCAATTGTACTTCTGTTGTCTATTCTCTATTGCAAGGACCTATAATTCCACTTACTTGTGTAAAAAGGAGAATCCCTGGTAGACGTCCTTCCCTCTGGCTTCTCGCTCTGCAATTGAATGCTTGTGAAACTATTCACCCTTATATAGTCCTTTTAATCATCAATTATCTCTAATTAGGCCGCCAGTGATGAGGCTTGCATTTATTTTCTTTATTTACGTGGCAGCCATCTTGTAAGGTGTTTCTATCCCTTGCTACATGTGGTTCACTAGCTCGTTTTTATCTATGGGCAAATTCTCTTATTTTCGAGCAATTTTGTTTTTATTCCTTTGTTACTAAATGTTGTTTCATGTAATCGTTTTTTATTTTACGATCGTTGATTTGACTCTTAAAATTCTTTAGGTGTTCTCACAGACTTGGAAAGGGTATCTTATTTATATTTTAACCTAATTCCATTGTTTACCCCTTGACTAGTGCCTTTTTCTACTTATAGCAGTACAAAAGGGGGTGGTAATGGACAGAGCATCTGAACCAATCAAACACTCGCACCCAGTCAAAAGATCTGGGTTTAAGCCATCACCGTTCTTTAGCCACTTTGCATATGGCCATGTCTCAACTGGGGTGGCAGAGTGGGCTAAAGAACGGTGATGGATTAAACCCAGATCTTTTGACTGGGTGTGAGTGTTTGATTGGTTCAGATGCTCCGTCCATCACCACCCCCTTTTGTACCGCTTTGCTCGCCAAAACTTTGGCAGGGTATGCTCAGACGTGAGTCCCTTGCTCACTTTGCCACTGGATTCAAGCAAGCCTGGCTGAAGACGGCTGGAATGCCAGAAACCGGTCCTAGGAAGCTTGTTTCCGGTCCAGGGAAGGCATGGCTTGGCAGTTCGGGCTGGACTGTTCCCATGAGGCACAGGGTCAGACTGATTAGCATATGGCCATGTCTCAACTGGGGTGGCAGAGTGGGCTAAAGAACGGTGATGGATTAAACCCAGATCTTTTGACTGGGTGTGAGTGTTTGATTGGTTCAGATGCTTCGTCCATCACCACCCCCTTTTGTACCGCTTTTTTCTACTTATAAGCATGTTTTAGTGCCCTTGCCGAATTTCCGCCTCTTAGAAACTCCATTTTGGATTGGGACTATTAATGGTTTTGACTCGTGCAACTACATACTGCATAGTCCCCTATTTTAGACGCCATTTTGGATTGGGAGGAATTCATCTATCGAATTGGAATCCTGGCGTATTCAAATCGATGTTTTGTTTATTATCGGCCATATTTTTATCAATGTAAAGTCTTATTGGTGTTTTATAATTTATTTCTGTATCAATCGTGAAATTGTTTGCACACGATGGTTATTACTTTTACCTTTTCTTATTGAAGTTACCAATTTATGCAAATGAAATGAAATGAAATGAAAAAGAAACTTATAAAGCGCACTGTGGCCAAGCGGCTTCCTGGCGCTGAGGAACACATCAGTGTCTGCCGACAAGTGCGGGGGAAAATTTAGACCGGGAACGCCTGACGAAAGAAGAGAGTTTTAAGGGCTTTCCGGAAGTGAGAGAAAATAGGGATAGAACGAATAGAGATAGGAAGAGAGTTCCAAATCTGCGGGGCACGCACGGAGAACCGGGTACCCCCTGTGCGGGACTTACGGAAACGGGGGACGTGAAGGAGAGAAATGGAGGAAGAACGGAGGGAGCGGGTGGGGGCGTGAGAGGAGATCAGAGAATTGATAAAGAAAGGAGCGGAGAGGGCCTGCGCCCGAAAGGCCAGACAGGCAAGTTTGAACTGGGACCTGAACTGAACGGGGAGCCAGTGGAGGGTTTTAAGGGCAGGAGTGATATGGGAAAATTTAGGAAGGCGGAGGACAAGACGGGCCGCCTGGTTCTGGATGGCCTGGAGACGACGAGTCTCGTAGGCAGGAATGCCTACATACAGGCCATTACCATAATCCAGGCGGGATGTAATGAGGGCAGTGATGATAACTTTAAGGGCGTCAACAGAAAAAAAACGGGAAATTTTGCGAATGAGGCGGAGGGAAAGGAAGCAGGAGGATACAACAGAACGGATGTGCGCGTGCATCGAAAGATCATTACTGATCTTGATGCCCAAGGTCCGAACAGAGGGAACAGGGGAGGGTGGGGGACCAAAGGAAAGGGGCCAAAAAGCTGGGGACCAAGGGTTGGAGGGACCACCAGTGAGGACGAGCTCTGTCTTGTCAGGGTTGAGCTTCAAATGATTGAAGCTCATCCACTGAGAAATAAAGACAAGAGTAGAGCTGAGCTTAGGGAGAGAGTGAGTGGGGGAAGATAGATCAAAAACGAGCTGGAGGTCGTCAGCGTAGTTATACACCGAGACCCCCAGCTCAAGAAGCGAGGAAATGAGAGGGCGGATATAAAGGTTAAAGAGAAGAGGGGAAAGAGAAGAACCTTGGGGTACCCCACACGTGACCGGGAGGGGGGGAGAAGAGAAGGCGGAGAGGTGGACTGCCTGTGAGCGTCCCTGAAGAAAGGAGGAGATCCAAGAGAGGGCGGAGCCCTGAATGCCCGCTGCGCTGACACGGTCAAGAAGAATAGCGTGATCAACCGTGTCAAACGCAGCGGACAGATCCAGAAGGACTAGAGCCTGAGGAAAATTGCCATCAGCCTTGCCCTTCAATTCATCAAGGACCGCAAGGACCACACCCTCAGTGGAGTGGCCCGGTCGAAAGCCAGACATCTTGTGGACATTACTTCAATTGAATTGAATAACTTGATTTGTAACAAGTCCTTCGTATAGTCAGCTTGCTTTGGGTGTCATCATCAACTCATTGTTATGATGTAACTATACTGTGGCGGCCATCTTATAATATGTACCGCTGCAGTCTTCGCAATGACACCCATTGGGCGGCGCCCTAATTCATGGCCTTATGCAGGGTTATTAGAGTTATTATCCGTAATATTTAGTTTAAGGATATATTACTAAATATGAGTGTTCTATATGTACATAAACTTCTATTCTTGTAATTCTTATAGTTACACTACCTACTGTTTATACACAGGGGCAATACTCAACTGATGATCCGATCCAGAGTTCAAGTTACACCATGTTTATAATCCTCACTTTTATATTCAGAGGTTATTTATAGCAGTTTCAAAAACGTTCTCTCTGCATGGACAAAGAAATTGTCCATGTATTTCTTGTATTTTTATAACTGGTTATAAGGATTGTCATGTTCTTATGACTCTCGTCTGCTGTCATTAGATTTAACACCACCGATTTGGAAACATTAGTTCCATGGTGCTCTTGTCTATATGGTTGGATGTTACTCTCCCTAATATTCCCCATATTAATATATAGGTCTTGCGGAATCTCATTCATTATATGGGGCTACATAGATTTTTGGGTAATTGGGGTTTCGCATATTACTCATATACGGGTGGTTAGGTTTCCTGCCCTACAGGATTCTCTCCCATTCCTCCCTATTATTTAGACCACTTTTATATGTATTAAATCTAGACATGTAATACTGCTCTTTTCTTTCGTTTCGTCGTGAGATCACCCCCTCTCTTGTTTAGGTTTACCACCTCTATGAGGCACCATTTAAGTTCTTCAATCTGGTGGCCTTTCTCTTGCCAATGATTTACTAGGGGTGCGTTTTTTGTTTTTAGTACGAAGCGCAGATCTATGTTAGTTTAATCTTAGTCTTATCTCTCTAGCAGTTTTGCCAATATAGGCCTTGTTACAGGGGCATTTAATCATATAGAGCACATTCTGGGTCCTGCAATTCGTAAATGTTTTGTGAAAATGGGTTATATTTCCATATGTCATTGTTTGCCCTTTCATTATGGAACTGCAATTTTTACAATTTCCACAGGGGAAATTGCCTGTGGGGACTGATCCATCAAATGTACGTGTGTGTTTATCTGGGTATGTGTGTACTAAACAGTTTCTTATCGTTTTATTTCTCCTGAACGCAAACATTGGTTTAGGTGAAGGAGCGGTTTCTGTATCATTCAATAATTTCCAATTCCTATTAATCAATTTTTTGACCTTATTAGAGATATTTGAGAAGTTTGTGACGCATACTATTGGTTTATCATGTTGTTCTCTCTTACTTTTTGGTTCAAATAGGCTGTCTCTATTGTAGTATTTGGCGTGTTTATATGCTCTTTTAACCATTTGTTTTGGATATCCTCTTACTAAAAACTTGTTGGTTAAAACTTTTGCATGTTTTTCATATTCTTGTCTACTGGTACAGTTTCTCCGCACCCTTAAGAACTGGCTGAACGGTATATTAATTTTCTGGCATGCGGGATGGTAGCTTTCGTAATGTTGCATGGTGGTGCGGTCAGTGTGTTTCGGGAATAATTCTACCGCTAACTTCCCATCTATGTTCTTAATTCTGATGTCCAAAAAATCGCACATGCTATTACTATAGGAGGAAGTGAATTTTACATTTTCATCTCCTAGATTAATCCATTTGATGAATGATAGTAGATCTGTTTCATTACCTTGCCATATGAAGAACACGTTGTCGATAAAACGTGACCATTGGGTTGCCCCAGTATTGGAACTTTCATAGATTCCCATGCTTTTGTATCATTCCCCGTCGTCGGAATGGGAGTCTCGGTAACAAAATAAAATAGCAGTAGGTACAAAAGAGAGAGAAAAAGGCCTAGGCCTCATTCCCTTTTGTATCATATCCGCCTCTTTTTGTAAAAGAGACCAAACTTAGGCATCAGCAAATCAGAAGAGCCTCACCCCTTAGAACCCTCCTGAAGGAACCTCAGAGCCTCAGATTTTCTACCGCACGTTGTGCTTAGGGAGTCTCCTTTGAGCTCTGCTCAATCTCTACTCTTACAGGAGTTTTTTTCTTCAGGATTTCTCTCAAGTTGTTGGCTGTTCCTTCCAGGATGTCAGAAAAAGAAAAGATAAACCTTTTCAAGCCATGTTCCACCTGTGGCAAGAAAAGGCTTTTGGTTGAGGATAAGCATAAGGATTGCATCTACTGCCTCTATCCTGATCATAAAGCTACGGACTGCAAGATCTGACGCACTTTTTCAACCAAGACCCTCCGGGATCGTGAGGGTAGGCTTCTTACATGGTTCCAGAAATTGAAGTCCAGGAAGGACACAGTCTCCAGTGATGATGACTCTTCTTCAGCGTCATCAGCTAGAAGGTCAGTCAAAAGGGGTAGGGGTTCCCCTTCTTCTGTGGAGCATCCTTCTAAGGCCTCAAAAAAGACCCCCAGAGAGTCTGAGAGCCAAGGTCCAGTCGAATCTCCTCACCATGGTGAAAAGGAGAGGGTAGGACCATCTACGCCTTCTTTGGGTATGAAGACTGTTCCAGCCTTCAAGAAACCACCTTCTCAGTCTTCTGGAAAGTCTGACAGAAGTTCCAAGTCGTCGACAATGAAGGCGTAGTCGACGGAGGCTCCGTCGGCGAAGAAATTGAAGCCTAAGCTTAAAAAGGTACCATTGACAGGCTCGTCCACGGAGCAATCGACGTCGACGACGGCAGTTGTAGCGGTGTCGACGAAGATTCCGACGTCGCCGACCGCCACATCGACGAGGATGTCGACGGCGGCGACAAAGTGTTCGTCGACGGTGGTGACGACGACAGTGTCGTCGTCGAAGGCTACGACGACAGCAGGGGCGTTGACGGTCTCGTCGACGTGTGTTCTTTCGTCGACGACGACTGTTCTGTCGACGAGGCCGACGACGGCAGTATTAACAGCACCATTGTCGACGGGATCGTCGACAATTTTGTCATCGGAGAAAAGAATTACAATTTCAATGACTAGAATTACAGCGGACTTGACATCTCCTAGGAGAGTTACCCCCTTGCCTCCAGCTCTACTTTTAGAGGAGGATGAGGATGAATCAGAGGATGAAGATCAGGACTCTTATGGCTATGCCAACAGCCCATCCCAGCTTCTGGTTAAGTGCCAAGAGACAGATTCGGACAGAGAGTACAACCAGTAATGTGGTTATCATCATCATTCTGTCCAACCACAACAATACTCGAGACAAGACATGGTGTCGGTACCATCGTCTCTCTTACAGGACCTTCACAGTATGCTACAGGACTATAAGTCTAGGTGTTCACAACCTGCTGCTGCTCCAATTGCTCAAGCCATGCCAGTCCCTGCGACTCCAACATTGGCTGCACCAGAATTGCCAGCCCAAGAGATTCCAGTGAACACCAATGATGATTCCTCGGATGAGGATCAAAATTTTGATGACAGGAGTGATCAAGATACCGAATGGGATGAATGTCATCCCGGACCCAGCATCTCCATGTCCGGATACGGTGGACTCCCCACCAGCTAATATAGGGGGATTTCATAAGCTAATGGAAAGGGCGGCTGGGAGATTCAAACTGTCTATGCTCTCTGTTGCCACGGAATATTTCTTGTACGATTTTAAAGAGCCTTTAAGAAGACGATAAGATCTATCCCTATTGTCCAGCATCTTTGGGATGAGGGTCTTAAGGCAATGAAAAATCCAGCGACGGTGGTCCCTGTGCTACCGCGCCTCAACAAGAAATATAAAGTGCCTGAAGATGATCCGGCATCTCTGACGGGACATCCGAGACCAGACTCGGTTATTTCTCAAGCGGCGCAGAGAAAGTCACGCAACCCCTCAGCTCCATTGACAACTCCTTTGGATAAAGAGGGCAGGAGGTTAGATAATGCCAGAAAAAGATTCTCTTCCATGGCGAGTATTAGTGCGGGCAGCTAATGCCTTGGCGATATTGGGGAGATATAATCGCCAACTATGGTGTGATGTTTCGCCGTACTTGGAGCAACTTCCTCCAGAGGCAAAAACAGAGGCTAAAAAAGTTTTGCAAGAAGGTGAGGCTACATCGATGGAAATCATTGACTGTGCAATGGACATTGCCACGACTGCATTCCGCTCTTTGGCTGGTGCTGCGGTCCTTCGTCGCCAGGGGTGGCTTAAGGCGACTTGGTTTAGACCTGAATCCAGAATAAAATCCTGGATCTTCCTTTTGATGGAAAAGCATTATTCGGGAAATTGATAGATGGCACTCTCCAGGATATTAAGAAAGATACTGAGACCGCTAGATCTCTGGGTACGCTTCAGTACCATAAGGCTCCTTTTAGAGGTTCCAGAGGCAAAAGCACCAACTACAGAGGCTCTTATCAACAGCAAAGGTACTCATCCTATGGCTCAAGTTCACAACAATACCGCCAACCTTATCAACAAAGGCAGGGCCAGTCCTCAAATTTCTCGAGACCTAATAACAGAGGGAAGCAGGCTCGCCAAGGGCGTGATACGTCCAAGAGACAATAGCGGCCTCCTGGCTCTTCCTACTGTTCCCACCTCCGAAAGATCATCGGTAGGAGGCAGGGTCGCAATACCTTCAAAACTGGTCCAGGATAATATCAGACCGTTGGGTGCTAAACATCATTCGAAAGGGCCATACTTTGGAATTCTCACACATCCCTCCATCCAAGCCCCCTGCTGCCATTCCATCAAAACATCTGCGTCTCCTGCGGCTCGAGGTTCATCAAATGCTCCTGAAGGGTGCTATAGAGCCGGTCCCCTCTGCTCAAAGAGGCAATGGATTCTATTCCAGGTTCTTCCTGGTAAGGAAGACGCTAGAGAAATGGTGCCCCATTTTAGATCTCAGGGAGCTCAACACCTATCTCGTCTCCCTGTCTTTCCGGATGTTCTCTCTTCAAGACGTTCTACGTCTAATCAACCCAGGGGATTTCATGGCCACGCTCGATCTCGAAGATGCGTACTTTCATGTTCCAATTCACCCAGCACACAGAAGGTTTTTACGATTTATAGTAGCCAAGAGCCACTTTCAATTCAGTGTTTTACCCTTTGGTCTTCGCTCAGCCCCGAGAATATTCACGAAGGTGCTGGCACCAGTAGCAGCGTTTCTACAGAAAAATCACTTTCAGGTTTTTCCTTACTTGGACGATTGGTTACTGAAGGCTCCGTCCAGGGAGGCCGCGAGTGATGCGGTCGAGGCATGTACCAACCTGTTTCAGAATTTTGGTCTCACCTTAAACAAAGAGAAGTCTTCTCTGGTCCCGTCCAGGACAGCATGCTTCCTGGGAGCCATCTTGAACTCTGATTTCAAGAAAGCTTTCTCACCCTTGGAGAGACAAGTAAAACTGCAGACCATGGCGCTAGACCTACAAAATAGAAGGTGTCTTTCAGTATGCCGCTACAAATCTCTTCTGGGGTGATTTCATCATGCATTCTCCTAGTTCCACACTGCAGTTTGAGGATGCATTCTCTTCAGGAGCAGCTGGACATCCAATGGAAACAAGCCCATGGGTCGTTCGACGACAAGGTGACCATCACCTCGGCAATGAAAAAAGCGGCCTTGTGGTGGACAAAGCAGGAAAACTTGTCCCAAGGTCTATCCTTCGTAAGCCATCCGTCTCCTCAGGTGGTGACGACGGATACGTCGTTGGATGGTTGGGGAGCAGTGCTGCAGGACCTGCATGTCAGTGGACATTTGTCTCCTCAGACCCGTCGGCTCCACATCAGTCTCTTGGAGTTTAGAGCAATCAAACTGGCTCCTCAAGCTTTTCTCCCTCGCCTAAGAGGTTCAAAGGTTCTCATCCGAACGGACTACACCACGACCATGCATTACGTCAACAAAGAAGGAGGAACCAGATGTCTCCCATTGTCTCAGGAAGCTCAAGAAATCTGGGAGTGGGCGATCCTGCACGAGATATCTCTGCAGGCAGAACACCTGCCAGGGGTTTTGAACGAGAGTGCAGACAGACTGAGCAGATTATCCTTGATCAGTCACGAGTGGGAACTGAACCAACGGATTCTGGACGAGGTCTTTCAACAGTGGGGCAAACCCACAATAGATCTATTTGCCACACCGACCAACAGGAAATGCCGGTCTTATGCAAGCAGGCTTCACCACCGAGGATCATTGGGCAATGCTCTTTCGATAGCCTGGCCAAGGACATTTGTCTACCCCTTTCCCCCCATTCCACTGATCCAGAGATTCATCAGGAAAATCCACGTGGAACCTTGCAGAATGATTTTGATAGCCCCTGCTTGGCCGAGACAGTTCTGGTTCACGGAACTCCATCTGTTGTCGCTGGCTCCTCCTTTTCCCTTGAGAACCATTCCAGACCTTCTCACAATATCCGAAGGACAAATTTGGCATCCGGATCCGGAGTCTTTGCACTTGACAGCATGGCTCCTGAGCAGCGAAAATGTATGAATCTTCCTATCTCTAATGAAATAAAAGAAGTTTTCTCCCAGGCTAGAGCCCCTTCCACGAACAAGACTTAGCGTCTCAAATTGAAGAGATTTTGTATTTGGTGCAGAAAGGAAGGGGTTGACCCTTTTTCTTCAAAACCTCATCAACTTCTGCCTTATCTTTGGTCCTTGGCTACGACAGGGCTGGCCCATTCGTCCATTAAAGTCCATTTGGCAGCGATTTCTAGATACAGACGTTCTGAGTCTGGACCTTCTCTTTGGTCTTCCAGGATAGTGAAACAATTTCTCAAAGGGTTGTTCCGTGTCTACCCTCCGGTGAGGCCTCCGACTCCTACTTGCCAATTGAATTTGGTCCTCACTCCACTCATGAAGGGCCCATTTGAACCAAATACATTGAGCTGACATGAAATTTCTTTCTTGGAAATTGGCTCTCCTCCTTGCGCTCACATCTGCAAGACGCATTGGAGAGTTGCAGGCTCTTACGATCCAAGAGCCGTTTCTCCAGTTCAAAAGAAATACGGTAATCTTGAGAACAAACCCGAAATTCATACCCAAGGTGCCCTCCGACTTCCCCTTAAATGAGCCGCTTATTCTTAAAGCTTTCTTTTCCCACCCTACTACACCAGCGGAAAGATCTGCATTCTCTGGATATACAACGGTGCTTAAAATTTTATCTGGATCGTGCCAAGGGATTCCGTAAATCCTCCCAATTGTTCATTGCTTTTCGTGGTCCTTGCAAAGGTCTCCCTATATCAAAGCAAGGTATTGTGAGGTGGGTTACAAGTGCCATTCTACATTGCCATACTGCAGCGGGTAAGCCACTGACCAGCAGAGTTAGAGCGCATTCCACAAGATCGGTGGCCTCTTCAACAGCTCTCTTCGCGGGAGTACACATCAAAGACATTTGCAGGGCTGCGACTTGGAGCAGCGTGCACACCTTTACGAAGCATTACTGCTTGGACTCCTTGCAACAGGAAGACACAGCTGTGGGCCAGGCAGTCCTGAGGAACTTCTTCCACTGATTGGTGAGCTTTCCTTTCTATCCCACCTTTCTTTTTTTGCACATTTTGTTTACATCATGTACTCATGGCTATTGCAATGTATGTTTATGCCACAAAATGTGTTTTTTATTGCGGACTGCTTTTTACTCTGATACCAAAAGCATGGGAATCTATGAAAGTTCCAATACTGGGGCAAGAAAACAAGTTACTTACCTGTAACTTTGGTTCCCCAGGATTGGTAACTTTCATAGATTCCCATGCGCCCACCCACCTCCCCGAGGAAAGCTCAGCCTCCAGCAGATACGGTGACTGTTACACAACAGCTACGAAAATATGAGGCTCTGAGATTCCTTCAGGAGGGTTCTAAGGGGTGAGGCTCTTCTGATTGGCTGATGCCTAAGTTTGGTCTCTTTTACAAGAAGAGGCGGATATGATACAAAAGGGAATGAGGCCTAGGCCTTTTTCTTTCTCTTTTGTACCTACTTCCATTTTATTTTGTTACCTAGACTCACATTCCGACGACTGGGAATGATACAAAAGCATGGGAATCTATGAAAGTTACCAATACTGGGGAACCAAAGTTACAGGTAAGTAACTTGTTTTCTTATGTTTTCAAAGAAGGGTGCTAATTGATTAAAAATATGCTTTTCCTCAAATGCTGCCACGTAAAGGCATGCCAAGCTGGGAGCGCATGTGGCTCCCATGCTGGTGCCCTTAAATAAAAAAATATTATTTTTCAGTATTATCTCATCCCAATCCACTGGAAAAGTAGAGTGGTCGGACAAATCTTCGTATTTACTCTTTAAGAGTCTTTTAATCATTGTTATAGTATCTTGTGGGATATTTGTATAAAGCGCCTCTATATCTAAAGTGACTTGCCATTGATTTTGTTGATTAAATCTAATATTTTCTATTTTACTCATCATATCAGTCGTGTCCTTTATATAGGCACGTTGTTTTGTTACTAGGGGTTGAATAAATTTGTCCACATATTGACTAAGGGGCTCTGTAAGTGAATTTAGACTGGAAACTGTAGGTCGCATTGGGGGGTCTTTTATATTTGTATGCACTTTAGGTAAACCATATAGCTGGTATGGTAGGTGTTTCATTATTTAAAAAGTTATACTCCTCTTGATTAATAACTTCATCTTCCTTTGCTAATAACAACCTGTTTTTAATACGCCTTTCTAAGTCCTGCCATTCTTGACAACTTGATTTTGAATAATGTGTTGGATTAGAAAGAAGATTACGAATCCTTTTCTCATAGTCAGATGTATCCAGAACGACAATGATGCCACCCTTGTCGCCTGGTTTTATTGTGATTTCATCGCATAGTTCTACATTTTTTAGTGCTGTTGTTTTTTCTCTGGGTGTTGGTTTGAGTCCACATTTTTTTACTAAGGATTTCATCTAGTCCCTTCTCTATGACTTTTTAAAAAATATCTACATTTTTACTTATCATTGAACCGGTCGTGGTCCATACTGAGTTTGGGCGTAAACCTGATTTGTTATTGCTAGGGGTTTTCTCTTTCCCTTCAAAATATTTTTGTAGTCTGATTTTTCTAAAGAAACTACGAAGGTCCCTTTCTAAATTGAATTTGTCAGGGGGTCCTGATACTGCAAACCCTAGTCCCTTTTTTAATACACAGGTTTCATCGTGGGTTAGATCCCTCTTTGATAGGTTAATTACAGGAGCTTTTGTATTTAGTCCCAATACGTTTGGCTCCGTGTCCTCATATAAGAACGTTGTTGCCCTTGATTCTGGGGAAAAAGCCTCTCCCCCGTCCTCGTATATTCGGGTTTTGATTCTGATTTGCTTTTCTTTGATCTAAAAAAGAGAAACTCTCTCTACTGGGGTTTAGGAGTGTCTCTCTTTCTTTTGTTGGCTGATTTTCTTGTGCTGTTTCAGTTTCCGAATCAGTGCTTGTATATGATGTATCTGAGAACGTGACCCCCTTTTTCGGGCCATTCTGTTTATTGGGTTGCCAGTTGTTTCTACATCCTCACTCTTCTCTTGGTTTCTCATAATGATCTTTTTGGAGATATGGGTATACTGTCTCTGGTTTGTATTTATTCATATCCTTCCTAAATGTATTGCTCTTTTTGTTGACCAGATACTCTTTATACCCATAGAGGTCGCCTTGGATTTCTTCTAGTTTCCGTTTGGTGTCCTCAAGAGAGGTATTGTCTTTTAATTTCTGTTCCATCTCATCTATCTCACGTTTTTCTATAATTGTTTCATGGGCCGTCTCTATTATTAATAGTAACCAGTCTCTACTGCATCTGTTTGCAATAAATGTCCATATTTCTATAAATTTTTCATTTTTGAAGAACAGACTGGGTTCATATTTTACATGCAAACCCTTTGGAATCATTCCCTTTTTACAATATTCGACTAAAAAGTCGGCATGCAACTCGGTTCTGATCACTCTTTTCTTTAGATTCCACAGTTCTTTCCACTGTTCTTCCTTACTGTCTGGTATGGTAATAGTATTGGTGGTTTTGACTGGCCATTAATGATTTTGTTAAAGTGATCTTCTGAGAATCCAAAGATCTTAAAGGTGTCCATATTCAATTAGGACAAGTGCGTCTATGCGACGCCCCACTGGTAGGGTGAGATCGAGAACAAAGCTCCCCAGTTTACAAACTGTGCTGAAAGAGTTTAAATATGGAGGGAGGTACCCTTTTATGGAAAAGGAATGGGTAGATACATTAAGACAACAAAAATGTCCTTTTCCAGATTATATTTTAGAATGAAATTCTTAGAACTCCCTAATCTTTTATGTGAAAGGGGGATGGTATGGAGACAGGGTTTTCACAGATTACCAAATTTACAAAACTAATTTTATACAACAAAATTATATATGTTGAGTAGGGTCACATTTAACTCAATACCAGAATCCGATATGTATCTTGTTTTATTATTATTATTCAGTTACCAGTGCATTATTATAATCATTATCAAAAGTTAAAAACACTTGAACATGTCATTCATTAAAACATATACATTTAAACATTGAAGTTCAGAAAACAAAATTATGCAGTCAATATACACTTTAAAAACGATGATATTCTTATGAAACAAGTTGTCGATGCGGCGTTTCGGTGTTCTACAATATCAGCACCTTCTTCAGGACATTGATTTCAGTTATTAAAAACTTCTAAACAAAAAATAACAATCAATTATTAAAAAGTACTAGAGCTTTTTTTGCAGTTCTTCTGGTATCTATGACCTGTTAGGTCTCTTTAGTTCTAATCTTCTATTTCATTACGTATTCTTGGCCAGCCATTTCTTTAGTACACATTCTTAAAAAGCATTTACTAAAACATTCATCTATCGATATACCATTAGAGGTTTGGTTGAGCCTCCCTAATGCCAATATCCTCATATTTGCTAATCTGTCAAGTGTCCCCCTTATTACTGTTTATCCCTAAAACAAATCTAGCTGGTTGATCAAGATTTGTAAAGCAATTTGTCACATACCTAATTGGTCTCTTAAGAAGACATCCTAAAGTTTGTATGATTCAAGTCTTTTGAGCTCGCTGGTAATTCAAGCTCTGCATAAAAGGGGACATTATTTAATTATTTCTACCCTTTTTGCTCGTTCATTTTTTATTTTTACCTTTCTAGATGTCTCTTACCTAAAGGGTATTTACTTCCTTATGTCAATCTCCTTATATTCTTATAGGATATGACCATCTTGTGTTGATGTATTTCTAATAAAAAATTTAATGTCATAATTAACTACTTCTGTTACCTTGGTGCCTTATTATTGCATCTTAAAGAAAGAGATCTATGTACCTTAAGGATAATCTGTATCTTCTTCTGTACTGGTTTTGTGCTAAGTTGCAAAATATTTGCTGTTTGAATAAATATATATTGCAGTATTAGGCTGACTTCTTTTTAATTTGTATTTGGCCTCTGGCTTGGTCTATATACTTATCTTCCCAATCTTACCTCTATTAATCTTGGGTGAGTTGTTGGAAGGACGTATTGAGGTTTAAAGCTTCTTACTTCTGTAAATATAATTTTATAGGGAGGTCATCAGCTTGCTTTTCTGTTCCCCATTATTAAAGTATTATAAGTGATAAGCTCCCTCTTACCTTAAAATCTTGGAGCTTAATACTTATTCTCCTTTGGTCCCCTGTTATTTAATTGAGGGACTCTTCTATTTAGGTTTCTATACTTTAAAGCTGTGGAGGATAAAGTAAATTTTGTAAATCAATTGCACTTCTGTTGTCTATTCTCTATTGCAAGGACCTATAATTCCACTTACTTGTGTAAAAAGGAGAATCCCTGGTAGTCGTCCTTCCCTCTGGCTTCTCGCTCTGCAATTGAATGCTTGTGAAACTATTCACCCTTATATAGTCCTTTTAATCATCAATTATCTCTAATTATCTCTAATTAGAAACGCCGCGTTGACAACTTGTTTCATAAGAATATCATTGTTTTTAAAGTGTATATTGACTGCATAATTTTGTTTTCTGAACTTCAATGTTTAAATGTATATGTTTTAATAAATGACATGTTAGTGTTTTTAACTTTTGATAATGATTATAATAATGCACTGGTAACTGAATAATAATAATAAAACAAGGTACATATCGGATTCTGGTATTGTTATATGTGACCCTACTCAACATATATAATTTTATTGTATAAAATTAGTTTTGTAAATTTGGTAATCTGTGAAAACCCTGTCTCCATACCATCCCCCTTTCACATAAAAGAATATGGAGTTCTAAGAATTTCTTTCTAAAATATAATCTGGAAAAGGAAATTTTTGTTGTCTTAACACTACAAAAAGAGACTCCACACCAGTTTAGGTGAAAAACAGCATATGTATTATGCAAAACACAGGATATCACCACAGGTATGAAGACCGTGCCAACTGGCACCGGGGACTATTTACAGGGCAGCGCCAATCGGGCCGCTGCCAGAACCATTGCTCGTACAGATTAGATAAATGTAAGTGTAAAGAATAAAGGTAAAGTCCATCAACTTTAGATGGGTAACAGCCAGTAACTACTGGCTAAATCATTCACTTAGCGACCTCGCAATAGGCATAAGGCCTAAACAGGACGCATCATAGCATGGAAACATTACTAGCAGGAACAACATTAATGGCATGAAGGCATCCTCTCAGGCTTCTCCTTAGGGTAACAAGAGAACGTTATGCACAACCGTATTGGCTTAAAAGCATTAGGTCAGGCATGGACATTAGCATGAGGCATTAAATCTACAGCATAAATCAAAGAATGAGCACGCCTTAGGCATATAACATATTATGCATTACATCAACCACCAACATAAGTACATGGGGCCTCTCCTTGGGCAATAATCCGGGGTATATAGCACCACAACATGTCCTTAGGCATGAGACCTATTATCATAGGGCATAAGTACATAGTCAGGCCTGAAACCAGAACCCCGTAGCAGAATATTAGGCAGGCACAACCATATTCAGGTGGGCTCAAACCATGAATCTAAATCCCCATGGGCCTACACATGTGAGTCTAGGGGCCTAATATGGGCAGAATCATCTCAGCATAGGGCATAACCCCAAAACATCACGGCATTCCACATAAACATGCCCAAGGTCGTTGCAGCTGCCCACTGTCCTGCGGGGCAGCTGTGTAACGTAAATCAGGCCAGTACGAGGAACGTGGGAGCCCCTCTTCTGGGGCTCTAGGGTTAACAATGACGTGGCCCACAAAAAATAATCACCCAAAGTTACCTCGGTGCAGCGGCCCGCAACTGCGGCGCCGCTGGGCAGCCACCAGACACTGGCACCATTGTGCGCACGTAGGAACCCCACTCAGGGGCTCTGAAGTACAAAATGCCCAATGTGGCAGCTGCCCACTGTCCCGCGGGACAGCTGTGTTCAGCAAATCAGGCCAGGGAGCACGGCCCACGTTTGAGCCCCTCACAGGACTCTAAATATATAAATGCCCCCAGAAGTTGCAAAACTGTTGCAGTGGCCCGCAACTGCGGCGCCGCTGTGCCCGGTGATTAGTGCTGGCCCTCCCGGTACGTCAGGGGCCTCAAGCACAGACATTGTGCCTCGGTTGTCTCCTTACTGTCCCACAAATCAGCCCCACTCACCGGCTGTTCTGGACTCTGCTCGTGCGGCTGGATTCACCCGGGCCCCCTCCTGGGACCCGGGACTTAAATGCGGGGCCCGGGAGGCTCCAGACTCTTCTGGTGCTGCTGGGCAAGCGGGGGTAGGCTCCCGCCTGGCTCCTCTGTCAACACTGGGCTCCTTTGTCCCTCCGGGAGCCCCCCAACACCACCGCTGGCTTCCTCCTTCCCCCGATGACAGCAGGGCTCCCTCACCACACGGAGCCCTGCAGGCGGCGCGCTGCTTCTCTCGCGGGGCACTGGCAGGCGGGATGGGCTCCCGCTTCGGTCTCTCTCCACGGGGCTCCCTCCTCACCACGGGAGCCCCGCCACCCCTCCTCCTACTTCCTGCTCCCTTCTTCTGGCCGGTGGGCCACGCCCCCAACCAGGCGCGCTCCTGCGTTGCTGTTAGCAGAGCAGCGGCCCGGGGTTTTCTCTGCTCCCGGGTTGCGGCTGCGATTTCTGTCTTGGCGGCAATACACGGGGTGGGCACCCGCTGTAGTTTAAAATAGGCAGTATGCGGCCATCACGCGGGGTGGGCACCCGCTACCTCCAGTAAAGTGCGGCATCACGCGGGGTAGGCTCCCACACTATTTTCAAAAGTGCAGAGGCAGTACAGATGGGGGGGCACTCTCCAGGGTGTCAAAATGCGGAGTAGGCTCCCGCTATTTTCAGAAGCTTGACTTGCAGCGTTCCCCCCCCCCCCCCCCCCCCCGGCAAATAAAATGCAGCACTCAACCAACGCTAAAAAGCACAGCATTGCAGATTGGACGTGGAAGCGCTCCTCTCTCCTGGCACTCCAAATACAGCGCCCACGAGGCGCTAGGGCCCAGAGGCACACAGTCCCACACAGCAAAGTAGCGCCCACGCTCCTCACCTCCTCCTCCTCCTTCCTGGGGGGAGTAAGATACAGTGCTCACCATGCGCTGGAAGGCATAGTCCATAGAATTTTAGCCCCTTCACAGCCCAGCGCTGCAGAGGGCAGACACTCCTCTTCTCCTGGCACTTTAGATGTAGCGCTCACGAGGCGCCGGGTCCCAACAGCAGCCTCCGGGACAAAAGGTAGCGCTCCCCACCTCCTGGTAGTACAGGCCAGTCCACTATATAGCGCTACAACGGCGCTAGGTCCCACAAAGCAGGGTTGTAGCGCTCAAGAGGTGCTAGGCAGGAGAGCAGCAGACACTACTGGGCAAGATCAGCAGTCAGTGGGCACTCATCAGAACAGGGCCGCAATTCCTAGGAACTGTCATCCTCTGTAATGTGGCACTCCTCCTGGTACAGCAGTCTTTACTCCAGCAGCGGGGCTCTCACTAGTCCTGTAGACAGCAGAGGGGTACAGTGGGGCACAGGGGCCAGCACACAGGCCCATGTGGCAGTAGGTCCCCTCTCATTCAAGTCCACGCTCAGTCTGAGCACATGGCATCCCTGCTCCGCTATTTATAGACCCCTCACCCCACCTACCAGACACCGCCAGAAGCTTCTAGAAGCGTCTGGGGAAACTGGTTCCAACTGGTCTAGGGGGAGGTGTAGGGAACTCTGGGTGCCAGGCTTCCCTCCAAAAGCTTGTGGTGCTGTGAAACAAACCACTGGACTGCTAACCCACCTGAGTCAGGCGACGCAAACACACAGCCATGACGTCCATTTTCAAAGTAGCATTTCTTCACAACAGTACAAATAAATCTGCACATGCCATTGTGCAGCAGGCATTTTCTCACACATGGTAAAAGGCTAGGGGAAAAAGCGAATTTTTTTTAGGGAAAAAGGGCCGAGTCCAACACCCCTCTTCTCTAATATGTAGGCCCAGTCATCACATCATTTACAAAGTAGCCAAGGTTAATTTCCAAAACTACGCAGCCACCCCATGCACTACCATCTTTCCACAGGTTATAATGAAGACCTGTTGATAATAGTGAAGGTGGACAAATGCGAGCGGTTAACATTACATGTCTGTAAAGCAGAGTTTTTGCTCATTGATACAGATCATTGACTGAAAACTATAGCACAGACCATCACTGTTTGCTTATGGGAATCTCTGGAGTTGCAGTCAAGGATAACATGAGAATACCGGGACAGATTTTTTTAAATTAATTTTCTTTATATCCTATATTGGCGGTCACTGAAATTTGCATCATTTGCCAAAGGCTTCTAGCATTAAATAGAAGACATTAACCTGGATACACAAAGCATTATTTGGGAAGGTTCTTGTGTATCTGAAGCAAAATGTTGCACGCTACTCACTAAAAAGACTTAAGATCATGTGCAAAACATTTATTAGTACTAACTTATTATTTTCAGATGAAAACAGAGTAAAATTGTTCCTGGTCATCACAATGTCCCTGTGGAACTTGTTGCCAGAGAGTATTAAACTTCTCTCAGAGGGGTTTTCCATGATAGTCATAATCACTGAATAGTCCCTCCCACTTACAGAGACACCGGAGCATTTCTTCACTATGTATCTTCGTAAGTGTAGAATTTTGTATTTCTTCAGGCAGCCCTACAAAGTCACTTAAGAAAGAGACAGATAATGCATCCTTTATACATAGGCTATAATGGCCGAATTCTTCATCATCAAGTTGAAAAAACGACCAGCGCCGTGTATTTTGTGTACAATTTCAAGTTGTTTTTTGCAAACAGCATAAATCTCCCTCACAAACCCCTTTTTATGATCCAGATGAAGGAGGACAACAAGAGTATCCTCATAGGCTGTCATTTTATGGTAAAAAATAAGAGAATTTGCCTTTAAGAACCCAGGGATCTCCAATATCCCATCATGCTCAGCAGATGGCAGATACTTCAGTTCTTGTTTCTCTGGCTTCTGGTGACAGGACCCTGGAGCTTGGCAAATTTGGGCTTTTCCCTTCAAAATTATTTACTGAATTTTGGTGACAATCTTTTCACTGACGTCTGTTGTCTGTCCCTGAATTTTTTATTTTTTTCTGACAGAATTTAGAGACATTTTGTGGCATTTATTTGTCAAATGCCCAGCCTGCATGAGAAAAAAGGGCAAGACAAACCCTCAGGATGTGTGTATACTCTGCCTCCCAGAAGATCATGTTCCTGAGTCTTAACAACACTGCAGGACCTTTTCATGATGCACCCTTAAAGACCAAGAGCAGATTCGCCTTAATGGTACAAAGGAGCGAAGACGACAGACGCTGTCTGAAAGTGGGACCTCAGGGTGAGGAGAGGGTCACACCTCTACCAAGGCTCTATCATCTGTCTCTGGAGGGCGTGCCAGGAAGAAAACAGCACAAAAACGCATTGGTCCCAGTCGACGTGAGGAGCATCGAAGTCTGGGAACGGTACGGCATTGACCTGTTTGCTGTCTAGCCACAATTTGACGTTGAGCAAATGCCGCACATCAGTGTCTAGACCAGGACTAACGACTTCGAACTACTCCGTCGACCCGCAGGCCTCGCTCGATTTCGAGGAGTCCATAGTCTACAAGGCAATCAAGACATTTGCCGTCGAGATCCAGGTCATCGTCGAGCAAGCAGCAAAAATTGACGTTGAGGCACACTCCAATGTTGAGTTGCTGTCTGAGTTCACAGTCGACAAGCAGGTGAATGCCTAGGTTCATCAAGAACTTTCTGTGGCCAGGCTACAGGAGGCACTAAAAAACCCAAGAATCCTCTACTCCTCCCTAGATTTGGAGTACTCTAGAACATATTCCCCATCATCAGGGGTCCAGCCATCTTCTTCACCACCAGTTTCATCTCCTCCTCCACCGCCTCCACCTCCACCAGCATCAGTCACTGCAAGACCCAGATCTCATGCCCGGTCACGCTATCATTTTAAACGCCATAGTCACTGCTCAAGGCGCACTTCTACCTCTTGTAGGCACTCCCATCATAATCATTCACATTTCTCGGTTGAGACATCATACGGACACGCCCGCCACTTCTACTGGACGTTATTCCCCAACACTTTCAGACTCTACACCTCCAAGTATATCACTGGTGGATGATGTTACCACATTTCAAGAAGTCCTCGTAAGGGGAGCGACCAGACTTAACATCCCTACGTCGACTCCAACACTGACATCAGTCATTTCTGAGACTCTACAACACAGGTCCGCATCAAGACCTGCTGCCTCTAGTACCAGGTCTCCTTGACCTCTTCCTGACACCAGCCTCTGTTAACCCCTTCGACGCTCATGACGAGCTGGGCTCGTCATGAGGTAGCCTCCTTGCACGCTCATGACGAGCCCAGCTCGTCATGAATAATGGGTTTTTGCATATTCCAGCACAGCAAGGGAAAATGTGCCGCAAGGATGCGGTTAAGATGGCACCATTCAGGCTTCAAAAGAAATACCACCCTCCGGATCAAGATCCTGCTTTCTCCACACAGATCTTACATCAGACTCCGTGATTGTGGTGAAGTCACAGAAACGACATGCCACTACCCCCACTTCAACAGTACCTCCTGATAAGAGTCGGAAGTTGGACTCTGTGGGCCATTAAGTGTGCGGTGCGGCAGCAACCACCATGAAAGCAGTAAGCGCCTTTGCTTTTCAAGGCAGATACGACAGGACACTGTGGAAATCCATGAATTAGTTTGCATAACATCTCCCTAAAGAGAAGAGGGAAGACTTCATGGAAATCCTGAATGAGGGATTAATGTCTGGAATCAGGTTATTAGTGCTGCAGCAGACTCTTCCTTATTAGCAGCGCACGGGTACGGCCACAGCATCGTTCTTAGAAGGCACTTGTGGCTTCGCCTAACATCTCTCAAGCCAGAATCACAGCAAAGAATATTAAATCTGCAATTCTCTGGTACCACTCTATTTGGAAGTCCTGCCAACTATGAGATTGCATGGATGAAGACGGAAATGGACACCCTAAAGGCACTCGGCTTAGAGAGACCCTGGGAACAGAGGAAATCTTTCCAATCATACCAACGTCGCTTCTGTTCCAAGAGGGTTCAAATCCCTCACTAGTATCGGGCAGCCAGCAAAGCAGTGCACAACAGCCCCAACGTTCCTACCAATCATACCAATGAAGGCAGCCTAGATGGAGAGCTACTCAGCAACTTCTCAAGGGGCAAGCACCCTTCCGGGTGACTCATCATGACATCATGACTCGTCCCCCTCCCTACCTCCTCCCCCCTCCCCCCCTTCTGTTACCCACTCCGGTGGGAGGAAGCATCTGGCACAGTGGCAAAGCATAAAGCAAGATGCCTGGGTACTGAATGTTGTTCGCAATTGATATTGTCTGAAGTTAACCAGTCCTCCACCATCCATACCTCCGAAACCATCCAGTTTCCAACTCCCACTGTTGCGTGCGGAGGTCAGCATCCTTAAAAGCTGGCAGTGGAACGTGTTCCTCACCAACAACGAGGTACAGGCATTTATTCCAGGTATGAATTTGGACCCATTCTCTACCTCAAAACAGCCAACAAGTGTATCCGGCGAGAAAAGTTTCAGATTCTGGCATTACACCAACATTTTTTTTTTTAGACAATTTTTATTGGGTTTTATTTCACACAACATACAAAATCAGTTACATTTCCTATGCTGTCTAAGCTCCCGATATAAACCCCCATAGTTACAGTTTCAGGTAATGAGCCGGGATGTAATCCTGGTCAGGAATGTAAAAACCAGTAAAGGCCGGCCCCAGTGTGCTCCCGCCCAGGAACCTAACGCCTTCCCCCATGACCCTCCCTCCTCCCCGGATCCCCATCATCGATGCATTAGCGTTAGTTCCAGTCGTGATAAGCTATGCGCATAGGAGCTAATAGGTGGTGTTCCGTGTGATGTACCCGTTATGTCTCGGGGGGTGCCCTCCAATCTCGCTGCTAATCAGCCGTGTCACCATGTGCACCATAGTCGCGCAGTGATTGCATCAATGCGTTCCACGCCTGAGCTGCTTCTAATGCCTTGTCATTGCGTTGCCTTCGCGCAGTCTGCAATCGCAGCACACTTTCGCCATTAGCCCACTTAAGAAACTCGTTTTTCCACCTAGTGCCATTAGGTCCCGCCACTGCCTTCCAGTGTCGTGTGATTTCTCGCTTTGCTAGTATGAGCCCCATATCTATAAACTTACTTGTGATCTTGGTCCTGGGGGTATTGGGGAACCAGTGTAGGACACCCACAGCCATGTCAAATTTTAAGCCCCTTTCTGTTATCGTATTCAGAGTGTCTCCCACCTCCTTCCAATAAAGTGCAAGTTTGGGCATGTCCAAAGCATGTGATCTAATTCTACTCACTCTCCTACATCTGGGGCACGCTGCAGAGTCTATACCAAAGTATTTTTTGATCTTGCCTGGCGTCAGGTATGCTCGGTGGAGGATATAGAAGTGCACCAGTTGGAATCTTGCGATGCGCGTACTCTTCCAGGACCTCCGCATTATCTGCGCCCATGCCGTCTCGGGGATATCTTTCCCTATATCAATTTCCCACTTTGCCTTCAACACCTCCAGAGGTGGCAGCCCCTCATTGATCATTCTGGAGTAGAGGCACGTGACCGCCTTGAAAGTTCCCGCCGCCATCATAGCATACTGGCAAGCCATTGTTGTCCTCGGCTCTGTCGATCCCTCCCTCCAATGCTTCTGTATTGCTCGCGTCAGTGCTGCATGCAGCAGAAAGCCCCCTCTGGGTAGGTCGAACCTTTCTAGGAGTGTCGGATACGGCAATAAAGCTCCATCCTCATATAAGTCCGCCCAGCACCTGGATTCCTGCCTCCTCCCAGTTTTGGAGCTGCGACCAATCACCACCATGCGGTAGCGCCGTTAGCATCCCTAGTGGAATTTCGGGGGCATATGGGTGCAATACGTTCGCCCTCCGTTGTGAGCGATTCCAACACAACCTAATCGTTTTTTCTTCCTGTGTCAGATCTCGAAGGTCCAATTTCTGCTGCAGTGCTATAAAAGAAAGGACATGGCGAGGTGTACCTAAGCCCCTTTTATGTTCCGGTCCCCTGAATTCTCGTGCTATCTCCTGTGTGTAGATCTGCAGTCGTGCTGCCAAATAGTATAGTTCAAAATCGGGGACCGCCAGCCCCCCCTCCACCTTAGGTCTCAGTAGGGTTGTTAATGCTACTCTTGGCCGTCCCGCCCCCCAGAGGAAGGATATTATCATGGACTTTAGGAGTCGGAAGGTAGCAGTGGGTATCCATACTGGCAATGTCCTGAAGTAATAAAGGAGCCTTGGGAGCGCCACCACTTTCAGTAGTGCTATTCGGCCCGCCACCGACCAGGGGAGAGTGGCCCAAAAGGTCATGCTACTCTTCAGTGCTCTGAGGCCCCGGCCAATATTACCCTCCAATAAGTCCGTTGTCGTGTGGTAAATGTGCACACCTAAATATTTCAGGCAGCTGGGATCCCATCGCATCGTTCTAATCGTGGAAGGTTGGGTCTCACCCTGACGCACGGGGAACAAGCATGTCTTGGACCAGTTCACTTTCAAACCGGATATCTTGCCAAAGCTCGTTAGTAGAGCTTCAGCATTCAACATAGCCTCATCAGCGTCTTCGAGGAAGAGCAGGAGGTCATCCGCGTATAGCGATATGTTTGGTGCCCAATCCTGCTTTGTAATCCCCTATAGTGGTCTCCCGTCCGGATTGACATCGCAAGAGGTTCTACTGCTAAAGCAAACCATAATGGCGACAGTGAGCATCCCTGTCTCGTGCCCCTTTCCACCGAGTATTGTGGCGATATCAGCGTGCCCGTTTTTACTCTTGCCATCGCTGAAGCGTAGAGGACTGTTGTCCATCTCAGGTAATCCTCCCCCACTCCGAAGCGTCTTAGCACTGTATAAAGATATTCCCATTCGAGGCTGTCAAACGCCTTCTCTATGTCCACCGATAGTATCATTGGGTGTCGGGCCCCAAGATGGTCTCTTTCTAGTAGTCGCAGCAATCGGCGTATATTCGTGGCCGTATTTCGCGTTGGAATAAATCCAGCTTGGTCCTAATGGACCAGTGTAGTCATGTGTTCCAACAGGCGAGATGCTAAGATGCTGCTTAGAATTTTATAATCAGTGGTTAGCATCGACAGAGGTCTGTACGATCCGACGTCTCCGCTCTCTCTCCCTGGTTTCAATAATGGTATTACCAGCGCTTCCCGCATGGTTCGTGGCAACCGCCCCACTTGTTTTGCTTCCTTATAGACCTCCAGCAGTCTAGGCGCTAGAAGGTCAGTGTATTTTCCGTAAAATTCTATGTAGCCTGTCTAGTCCTGGAGTTTTGTTGTGCGCCATGTGTTTTATGGCGCGTCGTATTTCCACTAGCTCGATATCTTTGCCTAGGTCCTTCGCCTGATCGGAATCCAATTCAGGGAAGCAGAGTCCTTTTAGAAAGGCGTCCATGTTCGGAGTGCCAGTTGTTAATGTTCTTTTGTATAGGGTTTCATAATATCCCGTGAAGCACTGTAGAATCTCCGTCTGGTTGTAAACCTCAGCTCCGTCTGCTGTGCGCATTGATACTATAGGGGAGCCTCTCTTCGTGGGATTGGCAAGCCAAGCTAGCAGGGTCCCGAATTTATCGCCCTCTGCGTGGGTTCTGGCTGTATAAGCTTTATAGTCGAAGCTGCGCAAGCGCTCTGTTTCCACTGCCACCGCCTCTTTTGCCCCACTAACCCGGTCTTGGAGTTCGGGGTGACCAGGTCTTAAGAGTTCTACTTCGCGGAGTTTCTTATCAGCCTTATCTAGGTCATCCAGGAGTACTTTCCGCACCCCTACATATGTCCCTATACAAAACCCCCTTATGACTACCTTGAAGGAGCCCCACTCTGTCGCCCTTGTCTCGGTCGTACCAGCATTATCCTCAAAGTACTGTGTAATTCTCTCCTCAAGTGCAGCACGAAAAAGGAGGTCCTCCAGCGTTTCTGGGCGTAGCTTCCAAGTGGGGACACAGGAAGCGCTGGGGAACCACTGCATAGCAATCAATAAAGGATTATGATCCGACACTGTTCTCGTCAGGTATTCAGTTCGCAAGATCGCCGGCATTAGAGTTGGGGAGCATAATACTGCATCTAACCGCACATGGAGCTCATGCATACTTGAATAATAGGAGTAATCTCTGTCCTGTGGGTGCTGTACGCGCCAGGCATCTATCAGGCCCCATCTCGCTTGCCATTCCCTTCTGCCTCTGGCCATACGGTGTGTCGGAGAGTCCGCCAGAAGGGGGTGCGATCTATCAAGTGAGATGTCCAGGACAGAGTTGAAGTCACCTCCCATCAGCAAAGGCCCCACTAGAAATTGCGCTAAGGACCCAGACAGCTTCGCCAGGAAGGTCAGCTGATCAACATTGGGTGCATAGACACTGCAATAGGCCATGTCCTTACCTCGTAACTTCCCCGCTATCGCTACAAACCGTCCCTCTGGATCTATGGTTTGCTTGGTTAACTGAAACGGGACCCTAGCTCTGACCCAGATTAAAACGCCTCTAGAAAACGCTGAATATGTGGTATTATATACTTGGCCCCTCCATCTGCGCTGTAATGCTATTCCTTCCGTCTTTGTCAAGTGTGTTTCCTGAAGTAATGCGACCTGTACTCCCCTACATATTAAGTGGGCATGAATTTTTGTGGCGACACGCCCTGGTATGAAGCCCCCTCACATTCCAGGTTATACATCCCGAATTAGTCAGATCACCCAGTATCCCACAGTGCCCTGTGCAGCCCTCCACTACCGCTCCTTTGGCGCCCTGAGCGTGGTAATACGTCAACATCGATGATGAGCCCTCCCTCCAACAACCCAAAACAACCCAGGCCCCCTTCCCCCTCAGAACAGGACCTAGCAACCTCCATCTAGCTCCCATCCAAACATTCCCAAATGACAACATTTGACTAACCCAGCAGTAGCCACTGTGGGTGTGCCTTAAGGGCAGTAAGGGAGGGTTGGTCGCCAGCGGGCAGCCACTCAAACCCCAGGCTCCTTGCTGATTGATCGAGCCCCAAACAAT
This sequence comes from Lissotriton helveticus, assembly GCF_964261635.1. Lineage (NCBI taxonomy): Eukaryota > Metazoa > Chordata > Amphibia > Caudata > Salamandridae > Lissotriton > Lissotriton helveticus. Next base: position 926,181,632 of record NC_136070.1, read on the forward strand.
AAAACATCTCAATAACCCCCCCCCCATCTCCCGCACATAATCGAGCACTCCCTCCCATAGCCATAGCAAGCTGTCCGTCAAAGTCTATACACCGAACCCATACAGCTCACCGGGTGCTTCTAGCCTTCATCCAACATTCCCTCCGCCGTCGCCGGAGTCACCACAGGCAGATGTACACTGTCTGACTCTGAGCGTTCAGTGTCCGAATGATCGTCGCCTTTTCCTGATTCCGCCTCTTCCTGCGACAGAGAGCCCTGCGGTCCCGATAAGGCAGTCACCACCTCCAGGACCCCCTGTCGTTCCACCATTGTCTCCGATAGTGACGGTCTTCTCATTCCTCTCTGCCTATTGCGGATCCGCCGCGATTTCCGTTGTGGCAATCCTTTGGGTCCCAGTCTTGGTCGTTGGTCGAGGACGTCTTTACCGGATTTGTATAGTTCAAGCCAGGCACAGGCATCATCTGGAGTATCAAAGAACCTAGTGGCATCATCCACAATTACTCGTAGCCTAGCTGGGAAGAGTAGGGAGTATTGCAGGCCCTCAGCTCTCAGTTCTCTTTTGACTGCCAGGAAAGAGGTCCGCCGGCGTTGCGTTTCATAGGTGTAATCCGGGAAAATATTGATTTTACTGTACTCCACCTGAAAGGGTCAGTTCGCTCGTGCATTCTGGAGCAGCAAATCTCTGTCCCGGTAATGTAACAGTCTTGCCACTACCGGGCGTGGGGGACGACCATGCTGCGGCGGCTTGGCCGGCACCCTATGTGCCTGCTCCAGCGTGTAGAAAGGGGATAGACCTTCCGTCGCCACCACTGTCTGAAGCCAGTCTTCAAGGTAGCGGACCATATCCCGCCCCTCCACCTTCTCCGGCAGGCCTACTATCCGGATATTGTTCCGGCGATTACGCCCTTCGTCCTCCTCAGCCCTTCGCTCCAGCGCATCTATGCGGTCTAGCACGTTGGACATGGTGGATGTGAGGTCTTTTTGCACCGGTTCAAGAGTTTGTATTGTATCCTCCACTAGCTTAACCCTATGATCGGCCCGCAGTATTCCCAGACCTGTAGCCACCTGCGCAATGTCCTGTTGAAGCACCGTGCGGGAGTCCGCTATCGCGGTCAGGATTTTGTCCAGTTGTAGTTGAGGGTCTCGCGAGGGCCCGGGGTCATTGTGGTCTCCTTTTTCCGACGCCTCAGTATCTGATGTAGGTTGGGCACCACTTTTGTTCCCTTTAGGCTTTCCCATGGTGGGCATGTATTGTCCGCCACCCTGGTAGTGGATAGGGAGATGTGGGCCAGAGTCAGGGCACTCCGCACAAACTGGCGCTCTCGAGTCTGCACTTCAGCGCTTGGTCAAGTTGCCATCCAGGCGCGTTGTGCGTAGGGTCCACCAGAAGCAGCGTGGTAAAGCAACTCTGAGGCAGTCACCAGGGTCTCACCCATTTGGGTATCAGCTGTAGCAGTACAGGGTAGGGTGAACCGTGCCGTGATAGTGTGTCGAGACACAAGTAGCAGGACAGTTCTAGCGTTATGCGATGGTTAGTCTAGCTCCGCATGTGGGCACAACAATCGGCCAGATATCGGTGCAACGCCTATCCCGGATCGACCTCGCTTCAGGCCAGTCGGCGTGTGTCCCCCGAGTCCAACCCAGCAGTCTGCTATCCCTTGCTGCAATCTCCGGCAGGGCCCTACCCTTCAGTAGTGTCGTGCTCGCTCACCTTTTGGAGTCTCAGTAGTAGGTCAGCTGTCATGTGCCCTGGGGGATAGGAGGAAGGGATCATCCGCGTGTATCACACAACATCACAAGAGCAAGACCACTATACTCTCAGCCGCAGATTCACTGTAATGTGATCCCTCTCCGTTCTCACTTGGAGGAACAAGGGCTCCAGTGCACTCGTCGGCACCGTGTGTCGCTGTTCACTGCCCTTATGGACCACCGGGACATTCTTCATCTTCTCACGCGCGGTGCCCGGGTAGCCCTCGGGAGCATAGTCGCAGGGCTACGCCGCTTGTCCACAGAGTGTCACCTCTGTGGGGTTATATCGTGGCGCATCCTCCACAGTCTCCGATTTCCCTTCTGTAGTCGCTGCAAGGTATCCTAGAGTGTAGCGTCCACTCCCCACTGCCGCAAAGTCGGGGGGAGACCCAGGGAGAGCGCCGCTCACGTCTGGGTCCCCGAGTTCTGGGCACTGACAGTCTCAGGCTGTGAGCGCTTCTTAGCGAGGCCTCGGGTCGCGCAGCATGGGGTCTCCTCGGCACAGCGAAGCCCCCTCCAGGTGCGCCCCTTTAGCAAACGGAGTGATATCAGCGGGGGCCTCAGGGGGTCCGAGGAGGTCCCGCGGCATCGCCCCCACGCTCAGTACCCTCCCGTCGCGGCTGGAGCGCTGAGCAGATATCCACGTCCAGGGTCCCTCCGGTGTAGCGGAGCCCCACCAGGTCCGTCCCCTCCGAGGATTCCCCGTATCCAGTAAGGATCTGGGGGGGGGTCCAGGGAGGCCCCGCACGGCACCCCGCGGTGCTCCAGCCCGGAGCCGCACGCCCTAGTTGAGGGCGCACCAGGGAGCAGATCAAGCCTCCCCTCGGGGGAATCCCGAGACTCCTCTCGCACTCTGGTTCGGGCAACAGCTCGGGGGAGGGGAGGGCAGCCCGCAATTCTCACCGCCGATGCCCAGGTAGGGCTCAGTGTCCTCGGGGTCGATCCTGCGCCGCACTCCAATGGTCTCTCAGGCACAGCGCCGCTGCCTCCGATGGGTCCCGGGGGGTATGATTTAACCGCCCGACCCCCGCAGCCACAGCCGGCGACGTTATAGCGCCGATTGCCCGCACTCTTCAGTTCTGCAGTGTGGCTCCTCCGATGTCCTGCCGTCCCGTGGTCGATGTCTCTGAGCTCTGGTGTTGTGATCAAGGAGTTCAGGGGCCCACAGGTCTCTTCGCAGTCTTGGCCACTCGGGGTCTCAGTGCTTCCTCAGAGGCGTCATTTTGAGTGCGTCCCCGGAGGTCCCCCGGTCAGCCCGCCGACGATCCTCCTCGGGTCCCCAGGGTCATTCGAGTGGCTCTTTATTACATCGATGCAGGGGGTCCCCTCCCCCCGCCATTCAAGGGGAGATAGGGGTCTTTGGACGGGTAATACAGGATTAATGAGGGCTCGATCACGGAGCTCGGCGATCAGGCGACCTCCTTCCTCGGCGCCAAGCCACGCCCCCCCCCCCTGGCATTACACCAACATTATCCCCAATTACAAAAGGAGGTGTTAGCTCTGTTCCATCAACCTTCAAGACATTTACTTTCATATACCAATCGCCAGAAAGCATTGAAAGATCTTGAGGTTTGTAGTGGGGCATGCCCATTATCAATACCAAATACTTCAATTGGCCTGACTTCAGCACCCAGGGCATTCTCCCAAGTGCATGACAGAAGTGGCTGCCCATCTCAGGAGGCCCAGGATATTATTCTACCCATATCCAGATGATTGGCTAATTAAGGCGTCCACGTCTCGGGAAGCTCAGCTGCATTACAAATGGACTTGTGATCTCCTAATAAGGTTATGCGTTCATGTCAACCACAAAAAATCGACCTCTGTCCCAGTTCAAACTGTACACTATCCAGGAGCCTGCATTGACGCAAAAGTGTGTCCTTCGGACGAGAGACCTTTATCGATCCTTCAGAAGTGTCACTCTCCTTAAAGCTTCTCATCCAATTGTGAGAACAGTATACTCCCTCCTCTGTTCGATGGCATCTTTCTCGCACTGAATGCCTGTCTCCACATGCAACCATTACAGCAATGTCTCAAGGATCAGTGGGACCAACTGACAGGCAATTGGCAAGACAGAATAAAACTCTCCTTTCATGCGAAGCTATCCCTGAAATGATGATGTTCTTCAACCAATCTCCTTCAAGGTACCCCTTTTCATCAGGAGATTCCTCCTCAAAACTTAGTTACTGATGCCTCACTACTGGGATAGGAAGCCCACATTGACCACCTCCAAATCCAGGGCAAATGGTCGCAGCGAGACTTGAAATATCAGAGCAATCTCCTCGATATGCGCATAGTCCATCTGACCCTGAAGGTATTTCATCTGTTGTTCAGATCCCACTCCGTGTTTGTTCAGACAGACAACACTACCAACTTGTACTACCTCCACAAGCAGGGAGGGACGAGGTCCAGGCCCTTCTCAGAAGAGGCCTAGACAATCTGGAAGTGGCTTCTAGCCACCTACTTTACAATCTGCAACTCACCTTCACGGGGTCCAGAATACTCCAGCAGACTCCCTCAGCACTCTCCTGGAAGAATAAAACTAGTGGGTCTTAACCACTACAGCGCTAGCGGGTTTTCCCGCTGTGCGCTGAAGGTTCATAAATCACACTTTACATGACAAAGCCAGCTCGTCATGCGCGCAGCGCAGGTAACGCCCGTGACGAGCTGGCTTTGTCATTAGCGTGGAAGGGGTTAAACAATGATGTCATCCAAAACATCTTTCAGTTGTGGGGCGCTCCGGCTGTCAGCTTGTTTGCCACTGCAGAAAACAGCAAATGTCAAAGCTTTGCATTGCGGTACTTCTAGCCAGGAACTCTGCGGGGAATGCCCTATGGATCAACCAGTCCAGCAAATTTCTCTACAGTTTTCCACTGATTTCCCATGAATCCAGCAGTACTCATCAAGTTTTCCCAGTCCACAACCAAGATGATCCTCATAGCTCCGGAGTGGCCAGGTCAATGGTGGGTCACAGACCTCCTTCGCAAGTCTGTCCGTCCTTCCACATCTGAAGCTGCCATGCAGACCAGACCTACTGACGAAATTCGGAGGCCAGATCGTACGCCCCAATCTCTCCTCTTTGAATTTGGCAGTATGGATATTTAAATCTTCTGCAGGACTGCATGGAGATCCTCAAAGAAGCTAAGTGGTCTTCCACATATGCTTTCTAATGGAAGAGGTTTTGCATATAGTGTTCATCTAAGAACGACAATCCTATCACTTGCCAGGAAAATGACATTCTCCCACATTTACTCTGTTCAGCAAAATCTGGCTTGCAATTCTTTCCTATAAAGGTTTACCTGGCAGCTTTTGCTGCCTACAGAAAATGTCCTTCACAACCGGTTTTTTCAGAATCCCTGTCATCAAGAATTTCCTAGAGGGTTTGAAGAAGGTTTTATCTCCCCGTCAGGCTCCCTTCCATGGGAGCTTAATTTATTAATTTCACGCCTTATGCAGGACCCCTTCAAGCCCATACACAAGGCATCGCTCCAACACTTTTCTTGGAAAATCGCATTTCCTTGTGGCGATAACATCTTCTCGCAGGGTTAGCAAGATCCAAGCATTCTGCTCTCATGAACCATACACTGTATTTCATACTACCAAAGTGGTTATGAGACTCACCCAAACTTCTTCCCTAAGGTTGTTTCGCACTTCCATGTCAACCAGAAAAACCGCATTACCAACATTCTTTCAGAATCCCTCTACTCCAGCGGGAAGAATTCTCCATTCCCTGAATCGGAAAACAGTTCTAAAATTCTATCGAGAGCCATCCGGAAATTGGACCAATTCTTTATCAAGTCAGGTCCGAACAGGGTTAGCTCTCTCCAAGCAATCCATTTCACAATGGACAGTTTCATGCACTTTGTTTTGCTCTGAAAAGGCTAATTAAACACTTTCAGCTAAACCTAAAGCACACTCTACCAGGGTGAAAAATGGCTACAGCCTCATTACTGCTCAATATCCCTATTCCAGAAATGTTCAAATCAACTAACTGGAATATAGTTCATACCTTCACCAAGCCCTACTGCCTTGACTCTGACGTTAGAGCAGATGCTCAAGAAGGTCAGGCTTCCCCTCAGAAACCTCTTTGCTTAAATGTTCTTGTTGATCCTCTGTCCGCCACCGCACTGTCTGAGTATGGGCTTGCTACTCTGTTCAGTGATTGACTATACATGGAAATCGCCTACGAGAGAAGGAATGGTTTCTTACCTGTAACTCCTGTTCTCTCGTATGGGAATTTCCATGATAGTCGTAGGCAATCCTCCCTCCTCCCCGGTGGAGGGGACAGAGGTATCCATACATTCTACATCTGTTCACACATCTCCTTCATAAAGAACTGAAGTAACTTCCGCCTGCTGAGCATGAGGGGATACTTGTGGTCCCTGGTTTCTTAAAGGCACAGTCTTTTATTTTTTATTTTTAGCCATATAATGACAGCCTATGAGACTACTCTGTCCTCCTTCATCTCAATCATAAAAAGGGATTTGTGAGGGAGATGTATGCTGTTTGCAAAAACATATAGAATTGTACGCAAATACATTGTGCTGGCCCTTTTTACAACTTCATGATGAAGAATTTAGCCAATATAGCCTATGTGTATAGGCTGCATTTTCTATCTCTTAAGTGTCTTAGCGTGGCTTCCTGGAGAAAGGCAAAATTCTACTCTTAATATATATAATGATGTGCTCTGTGGTCCCCGCACGTATGTGGGATTATTTACGGATTTATGACGATCTTGGAAATTCCCCTATGAGAGAACAGGAGTTACTGGTAAGAAACTATTGCTTATTCAACAGCCCTTTCCTATTAGAAAGGCAATTCGTAATACTTGTTTAAGAGAATCTTGTTGCTGAGACATATCAGTGTCTACCACTTGGTTTTGATGCTTTATATTGATTATTCTTTTTTAATTCCTTTAACTAAAATGGGGAATAAGTGAAATTGAGTGGGGGTTAATTTGATGCAGAGAGAGAAATCGAGCTGTTAACTCAAGTGACATCAGAAACTATCCCTTCATCAAAAATTCTGGCACACAAGCCCACTATTAGAAAGGTACTGAGAATTACAGGCAGGAGAGCCCCTTCCTCAAAGTTGTCTGTCTACTCTTTGTAATCCCATGAGCCTTTTCCTATTTCTAATGACCTCATGTCACCTACTTTATGGCCATCTGTGACCTGCTTTACCTCAGCAATATCAGCCTTACCAAGGCTAAGATCCTATGCTATTCCTAGTACCATTGCCTCTGTTGTCGATGCTTCTGTCTTCGGCAGCATAGATTCCAACACCAAAACCATCATAATCTGCATTGGTGTTCGGGACATACATTAAAAAGACAATGACGTGAAAGATGAAAATATAGACAGTGAAATAAGAAACGTACCTCCAAGAAAAGGCAGCTAGGCCCAAAGACCTAGAATTGCAGCATTTGTCAGAAAGAGACAAATCAGTCATCCCAAAAGAAGCCAAGCCACCCTGAAGAACCAAGGATATCAGTGGAATATAGTATAATACTGAAGCAGGTAATATTTAAATGCAAAGATTAAACTCCTAGCACTTAAGAGACCGAGCCAGCCGATTGTGAATGCTAATCATTTGAGACAGTGCCAAAACAACCCCTTCAAAGAAGGCTAAGTTGAGCACGAGTATGAAAAATAAATACCCTTACCGAACTATAACATAGGTGTGAAAGGTTACTATAAGTGTTTGTCCTCTCTGGGACCTCACACAAGAGATTACAGTGCTACAGGCAAACAATCTGCTCAGATGTAATGAGCATCTGTTGTACTATGATTGCAAAAAAGATACTTTTGGATGCTACTATCTCGGTTCTACCTTCTTTGTCTTTGAGAACATGAATAAGCAGGAGAGCTGCTGATTGGTAGTTGGTAATCATCCCTTGGCCGAATGCTAGGTTGTGATAGGATGGAACTCTGTTTTTAGTCTGCGTGGGCAGCCATTTGAATACTTGATAGTATAATATAAATCAAAACATTTGCAATTATTGGAGTTGGTGCTTTGTGGCGTCACTCAATAAGTCATCAGACGAGAAGTGTTTCAATTACTCACAGCTCAGCAAGGGTCCCTTAATGTTTCTGAAGCGTCTTTTTTGAGTCTTGGATAATTCATGTGGCATCAGCAACAGGAAGGAATATGAAGGTGGGGTAGAATTCTGCAGTTGAGGAATTGGGTTCTTCCAAAAACAAAAATGTTGCAGCTGTACCCCAAATAGCCTTTTCAGATCACGTAACAAGGGAATTTCAGATCTGTAAAAAAAATAGTTTGCGAAAATCTCAAATTCTCTTTAGTTTTTAACAATTTCCATCCTTTCCCACCAAAAATTGTCCAATTAACAACAGGCACTTTACCAAATGTGTGATCTTTCCTGTATGTCCTTTTGTTTAAAATAGTTTTTTTCGTTATAAATATTTAGAATTGGATAAGAAATAAACCACAGTGATGACTTGTACGTCAAAAGTTAAGTGTTGGCTGGTGGATACAGATGTATTGGAGATAGGTTAAAACGATTGAGTTTATCCTTAACTAATTTGTGCTTCGCATTTTTTCAAATACATTAAAAAGCAATAATCCTTAAACCTAATTCAATTAATGTATATCTTGTCTTGTTAAACATTATTTCAGTATTGAATGTTTTTCTTTCAAGGTAGCCTAAGGTAAGTCATTTTGCATTAACAAATACACCCTTGTTCAATCAATGTTACTTTGCAAAAATAATTTTTCAATATACAACAATGAATTGCACTTCGAATTTTTTTTATTATTGTCCAAGTTTCACATCAGACCTTGGAAGATACATAGGTAAGGTGCAGCAAAAGGATCTTCCTCATCTTCAGACTCCTGTAGAAAGACATCTGTCTTGCAGCTGGAAAGAAAGATGTATTAGAAAGTTAGGGCAATACATTTAAATGAGATCTGCAAAAGTCCATGTATTTCAGAAATATATCGAATCATTTTTGTAGATGTGTGTGCCAAAAACGTGTAAATAATTGCATTTCTCAAATATGTGTAATAGTTTTTTAGAGGGTATTTATGCCATAAAACGTGCCTGTATTCAACGAATGTCAGAATCACTAAGCGGTGCGCCATTGCGTCATAACGGAAGTTTTTAGAATTGAGGGGACTTTTGACAATGTTCAAGGAGACCCAAAACATGTAGTTTTGGTACAGCACGTACATGGGAAGTTACTGAGCCTGTCCAGTTGCTTTCATTTTGGAGAAAACTTTAATTCCTCCAATTTGGATTTAAAACCATGAACACAGCAGTAGTACTGACAAATAACCAAAGTTCTGTACTAATAAGTGGGTCAAATTCTGACCAATTTTGCTAAATCTTTTGTAATATCCTCTGAAGCCTGTGAAATTTCAATGCTGGTTTTAGGGGAGTTTGATTTATGCTTAAACTAACATTCAAGCCAATGGGTGCTTAAAATAAAAACCAATTAATTTGTCTGTGGGTTGCAAAAAAGCAACATGAGGGAAATGTTAAAAAAAGAAGATAGTCTTTTTACATTTAAGTAAGTCCTACATTTGTTAACACAATCGCAACAAGCACAAACGATGCATTTGTTACTTCCCTTTACAAAAAGCTTCGCCAGTTGTGTACTTTCTTAGTCTTTGAACAAGTTTTATGGATCCACAAAAAACAATGTATGCTGATTACTGCAAGTAGCAAGAGGATCTTGGCTAAAATGCAAGCCTATTAAAGCTTTTTAAAACAATTAGCTGTGGAAATTAGAGTCCAGGTTTTCAGTTGATTCAAAAAGTTCTGAGGTTTTGTTACATTGCTTTCTAGAGAGTGGTTAAGCACAAACTAATTGGTCACTAATTTAGAATGTGCAGTAGTGGTTGGCAACATCTTTGTCCAGTAGTGTGTGGGCTATCATGGTGAAAGAGGAGACCAAAAGATAGTAACCCAATGAAACGGATAGATGTAGTTAGGATAACCAGATTGTATATGAAGAAAAGTCACCATTTTTTCTAGTGCTCCAAATGAAAAACCATTGAGTGGGGTTGGGGTGTGGGGAAACACTTGTGTATAGCGGATGTTTGAAATTTGAATGACTTAATATGCTTTTAACTTGAGCAAGAAAAGAATGCTAATGTGTTGGCAAAACACTGAAAGTTACTTTGCTACTCAAACATGACAGATTAAGAAAAGACTGAAGGTTATATTCAGAGAAGCTGAGATTAATTTTCGATAGAGTGAATACACTCACAGAGGTAGATTGATTTAGCTATTTAAAGGGTCTTATTGGAATATCACAGCAGTTCTTTTTGACAATGACTCACTTTGAAAGTATATGCTGTTCTAACAATTGTGCAGGCCCATTTAAGTGAAATCCTGCAGAGGAGGTCTTCAGAGGTTTCCAAGCTTTTATTCCCATTCTCTTTCCCGTCTCGTACCCCTTAGTACTTTTGCATTCAGTTCCATTTTTTCCAGATGGCATATTCTAATTTTAAGGGCAGGTGGTATAATCTTGTTGCAAATGGGTCTAGTTTTGTTACCTTACAAGTTGTGGATATTTCTTTCTTTCATGATTTTGGGTGGAGAATCGGTGTTGGGTTCCAAATCTGTCCGGCAGAAAGACGAGCCAATTGAACCGCCTCCCATAGGTAAGCAGACAATGGTCTTCTTTTTCCTCTGCCCTCCTTGTTTGAACTCTCCTGGGACGTACACAAGTGCACCTCTGTCATGGTCTATTTTTGTTTGTAGAGTTCGACTCCACCAACCTAGAATCCTGTATATTTATTTTCTACTTTATCTGCTTGGTCCCTATCTGGCTTAAACCTCCGCTGCATCTGCACCTATAGAAACGATCTCTCGGTGCCCAAACCCACATGTAATGGGGCGTTTCATCCATGAGAGGGAACTTGCTGAATGACCTTATGTGGGTATCACCTGGGAGTGTATTGAACAACATTAGCATTTTTAGTGTCCTAATGTATGCAAGTTTTCAGCTTTACACAGTTTTCAGCATCGTGCCCTTGTTTTTACTGTGCAGTCCAATGTTTCCATGGCATGAAACAAAGATAGAATACTAGATGCGCCTACTTTGTCCACCTACAGGTAGTCATCAACCCCATTTCATATTAGCTCCCACTCGACGCAGAAAGTAACACAATTATGGCCTCACCCTTTCCAATATGGTATGGGCCATTGCTACTGCTTCATTTCAGTGCCTTTGCCAGGGGAAATTGGGGAACTTGTAGAAGTTTGCATCTCGACAAACCAAAAAGGCCATGTCCACTGTTCAGCTCTACTCACTGAGCAATACTGATGTTTCCTTTATTACACCTCCTCCAAATAGAGACCCTATCACTTCCTCCGCCACGTTCCTGCCCTACCCAATGAGAGGCACTGGTAACTATTATTTCCAGGCCCACCAAACCCCCTTATGGCTGCTGATACTGCACCCTATCCATAGCCAATGAACATTTCTTTTGTTGCTTACATGTCCTCCAATTTCTTCCAAAGTACTGAGGTTACTTCCCCCTTATCTGCCCAGTGAGCGGCACAGATGCTGCTTGGTTCTGGATGTCCATTGAGAGATAAACAAGGACCCCCTGGGTATCACAAATACACAGATTCCTAGGGCAGGGTAAAAAACCAATGTGAATACAAAATCCTAGGACATCCACAGAATAAGTGACCATACACGCTGGAACCAATAGAGAAAAAGAATTGTCGGGAGATAATGTGTATATTAAAAAAAATATATATTTAATTAAACATAAAGTAAAAATCATATAGAGACTAGAGTGATAAGTCAAACTATATGATGCAATAAGACATTAACATATTAAAATCTTAAACACAATTCATCAAATACATTCATTGAAAAGCAAATACATCATAATAAAAGCGTAAATCCTGGCTAATTTAAACAATTATATACCAGAGGAAGTGTTTACTGAAACAACAATTGCATCTATTACAAAATAATTCAATAGACTCGACGCGCGTTTCGGCAGTAGAAGAACTGCCTTCTTCAGGAGTCGTTGATTAAACTATGGCACAAGAATCGATGATAACTTCCTTGGTAAATTAGAAGGGAATGCCAAAAATCACGAATACAGGGACACTTGTTAGAGTTGATACCTATTGTTGTCACTGCCAGGATATGTTGGCTCACTGTTGTAAGAAAATTCACTTCATGAAAATGTTCAGTAGACGATAGGTGGCAATCACTCTATGTTTATAGTTGTTTATATTCCAATCGTGGTTGTCGTAACGAATTTAAAAATGCCCGAGGCATAGGGAAGGCTTTAAAACAATATCTAGTTGCCGGCAGCAAGATGGTGCTGTTCCGCTTAGAAAAACGAGTCGGAATATGGGCTGTTTCCAACCCGGCTTAATTCCACGAGTTGTAGGTTTTCTTGGTCAGAGAGAAGTGTTGCAAGCTGCAAGATGGTGCAGTTCCAGGCGGCAGGATTGCGGGACTGCTTCGCCGGAGTCAAAAGATGTGTGCTCTGCTCCTGACTACTCTTGGTAAGATAAGAGTATCGCGGGCTGCAGGATGGTGCAGTTCCAGGCGGCAGGATAGCGAGACAGCTTCGCCGGGGTCAAGATACACATTATCTCCCGACAATTCTTTTTCTCTATTGGTTCCAGCGTGTATGGTCACTTATTCTGTGGATGTCCTAGGATTTTGTATTCACATTGGTTCTGGATGTCCACCTCCCAGACCCCCCATACACAAAGACCTCTACTGGAGTTTAGTTGCAGCTTTCACTTTACATGGTGAGTCTGAGCTGTAAGAGCTGCACCAAAAGATTATGATGGCAATAGTGATAAACAGATGGTTTAACACACTTTCAACATTTGATTGCTTACAATATGTGGCTGTTACTTATGAGATTACTTTCATACAGATACCCTCCCTTCCTGATCTCTCAGCCCATTTTTGTGGGCCGCTTTGGCATCCTCATGACTTTGTGCTATTTTTATTTCCTTCATTCCCTACCTAGAGCATATTATTCCTCATGAGGATCGCTGTGCTGCACTCTGCAGTGATGTCTTTGATAGCCTTTTGGCAGACTTACCAGAGTACAAAAGTTGCAAGAGCAGTCTAGCAGCATTTATCATGGGACGCGGTAAGGACCACTTACTTGATTGGCGTGTAGTGTGCATGTAACTTACATTATGTTGTGTTGTGCTGGTTGGTTGTAAAGAGCACACTGTGAAATCAGTCCTCTCTTGCAGTGGGGTTGTGGCGAGTAAGGGCTTATCTAGAGGTGTGCCTAACATCCGAGTGCTGACAATGGAATTGAAATTATACGGTGATATTGAGAAAATAAGAGGTCTAAGAGTGAGTTGCAAAGCAATCGGAGCATAGAGAAGGACCAGAGCATGATGAAGAATCAAGGGAAAAAGTGTGGCTGTGTTACACTCATCTGCCTGCCAACCCCAGTGTCAGCTCACAACCCTATCTATTCCCTCTGCCTAAAATAATGCATTATCCAGGACAAGTCTAGGGTTAAAGTGATGGTGGAAGAAAGGGAGTAAAGGTGGTTGGTTTATCTTTTAGGCGCACCCAACTACATTCCCCTGGGTAGTGATTCCATGAGCTTCTCTTGATTTTGAAGCCCAATAAATGGAACTTGTCTGCCCCGAAACACCTCATTGTCCCCTCAAATCTTGGATGTAAATCAGAATGTTCGATTATGTCCCTCGTTCTTGTCTCGGGGGGGCGCTGGTTTTCTGGACGACACAAGTAGCTGCTACAGACAAACTGCACAGTGGTCTGATGTCATTAACAGTTGACCTTAGCAACAAGTTTCTAATGCCAAATACAAGAATGTAAGAGGAGAGGGTTGCAAAAAGATTGAGGTTTCATGTTTGATTGAAGTAACCACATGATGTGCCAAAGGAGTGGCAACGTCTGACTATAATTTTCATATTTCTTCCCCTGTTCCCCCTGTTTGTACCCCCACCCTTCATATCTCGTCAAACCATGTCAACCTGGAATAGAGATGTAGTCACTTGGCTAATTTATTTTTGGTGAAACCAAGAGACTGGATTTTGAACATGCCTTCCCACATGACCACAGTATGCTTTCGTGGGCATACTACTGTCTCCCTTATCAGTTTCCTCTACCAAAAATTGGAGTGCTTAGAAACTGAATTCTAATATTAATTGCTATATCTGAAAGACACATTGGTGATAGATTCCTTACCTTAGAATATCCCCAGGCATCAGACTGGATCCGGAAAGTTTTTTCGTCAGCAGTACCCCTGCGTGTTGGTAGGTGGCGTTGTGCGGCTCTACGTCTGTCGCTGGCGTCTTAAGCGCCGAGATGACATCACGGAGACTACTTAGGTGCCACCCATGCGCGCTGTGTCAGTTCTTTCTTTTTCCACGCCAGTAAGCGCAGATCCGGTTAGAGCATGTACCTTAGTCACTTTTTGACTACCTGAGACTTTTGTCTCCTGTAAGTCTACTCTGGTGCACGTAGGGATGCCTGGTTTAAAAATTTCTGGGGACTGGCGCCGCAATATGCCGGGGGCGGACCCCCACAACGTCTTGTCTCTATTGCCTGGAGTACGACCACGACTCTCGGTCCTGCATGGATTTTTTTTTTTTTTGCAGAGTTTTATATAGCGCGAACTTGACCCGAACTGAATCAGGTATCAGAGCGCTTTACATAGCACCAGTTACGTTACATGAGAACACACTTTCATTTTTTTAGGCACGGGGAAATTAAGTAATTTGCCCAGAATCACAGGATGTTTGGCGTCGTTACCGAGACTCGAACCCAGATCTCCAGGTCCGAGGTCGAGCCTTGAGGGAGAGGCACCGGAAGCTGCTTGAGGTCTGGCACTCGTCCCAGCGCAGTTCTCGGTCCAGGGAACGCTTGTGGGGCCATCATCATCGCTCCTCGGGCTCCAAGTCTTCACCCTGGGATTCGGGTACGAGACGACACAAAAAAAGTTGAAGAATCGTTGTTGCTCCCCGACGTCTCCCCGTCGGTCCCTGGATGTGTACGAGGGGGTCCGGGGTTCTGCCCCTGCGGCTCCTTCGGAGCCCTGGAGTCCCACGGCCTACCCACCTTATCCGGGTCCGTCGGCGACTCCCGCACAGGTGCAAGAATTTCTTGCTAGCATGGACCGCCTATTTAGACCTCAGGCTCCCGCCGGTGCACCCTTGGGCCCCGCTGTTCTTTGCCAGGATCCTGTCGGCGTCTCCCGCCATGGCGCCACAAAGTCCCACGCTACCGGCTCTGACCCCAGCGCCACCCTCGGCTCCGCCTCCGGTGCTGCAGTGGATACCATTTGTTCCGTCCTTGCCCTGGTTCCAGGACAATTTTGTCCCTACCTTGGATCCGCATGGGACACGGCGCCGGTTTGGCCCCGTGCGGCGCCGTTCCCGGTGCAGTTTATTCCTTCCCTGGTCTGTACCGCATAAGGCGGAGGTGGACGCCGACTGGGAGGGGTCCGCGGACCCTCTTGCGCGTCAGTGTGACTCTGAGCAGGATTGGACGGACGACTTAGAGGAGGCCGGCGGTCTTGATATCTCCTCTGACCCGTGGTTTGCCTCTCCCCCGCCTACCATGGAGGAGGGCGCCTCTTAAACGGTGGTGCTCCGTCGGGCAGCTGAGGTCCTTAACCTTGATCTCCCTACGGTGGCCCTAAAAACGAATCTCCTCACTGAGGTGCTCCAGACGGCGTCCACTTCGTCGGAGCCCCTGCTGCCATTTAATGACGCCCTCACTGTTGTCTTACTGGGCACTTGGTCGCGGCCAGTCACGGGGGCCCCTGTGGATAAGAACGGCGCCCGGCGTCCTCGCCCGGCGCCGGGTGACCCTGCCTTTCTGACCACTCATCCTACGCCAGAGAGCCTGGTCATCCAAGCTTCGACGTGCCAGAGTGCCTTTCCCACGGCTCCGCCGGATAAGGACTCTAAGAAGCTGGAGCAGTTCGGCAGGCGGTTGTTCTCTTTGGCCAGCTTAGGGCTGCGGTCGGTGAACACCGCATGCCGATTGGGCTACTATTACCACTCGGTGTGGGATACAGTTGCACAGGTGTTGCCTCAGTGTCCTGAAGAGGTCCAAGCAGTGCTGTCCCAAGCTGCTGCCGAAGGTAACAATGCGGCGAAGTTCGCCATTCGGTGTGGTTTGGACACCGCGGACTCATTAGGTAGGGTAATTTCTACGACTGTGGCGCTTCGTCGCCACGCCTTTTTAAGCACTACCGAGTTCTCGCCAGATGTCCAAAGCTCACTCATGGACATGACCTTTGATGGCACTCGCCTGTTTGGCCATAAAGCCGACAGTGCGCTGGAGCGCTTTAAGGACTCTCTGGCTACGGCCAAGTCCTTGGGTCTCTACACCATGCGCCCGGCCAAGTCTACCTTTCATGGCCACGGCAGGGGCGCCCCTGCTCGCTCGTTCAGTCAGAAGCCTGCGCAGACCCAAACTCGGCCATGGAGGCCGCCGTGGCGGCACAGGGGGCAAGCATGCGGGTCAGTCCAACTCCGCTCCCACAGTATTTGCTTCAAAGCCTTACCTAGTCCAAGCTTTGGGGTGAACCCCACGCATGTGGGTGGCAGGATTCAACATCACCTTCCCCAGTGGCGTTCTGTCACTTCCGACAAGTGGGTGCTGTAACTCGTCCGGAGAGGTTACTCCCTCTGCTTCGAGTCTACCCCCCAGCCATGCCACCTCAGTTCCACCACATATCGGGGGATCACTTCATGCTTCTCCAACAGGAAGTTATGGCCAAGGGGGCCATCAAGCGCGTTCCTGGGCCAGAAGTAGGGTGTGATTGTTATTCCCACTACTTTCTAGTCCCCAAGAATGACAAAGGGGCCTTGCGCCCCATCTTGGACCTTAGGAACGTCAATCGCTTCCTCCAAGATGTTGACTCTGGCTCAGGTCTTGGCTGCCCTCGACCTTGGAGACTGGATGGTGGCGTTGGACTTGCAGGAAGCATATATTCACATCCCCGTCCTGCCAGACCACCAGCGTTACCTGCGGTTCACGGTAGGCCAGGGGCATTTTCAGTTTGCTGTGCTCCCTTTTGGCCGTACCAGCGCCCCTCAGGGGTTCACAAAAGTGATGGCGGTGGTCGCAGCTCACCTGCGCAGGTCAGGGTTGTCAGTCTTTCCCTACCTCGACGACTGGTTGTTGAAGACGGGCTTGCCCCAGGCAGTTGTCACCCACCTTCAGACTACGGCCGACCTCCTACATTTGCTGGGGTTCTCCATCAACGTGCCGACTTTGCACCTGAGTCCCTCTCGGAAGCTCACCTTCATCAGAGCGTTTCTGGATTCGACGCAGTTTTGGGTCGCATCCCTCCTGGGATGGGGAGGCCACTTGGGAGAGGTGGAGATCAGAGGCCTCTGGTCTCTGGCGGAATCCCGGCTCCATATCAACCTTCGGGTGATCCGACTTTCACTGAAGGCATTCCTTCCCTCTGTCCGGGGAAGTGTGGTGCAGGACACGGACAACACCACCGCCATGTGGTATTGCAACAAACAGGGCTGGGTGGGGTCGTGGACCCTATGTCAGGAAGCTCTGAGCCTCTGGACATGGCTGGAACATCAAGGCATCACCTTGGTGGTTCAACACCTGGCAGGTTCTCTGAATGCCAGGGCGGCAAACTCAGCCGTCGGTGCTTGATGGATCACGAATGGCGTGTGAACTTCGACGTGGCGCAAGGTCTCTTTCAGCAGTGGGGAGAGCCTTGGTTAGGTCTATTCGCCACCGAAGCGAACATGCAATGTCATCAGTTCTGCACGTTGGAATTTCCAAGGCGGCACTCGCTTGACAACGCTTTTCGACGTGAGTGGAGTTGCGGTCTATTGTATGCCCTAACGCCTTAACCACTTCTACCCCGACTGCTGAAGAAGATTCAACGCGACCGGACCCAAGTCATTCTTGTTGCTCGGGATTGGGCACGGCAATGCTGGTATCCCGACCTCCTTAACATGGCAATCGATCCCCTCGTATCCGGCTGCCTCTTCGGGAGGATCTTCTGTTGCAGCAGCAGGGGACGGTCCTCCTCCCAAACCTGTCCAGCCTCCACCTCCATACGTGGAGATTGAGCGGCGGCAGTTGGCGGCTTTCGATCTTCCTCCTGAAGTCTGTGATGTTCTAATGGCAGCCAGGCGTCCCTCCACTAAAACGGTATAGACCTGCAGATGGAACAGGTTCTTGGCATGGTGCACAGCTAAGTCTGTGGATCCCCCACTTTCTGAAGTCCTTCTGTTCCTTCTTTCTTTTGCCCAGCCGGACTCTGCCCTGGGCACTATCAAAGGTTATCTTTCGGCCATTTCCGCCTTTCTACGGCTTCCAGATCAGCCTTCTCTTTTTAAGTCTCCGGTTGTTAGCCGTTTCCTGAAAGGCATTATGCACACGTTTCCTCCCGTGCCGTTCATTATGCCTCAATGGGACTTGAACCTTGTCTTAACATATCTGATGTGCGCTCCCTTCAAGCTGCTTTATAACGGTCCTTTCCATCTTCTCACTCTCAAGACGGCTTTCCTGGTAGCTATCACCTCTGCCAGAAGAGTGAGTGAGCTCTAGGCTCTTTCTTCCAAACTTCCTTTCCTTTCTGTTCATCCAGGCAAGGTGGTTTTAAGCACCTGTCCTTTCTTGCCAAAGGTTGTCACGCCCTTCCACATCGGGCAGATCTTAACTTTGCCCACCTTCTGTCCACATCTACAACCTTGGAGAATAACCACCACCCTCACCTACATAAACACATCCCTCACATCTGCATATTCTCAGAAGATTAGCAGCATCCAGCAGTCAATGTCCTCCTCAAGAAGCCATCGCCCAGCCTGAGCCAATCTCTGCCCTATCTCCCTTCTCCAGTCTATCGGTCAGAGTGATAGAGAAGGCCAACATCAAGCAACTCCCAACCCACCTCGAACAACACCATCTACGGCACAACACCCGCTCAAGATTCAGAAAACACCAGAGCACGAAACAGCACTTATTGTAGCTACTGACGACATTCAAGAGTTCCAAGAGTTCCACTGGCTCTCCATTCACAATCAAAGCCAATTCACACGCCTCATGCACAACACATACAAAGCCTTAGACAACCCTGGGCCAGCATACCAGAACAGCCACATACACTTTCACCAGCCTGCCCCGACACCTACGCTCAGCCTCACTCTCACAACCCCCTGCATTCACAGAACCAGAGTTGGATGCTCCTTCTCCTACATCACACTCAAAACATGGGATGACCACCTACAACACATCAGAGCATCCTCTTCACTTCTGGAGTTCTGCAAATAGCTGAAGACTTAGCTCTTTGAGTGTCTCTACTGCAACCACATGCTTACACACCTTCTCAAAGGCCTGGATACCCTCACAAGTGGTTAGTGCGCTATACAAATCAACATAACATATGATTGATACCTTGTTTGCTGTGCCAGCTAATACAATGTGTAATGTGCTGTAAAGTCCATTCATGTTTTTGTGTGGCAGACTCCAGGGCGTTACTTCAGGGCAGCCCTGGAGAGACACAAGATAATTTTGCCCTTTAAATAGGTAGAGGGCTTCTTGATGCAGACAGGGGGTTCTAAGTTCATAGAGTGTAGCATCAACAGACCATACAAGCAGAGATTCAGCAGTACTTTGGTTTAGTCCCATCCAGCAGGAAATGGGCTGTCTGAGGCTCCATACTCTAGAAACAAGAGCAGCAACAAGGGGTCCACTCATGTCTGTGTTAATAAAATGATGGTGAACTGTTGAGCATC
The DNA here is from genome assembly GCF_964261635.1 of Lissotriton helveticus. Taxonomy (NCBI): domain Eukaryota; kingdom Metazoa; phylum Chordata; class Amphibia; order Caudata; family Salamandridae; genus Lissotriton; species Lissotriton helveticus. The sequence goes on from NC_136070.1 coordinate 926,201,108, forward strand.
TATAGTTATATACAAAAAGTTTGGCTGTTGGGAATGGGGCACTGCTCAATCATTACAAAAGCCTCTTGATCGTTGAAAGATGCCAGACAACCATTCTGGGGTCAGTTTTTCCTACTCGGAGGAGTTTGGGAAATCTGCTTGGGAGCGGCTACAGGGGCTTCTGCAGTTGGAAGCTATGTAGGCGCTCTCCAGGCTACTATAAACAATGGAAAAGCAGGAAGAAGTTACATTGAAAATATTCTATGGGGAGCACTTGTCCTTATAACAATGTTCATGAACATCCACTGGTAACCTTAACTTAGGCATATGAGTGTCCATAGCATAGCCTGGATGTCATGGGCCTTAAGACAAGCAAGGAAACTAGGCCCCTGGATCTGTATTAAAACACTGATCTAAATGAGGTGCAGTGAGCACATCACCCCATACGACCCTGGTAATGCACACCTGCTGCACTGATGGCTGCACCTCCGCTTACAGATCTTCAAGTACTGTATTCTACCTATCTGTCCTTCTTGCGTCCCTGTCGCCAAACCTGGCTCCTCTCGTCTCATTCAACCGTATGACACTCTCCTCACCATTCTATTTCCTGTCTCTACCCCTCGCCAGTCTCTTGCTCACTCAAATGTCCTTCCTTTCTTCTCTCCCGACATCCTTATTTCTGCCCATTTTTTAGTATCATCTCCTGTCTCTTTCTCACACATTTTTTTTGTTCATTATTCTCTACTCCCTCTGTATCACTCTCCCTCCAAAGAGTTAAGTCTGGGCCCCAGTTATGCTCTATGTTAAAAAAAAACATCTTGGCAGACAGCCTGAAAAATAACTTTAGCTTATGCAGGGCAGACTGGCCTCTTTCCCACCTCGGGTACCCAGGACCACTTCACTGACTCCATCAATGGTAGCATTGCCCGTGATGAGTGATATTCACATCAGTGTGAAATTTCTGAATGTGAAAGGTGATCACAGCAATGGCTGCCCATTAATGTTCACAAACATTTTCCTTAATAAATACCATACCTACATGAAGAGATTCTATTGCCTACCTTCACTTGTACGTGCAGGTAAGAAGGCAGCTCGCCTGGATGCACCAGAGCACCTCTAGGCTTTAGAGTCCCTCAGACTGCACCCAAAAATGAATAGTGTGTGGGGCTTCAACGGATGAAGGAGGGAATAAATTGCAGTGATAATTGCACAGGGATGTTAGGGACTCAAGTCATTACATTTCTTCATTTTGGATCATTCAAACTGAAACCAGTAGTTTTGATACTTATGAACTCTGTATAGTTAATTGAAATATGCAGAGTTCATTATAATTCAACGAAGACATCAGGAATTAAATAATTGGGCTTATTTGGTGTGAATCTTAGGAAGACACATTTACAAAATCTAAGTACTATACAGGCAGACATCAGAGGTCTGCCCCCATTTGTGGGAGATAAGTGGGGCCGTTTGAAGGTGGGTCACAGATGATTGTTACAATAAAGGAACACGCAACGGTGTATTTAAAGCCACATTGGATGATTTTATATTGTGTGTTTTCGTATTCTTTTTGGTATTGTTAACCCCGTTTAAGGCGTGACACTGAAAAAAACACTCTTCCTTATCTCTCTATTTACAGTGAACGAGGAAGCCAGTCATTCGAATGATGATATATATGAGGTAGTGGCGCTTGGTACTGGTGACACCTCCTTTCCTGGTTGTGTTGTGTTCAATGGTCTGCTGTTGCATGACACTCACTCCTTAGTGGTTGCCCGCCGGGCGCTCCAGAGGTATATCTTTAAAAGTCTGATGTGAGACCAAATAGAACATTGAAAGCCCACTGTTCGACAAACTGATTTAATGGCAGCTTTACAAAGTGTTATTGCCTTAAAAATGTCTACAAGTTCTAATTGTCCATATTTCTATTTCAGAAATGTTCACACAATAATTTAAAAACGTGTGGTGGGCTGGATAGACTCTTTGATTCTACTGTAATGCAATTTTATTGGAATATCTCGTGCATTTTGTCAGTGATGGTGTTAGAAATGGGGTTCTCTAATTGGCAATGGTATACACCTTTGTCCAAATAAGTACCCTTGCTTCTAGTCAGGGAAAGGGGGATACACTCCTGAATAACCCTTTCTTACCCCCTTGGTGGCTTGGCACAAGCAGACAGGCTTATCTGAGAGGCAGTGTGTAAAGCATTTGTGAACACATACAGTAATACAGTGAAAACACTACAAATAGACACCACAACAGTTTAGAAAAATAAGTAATCTTTACTAGACTTAACACAAGACCAAACAACAAAAATCCACAATACTGTAATAAAAATATGACTTTGAATGGTAGAAATAGCTTAGTTCAATGTAGATGGTAAAAGCGTCACTTTACTTTCAAAGTACCTTGGTGGCGTCACGCAAAAAACAAACAAAAGGGTCGCAGGGAATGTGATGCGTCAGTTCCTTACTTCAGGGAAGGTGATGCGTTGATTCCTTACTGCAGCGCAGGGGAGGTGATGCGTTGGTTCCTTACCGGAGAGGAGGTGATGCGTCAGTTTCTTACTGTGATCCGGTGCGATGCGACAAGATGACGCCTCGATGCGATGCAATGATCCGGTACGATGTGACAAAATGGCATCTTTGATGCGATACGACAACGTGGACACGATGCTTGCACGCCAGACGGCCCTGCGGCAAAATCGATGATCTTTGGAGCAGCGACCGGCCCTGCAATACGGTTCTCCGGTGATGCGACGGTGACCTCTGCGGTGGCAGCACACTTCTCCGCTGATGCTACACGCTTCGTTTGCTATGCGACGGCGAACAGTTGCAGCGATGGCATGCTTCTTCGGCGATGCAATGGCAACTGTTGCGGCGGCGATACACTTCCCTTCATTGCGTCGCGCTCCCAGCGACAAACAGTCTCTAGAGGTCCTAAACAGCTGCAGGCACCTCTCTGTAAGTTAGAATTTCAGGGGAAATTCAGGGGGAGCTGATGGTGAAGTCTGTGTGTCCCTGAGACTTCAGACGGGAGGCAAGCTCAGTTCAAGCTCTTGGAGATCAGATCTTCCTCAAGATGACAAAGCAAACAGCAAAGTCCTTTTCTCCTTTCCTTGGCAATAAGTAACCACTGCAGGCCAACCCCAGACAGCAAACAGCTCAGGGGCAGTAATCCTCCTTCAGCTTCTCCGGTTTCTTCTCCTTGGCAAAGGTTCCTCTTGATTTCCCAGAAGTGATCTAAAATTATTCACACAAACCCTTTGTCTCTGAAGGCAGAGAGTATCTGTACCTAGTCCAAACTAGTTCTGTCCTCTTGGGTGCAGCTTCCTGGCAGGAGGTGGAGACAGAATTGTTTGAGAGCAGACCTGGCCCAGGTAGCCGAAAGGAAATCTCCTCCCCCCTACTCTCTAGTCAATGCATGTTGTATTCAGCCCAGCCCTTACCCATCAGACTACTAGAGCCAAGGCCCTCTCCAGCCTCCTGTCACTGACAAGCCAGACAGGGAATACACAATCATAGCAAAGGCATGCTGGATGGTTAGGCAAGAAAATACCTACTTTCTAAAAGTGGTATTTTCAAACACAATGTAAAAATCACCATCACTAAAAGATGTGTCTTAACATTCTGCGTTCAGGCATACTAAACTCGAATTTCTACCTAGTTCCCTGGGTCAGTTAGGATTATAAGATGTTCTAATCAAACTACCCATTCATGCCTATGGGAACAGGTAGCCTTGCAATAGTGAAAAACGAAATTGGCTGTAATTCACTATCAGAACATGCCAAATACATCGGGGCATGTCCTACCTTCTACATACAATGCACCCTGCCCTTGGGCCTACCTCAGGGGTGACTAATAGGTAGAAAAGGGAAGGTTTTAACTGGCAAGTGGGTGCACTTGCCAAGTTGACATGGCAGTCCCAGACTGCACACAGGCTCTGCAATGGCAGGCCTGAGCCACATTTTACAAGCTGCTTCTGTAGGTGGCACATTCAGTGCTGCAAGCCCATCAGCGGTACAAAAGGGGGTGGTGAGAAACGGGGTGGTGATGGACGGAGCATCTGAACCAATCAAACACTCACACCCAGTCAACAGATCTGGGTTTAATCCATCACCGTACTTTAGCCCACTCTGCCACCCCAGTTCAGACATGGCCATATGCAAATCAGTCTGACCCTGTGCCTCCTGGGAACAGCCCAGCCCGAACTGCCAAGCCATGCCTTCCCTGGACCGGAAACAAGCTTCCTAGGACCGGTTTCTGGCTTTACAGCCGTCTTCAGCCAGGATTGCTTGAATCCAGTGGCAAGCATTTGATTTACAGGCCCTAGGCACACATGGTGCACTGCACTAGGGTCTGACAAGTAAATTAGATAACTAATCATGGAATCACTAATCCATTACTTCATTTTACAATAGGGAGCACTTGCACTTTGGCACTGATCAGCAGTGGCATGGTGCCCAAAGCATCTAGACCAACAAAAACAGATGAGGCTACAGCAAAAAGTGCCAGGGAGTCTCACGCCAATGATGCCAAGTCTAACAGATGGCTTTTTGAAATTACCTCACTGAAGTAAAAACAAACTGCAGCAGTATTATTTAAGGTCCGGATTTGTTTAAAAAAGAAAAGAAGAAACAGGTACAGACCTATCTTAGTTGCAACACATTTTAACTGTATTCTCCCTTGATATGCCAAGGATATAGCACTGATATCCCAGCCACAGCCTCGTGGTATTGTAACAGTACAGCTATCACTTACCCATTAGTCATCATATTCCAAAGTACAACTTATATATTGTGTTACTGCCTTGATCCTCGTCTCAGGTATCCTCTCCTCTTGGGTTTCCACCTCTCTGCCTGTCACCTTTCAATTTGTGTAGAGTATGATCTGAGCCCTGTGCTTCAGCTGCTCTTGTGCACCTTCTGCTCAATGCCTTGGCCAGGTCAGCCTATTCTGAACTCTTCCTGGGTTATCAAGCCAGATACCCGAAACTGAGCACTGATAAATGTAATATATTGTTAATGAAGGAATCTTAGCTAAATGAGAGTTAAGAAGCACAAGAACCATGCCACATACTTGGGCTAGAATTAAACAATGTACAGGCTTAAGTTATTTTTCGAGTTTGGCCCCTCTTTGAGACTCTCCAGGGGCTCCAGACTGCCTAAAAGATAAATTAGCTATACCATTAAAGAATGCGGGAATTAAAATATGGAGGGACCTGACCTTAGATGATTCTCTTAAACCATGGATATTACTGTATAACACACTAGAGGGGGACCTGTCTAGATTCAAATATCTTCAGCTTCAGAGTTGGTCCCAGTGACTTAAAAAGCCAATAGGTATAGGAAATACCTTAGAAGAACAGTTAGTCTCCAGGCCATCAGGAAGGAAGCAAGTCTCTTTTTGGGCTATAGAAAGTGCTATTGATGGCGACTTTAAATTAGCCGTAGAACAATGGGGACTCCATATGCCAAATACACAACTGGAAAATCTCTGGCAAACTTTCTTTAATCCCCTTTATAAGACTGTGAAACCAGCATGGCTTAAGAGAAATCATTATTTCACGACCCATAGGGCTTATCTATCCCCAGCACGATTATCAAAAATAGCCAGGGGTCCTGAGGTCAGATGTAAGAAATGTGGTTCGAGGAATGCTTCAGACATCCACATGTTCAAGGACTGCTCAATGATAAATGAATTTTGGGGGAAAGTGGGGGATACTATAACAGATATTCTAGGATTCCCTGTTCAAATCTTCCTCCCTTTGGTTATTTTTGGTATAGGTAGTGAAATAACATGGCCCATTAGGGGTTTTCTATTCTATGCAATATTACTGGGAGGAGGGAAATCTGTAAGAAATGGGTAGAAGTTGTGCCCCCCACCCACACAGAATGGTTGTCTTCTCTATATAAAATATTAAAGATCGACTTGGCCAGATTACAAAGAAACAACAACAAAAAAAGCAATATGGGAATGTTTTGTTAAGTGGACTCAGACATGCTAAATGTTTATCTCCTTCATAACAACTTTAGGAGCCCTATGATTAAGCCTCATGGATGCTCTTCGACTGTGTTGGGCCTTTTTTCTACCTGGCCAACATAAACAGTCACTGGTCAGAAGCTATCAGAAAAGAGCAGGACTATTCCCCATTTTCCAAATGGGGGTAACAGTGACCTCATGTAGGTTTGTCGGTAGGCGGTTGCCTTCCCCCGATCCGATCTTGAAGCCTACGTCTCCCAAAAAACGAGAAACGTCTGCAGACATCCTACTGTTGGGTCAACTAAGGTCTGAGGCAAATGAGGATAAAAAAAAAGAAGAAGAAAAAAAAAGACCTATGCCACAGTTAGCATTGAAAAAGCAGTAATTGTCTTGAAAATTTGCCGGCAAAGGGCTCATTTTTAGATATTAATTATAATAAATGATGCACTCCATCAATGTTATGAGTAACAAAACATAATGAATTGAGAAACAGTGGTTTTATTTAAGAATAATACATACAGAAACATTGGATTCATTTTGCAACATAAGAATCGTAATAGCAAGGGGCAGAAAAGTCATAGTAGTCGTGCCCATGTGACGTGTGCTCCTCCTTAGAATCAGTGCCATTGCGATCTGTTGTGGGAAATAACACTTTACACAAAAGCAGAGTCTTGAGAGCAGCCTGAAGAACTCAAAAAGGAGACCGGAGATCCTCATCCCATGTGTGGATAATGTGTTAAGTGAGATCCAAACCACCCCACTTTGTTCCAGCACCAAGTTCTTCTGATCAAGGAAGGAACTTCTCAGCAGATTACTCGAACTGCTGGGAAACCAAGGCTGGTGTTTGCCTTGGCAGTAAATCTTCCAGAGATGTCATAACTTGAACTCTCTACTGTCTGCTGCAACAGCTAAGGGTCTGCTGGGTGCCTATAAGCCTACCTTCTCAGAGAGAGGAGTGTTGCTGGCCCTTCAGGAGGAGACACACAGCGTATTCCTAATGTGTGGAGCACCTAGAGAAAGCATTCTGTATCACAGCAAAAGCAGTAGCTACCTGCATTGAGGAGGTTGCGCATTCTGTCTGCGTAGCTCCTGCCCCAAAGACTTCACTAAATCAAGCCTGGACGTGTCTGCTGTGCGTCACGGCGGCTGTGAACTTGTCCTGCTGATGCCTCCAAAAATCCAAGAAAACACATTGCCGTGTGTGAGTCTGATCGGCCTGGGCGGTAAGAACTTCACTTCACCACTGTAAGCCTTATCAGCCTGGGAGGCTTTATACCTGCACATCACCACTTTGAACCTTTTCCACCTGCAAGGCAGGAACTTGTTAAGAGGCCATGCGGTGACTGCAGGACTTGGTATGATGCATTGACTCAGCCACGTAATCCTCAAATAGAGGCTACCTAGAAGACAAAAGGCCAAGGCTCGTCCTGTCTCACTACCTGACATTTGAGAACAAGCGTGCAGACTTCAGGTACAAGCAGTTTACTTTGTTACATGGAGCTCTCTTCTCTGCTCCACATGTTTCAACTCGAGCTTCTGCTAAGCTGGTCTAGCGATAGGGAAGGCTGCTAGTCCAAACCTTGCCATCGGCATCCACATGCAATATGGCAAAGCTATGCTGTTTCAGGCACCTATGTTTTAAAAGTGCTTTACATTTACTCTGGTATTATCTAATAATGACTCTTATTCATATTTTTAAAAGGGCTCCAGAAATATGATATTAGGAGTTACTTTGTTTAGTAACTTTATTGTACGTACTATATATTCACTACTCTACTTTTAGTTTAAGTTGTGTAAATAATAAAATAGCAGCTAAAGGTGTAAGTGGTCTGTCTTGTCAAGTGTTTGTGTACTGACAGTGAAAAAGGGCTTTCCTGACATGTTATAATGTTGGCATCGTTTTTAAATTAAAATTCTTGTCTCCAAAAACTAATTTGTGACTAAATTTGACTGGTTTTGCAGATTTCTATACAAACACCTAATGCTCTTCTATTCTGGAAATCCTCTTGCATTGGAAAAGTCCATCTTTTGCCGTTCAAAGGAAAATGACATCCTAGAATTGAAACCATGTATATTGTTTCACCTGTATCTTAGACAGGTGCCTACAGGAGCTGCAGAGAATTTCCAGTAAGTCTAATTAGTCCTTGATGGTTACATGCTCCTACCTTGTGTAAGTTATGGTGTACCTGTACTCCTAAAATATTCTTTTTAGTGTTTCTGCAAACAGTACCCTTTTTTTTTCCCCCACTGGTCACCAGTTGACATGCAAGTGTGTGCATGAAGGAGGGGCCCTGTGCTGTTCATTTAGAAGTTTGCCAGACCTCCGATGAATCTCGATTTGTAGTCAACTAGTAAAGAGTGAGGCGAGATATAGTGTGGGATTTGGCTCTGTTAGACCACACCTTCTGAAGTCCTGTAAATACCAGTGTGAAGAATAGATACCTCTTAACCTTACCTTAACTGCTCCCTTTTCCATCCACATTCACCTGCAGGGCTTTGGAGGTTCTCTGCTTAAAGATGGATCAAGTATAATGTAGTCTAGAAATGGAGAGAGGCAAGAGGAACAGGCTGTGGGGGGACAGACCATTCTAGGAGTGCCCAAATAGTCCTCCTCCATATGCCACAAATTTCAGAAAATCATGCTGGAAAAACAGATGGTAACGTTCCACGTGTTCATAATTCTGCAAAGACTGTGCGCTTTGCAAAACTTGGCTTGGAGTTGCACTTTGATCAGTTGATGCCTACAGTTAGCAAGTGTGCATGAAAAACGTGGTGTAACACATCAAAAAGCTGAGTGGAGAAGGAATAGCAGTGAACTACTCTTACAGATACAGGAACTAGTGAAATATTTTTTTTCTTGCGGTGCTTTACAAGAAGCAAAGCTGACTTTTGTTAATTAAGTAGTTGGCCAAAGGGGAGCCTTCTTTCACGAATCGCTGGTTGTGAGTGGGCCACTCAGGATGAGCCAGTAGGTGATATGGTTGACTTTATAAAATTCACAAGAGGAACTGTTCTGGTGGGTATGGTAAGCTCACACCCCAGTTTAGTGGCACACTCTTTTTTGGGTACGTTTCGGCCTTCATATTCTGTGTCATTGTGGTTACAGGCTCTTCTACTGGTTAGGGTGTACCAGTGGCTGAGCTTGATTGAGTCTCTTCTCAGTTTATTATATGGGTCCTGCCATTTGAGATTCCTGTTCCTGATATTCTGTGCTTGTGTGGACTGTACTAGCAGTTGATGGAATGGACTCCCTTCAAGTTATGTCCTGGGTGTTGTGCTAAATTTCCACGCACCAACTTGCACGAAGTGTGCAACCTCGGCTTGTCCCCGGAACACGACTAGAAACACTGCGACGTGTTTTGATTGAAGAAGACACTTTGTGACCGTCAGGCTTGACGTCACGAGATGCAACAACAAAGCGGCTCCACACTGTACATATGAGGAGGAAGAACCTATCGCCTTATACGAAGTCGACTCTGACATGGAAGAAGAGGAGCATGTTACTCCGGGTCAGTGTACCGTGAGTAAAGATACCCTTTTGCCCCCTCGCCAACATAAAACAAAGGCACTGGTCCCTCCTCTGCCCTCGGGCCAAAGTTGGCACCGACAAAGTTTCCGACGCCCTGCCCTCGGGCCCGGCTCAGAAAGAGAAGCTTTCCGGCTCGAGCTCAAATCGACCCCACTCCGGCACCGACCCAACACCTTTGGCATTGAAACCCAAATCCAAACATATGGTGGTCACAATACCGTTGTTGCCGAAGATTCCACCGCAACCTTCCACACCGCAACCTTCCACACCGCAACCTTCCACACCGCAACCTTCCACACCGCAACCTTCCACACCGCAACCTTCCACACCGCAACCTTCCACACCGCAACCTTCCACACCGCAACCTTCCACACCGCAACCTTCCACACTGCAGCCTTCCACACTGCAGCCTTCCACACTGCAGCCTTCCACACTGCAGCCTTCCACACTGCAGCCTTCCACACTGCAGCCTTCCACACTGCAGCCTTCCACACTGCAGCCTTCCACACTGCAGCCTTCCACACTGCAGCCTTCCACACTGCAGCCTTCCACACTGCAGCCTTCCACACTGCAGCCTTCCACACTGCAGCCTTCCACACTGCAGCCTTCCACACTGCAGCCTTCCACACCGCAGCCTTCCACACCGCAGCCTTCCACACCGCAGCCTTCCACACCGCAGCCTTCCACACCGCAGCCTTCCACACCGCAGCCTTCCACACCGCAGCCTTCCACACCGCAGCCTTCCACACCGCAGCCTTCCACACCGCAGCCTTCCACACTGCAGCCTTCCACACTGCAGCCTTCCACACTGCAGCCTTCCACACTGCAGCCTTCCACACTGCAGCCTTCCACACTGCAGCCTTCCACACTGCAGCCTTCCACACTGCAGCCTTCCACACTGCAGCCTTCCACACTGCAGCCTTCCACACCGCAGCCTTCCACACCGCAGCCTTCCACACCGCAGCCTTCCACACCGCAGCCTTCCACACCGCAGCCTTCCACACCGCAGCCTTCCACACCGCAGCCTTCTACGCCAAAACCGGCAACAAAAGAAAAAGACACTTCATCTAAAGAGCCTCAGACCGATGCCCCGCCATCAGATCCGAAGCAGAAAAAAACTTGTGATGAGCCCTGAAACAGGACATATTCATACCACTCGTCCAAAAACTGAAGATTGACCTACCAGAGGACTACCATATTCCTCCTAAAAAGAAGAGGGTGGGTACTAACTCTTCTGCTCCTTACATTCCACCTCCTTCTCCCACTGATCCCAATTTGATTATATCACCATCAAACTTCCCATCACTTTCACCTTACCCACAGGGCGACGGGGATGGGGGACGAACATCAGGATAGGCCATAAGACACCGACCCTTGGGAAAATTACCATACTGACCCAAATACAGACAATCACCCTGATTTTAATTCCTCCAGACCCTCCCACCTGATGATAATATTGGGTACATTGAGCTCCTTAACAGGGCTGCTCAATATCATGGGGTGGAGCTCTATAGAGAGCCTGTAGAAGAGGATTTCCTCTTTGAAACTCTTACTTCTCAAAGAGACACTCATACCTTACCAATGCTAAAAGGCATGTTAAATCTCACAAATGAGGTACTTAAAGATCCTGTACAGGCAAGAATAGTTACACCTAGGGTAGACAAAAAATATAAACTTTCACCCACCGACCCGGTTTACATTAGAGGCCAGCTGCCCTTGGACTCTCTTCTAGTCTCCAACGCTCGCAAGAGAGACAACTCTCAAACCACAGGTGAGGCTCCTCCTCCTGATAAGGAGTCTAAGCTTATTGATGCCTCAGGCAAAAGAGTGGCTTCACAGGCAGTAAATCATTGGCGTATTACCAACGCTCAAGCTCTACTTGCTCGTTATGATAGGGCTCACAGCAGCACGTGCAGTATTCTCTTATGTAAGCATGCTTGGCTGAAAATATCAGGCTTAAAGCCAGAGGTGCAAACCTCCATCCTCAACCAACCACTCAATAAGGAGCATCTTTTTAAGCCAGCGGTTGATAACTCGCTGGAAAAAATGAAAAAGACACGGAGGTCGCAAAGTCCTTGGGTATGTTGCAGTTACCCGCCACTAGGGTTTTCTTTTGCCGCTCCTTTTACAGTGGTGGTTCCAAAACTGTATCCACCGAAAATCCCTCTTACAAGGGCAACAACCAATCTCCTTCAAGAGGTTATTTCAGAGGAGGTTTTAGAGGAAAGAACAGTAAGGGAAGAGGCAGGGGCAACTCCACACGCTCTTCTCCCACAAACAAACAGTGACTTCTTCCGCTACCGCGGATCTTTCTACCCCTGTCGGGGGACTTCTCTCTCGATTCCTACCTGTCTGGAATTCAATCACCTCAGATAAGTGGGTACTACAAATTATCCAATATGGTTACTGCCTGGCGCTTACAGACTCCCCCAAATATTCTTCCAAGATCACATGCAATGTCACCAGAGCATCTTACCCTTCTAAGGCAAGAGGCTCTTTCTCTCTTGGGCAAACACGCTATATGGCTAGTCCCATTACAATACCAAGGGACCAGGGTATACTCCCTGTACTTTTTAATTCCCAAAAAGGACGGCTCTCTCAGGCCTACACTAGACCTCAGAGAACTAAATCTGTACATTCAGTCCAACCACTTTCATATGTCACACTCCAACAGGTGCTCCCACTCCTTCAGCAAGGCAATTTTTTGTCAACTTTAGACCTAAAGGACTCCTACTTCCCTATTTCCATTCACCTTGCTCACCGGAAATTCCTCAGATTTGTGGTGGACAGCCAATATTATAAATTCAAAGTTCTCCCATTTGGAGTAACTATCACACCCAGGGTTTTTACAAAATGCCTGGCAGTAGTTGTGACTCATCTAAGAAGACAGCACATTCACGTCTTCCCTTACTTAGACGACTGGCTAATAAAAGCCAGATCACAGAAATTCTGCCTACACCACACTCAAAAAACAGTCCCACTGCTTCATGACCTTGGGTTCACTGTAAACCTTTCCAAGTCTCATCTCCAACCTTCCAGCACACATGTATCCAGGAGCTACAATAGATGCACAAAGAGCTCAAGCATGTCCCAACCCGAGGGAGGAGCATCGCGAGCATCCGAGATGGCCGCGTGAGCACAGAGCTCCCGAGACCCTCGCCGCCCTTCGCATATATCCTGAAAAATATCCTGAATTCGAATATGGGCTTTTGAAGACTAACTTTGGCTGACATTACTACTCTTTCGAAAATTTAATTTGGACTTTGGGAACCGCAGCTACGTCGATCTGAACTTTTGCGGCCCACCCCAGGATGGGACCGGGGGCTCTACTAGCCAGGACGCCGTGAAGTAGTTGAACAACAACGGCTAGAGGGGTTCTCTCCCTGGCAGCCTCTGTTCGACTTTCGGTTTTGCTTTCTGAGTTTGGGCCTTATCTGATCGTGAGGCGGCTCAGATTTACCCTAGATCCGGCTTGGCTCTGCCTCTCCCCGTGTGCCGACGTCTGTACGTGCCTCGTATCGAACTGGGTCGGCATTTACGCCACTTCGGCCCACTTTTGAAAACCTGTGGCCTCGTTTTATACGGCCATTTTCACCAGGTCTCGCGGGCCCCTCCGGGGCACTTTTTCTAATATGGCCACCAGACCCGACAATGAGAAGCGGAAAACTAAGACGCCTCTCCGAGGGGGACCGACCCAAACCAACGTTATGGATCGTTACACTCAGCCCAAGGGATCCCCGGGTGGTACCAGCCGCACCCCTGAAGACCCCAAGGATGACCCAGCCGCTCCTTCCGAATTGACCCTCCAGGATGTTATGAGCGCCATTGCCAGCATGAAGGCTTCCATGGGTCAGCAGTACGAGGCCCTTGCTCTAAAGATCGACACTGTGGCCGCCGATGTTACCTTGATCAGAGCTGACTTGGCGAAAACCAATGAAAAGGTCAAGTCGTTGGATTTAAAGACCTCCAGCCTTATTACCGATGTCTCAGACATACAGACTGAAGTCGGTAATCTGCGCTCTTCCAACGACCTTATGGCTCACTGACTTGAGGATTTCGAAAACAGGGCCCGGCGCAATAACGTACGCATTATTGGTGTCCCTGAAAACCCCGAAAACTCTGCAACTGATCTCCTGGTGGAAGACCTTGTTTTGAATCATCTCGCCCCCACTGGACTCAGCAAATTCTTTGCAGTTGAGCGTCCCCACCGAGTTCCGGGTGGGAAGCCGAAGCCGGGTGCCCCCCCCCACCCCCCCGAGACCTATCATTGCCAGACTCTTCCACTTCAGAGACAGAGATGCTATCCTGCGGGCCTCACGGGTGGGCGGCCCCGTAAAGTTCGAAAACACATCAGTGAACTTTTACCCGGACTTTACCCAGCTTGTTCAAAGGCGGAGGATGGGGTTTCAGGGAGTGAAGCGAAGACTGCGAGATGTAGGCCTCAAATATGCCATGCTGTTTCCGACGAGACTTCGAGTCGAATATGAGGACCGGACATTTTTCTTCGACCGTCCAGAAAATGTCAGTGACTGGCTGGATTCTTTGCCTAAAAGGGATGATCGAACTGAGCACCCTGGTGGTGCCGAGGGTGGTGTACCGGACCAAGAGTGACGCTGTGGTTCCCGATGTCTGAACACTTCAATTGTCTCACAGCTGAGTTCAATGATTTCCGTCCTGTTATGTTTCATTGGAGATTGGCCCGAGGGTGGCGGGGGGAAATTAGACTCTTCCCTCCTCCGGGTTTTTTTGTGTAGATTAGTTTAATGTCAGGGCGACAGGCACACTGCAAGTTGGGATGGCTTTTGAGTCGTACGCAGGGGTGCAGGGTGGGGGGTGCTGTAACGGGTTCCAGTTGGGGGGTGGAGGGGGGGTGTTTGTGTGTTTGTTATTTTTCACAAGGCAACGTATTATTTTCTCTTTTGATCCGATCATTGTGTCCCGTGTGGGGTGGGCTCTGCATTCCTTACCGGGATGGGGGGTAGTGGGTTGAGGCTATTGTCTTGGAATGTCAACAGGTTGGGGATAGGATAAAGCGGGGGGTCGTGCTACAGTTCCTGCGACGTCTTTCCCCCGATGTCGTCCTTCTACAAGAAACACATCTAATTGGTAATGCATGTCAAGCCATGAGTAGACGAGGGTACCGCCTTGTCGCACACTCCAGATTCACCTCCGGCTCTAGGGGTGTGGGCATTTTTGTTCGGTCCTCTCTCCCATTAGAAATAGACGAGGTAATTCTTGACGACAGAGGGCGCTATGCCGCTCTCACTGGTAGATGGGAGGGGAAGACACTCTCGCTGATCACAGTATATGTTCCCCCGGGTCTGGAGACTTCCACCTTCACTGACATTGGACGGGTGGTTTTGGGGCTTCCAGACGGTCTCCTTATTATGGGTGGAGACTTTAATTCGGTTATCTCCGGCACTTTGGATCGCTACCCTCCCAGGGACTTAGCTAAGTCTCAGTCATGGCTGAGTGGGTTATTGGATACTTTTGGTCTGATAGACTGTTGGAGGTTAGTGCATCCAGTGCAGTCACAATATACTTTCCACTATGGGGTCCATGGGAGTCTTTCCAGGCTTGACTACGTGCTGATGCCAGCAGCCCAATCCTCCTTGATTAGAGAAATCAGACACCTACCCCGGGGCATTTCGGACCATTCCCCTCTGTGGCTTTGCATGGAAACCGGGGTGTGTAGTGAGGGACGGGTAGCTCCCATAAACCCCTGGTATCTTCGAAATCCCATAATCTGCTCCGAGTTGGTAAAATCCATTGATCATTACTTTCTTGATAATGTGGGTTCTGTGTCATTGTGGGAGGCTTTCAAGACTGTTATACATGGTCATTCTTTGTCGCTAATTGCTGGTGCTAAGAAAGACAAATATGAGGAATTGGTTCGTCTTGAGACAGACATAACTGAGTTGGAGAGTGACCTCGAGGCAGGTGTAACTCGTGCTAAACTCCACTCCCTCAGCCTGAAACAGCTGGATTATAGAGCCCTGGTGACCGACGCCGCTAAAGTAATGAACAGAGAGCAACATTGCAGATTGTATGATGTGGGTGACAAGGCTGGTAAATTTATTGCCTGGCTTGACAAGAAAGAAAGAGCGAATCGTGTTGTCCCTGTGATTGAGAAGCCGGATGGAGTGTGTGTGACGGACCCAGCTGAGATTGTCGAATGTTTTGTGGACCATTTTCGAAAGGTTTATTCTTCTGTCTGTGGTAGGGATGAGGAAGACTCTCGTTTGTTGCTGCGTGACATTGCACTGCCCTGCCTATCCGAGGCTGATAGAGACCTAATGGATGCACCACTCTTGGCAGACGAAGTTGCCGTCGCCATCCGTTCCCTTCGTTCTGGTAAGGCTATGGGTCCCAACGGTCTGCCCATTGAACTGTACAAATTGCGACCTGACAAAATGGCGCCTTATCTTAGGGATATGTTCCTGGAGTCGCTAGACTCTGGCTCCCTCCCTAGTGATCAGCGGCTTGCTACGATAGTGGTCATCCATAAGGAGGGGAAGCCGCGGGACTGTTATGCTTCCTATAAGCCCATTTCACTCTTAAACGCTGAACCCAAAATTTTAGCCAAATTGTTAGCTAACCGGTTGATCAAGGTAATCAGCGACTTGATCCACCCGGATCAATCCTGTTTCATCCCGCATCGTAATACTGCACTTAATCTTCGGCGTTTACATGGCGTTCTCGCGAGGGCGGAGTCTCTCCCTGAGCCGGCCATTTTGGCTTCCTTAGACGCCACGATGGCCTTCGATACAATAGAATAGCCGTATCTCTGGGCAGCTCTCGCGAAATTTGGATTTGGCCCGGTATTCATTGGTTGGGTGAAACTTCTATATGAGAAGCCTTTGGCTCATGTTGTAGTTAACGGCAGAGCTTTGTACTCTTTTACCCTCGTGCGTGGCACGCGGCAGGGCTGCCCGTTGTCCCCCCTGCTTTTTGCCCTCGCTCTTGAGCCGCTGGCTGCCTGGCTTCGTTGGGAGCCTTCGATAAAAGGTATCCGGTGGACCCCTGATTTGGAGGTTCGCTTTACGCGGATGATATCCTGTTGTACCTAACGTCCCCCCAAAAATCCCTCAACTTGCTTTTTGATGTTCTTACTTCTTTTGGCAAGAACTCAGGTCTCATTATCAACTGGACGAAATCCTGTGTCTATGTACTTTCAGGGGGTCTCCCTCCATTGCCTCGTAGATTCCCTATCCAGACATCTGAGACAGGTTTTAAGTATTTAGGGATCTACATATCCCTGGACCCCGCTGTTCGCTACGAACGCAATCTGCTTCCCCCTCTCCAGAGGCTGAAACTTGATGTTGCACGCTGGCGTAGGTTACCATTGTCCCCGCTCGGGCGCGCCGCCCTTTTCAAAATGATGTCACTGCCGCGATTTCTGTACGCACTCCAGAATTCTTTTGACGTCATTCCTTCTGGTTATTTTTTGTGAAGTGGAGAACCTTCAGAGACGGTTGGTTTGGGACGGGCGTGCACATATTGCCCTCTCCAAGCTCACGCTCCCTTGGTATGATGGAGGCATCGCGCTTCCAGATATCAAGCGTTATTATTGGGCCTCTCAGCTGAGTGCGATTAACCATGCAACTTACGCGCCCGGTTCTAACCCGGCATTTGAGATGGACAAATTCTTGCTACCGGGTGGGAACTACAACAGGGCGCTTTATTCTAAGGCAATTGGTAGGAAGCTGTCTGGACCTACTAAAATTGCTGTGCGGGTTTGGCACGATGCGAATGTGGCTTTGGGATGGAGAGACAGGCTGACTCGTGCAACCCCGTTGTACGCATCTGAAAGATTGGGATGTCTTTGCACAACGAAAGGCTTCGAGAAGTGGGACATGATTGGCATTAGCAGGGTGGGTGACCTTTGGTCCAAGGGGAACATTAAAACCTTTGAAGCATTGAATACGGAGTATGAGCTTAGCGATAGGGAATTTTTCAGATATCTGCAGGTTCGCCATGCCTTGACTTCGGTTTTTGCCGCGGGCACTGATATTCCCAAATCTTCTCCTCTTGAGGACTGTATACTGGATGGCCATGTGCCTGACAGCACGATCTCACTAATATATAAGAAGTTGATCAACAACCGGGCTGATCTGCTCATGCGTCTCAGGGAAGTTTGGATTAGTGACGGCTTGGAGCTGGATGACGAGGACTGGCAATCTGCGTTGTCCTCGCCCAAGGAGGTAGCTATACCTGCCCGTCTTCGGCTTGTCAAGCTTAAGATCCTCCACCGTATATATGTCACTGGTCCGCGTTTGTTTCGGATGGGTTATTCTCAGGATGGGTTGTGTAAGCGTGGCTGCGGTATGACTGGCACCTTCGTCCATATTATATGGGAATGCCCGGAGGTGGTTGCGTTTTGGACTCGTGTGCATGCAGTGATGGAGAGGGTTTCCGGGGTGCCGCTACAGCCTGAGGCCAGGCGCTGCCTGTTGAATGTGTGGGAACCGAATGACTATAATGCTGCTCAAACCCAGTGGGCGACCCTTGGGAACATGATAGCTAAGAGAGACATCGCACAGCTGTGGGACTCCCAGCGGTCGCCCATGGTATCGGTATGGAAGGAAAATATGGATTGGTGCATGTTTAGAGAGAAGACAGTTTATTTGCAATGGGGTAGGCCTAGAAAATGGAGCAAAGTCTGGTCCCAGTGGAATGCCTATCGTGGGAATATATGTACTCCCCCTCTTGATTTAAACTCAGACGTTTCCCTGTCTCCCTGAGCGACATCCCATTTATTGTTTATCGTATGTAACTATTGCATTGCTTCCCTGCTGACCCCCCCTATTCCTTGCTTCAAATGTATGATTTATAATGATTCACTCAGACTCATTCGGTACGGACGCATGATTGTAACTATTATGACTATTGCCTTGTTTTGTATTTTTGTTTATCAAATTTTTTTTAAAAAGCGTGTCCCAACCCACTCAGAATCCGCAACATGCAGACTAGCTCCAGTGTTCATGCAATTGCTTGGAATGCTGGTGTCTTGCATTTTAATAGTTCCTTATGCAAGACTTCAATCCGTCCCCTAAAGGAATGCTTGGCATGTCAGTGGAACCAGGTTCAATTTCAGCTATCCAATCTATTGTTGGTAGACAGCCGCACCTATCGCTCTCTGCAATGGTGGAACATACAAAACCTTTCCAAGGGGCCGCCATTCCTCGACAGATAGTGCTAACAGCAGACGCATCGCTCACTGGTTGGGGAGCTCTTGTACAAAAACTTACCATTCAGGGCATGTGGACTCTGCAACAGAAACAACTCCACACAAACCATCTGGAACTGCTGCCAATATTTCTAGCATTGAAAGCATTTCAACTTCATCTGGTAGGCAAAGCTGTCCTGATTCGTACAGACAATGACGGCAGCTCTACTAAAACAGGGGACACACACTCTCCAGCTCTCACAGCTAGCCCAGAGCATCTGGAGATGGGCCATACCTCACAAAGTATATCTCCTTGCAGAACACCTTCCAGGAGTGAACAATCAGATTATAGATCTGCTCAGTCGTCAACGAAAACAATTCCACCAATGGAAACTCCACCCTCAGGTCCCCCCTATTCTTTCAAATGCGGGGCTTTCCAGAGATAGATCTGTTCACCACCCACCTAAACGCAAAATGCCCAAACTTCGCATCCAGGTATCCACACCCATTGTCCAAAGGCAAGGCACTATGGATGAAATGGCCAGGGATATTTGCTTATGCTTTTCCACCTCTCCCGCTCATGCCATCAGTGGTTCGGAAGCTCAGACAATAGTCCCTGACACTAATACTAGTTGCTCCCTCATGGGCCTGTCAACCCTTGTTCACAACTCTTAGAGTTATCCGTAGTTCCTCACCAAAAACTACACCTTACTCCCAATCTCCTCACAGAACCATGGAGGGATAAGACATCCAGATCCCAGCCATCTCAACCTTCCGATCTGGCACCTGAAATCCTAGAGTTTGGCTATCTTCATCTTCTGCCAGACTGCATGAATATCATCAAAGAGCAACATGATTTGTTGCTGATTGATTTTGATACAACCTTTTCTGATTTGCAATTTAAATTTGATTTGCCTAATGGAGATTTTATCAAATTTGCGCAAATATTTGCTAAACTGAAAGCTAAAGACTCTATAATTTGTTTGTCAATAATTGAAATTATTGATGTAATGTTTAGAGTAAATACTAGAATAGGAACATTCTACAATATTCTTTTGAGTAAAACTCATGATGACCTCGAAAAAACTGAAACAAAATGGGCAGCTACAATAAATGATCCTAATGTTGATGTAGATAGAGTATTGGAGCTGAGCCACAATCTTTTCATGGCTAGTAATCTAAAAGCACAGTTTTTTAAAACCCTGTTGGACCTTTATTACACCCCGGACAAACTGTTCGCTTGGGGCAAAAGAGAGAATGACCTGTGTCCCAGATGTTCACAAGGACCCGCGACCCTTATACACATGTTTAGCAATTGTCCCGAGCTGATCCTAATTAAAAGTATGATCGCAGCCTTTTGGGAAGAGATATTTGGCCATAAATTACCTGAGTCTGATACCCTCTTTTTATTGGGACTTGATACCTCTCTAAAACTATCAAAAACCGAAGAAAGACTGCTATTTATTGGCATAGCTGTATTAAGATTAACTCTCTCTGCTTGCTGGAAAGAGCCCGACCCCCCCAGCTTTCAGATGTGGCTAGCCCGCTTTTTAGCGGTTCATAGTTATGGAGTGGCCATCTATGATACTAGAGGATATAAATCAAAGAAGCGGGGGGATGCAATTTGGTTGCTGATTACCAACTGGAAAGTAGGCTTAACTCCTGCGGTCGGGAGGTCTGATGCTAGTTAATACATTTATAATTGCTATTAATCTTATTGGATGAAACTGTATTGCAATGCCTCAATTAATGTTTAGTGTCTCGGAAGTAATTATGCTGTACCCTTAATGATTGCTCCATGATCCTTGTGTTATTCTTTTGTGATTTCTCTTTTCTTGATTTTATCTGTGCTGTTAATTTGTGTCACTGTTAATTTTTGGTTCTCTTATAATGTCTTTTGCTGATCCCTGATTAAAAAAAAAAAAAAAAAAGAACATCATCAAAGAGGCTAGGCGCAATACCACAAGAGCATGCTATGCGGCAAAGTGGAAGTGGTCTGTCATTTACTGTGACGACAATCAAATCAATCCACTCGACACTTCAATACAGATCATCATTTGTTATCTATTACATCTACAGCGCTCTAGCTTAGCGTACACATCCATACGCCTACATCTTGCTGCATGTCTGCAAACCAGACATCTGTCTCTCTTTATAGTGCCTGGTATTAACGCATTTATGGAAGGACTTAAGAGTCATTCCCCCCACACTTCCACCTGCTCCAGTGTGGAATCTCAACATCGTTCTTACAAGACTAATGGGTCCACCCTTTGAGCCATGGCACAAATGTGAACTATAATTTCTCACTTGGAAGGTAGCCTTCCTCCTAGCCATCACATCTCTGAGAAGAGTGGGTAAGCTTAAGGCGCTAACCACACAAGAACCATTTTTACAAATACGCCAAAACGAAGTGGTTCTGAGGACTAACCCCACATTTTTACATGCAGTAATTTCTGCCTTTCATATCAACCAATCTGTTGAGTTACCGTCGTTCTTCCCTCAGCCAGTTTCTGTAGCAGAATGTGCTCTTCACACATTAGATGTCAAAAAGCATTACTATACTACATTGAAAGGACAAAACCTTTCAGGAAGACCAAGCAACTTTTTGTTGCTTTTGCTCCGCCACATAAAGGCAATCCAAAATCAAAATCAGGTATTGCAAGGTGGATAGTTAAGTGCATTCAATTATGCTATGCAAAAGCAAAATGCACATTAACAATTTCCACTAGAGCGCACTCTACACGCAAAATGGGGGCTTCTGTGGCATTCTTAGGAAATATACCCATAGATGACATCTGCAAAGCTACAACATGGTCTACACACACATTCAGACTACTGCAACAGCTACCCACCGCTTTGGGAGATAACTGCTACATAGTCTATGCATAGCATATGATCTACAGCTCATATGCCTCGAACTTAAAATGCTACTTACCCAGTATGCATCTGTTCTTGGCAGATAGAGCTGTAGAGTCATATGCGCCCACCCGCCTCCCCGGGTACCTTTACATGTTGCAGTAACATCTTACTTGGATACAATATACATGAACATCTCTCTTTACTACTCTTACTAACTCCATTATCACCCTCTGCGGCAAAACAATCTAAGGATGGAGTTGATTCCCATGCGCACTATCACCAAAAGGAGGACTCTTCTACCTCGTGACTGGAAAGCCTTCTTCGAACAAAAACAAAGTGCAAACATCCGCACCCTACACTAGATGGCGATCTATGCATAGCATATAATTCTACAGCTCTATATACCAAGAACAGATGCATGGTGGGTAAGTAGCATTTTCCTTTCTATCACCAAAGAAAGTGTTTTTTTTTCTTTCCGGAAATCTCAAATATATGTTTGCTAAATTCCTATTAACAAATTTTCCCGATGCTCAATTCTATATTGAGTACAAATCAAAAAAAGGGGGAGGTAGAAGTTTTTTTATGTAGGATTCACTCTTACTTCCATGTTCTATAATGTCCTCAATCAAAGGAGAGTGAGCTCTACTGATCTGTAAGGATCTGGTTATACTCCATGTTTTTTTGAAACACTCAACCAATCTCTGCCATATGTAATCACCACTTTGGTATGTCGTTGGGCGGCGTCATCATTGGGTTTCGTACCTAGGTTCTCACTTCCCTAGGTGATTACTGCCTCCTCTTGAGGAAAAGTACTGGTGTGATCCATCTGGTGGTATCTAAAATCAAACTCCCTGTATTCCAAGGAATATCTTTATTGTGGGTGGAATATACAGGGGTAAGGCAAAAAAGAGAAGTTATCGACTTAAGAGTGTAAAGAAGATCTAACTAGGCTGAACCAAACAGTAAGACACCCATTGCACTTGAATAAGGTCCTGATGAAGGCCCAGAACCGTTCTTGAGTTTGGCCAAAACATGTTAACCACCTATGTATGATGTTATGGATAGTTAATACATCCAAAAACATCAGCACCTCTTTTTAGACTGTTTCTTAAGTTGTGACTTGTGGGCCTGAATAACTCTGGAGCTGTAAAGACTTCTGTAAAAAAAAAAGAATACCGAATTCCTACCGTCCCAAGCTTGAATGCAACAGGGGTAAGACACAGTTGTCACAGTCTTCAGATAGGGGGTGCTCACACCCAGCTGATCTGAAGTTCAACCTTATTTGGTATATCCATTTATAATCTATACTTTTCTTGTGTTGTATAGTATTGTGTAAACATACACGCACTCCACACCAAAATTAATTTGTCTTTCATCTGGACTGTGTTGTCATGCTTGCTGTTCTTACCTCTTCTATGTATAGTAGCCCTGGAAACCTGCGAGACATCAATCAAGCTCTTCATGTCCATGCCAAGGGAATTTTGAAGCCAGTCTCCTATTGCCGTCCTAGTCTGCTGGCTGCCCGGGTCTGCTGCATGTCTGGCAGTGACAAGCTGACTCGATGGAATATCCTGGGTGTGCAGGGTGCCCTCCTCAGCCTCTTCATCAAGCCGATATACATCACCAGCATTGTACTTGGTAAGACCCGGACCGGCTCTCATTGATAATTAAACTTAAATATTACAGTAGAGAAATGCCTGAGCTGAGGGAAATTGCATTTCTCAGGGTATAAGTTACAGGTAATAGGGTGACACTTGCACATACATTGCTTTGGTGTTTCGAAATCTTGGCGTTGTCAATATTGAGGCTGTACCTCCTATTTTGAAGAGAAATGGAATATGGCCTGAAAGATTATTTTATCATATGCATTTTAGGTTTGGTTTTTATGATTGTATATAAATAGAATTTACAAGTGTATATGGATACAAAAAGATTGTAATGTATTATGTAATTTCCAATATGGACATTTTTAAACAAAACAAATTATTAAAATTAGAATATATTCTGTACTTATTGCCTCTTCACTGTTCTTATATTGCATACTGTTCTGTTTTATTTTATTGTCTATCTTGAGTTTGCTATTCTAGATTGCCTAGGAGTGATATTTTTCAAACATATGGCCTGAAAGAACCATCTACTGACAGAGACATAGTAGATATTCATAGGCCACGTTTTGATTCCGGTGAGAAGTGATTTGGGCTATTTCTTAGATTAGAGTGAGTGTTGGGGATGAGAATTGAAAGATTTGAGAGGTGAGAGTTCAGATCTTCACCAGAATGCGCGTTTCAAAATATTTCAAAATGGAAACCTGCAAGTGAATTTAATCCCATAAATGTGTGCCACTTTTTCCTATGAAAGCCTGAATCCTGATATGTATTGCACTTCTGGACTATGCTTTTTTTTTATGGAATCCTCGTTGGTGTCCTAAAACATTGACTATCCTCACCTATAGGCAGGGTCCTGGAAAACTTGCACTTTTACAAAGATAAAGGCTGTCTTCTAATAAAAAATGTTGTTTGTCCACAAGCAACATTATCCAGGTGTTTTTATTTTTTACTTCAGAAGACAACTGTAACTAGAAAAAGTTAAACTGGAAATCTAGGAATGTGTGCCCTTTTTAAAAAGAACATCATTTCATATGGCTATAGTTTAAAATAGCTCTTCCTGTGAGTCAGCCAGTTGCATAATGACCTGTAATGCATCTGTGAAAGTTATAATTCAGTTACTTTCTACACTCCTGTATGCAGGATATCTTAGCATTGAGTGCTGCTCTTTTAAAGGCATTCCTCGAGGTCTGTCATTGTTTACCAATTTAGCTATTTTCTTTGAAAGATTTTTAAGTGCGGGTATTCAACCTTTGTTATACCCATAGATATCACAGCTTCACTTTTTTTTTTTAAACATATTTTATTGGCTTTTACATGTTACACATAACACTTGGCATTTTCGGTTTAATTATAGGATACATGCATATATTCTTTGTAACATACAGGTCCGTTTCATACATCATGCAGACTTCATTACTTTTCTATTCAAAGCTAGAATTTCCACAACAATCGGGCCCTGGATGCTCCTGAAATTCAAACCTCTGAGAAGAGTGATAACTTTGTATCATTAGAAACAGTCGTGTGCGCATAGATATGCGGGTACTTCCCAGAGAGGCACACTAGGAGTGGATCAAATGATTGACTCCTTTGTTTTAAACATAATTGTTCATTTTCATTATGATGGAAAATTCTTTCGTGATATTGTCATCATATCAACAAAGATTTTTTTCAGCAAAATCCACATATAATCATTAAGTGAAGACTCCGATGCATTTCGGGCGGGCTGCCCTTTGTCAAGGAGCGCTGAAAGAAGAGGAAACTAGCCTGAGTGGAATGTAAACGAGGGAAAGTGGTAAAGCATGCATTATTTGGGAGTGAGCGTGGGCTGTGGTCCGAGGGTGATGTGGCATTCCGGAGTGGGTGGTGAGTCGGAGTAACGAGTCGGGGTGACGAGGTTAGTAGCGGTCTAGTGAATCAAAAAAACGTGATGAATTAAACGAACAAGTGGTATTGTGGATGGGTCACAGGTCGGGGTGATGAGATTAACTAAGATCGTAACGTGGTGTGAGGATAGAAAAGTTAGAGTTAATACCCAAACGTGACAGGCTTAAAACGAGCGAGTGGTTTTGAGAGTGAAAAATATAGGCCGTGCTCAAATTACGTGTCTAAAATACAAACTTACTTCATGGTGGAGGCGTCGGTAGACGAGCGTTCGGTAGCTGAGTGGGTGGGTGTAGAATGAGGGAACCGGTGAACTCAGGTAGAGTAATGGTAGAACGTGAAAATGAAGGAAGGACTAACGTGATGTGTGAGGAGGAAACGTGGCAGCCATATTGAAAAAGTAAAAGAGAATGAGATATGAAAAAAGCGGAAAGAATGTAAGGAAAGGTTGAATAGAGGTGGATGAAGAACAATGCGAGATGTCAACCAATACATAATCAACGTTTATAGATAACTGAATTCGACGCGATCATTTAATCCATGCGGCTTCAAAGTTTGCAAAAGATAAATCCATTCTAGTTCTCTTTTGAGGAGAAGTTTGCGATTGTCTGTTCCTTTGTATCATTGACATTTGTTCTTCCCCCCTCGTACCAGGCAAGAGCTATACAGGGTCTCTATCCCTCCCTCCAGCAATAATAACCCTGGGTCATCGTATCCTTAGCCGTTCAGGGTATCGCCTTCATGGACTACTTTCAAGATCAGACAGTTCTTGTGGCACAGCTTCACTTTTAGTGAAATCTACCTGTTGTAGGAGCAGGACATTGACATACCATGTACACCCACCCCACCGTCACCCACACCCGCCTTACTAACAGAGCATATTTCAAATTAAAAATATCCAGAAGAGCCTGCGAATACAATTGGGGAACTAGGCTTCATGGCAGTCTGATACGCCTAAGAAGTTTACTTCCATTAGAAGCTGCTTGAGGGTCACAGACCTCCTATTCGCCTGGAGGATTGGTGGGCAGAGGAAGGGTAATACATAAAGGTTTTGCCACAAACGTTTATAGCCCCAGGATTGGGTTTAGCCAGACAAATGCTGCTTTTCCAAAACAGTTGATGAACACCAGCCTGATAGTTACTAGGAGCTTCTAGTATGCTTTTACTGGTATGATTACTGATCCACAAAATTCCTACCATACAGGATTCCCACACTTCCCCTGATAAGAACAGAACCCCACTTGTGTGGATGCACCCATCGCCTACGACTGGAACAGACAAAAACGGTGACATATAAAGTCAGGGTGGTCTTCGCACTGGCCATGGCTTAATCTGTTCTGGTCTTGGGTAATCCCCACCAGGAAGTCAGGAATACTGTATTTTAAATGTTTGGAAAGGAGCATATGCCCAGGCCAGGAGTGTGAATGGGGGAGGGGACTCCATGTATGGTATTCCTGGTGACTAATGGGTATATCCCTGCTTGGAGATCACCATCCGTCCCAACGCAGTGATCCGCTAGAGAGAGAAGTAGCTAAAAAGGTCCAACACTGCAAGTAACCCCTTTACCTCATTTTATGCCCCAAAGTCTAGCCAGTTAGGTGGATGGCCCAGAGTTCCAACCGTTCTCAGAGGCACACCTGTTAGAATGTAAACCAAATGTCTATCAGGCAATAGGGAATTCTTTAAGCTATTCTAATTTACTTCAGATTGACTCACTGTGACTGCCTTAATTCAAATGGGATTCTTTTCCACCTCGATACAGAAAATAGGTTAAGTCTGCACCATTCTGTATTAGAAGGCGGAGATATAATTTTTAGAATTAGAACTTCGCCGTGGCGTCACTCTATAGATCATTCTTTTAAGCTGTGCCAGTGAGAATGTGGAGCAAGCAATATCTTGACATTAAGGCTCTAAATGACGTAGAAGGTTGACTGCTGCTGTTTATAATGCTGAATCTCCAGCAAAATTATCAGAGGAGTGCTATTTTTTTCAAGAAAGCTTAAATTGTCAGTTTTCAATACGAATCACCCCGGAGCTTCTGGTACACCTTTTGGATCAATCTTTTTCATCTGCGCATTATGGAGAAGGTTAGTGATTATGCCAGTGACGAGGCTGACAGTCAGAACATATAATCACCAAACAAAATGCAAAAGATGCCTCCTTCGGAGCAGTGTTGTGTGAAATTCATGTAATTTACTTTTGTGTAATGACCCCAAATCTGTAAAAAAAAATAAAAAAAAATGCATAATAATTACGAGTAATTATACAAAATGTGCATTTGTTGTTAGATTTTAGCCAGAAATGTCAAC
Organism: Lissotriton helveticus; assembly: GCF_964261635.1. Taxonomy (NCBI): domain Eukaryota; kingdom Metazoa; phylum Chordata; class Amphibia; order Caudata; family Salamandridae; genus Lissotriton; species Lissotriton helveticus. The sequence goes on from NC_136070.1 coordinate 926,228,416, forward strand.
GCGTACATTTCGGCTGAGATGCCCCTAAAAATAAAATAGCTCAAGTACCATTAACAGCTGCTTATGTTCCAGTCATGTGTTTCCCCATTGCCCTTCTGCTACATCTTTGCTGCAAACGTCGCATAGTTACGTGGCATTGTGTAATCGCGTAATTTTGGAAATTTCAAACAACCACCATAACACTAAATTACATGAGACTATTCCAGCGAAATGGGAATTTTGCCCTAGGATTTTGCAAATCAGCACGCTTATTTTCTGAGACAGGATCAAGGACAGAATACACTACAGGATGATATTTATCAGGGAGAATAGTTATGTTCCTGATGACAGTAATTGGACTCCGACTGGGATGATTACTATCCTGATTAACAAACTAGCCCTTGATGATGTTCACAATTTCCACATTAGTTGACAGAGCCCCACAGAAATGTAATATGCCTGCAGCTTATGTGGACAAAATTGCCTGTATTTGATTTTGAGGATAAAAGTAGATGTTCTCGAAGATCTCTTCCAGTGCTAGACTATGGGGCAGATGTATCAAGATTCAATTTTGCGATTCCAAAATAGCGATTTTTAAGGAATCGCTATTTAGAAATCGCAAAATGGAATGTATGAAAAAAATCGCTATTTTTTTGCGATTCCTTACACTTCCTTATTTGCGAATTCACATTTAGCGAATTCGCAAATAAGGAACAATTTCCCATGCATTCCTATGGGCCAGGAGGCCCATAGGAATGATTTTGAGCTAATTCTCAAATTGCGAATTCGCAATTTGCTAATCGCAATTTGAGAATTATTTCAAGGGTGCAGGGGTGTCTGAAAGACACCCTGCTGCACCCCTGAAATGAACACGTGCATATGGCGCACATACATGCCCCATGGGCATGTGTGCGCGTCACATGCCACCTTTAAAAATGCAAAATTGTGCATTTGTTGAGGACTTCGCAAATTACCATCAACTACAAGATGGTGGTAATTTGCGATTCCTTAACCAAAATTCGCAAATGAAAAATGCTTCATACATAGCATTTAAGGAATCTCAAAATTTGCGATTCCTTAAATGCTATGGCAAATTAAGGAATCGCAATTCTTTGCAATTTCTCAATTTGCGAATTTTTGATACATTCTAAATCATGCAAAATGACCATTTGCGAGTCGCAAAGGCCGAAATTATGCGAATTTCGGAATTTGCGAGTCGCAAAACGGTTGATACATCTGCCCCTATGTCTGGTAAGAAAGTGCTATCTTGCTTGAGTGGGACGCCTCGCTGTACTTGTGTTTCTGACCTGCTGAGGATTGCTGCCATTCACCTACTTCTTGCGGAACCCGCTCCGCGGGTCCCGCTGCGTTGGGAGGCTTGCCTGCTGCCATCGGAAAGGGGACGCTGAGGGAAGTCTACTTGTCGGGGCTGCGAGCGAGTGCGAGTGTGCGCGCTCAATTGGGACTACACATCCCAGGAGCTCCCGCTGCCTGCCTGATCTGTTCCACCTGGGCCGCTCTCCCCGACCCCTCCCCCCTACACGGAGCATTTATCATCTGCACCTTTGGACCTGGCGAGTGGGACGCCTCGCTGTACTTGTGTTTCTGACCTGCTGAGGATTGCTGCCATTCACCTACTTCTTGCGGAACCCGCTCCGCGGGTCCCGCTGCGTTGGGAGGCTTGCCTGCTGCCATCGGAAAGGGGACGCTGAGGGAAGTCTACTTGTCGGGGCTGCGAGCGAGTGCGAGTGTGCGCGCTCAATTGGGACTACACATCCCAGGAGCACCCGCTGCCTGCCTGATCTGTTCCACCTGGGCCGCTCTCCCCGACCACTCCCCCCCCTTCACCTATTAGCGACCTCATTCTACATTAAGCCCCTTGTATCCCCGCTGCGCGGGAGCGCGCGGGAGAAGCCCGGGACAAGGGCGGGACCGTCTGTGGCCGTCCGGGGCCGTAAGAGGCCGGGCTGGGCCACCCCTTTAACATCTAGATTCCCAGGTATTGTTCCACCGTTTAATATACTAGTCGATACGTGACTTGTTGATACTTTTGCAGGGGAGCTCTCTATACTATGGCTGGCACAACAAGTACTTCCACATTATTGCCATCAATGTCAGACTTAGAACCGGCCGTCATGGGCCCTCTTGACTCTTATTTCAAACGTTTGCCACAGGATATTGACAAAGAGATTGCCCTGGCGGAAAGACGAGCTGGGCGTAGGCTCTCGATAGAGCTTTTGAAAAACCCGCCTGAAAAAAACCAAGGTTTAAACTTTCCTGCGCTGGTTACACCATTGTCATCTATTGTTTTACCTGTCACCCAGGACTTACCATTTGACATACCCCCCCTGATTGAGCTAGTTGATACCCCTCCAGCAGTCACTGCAGGAACTGGTTTGTCTGTTGAGCACCCCGATGCACTCAGTCATTCATCTAAAGAAAATGTAGTTCATGAAAAATCTTGTTTGCATGTGGATATGCTTAAACCCAAGCCTGGTGTTAAAAGGAAATGGGGAGTTACTGTCAAAAAAGCACAAGCACAAAAACCTGTGAGAAAGCATAGGAAGCTGGGTTCTAAATCATCCTTAAGCCATGCCCCCGCAAAGAATGAAGTAGTAATGCCGAGGGGGGAGGAAGTAGCAGTCCAACTAGAAGTGGACTCAATAATTCTGTTGCCTCCTGCAAACTTGGCAGTCCCAGCCAATGATCCTATTTTTTCAGAACCCCCGGGGTTACCCTCTCCTAATCATGATTTCCTGGTAGAAGTGGGGAAAATAATGCGTTCCCTTTTACACCCTGTTGAGCTTAGACTCCAAAAGCTAGCCGACCAACTTGACCATCTAGAGCAAGCTAGCTTGGATAATTTCTTTTCCATTAAATCTTTAATCAAGTCTGGAAATAGATTGCGTGAGAATGGGAAACCCCCACAGTTAGCTATCAAAGACCATGAAGTTGTGTTGGTGGATTTGCAATCCCCGCCTGTAAGTGTCACCCCTGCTCAGGAAACCAAAGGGGTGAACAGTAAGAATGTATCCAATACAATTCCCTCTAAAATTAGCACTAACAGTGGGAACACTAAATCCTCTAACAATGTTAATGGGAGTTGTAATGTTAGTGTAAAAACCCCACCCACCACAACTAGAAAAAATACCACGCTTTTGCCGATCGGGCAGGGGAAAACCATGGCCAAAAGGCCAGGAAATGGTAAATCGCCCTCCAGTAATGGCACTGGGAACAAGGTGGGGCCTACGACTAATACAGGAGTGGGTAGTGGTCCCACGAGGGAGGCCCCTAGCATTGGGAATAGGACCAATACTGTTGCGGCAGTGGATAACACCCTTATACATTGCCGTGCTCCCCCGGAGCAAGCACCCACAAAACCCCATATAACTAAATTCCTGGCTAAGACTCCTCCAGTACAGCTCACCCCGGACTCCTACCCATATGTGGCCATACTCACTAATGTCCCACCCCTAATGGAGGGTCAAAAAGAAACCTTTGACATGCTAAAAAACAAAGCCATGCACTGGCTTCGTGTCAATAGACCTCTGCCAGGGGGAGTGGACGGCCTGATAATTGGGGCAAGAAGAGTCAACTGGATAGGGAACACCCTAAAAAAGCAGGGGGGTGAGTGTATCATAATTAATTTTCAGGATCCTAGGGTTGTGGGGCTGATAACGGGACCAGGATGGAATATTAGTATTGGAGGGATTGGGGTTGTGGACCTAACTTTCTTCTACCCGAGACCTGTCACCCAGTCAGGGGGTTGTTGGGAGTACCCGAGATCTGTTATTCCGATTGGGGTAGAGGCTGGTCCCATGGCTGTGCCCACCGCAAGTACAAACAAGTATTATATACCGGCATGTATCCCACAGAATGGGCAGGGACAGATGAGGTGGGGATATTGACAGAGCCCAGATGTCCAATCACCTCCGGTGGGGGAATGGGTTGGGGGAAGTAACACTGGCGGAAAAATGTCAAATAATGAAGATGAAACGAGTTTAACCTCGGAAATAGAGAATATGGGTGATGGGAGTATTATTGCAAGTCCCGTGGGCTATGTGGGTGAACTAGCTATCCCAACCACTATTAGCATCAAGGAGGGAATAGTTGCTAATTGTATAGATATTGTCGTTGGAGAGAACTGTGATTGTAGGACGCTAGTTGATTTGTTGCCTATGGTATCTATTGAAAAGGGGACTTGTATCGAAAACACCATGGAGAACTTTTTATCGTGGAACATAGCGGGGCTGGGGGCTAGATTATTGTCACAGCAATGGATTGACTTTGTAAGTGGATTTGAAATGTGCCTATTCCAAGAGACGTGGGCTTGTGACCCAATATTTTTCCCAGGTTACTTAAATTTTTGTATACCAGCTACGAGAGGCCCCAGGGGCAGACCCATGGGTGGCCTCGCAATTTGGATCAAGCAAAATTCAAAGGTCAAAATAAAAGTGATTGATCTAGGGTGCAAGGACATACAATTATTAAGGTTATCTGTAGGAAAGGGTGGCGTGATAGACATTTACAATATATATGCCAGGGGCACGAGTCTTGGGAATTCTGCCACCTTAGAGGTCTTATCCGCCTCCCTTGATTCCCAGTCACTTGGAAACAGAGTAATTTTGGCTGGCGATTTGAATAGGACATTTGAGCCTCTAGAAAATACTGCACACCCAATAGGAATGGAGGAAGATGCCCTCTGGGGCATCCCAAATCTAAACCTCATACCTGTGAAGCGGTGGTCAAAAGATATTCTTTTGTTGAACGCGCTATGTCTAGAGTATGGTTTGAGGGCTCTTAATGGCAGGACAAAAAGCGACCAAGGTGGCAATTGCACATTCGATAATGGGCATAACAAAAGTAGGATCGACTACGTCATCTGTAGTTTTGAGTTATGGTGTGGTGTGGGTGACATGGAAATTGTGGGGAGAGTAGAAAGTGATCATAACCCCCTTTGTGTCTCCCACTCATGGTGGAGGTCCGCACGAACTAATCTAGTTTCAGGTAATGGGAATGTACCTGTCATGACTAATGACTTAAGACGGGTGAGATGGCCGTATGTCCTGGCCAATTTGTCCTCTTTGGAGTCCATTAAATTGGAGACAGTTAATGCTATTGCTGCCATGACAAAAGCTGACCCTGTAATACCAGACTCGGTTGAATTAACTGATATACACGACACCTTCTTTTCTGTGATAAAACCGTACTTTACCAAGCCAGTAAAGTATAACAGAAAAGCGCCAATCACTATGGCGTCCTGGTTCAACAAGCAGTGCAGGGTAGCCAGACTGGAGTTGGGCAGAGCACTTAAAAGCAGAGTTAGGGCTATGATTAGCGCCAGTAGGAAACACTATAATGATAGTATCCGCCTGGCCAAGAAGTTGTGGGACGAGGAGTATTGGGAGGAGCTACTCGCTGCTTCAGGGCAGAAGGATTCCAGGCTTTTCTGGAAAACCGTGAAATGGGGAAGAGGGGGCGTCTCTAACCAACCCGACAACAATGTCGATGAGGCATTGTGGGTCGAGTATTTTAAACCCCAGTATGCTGAGAGCAGGGATCTAATGGCCATAGAACCAATCCCTATGATATTCTGTAAGGGTGATTTATTCTCATGCAAGGATGCGGAACACGTAATAGCAAGCTTGCAGGGGGGGAAAGCCCCTGGGCTGGATGGAATCCCCTCAGATATCTTTAAACACGACAAGGCCCAGTGGGCAAATTATGCGACCTTGTTGGGAAATGGCCTAGCGAAAGGGGCTAAAATCCCAAATATATGGAAGGGGGCAATAATAATACCGATCTTTAAGAAAGGCGATCGGTCACTACCAGTAAATTATAGACCAATAAGTTTGTTGGCCACCATGCAAAAAGTGGTGGGGAAGATGCTGGTCGACAAACTTATGGCCTGGGTAGATGATAACAATGCGTTATCCCCCTTCCAGGCAGGATTCAGACGTGCAACCAGTACGGTCGACCAAATCTTTCGCTTCACCATGCTGCGGTGGGGGACTGTACTCCTGGGCAAAGGCAGGCTCTATGTAGCATTTGTAGATCTCAGGGCCGCCTTTGATCTGGTGCCCAGGCGCACGCTGTGGGAGGTTCTGTTTAAATTAGGGGTCCCACCTGATTTGCTCACGCTGATAATGCGTCTGCATGAAAGTAATTACGCAAAGGTTCAGTGGGGGAGGAATGGGGAATCCACTGCTAACTTCCCAGTTGAGCGGGGGGTCCGGCAGGGATGTGCTATGGCACCCCTGCTGTTCTCCCTGTTCATTAATGGCATTGTGGACAGGATGTTGGACGCAATGGTCGATGCACCTTCGTTAGCGGGCATCAGAGTCCCTATTCTGATGTTCGCTGACGACACCCTGATCGTGTCCAAAACCCCGTCGGGCCTCCAGAGAGCTTTGAACATTTTCGACTCATTTTGCAAGGAACGGGGCCTAGAGGTTAATGTAAACAAGACTAAGCTGATGGCCTTTGGGCAAAAGTGCCATTCTCGACCCAATGTTTCTTTGAACAATATCAAGCTTGAGTCGGTAGATGTTTTCACGTATCTCGGGGTCGAGATATCAAGTAAACCGGGTTGGACACGACACATAGAGAAGGCGGTGTTGAAACACCAGCAGATTTCTGGTGTACTCAGGGTTGAGCAAATAAAATCTAAAACCAGGCCCATAAAACCTGTTCTCATGGTTTATGACGCAAAGGCCCTGGGCGCAGCCCTTTACGGGGCTGAAGTCTGGGGCTTTGAGAGTCTCACCACTCTTCAGAGATCTGAGAACAGGTTTCTGAGAGGGATAACTAGTCTCCCTCAAAGCACCCCACTTATACCGCTTGGTTTAGACTTAGGTAGAAGATCGCTTACCGATCGTGCCCGACTGAGGCCTATCCTTTATTGGAGACGTCTATGGACAACCGTGGAAATAAGACACTACGCCGAGGGGTTCTTAGCATTAGCCAAACTGGATGTTTTCCATAAAATCGCATGGCTAAAAATGTTAAGAGATGCTCTTTTTGAGCTTGGGCTCTCCAAACTGTGGGAAAACCCCCTAGGGGAAGTATTCCCCAGTAAATCCAGTATTAAAGAACTATATTGGAACCACATTGATCAAAAACTTTGGAGAAGCGTAACCTCGGAATCCTTGGGGGGTAGATTCATGGAAATTAAACATCAGCCATCCTTAGAAAAGTATTGGGATACTATAACTTCCCCAACAGACAGGAAACTATTTTTCCAGTTAAGGGCAGGCTCTCTCCCCTTGAGGTGTATGACGTCCAGTTGGAAGACTGGAGGCAGTGCGTGTTGCCCGTCATGCGGGGCCCCCAATGAAAGCATCGCACATTTTCTATTCTCATGTGTGGCTTATGTAAATCCAAGGAAATCTTGGCTGGCCCCAGTTTGTAGGAATCTCGGTGTCCTAAGTGGTGTTGAGGGGCTAAGAATTATTTGTTCTTCCACTGAAATGTTCCTTGTAGTCGGAACTGCCAAATATTTGGGGTGGGCGTGGTCCTTAAGGAGGAGGGCTTTAGCTACCAGTACCTTCTGAATTCTACATGCTCCCAATTTCCTGTGTATGATTTTTATTTGTAGATAGCAACTGGGAGATATATATGAATTTTAAATTTAAAACGCGGATAACATGTATGCTATGAGTTTTATTGTATAAACCCGGGAATGGTCCGTAACGCGGAGGTTTCTATACTGTAACATGCATGTAGTTTCTGCATTGTATGAAAAAGCTTATATTAATCCCAATTGACAAATAATTTTTTATGTTTGTGTACTATGTATTTTTTAACTATAAACTAAGTGTAATAGATTGTTTGATGTTTTTAAGAAATGTATGTAATTTATATGTGTGCTTTTATGAGTGTACAACTCGAATAAAGCTTTTTCAACTCAACTCAGCTATCTTGCTTGCACAGTCCAGTTATGGGCTACTTTCCGGTTTACAGTCAAGAAAAGAAATACAAAGCACCAGAGTCCTCACAAGCATGTCTGCAAAATCAAATTCTGACTTCGCCTCTGAATTGCAGCAGAAATTACATTCTAGATATCCAGCAACTCCATGTGTTCTCTTGAACTGCAAAGGCAAGATATTAGACACCATTGGGAAGACATTTGGGTCGTTTGCAGCGGTGGAAGTGAGAATAGCAAGCAATAATGCCAGCTTCTCTTCCAGGGGATCCTCATCAATAGTCATAAGCATTGAATATTCCCGCCCATGTGCGGGACCCCGGAAACAATATAAAATATATATATATGTAAAAAACACATATATCTCGCTCCACATATATGTACGTACATATATTATTTTTCTCACACCAATGCAGCTCCAAAACTGAGGCTAAAACAATGTAAACACATGTACATGTACTGCAATTAGTAAGGAAACAAAAAACACATTAGGTCAAATATCCCTTGAACTTTGTGTTTTAATGAGTAAAACCAGTCATAAATCCTGAAAATTGCTTATAAATAGACAGTTAGCCCTCAGGCTGCATTGTAAAACAATAGCATAGAAAATGAAACCATTTTCAACAAAAACTGGCACTGTGCCTTTAAGGCAGCCATGACCCCAGGCTTCCCATCATGCCTCAGGGGTGACAGTTAGGTCAGTTGTTCTTTCCGGCTCCTTCAGTCAGGACCCTGGTGAAACAGCTCCCTTTCTTTTTGACTTTCTGTCAAAAAAATATTCCTATAATCTACAATTTTTTACTTTCACTCGACGTCTTTTTGACCTAGGGTTTTACTGCTACCTTTTTTAGGCTTTAAAAAGGTGATTTTTCTGTCAAAATGCCTTCCCTCATTGACAAATGCCCTTCATGTGGAAGGAAGATGGTCAAGACTGACACTCAATCAGTGTGTATCCTGTGCCTACCAGACTCTCATTCTTCGAAAACCTGTGAACACTGCCAGGTTTTAACATCCAGAACTCTCAAAGACCGAGAGAGAATTCGCATTTATGGACTTTCTGGGAGAGGAAGATCTCCCAAGAAGCAGAAAAGTCGGAAGACGCGGTCGACGTCAAAAGAAGTCCCGACTTGTTCACCTTCGGCGTCTGGATCAGCGTCGAAGAAGCAGTCGACGGCGACGAAGAATAGTCAGGGGTGGGGAATTCCTATCTCCCGACGCCCGAGACATCTAGATTTCTTACAAGGGCAAGAGGTTTTAATTTCTAACTTGTCCAAAGGACAAGTAGACAGTCTTTTGCTTTCTCCCCGAGGCTCTTGTGTGGCTTTCAGGCCCTCCCCTGGTCCTTTCATTTTCTTCGAGATTCAGCTCCAGAACACAGACATCACTGGAATGTAAGAGGCTGCCTTAAGGGCCTCATGGCTCCTGCTCTAACTTTAACCTTGTGACCCCCCTGCCTTTTATTCTGTGCTTCACCCTTCGGCCTCAAATCAGCCCCAAGATCCTTCCTCACCCTTGCCTCTGGGGTCCTAAGATGAAGCGCATGCTTTCCCTTCTCGTGCAGCCCCTGCACAACCCTCCTTTACACTTTGCTTTGCTTGTACGTTTCACTCAGTGCCTGTACTTGCTAACCCCACACCACCCCCCTCTGCTGCCCCCTCTGACTACCCTGACCTGCTCCCCTTGGCCTCTCATATTTTACCGCATCCAGGGCTTACATTAAAGTTAATAAATTTGCCCATGTGGAATTGATGCAATCCTCAGGCGCACCTTCATTTCTCTCCTTGCACTGGGCCTCTCGTCTCACTTTGTGCGTGCACCAGGGGCATCTTAACACGCCGCTGTAGCATCTACAGCAGCTGTGGAGTTCTTAATGGGCCTCTTCTTTCTGCAGGTCCAAACAAAGGTTCATAATTAACCTGAAATGGTGGATGGATATATACATGGATGAATGAGTGAAAGGATGTATGTAAGAATTGATGAGTGAAAGAATGGATGGATGGATGAGTGCAAGGGTGAATGAATTGATGGATGGGGTGAAAGTGGATGGATGAGTGAAAGGATGGATGCAAGGATGTATGAGTAAACAAATTGATGGATGAGTGAAATAGTGAGTGAAAAGATGGGGTGAAAGTGGATGGATGAGTGAAAGGATGGATGGTTGAATAAAAGGTTGGATTGATGCATGAGAGAAAGAGTGGATGAATGGCGGATGGGTGGATGGCTGATGGAGTGGATGGTTGGTTGGGTGGATGGATGGATAGATGGATGGGTGGAAGGATGGATGGATAGATAGATGGGTGGATGGATCGATTGATGGGTGGAAAGATGGATAGATTGATGGATGGAAGAATGGATAGACTGATGGGTGGATAGTTGACTGAAACGGTGGATGGAGGGAGGAGTGAAAGGGAGGATGGATATGAGTGAAAATGAGGATGAATATGAGTGAAAAGGAGGATGGATGGAGTGAAAGACGGAAGAGCAAAAGGATGGATGGAGGGATGAGTGAAAGGGTTGATAGATAGGCCTGGAAAGGAGGATGGAAGGGTGAAAGATGGAAGAGCAAAAGGATGGCTGGATGGAGGGATGAGTGAAAGGGTGGATGGTTGGATGAAAGTGGATGGATGGATGAGCGGATGGATGGATGTATGAATGAATGGAAGAAAGGGTGGATGGATGAGTTTGAATGATAGATTTGGAGCTGGAAGGATTGATTGGGCCCCAAGGGCATCGTGAACCACTCGCTTTAGCAGCTACAGTGGAGGTGGAGCTCTTGATGAGTCTCTTCTGTCTGCAGCTCGGCAGACAAAGGCCTATAATTAATGTGTAAGGGTGAGTGAGTGAAAGGATGGATGTGTGGGTGAAAGGGTAGATGGATGAGTGAGTATGAATGTAAGTGTGGCTTCCTAGATGGATGAATGAGTGAAAGGATGGATGATAGGGATGGTGGATGGACGATGGACATGTTGATGAAGGAAAGGGTGAAAAGATAGATGGATTGCAGGGTGGATGGATCAGTAAGTAAAAGGATGGATGAGTGAAAGGGTAAATTGATGGATGAGCGGAAGGATGGAAGAGTGAAAGGGTAAATTGATGGATGAACGGAAGAATGGGTGAGGGAAAGGATGGACAGATGGCTGAGATGGATATGTTTGGGGATGGATGGGTAGATTTGGATATGGAAGTGCGGATGGATGAATTGACAAACAATGGTGAAAGGCTGATGAAAGAATGCATGGAAGCCAATGTAAAGGTGAAATGCTAGATATCAGTGGGTGAATGAAAGGATGAATGGGTAGATCTGCAGAACAGAGGCAAAATAAGGAAATCACTAGTATTCCAATCCTTCTATACTATGAGGCTGACATAACCAGAGAAGCTATTATCCGAGCTCTTATATAATGAGTGCTGCCAATTTTTGATGGTGCGCTACATGATGGCACCAAAGGGACAAGTGGATTTTGTACAGGACAAGTAGATTTAGGAAGCTACCTGTCCTATGGACAAGTAGATATTTTAATAAATTCCACACCCCTGATAGTTCTTCAGCGTGAAAATCAAGGTACCTCCGCTACAGACAGCGTCGAGGGGTGGATCGCCGTTGAAGCGGAAGAGCTCGACGGCGAGCCAACTGACGTCGAAGCAGCATCGTCATGCTGTGACGTCTAGGCATTCTCCGTCGACGCCTGACCATCGGCGTTCGGCGTCGAGACAACCTCCGTCGTCAACTGGTTGTGGTCGTTCGACATAGAAGGAGCCTCTGCCGACACATCGTCGATTGACGTCGAAGCAGCCTACGTCGACGCCTAGTCAATGGCGTTCGACGTAGAGGCAGCCTCCGTTGCAGTCAGACCAGCGGCATTCGGTGTCGAGGCACCCTCCGCCGCCAGAACATCGGCGGTCGGCGTCGAAGCAGCCTCCGTCGTCATCGAGCAGGCATCCTTCAACGGCGAGACGCTCTAGGTCGAAGGAAAGATCGGCGTCGAGGAGATCACTGTCGACGTCGAGAGAGCGTCTAGCTGATAGGCGTTCATCGCCGAAGCAACAGCCGTCGACGGATCTGCGGAGATCCAGGGAGCGGGGCGACACATTCAGCGATTGTCTCTCCTACAAGAATACAGGAGAGGTCACCTTTGAAGCTGGTGGTGCAAGAGATGGAGAGTGAGTCATTGGACCAGTCTCAAGCCCTAAGGTCTCAACTGGGTTCCCCAGGATCAGCATCCGCATCGGCTGCAGAGGTGGAACAATCACCGATACAGGATCCTCCCGTCAAAAGGAGAAGGGTCTCGGAGGAGAGAGGTCGGTCGAGGTCTTCCTCTAGACGGTCACTGGTGAGCCTGTCCTCATCCTCCTCGGCATCTCGAAGTGGCAGATCCTCGGATGGGGAAATCAGCTCTTCGGATAGGGAGAGGTCCAAGTCCCCTGCAAAGTCGCAGCAGGATCAAGCGGATCAACCTCCTCCACGCGCACGTTCGCCAGTGAAGGATCGCACCCAGAAATCTCCTACTGTTCGTCTTTCCCCAAGGTGGTATAGACCTCTTCACCACTGGGCCAAGGACAAGGAGACGGCGGATCGGTTGAGGGCGTATCGAGATCAAACCTCCCGCCGCAAAGAACTGTCTCGGTCTAGAGTGCACTCAAGTAAGAGAAGATCTAGCCTCAGAGATCGATCTCGTTCTAGAGCGCGCTCAAGTAGGAGAAGATCTAGGTCCAGGCGGACTCATAGCTCCTTAAGTTCATCGAGGACCCGTTCTCACAGGAATTACTCTCCGACCCTAACAGACAGCCCACACTTGAGAATATCTCCAACGGAGGATATTTTCTCGTTCCAAGACATCTTGGGCAGGGGAACCCTGAAGCTAGGAGTACCTATGACAGCTCCGCAGGTCAAAACGACGGTCATCTTCGAAACCCTGCAGCACAGAGCGGCACCCAAAACTTTATTGCCGTTGGTCCCGGGTATCATGGGTCCGGAGAATGAATTCTTCCTGACTCCGGCTACAGTGAAGTCGGTCCCAGCGAGGATTCTCAAGAAATATCGTTCTCCCGAAGAGGATCCTCTGTTCCTCAAGTCCGACCCACCTCCAGAATCGGTATTCATTGCGGCGGCTAAAAAATCCAATGCGGTAGCCTCCTCATCCACGGTACCGCTGGATAAGGACAGCAAGTTACAAGACTCATGGGGGAGAAGAGTGTGTAACACCTCAGCCTCTTTCCTCAAGGTTTCCAATGCGGAAGCTCTACTGGGCAGATATGATAGATCTCTGTGGGACTCGCTTCAGAGGTTTTCTACTAAACTGCCTCAGGAGGATAGAAAGGATTTTGAGGAGATTCTGATGGAGGGCTGTCAAGTCTCCAATCAGATTATAGGGGCGGCGGCAGATGGAGCTATTCTGGCTGCGCATGGTTATGCGCATGGAATCACATCTCGGGGGCACATCTCTCTTTGGGGCGAGTGCTGATGAGGAGATACAACGGATGAAGACGGAGTTAGACACCCTTAAAGCCGTGGGGCTTGAAAAGAAAAAGGAATTCCGGAAGAAATTCCGTTCTGACAACAAGGGCTCTTCGTAGCAGAGGGTTCAAACCCCCTCACTGGCAGAAGGGCCTGAACCAGCAAGGCCAACAGAAGTCGCAATATAAAGGCAAGCGCAATTCTAAAGGAAACGGGAATCAACGCCAAGGCAACAGCTTCAATAAGCCTCAGCAGAAGCAATGAGTCTTCACTTCCCCCAGCGCCGTTGTCCACTCCAGTGGGGGGAAGCATTGCACATCACAGGACAGAGTGGCAGGCCATTACAAAAGATCAATGGGTGTTGTCTACGCTGCAGAATGGGTACTGTCTTCGTTTTCATAGTCTACCTCCACTCGTTCCTCCGATGCCAACGTCAAGCTACAAATGCTAAAGAAGGAAGTAGCGACACTCCTCAAAGTCAGCCATCGAGAGGGTGCCGGTGGCTCAAAGGGAGAAAGGAGTCTATTCGAGGTATTTTCTGGTCAGAAAAAAGGGCCAAAAGGAGGAATACAGGCCCATTCTGGACTTGAGAACACTCAATCTACATGTCAAAAAAGAAAAATTTTGCATGTTGGCGCTTCACCAAATATATCCACAACTCAGGAAGGGGGATTGGATGTGTTCGCTGGACCTTCAAGATGCATACTTTCATTTCCCGATACGGCCCGATCACAGGAGATTCCTTCGATTCCGGGTGGGGACCTCCCACTTCCAGTTCAAAGTCCTACCGTTTGGGTTGAAGTCGGCCCCCAGGGTGTTCACGAAGTGTGTCGCAGTGGTAGCGGCAGCTCTACGCCGCAGGGGGGTCTTCGTATACCCATACCTAGACGATTGGCTGTTGAAAGGTCCTTCTCCAGACAACGTAAGGAATCAATTCCAGACATGCATAGAACTCTGTCAGCGTCTAGGCCTGCATGTCAACTACAGCAAATCGGTCTCCCAACCCACTCGGAAGATTCACTTCCTAGGAGCTCTGCTAGACTCCGAGGTAGGAAAAGTGTTTCCTTCGGAGGAGAGACAGTATTCGATAACGCTCAAGTGCCAGCAAGTTCTTCGCCACAGGACTCAGAAAGTGCGAAAGATAGCCTCCCTCTTAGGGTCGATGGCTTCATGCATCTGTCATAGCCTGCCAGTCTGCCAATTCTGCCTGAACCTACCTGGGGCTGCGTGAGGCTGCCACCGGACTCTGCTCGTTTCCCTCCCGCCGCCGCTTGAGTTTCCCTCGCGGCCGCCCAGCGGAGGGGAACTACGATACCCACACTGCTTAGCGTCCCGACCCGGAAAAGATCACGGGGGTCACCGCGCCCGGAGGCGCTTCAAATTCCCGGCGCCCTCCGCGACGCGGGACGCGAGCGGGACGCCGGACGAAGCCCGGACAAAGGGCGGACAGTCTAAGACAGTCCAAGACTGGCCACGACTGGACTGGACCCGGTTAGTAACATCTTCTGTACTGTGAGTCCTGCGTTTGCTCTCTTGGCCACCGATTCATTTGCATTTGTTTGCTGCTCGCATCGCATTAATTGAGCTGAAATATGTCTAAACAAAAAACACCCAATACACCTGCTAATACAATGGATAATTATTTAGTACATAGGGTGTCAAAAATCATTAGCGAACGTAGGTCGTCTTTGGGGCTGAGTGAGTCTTCATTTTGCTCCCAAAGTGGAAGCCAAGATTTAATTGACTTGGATTTAGAAGCTGAAAATGTTACTGTTATTGAAAATGTTGTAAGTAATGATTGTTCAGTACTGAACTCGTCTGCTAATGTTTTGAATCATGATACAAATGTGGATTTACTAACGGGGGAGGAGCTATGTAAGTCATGTGTTGACTTAGAGGTGGTTGAAGAGAGCATTTCCTCGCCAACGACAGTTCCGGCCCCTAGAGTGGTGAAAAGACCTACTAAAATTCCACCAAAAAGGTTAGGGCTACGGTCTAATAGTAAAAAACCTGCTACACCCCCTAAAATTAAACATAAACATGCCACTGATGACATAAGGGAGGAAAGGAGTAACTCAATAAATTTTGAAGAGCTGCTGTCAGATAAGTTCTTGCCACGCTAGAAGCCAAGATATCTTGCATAATTAAACCGCTCATATCTAAAATAGATCATTTGTCCGACAAAGTCCATAAGTTGGAGTCGCTTTTGAAAATCACGAATGACAATGTGGGCGAATTTTCAAATGAAATTATGAACAAGATAGACGGGAAACAGCCAAATATGACTGAGAGTTTACATCCCATACCCCCCCCTAACCAGACAAGTGTGCCCAGTGATAGGAATGACGTAGGTCATGTTGTTGGTAATCCAATAGATGCAGTACCACCGGTAACCCAAGGGGATGCTTTAACACCCAATTTTGACCTAGAACTAAATCCCGTGGAATTAATTGTGGAAGCCTCGCCACTGGTTTTAGTACTGGCAAATGTCCCACCACTTGAAAAAGACCAGACTGAGTCCTCTGATTCCCTTCTAAACAAATCCTTGCAGTGGTTAGGTAACAACATGCAAATATCCCCATGGGGTAGAGAAAAGTTGTCTGAAGATCTCCTAACAGCAAGGAGAGTAAAGTGGATAGGGACAAAACCAAAAAAAAATTCTGGGGATTGTGTGGTGCTGAACCTTAAGGGCCCAGAAGTATTATCAGATATCCTGCTTAACATTTTTCCACCCCAACGTAGAAGGGCAGAAATAATTCCACTGACGTTGGACTTTTTTTATAGCAGAAGAGGGATAGTGTCAAAGCCAACCATTTTAAGGACAAAGTGGTCAGCAGTTGGAGCAAGAAGGGTTAGGAATGATCAACAAAGTTGTGACTGGGGGATAAATTTGGAAAACCGCTACTTGGCTTTATCCAACTTGAACGAGTGTGATTGACTCGCGGGTTGTGCAAGGCCAATGTCGCAAAGGTATGCAAGTAAAGGAAATATGACATGCACCGACTTGATGAATCAGAATATGCACAATGAAAGACCAATCAACACGGTGCAGGGAAATCTTGTCCTTGAAGTCCAAATACCAGATGTTGAGGGTATCGCTTGCATTGCAGAGGCTAGAGAACCCGAAATAATACCAACGGAGGGCCAATCATCAAGTGTTGAAAGCAGATCAAAAACCAGGAATTTAAAAACAGGGGAGTTATTGTCCCATTATGAATCGACCTTGTTGTCCCTTCTATCCTGGAATATAGCAGGCATAGCAAGCAAGATACCCACATTGGAATGGGGTGATTACATCGACCAGCATGATATAATCATGTTGCAAGAAACATGGTCACCAACCCCAACATTTAGAGAGGGTTTTCTAAATTTTTATATCCCAGCCACCAGAAACCAGATGGGACGCCCCTTTGGAGGGTTGTTAATCTGGATACGGCAGTCCCTGAATTGCACCATAAAACAGTTGTCCATACCTTCCAATGACATTATGGCTCTTCGCATTAAATGGGTAAATGGCCAAGAGCTTACCTTGTATAATGTTTACGCTAGAGGAGTGACTAGTGGCAAATCCTCTGACACTATAACGGTTCTAGAGCAGCACATAGACACGTCATCGACTACAAATCAAATAGTCGTGGGTGGAGATTTTAATGTCACCTTTGAGCCACTGGGAGAAGAGGATAGGACATTGTCCGAAGAGGAGGACGATAAGTGGGGTATCCCACAGTTGGAATTGCCAGCCATTAAAAAATGGAGTAATGCAGCGATCCAACTAAAAAGTCTCTGCTTAGCTAGAGGCTTAAGAGCGGCAAATGGTCGCTCGTCTTCCGACCAAAAAGGGTTTAATACGTTTGACAATGGCCGATCCACCAGCAGAATTGATTACATACTCCTAGATGTAAGGTTCTGGAGTAAAATGCTAGACATGGTTGTAGAAAATAGACCAGAAAGCGATCACAACCCGCTGCTACTGACATTCTACTCCTGCTATGAGCCTATAGCACAAAGTAACATTATCGGGATGACAACGCAGGATGTAGTCTGCTCGAATAATTTGCGTAATCTCAAATGGAAAAACCTCCTAGAAGATGTGGCAAAACTAGAGGTACTTAAGAAACTGGTAGTAGACGAGGTAAATATTATCAAGTCGCACCGCGGGACAACCAATTTTCAAGATTACGTGATGAAGGCTCATGGTAATCTGTTTCCCAAAATACAAAGCTTTTTTAGCAAAAAATTAGATACCTGCAATAAGGGGAAAAATGGTATAGTGCAAGGCTGGTATGATAAAAGCTGCAGGATGGCACGGCATAAACTAAGTCTGGAACTGAAATCTGGCAATGTAATATCAATTAGGAGGGCGAGAGATGTATATAGACAATCCCAAAAACTGGCTAAGAAACGTTGGGATGAAGAAGGTTGGCAGGATATGAAGGAGGCCTGTGCAGCCAAGGATTCTAGACGCTTTTGGGCTATAGTAAAATGGGATAGGGGAGGACTAGCCGCCCAGCCTCAAAATCATGTCCCCATAAATCAATGGATAGAGTTTTTTAAACCACAGTATGCTCGTAACCCTGCATACATTGATGATCTACCCCCCCCATTTACCTTCTTTAAAACTCAAATATTTAATGAGAAGGATGTCAGTCTAGCGATGGATGGCATAGCGGGGGGGAAAGCACCGGGTATGGACGGTATTCCAGCCGATGTATTCTTATCGGACCGGACTGCCTGGGGAACTTATTTCACAATGTTGGCAAATGCTGTGGCGATGGGAGGGGCTGTCCCCCCGTCATGGAAGGGGGCAGAAATAATTCCCATATATAAAAAAGGAGACAAAACATTAGCCCAAAATTATAGACCCATCAGTCTAATAGATACAGCACAAAAACTGATGGGGCGCTTAGTCCAGAACAAACTGCAACAATGGATTGATGAGAAGAATATATTATCTCCCTACCAGGCAGGGTTCCGGCCATTGACTAGTAGTGTAGACCAAGTTCTCTATTTTATGACTATTTATTGGAGAAACGTCACACTCAAAAAGGGCACGCTGTATGCAGTCTTTGTAGACCTAAAAGCAGCCTTCGATCTAGTGCCTAGAGAAAAACTGTGGCAGACTCTGGCTGAAGTAGGTTTAAGCCAAGAACTTCTTACTCTTTTAGTTCGCCTCCATGATAATAACTTTGCCAAAATTAGATGGGGCAAGCAAGGCGAAGTTACAGACTCTTTTCCAATAGAACGAGGAGTAAGGCAAGGGTGTGTCCTTGCCCCCACACTATTTTCAATTTATATAAACGGTATTGTGGCCCACTTAATGAAATCCCCATGCGACGCTCCAATTATAGCTGGCTCCCACGTCCCTGTTTTAATGTTTGCGGACGACACGCTTTTACTTTCACGCACCCCGAGTGGTCTTCAAAAAGTGGTGGATGCCTTTGGTGAATTCTGTGATAGTAGGGGCCTTGAATTGAACACCTCCAAAACAAAATTCATGTGCCTAAACTACCAGTCTTCATTCAAAGGCGAAATTAAATACAAAGGAACCCCCCTTGAGAAAGTGGATGCCTTTACCTATCTAGGCATCACCCTCCAGGGAAATATGAAGTGGAAGTCCCACATTAATAAGACCCTATTGAAGTTTAACAAGCTTTCTGGTGCAGTAGCTTTAAAACACCGCAAATCGCTAACAAAGCCGGTTAACTGTGTATTAGAAATATACAACATGAAAGTACTAGGTGCCTGCCTATATGGTTCAGAACTATGGGGGTTTTCCAACTTGGGAGAGTTAGGATGTGCGGAAAACAGATTTCTCCGAGGGATTGTCATGGTCCCCCAAAGTACACCTGTAATCCCGCTAAAACTAGACCTGGGCAGGAAAAATATTGAGGACATAGCAAGACTGCGGCCACTCCTCTACTGGAGGCGCCTGATGGTCACCCCAGAGCTGAAGCATTATGCTACAGCTCTTGAAGATGTTGTTGAGTTTGATCGTTTCCATTGTATTGAATGGTTGAAGGAACTTCGGGGGTTGCTCGTACTGCTAAAATTGGAATACCTCTGGGGCAACCATGATGTGGCTAGTTTTCCAACTAAAGCGAAATTGAAAGACCTATATTGGGAGATGGTCTATGTAAGAATGTTCTGTAAAGGTTCCAATTCAAAATTGACAAATCGTTTCTGTGAAATTAAAATGTATCCAACATGCGAAACATTCTGGGACATAATAGAACGACCATATGATAGGAAACTTTACTTCCAATTTCGTATAGGTACTTTACCAGTAAATGCATTTAAAAAACACTGGTCGCCAATGTGGGATGAACATTGCCACTATTGTAAAGACCAAATAGAGAACATCTCGCATTTGTTGTTCTGTTGTCCCTTATATGTTAGCCCCAGACGTAAATGGTTAAAGCCAGTATGCCTAAACATCGGCTCTCGCAGTCACTTGACAGCCCTTAGAATATTAGAATCTGATTGTTCTACACCAATGGTTGTCGTCGTAGCTAAGTTTCTTGCCTGGGCATGGACAATCCGCACTCGCAGTCTTAAGTCAATGTAAATGAAATAGTGTTACATAAATGGAATTAGTCTATTGTATGAATTGTTCTTAAAATATTTTTATAATCAATTGATTCTTAATGTGCAATATTCGACGGTCAATGTTTAATACGTGTTTTAGAATTATTTTTAAAAATATAGTATTTATTGTATTAGGGTTATCCAGGTTGCTTTTATGACAAATGTCGAATAAAGCTTTGAAATTTGATTTGCATCTTCTTAGTACCGAACGCCAGACTTCAGATGCGTCCTCTTCGGCAGGATCTGGAGGACAAATGGGACCAGCAATCCGATCGCTGGGACAATCAGATCACTTTGTCGGAGGTAGCTCGATCTTCCATCCAGTGGTGGACAAAGAAGCAGAACATGCAGGTGGGAGTGCTCTTCCATCAACCTCCTCCTGAGCAAACGATCATCACAGACGCGTCTTTACAAGGCTGGGGGGCGCACATGGGGCCTCTCCAAGTGCAGGATCTGTGGTCGTCCAAAGAAAGCACCTACCACATCAACTTGCTGGAATTGAGAGCAGTCCACCTGGCTCTCAAAGCGTTCCTTCCCTCGCTTCGGGAGGAAATGGTTCTAGTACAAACGGACAACACCACCACAATGTACTATTTGAACAAGCAGGGAGGAACACGCTCAAGGACTCTATCACTGGAAGCTCAGCGCATCTGGCATTTTTCTTCTGGCTCGCAAGTTGTCTGTTCAAGCAGTCCACCTCCCAGGAGAGCAGAACGTGAGGGCGGACGCATTAAGTCGGCACTTAGAAGACAAAGAGGACTGGGTTCTCAACGACGAAGTGCTACAAGACATTTTCCAGTCTTGAGGTCGTCCTTCCATAGACCTCTTCGCGGACGACGTAAACAGCAAATGCCCAAGCTTCGCCTCAAGGTTCTACCGACCAGGAACGAGAGAGAATGCTCTTTTGATCGACTGGTCTGGGGAATTTGTGTACCCCTTTCCACCCCTTCCGCTGATCCCGAAGGTGGTGTGCAAACTGAACTACTCGTGCACAACAATGATCCTGATTGCCCCCGACTGGCCGAGACAATGGTGGTACACAGACCTACTTCACCTGTCAGTGTCTCCTCATAAGAGGCTTCCATGCAGGCCGGACCTGTTATCGAAGATGAACGGGAGGATTCACCATCCCAACCTTCCGTCACTGAACTTGGCAGCATGGCTCCTGAGGTCATTCAGTACGGCCATCTAGGACTGCCACAAGACTGCATGTCAATTCTGAGAGAAGCACGACGTCCTTCCACAAGACACTCTTACGCATGCAAGTGGAAGAGGTTCTATATGTGGTGCATGCAGAATGGTCATAATCCGGTGAAGGGTCAAGAAGAAACAGTTCTTCCCTACTTGTTGTATTTGGCTAAAGCAGGGTTGAAGTTTAATTCCATTAAGGTGCATTTAGCCTCTATAACTGCTTATAGGCGATCACCTTCACAAACCTCTTTTTTCCAGTTGCCAGCGGTAAAAGATTTCCTGCAGGGTCTGTAAAAGGTGTACCCTCCTGTACGTCCTCCTTCTCCCCCCTGGGAGCTGAACCTAGTACTATCAAAGTTGATGGGCCCTCCATTTGAGCCCATTCATAAAGCTACTTTGCAGCATATTTTCTGGAAAGCAGCTTTTTTGGTAGCGATTACCATAGCCCGTAGGGTGAGCGAGATTCGGGCTCTCTGTACCAAGTAACCATATACAGTGTTTCATTTGAATAGAGTAGTGCTGAGAACGCTCCCTTCTTTCCTGCTGAAAGTGGTGTCAGATTTTCATGTCAATCAGTCGATCTCTCTGCCCACTTTTTTTCCCAATCCTTCTACTCCAGCTGAGAGGGCTTTACACTCTTTGGACCTGAAGAGGGTTTTAAAGTTCTGTCTGGACAGGTCCAAGTCTATTCGGCATTCTGATCAGATATTTATTAACTATGGATCGATCAGAACTGGTCATGCAGCATCGAAACATTCCATTTCCAGATGGATCGTTTCGTGTATCAAACTTGCTTACCAATTGGCGCAAAAACCTCTGGGGTTTACCCCTAAAGCGCATTCCACTAGAGGAAGAGCTGACACGGCGGCTTACCTGCATAATGTGCCCATGTCTGAGATTTGTAAGGCGGTGACCTGGAGGTCTGTCCATACATTTACCAGACATTACTGTCTAGATTCCCACACGAGAGCAAATGCACAGGTGGGCCAGGCCTCCCTGAGGAATCTGTTTAACAGCTGAATTATTGGCTGTTATAATTTGGTTGGGTCATGTACTTCTCATTTACCTGCAGGTTGTTGATGGGCTTGATTCAGTGCTTATGACTATTGATGAGGATCCCCTGGAAGAGAAGGATAAGTTACTTTTACCTGTAATTCTAGTTCTCTTCCAGGGGTATCCTCATCAAAGTCATAAGCAACCCACCCGCCTCCCAAGGTAAATGAGAGTTGGTACTATTACAATCTTATGGTTGAGCCCTGTCTTCAGGGTTATGCAAAGAACAACTGACCTAACTGTCACCCCTGAGGCATGATGGGAAGCCTGGGGTTATGGCTGCCTTAAAGGCACGGTGCCAATTTTTGTTGAAAATGGTTTCATTTTATATGCTATTGTTTTACAATGCAGCCTGAGGGCTAACAATGTCTATTTATAAGCAATTTTCAGGATTTATGAGTGGTTTTACTCATTAAAACACAAAGTTAAAGGGATATTTGACCTAATGTGTTTTTTGTTTCCTTACTAATTGCAGTACATGTACATGTATTTACATTGTTTTAGCCTCAGTTTTGGAGCTGCATTGGTATGAGAAAAATAATATATGTACGTACATATATGTGGAGCGAGATATGTGTTTTTTACATATATATATTTTTATATTGTTTCCGGGGTCCCGCACATGGGCGGGAATATTCAGTGCTTATGACTTTGATGAGGATACCCCTGGAAGAGAACTAGGATTACAGGTAAGTAACTTATCCTTACCTCATTTATATAAGACAGTGATGGAATGGTATGCAAGCTCCTGGGCGACTGTCAAGAGCAATCAAAGAAAATATTCAAAGATCTGGAATCAACTTCATCTGAAATCAACTTCATCTGGCATCGTAGATGACTTGAGGGGTGTGCATCTAACACTGGCTTTCAGTAAATTGGTCTAGGAGCTGTCCTGAGAAGAAACAGGCTCCGAAACACTACTTTAATCCCAAAGATCTATTTGAGGCTGTTCAATGGCCAATATTTATTCAGCAAACATGTCGATGTCCCTTCCTGGCCATCAAAATAGGCACAGCTCTGGCAAGATGTGTGAGAGTCTTACAATGAAGATAAGGCTACTCTTAATTAGGCAGGGGGCACAACCTTATTGACACC
Source organism: Lissotriton helveticus (assembly GCF_964261635.1). Classification (NCBI taxonomy): domain Eukaryota; kingdom Metazoa; phylum Chordata; class Amphibia; order Caudata; family Salamandridae; genus Lissotriton; species Lissotriton helveticus. Next base: position 926,251,698 of record NC_136070.1, read on the forward strand.
GACATTTCTACCAGCCACGATCTTTGGGTAATTTACATCTGCCTAGACAGGGATATAATCATCAGAATCAACCTGCACTCAGTAAGAATGATGACAGTCTTGAGGAAGACAACAATGTAAATGGGGCCCAACTGGAGCCAGGATGGAAGTAGTCACGTTTAACTTTCAGGAAAACCTGCTCCCCTCACCATCTATGCACGTGGGGTGAGCGATTTGAGATGAAAGCATTAAAACAATTTATGAACATTTCAAATATCCGGATGATCTCATTGCTGTCTGTTCTCCAAAACAGCTGCCAAATGGGCTATTTAGTGCACCTAAATCAAGAAGACCCATTTCCACCTACCAATACACTACTGCACCGGCAATACATGTGCTTTATGATGGATGCCAATCACTATCAGTTCAAGGCACTCCCTTTTGGCCTCCGATTATCGCCCAGAGTATTTTCTAAATGAATGATTGGCTTACCAAAGCTCATTTCCATTTCAAACATTAGAAGCTCTATCAGACTCTAAATGTGTTTGAAGAATTTGATCTGACTCTCAACAAAATAAAATCTATGTTCGCTCTGGGGCAAAAGTTTTCCTTTCTAGGAGCAAACATCTGTATAGGTAGACTGAAGGCTTATCTGTCCAGCAAAGAAGAGAAAGATTGCAGCTGGTCGAGGACATCAGTACAAGGGCACAATTCACAATCCGAAATTATAAAGTTTTGCTGGGAATGATTTCCTCTACATACTTTTCATCATCAGTGTCCGTTGAGGTTGAAGCCCCTACAAGAACAACTTGACATGCAGCATGTTGAAAGTGACAATCTTATGTGTGATATTCCCTCAGATTTTCGAATTCACTACCCTACTTTTTCTAAACCAGTTTTCTGTGGGCTTTTGGACTCTGTATTTCACTCCTGCTAACCAGTGGAAAAATGCTTGTGCTCTCCCTTGCAAAACGGTAAAATTGGCATACACCTAATTGGCGTATTTAATATAGGTTTCTAGTATGTGGTACCATGTGTGACGAGGGCCTGTAAATTAAATTCTATAAGTTGGCTGCAGAACTCATTGTGCCACCCACTAGAAGAGCACTGCAAAATATGTTGACACACCTGCCCTTTGCAGCCTGTATGCAATTTTAAACTGCCATTTCGATGGGCAAATAAAAAGCTTTGCCAGGCCTAATTCTTACTTTTTATTACATATGTCACCCCTAAGGTGGGCCCTAACCGCTCATAGGGCAGGGTGCGTGGTATTTAAAAAGTAAGACATGTATATTTCTGGTTTTACATGTCCTAGCATTGAAACCCTTCGTCTTTTTTTTCCACTGTGGCAGGGCTGGTCTCCCATAGACTTACACTGGTTTACGTTACTGCAATTCATTGCTAATTTAACTTAGTAACAGCTAGAGAGATACTACTTCCACTCATTTTAATCATAATTTGAAATCCTTTTTAATGGTAAAGTCTGATTTTAAATTATTTGGAAAAGCCACTTTTAGAAAGTTGGTGTTTTCCCTGCCTAAAGTTTCTGGGTCTTTTCTGTGAGTGGCCAACTGCATTTGGGATGTTGGCTCCACCACAGGGAAATGTGTATTTGGGTCAGACAGTGGACAAAGTGCCTGTAGGAGAGTAGGGTCTGCAATCCTATGGTCACCCAGATTTTTTGCTTTTTGCTTCACTGGTTTACGACTTTCCCTGGCTGTGGGCCTGCTAATCAGACCCACAGCCTAGCTGTTCTCTCTATTCCAAATTGTACCCAGGTACTGAATTGGCACTGGGCCCTTTCCAAGTCCCTGTACCCAGGGCTGAGGTGCACCCAGAAGTCTCCCAGGGGCTACAGCATGTATTATGCCACCCCTGGGCTGACTAACTAAATCAGACACAACTGGCTGCTTGACAGCTGGGGCAGGGTGGTGTACTCACCCTCTGCTGTAGATATAGTATTCCTATATCTAAACCTAAATGGGCACACAGATCTCCTATCAGTCACTCCTATGGCAGGCCTTGACAATCCTGAAGGCAGAGTGCTTGGAATCGTGTGAGATGGTGCTCTGGCATGAGCTGAGCCTATCTGCGGCTTTCGGGATCTATCCCTTAGCCGTTTCCATGATATCGCATACCATATACTCTTAAGTGCATTATAATCCTCGCGGTTATATGCCAACTCTGGTATCGCTTTATCAAAACATGTCGAGTAAGGTGTCATACGAATTGGAATACTAACCCCTTGCCAATTCTGGCGACGGGGTTAGCATTCCACCCTTCTAGAGGGACACGACATGTATGTAACCTATAACCCCGGTTAAAGTCAAACAGAGCCTTAGCTCCACAAAATGGATGCTGCCACCGAGACACAAGTCTGCCCTCCTGCTGCTGGGAGTCCTCCCAGAGCAGGAGGCAAGGACAAAGGGTTTCCTGCCAGGGGCGGTGCCAGCACCGTCCCAGACAGGGTTTTGTGTATTCTAGGTAGGCAGGGCTTTAGGGGAAGGTGACTGCAAGTGGCACCCTGGTGCTCACTGTGCATAGGCCGGCTTGAACCAGTTCCAGGGGCACACCAGACCCTGAGCTGGGGAAAGCCCGCCAAAGGAGAGGGGTGTAACCACCCCCCTCCTAGTCCCACCCATAGGGCAGGACTTAGTCGCGTGCCAGCCCCTTTTTGCAGGATAAAGGTAGGAACTGGCCCCCTTCCAAATCAGATCATCTTTGAATCCTGAAACTACTTTCCACGAAAGGAACTCAAGACTTCTTCCCAAGATTCTCCCTTGTGACTAAGGAGTAGTCACCCTGCAGCAGCAGGCACCAACCAAGTATCGCGGTTTGTTGCCAGTCTCTCCTTCGGATCAAGACTGCTCCAGCACGACGAGAACCGGCTTCCCTGGCACCTCTGACCTCAACCTACATCATCAGCCCAGCTGTGATCCGTGGGTGCGACGAGACCTCGAGGGACCGGCCATCTTCAGAACTGCACGACGCTTGTCCAGCACGACGCCCGAGTGACCCTCGACTGAGTGCCTTGGGGTAAGAGAAGCCCCGACCCTGAGCAGCTCCAGCACCGAAGTTCAGCCCCCCTGCATCCACGAGATGTGCGTGGGGCCCTTCTGCTCTTTGCTGCTAACCGCGTTGTCCAGGTCGCTTGCCCGTTGGCTAGTGGCCCCCTCACGACGCTCCACGACAACTAACACTGCTGGTCTGGTTGCTCCAGACTGGCCCTTGCTCCCCTCCAAAAGAGGAGCACCCTGGACCCTCCTGGTCCACTCAAGACGCCATTTTAGGTCCACCGCGTGGGCCTTGCATTTGCCAAGACTTGTTGCCCAATCCTGGGTCCAGCAACGTCGACAGCAAGTACCTTCGTGGGACAGCTCGCACCTCCATCCTGGTCGCCGACAACGCCTCCTGGTCCGAGAGACTGCAGAGCCCAGCAGCGCCCACTCACCTGGCTGAGGTGACTTCGTCCGGTGCCATCCTGGTGCCCACTCAAATCACTGGCTAGTGATTCAGAACTTGGTCCCCTCTGCTTACAGGTTTCTTCTTCCCTGATCCAGGCTTGGATCTCCACGAACTCTCTTCACTGGCCGCCTGCCAGCAACTTCTTTCTTCAGGCTCCTGGTTCTTCAACGTGGGTTTCCGACGCAACTTCGACCCTATGCAGCCGCAGCCCCTGGGCTAGGTAAACTGAGTACTCCGGTGCTCCAGCATAGTCCAACACCCTAAGTGTTCGGATCCACTCCCGTTTTCGACCCACCTAGTCTGGTTCGCCCGAGAACAGTAACTTTGCAATTGCTAGCATCCATAGACTTTTTCCCGCCTTACGCGTTAGAGTTCCCACTCTGCACACGACGTCCACAGGCCTCCTGCATCTAATCCCAGTGTTTAGAATTGTAGGCCTAGCGATTCCTAAGTCTAGAAACGTATTACTTACCTGCTAGCAAGTTCGCATTCCACTTACTGTGTATATGGTTTTTCGTGCCCCTAGGGCATTTGTGTAAATTGTGCGACTTAAAGTATTTTCTTAAGAGTTTTGTATTGTGCTTAGCTCCCTGACTCATAAAGAGTTCAGGGTAGACTTGTTATAAATAAATATCTGTTTATTTTCATAACAACTTGTGTGGTGTCCTTTCACTTGGTGTTCAAGGGGTAATGTGATGGTAAAACAGCTGGCTTAACACGCCCTCTAGAGTCTTAGCCTTAGACTGCTCGTATCCATGCTACTAGGATAGCTGGTCTATAAGGTTGACTTACAACCAATCATCAATAAGGGTTGTTTGGACTGATACATAGTGATCACTAGAATAGTGAGCACTGCATATCAGGCCAACTTCTCACATTGGTGGCAGCGGTGGGATTTGAGCTTGCTGTTGTTTTACCACACATATCCTAAGAATATCATTTGAAAGATCACATAAGTACTGAGGTACATATAACTTAGCTTAGAATACTCTGAGTTCTACTGAACCAGCTGTATTAGCTCCTAGGGCCTAGCACACCCTAAACTACAACTCTAGCAAGGGATCAGTAGGCAAACATATAGTGTAGGTAAGTGCACCACTTACACCTCACTAGAAAAGCATGTCTACCCAGGGAGAGTCTACTGAGACCCCCCTTGTGGTTATTGACCCTCCACAGGTCACTTCAAGATATGCAGCTCTCAGTTTCCAGGAGATGAGACAAGTGTGTACCTCCAGGAAACTGAAACAGGGGTCTAACCCAACCATTCCCTTTCTGATAGGTCTCTTAGAGACTTATGATGCGAGAAAGATTTCTCAGCTACATGGGAATATGCCAGCCTTAGAGGGTACCTCTGGGGATCCAGACCTCCCCAACACTGCCAATGCAGTTGAGGAGGAGGATCAAGAGGAACTCTCTGGGGATGAGGTAGACAAAGGCCTTGAGGTAGTCAGAAGGCTAACTAGGGCCAACTTAGACTTACTTGGGCTAGGATCTGGGGGACCCCCAGTACTGACCCGAAGTGGGCCTAACCTTGGAGTTAGGAGAGATAGATCTCTTTCTAGGGACTCCAATAGATCTCTGCACTCTAATGCCTCTTCTCAGAGGAGAAGGAACTCTCCCCAGAGGAGATTGACTTCCCCCCAGAGAATAGAGCACGAAGCTAGAATGAGACAGGCTGCTCTGAGGATTGAAAGGGAAGAACTTGCCCTGGCCAAAGAAAAGCTTGCCTTTGCTAGAGAGCAGCAGATGAGTGGGATAGTTCCCACTGGTGGCAGCAATCTCCCAAGAGAGATAGAGAGAAGGGTTTAGATACTAAACACCTGACAAAAATAGTGCCCCCCTTTAAACAAGGGGATGACATCCAGAAATGGATGGCTGCTCTGGAGAGGGCCTGCACTGTGCAGTGCATTCCCCAGAGTCAGTGGGCAGCTATACTGTGGCTCTCCTTTGATGGTAAAGGTAGAGATAAGCTCCTCACTACAAGAGTAGAGGATGCTAACAATTACCAGGTCCTGAAAAATACACTGGTTGATGGGTTTGGTTTAACCACTGAGCAGTACAGGTTGCTGTTCAGAGACACCCAGAAAACTCAGTCTCGGGACTGGTCTGACTTTGTGGATTGTGCCACTAAGGCTTTGGAGGGCTGGTTGCTGGGTAGCAAGGTTACTGATTACACAGGATTGTATAATCTGATGATGAGAGAACAAATTTTAAATAATTGTCAGAACCAGTTGTTGCACCAGCACCTTGTTGATTCAGATCTGACCTCTCCCCAAGAATTGGGAAAGAAGGCAGACAAATGGGTCAGAACAAGGATCAAGCAGAACCAGAACCAGGGTGGTCAGAAGAAAGCCGACCAGAAGGGTAATACTAAGAATGAACAAAATGACCAGAAGTCTTCACCAGGTCCCTAACAACCCAAAGAGGGTGGGGGTCAGGCTTCCCAGAAGAAGAAGACTCAAAAAGGCCAGTCAAAAAGGTGGTGCCAGTACTGTAAAAGTAAGTCTCACTGGTTTAGTGAGTGCACCAAAAGAGGAGGACAAACTCCTACCACTACAGCCCCTAAGGCAACTGCACCCCCTAGTACAGTCAGTAGTGGTAGTGTACCTCCCAAGGCATTAGTTGGGTTAACCTTGGGAACTGAGGGGTCTGACAACTTAGTTGGCACACTCACTCAGGCTGTCCTTGTCTGTACAGGGGATATGGCTATGTCCCCTGAAGTAAGCCCCAATACTTTGGGCAAATACAGGCAGACACCTTTGATAAATGGCAAAATGGCTCAGGCCTATAGGGACACTTGTGCCAGTGTCACCATGGTGACACCTAACTTTGTGGACCCTGGACAGATCATGCCAGGTACAGATTTCCTGGTGACCAATGCCAGCAACGTCACTACCAGTCATAGTATGGCGATTGTTGCTTTCTCCTGTGGAGGGGTAAGTGGCCAAAAGAAAGTTGTGGTTAGTTCAGACCTCCCAGTGGATTGTTTGTTGGGCAATGATTTGGAGTCATCCCTATGGTCAGAAGTGGAGCAGAGGACTCACATGGAAATGTTAGGCTTGCCAGCACATGTGCTTGCTGTGACTAGGTCACAGGCCAGAAGATGCCCCACTAAACAGGTGCTGGATCCTGGAAGAATGGACCAGACACATTTCCAAGAAGAAGAGCAGTAGGGTTAAGGCTTTGCCTTCCCCCTTGCCCCAGGTTGAGGATCAAGTCTCTGAGGAGGCTGATCTGAGAGAGCTGAGGGAAACTGAGCCTAAAGAGCTTGAACGTGATCAAGTTGAGTTTCTGGGCTCAGGGGGACCCTCCAGAGAAGACCTGGGGAAGGCACAGTTAGACTGCCCTTCCCTTGAACCCCTCAGACAGCAGGCTGCTGCTGAGGCTGCAGGGAATGCCACAGGTGCCCACAGGGTATACTGGGAAGATGGACTCCTGTACTCTGAGTCAAGAGACCCCAAGCCTGGTGCAACCAGGAGGCTGGTAATCCCCCTTGTCTCTGAGAGGTTTCCTTCTCACCTTGGCCCATGAGATTCCCCTTGCAGGTCATTTAGGTCAGACAAAGACGTGGGACAGGCTTGTCTCACACTTTCACTGGCCCCACATGAATGAGAATACCAAGGAGTTTTGTCGCTCCTGTGTCACTTGCCAAGCCAGTGGTAAGTCAGGTGGCACAACAAAGGCCCCCCTCATACCACTACCTGTGGTGGGGGTTCCCTTTGAAAGAGTGGGGATTGACATTGTTGGTCCAATGGAACCCCAGACAGCATCAGGGCACACGTTTATACTGGTGGTGGTGGACCATGCCACCAGGTATCCTGAAGCTATTCCACTTAGGACCACTACAGCCCCTGTAGTGGCAAGGGCCCTAGTTGGAGTGTTCTCCAGAGTGGGCTTCCCTAAGGAGGTCGTTTCTGACAGGGGTGCAAACTTCATGTCAGGATATCTGACTGCAATGTGGAAGGAGTGTGGTGTGAACTACAAGTTCACCACACCCTATCACCCACAATGCAATGGGCTTGTTGAGAGATTCAACAGGACCCTCAAAGGGATGATTCATGGACTACCTGAAACTCTTAGGGGAAGATGGGATGTCCTGATCCCCTGCCTCCTGTTTGCTTACAGAGAGGTCCCACAGAAGGGGGTTGGCTACAGCCCTTTTGAACTTCTGTATGGGCATCCTGTAAGAGGACCCCTGTGTTTGGTGAAGGAAGGATGGGAGAGACCTCTCAAAAAGCCTGCAACCAACATAGTGGACTATGTACTTGGTCTCCGCTCCAGGATGGCTGAATACATGGAGAAGGCATCTAAAAACCTAGAGGCCAGCCAAGAACTCCAAAAAGCTTGGCATGACCAGAAGGCTGTCCTGACTGTGTACCAGCCTGGACAGAAGGTGTGGGTGCTGGAGCCAGTGGCCCCAGCAGCACTCAAAGACAAATGGTCTCGGCCCCACACCATCATTGAGCAAAAGGGAGAGGTCACCTACCTGGTGGACCTTGGAACTCCCAGGAGCCCTCTCAGAGTGCTCCATGTGAATAGGCTCAAATCATATGTCGACAGGAAGGACATGAGCTTGCTCATGGCCACAGATGAGGGACAGGAGGAAGAGAGTGACCCTCTCCCAGACCTGCTCACTCAGAATCCTGATGATGGATCAGTAGATGGTGTTGTCTTTTGTGGCAGCCTCTCTGAACATCAGCAACAGGATTGTAGACAAGTTCTGCAATCCTTTAGACATATGTTCTCTCTGACACCCAGCCAAACTGATTGGTGTACCCATGAGGTTGACACTGGGGACAGTCTGCCTGTCAAGAGTAAAATCTACAGACAGCCTGATCATGTTAGAGACTGCATCAAAACTGAAGTGCAGAAAATGTTGGAGCTGGGAGTCATTGAGCCCTCAGATAGCCCTTGGGCTAGCCCAGTAGTTCTAGTGCCAAAGCCTCACCCAGGGTGGTAAGAAAGAGATGAGGTTTTGCGTAGACTACAGAGGACTCAATGCAGTCACTTAGACTGATGCCCACCCAATACCAAGAGCAGATGAACTTATAGATAGATTGGCTTCTGCCAACTACTTAAGTACATTTGACCTGACAGCTGGGTATTGGCAAATCAGGTTAGCTGAGGAGGCCAAGCCCAAGACAGCATTTTCTACCCCTGGTGGGCATTATCAATTTGTGGTAATGCCCTTTGGTTTGAAAAATGCACCTGCCACCTTCCAAAGGTTGGTGAATCAAGTTCTCATTGGGTTGGATGACTTCTGTGCAGCTTATCTTGACGATATTGCTGTCTTTAGCTCCACCTGGGAGGATCACCTGGTCCACCTGAGGAAAGTGTTAGAGGCCCTGCAAAAGGCAGGCCTCACTATCAAGGCCACTAAGTGCCAGATAGGGCAGACACAGGTTGTATACCTGGGCCACCTTGTAGGTGGAGGCCAGGTTCAGCCATTGGGGAGTAAAATACAGGCCATCAAGGACTGGGCTCCTCCAATCACCCAGACTCAGGTTCGAGCTTTCTTGGGCCTGACTGGTTACTATAGGAAGTTTGTCAGAAATTATGGGTCCATAGTGACCCCCCTTAATGACCTGACAAGTAAGAAGATGCCAAAGAAAGTTCAGTGGACAGAAGGCTGTCAAAAGGCATTCAATGACCTAAAGCAGGCCATGTGCACAGCACCTATCCTAAAGAGTCCAGACTACTCCAAGCCATTCATTGTCCAAACAGATGCTTCTGAGTTGGGTGTGGGAGCTGTTCTATCTCAACTGAATTTTGATGGTAACGACCAGCCCATTGCTTTCATTAGCAGAAGGCTGACCCCCAGAGAGAAAAATTAGTCAGCTATTGAGAGGGAGGCCTTTGCTGTGGTTTGGGCCCTGCAGAAGCTGAGGTCCTACTTGTTTGGAACTCACTTCACAGTTCAGACCGACCACAAGCCCCTCTTATGGCGAAGTCAGATGAAGGGTGAAAACCCCAAACTACTTAGGTGGTCCATTTCCCTACAGGGGATGGATTTTACAGTGGAGCACAGACCTGGTACTGATCATGGCAATGCTGATGGGCTCTCCAGGTATTTCCACTTAGAGCAAGAAGACTCACCTGGTCAAGGTTAGTTTATTGTCCCAAAGTTTGGGGGGGGGGGGTCATGTAGGAGAGTAGGGTCTGCAATCCTATGATCACCCAGATTTTTTGCTTTTTGCTTCACTGGTTTACGACTTTCCCTGGCTGTGGGCCTGCTAATCAGACCCACAGCCTAGCTGTTCTCTCTATTCCAAATTGTACCCAGGTACTGAATTGGCACTGGGCCCTTTCCAAGTCCCTGTACCCAGGGCTGAGGTGCACCCAGAAGTCTCCCAGGGGCTGCAGCATGTATTATGCCACCCCTGGGCTGACTAACTAAATCAGACACAACTGGCTGCTTGACAGCTGGGGCAGAGTGGTGTACTCACCCTCTGCTGTAGATATAGTATTCCTATATCTAAACCTAAATGGACACACAGATCTCCTATCAGTCACTCCTATGGCAGGCCTTGACAATCCTGAAGGCAGAGTGCTTGGAATCGTGTGAGATGGTGCTCTGGCATGAGCTGAGCCTATCTGCGGCTTTCGGGATCTATCCCTTAGCCGTTTCCATGATATCGCATACCATATACTCTTAAGTGCATTATAATCCTCGCGGTTATATGCCAACTCTGGTATCGCTTTATCAAAACATGTCGAGTAAGGTGTCATACGAATTGGAATACTAACCCCTCGCCAATTCTGGCGACGGGGTTAGCATTCCACCCTTCTAGAGGGACACGACATGTATGTAACCTATAACCCCGGTTAAAGTCAAGCAGAGCCTTAGCTCCACAAAATGGATGCTGCCACCGAGACACAAGTCTGCCCTCCTGCTGCTGGGAGTCCTCCCAGAGCAGGAGGCAAGGACAAAGGGTTTCCTGCCAGGGGCGGTGCCAGCACCGTCCCAGACAGGGTTTTGTGTATTCTAGGTAGGCAGGGCTTTAGAGGAAGGTGACTGCAAGTGGCACCCTGGTGCTCACTGTGCATAGGCCGGCTTGAACCAGTTCCAGGGGCACACCAGACCCTGAGCTGGGGAAAGCCCGCCAAAGGAGAGGGGTGTAACCACCCCCCTCCTAGTCCCACCCATAGGGCAGGACTTAGTCGCGTGCCAGCCCCTTTTTGCAGGATAAAGGTAGGAACTGGCCCCCTTCCAAATCAGATCATCTTTGAATCCTGAAACTACTTTCCACGAAAGGAACTCGAGACTTCTTCCCAAGATTCTCCCTTGTGACTAAGGAGTAGTCACCCTGCAGCAGCAGGCACCAACCAAGTATCGCGGTTTGTTGCCAGTCTCTCCTTCGGATCAAGACTGCTCCAGCACGACGAGAACCGGCTTCCCTGGCACCTCTGACCTCAACCTACATCATCAGCCCAGCTGTGATCCGTGGGTGCGACGAGACCTCGAGGGACCGGCCATCTTCAGAACTGCACGACGCTTGTCCAGCACGACGCCCGAGTGACCCTCGACTGAGTGCCTTGGGGTAAGAGAAGCCCCGACCCTGAGCAGCTCCAGCACCGAAGTTCAGCCCCCCTGCATCCACGAGATCTGCGTGGGGCCCTTCTGCTCTTTGCTGCTAACCGCGTTGTCCAGGTCGCTTGCCCGTTGGCTAGTGGCCCCCTCACGACGCTCCACGACAACTAACACTGCTGGTCTGGTTGCTCCAGACTGGCCCTTGCTCCCCTCCAAAAGAGGAGCACCCTGGACCCTCCTGGTCCACTCAAGACGCCATTTTAGGTCCACCGCGTGGGCCTTGCATTTGCCAAGACTTGTTGCCCAATCCTGGGTCCAGCGACGTCGACAGCAAGTACCTTCGTGGGACAGCTCGCACCTCCATCCTGGTCGCCGACAACGCCTCCTGGTCCGAGAGACTGCAGAGCCCAGCAGCGCCCACTCACCTGGCTGAGGTGACTTCGTCCGGTGCCATCCTGGTGCCCACTCAAATCACTGGCTAGTGATTCAGAACTTGGTCCCCTCTGCTTACAGGTTTCTTCTTCCCTGATCCAGGCTTGGATCTTCACGAACTCTCTTCACTGGCCGCCTGCCAGCAACTTCTTTCTTCAGGCTCCTGGTTCTTCAACGTGGGTTTCCGACGCAACTTCGACCCTATGCAGCCGCAGCCCCTGGGCTAGGTAAACTGAGTACTCCGGTGCTCCAGCATAGTCCAACACCCTAAGTGTTCGGATCCACTCCCGTTTTCGACCCACCTAGTCGGGTTCGCCCGAGAACAGTAACTTTGCAATTGCTAGCATCCATAGACTTTTTCCCGCCTTACGCGTGAGAGTTCCCACTCTGCACACGACGTCCACAGGCCTCCTGCATCTAATCCCAGTGTTTAGAATTGTAGGCCTAGCGATTCCTAAGTCTAGAAACGTATTACTTACCTGCTAGCAAGTTCGCATTCCACTTACTGTGTATATGGTTTTTCGTGCCCCTAGGGCATTTGTGTAAATTGTGCGACTTAAAGTATTTTCTTAAGAGTTTTGTATTGTGCTTAGCTCCCTGACTCATAAAGAGTTCAGGGTAGACTTGTTATAAATAAATATCTGTTTATTTTCATAACAACTTGTGTGGTGTCCTTTCACTTGGTGTTCAAGGGGTAATGTGATGGTAAAACAGCTGGCTTAACACGCCCTCTAGAGTCTTAGCCTTCGACTGCTCGTATCCATGCTACTAGGATAGCTGGTCTATAAGGTTGACTTACAACCAATCATCAATAAGGGTTGTTTGGACTGATACATAGTGATCACTAGAATAGTGAGCACTGCATATCAGGCCAACTTCTCACAGTGCCTGGGTGTGGAGAGATGAGGGTCTTCCTGACAGGATGGCTGGGGAGGAGACTCGGCCCTTATTGCTCTTCAAAGGGTAGCCTGGGGTCTGCACCCAACCCTTCCTGGCTTCAGAAGAAGTCTACCCTGTCACTGGCAAATGCAGCTCACCCCTGGGTCTGACTGCCACCTGTTGCACTAGCCAGGCTAGAGCCTAACCCAGGGGAAAAATAAGAAATAACCAGAAAAAGATCTAGAGTTGGATAAGGGGGTGTCCCTCAACAACAGACTGGCACTGGGCAAAAAAGTGCCATCGCCAGAACTTGTAATCAGAACACTCCTAGACTTGAGAAGATTCAGAAGGACTGTTGCATTGAAGGAAAAAGGAAGACTTGAACTGCATGCCTTGAACGCTGGTCCCCGAAGAGACTCCAAGGGTCATTCGGCTGACCTCATCTCTGAGCTATAAATGAACAACAAGCTTCCAGAGACTTTAACTGCTTTCCAGCTGATCAGACCCAACTGGACCTTACCTGGTCCCCCTCTGCTGGCCTTTCTCGGAGTGAGTCCTGAACTTTTGACTTTGTTCCCGGTTCAGCATGACCAAATACCCGCTGTTGGCACTTCACGCCTTTTGGTGGTATTTTTGCTCTAAAGCTTTAAAAAAAACATAGCTCCGGTTCTCAAATTGGATTTTTTTGTTGTTTAGGGGCTGTTTTATTTATTAAAACGTATTCTATATTCATAATCTGGTTTTGGATTATTCTTATGTTGTGTTTCTTACTGTTTCAGTACTGCTTACATACTTTACACATTGCCTCCAAGTTGAGCCTGACCGCTTTTGTGTCACGCTATCAGAGTGCAAAGCACAGGTTTATTTAGTGACTTTTGTGGTTCACCCTGACAAGGACTGTGATTATTTGAAGTTGGTTCTCACCGTCTTCCGCCAATGATCACATTTCTTACACCGTAAAAGCAAGTAGATTTCAGGACAATGAGGGGATTCAATTCAGATAACCTTGGAAATGAAGCACCCTGTGACTTGATGGCTAACCAAAGAAAATGTTTTGGCAAATGGCTTAATAACATACAACCAGAGTTGCAAAGCTGGGGAGTGTATATAGAAAAATCGGTCCGCAAGCGGCTTCTGGATTCCTAAAAAATGTATATTCTTACTGGAACATACTGGGATGAGTGGACAGGGAGGCTGGCCATGACGGCGTCAATGCTCCTAATGTCACACCAGGAGTTCATTATGGGAATGGACCTCATGACAACTCTATACGAAAATAATTAGGAACAACATGTAAAATAGCTATTTCAGGAAGCAAAGTTGATTTGGCTGTGGGTTTGTCACAAGATCATTTTGACGGAGACGTGTGCCAGGACTATGGAACATAATGGCGGATGCCTTTAGCAGAAAACATAGACTACCATTATTATTATTATATTATTACCATGAAGGGGAGCTAGATCGAAGTCAATTGGAATTGGTATTTTAGAGGTTGCGCAACCCTCCTCTAGATCTCTTTGCTACACTGCTAAACACTGAATTCCATGGTTATATAAGCAGAGGATATTTTCTGACTCCCAAGTCTTACACTCCTTCCCTTTCACCAGGCTACTAAAAGCTGCATTAAAGAAACAGCAGCAATCAGCTGGTGTCGCTGATGAGGATTGGAACTCAGGGTCACTACACCGAAGTGCCTGGACTTTGGGTCATAAAATGTGTTGAGTGGTCTACTTGACATCTGTATCTATTTTCAGTTTTGTTTTCAATGTTAGTTCCTATATGTGAATGTTTGCTGCTATGTTAACTTTGACAACTGAGGGTTCCCAGTCTGGTGTCTGGGAATAATTAAAGCACGTCCATCTATGGAAAAAACAAAGCTGGAAAACTAGTTCTAGGTCAGTAACTTATTTTATGCCTACCAATACAGACGCAGGCCAGCTGCAATCTGTTGTCTATGTCTCCTATAAAGATACATTATGTCATTGCACTACAAGAATTATTGACCAGTAGAGCATCATTCAAAATACGGGGACGTTTGTCTTGGAGAAAAGCATATTGTTTTCTATACGCTTGCAGACTCCAGAGTTTCTCGCTCTGAAAGTGCATTTTTCTGTACGATAACTGCAGTTGATGTTGGCTTTTCCTTTTGCAGACTTTTACATTTCATACCGACCGAAACCTCAAACTGGAATGTCTGACTTTCTGGTGTGCCTAACAAATGAGCCCCATGACACATTACAAATTCCAAAATGGCCTCCGATCATCCAGACCACAAGGTTTTTGGCCCTCACATAGTCCCTGGACTTTAACACCAAGGGACCACTCAAAGTATTGACGCACGCAATTGGTTAACTCAAGCTACGAGTAGAATAAAGAATGGTGACTTGCTCTTTCAGAGAAGCTAATGGTACCTGCTCGCTCTCACTCTGCAACAAAGAGCCATCTAATGGTACTGGCTGTTTGATTAGTCGTGGCATGTGCTTTGCCTTTTTCCTGTTTTGAGTCTCTTAGTATTAATTATAAACATGATTAGCTTATTTCATTGCTTTTTTTAGTTATGTAGTCTTATGCTCTGATATAGGTTGCCAGTGCATCAGGCGCTCGTGTTCTATATTGAGTAATGTGACATATAAAGTACAGGATGTTTAGGCAGATGTAGAGGAGGAATTCACAAGTTTCTTTTTCTCACCTTACATCACAAATCACAAGGCTCGTTTTTCTCACAATAAAGCCTAGAAGTTGTATGTTACTCAGGCGCACAGGCGTTTTGACAGAGGATCGAAGCTGCAGACAGTCTTGTGAGTGTCACACGCTGGCTCAGTCTGTTGCTTTCTCAGCCAAGGAATGACTAAAAATCAGAAAAACACCTCGCTTGCTGCAGACTGACCAACATCAAAAAATGTATGAGTCAAAGTTGTGTCAAAATACCATCTAGGAAACTCCTATATATTATACCTTTAGTGAGAATATACATCTAAGCTAGAGGCTAGGAAGGGAGGGATTCCCATACAGGTTGGCTCTTGAATAATTTGATTTTTTTCTTGTATTTACATTTCTTATGTTTTATTTTTCACCAGTACTTTTTATTCCTGCTCTAGCATTGCTTCGTATCATCTTTACTAGAACAGGGCTTTAATATTTAATAAAGCCTTTAAAAATGTACTAAATGTATTTCTTGTGTGTGACCATGTGTTGGGGAAACGGACTCCAGAACTCACTAATAGGGAATAATCCTGCAGTCCCACAGGACTGATTGTTATTCAGTTTGCAATTGCTCCAGTTAAGTTGTGGGAACTGTGGGGGTTGCAGTTTGCCTGTCGTTCCTGCTCGCATTGGCAAGTTGCTTCATACCTGTGCATGGCAGTGAGGATCTATCTGGCCGGATTTACAAGAGAACTTATCAAAACCTATCATTTATGTGAGAGAATTGTAAACCTTGCATTTGTTACAAAGGCAGTGTTAGTTGTTGTCTGTGTCCAGGAACACACATGGCGGTTTGCGGACCTGCACCATTCATGCAAAAAAAGGATCACACAAACCCAGTAAAGTTCTGGTATGTGCAATACCTGTGTACTACAACCTTGGCATACACTCTCGAAGCAAGGATGCAATTAGAGCAAGATGGGGCACTTGAGTCTACTGCTGTTCAGGTAGCTCACATATTTGCCAACTGAATAGTACACATCTTTGGTCTTAATCACTGACATTGGAATCCAGTTTGTCTCGTGATTCTGAAAAACTGTTTGCGCCATCCAGTATGTTGACACTTCCTGCTTACAAGTTTTCCTCTTCAACCAGAAAGACAAACCTAGTATATAATTCAAGGTGGTGAGATATACAGTGTGTTGATCGGGTTCATTACCCTGTATGCCTACTACATCGTTGGTTACAATCCATTCTGCTGGCCGCAAAAAACTTCCAGCAGATACAAAGATGTCCGTACTCAGATTTTGCCATGGGAAACGTTGTCTGATTGTCCTAAAACATGTCAAACCTACTGGTGGAAAACAAGCAATCACAACTCAAATATACCAGCCTGCATCTCATCAAAAATAGTAATAAAGTTGCTACCTGAGTAACCTACTGTCAATTAAAGCCAGTCTTCCGTGTCTCTAAAATGGTGTCTAAATATCAGACAAGTCATGCACCCACCCTCACCGGTGTCTGTGGAAGTTGATCATAGATGTGAGCTACAAAGGGTGCTGATCTTGAATTTGCTTCAACGTTTTGTCTATAATTTGCTACATTGGTAGGGGTATGTAGACAAACAGGTTATGGGACCCAACCCGGAATATACACTAGAAACTCCTCGCATCAGAACAGAAGGTTACTGCAAAAAAGACAACTATATTAGATTTCCGCGCACCTGTGTTCAGAGACCACCTTTTCCAAAAGAGGTTTTGGAAAGATGTGATAAACTTTCAAGTGGGTGAAAGTGCTTGTAATACTGCCCTAATTGTGGTTAGTCTTTTCTAGTGCCTTAAGGCACGGGGCGCACCAATCGATATACAGTTATTTCATCCCTGGCGATGCATGGGGCTTAACATAGGGGTTTATAGTGTATAATCTTTTCATCTTTTGACGTGTGCTTACATCTATCCTTCTCATACTTGTTCATTGGGTCTCTCATTACTTCCTAGAGAAGCAGAAAACCACCACCTTTCAGTTGCTGGTAAAGTACAATTCTTGGGCACAACTGTGGGGTTCTTGGTGAACTTAACAGCCTCGACAGTGACATCCCGATCAAGGTGCAGGAGTGTTGCTTAATGTGTGGCCATGGGTTTTACAAGCCCTTTAAAAGATCAAGTATAGCCCAGGGTGGAGACACCCTGGTGGCTTCAGCCTTGCCCCTTGGTTCCTATGGTGATGGTGTGTGCTAGTTCCTCTGAGAACCTGGATATTGCAGCAGCAGCCAGGAATTGCATCACTAGGTCCAAGTGCAAGAGCCATTAGTTTTGTTTGCATAGTGCTCTTGCATAAGCACACCACCTTTGCAGATTGGGAGGGGCGGTAGTCACACTAAATCCAACAGCCTCCCCCCCCCCCCCCCCTTCGGGGGCCTTACCATTGCCTGATGACTAATCCAGTGACAGAACGCCATCTGATCTGTTCTCTTCCTCCTCCCTTTAACCCGTTCCGTGCTGCCGTTGGCCGACGCAGCCCCGCACACCCTTTAGAACGCCCGCACCACGGCGGAAAAACCGCCGCGGTTCAGGCATTAAATGGTACAGGGGAAACTAGTAGACTGGCAGCTCATTGCTTATTTGTTTATTGGCAGAAGTACGCTTCTTGCCATCCTTCAAGTCACAAGTTTCTGCTGCTTATAATCTATCCATCCCCATCACTTCAGCTAGTAGGTTTTTATTTGCTGTGCATAAGGAGGTTACCAAATCAATAGACAAAGCAGCATAGAACACATCCCTGGCAATCATTCTGCCTCTGCACCTAGTAGATTGAAGGCCACAGTTCAATATTAGTACCATATGTTTTGAATGAAAGTTGCTTAAAAACTAAAGATGTTGCTGCAATTGAAAGTCCATTTTGTGTTTATTACATACTGTAGAGTGGGAATTGATGGATTATACATGTACAAATATACATAAAAAGGGAGTACTTAGAACTTTTCTGTTCGAGGCAAGTGGGCTGTTGAATTCATGTTCGAGGCATGTGGGCTGCTAAATTCATATCTTAGCATTAGATCGCCGCCTAGTGTTGGGCTCGGATGATCGCACATTGTTGTCCTGGAAGAGTCTTCGAAATATCCTGAGATAGGTGGCTCCTCCCCTGGACTACAGTGCGCATGGGCATCGGCTCCATCCCCAGATTGTTTTTTTCCGCCATTGGGTTCGGATGTGGTCTCGACGTCTTACTGTCGGAACCTAGAAAAACTAACTTTTAACGGCCAAAAGGCCTCGATTTTCTTGCGTCGGTATTGTCTGCGCACGGTCTCGAGTCTTCCGTCTCTTTGAGCCGGAATAAGCGGAGTTTTCTTCGCTCTCGGATCTTTGAGGCCTTCTCATCGCGACACGACTGCAAAACTCTTCAGACATGGAGCGGAGCCCGTTTAAGTTCTGCCCGCTCTGTGGGTCCAAGTACCCACACATCGATCTACACCCCGTGTGTAACAAATGCCTTTCGCCTGACCACGACGACGGCAAGTGCAAGTTGTGTGCACAGTTCCGCTCGAAGAAGACTCTCAAGCTTCGGCGCGCGGTGCGCATGGAAGCTAAACAAGCGGCCCCGGATCCGGAGAACATCTTCGGCGACCAGGACGAAGAGGACCAGGGTCATCATCTCCAAATCTCCCCACCCGAGACGGAGGTCGAGGCGGATCCGGGAGACGACGACGGAGTCGCGGGTCAAGGCCTTGAATACGTCGACGAGGTAGGAGACGACGATGAGATTTATGGGGCCGCGGCAGACAGCTCGGGGGACGAGCTCTGCCCCGAAGGTTACGAGGATACCGACCGGGACGCGGGATCGCCTGTCGGCCTTACCCAAGACCCGTTGCCGCAAGCCACAGCCCCGCCTTCGGGCCCGGCCACGGACTTACTTGCTGAGCAGACTGTTTCGAAACCGAAACCGAAACCATCGGGATCGACAACACCTAAAATGGCCGACCCGAAAACGAAACCGAAACTTAAGGACTCGAGTGTCCCTAAGATGGCTGCCGTGCCGGTGAAAACGACGGTGCCCGCTACCCCATCGACTCCGTCGACCTCCGGTCCGCAGAAGTCGAAGAAGTCCGTCGATTCCGATGCTGCAAAATCGAAACCGACGCCAGAGGAGGGGTCCTCCAAAAAAGATGGTCGGCACGGGTCAGCGGCTACGACGCCGTCCAAGCCCGCCAAAGTCGGCTCCAAGGAGGCTACGCAGGCACACGGAAAGAAGTCTGCGCCCCGAACACAGGAATCGGAGGCGGTTAAGACGGGATCCGCGCCCAAAGCGCACAAGGCCCCCAAGGACGTCGGTTCCGAGGGAAAGATCAGACCATCCTCATCAGCGCCGAAACAAACTGTGAGTGAGCCGTCCCTCATAGCCGAATCACTGCAAAGAATCAGGGATAAGGCCTTTGCCCCGTCGGCTCCGATACCATCGCCGCAGCCGCAAAAGGACACTCCAGCGAAGCCTTCTGGGAAACTTCTCTTTATTTTGCCGCCGAAGGAGGCGCCGAAAGCATTTTCAACCAAATCGGCACCGAAACAGGTGATTTCTTCACCGACTGGCCCGCTTCCACGTCGGGTGCTCGAATCAGAGGACGATTCAGAGCATTTCATCGACGCTGACACAGGCAAACTGACCCTCTATAAGAGGAAAATCACTTCGGAGCCAGTGGACTCCTATGTCATCCCACTAAAGAAGAAGAGGGTGCTCCTTGACGCCTCAGGCCTCACGGAACCAATCCAGCCTCCTCCGAGACGGAGCCCTACTCCCTCCCCAGAACACTCTGCGGGTGAGGGGTATGATGAAGACGAGCAGTACAATTTCCCTATCAATGAACCTGATGCACAACCGGATTCATATGATGACACTGGTGACCAGAACACCCAGGGTGTGGGGCAGGACCCGCAGCTTTTTAATGCACGTGCATCCCCGACTGAGGATTCAGCAGGTTTTCATGCACTACTCGAAAGGGCGGCAGCCAATCATGATGTGGACATGCATGCCGACCCGGTTGAGGAAGACTTCCTTTTCGACACTTTTTCAGTCTCTGAAAGGACAGTAAAGACACTGCCTATGCTTAAAGGAGTCCTCAAGCATGCTGGGGACATATTTAAGGAGCCTACAAGAGCGAGAGTGGTCAACCCTCGCATTGAAAAAAAGTACAGACCTGCGCCTGCGGACCCCGCATACATCCGGGGACAATTGCCACTGGACTCTCTTGTGGTCGCCAATGCCAGGAAACGTGCCAACTCCCAGACAACGGGTGAAGCTCCTCCCCTGGATAAGGAGTCTAAAGTGCTAGAGGCAGGGGGCAAAAGAGTAGCTGCACAGGCATCAAACTTTTGGCGCATCGCCAATACACAGGCACTCTTGGCGCGTTACGATAGGGCGCACTACGACACCCTAGAACAGATTGTACAACACCTGCCTCCACAGTTCCAAGAAGCCACCCAACTGCTCATTGAGGAAGGAAAGCTAATCTCAAACGCAGCCATCAAGTGTGCACTTGACGCTGCGGACACAGCTGCTAGAGCTATCAACACTAGCGTTATGCTGAGACGACAAGCGTGGCTCCGCATCTCAGGGTTTAAACCGGATATTCAGACAACAATCCTTAATCAGCCAGTCAATCCTGAAAGTCTGTTTGGTCCAGATGTTGACACCACCCTAGAGAAAATAAAGAAGGACACAGAAACTGCTAAGTCCATGGGGGCCCTGCAGTCACAACAGTTTCGTGGCAGCAATTTTCGTCGCTCAGGTGCACGTGGAGTCACCAGAGGACAAATGGGTCAACAATCCCAGTTCTCTAAAGGTGGGGCACAATCCTCGTTCACAAAACAGAACAAGGGAGGTTACAGAAATAACAGCAACAGAGGTCGCGGCAGAGGAAATAACAGCTCCCGCTCCTCTGCTCCAAGCAAACAGTGACTCTCTGTCACTGCCCCCCGACCACCTAACACCTGTCGGGGGGAGACTACAGCAGTTCCTGCCCGTCTGGAGAAACATCACCACAGACAGGTGGGTGCGACAATTAGTCCAGTATGGTTATTGCCTAGAGTTGAGGTCCACTCCACCCAACATCCCGCCAAGGCAAAGGCCTATGTCCGCAGAGCACTTGCTCTTATTGCAGCAGGAAGTAGTGGTGATGCTGCAAAAGGGAGCAATCGAGCTCGTGCCGGTGGGAGAGGAAGGCACAGGGGTTTATTCCCTGTACTTCCTTATTCCAAAGAAGGACGGATCTCTCAGACCCATTCTAGATCTACGTCCCCTCAACCTGTACATACTGTCAGAACATTTCCACATGCTTACACTGCAACAGATTCTTCCATTGCTAAACCAGGGAGATTTCTTAGCAACCTTAGATCTCAAGGATGCTTATTTCCACATTCCACTACACCCGTCACACAGGAAATACCTCAGTTTCACTATTCAAGGCAGGCACTACCAGTTCAAGGTCCTACCCTTCGGAGTCACCACAGCCCCGAGGGTGTTCACCAAGTGTCTGGCGACAGTAGCGGCGCACCTCAGGAGGCAGAACATCCATGTCTACCCCTACCTAGACGACTGGCTCGTGCAAGCCAAGTCAGAGCAACAGTGCGCCGCAGACATGTCGACTACCATTCACCTTCTTCACGATCTGGGTTTCTCCCTGAACTACCCAAAATCGCATCTTCAGCCGGCACATGTCCGGCAATTCCTGGGTGCGACGATCAACACCCTGACGGCCATGGCTCAGCCAAACCAAGTCAGGATAGACAGCATGCAGGCTCTGATCCAAAGGTTCAGGCCACAACACTCGCTTCCAGCAAGAGTGTTCATGCAGTTGATAGGCATGATGGCCTCCTGCATCTTCATAGTCCCTCACGCACGGCTACATATGCGCCCGCTCCAGGAGTGCTTAGCGAATCAGTGGACACAGGCTCGTGGGCAATTGACAGACCTAGTGTTGGTTACCAGTCGGGCATACGACTCTCTGCATTGGTGGACTCCACACAACCTTTGCAAGGGCCGACTGTTCCAAGAGCCTGTGCCGCAGATTGTCCTGACAACGGACGCATCTCTCCAGGGATGGGGAGCTCATGTGCTCACTTACACAGTGCAGGGACTATGGACGACGCAGCAACAGAAGATGCACATCAATTATCTGGAACTGATGGCAATCTTCATGGCGCTCAAGTCCTTCATTGTACATCTGTGCAACAAAGTCGTGCTAGTCCGGACGGACAACATGACCGCGATGTACTACATTCAAAAGCAGGGAGGCACACACTCGCCACAGCTGTCTCATCTGGCTCAGAGCATGTGGAAGTGGGCCATTCAGAGGAACATTTTCCTCATGGCAGAACACCTCCCAGGAAAGGACAATCAGATGGCGGATCTGCTCAGCAGGTACAGCCATCAAATGCACGAGTGGGAGTTACACCCATCTGTCCTCCACCCGTACTTCCAGCAGTGGGGTCATCCGGAGATAGACCTGTTTGCCACAAAAGAGAACGCAAAATGCCAACACTTTGCCGCCAGGTTCCCTCACCCACAGTCGCAGGGGAATGCGATATGGATGAACTGGTCAGGCAAATTTGCGTACGCTTTTCCGCCAGCCCCTCTAATACCGCTGGTCGCAAGAAAGCTAAGGCAGCACGAGATGACTCTCATCCTAGTTGCTCCAACGTGGGCGCGCCAGGCTTGGTACACCACGTTCCTCGAACTCTCAGTGGTGCCGCATCAAAGACTGCGCCTCACGCCCAGTCTTTTGACGCAGAACCATGGAGAAATTCAGCATCCAGATCCGCAACAGCTCAACCTGGCGATCTGGCTCCTGAAGTCCTAGAGTTTGGATACCTTAACCTACCTCCGGAATGCATGAACATCATCAAGGAGGCGAGGAAACCAACTACTAGAGCATGCTATGCTGCAAAGTGGAAGCGTTTTGTCATTTACTGTACAGCCAATGACATCAACCCGCTAGATGCATCTATCCCCAACATCATCTGCTATCTGTTGCATCTTTACAAGTGCAATCTAGCGTACACTTCCATTCGGATACATCTATCCGCCATAGCGGCTTATCTCCAGAACAGGCAGCACCTCTCTGTCTTCAGAGTGCCCGCCATTAAAGCCTTCCTTGAAGGTCTGAAACGAGTCATTCCCCCAAGAACACCGCCTGCTCCGGTGTGGAACCTCAATGTCGTTCTCACCAGACTGATGGGACCACCATTTGATCCACTGCACTCGTGTGAACTCCAGTTCCTTACGTGGAAAGTAGCTTTCCTTGTAGCTATTACGTCTCTGAGGCGTGTCAGTGAGCTGCAGGCGCTCACAATCCAAGAGCCATTCATTCAAATTCATCCAAATAGGGTAGTGCTACGCACTAACCCCAAATTCCTTCCGAAGGTGGTGTCACAGTTTCATCTAAACCAAACTATTGACTTACCAGCATTCTTTCAAAACCCGCAAACGGTGGCGGAAAGAATGCTCCATACCTTAGATGTACGGAGGGCGTTGATGTACTACATAGACAGAACACAACCCTTTAGAAAAACAAAACAACTCTTTGTTGCCTTCGCACCACAACACAAAGGCAACCCGATTTCCAAGGCAGGGATAGCCAGATGGATTGTTAAGTGCATCCAGATATGTTATCAAAAAGCCAAGCGCACTTTAACAATACCCCCCAGAGCGCACTCCACCCGCAAACTGGGGGCATCCATGGCTTTCCTAGGGAACATTCCTTTAGAGGATATTTGCAGAGCAGCCACGTGGGTTACACCACATACCTTTACAAAACACTACTGTGTTGATGTGCATTCCAAGCAGCAAGCTGCTGTAGGACAGGCTGTTCTGAAGACACTTTTTCAGGTTTCTGCAGCTGGCACGGGCAACCGCCGCTGATGGAGGGACTGCTATGTATTCTATGCTAAGATATGAATTTAGCAGCCCACATGCCTCGAACTGAATATGCTACTTACCAGTATGCATCTGTTCTTGGCATGTAGGGCTGCTAACATTCATATCGCCCGCCCTCCTCCCCGGTGCCTGTCGCAGCTGCAGATATACTATTGTATTTATTCATTAGCATGGACATCCTTTACACTTTTCACTCCATCTTCTGCCACAATGGTGAAAAACAATCTGGGGATGGAGCCGATGCCCATGCGCACTGTAGTCCAGGGGAGGAGCCACCTATCTCAGGATATTTCGAAGACTCTTCCAGGACAACAATGTGCGATCATCCGAGCCCAACACTAGGCGGCGATCTAATGCTAAGATATGAATGTTAGCAGCCCTACATGCCAAGAACAGATGCATACTGGTAAGTAGCATATTCAATCTGTGCATAGATCGCCGCCTAGTGTTGGGTCCGGATGATTGCACGTTGTTGTCTTGGAAGAGTCTTCGAAGTATCACGAGATGGGTGACTCCTCCCATGGACTACAGTGCGCATGGGCATCTTCTCCATCCTCAGATTGTTTTTTTCCGCCATTCGGTTGCTAACTCCTATAATCCAACTTCGGAATCGAAAACAAAACTTTTCTAAAGGCCAAAAGGCCTTCGACTTCGACGGTGTTGGTCTCGTTCGGTACCTCTCTACTCGATCCATCTTTCCATCTCGACTCGGTCGTTGACGCGGGCCGTTGGGCCTTTTCGACGCCACGTGAGCCTACCGTCGATGGAAAGAAGCCCGTTTAAAAGGTGCCCACAATGCCACTCCCAAGTTCCCACATACTGACAAACACTCAGTATGCAACAAGTGCCTTTCCCCAGACCATAGGGAAGAAACCTGCCCGGCCTGCGCCCAGTTTCGGTCGAAGAAAACAATACGGATCCGACGGGCCGCTAGGCAAGAGATGCAGCGACAGGCACCGGAACCGGACAACATCTTCGATGATGACCAGGACCTACCGGAAGCTCCAGACTCGGACCTAGAGATCGTCACC
The DNA here is from genome assembly GCF_964261635.1 of Lissotriton helveticus. Classification (NCBI taxonomy): domain Eukaryota; kingdom Metazoa; phylum Chordata; class Amphibia; order Caudata; family Salamandridae; genus Lissotriton; species Lissotriton helveticus. The sequence continues at coordinate 926,276,583 of NC_136070.1, forward strand.
GTCGAGGAATACTCGGACTCCGATGATGAGATCCCACCGGGGCAAATCGTGAGTACTCTGCCCCTGACACCAATAAGCCCATTACCAAAGGCTCCGGTCGAGGCATCGCCAAAATGCCTTAGCCAAGATCATAAAGTTTCGCCAGCCCCGCCACCCGGCTCGGCTCCAAAATCGAAACCGAAACCTTCAGAGACCCCAGGGCCCAGTACCATCGTCCCGAAGATGGTTCCAGAGCCGAAAAAGGTCGTCGACCCGAAGGGCGTCGAACCGAAAAAGGCCGTACAGCCCAAAAGCGTAGAGCCAAAGAAGACTGTCGACCACAAGAAGGCCGCTCAGCCAAAAACTGTCGACCCCGAAAAGGTAGTCGAACCGAACAAAGGCACGCAGCCGAAGGGCGCCGAACCAAAGAAGGTCGCCGACCCGAACAAGCCTACTGTTCCAAAATCGACCCAAAGATAAGTGCTCCGAAGACACCAGTCGATCCGAAAAAGAACATCGACTCGGAAAAGGACACTCAACCAAAAAAGCCTGCAGAGCACAAGAAACGTGTCGAGCCGAAATTTCCGGTCGACCCCCAAATCACTTGTCGACCCGAAAAAAGGGCCCGAGCCGAAGAAGAGCAATAAACCACCAAAAGTCGTCGAAAACCAAGGTGTTACCGACCCAAAAAAGTCTAACACTCAACCTAGGACTGTAGAGGAAGAACTCTTCCACCCAGATCCATCAGACGACCAGGCAAAGATATGGAGGCAATAACACCAGACCCTCCACTGCCACAAAACAGTGACTTCTTCACGCTACCTCCAGACCACCTAACACCGGTCGGAGGCAGACTCCAACAGTTCCGACCTGTCTGGCAAGCAATTACCACGGACAGGTGGGTGAGAGAAATTATCCAGTTTGGTTATTGCCTAGAACTGACTTGTACACCACCAAACATACCACCCAGACATCGTCCTATGTCCACGGAACACATCACCCTGCTCCAACAAGAGGTGAAATGCATGCTGGAATAGGGGGCCATAGAGCATGTCCCTTTCCACCAGCAAGGGACAGGAGTATACTCCCTATACTTCCTTATTCCCAAGAAGGACGGTTCCCTCAGACCAATATTGGACCTCAGACCCCTCAATCAATATATACTATCGGAGCACTTCCATATGATAACACTACAGCAAATGCTCCCGTTGCTACAACAAGGAGATTTCCTAGCAACACTGGACCGCAAAGATGCGTATTTTCACATACCCATCCATCCAGCCCACAGAAAATATCTCAGGTTCACACTAGAAGATCAACACTACCAATTCAAGGTTTTGCCCTTCGGGGTTACCACGGCTTCAAGAGTGTGTACAAAATGCTTAGCGACAGTGGCAGCACATCTCAGAAGGCAACACATCCATGTGTACCCTTATCTGGACGGTTGGCTAATACAAGCAAAATCGTACCAACAGTGTGCAACACACACGTCTCAAACACTTCAGTTGCTACACAGCCTAGGGTTTTCAATCAACTACCCAAAATCGCATCTGCAACCATCCCACACACAGCATAATCTGGGAGCCACTATAAACACCTCAGTGGCAAAGGCATATCCAAACTAAGCAAGGATAGCCAGCATGCAGATACTCATTCGCAAATTCCTGCCACAACACTCTCTGCCAGCTCGAGTCTTTATGCAGCTCATTGGCATGATGGCCTCCTGCATATTCATTGTCCCCCATGCCAGACTTCAAATGCGTCCATTACAAGAATGCCTAGCACGGCAATGGAACCAGGCTTGAGGAGAACTAAAAGATCTAGTGTTGGTAGACAGTCGCGCTCACAACTCTCTGTAGTGGTGGAACCCACAAAACCTTTCCAAGGGGCGACTGTTCCAAGAGCCGGTTCCACAACTAGTACTAACAGCGGACGCATCACTGACAGGCTGGGGAGCCCATCTCCTTCAATACACAGTACAAGGGCTCTGGACAACCAAACAGAAGAAGCTGCATATCAACCAACTAGAGTTGCTAGCGATATTCCTAGCCCTGAAAGCATTTCAGAAATACTTGTACAGCAAGACGGTGTTGATCCGGACGGACAACATGACCGCAATCTATATCCAGAAACAGGGAGGAACGAACTCTCCACAGCTGTCCCATCTGGCACAAAGCATATGGAGGTGGGCGATTCAAAAAAACATTTTTCTCCTAGCAGAACACCTTCCAGGGAAGGACAATTAGATAGCCGACCTGCTCAGCAGGCACAGCCAACAACTACATGAATGGGAGATTAACCCCCAAGTTCTCCAGCCATTCTTCGAAGAGTGGGGTCACCCAGAGATAGACCTGTTTGCCACAAAACAAAACTCCAAATGGCAGTACTTTGCCACGAGGTTCCCTCATCCGTTGTCACAGGGCAATGCGATATGGATGAACTGGTCAGGCAGATTTGCGTACGCTTTTCCCCCAGCACCGCTGATCCCGCTGGTGGCACGCAAACTGCGGCAACACTCACTCACGCTAATCCTAGTTGCTCCCACATAGGCGAGACAACCTTGGTACACAACGTTCCTAGAACTTTCAGTAGTTCCTCATCAAAGACTGTGCCTTGCACCCCATCTTCTAACTCAGAACCATGGAGAAATCAGACACCCATATCCCAATCAGATGAACCTAGCGATCTGGCTCCTGAGGTCTTAGAGTTTGGATACCTTAATTTGCCCCCAGACTGCATGAACATCATTAGGGAGGCAAGACGACCAACCACACGAGCGTGCTATGCAGCTAAATGGAAGAGATTTGTTATTTACTGCAACAATAACCAAATCAACCCATTAGACGCTTCCATACAAAACATTATATGTTACCTGCTGCATCTACAAAGATGTAACTTAGCATACTCTTCTATACGACTACACCTCGCTGCTATACCTTCAAAACAGGCAACACCTTTCACTGTTTAGAGTACCAGCAATCAAAGCCTTCATGGAGGGTTTGAAAAGGGTGATCCCTCCAAGACACCCCCCTTCCCCAGTCTGGAATCTAAATGTAATGCTTACCAGACTCATGGGACCTCCTTTCGAACCTCTACACTCATGCGAACTACAATTCTTAACGTGGAAGGTTGCATTCTTGGTTGCCATTACCTCACTCAGAAGAGTGAGCGAATTACGAGCACTGACAATTCAAGAACCTTTCATGCAAGTACATGCCAACAGGGTGGTTCTTAGAACAAACCCTAAGTTCATGCCTAAGGTCGTATCCAACTTCCATATCAATCAATCAATAGAACTGCCAGTATTCTTTCAAAATCCACAGTCAGTAGCTGAGAGAGCCCTACACACATTAGATGTAAAAAGAGCTCTACTTTATTATGTGGACAGAACTAAATCGTTTAGAAAGACAAAACAACTATTTGTTGCTTTTGCACCACAACACAAAGGAAATCCTATTTCAAAGTCAGGAATAGCCAGCTGGATAGTTAAATGCATTCAAATATGTTATCAAAAGGCAAAACGCACTTTAACCGTCTCCCCAAGAGCACACTCTACAAGAAAAATGGGGGCATCCATGGCTTTCCTAGGAAATATTCCTCTTGAAGACACCTGTAAGGCAGCCACATGGACCACCATACACACTTTCACAAAACACTACTGTGTAGATGTTCAAGCAAAACAGCAAGCTGCTGTAGGCCAGGCTGTCCTCAAAATTCTTTTTGAAACTGCTGCAGCTGGCACAGGTAACCACCGCTAGAGGAGATACTGCTATACACTCTATGCACAGATATGAATTCAGCAGCCCACATGCCTCGAACGGAATATGCTACTTAGCAGTATACATCTGTTCTTGGCATGTAGGGCTGCTGACATTCATATCGCCCGCCCTCCTCCCCGGTGCCTGTCGCAGCTGCAGCATTATCTCTGGCATGGCCATCTCTTACTTTACTATCTCTATCTCTGCCACAATGGCGAAAAACAATCTGAGGATGGAGAAGATGCCCATGCGCACTGTAGTTCAGGGGACGAGTCACCTATCTCGTGATATAAGACTATTCCAAGACAACAAAGTGTAATCATCCAGACCCAACACTAAGCGGCGATCTCTGCACAGATATGAATGTCAGCAGCCCTACATGCCAAGAACAGATGCATACTGGTAAGTAGCATATTCCTTCAGGTCCAGCCAATGCTCAAATATTGCTTGGGAAGCCAAGTAAGTATTATTACAAATTTGGCCTGATGTAGCGATCATTCAAACACTGAGATTCTTCTCCTAGATTTCAATATCCTGCAGGAGCCAAGAAATGATTATTTCAAAGCAAACTTATTCTTTACAAAATCCAACAGTAGCCTAGTCAACGCATTTCGTCCCAAACAGGGGCTTCATCAGGGATTAGAAAATTATTTTGGACTTTCTAAGTGCTCCCTTTTTACATATATTTGTTAAGTTGAATTTATGGTTTCTGAGCAGTAGAACCATTCGAAGGTTGAGTGTGAATGTATTTATACTATGGAATTAACGCCTGTGCGGCCGGGTAGAGCGCAAATACTGCTCTTGTTGGATGTATTCGCATTATAAATGTATTTGTTTTGTGTGCACTGTGACCAGTGCAATCAATTTCCTATGCCCCAAAGACCTAGATCCTGGGTTTAATAACCTCTTTATGTTTACATGCAGGTGTCATGCAAGTCGATAGCCACAATCTGAGCAGGGTCATTAACGAACGGCTGCAGCCATATGAGAACATCAGGATGTCCAGGGGTTACTTCTCCAACCATATCCATGTCTACATTGGTCCACAGGTCTCCACTCCGCACTGTGATCCAAGCTGTCGTACAATCAGCCTCAATTGGTCCAAGAATGATAAAACCCTGGAAATTGTGGATGGAACCACTGGAAAAGTCACAGATAAGTTAGTTACACAGCTGTGGGAGGTGTGGATGTCATTGTTAGGAGTGTCGTGTGATTACTTAATTATAGTTTTATAAAGCTTGATAAGATTGATGTTCATATAGTACAGCTTGTATTTGAAACATCTACCCATCTTCTGTCCGTCCCTCATTTGTTTTCAGATCTTAGGGATACCTTCTTGTACAACTGGCAAGTGTCTCTTATAATCTAAAATATAAAAATAGTGAAGCACACTTGTGTAGCTGGCATTAGACACTGCATTCCTAGGGAGCCGCAAGATGGTAAGAACTCACTAACAGAGGCAGTTTGTCATGGGTCAAAGCAAGTAAATCTTTGCCCTGTTGAAGGTTAGGAGGATATTTTTTTTGCTGTTCATCATGGTGGCATTAGACGAATTCTTGCACTTCACCCAAGTTCGGAATGGAAGGTGTGATTACTATAGCTTGCGACCTCTCAGCAGAATGGGTGCTAGTGTGTGTGCACAGTTGTCATCTCAGTATTGCGGTGTGTGGTTTATTGGTCCGCTTCAATTTTCTTTCCTGGGTTAGAAAGCCCTCCTTTCCACAAAATAAAGCTCTATAATTTCCAGATAAGTCCCAAGCCCTCTAAATCTAATCTCCTGCCCGAGCAGCTCGTCCGTCAAAAAACAGGTCCAATGCATACATACAGAGCCCAGTGCTCCTGGCTCTTGTCTTCGATGCTGGAATGCATAGCACCAACCTGTCATAGATGAATTCGGGGTCATATTACATTTAAATGTCCCCTCTATTAATAAAATGTGATTGTCAGGATGATTATTGTGGAGGTTCATGTCTCTAATCTGCTTGTTTCAGGACTTAAAATGAGGGGCACGTGAGAGCTATTAAATCAATGCTCTGTTACTAAATGGTATTCCCAGCCCCCTGTTTTTTGTGACTTTATGGTGCTTGGATTGTGCATGCATTTGTGATGGGAACTGAACCAATTTAGTTATTACTATTGATTTCTCTCAGCCCTTTGTTCGGTTTACTTCTCCAAATTTGCTTGCCTTCTCGCGCATTGTGGGACCGCATCTTTTCTCTGAAGATTAAAACATGCTGGTGACCTGCGTCTGCAAAAGATGACTTGGTGGCTTCACTTACGTAAAGAGGTGCTTTTACCCCCTGCCTCATTCAGAACAAGCAGTCCAGCAACCACTGGTACCTCTGCCCTATAAGGCTCCGATTAAACAAAATCTATTCCATTTCAAATGACTTAAAAGTAGAATGGACCTGTAAAAAGTGAGGAGGAGCCTGCTCAGCAAGTGCCCTTAAACTCCCTCAAAGGACCCATGCTATTCAAAACATTGCAGTATAGTGACCAAGGGGTTTGGTCCCTTGCTGGTGTGCCCAGTACGATTTTGGGAGATTGCACACTAGCCTTCTTGGGGATCCCAAACCTGGTTAGTGAAACCAAGATACAATTACAGGTCCCTTCTGTTGCACACTTATCTAATGCCTGCATGGAACTAATGGCCTCCTATGGAGGACACAGTGCACAGCTAAAATGGTACAAATAATGAAGTTGTGAGCCACAAAATTGTTTGTGTAAATTTAGAATTCTTGTCATCAATGTATTCTTTCATCTGTATTTGCAAGCACTGATAGACACTGAATTCCACTAATTTGAAAGACACTGAATTCCACCAATTTAAAAAACATTGAAAATACACAACAGGAATTTCTCAGTAATATGGTCTGACAACAGGAAATCCTAACTGTAATTTATTTAGAGATCTTGCTAGTAATGCAAACTTTTCTTTGTTGTTAATTTCTGACATGCATGTTTAAGTCTCTCCTACCAGACAGCTTTTACAGTCTATATAGGGGCAAAATCATCTTGTGGACCATACCAAAAACTTGCAGGAGAGTTGGTGCCCAACCATTGTTTGCCAATGGTTGGCAATGAGAGTTCATGTGTTTTACAGCACTGACACTGGTACTGTTTCTCACCCAAATACCCTTTCTCCCCCGCACTCTGTTGCTTCACCACTCACTTTCTCCCTTGTGAGCTGCTCTTCCTATTTGATACCCTAACCCGCCACCTACCCCATGAGATCCTTGTTCCTTTCCCCTCCCTGCACCCCAGGTTTATTTTGTCCCACCGCCCCCACGGTCTAAAATTCACCCCTTTGCTCCCTTCCACACACTCTGCATTATTACCTTATTACCAGCTCTCTGACTCCATGTATTCTTCCGTAAGTGCTTGCTTTGTGGGACCTCTTTCTCTTTTTTTTTTTTTTTTTTTTTTTTTTTTTTTGCCCTTTCTGGCTGCACTCCATGTGAGTCAAATCTGTGTTACCCCTGTGCACTCAAAATATTTTATAAACTGTTGTCCAAAATTTTCACACATTCATGTTTGCGCTGCATCTGTCGCACGTAGTCAACCCGTGCCTTGAAATACTAGAAAACTGGAGTGAGCAACACGTACTCACAAGATGCGCGCTAAATATTACATGGAACAGTCAGTTCCTTTACTGTTTCATCTCGTTGTGATCCAAAAAGATTACTTCATGTTTATGAGGTTTCAAAATTTTATTTTCATCTTTTGAATATTCATAATTTTACTGATGTCTTCTCAGTGTTAAATTCATTTCTCAATCCTCCCAAAAGCCCAATGCATTTCGGGTCACGAAAACAAAGGACCCTTCCTCAGGGGTCTGGTATATAGTGGCAATGGCGCTGTACAGGTTAACATGCTTGACAGACCTTTGTAGATGAAAGCGGCCTCCCTGCATCCACGGGACAACGTTGGATGCAGGGAGGCCGCTTTCATCTTTTACATGATTTAGGACCGGCCTATTTGGCTAATAAATTTGTACCATATGTTCCTACACGCACACTCGGGTCAAGTGAGCAGCTGCTGTTGAGGGTACCCAAGATCAGCAGGACTAGACTGGGTGGTAAGGCTCTGTCAGTGGTGGGTCCGATCTTGTGGAACGCTCTTCCACTCTTATTGAGACAATGCTCCGACCATCTCGTTTTCAGAAAACAACTGAAAACTTTTTTGTTTAAACAAAATTAGCTGAAGTTCTATCCTTTAAAAACTATCTAATTGATTCATATGTTTTTTAGAATATCAGTGTGAGTGTCCGGACATTTGCTTGCCTGCTGTCTTGAGCGCGGAGATACTCCTTCGGGAGTCTATTCCTAGCGCTATACAAACCCGCAAATAAAATAAATAAATACTATAAATTTATCCATCAAGAATGTGTGTGAGGAGCAGTGTTCTGTCTAAAAATGTGTTTATTTTGGTCGGGCTCTTTACCGATTGCATACCTTAAACAATCCTCTCCCTCAATTTAACACCCAGTTGGCCATGGTACTTGGGACCCACCCCTAAAGCAAAAGAAAGCGGTGAGAAATCTGGGGTTCCTGGTTGAGTTTTTAACAATGTATGAGCAAGTTATCACTGCCTGTGACAAATGTTATGGTCTATTGCAACGTCTTTAAAAATTGTTACGCTGGATTTCAGTCGATTGGCGTAGGAACCATAGTCTAAGCCCTTTTGGTAAGCAGATTGGACTATGGTAATGCCCGTACTTTAGGATGTCTGACCATCTTTTTTCCCTGCCTGCAGGTTATTCAAAATTTGACAGCTAAACTTCTTTGCAACCAAGATAGGTCCAGCTCTGATTCTGCTTGTCTTTAGCCCTGCTTTGACTACCTATTCATCTGAGGGCTAATGCATAAAAGCCCTTCACAACATCGGTCCTGTAATCCTCCGGTCTAAATTGGAGTTTTAAACCCACACAAGAAGTCTGAGATCCTTCACTCTTGCCCTTGCTAAAACGAAACTAGTGAAAAAGCAAGAACTGGAGCAGTTATTTCACCTGTCTAGCCACAGCATATTGGAATTTACTGCCTCTACCTCTCTGCTGCTCTAATGACTATCGTGGATGCTGAAAGTAGCTCAAAACCTGGCTTTTTCCAAAATAGTGTTTATTCTATTTCTGCCTTACACAATACTTTTTCCTGTGTTAAATGGCTTATCACAGCGTCTTGATATCCCCTTCGGGATGAGTCTTGCTCTTTACAAAAATTGATGAATGCCATAGGCACTGGAAGTATGTGAGTGGGGGTGCTGAAGCACCCTCGAAATAACCATGCTGGAGTTCAGAAGTTGTAAAAACCTGAGGCGGGTCGGGGGCAATCGATATTTGCCCGGCGGTATTGCCTCTGTGACCCTCTAGTTATTTAATCAAATGAAGAGGCAGGCGCTGGAGACTGGAAAGCAGGAAACAAGGTTTTTATTCTCTCCGGAGGAGAACACAACGAAACGGACAGAAGGTATCGTTCTGAGGTGCTCTGACTTATGTTTGAGGCCTGGCCCCTTATATACAGTGTTTGTGGTTTTTATTACAGTTTACATACATGTGGCAAAGCTTTGATATACGGAAAGACATTCCCGGAATCCCCCTTTGGGGCCCGTTCCCACACACATTTACAGTTGAAATCCCCACCCTAGTCATAACAGGTGATGAGTATCACGCAGCTGGATATTCCGCCGATTCACGGAATGTGGGGGGTTCGGTCGGATCTCATGGAGTGGGGGCTTTGATCAACCCGGGGATCCTTTGATGGGGGAAGCTTTCTATTGTACGGGGAGGGGCAAGGGATGGTATCGGCAGAGCTGGGTGTCGGCCTGGGAACGGGGAAGAAAAAACGGGCACACGGGGAAAAAGGGGGTTTGCATCTAAGGGCCGGAGATCATGAAAGGGAAGCAGGGAGGTGTCGCGCTGGGAACAGGATGAGGGCCTGGGGCAGAGCAGCGCCGAAGAGGGGTTTATGACTCAAGGCAGGTGCAAGCAGGGGGCGGTCAGCGTGCAGGCTTAGTGAAGGCGAAAGGCTATGTCAGGGGCCAGCGGCATGCAAAAGGGTTCGTTCTGATCGGGGCATCTAACAAAATGGCGGGCGCGCACGACAAAAGTGTGGCATCAGGGGGAGAGGCAAGATGGCGCAGATAATGTTCACCAAAACGTACTAATTTTCAACAGTCCTCCCTTTAACATATTCAAGACATCTTGCTGGTTCATTTTTCTACTTGGTTCTATTGTGGTGGGCATGAGAAAGGAAACGGTAGGAACCCTAGAGGGAAAAGAGTTGTAAACAATACATTTTAACATTTCTAGTTTTTAGGAGGTGGGCCTATTTGATAAACTTTGATCAATTTGTTTAGCAGGAAAGTCATAGGAATGCAATACGAAAACGATTCTGTAGCGAGAGCAGCAAGCATATTTCATACTGGCAGGTTATTACATATATATCAGGTTCGGATTGGAGCATGATCAATACAATGGCGGCTGGGAGAGAAATGAGGTCTAGCAGAAACGGCGATTGAGGATGTCAAATGTTCGAGTTCTCATTGTTCTTTGTTGCCTTTCGTTGGCGCTGTTGAGCACCGGCGGTGGAGCTACAAGTCCAGCTCTGTTTTAAGTTCTGCGTTGCAGGGCACGACCCTTTCCTCGCGTTTCTGGTCGGAAAGGTCCTTTCCGCCCTGTGTCCTTTGAGGTGGTTGTCAGAAAGTTCAGGTGGAAGAAGGGCGTTCAAAACAGTCCATAGGGTAGGTCAGAGGAAAAGGGGGATGGAGCAAGGCCAAATTAGGAACAAACTAGGGGAACGAGAGACTTCAAACAGGCGGGCGTGTGACCGAATTCAGAGAGCGGGGACTTGTCGACAGACACTGGACATTGAGCAGGGGCATCAGGTCGACCCTGTCTTCTCATGCTGTCGAAAACAGTGTCTCGTCCTGCAGCTCTTTTCTGTCGTGGTCTCGCCTTGGCTAATGTCGCAGGTGTTCCTTAGTCTGCAGTCAGGCCTCGTGCTCCCACATCCGGTCCTTCTCTCCTCCAACAGCAGTACCCTTAAACAAGTTTGAAAAGACAGTCTTTAGAGAATTTGCAGATGAAGATAATCAAAAGAGTCTATTTCTCTCCCAGCTCCAGGCAAAGAATGAAAAATGCCCGTTATTTAGTGTTCACAACTGGCATATGAATGATCGGTGACGGGCCTGTTGGATTTACTATGACTTTCCTTTACAATTATTTATTACAGTCACGACAGTTCATCTGATGGCGACCCACCTTCGTGAGACGTTAACATGGTACTACACAGGTATTTTGCCGAGAGGCGAACATGGCTAAACATTTCCTTTCTATCGATGCATCCTGCCTTCTAACTACTACGGGGTTCATTTCGATGATTTCTTTACCTTGGACTAGTCTGTTAACCTTGTAAAACATCACTCTGGATCCTACGTAACCTTTTACAGCCCGATTACTTAATTAGGAAGGACAGGGGTTTTATGGGGAACAACCAGGGACATAGGAAACTTGTGGTAAGGGCATAAATCGACCCATCTCTCACAACCGGAAATGAGGGGTAGTTTCATAATTCCAGTTTTTGGGCGGCTGATACAGGGGGGGGGGTAGCAGGGGTGGTCATTTTTCTGGTTTGGGTATTGCGACAATTCGGGGAGGGGAGGGTCGCGTATTCTGAGGTCCTTGTTTTATACCATAGGAGCCGTCGACATGTAGTTCCCTTATTTCGGGCCAGATTAGGGAACTTCTGTCGTCTTACCTGTCCTTTCCCTTACGGCCCAACCTGGGTTCATTGACTTCTAGCGGAAAAGGAGAGGTAACGACGCGGCCTCAGGGTGATTGCATTAAAGACAAGTTTTTGTGCAAATACTGACGGTATTTGAAGCCAATTAGGTGGTGTGCTAGGGGTGGCGGTCTGCCAATTTCGGGGCTAACCACTCGGAACAGTGGGAGTGCAAAAATAGAGGGAGAGAGAGAGAGAGAGAGAGAGAGAGAGAGAGAGAGAGAGAGAGAGAGAGAGTGCAACGGCAGACTAAATAGTACACGTGCAACAGAGAGGGTGGCAGTGTATTCAAGAAAAGGCTATTTAGTGCATTACACAGTAAAGGGCATTCACGGGTCTGCGTTAGAATCTTGTAATCATGCAGTTTGAGCATTAGACAGGGTAGAGGGGACGTGCTTTGAGAAAAAGGAAAGAAGAAAGGAGGTACCATGTTGTCGCACTTTCTCGCATTCTCGGTCCTTCGACCAGTTGGGTCAACGCCTCAGTCACACACACACATTCCCTCATAGTTTCGCGTCATACGTGACATGGGTTCATTCGTCCGGTCTGGTTTAAGGGTGATCACTTTTTATCAGGTTGTGCTAATTTCTTTCGGGTTTGTTCGATACGTGAGTAGTTTGCAGGCGTGCTTAGACACCACCTTGCGGCGCTAGTCCGCTTCGTGTATTAGACATGGCAAGGCTTCAGATCTTCGCCACACCTTGGCTGTAATCTCTGATGTAACCTGCAGAGGGAGGAAAAAGGGGGTGGGGGAGACAGCATTCGCGCATATTCAAACACATGGATTCATAAGACCTTTACTTACCTCTTACTCGTCTTTCCTCCTCGGGGCAGGGTCCCCGGGGACGTGGTTTCTGGAGTCGAGGGGGGTAGTGTGTCCATATAGGTCGTGTGCGGGGAAACGTAAAAAGGAAACCAGAGGGGCCTAGTGCGAGGTATCTAGTCAAAGGATGTATCTCACTATCGGGATCCTCAAACCTCTTTCGACGCTGTGGCGTTCTAAGGTTCTTCGGTTCTTGGGTCAGCTCCGTTCCCTGGTACTTGGGAACGTTGTACTTTATAACATTTACATTATTTCATTTCACCCTCCCTTTACATTCCTTCATTTACACCGTTCGTTTTACCCATCCTTGGAAGTCAAGGTCTTCCTCTACGCGAGAGTTCATGAGTCAGTCGCGTACTTTGAAGGCGGAGTGTCGTGTTGTCGATCCGATCCGTCCTCCAGGGCTGGGCAACCATCTTCTTTTAACCTTAAAGAGAGAGCAGAGTAGGGTGCACAGAAAAGAACTTTCCCACCGATCCCACATTTTTAAAATAAAGCATGCAATACCCGTTCATAGTTTCAAAAACTTTATTTTGCAAAATTATTTCAGCATTTGGACTATGAGGGTGCGGTCGTATTTGGCCGGTCGTGGCAATGGCTAAAGTGCGTACAGTGGGGGGTGTCGTTTGCAGCAATAAAAACATCGGAAAGTTTTACTCATTCATTTGTAAGAGACTAAAACGTCTATTAATTGGCTGGGGGTTCGGGGGAATTTATTTTCATAATTTAGAAGCATAATCATAATGGTTGTAATCAGATTTCCTATATGCATACCGTACGTGTACGTCGTAAATGAGGTTTACATCAGTTATAAAAAATATAATACATTTGTACATTTGTAATCAACATTTGTAACGGGGATCCTTTCATACTGTTCGTCGAGTGAGTTCTCCTTGTCTTTTCTAGCCAAGTGTACAAAGGATCATATAAAATCTTAGAACATCAAGTTTATATTAGTGCGAAGGAACACCACGAGGTGTTCGTAAGTTCCGATTGATACCAGCGCCATTTTGGGCGGGGCCGGCTCAGTCCGGAAGCAGCATCAGGGGGAAATGTTTCCCATTACTGGCAGTTTGGACCAGAGTCCTTTTCGGCAGTTCTAGAATTCATGCTAACAGAAGGAGTGGCAATGTCATGTTTGTTTCGTTGGCGGTCAAGGCAGCCGTCCCTTACCGGAAACCTGCAAAGGCCGAAGGTTCCGCCGGGGACCTTTGTAGGATCTTCAAGGCTGCGGAGACGCTGTCGGAGATGGGGGCTCGTGCTCCAGGGGGCAAATGTTCGAGTTATGTTGCTGGTCAAAGTTACTCTAGTGGCCGGGGCCCGCCTTCCAGCGGACCCAGACGCCATTTTGAGGCCCTGCTGGGGCGCCACTCGTCGAGTTTGCAAGAGTGGGAGAGATCCTTCGGAGTGAAAGGAAGAGGTCTCTGTTTTGTGAAAGCGGGACGTTCGGCTGGGGTGCAGCTGTGATGCCCCCACCTGGGGGGGCGAGGGAGACTGGTTCGCATCGTCTCCTTCTCCCGGTGCACTCCAGGCCGCTCCTTTTCATCGCCCCGCATGAAGGTTTCTCCACATCCGGTGTTCCCCAAGACCTGTGCTCGGTGCTGTGGGAGTATGGCCACCATTGCACGTTCGGTGCTGCGCAAGTACTGGGGTGCCACCATGGTGTGTTCGGTGCTGTGGAAGTATGGGCACCATCGCCTGACTGGGGGTGTTCGGCGTCGGGCCGGGGGCTGGGAAACCTCCTACCGGTGGAGGTGGGAGAGGCTCGTCCGCGTCGCCTCTCCCTCCCAGCCCAACTTGGACAAATTGTTGTGGAGGTACGTGCAGGACATCCCGCCGTCCAGAGCTGCTGCGGCTGTTACGGAAGAGAAAAGGAAAAAAGGTGCCTCGTTCTCCTCTGGACATGTGGCGGGACTACCTACAACAGCCCGGGCTGCTGGCTCCTGCCTCTCCTCCGGCTCCCCCATACGTTAAGATTTCCTGACCAAGAGTTGGCGGCCGGGCCCGCCTTATATGGGTTGCCGTTGGTTGGGCGTAGCCGTAACCCTGCCCAACTTTGGAAGGTTCCAGAATGGGGGGGGGGCGAATGTTCTGTTTGACTTTCATTTTTCTACAGTTTTTACCGTTATTATTCCTTGTTTGTTGTGCTAAATTAAAAGTTCAAGTTCACTAATGGTCTACGGATTTTGTTTTACCATTTCTTTCTTTCAAGGTTGCTTTTATGCTAAGTTTCTGCTAACAGAGGTTGAGTAACACGGAAACACGTGTAGAGGGATGACGCAGATTTGTACATTACATACACACAAACTCAGACGGGGGACAGTACAAGTACGACATACAAAGACCCAAGACGAATATAAAACAGTTATTGGTCATAATTATCTCTTTCCGTCTGTGAATTTGAAACGAGGCTGGGTTCCTGTCTTGACGTTGCCCGACCTAGGAGAACTTGAGCATGCCGCTGAGATTTTCCTGGCGAAATCTGTGCCATCGGGCATAATCAAACGTGGTGGTTCTGTCTGGTCTGTCTATGTAAGTCGGGTTCTTCTTTGTCTCGCGCTTTTTCCCGTACTGCCGGTCTGTCGTTCCTGTCGGCCCTTTGCCTTTACTCACGCTCAGTAGAGTCGGGCATTGGGCTTTCCAGTGTCCGACATACCTACAGAAAGCGCATTGGTCTGGCCCTAAGTCTAGTCGTCTTTTGCACAGTGTCGGGGGATAAGTTGTGGGTAGCGGTGTCCTGGGGTTGTCCTGTCGGTATATTTCTCTACTTGGTTTGTCCTCGTCTTTTCTCTGTCGTTTCGTAGCCTCTCTGCGCCACATACCGAGACTGTCGAGCATAATTGGCGTTGTCTTATTATTTCGAAGGGCTATTTCTAACGTTTCTATTTTATCAAGGTCAAAGGATCCTGTCAGTGGCCACTGTTTGTCTTGACTCTCTTCGGTATACCTGTGCCACAATTTATTATAGGCTATGGTGACTAATCCATAGTTTATGAACATGTCCTTATTAGGGGTGCCTTCTAGTGGAGCTATATGGTCCACCTCTAATACGCGGTCCGGGCTAAACAGGCTATTTATCAGTGGGGAGAAGACAGACATGACGGCTCGTAACGAGGGACTAAAAAGTCAGCACTGCCTATCTTATCACTAGGTGCAAAGACCGTACAGAATATTTCTATTCGACGTTGTTTGCAGGCAGTGAATACCTCATGGATCAAAAAAAAATGATAATAACCAAACGACCAATAAATAACAATGGGGAGAATGAGTAGGTCCGCAAAGATCTGCGTTACCTACCCTTTTCACTATCTGCAAAAAGGGTGGTCTCTTCCCTGTTTGCAGACAGGGAATCTCCAGGAAACAATAGTTTTGCGAACAACAGTTCAGTTTCAAGCAATTATTGAGTGGGGGAGAAAAAATAAGCACGGTTGCTGCCCTACCTATCCTCCACTGCTTGCAAAGAGAGAGAGCCCGTTGTTTCTCCGTTTGTAGACAGTGAATCTCCAAATAAAATAAAAAGAGCAATACTAGTATTTTTGAACAATCAAGCAATCAAGCAATTATTTCGCAACTTGTCGTGATTACACGACCTTACCCGGACCATGTGGACAGTTTCTTGTCTTCCGAATCCAGCGCCCGATCGTCCTCTTTTTCTCGTATTTCTCACGGCACTCCTGATGGTCCCCAGTCAGGACCGTAGATCACTCGAGAGAGGTCTGTTCGGAACTAGTGAAGTTCGGATGATCGGCTGCCAGACGAGGGTCTATTGGGCAAGAGCTCTCCCGATCGTTGCAGTCGTTCACTCTGTCGTCGGGACCTCTCCCACTGGATCCACGAGTCGCTGATGGGCCCCACGCTTGGGACGCCAATTGTAAAAACCTGAGGCGGGTCGGGGGCAATCGATATTTGCCCGGCGGTATTGCCTCTGTGACCCTCTAGTTATTTAATCAAATGAAGAGGCAGGCGCTGGAGACAGGAAAGCAGGAAACAAGGTTTTTATTCTCTCCGGAGGAGAACACAACGAAACGGACAGAAGGTATCGTTCTGAGGTGCTCTGACTTATGTTTGAGGCCTGGCCCCTTATATACAGTGTTTGTGGTTTTTATTACAGTTTACATACATGTGGCAAAGCTTTGATATACGGAAAGACATTCCCGGAATCCCCCTTTGGGGCCCGTTCCCACACACATTTACAGTTGAAATCCCCACCCTAGTCATAACAGGTGATGAGTATCACGCAGCTGGATATTCCGCCGATTCACGGAATGTGGGGGGTTCGGTCGGATCTCATGGAGTGGGGGCTTTGATCAACCCGGGGATCCTTTGATGGGGGAAGCTTTCTATTGTACGGGGAGGGGCAAGGGATGGTATCGGCAGAGCTGGGTGTCGGCCTGGGAACGGGGAAGAAAAAACGGGCACACGGGGAAAAAGGGGGTTTGCATCTAAGGGCCGGAGATCATGAAAGGGAAGCAGG
The DNA here is from genome assembly GCF_964261635.1 of Lissotriton helveticus. Taxonomy (NCBI): domain Eukaryota; kingdom Metazoa; phylum Chordata; class Amphibia; order Caudata; family Salamandridae; genus Lissotriton; species Lissotriton helveticus. The sequence goes on from NC_136070.1 coordinate 926,293,395, forward strand.
GAGGTGTCGCGCTGGGAACAGGATGAGGGCCTGGGGCAGAGCAGCGCCGAAGAGGGGTTTATGACTCAAGGCAGGTGCAAGCAGGGGGCGGTCAGCGTGCAGGCTTAGTGAAGGCGAAAGGCTATGTCAGGGGCCAGCGGCATGCAAAAGGGTTCGTTCTGATCGGGGCATCTAACAAAATGGCGGGCGCGCACGACAAAAGTGTGGCATCAGGGGGAGAGGCAAGATGGCGCAGATAATGTTCACCAAAACGTACTAATTTTCAACAGTGTGAAATGAGTCATAAAGAGGCCTTCAAATTTAGATTTTATCTGGTCACATCTGCTGTGTTTTTGAAAGGCAGAGGTCAAATGCCAGGCTCTGCTTTCTGACCACTTGGTAAAGTGAGCTTGGTGTTTACTTTTCTTTGCCCCAGGATTGGAACTTTCATAGATTCACATGCTTTTGTATCATTCCCCGTCGTCGGAATGGGAGTCTCGGTAACAAAATAAAATAGCAGTAGGTACAAAAGAGAAAGAAAAATGCCTAGGCCTCATTCCCTTGTGTATCATATCCGCCTCTTTTTGTAAAAGAGACCAAACTTAGGCATCAGCCAATCAGAAGAGCCTCACCCCTTAGAACCCTCCTGAAGGAACCTCAGAGCCTCAGATTTTCTACCGCACATTGTGCTTAGGGAGTCTCCGTTGAGCTCTGCTCAATCTCTACTCTTTCAGTAGTTTTTTCTTCACTGTTCCTTTCAGGATGTCAGATAAAGAAAAGAAGACCATTTTCCACCTGTGGCAAGAAAAGGCTATTTTTTAGGATAAGCATAAGGATTGCATCTACTACCTCTATCTTAATCAAAAAGCTGCTGACTGCAAGATCTGCCACACTTTTTCAACCAAGACCCTCCGGGATCTTGAGGGTAGGCTTCTTACATGGCTCCAGAAATTGAAGTCCAGGAAGGGCACAGTCTCCAGTGATGAGGACTCTTCTTCAGCGTAATCAGCTAGAAGGTCAGTCAAAAGGGGTAGGGGTTCCCCTTCTTCTTCTGTGGAGCATCCTTCTAAGGCCTCAAAAAAGACCCCCAGAGAGTCTGAGAGCCAAGGTCCAGTCGAATCTCCTCACCATGGTGAAAAGGAAAGGGTAGGACCAGCTACGCCTTCTTTGGGTATGAAGACTGTTCCAGCCTTCAAGAAACCCTCTTCTCAGTCTTTTGGAAAGTCTGACAGAAGTTCCAAGTCGTCGACGATGAAGGCGTCGTCGACGGAGGCTCCATTGGCAAAGAAATTGAATCCTAAGCTTAAAAAGGTACCGTCGACGGGCTCGTCCACGGAGCAATCGACGTCGACGGGATCGTCGACGAAGACGGTGTCGACGACGGCAGTTGTAGCGGTGTCAACGAAGATTCCGACAGCGACGTCGACGAGGGTGTCTACGACGACAGCGACGACGGCGACTAAGTATTTGTCGACGGTGGTGACGATGACAGTGTCGTCGTCTAAGGCTTCGACGACCACATTGACGACGACGACGGCAGGAGCATCGACGGTCTCGTCGCCAACGGCATCGACGCCGCCCATCTCGTTCTCGCGTGGTCTTTTGTTGACGACGACTGTTCCGTCGACGAGGCCGACGACGGCAGTATTGACCGCACCATTGTAGACGGGATAGTCGACGATTTTGTCATCGGAGAAAAGAATAACAATTTCAATTACCAGAATTACACCAGACTTGACATCTAGAAGAGTTACCCCCTTGCCTCCAGCTTTACTTTTAGAGGAGGATGAGGATGTATCAGAGGATGATGATCAGGACTCTTATGGCTATGCCAACAGCCCATCCCAGCTTCTGGTTAAGTGCCAAGAGACAGATTCGGACGGAGAGTACAACCAGAATGTGGTTATCATCATTATTCTGTCCAACCACAACAATATTCGAGACAAGACATGGTGTCGGTACCATCGTCTCTCTTACAGGACCTTCACAGTATGCTGAAGGACTATAAATCTAGGTGTTCACAACCTGCTGCTGCTCCAATTGCTCAAGCCATGCCAGTCCCTGCGACTCCAACATTGGCTGCACCAGAATTGCCGGCCCAAGAGATCTCTCGGCCACAGACACCGGTTCCACAGGAGTCTTCGATTCGAGTGAACACCAATGATGATTCTTCGGATGAGGATCAAAATTTTGATGACAGGACTGATCAAGATACCGAATGGGATAAAATATGTCATCCCGGACCAAGCATCTCCATGTCCGGATCCGGTGGACTTCCCCGCCAGCTGATATAGGGGGATTTCATAAGCTAATCGAAAGGGCGTCTGGGAGATTCAAACTGTCTATGCCCTCTGTTGCCACAGAATGTTTCTTGTACGATTTTAAAGTGCCTTATAAGAAGACGATAAGATCTATCCCTATTGTCCAGCATCTTTGGGATGAGGGTCTTAAGGCAATGAAAAATACAGTGACGGTGGTCCCTGTGCTACCGCGCCTCAACAAGAAATATAAAGCGCCTGAAGATGGTCCGGCATCTCTGACGGGACATCCGAGACCGGACTCTGTTATTTCTCAAGCGGCGCAGAGAAAGTCACGCATCCCCTCAGCTCCATTGACAACTCCTCCGGATAAAGAGGGCAGGAGGTTAGATAACGCCGGAAAAAGATTCTCTCCCATGGCGAGTCTATTAGTGCGGGCAGCTAATGCCTTGGCGATATTGGGAAGATATGATCGCCAACTATGGTGTGATGTTTCGCCGTACTTGGAGCAACTTCCTCCAGAGGCAAAAAGAGAGGCTAAAAAAGTTTTGCAAGAAGGTGAGGCTACGTCGATGGAAATCATTGACTGTACAATAGACATTGCCACGACGGCATTCCGCTCTTTGGCTGGTGCTGCGGTCCTTCGTCGCCAGGGGTGGCTTAAGACGACTTGGTTTAGACGTGAAATCCAGGATTTTATTCTGGATCTTCCTTTTGATGGAGAAGCATTATTCGGGAAATTGATAGATGACACTCTCCAGGATATTAAGAAAGATACTGAGAGCGCTAGATCTCTTGGTACACATCAGTACTGTAAGGCTCCTTTTACAGGTTCTAGAGGCAAAAGCACCAACTATAGAGGATCTTATCAACAGTACCGCCAACCTTATCAACAAAGGCAGGGCCAGTCCTCAAATTTCTCGAGACCTAATAACAGAGGGAAGTAGGCTCGCCAAGGGCGTGATACATCCAAGAGACAATAGCGGCCTCCTGGCTCTTCCTAATGTGCCCACCTCCGAAAGATCATTGGTAGGAGGCAGGGTGTCACAATACCTTCCAAACTGGTCCAGGATAACATCAGACCGTTGGGTGCTAAACATCATTTGAAAGGGCCATACTTTGGAATTCACACAAATCCCTCCATCCAAGCCCCCTGCTGCCATTCCATCAAAACATCTGCTTCTCCTGCGGCTCGAGGTTCATCAAATGCTCCTGAAGGGTGCTATAGAGCCGGTCCCTCTGCTCAAAGAGGAGAAGGATTCTATTCCAGGTTCTTCCTGGTAAGGAAGACGCTAGAGAAATGGCGCCCCACTTTAGATCTCAGGGAGCTCAACGCCTATCTCCTCTCCCTGCCTTTCCGGATGGTCTCTCTTCAAGACATTCTACGTCTAATCAACCTGGTGGATTTCATGGCCACGCTCGATCTCGAAGATGCGTACTTTCATGTTCCAATTCACCCAGCACACAGAAGATTTCTACGATTTACAGTAGCCAAGAGCCACTTTCAATTCAGGGTTTTACTCTTTGGTCTTCGCTCAGCCCCGAGAATATTCACGAAGGTGCTGGCACCAGTAGCAGCGTTTCTATGGAAAAATCAATTTCAGGTTTTTCCTTACCTGGACGATTGGTTACTGAAGGCTCCGTCCAGAGAGGCCGCGAGGGATGCGGTAGAGGCATGTACCAACCGGTTTCAGAATTTGGGTTTCACCTTAAACAAAGAGGAGTCTTTTCTGGTCCCGTCCAGGACAGCACGCTTCCTGGGAGCCATCTTGAACTCGGATCTCAAGAAAGCTTTCCCAACCTTGTAGAGACAAGTAAAACTGCAGACCATGGCGGTAGACCTACAAAATAGGAGTCTTTCAGTACGCCGCTACAAATCTCTTCTGGGGGTGATTTCATCATGCATTCCTTTAGTTCCAGACTACAGATTGAGGATGCGTCCTCTTCAGAAGCAGCTGGACATCCAATGGAAACCAGTCCATGGGTCGTTCGACGACAAGGTGACCATCACCTAGGCAATGAAAAAAGCGGCCTTTTGGTGGACAAAGCAGGAAAACTTGTCCCTAGGTCTATCCTTCGTAAGCGATCCGTCTCCTCAGGTGGTGACGACGACGGATGCGTCGTTGGATGGTTTGGGAGCAGTGCTGCAGGATCTGCATGTCAGTGGACATTGGTCTCCTCAGACCCGTCGGCTCCACATCAATCTCTTGGAGCTCAGAGCAATCAAACTGGCTCTTCAAGCTTTCCTCCCTCGCCTAAGAGGTTCAAAGGTTCTCATCCGAACGGACAACACCACGGCCATGCATTACGTCAACAAAGAAGGAGGAACCAGATCTCTCCCATTGTCTCAGGAAGCTCAAGAAATCTATGAATGGGCGATCCTGCACGAGATATCTGTGCAGGCAGAACACCTGCCAGGGGTTTTGAAAGAGAGTGCAGACAGACTAAGCAGATTATCCTCGATCAGTCACAAGTGGGAACTGAACCAACGGATTCTGGACGAGGTCTTTCAACAGTGGGGCAAACCTACAATAGATCTATTTGCCACACCGACCAACAAGAAATGCCGGTATTATGCAAGCAGGCTTCACCACCGGGGTCATTGAGGAATGCTCTTTCGATAGCCTGGTCAAGGACATTTGTCTACGCCTTTCCCCCCATTCCACTGATCCCGAGACTCATCAGGAAGATCAAAGTGGAACCTTGCAGGATGATTTTGATAGCCCCTGCTTGGCTGAGACAGTTTTGGTTCACTGAACTCCATCTGTTGTCACTGGCTCCTCCTTTTCCCTTGGGAATCATTCCAGACCTTCTCACAATGTCCGAAGGACAAATTTGGCATCCGGATCCGGAATCTTTGCACCTGACAGCATGGCTCCTGAGCAGCGAGAATTTATGAATCTTCCTATCTCTAATGAAATAAAAGAAGTTTTCTCCCAGTCTAGAGCCCCTTCCACGAACAAGACTTACCGTCTCAAATGGAAGAGATTTTGTATTTGGTGCAGAAAGGAAGGGGTTGACCCCTTTTCTTCAAAACCTCATCAACTTCTGCCTTATCTTTTGTTCTTGGCTAAGACAGGGCTGGCCCATTCGTCCATTAAAGTCCATTTGGCAGCAATTTCTAGATACAGACGTTCTGAGTCTGGACCTTCTCTTTGGTCTTCCAGGATAGTGAAACAATTTCTCAAAGGGTTGTTCCGTGTCTACCCTCCGTTGAGGCCTCCGCCTCCTACTTGGCAATTGAATTTGGTTCTCACTCAACTCATGAAGGGCCCATTTGAACCAATACATCTAGTAGACATGAAATTCCTTTCTTGGAAATTGGCTCTCCTCCTTGCTCTCACATCTGCAAGACGCATTGGAGAGTTGCAGGCTCTTACGAGCCAAGAGCCGTTACTCCAGTTCAAAAGAAATACGGTAATCTTGAGAACAAACCCGAAATTCATACCCAAGGTGCCCTCGGACTTCCACTTAAATGAGCCGCTTATTCTTAAAGCTTTCTTTCCTCACCCTACTACACCACCGGAAAGATCATAGCATTCTCTGGATATACAACGGTGCTTAAAATTTTATCTGGATCGCACCAAGGGATTCCGTAAATCCTCCCAATTGTTCATTGATTTTGGTGGTCCTTGCAAAGGTCTCCCTATATCAAAGCAAGGTATTGCGAGGTGGGTTACAAGTGCCATTCTACATTGCCATACTGCAACGGGTAAGCCACTGACCAGCAAAGTTAGAGCGCATTCCACAATATCGGTGGCCTCTTCAACAGCTCTCTTCGCGGGAGTACACATCAAAGACATTTGCAGGGCTGCGACTTGGAGCAGCGTGCATGCCTTTACGAAGCATTGTTTACATCATGTACTGGTGGCTATTGCAATGTATGTTTATGCCACAAAATGTGTTTTTTATTGCTGACTGCTTGCTACTCTGATACAAAAGCATTTGAATCTATGAAAGTTCCAATACTGGGGCAAGAAAACAAGTTACTTACCTGTAACTTTGGTTCCCCAGGATTGGTAACTTTCATAGATTCCCATGCGCCCACGCACCTTCCCGAGGAAAGCTCAGCCTCCAGCAGATATGGTGACTGTTACACAACGGCTACGAAAATCTGAGGCTCTGAGGTTCCTTCAGGAGGGTTCTAAGAGGTGAGGCTCTTCTGATTGGCTGATGCCTAAGTTTGGTCTCTTTTACAAGAAGAGGCGGATATGATACAAAAGGGAATGAGGCCTAGGCCTTTTTCTTTCTCTTTTGTACCTACTGCTATTTTATTTTGTTACCGAGACTCCCATTCCGACGACGGGGAATGATACAAAAGCATGGGAATCTATGAAAGTTACCAATACTGGGTAACCAAAGTTACAGGTAAGTAACTTGTTTTCTTCTCTTTCACTGCAAAATTAAAGGATTTATGTGGCAATCTTGCTGGAAGTGTGAAGGGAAAGGCTGTAGAATGTCTATTTTTTTCAAGCACATAGCAAAATTTAAATGTCTATAAATGAACTGTACATATATGTCTGAATATATCGGCAATTAGAAAAGCACATGTTTTGTAAGTCTGTAGTCTTTTTTATTTTTTTATTTTGTCCTCATTTATGCGATTGTTACGGTATTGGTAGACGAGATCACCTTATCATGAGAGAATTCTGTTTTTAAGATTCTCTAATTTTTTCAGATTTTTCCGGGAAAGTGGAAACCGTCCTTCTGAATTAGAATGGGATCAGGTCTTAGAATCCTCCAAATTACTTTGAATAATCGATCACAGGGCCACCATGACGATTCTCCCAAATGTGTTGTATCGCATAGGGTGTAATAATCAGACATCCCTCCCTACCCTACCTCGTGTTTTTATCCCACAGTTCCCAAACTCTGGTCCTGTTACTCTTTCCTCTGGGCTTATCTAGTTTCCTAACCTTCTCTACAGAACGAAGCCATTCCACTACATTAGGAGGAGTTGCAAGTATCCACTTTAAGCATATCTCGCTTCTGGCCATTAGAATGAACATAAATAAGTATTTTTGTTTTTATATCTCGCGCCTGCGTTGCAGCGCGCAGCGAAAGACCTCTTGGGGGGGGGGGGAGGGTTGAAAATTGAGCTAGGATGCGATTCCTTTTGGGCCACGCTTTTGGCCTTTGCGTACGTCTTTTAATGAAAGACTGCACGCAATTGGCCAAAGGCGGGCACATTGCTCCGCCCATGGCCTATTGGTGTTTATTACGCACACCAGCTGTCATGTCATTTCAATTATCGTGCCCTGACACGGGCGCTATAATTGAAACCACATATCGCGCTGTGGCGCGCGCTCGCACCACTCGCAGGCTTCTTCTTTTTTGGATCCATTTCCCAGGGAAGCAACTAAATGAAAGAAGGAAAGAGAGGTAGGCCGCTTGCGTGCAGCATTTTCATGCTATTCGTCCAGTTTAGGATTTGCAGCCACATGCATCAAGCGTTTTTGCATTTGCAAACGGTGCGAATCGCAAAATTCGGCCGTTTGCGAATGCAAAAACTTTTTTTGGGATGCATCATTTTTTTTCCATTTTTCGCAATTTAAGGAAACGCAATTTTTTGCGATTTCTTAAATTGCGATAGCATTTAAGAAATCGCAGATTTTGCGATTTCTTAAATGCTATGCATGATTTTTTTAAATTTGCGAATTCGCAATTAGGAAGGGGGAAATTACCATGAAGTAAACCTTCGTGGTAATTTGCGAAAAGTTTCAAAAATGCACAAAAGTGCATTTTTGAAACTTATATTTTACACACACACATGCCCTTGGGACATGTGTGTGAGTAAAATGTACTTAAGTGACATTTCAGGGATGCAGCGGGGTCCTTTGGATCCCCCCTACAAATTTGAAATTGCATTCTCATTTTGCGATTCCTTAATTGCGAATTCGCAAAATGAGAATGTCTTCCCATTGATTCCTATGGGCCTCTAGGCCCATAGGAATCAATGTAAAGCGATTCCTTAATTGCGATTCGCAATTAAGGAATCGCAAATAAGGAAAATTAAGAAATCACAAACACTTTTGCGATTTCTTGATGCATGGGAATTTGCGAATCCTAAATTACGATTCCTTACTTTTCAGAATTTAGGAATCGCAAATTCCTACAATGATGCATGTGGCGGTTGGAATCGGCTCTTCGTATTTTCTTTCGAGGAAGAAAAAGGAAATGGGAGGTTCTTTTCCTTCTGTCACGCTCTGCCCACTTGTCCCGGCTTCGCTCTACCTCCACGTACTTTCCTCGCCTTAGCCTGAGAGATGTCCCGAATAGTTTGTGCCGTCCACATTCCCGGCTGTTTTCTACATTAACTACGCCTCTGCTTCATACCACCGCCTTCTTGTTTTTCCTGCTCTCCGGAAATACGTAGCTGTCACCCCATGACTCAAATTTCTCTCTCTGTTCTGTACTCATTGTACACGTTGCAGAGGGGCTGTGTGCTGGTCAGCTGGCCCAAGTTATTTGTTTGTCGGAATTTGGAGTAATATTTACAGTGAGTCTGGGGACGGAGGATGCAGCTATTGATATGAAAAAAACCTTTGTTTAACCCAAAGCATATCCCTTTTTTAATGGGTATAGGGGGGCAGGATTTAATACAATCGTAGGATGTGTCGGGAGATGTGTCTCGGTCACCCTTCTGACCAACATGTTTCATGTTACTGATGAATGCCCATTTTGTCTTTAATATTTTACATTTTACTCTTATGTCATATGAGGTGGATTCAACTAAATAATCTTTCTCAATAGGGAATTTATGAACTAGAAGTTCACTGAAAGAAATGGGGCTATGCAGAGAACCACATTCCCGCTCCTCGGCACATCCTGGGCATGACCAGCACGACAGCACATCTCTCATGTGCAACAGGCACACGGCTTGTAGCTAGCTTGGGGAAAAGTAGCAGGCCGCATACGACTAGAAGGGTTTTGCCTTCTGAATGTATAAACATGTCCAGATTCAATGTATTACTTCACACAAATTGATTAGGCTGCTTCAAAGCACTCCAACTTTAAGCAGATAAAGGAAAAGGGGCATAGCCTATATCCAGCTGACCAGACAATAAACCACCACACCTACTGCCCTTGAGGGACTGTAAACCACCAACTAAAGAACACTGAGCCTCCTGAGAAGACACACCTGCGGCTCATCAGTCCCCTGATAGACTAGCACACTGAAGTGGCTAGAAAGCAATATCAATCGAAGCGCTCTACAACTACTCAAATGCATTCATTAACTCTCACTGTCCGTTTTCATGGCGCACTACGGTGCAACTAAGAGTATGTTCCTTTCATGATAGTACCCCTTTAGGTAAAAAGAGACTTTCAGTGTTCTAACATGCCAAAACCATTAACAACTTGTTCCTTTTGCATTCTTACATGCAGGTCTCTGTGCAACCGTGCACCTATTGCATTATTAAGGGGAGATCTTTACAATAAATAACTAGCACTTTCCTCTTCAGTTCTCTGCAGGAATAGGGCAAGCTGAGTTTATGGGGCAGTTTGCACATTTGTCTGCCACGAACCAGGAACTATTCTTTAACTGATGAGTAGTTTTCAACTTTTGTACCAAAGCCTCTGATCCTTCCAGTCAGAAGGAGACAGTTATGAAAAAACACGTCTTTAGGTTTACATCAGTCCTAATTTACAGACAGAAAAAAAGAATGTAACCCAATCCTCCAAGCTGCTGCCCCCGCCTGCCAATGAAATTCAATCCCTTGATTTCAGATGTCTGCTTTACATTATTCGGCGCGTGTGTTCCAATGTCTGTGTGTGATTTGCGTTTTTTTGCCAGTAACTCTGAGTTTGTGTGTTCCGTTTTCTAATGTGGTCTTTGTATCTGTGTTCGACTTCACACCGTGAATGTGTACTGTACAGTGTAGTACACATGCAATGTGCTCACACATGTGTACTCCTCCCACTTCCCTCCGTGATGTGCTCACCCTGCGTGCTTCTGTCGTGTTGTAGCTATTCGCTGGGCGGCACACCAAGTACAGGACACAGGTTAGTCGGGTACTTCCTTTATTGTCACATTGTACAGCTGCTCGTCAGTACATCCGTCCTCGTCTCTGTCCTGGTCATTGTCTGTCCTCTTCCTGTCCCGTCACCGGAACTGGTGTCCGGTGACGACCTGGTCACTCTCCCTTAGGACCCACAGGGTCCTAACGCCCTACTGTCGGTCGCCCACCCTATCAGGACATGACATCTCCCCCCTTGTTTCAAACAAATGTTCATGACACATTTATCATAACCACTGTCGCCCACCATTGACAGTCCTCATTCACAGTTACATTGATGAAGGGGAAAGAATGAAGAGAGAGAGAGAGAGAGAGAGTACTTGTCATTCTACATTTCTTCAATGAGTCTCTGTTGTTTACTGCATGCCCTTCGTGATTCTAGTTTCTCCATCGCTTCCTTGTCCTCTATCTTCTACCTTCCATGTGGCTGCAGTTGTCGCTGCCATTTCTTCTTTCTCCGCCTTCTTTGTCCTTGAAATGCTATCTCTTTCTTGTTATTCGTTGTCTGTCGTAGACAGCCGTTATCATCCATCCTTTCACTTTCGTCACCGCCAGTGACTCTTTGGAGAACTTGTTGTCTTATCATCTATATTATTTCTGTCTCAACACCTTTGGTCCTGGCCCTGAGGTGCCTCTTGCCTTTATTTCCTTGGTGGCGCTTGTCCTCTCTGCTCATTGCATGTCTTTGTCCTTTCTTTTTTTTTTGCTGCTCTTTCTCCTGCGGTATGTCTTTTCGTGTTGCTCCTTTTTACCCCTTTTTAGGTCTCGCCTGTCGATGCGCATGCGCATCGAGCTTGCGAGCCTATTGCGGCTTAAACAAGCTTTAACTAAGAAGCAAGGAATCCTGGCGATTCCTTGCAGTGCCCGTGACTTTTAAGCTCAATGCGCATGTGCATTGAGCTTAAAAGCTCGTGCACATCAGTTCCCTCAGCCGCAATCGCCGTCTGTTCCCTCTGCCGCATTCCTCCGACACCTTTGAAGTGAAGCTTAGCTTCACTTCAAAGGCCCGGCTTCTTCACACCCACATGCCGCTCTCCCCGCTCCGCCCCCTCCCCTGCCCGCCATGTGCATTTCTCCTACACCCCCTCCCCAGAGCAATGCCCTCCGTCTGTTTTACAATTTGAAGAGGTGCCTCCTCACATTTCACTTCACTGCCTTCCAACCTCATGGTTGAAACTTTAGTCACCATCTCCTGTTTGTCGTACACAAATCTCGCAGATACCCCAAGCAGCGTTGCACGCACTACCAATCCTTCTGTTATGCCACATCTCGCAGCTTAGATTCATTCCCTCTTTCTTTTAACTCTCCACGTTTCTGCCTTCCAACCTCATTGTTGAAACTTTAGTCACCATCTCCTGTTTGTCGTTGCACGCACTACCAATCCTTCTGTTATGCCACATCTCGCAGCTTAGATTCATTCCCTCTTTCTTTTAACTCTCCACATTTCTGCCTTCCAACCTCATTGTTGAAACTTTAGTCACCATTTCCGGTTTGTCGTACCCCAAGCAGCGGCGCACGCACTACCAATCCTTCTGTTATGCCACATCTCGCAGCTTAGATTCATTCCCTCTTTCTTTTAACTCTCCACGTTTCTGCCTGGTTCACTCTCTCTTCCAACTCTCACCCCCCTCTCCATTTACTTACACACATCTCGCAGATACCCCAAGCAGCGGTGCACGCACTAACAATCCTTCTGTTATGCCACATCTCGCAGCTTAGATTCATTCCCTCTTTCTTTTAACTCTCCACGTTTCTGCCTGTTTCACTCTCTCTTCCAACTCTCACCCCCCTCTCCATTTACTTACACAAATCTTGCAGATACCCCAAGCAGCGTTGCACGCACTACCAATCCTTCTGTTATGCCACATCTCGCAGCTTAGATTCATTCCCTCTTTCTTTTAACTCTCCACATTTCTGCCTTCCAACCTCATTGTTGAAACTTTAGTCACCATTTCCGGTTTGTCGTACCCCAAGCAGCGGCGCACGCACTACCAATCCTTCTGTTATGCCACATCTCGCAGCTTAGATTCATTCCCTCTTTCTTTTAACTCTCCACGTTTCTGCCTGGTTCACTCTCTCTTCCAACTCTCACCCCCCTCTCCATTTACTTACACACATCTCGCAGATACCCCAAGCAGCGTTGCACGCACTACCAATCCTTCTGTTATGCCACATCTCGCAGCTTAGATTCATTCCCTCTTTCTTTTAACTCTCCACGTTTCTGCCTTCCAACCTCATTGTTGAAACTTTAGTCACCATCTCCTGTTTGTCGTACCCCAAGCAGCGGTGCACGCACTACAAATCCTTCTGTTATGCCACTTCTCGCAGCTTAGATTCATTCCCTCTTTCTTTTAACTCTCCACGTTTCTGCCTGGTTCACTCTCTCTTCCAACTTTAGTCACCATCTCCTGTTTGTCGTACCCCAAGCAGCGGTCCACGCACTAACAATCCTTCTGTTATGCCACATCTCGCAGCTTAGATTCATTCCCTCTTTCTTTTAACTCTCCACGTTTCTGCCTGTTTCACTCGCTCTTCCAACTCTCAACCCCCCTCTCCATTTACTTACACAAATCTTGCAGATACCCCAAGCAGCGTTGCACGCACTACCAATCCTTCTGTTATGCCACATCTCGCAGCTTAGATTCATTCCCTCTTTCTTTTAACTCTCCACGTTTCTGCCTGTTTCACTCGCTCTTCCAACTCTCAACCCCCCTCTCCATTTACTTACACAAATCTTGCAGATACCCCAAGCAGCGTTGCACGCACTACCAATCCTTCTGTTATGCCACATCTCGCAGCTTAGATTCATTCCCTCTTTCTTTTAACTCTCCACGTTTCTGCCTGTTTCACTCTCTCTTCCAACTCTCACCCCCCTCTCCATTTACTTACACAAATCTTGCAGATACCCCAAGCAGCGTTGCACGCACTACCAATCCTTCTGTTATGCCACATCTCGCAGCTTAGATTCATTCCCTCTTTCTTTTAACTCTCCACGTTTCTGCCTTCCAACCTCATTGTTGAAACTTTAGTCACCATCTCCTGTTTGTCGTACCCCAAGCAGCGGTGCACGCACTACAAATCCTTCTGTTATGCCACTTCTCGCAGCTTAGATTCATTCCCTCTTTTTTTTTAACTCTCCACGTTTCTGCCTTCCAACCTCATTGTTGAAACTTTAGTCACCATCTCCTGTTTGTCGTACCCCAAGCAGCGGTGCACGCACTACAAATCCTTCTGTTATGCCACTTCTCGCAGCTTATATTCATTCCCTCTTTCTTTTAACTCTTCACGTTTCTGCCTGGTTCACTCTCTCTTCCAACTTTAGTCACCATCTCCTGTTTGTCGTACCCCAAGCAGCGGTGCACGCACTACAAATCCTTCTGTTATGCCACATCTCGCAGCTTAGATTCATTCCCTCTTTCTTTTAACTCTCCACGTTTCTGCCTGGTTCACTCTCTCTTCCAACTCTCACCCCCCTCTCCATTTACTTACACAAATCTCGCAGATACCCCAAGCAGCGGTGCACGCACTACCAATCCTTCTGTTATGCCACATCTCGCAGCTTAGATTCATTCCCTCTTTCTTTTAACTCTCCACGTTTCTGCCTGGTTCACTCTCTCTTCCAACTCTCACCCCCCTCTCCATTTACTTACACAAATCTTGCAGATACCCCAAGCAGCGTGGCACGCACTACCAATCCTTCTGTTATGCCACATCTCGCAGCTTAGATTCATTCCCTCTTTCTTTTAACTCTCCACTTTTCTGCCTTCCAACCTCATTGTTGAAACTTTAGTCACCATCTCCTGTTTGTCGTACCCCAAGCAGCGGTCCACGCACTACAAATCCTTCTGTTATGCCACATCTCGCAGCTTAGATACATTCCCTCTTTCTTTTAACTCTCCACGTTTCTGCCTGTTTCACTCTCTCTTCCAACTCTCACCCCCCTCTCCATTTACTTACACAAATCTTGCAGATACCCCAAGCAGCGGTGCACGCACTACCAATCCTTCTGTTATGCCACATCTCGCAGCTTAGATTCATTCCCTCTTTCTTTTAACTCTCCACGTTTCACATAGATCAGGTACAGCACAGGCGGCAGCAGTGCAAGCTTCCATCACACACGGAGCAGGTACAGCACAGGCAACGGCAATGCAAGCTTCACTCAAACACGGAGCAGGTACAGCACAGCCAACAGCAGTGCAAGCTTCCCTTACACATGGAACAGGTACATCACCGACAGCAGCAGTGCAAGCTTCCCTCACACATAGATCAGGTACAGCACAGGTGGCAGCAGTGCAAGCTTCCCTCACACACGGAGCAGGTACAGCACAGCCAACAGCAGTGCAAGCTTCCCTTACACATGGAACAGGTACAGCACCGACAGCAGCAGTGCAAGCTTCCATCACACACGGAGCAGGTACAGCACAGGCGGCAGCAGTGCAAGGTTCCATCACACACGGAGCAGGTACAGCACAGGCAACGGCAATGCAAGCTTCACTCAAACACGGAACAGGTACAGCACAGCCAACAGCAGTGCAATCTTCCCTCACACATAGATCAGGTACAGCACAGGCGGCAGCAGTGCAAGCTTCCCTTACACATGGAACAGGTACACCACCGACAGCAGCAGTGCAAGCTTCCCTCACACACCGTCACACACCCTCAGCTTCACACACCCTCACTCACCCTCACACACACACACACACACACACACATACAACAACAAAAAGAAGACTAGAAATAAACTATCCTAATCCACACTCTAACTCCTAGATTTAAATCCTGAGTCCTAATTCACCATAATAAACTAACAGCCTAATTCACCCTACAAATACACCCTCAAGATACGCAACAGAAAGACATCCTAGAAAATAACAACCTAAGTAAAAAAACGCGCAATGATGTTTTTCAAACTTCAGGTCACCAAACTAACAATTATTAGGACAACTGAACACCAACAAAAGAACAAAGAAATCTCGGTCAGGATGCGAGGACGAGGATGTACAAACCCAAAAGTAAAACAGCCTATTTTTAACTTGGGTAATAAACAAGCACTATTCATCCGGTAAATGGGACGGATTAAACACAATTGTCACGAGTTACACACAACGCCGTAGGCATATAACAATAGCAGTTCATCACACGGATTTACATCAAATATAGAAAACATATTACGCAAGTTGGATTCAGCGCTAACATCCCTCAGCCGCACTCCTCCCACACCCCCGCTACGCCCCCTCCCCTGCCTGCCGTGTCGAGTGGCTTCAGGTATCTTAGCCCCATTCCAGGCCCCTGCTGCTTTCACACCCTCATGCCGCTCTCCCAGCTCACCCCCTCCCCTGCCCGCCGTCTCAGTTATCTTAGCCCCACTCCAGGCCCCTGCTGCTTTCACACCCTCATGCCGCTCTCCCCGCTCACCCCCTCCCCTGCCCGCCGTCTCAGTTATCTTAGCCCCACTCCAGGCCCCTGCTGCTTTCACACCTTCATGCCGCTCTCCCCGCTCACCCCCTCCCCTGCCCGCCGGGTCACATTCATCCCCCCTCCCCTTCTCTGCCTTCCCTCCATTCACCCCAGCGCCACTTCTCCTCCCCCCTAATTACATGCCTTTCACGGCAGCTCTCTCGCACATCAAAGGCTGCCCCCCACTCCTCGCAACAGACTTCGTTGGCCCCGAGGCAACCAGTTCTGACACACAGCAACTTACAGCTTGACTTGTACTGACCCTGCACCCCAGCAGACATGCAATCATCAGACATCCATTATCATCAGACATATATATTCACCCACTCTGCTTCAGTCACCCACTTACACAAATCGCGCCGATACCCCGAGCAGCAGTGCCCGCACTAGCGAGCGTTCTGTTATGCCACATCTCTCAGGTTACAGATCCCTTCTCTCTTTCTATTCCTCAACACGTTTCTGCCTCTTTCACTCTCTCTTCCAACTCTCCCCCCCTCTCCATTTACTTAGACAAATCTTGGTGAGGCACAGGCAGCAACAGTCCAAGCTTCCCTCACACACAGAGCAGGTACAGCACAGGCAGCAACAGTGCAAGCTTCCATCACACACGGAGCAGGTACAGCACAGGCAACAGCAATGCAAGCTTCCCTCAAACACGGAGCAGGTACAGCACAGGCAGCAACAGTGCAAGCTTCCCTCACACACAGAGCAGGTACAGCACAGGCAGCAACAGTGCAACCTTCCCTCACACATAGATCAGGTACAGCACAGGCGGCAGCAGTGCAAGCTTCCCTCACACATACATCTGGTACAGCAATTGCGGCAGCAGTGCAAGCTTCCCTTACACATGGAACAGGTACAGCACAGGCAGCAACAGTGCAACCTTCCCTCACACACAGAGCAGGTACAGCACAGGCAGCAACAGTGCAAGCTTCCATCACACATAGATCAGGTACAGCACAGGTGGCAGCAGTGCAAGCTTCCCTCACACATAGATCAGGTACAGCACCGACAGCAGCAGTGCAAGCTTCCCTCACACATAGATCAGGTACAGCACAGGCAGCAGCAGTGCAAGCTTCCCTCACACATAGATCAGGTACAGCACAGGTGGCAGCAGTGCAAGCTTCCCTCACACATAGATCAGGTACAGCACAGGTGGCAGCAGTGCAATCTTCACTTACACATGGAACAGGTACAGCACCGACAGCAGCAGTGCAAGCTTCCCTCACACATAGATCAGGTACAGCACAGGCAGCAGCAGTGCAAGCTTCCCTCACACATAGATCAGGTACAGCACAGGTGGCAGCAGTGCAAGCTTCCCTCACACATAGATCAGGTACAGCACAGGTGGCAGCAGTGCAAGCTTCCCTCACACATACATCAGGTACAGCACAGGTGGCAGCAGTGCAAGCTTCCCTCACAGATAGATCAGGTACAGCACAGGTGGCAGCAGTGCAAGCTTCCCTCACACATACATCAGGTACAGCACAGGCGGCAGCAGTGCAAGCTTCCCTTACACATGCAACAGGTACAGCACAGGCAACAGCAATGCAAGCTTCTCTCAAACACGGAGCATTTACAGCACAGGCAGCAGCATTGCAAGCTTCCCTCACACACGGAACAGGTACAGCACAGGCAGCAACAGTGCAAGCTTCCCTTACAGACAGACCAGGTACAGCACAGGCAAAAGCAGTGCAAGCTTCCCTTACACATGGAACAGGTACAGCACCGACAGAAGCAGTGCAAGCTTCCCTCACACATAGATCAGGTACAGCACAGGCGGCAGCAGTGCAAGCTTCCTTTACACATGCAACAGGTACAGCACAGGCAACAGCAATGCAAGCTTCCCTCAAACACGGAGCAGGTACAGCACAGGCAGCAGCATTGCAAGCTTTCCCTCACTCACGGAACAGGTACAGCACAGGCAGCAACAGTGCAAGCTTCCCTTACACACACAGCACGTACAGCACAGGCAACAGCAGTGCAAGCTTCCATCACACACGGAGCAGGTACAGCACAGGCAACAGCAGTGCAAGCTTCCCTTACACATGCAACAGGTACAGCAGCGACAGCAGCAGTGCAAGCTTCCCTCACACATAGATCAGGTACAGCACAGGCGGCAGCAGTGCAAGCTTCCCTTACACATGCAACAGGTACAGCACAGGCAACTGCAATGCAAGCTTCCCTAAAACACGGAGCAGGTACAGCACAGGCAGCAGCATTGCAAGCTTCCCTCACGCACGGAACAGGTACAGCACAGGCAGCAACAGTGCAAGCTTTCCTTACACACAGAGCAGGTACAGCACAGGCAACAGCAGTGCAAGCTTCCCTTACACATGTAACAGGTACAGCACCGACAGAAGCAGTGCAAGCTTCCCTCACACATAGATCAGGTACAGCACAGGCGGCAGCAGTGCAAGCTTCCCTTACACATGCAACAGGTACAGCACAGGCAACAGCAATGCAAGCTTCCCTCAAACACGGAGCAGGTACAGCACAGGCAGCAACAGTGCAAGCTTCCATCACACACGGAGCAGGTACAGCACAGGCAACAGCATTGCAAGCTTCCCTTACACATGGAACATGTACATCACCGACAGCAGCAGTCCAAGCTTCACTCACACACGGAGCAGGTACAGCACAGGCAGCTCTGAACAATGTGCCTGACCTTATTGCAAGGTGAACTATCCCTTTCTTTCTATAAATTGAGATAAGCCTAGTAGTGGATTTGTTAGCTCCTAGTACTAGTTTCAGTTTCTATTGTCACATTTCATTTGAACTATACATTCCTAAAGCCATATGTGTGTGTGCCCATTAATCCCTGGTGCTGTACTTCACCGTCCCTCAACCCTTTTCTAGTGAAAAAAGGGGGAGGGGGATTGGCAACGCCTCACGGGAGCAACCACCATGGAGGATGTGTCAAACTGGTACTCGCTTGACTCCCCACTGTATCATCATCAGCAGTTGCCAACCGTAAAAGTAAAGGGGATCAAAACATTGTGCTAAAGAAAACAAAACTCCGTGTCGTGATGTGAATGACCCAACTACGTTATAGGGGCTACCCTCCCGCAGATACCCCGAGCAACAGTGCCCGCACTAGCGAGCTTTCTGTTATGCCACATCTCTCAGCTTACAGATCCCTTCTCTCTTTCTATTCCTCTACACATTTCTGCCTCTTTCACTCTCTCTTCCAACTCTCTCCCCCCTCTCCAATTACTTAGACAAATCTTGGTGAGGCACAGGCAACAGCAGTGCAAGCTTCCCTTACACATGTAACAGGTACAGCTACAGCACCGACAGAAGCAGTGCAAGCTTCCCTCACACATAGATCAGGTACAGCACAGGCGGCAGCAGTGCAAGCTTCCCTTACACATGCAACAGGTACAGCACAGGCAACAGCAATGCAAGCTTCCCTCAAACACGGAGCAGGTACAGCACAGGCAGCAACAGTGCAAGCTTCCATCACACACGGAGCAGGTACAGCACAGGCAACAGCATTGCAAGCTTCCCTTACACATGGAACATGTACATCACCGACAGCAGCAGTCCAAGCTTCACTCACACACGGAGCAGGTACAGCACAGGCAGCTCTGAACAATGTGCCTGACCTTATTGCAAGGTGAACTATCCCTTTCTTTCTATAAATTGAGATAAGCCTAGTAGTGGATTTGTTAGCTCCTAGTACTAGTTTCAGTGTCTATTGTCACATTTCATTTGAACTATACATTCCTAAAGCCATATGTGTGTGTGCCCATTAATCCCTGGTGCTGTACTTCACCGTCCCTCAACCCTTTTCTAGTGAAAAAAGGGGGAGGGGGATTGGCAACGCCTCACGGGAGCAACCACCATGGAGGATGTGTCAAACTGGTACTCGCTTGACTCCCCACTGTATCATCATCAGCAGTTGCCAACCGTAAAAGTAAAGGGGATCAAAACATTGTGCTAAAGAAAACAAAACTCCGTGTCGTGATGTGAATGACCCAACTACGTTATAGGGGCTACCCTCCCGCAGATACCCCGAGCAACAGTGCCCGCACTACCGAGCGTTCTGTTATGCCACATCTCTCAGCTTACAGATCCCTTCTCTCTTTCTATTCCTCTACACATTTCTGCCTCTTTCACTCTCTCTTCCAACTCTCTCCCCCCTCTCCATTTACTTAGACAAATCTTGGTGAGGCACAGGCAGCAACAGTGCAAGCTTCCACCACACACGTAGCAGGTACAGCACAGGCAAATAGGCGTGCAAGCTTCCCTTACACATGGAACAGGTACATCACTGACAGCAGCAGTGCAAGCTTCCCTCAGTAACACGTACACACAGCAGCATTACCTATGCACTTCCTTAACAATCCGCAGCATGACATCTATCTTCCAATAAACAAATATAACACATCCAGTTTATGAACATTTTTACACACGCCACACACAACTGCAGCTCTTACTGCATGCCTCAACAACGCACATGCAAAGAACTGTTAATGCATACTTACAACACGTACACATACATCAACAACAACGATTCCAGTATTTAAAAGTAGCCACACACACATTAAGTTCCGCATCCGCTGCAATGTTCTCTATTTTCATAATAAAGTTAACCTCACAACTTTGAGGCAGAATATTACAAGAGTTTTAAGTTACAAAGGCCAACTTTGTATACTTTGGAACGCTTTATATAGCAGTGCAAGCTTCCCTCACACATACATCAGGTACAGCACAGGTGGCAGCAGTGCAAGCTTCCCTCACAGATAGATCAGGTACAGCACAGGTGGCAGCAGTGCAAGCTTCCCTCACACATACATCAGGTACAGCACAGGCGGCAGCAGTGCAAGCTTCCCTTACACATGCAACAGGTACAGCACAGGCAACAGCAATGCAAGCTTCTCTCAAACACGGAGCATTTACAGCACAGGCAGCAGCATTGCAAGCTTCCCTCACACACGGAACAGGTACAGCACAGGCAGCAACAGTGCAAGCTTCCCTTACAGACAGACCAGGTACAGCACAGGCAAAAGCAGTGCAAGCTTCCCTTACACATGGAACAGGTACAGCACCGACAGAAGCAGTGCAAGCTTCCCTCACACATAGATCAGGTACAGCACAGGCGGCAGCAGTGCAAGCTTCCTTTACACATGCAACAGGTACAGCACAGGCAACAGCAATGCAAGCTTCCCTCAAACACGGAGCAGGTACAGCACAGGCAGCAGCATTGCAAGCTTTCCCTCACTCACGGAACAGGTACAGCACAGGCAGCAACAGTGCAAGCTTCCCTTACACACACAGCACGTACAGCACAGGCAACAGCAGTGCAAGCTTCCATCACACACGGAGCAGGTACAGCACAGGCAACAGCAGTGCAAGCTTCCCTTACACATGCAACAGGTACAGCAGCGACAGCAGCAGTGCAAGCTTCCCTCACACATAGATCAGGTACAGCACAGGCGGCAGCAGTGCAAGCTTCCCTTACACATGCAACAGGTACAGCACAGGCAACAGCAATGCAAGCTTCCCTAAAACACGGAGCAGGTACAGCACAGGCAGCAGCATTGCAAGCTTCCCTCACACACGGAACAGGTACAGCACAGGCAGCAACAGTGCAAGCTTTCCTTACACACAGAGCAGGTACAGCACAGGCAACAGCAGTGCAAGCTTCCCTTACACATGTAACAGGTACAGCACCGACAGAAGCAGTGCAAGCTTCCCTCACACATAGATCAGGTACAGCACAGGCGGCAGCAGTGCAAGCTTCCCTTACACATGCAACAGGTACAGCACAGGCAACAGCAATGCAAGCTTCCCTCAAACACGGAGCAGGTACAGCACAGGCAGCAACAGTGCAAGCTTCCATCACACACGGAGCAGGTACAGCACAGGCAACAGCATTGCAAGCTTCCCTTACACATGGAACATGTACATCACCGACAGCAGCAGTCCAAGCTTCACTCACACACGGAGCAGGTACAGCACAGGCAGCTCTGAACAATGTGCCTGACCTTATTGCAAGGTGAACTATCCCTTTCTTTCTATAAATTGAGATAAGCCTAGTAGT
Organism: Lissotriton helveticus; assembly: GCF_964261635.1. Lineage (NCBI taxonomy): Eukaryota > Metazoa > Chordata > Amphibia > Caudata > Salamandridae > Lissotriton > Lissotriton helveticus. The sequence continues at coordinate 926,315,156 of NC_136070.1, forward strand.
GGATTTGTTAGCTCCTAGTACTAGTTTCAGTTTCTATTGTCACATTTCATTTGAACTATACATTCCTAAAGCCATATGTGTGTGTGCCCATTAATCCCTGGTGCTGTACTTCACCGTCCCTCAACCCTTTTCTAGTGAAAAAAGGGGGAGGGGGATTGGCAACGCCTCACGGGAGCAACCACCATGGAGGATGTGTCAAACTGGTACTCGCTTGACTCCCCACTGTATCATCATCAGCAGTTGCCAACCGTAAAAGTAAAGGGGATCAAAACATTGTGCTAAAGAAAACAAAACTCCGTGTCGTGATGTGAATGACCCAACTACGTTATAGGGGCTACCCTCCCGCAGATACCCCGAGCAACAGTGCCCGCACTAGCGAGCTTTCTGTTATGCCACATCTCTCAGCTTACAGATCCCTTCTCTCTTTCTATTCCTCTACACATTTCTGCCTCTTTCACTCTCTCTTCCAACTCTCTCCCCCCTCTCCATTTACTTAGACAAATCTTGGTGAGGCACAGGCAGCAACAGTGCAAGCTTCCACCACACACGTAGCAGGTACAGCACAGGCAAATAGGCGTGCAAGCTTCCCTTACACATGGAACAGGTACATCACTGACAGCAGCGGTGCAAGCTTCCCTCAGTAACACGTACACACAGCAGCATTACCTATGCACTTCCTTAACAATCCGCAGCATGACATCTATCTTCCAATAAACAAATATAACACATCCAGTTTATGAACATTTTTACACACGCCACACACAACTGCAGCTCTTACTGCATGCCTCAACAACGCACATGCAAAGAACTGTTAATGCATACTTACAACACGTACACATACATCAACAACAACGATTCCAGTATTTAAAAGTAGCCACACACACATTAAGTTCCGCATCCGCTGCAATGTTCTCTATTTTCATAATAAAGTTAACCTCACAACTTTGAGGCAGAATATTACAAGAGTTTTAAGTTACAAAGGCCAACTTTGTATACTTTGGAACGCTTTATATATACCATTTGTACCGTTAACTTGCACCACACAGTTCAAGTCGAATTAGAGTAAGGGAAAAAAAAAGGCTTTTGCTTTGTCAGTTGAGAGCGAACTCTTATGAGCCATTAAGGGAGTTGCCCAGGGAAGTCTACTGTCGCGCCAATGTCGAAACTCCATCTGCATACACATTCAAACATTCACACTTCCAAGTCGCACACATCATCTAGTGTGACTTTTCCTTGGGGCAAGGGAAGGACTAAAACCTTTGATCCTTTCTTAAAGTAAAAACCAAAAAAAAGGTATTTTTCAACGTTAGCCCCTATTTAAGCTGGGGGACGGATCACTTTGAATCAGACTCTATTTTTACCTGCGAGAACAGAACTCGGACTTACAGAAGGACGCTGTACTTCCTGATAACGACCAACAGCCACTGAAAAAATCCGCCATTCAATCTTCCAAAGTAAGTGCATGGAACTTTTATTTCAATACCCCTAAGGGACAGCATTGATACATTAACTTCAGTTTATTATAGCGTTTACTATCTCCACATTGCACCTGTGTCAAATTATTCTCCAACATGTTATTTTGGAACACTAAATGTTCGCTGTTAATATTTATCAAAGTAATACGTCATTTATCAAGCAGGTCATAGCTTTTGTTTGAACATACCGATACATATGGTTTTTTTTTATCGTTCTATCTTGTAGGTTATTCAGAAACATTCGACTTTTCATTGAAAGGGTAAAAGAAACGGCGCCCAAACATATATCATGTAAGTACATCCAACTGTTCACTCTGCTAACCGTTTTTGATTTCGTTCATAACACTTCAACTCACCACACAGAACATTTCTACCACTAATTAAAGGCACAACATGACTTTCACACATCTCTCAGCTTACAGATTCCTTCGCTCTTTCTTTTCCTCTCAACGTTTCAGCCTCTTTCACTCTCTCTTCCAACTCTCTCCCCCCTCTCCATTTACTTACACAAATCTCGCATATACCCCAACCAGCGGTGCACGCACTACCAATCCTTCTGTTATGCCACATCTCGCTGCTTAGATTCATTCCCTCTTTCTTTTAACTCTCCACCTTCCTGCCTGTTTCACTTTCTCTTCCAACTCTCACCCCCCTCTCAATTTACTTACACAAATATCGCATATACCCCAAGCAGCTGTGCCCGCACGACCAATCCTTCTGTTATGCCACATCTCGCAGCTTCGATTCCTTCGCTCTTTCTTTTACTCTCCACGTTTCTGCCTCTTTCACTCGCTCTTCCAACTCTATCCCCCCTCTCCATTTACTTAGACAAATCTCGCAGATACCCCGAGCAGCTGTGCATGCACTACCAATCCTTCTGTTATGCCACATCTCGCAGCTTAGATTCCTTCGCTCTTTCTTTTACTCTCCACGTTTTTGCCTCTTTCACTCTCTCTTCCAACTCTCTCCCCCTCTCCATTTACTTAGACAAATCTCTCTGATACCCCGAGCAGCTGTGCACGCACTACCAATCCTTCTGTTATGCCACATCTAGCAGCTTACATTCCTTTGCTCTTTCTTTTACTCTCCACGTTTTTGCCTCTTTCACTCTCTTTCCAACTCTCTCCCCCCTCTCCATTTACTTAGACAAATCTCTCAGATACCCCGAGCAGCTGTGCCCGCACTACCAATCCTTCTGTTATGCCACATCTCGCAGCTTAGATTCATTCCTCATTTCTTTTAACTCTCCACGTTTCTGCCTTCCAATCTCATTGTTGAAACTTTAGTCACCATCTCCTGTTTGTCGTACCCCAAGCAGCGGTGCACGCACTACAAATCCTTCTGTTATGCCACATCTCGCAGCTTAGATACATTCCCTCTTTCTTTTAACTCTCCACGTTTCTGCCTGTTTCACTCTCTCTTCCAACTCTCACCCCCCTCTCCATTTACTTACACAAATCTCGCAGATACCCCAAGCAGCGGTGCACGCACTACCAATCCTTCTGTTATGCCACATCTCGCAGCTTAGATTCATTCCCTCTTTTTTTTAACTCTCCACGTTTCTGCCTTCCAACCTCATTGTTGAAACTTTAGTCACCATCTCCTGTTTGTCGTTGCACGCACTACCAATCCTTCTGTTATGCCACATCTCGCAGCTTAGATTCATTCCCTCTTTCTTTTAACTCTCCACGTTTCTGCCTTCCAACCTCATTGTTGAAACTTTAGTCACCATCTCCTGTTTGTCGTACCCCAAGCAGCGGCGCACGCACTACAAATCCTTCTGTTATGCCACATCTCGCAGCTTAGATACATTCCCTCTTTCTTTTAACTCTCCACGTTTCTGCCTGTTTCACTCTCTCTTCCAACTCTCACCCCCCTCTCCATTTACTTACACAAATCTCGCAGATACCCCAAGCAGCGGTGCACGCACTACCAATCCTTCTGTTATGCCACATCTCGCAGCTTAGATTCATTCCCTCTTTCTTTAAAACTCTCCACGTTTCTGCCTTCCAACCTCATTGTTGAAACTTTAGTCACCATCTCCTGTTTGTCGTTGCACGCACTACCAATCCTTCTGTTATGCCACATCTCGCAGCTTTGATTCATTCCCTCTTTCTTTTAACTCTCCACATTTCTGCCTTCCAAACTCATTGTTGAAACTTTAGTCACCATTTCCGGTTTGTCGTACCCCAAGCAGCGGCGCACGCACTACCAATCCTTCTGTTATGCCACATCTCGCAGCTTAGATTCATTCCCTCTTTCTTTTAACTCTCCACGTTTCTGCCTGGTTCACTCTCTCTTCCAACTCTCACCCCCTCTCCATTTACTTACACAAATCTCGCAGATACCCCAAGCAGCGGTGCACGCACTAACAATCCTTCTGTTATGCCACATCTCGCAGCTTAGATTCATTCCCTCTTTCTTTTAACTCTCCACGTTTCTGCCTGTTTCACTCTCTCTTCCAACTCTCACCCCCCTCTCCATTTACTTACACAAATCTTGCAGATACCCCAAGCAGCGTTGCACGCACTACCAATCCTTCTGTTATGCCACATCTCGCAGCTTAGATTCATTCCCTCTTTCTTTTAACTCTCCACGTTTCTGCCTGTTTCACTCTCTCTTCCAACTCTCACCCCCCTCTCCATTTACTTACACAAATCTTGCAGATACCCCAAGCAGCGGTGCACGCACTAACAATCCTTCTGTTATGCCACATCTCCACCGCTGTTAATAAATACACAACACAGGTTCAAGGTCCACCGTGATAGACCAAGGAGGTCTATATGTGGGTCTTCTTTAGACCACCAATGTCACATTACAGGACTATATGTAGTTGTGTCACCCAGTTGTTGTATGTTTGTGGACAGCCCTGTGCGTTTTTCCCCTGCGAGTTTAAAAACCATATGCCCCAATGGAAATGCCCCCGTTATATTGTATTTCTGTCCGTATCAGAATTAGGCTGTAAAGTTAAAGGGCACCCATAATGAACGTCATTTTGAGTTAGAGTTACAAATGCCCTCTTAACCAAGGCAAAGTGGTGACTGAGACCTTTGGCTGCGTGATTTCAGCCAGGGCCCTACGTTTTTTAGGTGTACCCCTTTAAAAAGACTGATGACTTACCACCTGTAAGCGGGTTGTGCAGTCACCATTGCTGCTGAGCTCCTTTGCCTTCTACATTGTAAATGGACTGGTGAGTGCTGCACACAATAGAGTGTATGCTGCACAAAATAGAGGGCTCCTTTTTGCTGCCTCTTTCACTCTCTCTTCCAACTCTCTCCCCCCTCTCCATTTACTTACACAAATCTCGCAGATACCCCGAGCAGCTGTGCCCGCACTACCAATCCTTCCGTTATGCCACATCTCGCAGCTTAGATTCCTTCGCTCTTTCTTTTACTCTCCACGTTTTTGCCTCTTTCACCTCTCTTCCAACTCTCTCCCCCCTCTCCATTTACTTAGACAAATCTCGCAGATACCCCGAGCAGCTGTGCACGCACTACCAATCCTTCTGTTATGCCACATCTCGCAGCTTAGATTCCTTCGCTCTTTCTTTTACTCTCCACGTTTTTGCCTCTTTCACTCTCTTTTCCAAGTCTCTCCCCCCCCTCCATTTACTTACACAAATCTCGCAGATACCCCGAGCAGCTGTGCACGCTCTACTAATCCTTCTGTTATGCCACATCTCGCACCTCTGATTCCTTCGCTTTTTCTTTTACTCTCCACGTTTTTACCTCTTTCACTCTCTCTTCCAACTCTATCCCCCCTCTCCATTTACTTAGACAAATCTCGCATATACCCCAAGCAGCTGGGAACGCACTACCAATCCTTCTGTTATGCCACACCTCGCAGCTTACATTCCTTTGCTCTTTCTTTTCTTTTCCTATCAACGTTTCTGCCTCTTTCACTCTCTCCTCCAACTCTCTCCCCCCTCTCCATTTACTTACACAAATCTCGCATATACCCCAAGCAGCTGTGCCCGCACTACCAATCCTTCTGTTATGCCACATTTCTCAGCTTACAGATCCCTTCGCTCTTTCTTTTCCTCTCCACGTTTCTGCCTCTTACACTATCTCTTCCAACTCTCTCCCTCCCTCTCCATCTACTTACACAAATCTCACAGATACCCCGAGCAGCAGTGACAGCACTTCCAAGCGTTCTGTTATGCCACATCTCTCAGTTTACAGATTCCTTTGCTCTTTCTTTTAAAAGAATTGCATTAACAAAATGTTAAGTACTTCACGTGAAGACTTACAAAAGATATATTATAACCAACATTTCTTTCTTCTCCTTTCAGATTATTCAAACAACAACGAAAGAAACACAAGTTAAGGTAAATACTACTTTGCCAGTTAGGGCAAAGATTGTCAAAAGTTTATACCTTACAGTCCCCCCAATAAATTAGGTACTCGGAAAAAGTTTTTAATTTAAAATTGGTGCAAACATACTTTTATTATGACATCTAAGATGCATAGATGCTTGAAAGCAAGTTACCATCAAGGGAATAGAAAATTTAATAGCAAATCACAAGGTAAGCAATGCTTACCAAATAGTGTTTTTGCTGTCTTGCACAATTTATGCAAACCAGTAACTACTTGGAACTCTAATGATCTGCATTATATCATGGACCGTGGGGACGCTTTATATCTACAAATGCATTCTATTAACAAAGAAACACTTATGCATCCAGATGACTTGCCAAGGTATATAGACCACAATCAAGAGATATATTCACTCACGCTACGAAACGCTTACTACGGTGATGTCCTTAAACGTTTTGATAAAGCGTACCCAGATATTAGCACAGCATTAAATGTAACTCTTAATAAGCATTGTGGTGTTATACTTTGTATGGATGTATATGTTATAGCAATTTTCAAACATATGCAAACATACTTTGTATTTGATTCACATAGCAGGGACGATGAAGGCATGCCTCATTCTAATGGAACATGTGTTACAATTGCATTTCATTCTTTTGAAGGGCTGATTCAATATGTTGTGAAACTAGCATATCAGTTTACACATCAGGCTGATCAATGTGTCCAATTTGAATTAACACCACTAGATATAAAAATCATTCAGAGGAAATCTTTTACTAAAGCACTTACTGTGCACAATAAAAATAGGCACCTACCGCAAGAAAGAAACATTTGGGTACATACTACTGAATGTACTCCTAATCAGACTATAACATCAACTACAATGTCTTCATATAATGTACAGAATCAAAGTAAGCCAGGGAATAGCAATTTATCACAATTACCAGGAAATAGTAAATCTATACAGGGAACAAAGAAATGTTCTCCGAAAAGAAAAAGGGATTCAAGTACATGTCCACAAAAAGTGGTAAAAAGGAAAAACAATTATGCAGCTGAAGAAGACAATTCCAACTGTCAACACATTGGTATTGCTCAAAAAAGACCAAAATTAAAGAAGTGTCAAAGGCAGAAACGAGGTAAACAAATACATACAATTATTAGGAAATTCCACCGTGAAATATTGCATGGGCCAGAGTACATTTGTACTCTTTGCAATCAATTGTGGCATAAACCAACGGTGAGAAATACAGGCAGTGTTAGCCAATCCGAAATTTTCAGAAAGTGTAACATTAGTACGAAGAAAACAAATTTAATTTGTATCACTTGCTATTATTACATTCGCAAAGATAAAATACCACCATGTTCAATTCTAAATGGCATGGGCTTCCCAAATGTACCAGCTGAATTAGAATTATATGATTTAGAAGAACGATTAGTTTCACCTAGGATACCATTCTTACAAATTCGGACTCTGCCACGCGGTTTTCAAAAATCGTTATCAGGTGCAGTAGTTAATGTACCTGCAGATGTTATGACAACTGTTACCATTTTACCAAGGCAAATTAATGACGCCATGACAATCCCAGTGAAATTAAAAAGGAAATTAGTCTATAAATCATATACACATTATGAAAATATTAGACCAAATACTGTAAAAAAGGCAGCTACATGGCTAGCTAAAAATAGTACAATGTTTAATGAATATGGTGTTACTATTAACCCTGACTGGGAGTATATACCTCCAGAAATAGAATATCACAATGAGACTTCGGAGACAAACAATTCATCTGATAGTTCAGACAACATAGAAGCTGGAAATTTGGATACTATGTTAACAAATGAAACTATTACTACAAATTCGGTGAATGTGTTAAGTTTAGCTCCAGCTGAACATAACACGCCAAGAGGTTTATATGAGGATAAAGATTCTGAGTTTTTGGCTTTCCCTACTATTTTTTGTGGTGAACGAAGGCCAAACAATAAGGAAAGGCACATACCGGTACATTATAGTACTATTTGCCAAACAGAGTTAAGAAGTTATGATAGAAGAGTCGCTAAATCTATTAGTAATGTCTTTTTTAAACTGAAGAAATTACATATTAAGCAGATCCACGGTAAAATCAACATTTCCATCAGGAAAAAATTTACAGATGGAAATAAAATAACTGCTAAAGACATAAAATATAATATAGAGAATGTTTTACAGTTTAATGAGGGTTACAAAGTATTAAAAACTATACGCAGTTCACCTCCATATTGGGAAAGTTGCAAAAAAGATATTTTTGCAATGATAAGGCAACATGGCATACCTACTTTCTTTTTGACTTTATCTGCTGCCGAAACTAAATGGCACCATTTAATAAATATACTATTGAGAGTTAGAAACTTAAAGGAATGCACAGAGGAAGAATTTTTAAACATGTCTTGGGAAACTAAAAGTAAATTAATACAAGAAGATCCGATAACATGTGCAAGACAGTTTGACTATCAAGTTAGGAAATTCTTTAATTGTGTTTTGATGAATGGCACTAATCCTATTGGGGAAATAGTAGACTACTTTTACAGAGTTGAATTCCAACAAAGAGGTTCTCCACATATACATGCATTACTCTGGGTAAACAAAGCACCACTGTATGGTGTTTCACCAGTGGAAGAAGTCAATAGCTTCATTGACAAATATATCACTTGTCATAAGTCTGAGAACCCTACTTTACAACCGTTAATAAATTTACAAAGGCATGGTCATACCAAAAATTGCAGGCGTAAACATCAAAGGACATGCAAATATCAATATCCTAAATACCCAATGTCAACAACGCTTATATTAGAGCCATTAACACTTGAGGGGACAAATAAGCAATGGCAAGATAATATTAAAAGAATACATGAAGCTATGAATAGTACTACTTTTAATACACTTTCTTTTGCCGAATTTTTAGACTTCATTAAAATGGATGATAACGAATATATTACTTCAATACAAACTAGCTTACAAAAAACAACAATTTTTTTGAAACGAACACCAGCCGAATGCTTCATCAATAACTACAATAGTATTCTTTTAGAAGCTTGGCGAGCAAACATAGACTTGCAGTTTATACTGGACCCTTATGCTTGTGCTGTCTACATTATCTCATATATCAGTAAATCTCAAAGAGGAATTAGCAAACTTCTAGCGCAAGCTGCTAAAGAGGTACCAAGCAATAGTAATGTCAAAGATCAACTTAAACACATAGGAAACAAATTCCTCAACTGCACAGAAATTAGTGCCAAGAAGCAGCATATCTCATTCTTCAAATACCATTAAGGAAAAGCTCACGATCATTTGTATTTATTAATACTAGCCGTCCAGAAAAAAGAACTTATTTAATGCGTGATATGGAAACAATTAATAACTTGCCTGAAAATTCAACTGACATTCAATGTGAAAATATTATTATAAAGTACTGCAAACGCCCACAATCATTAGAGATGTGCACGTTAGCAGACTATGCAGCTAATTTTAACTATGTGAAGAAAAAAACACATGGCAGAGAAATCAATGATAGCGAAGATTTACTTGCAGAACAAAACTTTTACAGCTCAGATGAGGAAGAATTAGAAATAGCATGTAGTCACGGGAATAAAGAACAACAGAAACAGAATTATGATTATGCTTTAAATAAGCGCACACAAGGGAAAATTATACGCTTTTGCAGATTTAACAAAAATAATGAACCAGAAGAGTATTATAGAGAGATATTAATGTTGCACTATCCATGGAGGGAAGAACATAAAATCCAAATAAACAAGGCAACTTACTATGACAGGTATCTGGAAGTTAAAACATTTGTTGACGCACAACTAAAAATCTATAACAAACAGCATGGAGAAGTTACAAACATTCTTCATGAACAGTGTCTTGAAAATGTAATTTCAGCTCCTCTATCACCAACAGTAAATATACAGAGAGAAGACGAAAATAATGAAATAAATAATATATATGATTTGGCGCTAGATTTAGGAATTAGAACTACCACCAATGAACAAACTTCAACTAACTTTTTCTTACCCAATGAGAAATACCAACAACTTATGCAAAACTTAACGGAAGAACAACTACAATTTGTTTACCATCACTTGCATTGGTTTAAAACTACAAGCACTCCATGCTATACTTTTTGCACCGGAGGGGCAGGTGTTGGGAAAAGTTTTGTAATATCTGCACTATATCAAACTTTACTACGTTACTATAACACAAAGGCAGGTGAAAACCCAGACAATGTTTATATCTTACTTACTGCTCCAACTGGAAAGGCTGCCCATAATATTAATGGCAAAACACTGCATAGCACTTTCAAAATACCTGTGTCGCAAAGTTTGACTTATAAACAACTGAGTCATGAACATAGAACTGCTCTACAAATGGAAATGATGCATGTTAGAGTTGTTATTATAGATGAAATTTCAATGGTAGGGCACAATATGTTAAATTTTATACATAACAGGCTACAAGAAATAAAATCATCTAATGAACCATTTGGAGGCATTTCTATTTTAGCCATTGGTGACTTTTACCAATTAAAACCTGTATTTGACAGATACATTTTTCAGGATTCTACACAGTTGTATGGTCCTTTAAGTGCAAACTTATGGAAAGAACATTTTAAAATTTTTGAATTAACAAAAATTATGCGCCAAAAAGAAGATCTTCAATTTGCTCAACTACTAAACCGGTTGAGAGAAGGCAAGCATACTGAAGAAGATATTTCACAAATTAAGCTAAGGGAAATACAACCTGATGAGAGTCTATTAGAAACAATACCATATATCATGTCAACTAATAGAGAAGTTAATGATATTAACCAAAATGTTTTGGAAAAACATTGCAAACATTATCCAGTCTACATAACAGTAGCAAGCGATACCGTAAGTTCTGATTTGTCAGAAAATGTGAAAAAAACAATTCTGAAGCAACTGCCCAAAGATCCACAGAAAACAATGGGCCTTTCACATACATTACACATAGCCTTACAACTTCGTTATGATTTAAGTTGCAATGTGGATGTAAATGATGGTTTAACAAATGGCGCAACTGGTGTTGTACAATTAGTTGAATTGATTAACAATACACCTATTATTGTTTGGTTGTTATTTGAGAATCAGAGTATAGGACAAACCACCAGACAACAATATAAACACTTATATCATTCACAAATTCAAAACACATGGACACCAATACATGCTATATCTAGACATTTTCAATATACTAAGAAATTTATTACCATTATACGGAAGCAATTTCCTTTACGCCAAGCCTCAGCACGGACTATACATCGCACACAAGGTGCAACTATCGAACCACTTTATATACACTTTAATAACAGCAAAATTCATCATTTGCATTATGTTGCTATTAGCAGGGCAAAATCAATACAAAATGTATATGTACAGAATTTTGATGAACGTAAAATATTAGTACATCCACAAGTTAATGATGAAATGCACAGATTAAGGACAGAAATGCCACTTGAAATACATATCCCACAGTTACATACATACACTGCACATTTCAATATAATTGCACACAATATAAGATCACTACAGAAACATTTTACTTCTATGATAGCCGATAGTAATATATTGCAAGCAGACATTATATGCTTAACTGAGATCAACACTACAAGGAAGGCTACAGATAGTGATTTTACGATACAACAATACCATCACATTATATTTGATAAATTTCATACATACAACACTAACCATGGAATGATCATGTACTACAAAAATTTTTTATTTATATTGCCTATTTATGAGACACATGAAGGGATAGACATTTTACATTTTACTGTACATATTCAGAACACGGATTACCTTATTATTATTGTATACAAACCACCACAAAAAAGTATAACTTCTCTTTTGGATTTTATCAAAAATATTACTGATTTTTACCCCACACACAAATTTATCATTATAGGGGATTTTAATGTGGATCTATCTCAACAAAATTCATACACTAAGCAATTAATTGAATTCTTTGAAGCTAAATTACAATGTAATCAACTCATTTCCAGTTACACAACTAACTACCAATCCATTTTAGATCATATATATACAAATGGAAACCTGCACAACTATGGTACATTAGAATGCTATTACAGTGATCATAAAGCAATATGGGTTTGTATTTAACATCTTATAACGCTTTTTCTATTTCAGATGATGTCTATTGAAGAAATCATTAACATTAATACCAATGACAACAAACCATATCAGAAACCCATACGAGTTAATGTAATCAACTGCTCTGGAAAAACTACTTACAAAAATGCAAAACAAGAACAAAAAATTCTATTTCATTTGGCTCTAGCAGATAATACTGGTACTATGAAATGTACTTGTTATCAAGAAGAATTATACGAGCAAACTCAAAGTAACTGTGGACTACTGATACGCAACTTCATCATCAAAAACAAAACAATTCTAATTACTAAGCAAACAAAAGTTACAAAATTTCCGGCAATGAAAATTGAGGAGGGCCTTATCCAACAAGCGAAGAACATTTTGCATCCGCCTGCACCATCTGCTTCTCCCATTAAGGATATAAAACGTGCAACTCTAAAAAGTCTTATGACCGTTTCTGGGACAATATGTGGCGTAAGTATCAACGCAAATATGTCATCATGTCACAACTAAAAATGCCTAGTTAGCTTACACACACATTACACCTTTGCTAACTTCACTAACAAGCTAAATAAACATAGCATTATACAGTCTGTCACACTATGTAGAAAGCACAAACTTTTTTAACGATAATATGCCAGAGTTTCTCTGTCTACTATAAATACAAGCACTCTCTACAAATCCATTTTTGGAAATAAACAATGCTACCTTTTCTAAAGGAGGTTCTGTTGGGTCCTTAAATATGACACCTTAGATTGCCATTCATACAACGCACTATTACTAAGTGTTTTTTCTTTCCGAATTTAATACAATGTTTCTTTGGTGTAGGAAGAGGACGTAAAGACTGTCTTTATCAATGGAGAAGATACTCCACTGAAATCGATTACTTTAAAAGATGCAACAGATGACATCAAAGTGACACTGTGGAGAGAAGCTACACTATTTAACATACATCTTGGAGATTATGTTACGCTAACTCATGTAACTGTCCATGAATTTAATGCACAGAAAATTTTGAATACAACGAGGCACAGCAAAATAGAGGTAAGCAGACAACTCTGGCTCTTTCAGACACTCTGGCTCTTTCAGACACTCTGGCTCTTTCAGACACTCTGGCTCTTTCAGACACTCTGGCTCTTTCAGACACTCTGGCTCTTTCAGACACTCTGGCTCTTTCAGACACTCTGGCTCTTTTCAGACACTCTGGCTCTTTCAGACACTCTGGCTCTTTCAGACACTCTGGCTCTTTCAGACACTCTGGCTCTTTCAGACACTCTGGCTCTTTCAGACACTCTGGCTCTTTCAGACACTCTGGCTCTTTCAGACACTCTGGCTCTTTCAGACACTCTGGCTCTTTCAGACACTCTGGCTCTTTCAAACACTCTGGCTCTTTCGGACACTCTGGCTCTTTCGGACACTCTGGCTCTTTCGGACACTCTGGCTCTTTCGGACACTCTGGCTCTTTCAGACACTCTGGCTCTTTCAGACACTCTGGCTCTTTCAGACACTCTGGCTCTTTCAGACACTCTGGCTCTTTCAGACACTCTGGCTCTTTTCAGACACTCTGGCTCTTTTCAGACACTCTGGCTCTTTTCAGACACTCTGGCTCTTTTCAGACACTCTGGCTCTTTTCAGACACTCTGGCTCTTTTCAGACACTCTGGCTCTTTTCAGACACTCTGGCTCTTTTCAGACACTCTGGCTCTTTTCAGACACTCTGGCTCTTTTCAGACACTCTGGCTCTTTTCAGACACTCTGGCTCTTTTCAGACACTCTGGCTCCTTTCGCACACTCTGTACCTTTCGCCCACTCTGTACCTTTTTCCCACTCTGTACCTTTTTCCCACTCTGTACCTTTCGCACACTCTGTACCTTTCGCCTACTCTGTACCTTTCGCCCACTCTGTAACTTTTTCCCACTCTGTACCTTTCGCCCACTCTGTACCTTTCGACCACTCTGTACCTTTCGACCACTCTGTACCTTTCGCCCACTCTGTACCTTTCGCACACTCTGTACCTTTCGCACACTCTGTACCTTTCGCACACTCTGTACCTTTCGCCCACTCTGTACCTTTCGCCCACTCTGTACCTTTCGCCCACTCTGTACCTTTCGCCCACTCTGTACCTTTCGCCCACTCTGTACCTTTTTCCCACTCTGTACCTTTCGACCACTCTGTACCTTTCGACCACTCTGTACCTTTCGCCCACTCTGTACCTTTCGCCCACTCTGTACCTTTCGCCCACTCTGTACCTTTCGCCCACTCTGTACCTTTCGCCCACTCTGTACCTTTCGCCCACTCTGTACCTTTCGCCCACTCTGTACCTTTCGCACACTCTGTACCTTTCGCACACTCTGTACCTTTCGCCCACTCTGTACCTTTCGCCCACTCTGTACCTTTCGCCCACTCTGTACCTTTCGCCCACTCTGAAGCTTTCGCCCACTCTGTAGCTTTCGCCCACTCTGTAGCTTTCGCCCACTCTGTAGCTTTCGCCCACTCTGTAGCTTTCGCCCACTCTGTAGCTTTCGCCCACTCTGTAGCTTTCGCCCACTCTGTAGCTTTCGCCCACTCTGTACCTTTCGCCCACTCTGTACCTTTCGCCCACTCTGTACCTTTCATGCACTCACTATCACACACACACACTCTTGCTCTCAAACTAAAAATCTTTCTTTCAGACTGGACTTACAAACAAATAAAGTATAAGAATCTAAGGACTAATTGTTGCATTTCTTTTGTCTCAACAGGTAACAGCCCCACCACAGGAAAATATTGACATTCAAATTTATGGCGTCGAAAGCACCAAAGATGAAACCAGTATGATAACTATTAGGGTGACAAACACAGACGTTTATCAATCGATGCCAATTCAAAATGACATACTAATCAAATGGTTTATGTTGGATGATGAGGTGGACAACATTGGAAATGCACTTGTACATTATTTGCCACAAACTTGTGAAGTGGTGTTTTGTAATGGGAAAATCATAAACATTCTAAAAGAGAAAGACGATGAAGACATATGTTCAGAGTAAATATCTCATGTTGCCCTTATCTCTCATTTTTGTATAAAAATTCAAAGTAATTATTATTGTTTTTAATAAAAATTAAAAGGTGTGAAATAAAAACTTTGAACTTCTTTGATCTGGTTTTGGGAAAGGAAGGATACATACAACTACAACTACACTCAACTAATACAACATAGTCACACACATACAACTATCATGCAATAACACACACACTCTGTACCTTGCGCCAACTCCGATGCTTTAAGCCACTCTGCATCCTTCCGCCACTCTGCGTCATTCAGCCACTCTGCATCATTCAGCCACTATGCTTCATTCACCCACTCTGCTTCATTCACCCACTCTTCTTCATTCACCCACTCTGCTTCATTCACCCACTCTGCTTCATTCACCCACTCTGCTTCATTCAGCCACTCTGCTTCATTCACCCACTCTGCTTCATTCACCCACTCTGCTTCAGTGAGCCACTCGGCTTCAGTCACCCAGTCTGCCTCAGTCACCCACTGTGCATCTTTCACCCACTGTGCATCTTTCACCCACTGTGCATCTTTCACCCACTGTGCATCTTTCACCCACTCTGCATCTTTCACCCACTCTGCATCTTTCACCCACTCTGCATCTTTCACCCACTCTACATCTTTCACCCACTATTCATCTTACACCCACATTCTGCATCTTGCACCCACACTCCGCATCTTGCACCCATTCTGGTACAGCACAGGCAACAGCAGTGCAAGCTTCCCTTACACATGGAACAGGTACATCACCGACAGCAGCAGTGCAAGCTTCCCTCACACACGGAGCAGGTACAGCACAGGCAGCTATGAACAATGTGCCTGACCTTAGTGCAAGGTGAACTATCCCTTTCTTTCGATAAATTGCGATAAGCCTAGTACTGGATGTGTTAGCTCCTACTACTAGTTTCAGTGTCTATTGTCACATTTAGTTTGAACTATACATTCCTAAAGCCATATGTGTGTGTGCCCATTAATCCCTGGTGCTGTACTTCACCGTCCATCAAAATTTTTCGAGTGCACAAAAGGGGGAGGGGTATTGGCAACGCCTCACGGGAGCAACCAACATGGAGGATGTGTCAAACTGGTACTCGCTTTACTCCCCACTGTATCATCATCAGCAGTTGCCAACAGTAAAAGTAAAGGGGATCAAAACATTGTGCTAAAGAAAAAAATACTCCGTGTAGTGATGTGAATGGCCCAACAACGTGATAGATCCCGCAGATACATCAAGCAGCATCTCGCAGCTTACATTCATTCGCTCTTTCTTTTACTCTCCACATTTTTGCCTCTTTCACTCTCTCTTCCAAATCTCTCCCCCCTCTCCATTTACTTACACAAATCTCGCAGATACCCCAAGCAGCGTTGCAAGCACTACCAATCCTTCTGTTATGCCACATCTCGTAGCTTACATTCCTTCGCTCTTTCTTTTACTCTCCACTTTTCTGCCTATTTCACTATCTCTTCAAACTCTCTCCCCCCTCTCCATTTACTTACACAAATGTCGCAGATACCCCAAGCAGCAGTGCCCGCACTACCAATCCTTCTGTTATGCCACATCTCTCAGCTTACAGATTCCTTCGCTCTGTCTTTTACTCTCCACGTTTCAGCCTCATTCGCTCTCTTCCAAATCTCTCCCCCCTCTCCATTTACTTACACTAATCTCGCAGATACCCCAAGCAGCAGTGCCCGCACTACCGATCCTTTTGTTAAGCCACATCTTTCATCTTACATATTCCTTCGCTCTTTCTTTTACTCTCCACCTTTCGGCCTCTTTCACTCTCTCTTCCAACTCTCTCCCCCTCTCCATTTAATTACACAAATCGCGCTGAAACACTAAGCAGCAGTGCCCGCACTACCAATCCTTCTGTTATGCCACATCTCTCAGCTTACATATTCCTTCGCTCTTTCTTTTACTCTCCACCTTTCTGCCTCTTTCACTCTCTCTTCCAACTCTCTCCCTCCTCTCCAATTACTTACACAGAGCAGGTACACCACAGGCATCAACAGTGCAAGCTTACCTCACACACAGAGCAGGTACAGCACAGGCAGCAACAGTGCAAGCTTCCATCACACACGGAGCAGGTACAGCACAGGCAACAGCAATGTAAGATTCCCTCAAACACGGAGCAGGTACAGCACAGCCAACAGCAGTGCAAGCTTCCCTTACACATGGAACAGGTACAGCACCGACAGCATCAGTGCAAGCTTCCCTCACACACAGACCAGGTACAGCACAGGCAGCAGCAGTGCAAGCTTCCCTCACACATAGATCAGGTACAGCACAGGTGGCAGCAGTGCAAGCTTCCCTCACACATACATCAGGTACAGCACAGGCGGCAGCAGTGCAAGCTTCCCTTACACATGGAACAGGTACAGCACCGACAGCAGCAGTGAAAGCTTCCCTCACACATAGATCAGGTACAGCACAGGCGGCAGCAGTGCAAGCTTCCCTCACACATAGATCAGGTACAGCACAGGCGGCAGCAGTGCAAGCTTCCCTCACACATACATCAGGTACAGCACAGGCGGCAGCAGTGCAAGCTTCCCTTACACATGGAACAGGTACAGCACCGACAGCAGCAGTGCAAGCTTCCCTCAGACATAGATCAGGTACAGCACAGGCAGCAGCAGTGCAAGCTTCCCTCACACATAGATCAGGTACAGCATAGTCGGCAGCAGTGCAATCTTCCCTCACACATAGATCAGGTACAGCACAGGCGGCAGCTGTGTAAGCTTCCCTTACACATAGATCAGGTACAGCACAGGCGGCAGCAGTGCTTGCTTCCCTCACACACGGAGCAGGTACAGCACAGGCAACAGCAGTGCAAGCTTCCCTTACACATGGAACAGGTACAGCACCGACAGCAGCAGTGCAAGCTTCCCTCACACACCGTCACACACCCTCAGCTTCACACACCCTCACTCACCCTCACACACACACACATACAACAACAAAAGGAATAATTGAAATAAACTATCCTAATCCACACTCTAACTCCAAGATAGAAATCCTGAGTCCTAATTCACCCTAATAAACTAACAGCCTAATTCACCCTACAAATACATACTCAAGATACGCAACAGAAAGACATCCTAGAAAATAACAACCAAAGTAAAAATACGCGCAATGATGTTTATCAAGCTTCAGGTCACCAAACCAACAATTATTAGGACAAAATAACACCAACAAAAGACCGAAGAATTATCAGTCAGGATGCGAGGACTAGGATGTACTAACACAAAAGTAAAACAGCCTATTTTTAACTTGGGTAATAAACAAGCATTTTTCATCCCGTAAATCGGACGGATTAAACACAATTGTCATGAGTTACACAAAAAGCCGTAGGCATATAACAATAGCACTTCATCACACGGAATTACATCAAGTATTAAAAACATATTACGCAACTTGGATTCAGCGCAAAAAAAAATCAATAAACATTACATATGTCTCTTAGCTTCACAAAAGAAATCGTTATACAATTAATACATTTTGAGTGTACAATATTCATGGCGAAAAGAGTACTTAGAAACTCAATGAACATCTCTTGTACGTCAAATTACAAACAACTGCTAATAATACATTACATAACACTTTAAGAAAATTAATACATTACATATCGATTAATAAAAACAAGACTTTAATTACACCACATAATAATCATTTCGAAATATTACAAACAAAAAAATACAATGTCAACAGTATTAAAAATACAATCCTATTCATTCGTTAACTTAAATATACTATATGTAGTAAATAAAACACCTAATTGCATATAAATTACATAAATAACTAAAATAATTACAATCGCTAACAAAAAATGTCACTATTTATATAAATACACTCGTAATTAGTAACTATTTTATGCATACTATCAATACTACTTTACATTATATTAAAAATACACGTCGAGGGAATCTCTTACCTATCCTACGACGCACCAACAGCACACGTACAGGAACACGCCTTCCGCATCCGGCTATTCTCCATGTTCTGGAGAATTCCACCGATTACGTATGCTAATCGGAACGCGACGTCAAAAACGTCGCGCTCCGATTGGCTAAAATAAACGTCCATCAATAAAAAAACGTAACGGTAGGGAAAAGAAAAAAAAAAACTAGAACGCTAACCTGGTAAATGTAGGTAGCGTTCAGGTGGCGATTTCCGTCAGACATTTTATTAACAAAAATTTTTTACAACATCAACCCCTCACCCTCTATAACTCTCTATCACCCTCAACACATCACCATCACTCACCCTCACTCACCCTCAATCACCCTCACTCACCCTCACCCTCACTTACCCACACTCACCCTCACCCTCACTCACCCTCACTCACCCTCAATCACCCTCACCCTCACTCACCCTCAATCACCCTCACTCACCCTCACTCACCCTCATTCACACTCACTCACCCTCACTCACCCTCAAGCCCTCACCCTCACTCACCCTCACTCACTCTCACTCACCCTCACTCACCCTCAACACCTCACCCTCACTCACACTCAACCACTCACCCTCACCCAGCCTCATACCCTTACCCTCAATCACCCTCACCCTCACTCAGCCTCAACCCCCCACTCACCCTCAAATCCTCATCCTCAATCACTCTCAACCCTTCACCCTCACTCACCCTCACTCACCCTCACTCACCCTCACTCACCCTCACTCACCCTCACCCACCCTCACTCACCCTCACTCACCCTCACCCACACTCACCCTCACTCACCCTCAATGCCTCCCCCTCACTCACTCTCAACCCCTCACCCTCACTCACCCTCAACACTTCACCCTCACCCTCACTCACCCTCAACCGTTCACCCTCAACCCCTCACTCACCCTCACTCTCACTCACCCTCAACGCCTCACCCTCACTCACTCTCAACCCCTCACTCACCCTCAACACTTCACCCTCACCCTCACTCACCCTCAACCGTTCACCCTCAACCCCTCACTCACCCTCACTCTCACTCACCCTCACTTACCCTCACCCCCTCTGCCTCACCATCACTCACCCTCACTTACCCTCAACCGCTCAGCCTCACCCTCACTCACCCTCCCTCACCCTCACCCAGCCTCAAACCCCCACTCACCCTCAAATACTCATCCTCAATCACCCTCAACCCCTCACCCTCACTCACCCTCACTCACCCTCACTCACCCTCACTCACCCTCACTCACCCTCACCCACCCTCACTCACCCTCACCCTCACTCACCCTCAACGCCTCCCCCTCACTCACTCTCAACCCCTCACCCTCACTCACCCTCAACACTTCACCCTCACTCACCCTCAACCGTTCACCCTCAACCCCTCACTCACCCTCACTCTCACTCACCCTCACTTACCCTCAACGCATCACCCTCACTCACTCTCAACCCCTCACCCTCACTCACCCTCAACACTTCACCCTCACCCTCACTCACCCTCAACCGTTCACCCTCAACCCCTCACTCACCCTCACTCTCACTCACCCTCACTTACCCTCACCCCCTCTGCCTCACCATCACTCACCCTCACTCACCCTCAACCCCTCACCCTCACTCACCCTCACTCAGCCTCAACCCCCCACTCACCCTCAAATCCTCATCCTCAATCACTCTCAACCCTTCACCCTCACTCACCCTCAACCCCTCACCCTCACTCACCCTCACTCACCCTCATCCACCCTCATCCACCCTCACTCACCCTCACCCACACTCACCCTCACTCACCCTCAACGCCTCACCCTCACTCACTCTCAACCCCTCACCCTCACTCACCCTCAACACTTCACCCTCACTCACCCTCAACCGTTCACCCTCAACCCCTCACTCACCCTCACCCTCACTTACCCTCAACGCCTCACCCTCACTCACTCTCAACCCCTCACCCTCACTCACCCTCAACACTTCACCCTCACCCTCACTCACCCTCAACCGTTCACCCTCAACCCCTCACTCACCCTTACTCTCACTCACCCTCACTTACCCTCACCCCCTCTGTCTCACCATCACTCACCCTCACTTACCCTCAACCTCTCAGCCTCACCCTCACTCACCCTCAACCCCTCACCCTCACTCACCCTCAACCCCTCACCCTCACTCACACTCACACTCAACCCCTCACACTCACTAACACTCACCCTCAACTCCTCACCCTCACTCACCCTCAACACCTCACCCTCACTCACCCTCCCTCAACACCTCACACTCAATCACTCTCACCCTCACTCACACTCAACTCCTCACCCTTACCCTCACTCACCCTCACCCACCCTCAACACCTCTCCCTCACTCACACTCACTCACCCTCACTCACCCCCACTCAACACCTCACCCTCACTCACCCTAAACCCCTCACCCTCACCCCCTTACCCTCAATCACCCTCACCCCCTTACCCTCAAACACCCTCACCCTCACCAATAACTACAACTTTTCTAATGCTATACTTATTGCATTCCAACCCCACTCATCCACGCAACGCCACTCACACACGCAACGCCACTCACACACGCAACGCCACTCACACACGCAACGCCACTCACACACGCAACGCCACTCACACACGCTACGCCACTCACACACGCTACGCCACTCACAAACGCTACGCCACTCACACACGCAACGCCACTCACACACGCAACGCCACTCACACACGCCACTCATCCACGCAACGCCACTCATCCACGCAACGCCACTCATCCACGCAACGCCACTCATCCACGCAACGCCACTCATCCACGCAACGCCACTCTTCCATTTGCAAAAAGAAAAAAGTCTAACTATTCTATTGCGAGACCTATTGCATTTCCAATGCTTGTTTTTTTTTAGGCTCTCCTTGTCCTTTTAGCCTTTTCTAGGCTCTCCTTGTCCTATTCTCTTGTGTCCCCTTTGTGTCCTTTTTTTTCTTCTTCTTCTTCTGTTATTCTCCTTTTCTTTTAGCCTTTTCTAGGCTCTCCTTGTCCTTTTAGCCTTTTCTAGGCTCTCCTTGTCCTTTTCTCTTGTGTCCCTTTTGTGTCCTTTTTTCTTCTTCTTCTGCTTTTCTCCTTTTCTTTTAGCCTTTTCTAGGCTCTCCTTGTCCTTTTAGCCTTTTCTAGGCTCTCCTTGTCCTTTTCTCTTGTGTCCCTTTTGTGTCCTTTTTTTTCTTCTTCTGTTATTCTCCTTTTCTTTTAGCCTTTTCTAGGCTCTCCTTCTCCTTTTCTCTTGTGTTCCTTTTGTGTCCTTTTTTCTTCTTCTGTTATTCTCCTTTTCTTTTAGCCTTTTCTAGGCTCTCCTTTTCTTTTTCCTGTTTCTTTGGTCCCTTCTTTCCTCGTTATTTTACTCTTCTTTCTTCTTTTCTTTTTTGCCTTGTAACTTCTCCTTTGCTCTTTCTTTGTCCTTGTGCAATCTTTGTCCTTTTATTTCTCTTTGTTGTTCTGCTTTCTTTCCTTTTGTTTTCTTTTCTTTCTTTGTTGTGTCTCTTTTCTGTCTTTTATTTAGCCTTCTCTGGCTTCTTCCACTCTCTTGTTCTTCTTTCTTTTATATGTATATATTCTTTCCTTCTTTCTCTTTCTCTATTTGTCCTTTTGTTATTCTCTGGCAATCTCTTTTCTTATAGCACCATCATCTTCCTTTGCCTTATTGCTCTTTTGCCTTTTATTTATCCTTTATTCTTCAATCAAGACATTCATTTCCTTTGTCTCCCTTTTCAGACCTTTTCCGTGCTTATCTTCCTTTTCTTCTTTATCTTCTTTTTCTTCCTGTCTTTTCTTCTTGCTCGCGTTCTCCTTAATTCACCTTGTCTTATGTTCTTCTTCTTCTTTGCCCTTTGCCTGGCTTTGAAATGGCTGCTCTCCTTTTTCCTATGACCTTTCTTTGAATGTCCCCTTCAAATGTCCGCCGTCATTCTCACAATACTTTGGTCGTCTTTGTTCTTCCTTTTCTTATTATGCCTCTTTATTCTCCTTACTTTTTGCCTTTAATTTGTCTATTTCTGTCTTCTGGGTGTACTTATTTTCTTCTCTTTTGTCTTCTTTTGCCCCTTGTTTTTCTTCTATGTTGTTTAGGTCTCGTCCTTTACCATTCCGAAGGAATGGGAAATGGCGAGAATTCAAGTGCTCGAACTGATTGTCAAACCACCGCTTTTTTTCGTGGCGTTTTCTTCGAGTGCACGTACAGGCACGCGCTTTTGGCCCATACACTTTCATGGCCATCTGTTCCTGTTCCTCAATGTCCCTCCCACCCTTCGTTTGATCTTGCCGCGAGTTCAGGCTAATGGCCCTCCCCCAGCACAGAGCGCGCATCGCGGCCGCACAGCACATCAAAGGGCTTCTCCCAGCGTGTGCTGTGCGGCTTCTCCTCCCCTAATTATGTGGCCGGCCGTACTTGTGTTTCCTGGCCGCTTCCCGGCCGCTCTTGTATTTAATTAGCAGCAGCAGCATTTCTCCTGCACCAGGCCACATCAAAGGCTCTGTGCCACTTTCACCCACACAGCAACACTTACAGACACGCAACGCCACTCGCACCCACGCAAGCCCACTATCATCCACGCAACACCACACTCACCCACGCAACGCCACTCACCCAAGCAACACCACTCACCCACGCAACCCCACTCATCCACGCAACCCCACTCATCCACGCAACCCCACTCATCCACGCAACCCCACTCATCCACGCAACCCCACTCATCCACGCAACCCCACTCATCCACGCAACCCCACTCATCCACGCAACCCCACTCATCCACGCAACCCCACTCATCCACGCAACCCCACTCATCCACGCAACGCCACTCATCCACGCAACGCCACTCATCCACGCAACGCCACTCATCCACGCAACGCCACTCATCCACGCAACGCCACTCATCCGCGCAACGCCACTCATCCGCGCAACGCCACTCATCCGCGCAACGCCACTCACCCGCGCAACGCCACTCACCCGCGCAACGCCACTCACCCGCGCAACGCCACTCACCCGCGCAACGCCGCTCGCCCGCGCAACGCCGCTCACCCGCGCAACGCCGCTCGCACGCGCAACGCCACTCGCACGCGCAACGCCACTCGCACGCGCAACGCCACTCGCACGCGCAACGCCACGCGCAACGCCACTCGCACGCGCAACGCCACTCGCACGCGCCACTCGCACGCGCAACGCCACGCGCAACGCCACTCGCACGCGCAACGCCACGCGCAACGCCACTCGCACGCGCAACGCCACTCGCAACGCCACTCGCACGCGCAACGCCACTCGCAACGCCACTCGCACGCGCAACGCCACTCGCAACGCCACTCGCACGCGCAACGCCACTCGCAACGCCACTCGCACGCGCAACGCCACGCGCAACGCCACTCGCACGCGCAACGCCACTCGCACGCGCAACGCCACGCGCAACGCCACTCGCACGCGCAACGCCACGCGCAACGCCACTCGCACGCGCAACGCCACGCGCAACGCCACTCGCACGCGCAACGCCACTCGCACGCGCAACGCCACGCGCAACGCCACTCGCACGCGCAACGCCACGCGCAACGCCACTCGCACGCGCAACGCCACGCGCAACGCCACTCGCACGCGCAACGCCACTCGCACGCGCAACGCCACGCGCAACGCCACTCGCACGCGCAACGCCACGCGCAACGCCACTCGCACGCGCAACGCCACGCGCAACGCCACGCGCACGCGCAACGCCACGCGCAACGCCACGCGCACGCGCCACGCGCAACGCCACGCGCACGCGCAACGCCACGCGCAACGCCACTCGCACGCGCAACGCCACGCGCAACGCCACTCGCACGTGCAACGCCACGCGCAACGCCACTCGCACGCGCAACGCCACGCGCAACGCCACTCGCACGCGCAACGCCACTCGCACGCGCAACGCCACTCGCACGCGCAACGCCACTCGCACGCGCAACGCCACTCGCACGCGCAACGCCACTCGCACGCGCAACGCCACTCGCACGCGCAACGCCCACTCGCACGCGCAACGCCCACTCGCACGCGCAACGCCCACTCACACAGGCAACGCCCACTCACACAGGCAACGCCCACTCACACAGGCAACGCCCACTCACACAGGCAACGCCCACTCACACAGGCAACGCCCACTCACACAGGCAACGCCCACTCACACAGGCAACGCCCACTCACACAGGCAACGCCCACTCACACATTGTGGGTGCAGATTGTGGGTGCAGATTGTAGGTGCAGATTGTAGGTGCAGATTGTAGGTGCAGATTGTAGGTGCAGATTGTGGGTGCAGATTCAGAGAAAACTCAGCAGCACCACCACCATTGCAATGCAATAGGTCTCGTTTTAACGCAAATTTAAGCTATAGACCTTGTAAATGGCAAAGCCTTTTATTTATGTTCCAAAAACCAGAACGCAAAAATAAAGGGCATAATCATTTACAATGCTAATAGTTCAGACTCGCGTTATTGCGAGACCTATTGCATTTTCAATGCTTGTTTTGTTGTGGGGATCTTTAGTCCCTTTCTACCTCTGTTTACCTTTGTTTCACTTCATGTTCTTTAATTGTCTCTTTTTCCATGTTGTTTCACTTATTTTCTTCTTCGCCTGGCCTTGAAATGGCAGCCCCGCTGTTTCTTATGGCCTTTTTCTCCATGTCCCATGTGAAATGGCCGCCGTTATCTCGCGAGATTTCGCAATCGAAATCTCGCTTTTCCTGACCGCATAATGGCCTCCTCATTTGTTTCCCACTTTCATTGGCTCAGCCGCCTGACTTAGTGATGGCCGCCGAGACTCCTAAGCTCTCGCGGGACCTCGCGCCTTGTTTTCAAAGGCCCGCGCTTGTTAGCGCTTACCGCGATCTGCTGCATCTTTCTACTGTCGCTGTCTGGTGGGCTCCTGCGTCGCTCTTCCCGTCTTCCATCTACTTGCGGCACATCCAGGGTGAGCACCTGGTTTTTCCACGATGGTGCACGTGCTGGACACACGTCGACCCGTTTCTTTCCCTCGTCGCCAGTGTCGTGTTGTAGCTATTCGCTGGGCGGCACACCAAGTACAGGACACAGGTTAGTCGGGTACTTCCTTTATTGTCACATTGTACAGCTGCTCGTCAGTACATCCGTCCTCGTCTCTGTCCTGGTCATTGTCTGTCCTCTTCCTGTCCCGTCACCGGAACTGGTGTCCGGTGACGACCTGGTCACTCTCCCTTAGGACCCACAGGGTCCTAACGCCCTACTGTCGGTCGCCCACCCTATCAGGACATGACAGCTTCCTCCCCACTTCCCTCCATGATGTACTCACCTATGTGTGCTTCCTCCCCACTTCCCTCCATGATGTGCTCCCCCAAGTGTGCTTCCTCACCACTTTCCTCCGTGATGTGCTCCCCCATGTGTGCTTCCTCCCACTTCCCTCCATCATGTGCTCACCCGTGTGCTTCCCCCCACTTCCCTCCATCATGTGCTCACCCTGTGTGCTTCCTCCCACTTCACTCCATGATGTGCTCACCCTGTGTGCTTCCTCTTTGAACTCTTTGAATTTTGATAGTTAATTGTTCAAAGGGAGTCATACAATTGGACTACAATATTATTTGAAGCCATGAGACACAAGTGGAAAATACAGTTCTGAATACAGGTATTGCACATTGAAAATAGCTGTCCGGAGAAAAGGTCTTAATGTAGTGTTTCATAATACTAAGGTCAATAATATCGGTCTGCACATATTTTGACTCCACAATATTGACTACTACTATATTGTCAAGTTAGGCATAGATAAGAAATTATTGATGTACTCTTCTAACTTCACGGCTATTTTCCACAATGATATAGTGTATGTTGATATTAAAACTTGGATAGTGTGACTCCCACCAAGACCTCACACACTAGACTTGGGCTTATCCATCAAGTGCCCAGACGTTGTTTTTTTTTTTTTTTTTCAAGATTTTTTTATTATTAAAGCGTTTTACAGATATAATACAAATACAGTACAGTCGTAATGCGGGGGCACATGCAGACGAGGTGCAGGTAAATTGTGGTGAACAAACGGCGTTTGGTATTGTTGTTGCTGTTGGTAGATGACTTATCTGTAGGCCCCTAGAGTGAAGGAAAGAAGACTAGAGAGAAGAAAAGGAAGGGGCGGGGGGGTTGTTATTTCTAACCTTGGCTGGTTATTCCCTTCGTGTTTGGCCATATTGTCCGTCTAGGGGGGTTTGTGCGATTCTAAATGTGCATCTAAGGCGCTCCATATCGCACTTCTAGCTGTGTGGTTGGTTGCATGTTTTGCTGTGATATTGTCCGCGCCTCTCAGGAAGGTCACCCAGTTTATCCATCTCTTGAAGGTTGCTTTACTAGTACATTTCCAGTTCGCTAGAATTGTTTTAACAGCCGCTGTGAGTAGGAGATCTACTAGCTCTCTATCTTCCCTGGATTCTAGGTCTGGGGCCATGAATGCGGTGGCTATTCCGTCCAGACCTTGTTGTATGGTTCCCTCCACTACCGTGCTGATGAAGTTATTGACTTTCCCCCAAAAGAGCCTGACCTTGGGGCATTCGTGGATGATGTGGGCTAGGTCACCCTTTGCTTTATGGCAGTTCCAACATGTGTCATTCTCTAAGGCGCCTACTGTAGCCAGTCGGGCCGGCATCCAGAACATTCTGTGCAGTAGCCAGTACTTTGTTTGCGCTAGTTGGTGGGAGACTTTATTCTTGGAGTCTGAGACCCATAGCCGTGATTTCTCATCTTCGCTAAAGTGCCTGTTGTAAAGTGATTCCCAGAACGACATCGTCCTGGTGTTCAGTGTTGATGTCTGTGGGCTTATTGAGTTTGTATAGGTGAGCTGTTTGATGTCCGATCTTGTTTAGGTTGTGCATGTACTCTATGATGGAGGGTGTTTCTTTGGTGAGGTTCGCTTTAGTGATAGCAGTTCTGATTTTCAAGAATTCATAGAGTTCAATGTTGGGTAAGTTGTGCGCCTTTTTCAGCGTTTCAAATGTGAGTGGTGTGCCGTCCTTCCCCAGCTGAGCGGGTGTGGTGATTCCTCTTCCGTACCACTCCTTGTTTGCGAGTGTTCTGCCTCTATATATTATTTTTGAGTTGAACCACATTGACTCCCAGCTCGTCCTCCTGATACCGTGTTCCATTTTCCGGTCTACTTTCAAGAGTGCTACCTTGGTGTTTTTGAGTACTGCGTTGGTTGCCTCGGGGTGCTTGTTGGCTGTGAGTATGGCTACAGGGTCGGCCCCTCCTAGTATGTCCCTTTCCAACTCTAGCCATACTGGTGTGTATTCCTGGGATGGGATGAGCCAAAATATTCCCTGTTTTGCCAAGCAGGCCGTTTGGAAAGCCTTAAAGTCCGTAACATTTAGCCCCCCTAGTTCTTTCTTCAGTCTCAGTTTTTTTAGGCTGATCCTGGGTTTCTTCCCATTCCACAAGAACTTGTTAATGGTGTTGTCTAGCTTCTTGTGTAAGTCTTCAGTTAATGTTAGTGGTAGCATACTTAGCAGGTAGTTCATCATGGGCGCTATCATCATTTTTATGGTCTCCACCCTTCCCCACCAACTGATGAATTTGGGAGACCAGGATTCTAGTTTTGTTTTAATTTTCTTTAGGATCGCTTACTCGTTGTGGTCTAGGGTTGACCTTAGGTCTCTACCGAATAGGAGGCCGAGGTACTTAAGGTGTTTCTTTTGCCAGGTTAGTCCAGATGTGCCTAGGACCGCACTAGTTGTGTGACAGTTCATGGGTTTGCACTCTGATTTCTCCCTGTTTAGTTTGTACCCCGAAACTAGGGCGTATTCTTCTATCGTGTTCATTAGTGCCGCTTTAGAGGTGGTCGGGTTTTATTGTTGTGATCAGTATATCATCAGCATAGGCTGCTAATTTTACTGTATGGTCTCTGAATTGCACGCCGATTATGTGTGGATTGTTCCTAATCATGAACAGCAGTGGCTCCAGGGCTAACAGGAATAGGAGAGAGTGGGCATCCTTGCCTCGTACCCCTTTCAAGGGTAAGGGTTTCTGACGTCCCTCGATTAACTGCCACCCGGGCCCTGGGATTGTTGTATAATGACATCACCATGCCGCGATACCTGGTACCTAGGCCAAATTTTTCCATGCATAGGTCTAAGAATGGCCACGAGACCCTGTGAAAGGCCTTCTCGGCGTCTAGTGCGATCATACCCGCCTGGTCTTGACTATTGGCTGTGAGGTGGATGAGGTGGCATAAGAGTCTGGTGTTGTCTTGAGACAGCCTGTTTTTAAGGTATCCTACCTGCGAGTTGTGGATGAGATGGGGTAAAAACGTATTTAGTCTCGCCGCCATGATTTTGGCGTATATATTTTACAGTCGACGTTTATGAGAGAGATCGGGCGGTAGTTAACTTATCTTGCTTCTTTCATGCAAATTGTCATACCTGAGAATTCCAGCAAATCTTCTATTCAAGTGGGGATCTGCAGTAAAGGGAGATAACAAGAACAACAGCAACCTTCTCCAAAAATTACTGCAATAAAAGTTTTCAAATTTCCTTTTTTCCCCTCATGAAATCTTTCACATAAATTCAGGACTTATTCCAAGTGTCAAATTAACACAACTCTAAATTATACAGGTTTTACACAATTGTCCTTTTGCCTTAGCCAAGGCTTGTTTCTCAACCTTAAGCTGTCAAGTCTATTTGACTTTTATTAGGCTCCAAGAGTCCTTAGTTCGATTTTTAATTAGATAGTTCCTTCCAGACGCTATTAACAACTTCAGCTCTCCTGTTGTTGAATAATAAAAATCTTACTGTCCTTTTTCTCATTAGCCGCTCCGCGGCGAACAGGAGACTCGAACTGCCTTCCACTGAAGAGAAAATAACGACGTCCGATCTCAGCTTCACAGGAAGAAACCTCGGATCTTTGTCTTCCTCCGACGACCGGGAAACAGTTGAAAAATTAGCAATCAGAAATCAAGGGCGCGGAAAGGGGCAGGAGTTTAGTGGGTTTTAAAAAAGGTCTTTTGTCTCACACTAGCGAAGGGGAATTTAAGGTTAGAATTCACGGGTCTTTCACGAACTGCACCAGAAACAGAAGCGCTTGTCTTGACATCAACGAGAGACGAAGCGCTGAGCCGTTGACAAGGGAACTCTTCTATAGACTCTTGTCGCGCGAACAAGCGCGTGCCTCTCTCATAATGAGCTCACACTCTAAACAGGATCAACACGGAGATCAGGTTGCAAAGACAACCAAACAACAAGCATTGTCAAATGCAATTTAGAATGACCACGAATTTCATTGGCTCTAGAAGAAAGTAAATTCCAGTAACAATTCCAGTGCTACCCACAAAAGATAAATAAATCTTTGAGATTCACTGAACTTATGCCAGTGAACTAGGAGTATTCCCTTGAGTGAGAATAATTGGGAGAAGCCCAAACAGGGTCAGGGGAAAACAATACCACAATACAAATATATATAAAGAATTCTTACAATTTATTGAAGTATACAAATGTTAAAAGGAGAGTGAACCAAAAATGGAACTCACTCAGCATTAATAAAACAATAAAAACAATTAATAAAAAGGTTTCAATTTTGGCCAGCAAGATTGAATCACAAAAGACAGAAAAAACAGTAAGACATGAAATTAGTGCAATACTTCTTGTATATTCGGACTCTATTGTGAACACCTAAGCTATATGTACTATAATACAATATTTCAGCAAAGATGTCGAGATCCTGAATTATACTGGTATGAAGCGTCGACGCGTTTCGGTGGTTTTCCAAATTATTGTCCACCTTTATCAAGACACCTTTTGGTTTCTGTCGTGGTGTTGGGGTCTATATAATTGCCCTTGAAGTCCGTATGTTTAAATTGAATTTCTATATTGTTCCATTTTTGAATGCCGAATGTATAGGGCTGTGTCTCTGGGTTGTGTATCCAGTATGGTACTCCTGTAGATATAGGTACCTAGGCGTATAATCAATTCAGAGTTGTTGTGCCTAAAATATATATATTGCTGGTCTTCTTTACTTGGTTAAAATCCAGAGGCGCCTAAGTCTTGTCCTTGCAGGATTTGGTTCTGTTTCTCCAGTGCTCCGCAAAGGACTGCTCACTTCTCTGGTTATAGATGGTCTTAAAAATATAGAACCAGGGGCATTACTATCATGTCCTCAAGTTGTGTGGTTGCGCAAGACGACCAGTAGCACCCCTAACTTGTTTGTTTTGAGGGATATGACCGCCTTTTCTACCTCTGCGCCAGTTATGTCTCCCTCAAGAAAATCTCTTTGTTGGTCTGACAGTCTGGGTAGGCTTAGTTTGCCCAGTAGAGCTTCGCTCCCGTCAGATGCCAGGCCTTTATCTGCTGTGTATAGCTCTTTGTAGAAGTTAAAAAATACCTCTAGGATTTTTTATTGGATGTGTGTGTCTTGTTCATTTTGTCTGTTATCGCTGCTATTGTGTGCTGCCTTTGTTTTGCTTTCTGGTAGGCTGCTAGCGTTTTCCCTGCTTTGTTGGCTGAGCACAGGTTGATGGATTTGTATTTGTTGATCCATGTACCTGCCCTTTCAATTTTATTGAGCTCATACTTCTTCTTAGTTAGGTCAGTCAGAGTGTTTTTGTCTGCTAGGTTTGCACAGTGGCCTCTTTCTAGATCTTTGATCTGGTTCTCCAGATCAGATATTTTTTTGTTCCTATTCCTGTTCATCCTGGATTTGATGTTTATGAGTTTGCCTCTTATTGTGGCCTTTAGGGCTTCCCAAAGGTTGCCCTTGTTGGTCTCCGCGGTGTCGTTGAAAGAAAGGTATTCTATGATTGCCCCCTCAATTTCCACTATATTGGCTGGGTTTTCTAGGATGTCGCTATTTAGTCGTCAGCCTCGACTGGGCTTCTCGTTGTGCTTGCCGCTGATCGTGAGGGTGATGTGTGCATGATCAGAAATTGTTATTGGACCGATCTCGGTCGAGTCAATAAGGTGTGTGTGAGTGGCTGACATGAAGATGTAGTCAATTCTGCTGTAGGAGTTGTGTGAGTAGAAAGTGTATTCTCTTGCGTCTGGGTGTTGGAGTCTCCATGGGTCTCTCATCTCTAGTTTGGCACATATGTTTTTAAGGATGTTCTGTTACTGTGGCCTGTGGCTTGCTCTGGGTGGGTGTCTGTCTATGGCGTGATCTAGGGTCTGGTTCATGTCTCCTGCTAGGATTAATAGCTCGCCTTGGGGAATGCTACTCAGCCTTGCCTCCACCTCCTCCCAGAATGTTTTGTCTGCCGAGTTGGGCCCGTAGATGTTGGCTACGTGTATCGATTCCTCCCCTCTTTTGATGCTTGTAACTAGTATTCTTCCATTTTTGTCTGCTTGGTAATCGCGTATTGCGAGTTTGACTTTCTTGCTTATAATTGTAACAACCCCTCCTTTCTTGTGTACGGCGGGTGAGCAGGCTACCTTCCCCTAGCCATTTCGCTTTGAGGCGTTGTGCGTCCTCCTCTGAGATCCTGGTCTCCTGGAGGACGTATACATCACCTTTGAGTTTCGCTAGGAAGTCAAGTGTCTTACGGCGTTTGACTGGATGGTTGAGGCCCTTTACGTTGAGAGACACCACTATAATGTCAGAGAGTAGTTGGGTGTTTGTAGGTGTAGTCATGGTGGTTTGTCCCTCTCACTCGGTTTTATGGCGGGTGTCGTTGTGTTCTGTAGTTCAAGAGGCGGTTGTTGGCCTAGTGTTATGTTGATTTTACCCCTCTGGGAGATAGACAGAAAGGAAAAAAGGATAAGAACCGAAGGAACATAGAGATAGTAAAACGCATATAACTGTACCGTGGAGCTTCCCGCCCCTCCCTTCCCCCTCCCCCCCACCCCTCCCTTCCCCCCTCCCACCCGACATTGCACTGTAGGCGTGCGACAGCAAGGGTCGCCCCCCCCCCCCCGAGTTCCATTTCTCTGATGCCCTTCCCTTGTAAACATGTTGCCCCTTGGGGTCAAAGGATATACGGCTTATTTCAGAGGTCTCTGGTGGGCAGCTTGGCATGAGTCTCGCCTTGTCTCTGGTGGAGCTTTTATGAGGTAGCATAATTGTCCGCAAGGTTGAGATTCAATGTTCTTGTTCCTGAGAAGTCTTGATTTAGCGTTCCAAGAAAATTGTCTTTGAGGTAGATCCGTTGTGCTGAGGTAGACTCTTTCTGTTCTTGGCAGGTTGGCGTAGTCTGATGGCTTCTGCTAGCGTCCTCCTTCCGCCCCTCCCTCAGAGGTGTCTGATGAGGCTCTTCTCTTCGCTGCTCCTGGGCTTTGTGCCTCCATTTCTTCGGGGTCTGGGCCCTGTAGGTATCTCCGCAGTTCGTTGGGTTCATCAAAGACCAGTGTTCCTTTCCTGTCTGTGATCCGCATTCTGGCCGGTCCCGCGAAGCTAAATGTTATGTTTGCTTTCCGGAGTCTGTCCCTTGGTGCCAGGAAGCCTTTCCTGGTCTCTACCGTTTGCTTTGAAAAGTCTTGTGTTATGATGATTTTTTGACCATTCCAATTCACGTTTTGACCTTTCCTAGCGAAGGAGAAAATGGCCTCCGTGTGGTTTGCTCGAAGTGGTTTGCATCTGATAGGCCTCGGGCCTCACTCCTGCGGTTGTCTTGTTGCTGGCACCCTGTAGGCTTTGTCTACCTCGAATAGCCTATCGAACTTTAGGCCGGTCAGTTTGGGTAGCAGGTCTTCCAGTAGCATTGCGCATGAGCCTGTTGCGTCGTCCTCTCCTTCTGGCACACCCAGGAGCCGAATGTTTCCTTTCCTGCTTCGGTCGTCCTGCTCTGCCAGCATCTTTTGTAGGTTGCTGGTTGTTTTTACCACGTAGCCCATGTCTCGGTTTGTTCTGGTTGTGTTGTCTTCTAGTTCGCTTATTGTTTTCTCGGCTACATCAATTCTACAGTTGGTCCTGCTTTGGTCGGCTCTTATGGCTGCCAGTTCTAGTTGCATATTGTCTATGTTTTTTTTTGTGGCTTTTGCTAGGTTGTTTCCTTCATTTATCTTTTTGAGGAGTGTGTCGAGTGTGGTTTCGTTTCCATGGTTGTTTTTCCGCTTCGTTGTAAACTCTTTTAAGTCCTTCCTGACTTTTTTGTTGTCGCTGGTGGTATTTTCGTCTCTAGCCGCCATTTTGTCGAAGCCTCTACTTGCTAGGTAGGTGCACAGTCTATCGTCTTTCTGTTGGTTAGCCGGGTGACCCTTGTTATTGTTTGCACCTACTGTGGTTTTGGTTTCAGGTGTACTGTCCAGTCTGAATCTGCTTGGCCACCTTATTGACCTTGTCCTGGTCTTGGCGCCCGCCAGCTCAGGTCTTGAATTCGCTTGCGGTAAGCTACCTCTGTCTCGGCTGTCCTTCACCACGGCGTCGCTCTCCCTTTTGTCGTAGTTTTTCACACGTACTCTTGTGTTTTGCCCTGTTGGCTTTTTTCCTTGGGTGCCGGCGTGCTGGTGTCTTCTCAAGATGGCTGTTGCCTGTATGTGCTAGGGTTCTGAAGTGCTCCTTTGCCATTCGCTAACGGTCTTGTCCGCTTATGCTTATCCGGACCTACCGGGTGTTGGTTAGTAGTGCACTGGCCGGTGTGTTTGCTCTGCCGGATGCCGCTCCCCGAGTGTTCTGTGGTGATGTTTTAGTGGGTTTAGCTCGTGCAAAGGCTGGGGCCTCCTCGGCAGTTCTTTACTTTAGCGCCGATGTTCTGCTTTGTCCAATGATCTAGCTTGACTTGGTTATTTGCCCCTGTGGCCCCGTGGCCTATTCTCCGCTTGGTTCGGCGCTCTGTTCCGGCCTTGGCGGGAGCTTCCTCTCGTTCGTGCTATCTCCGCCCTCTGCTTCCACAAGATGGCTGCGCTGGCAGTTACTTAGTTTCGGTTTCGGTTGTGCTTGTTGCCAATGCGGGAGCGCCTTCTCTTCGAGCTTGCTCGCGGATGCTGCTTAAAATGGCTGCCGGTAGACACTTCCGGTTTCGATTCTGCTATTTGCGTCTAGCTTACGCGGACCTACTTGTTCGTGTCGGACATCCTTGGAGGCTCCATCTCCTGCTTAGAACCAGGTCAGAGACTGTCCTTCACCACAGTTTCTATGACTGCCCCTGACTTCCTAGCTCCTGAATAGCAACAGTACTGTAACGCGAGTCTTTGGTCTAGTAGCATAGACATTGTAAAGAAAGCACCGTTAACGTGTGCGAGAACATCTTACAGCATTAACTTGAAGACGTTCTTTATAAGGTATTGGGAGAACTATATTGACCTCCGAACCTATCGAGAAAACTGTACTAAACTTTTCTATATTCGCTAAATACACTGTCTTATACGAAAGTATATTATTCTGACAAGAATCTCCTGAGGCGGAAAGCAGGGAGAGTGATAGCTGAAACCTAATTTTAAAACTTGTGTGATACTGTGTTATTTTAAACTTCACTTGATTCCCTGGCACTTACTCGCATTCCCCGAGCAGCTGATCAAACGCTGGTACGGGTAGAATCTTCCTCACGGACGCCATTACCGATAGCGAGGGAGCCACGAGACACGCCCATCTCTGCTGGCCACGCCCCCCCCCCCACCAAGCATAAATAGTGCGCGCTGACTACGAGCTCTGCACTGACAAGAATCTCCTGAGGCGGAAAGCCGGGAGAGTGATAGCTGAAACCTAATTTTAAAACTTGTGTGATACTGTGTGTTATTTTAAACTTCACTTGATTCCCTGGCACTTACTCGCATTCCCTGAGCAGCTGATCAAACGCTGGTACGGGTAGAATCTTCCTCCCGGACGCCATTACCGATAGCGAGGGAGCCACGAGACACGCCCATCTCTGCTGGCCACGCCCCCCCACCAAGCATAAATAGTGCGCGCTGACTACAAGCGCTGCACTGACAAGAATCTCCTGAGGCGGAAAGCCGGGAGAGTGACAGCTGAAACATAATTTTAAAACTTGTGTGATACTGTGCTTTATTTTAAACTTCACTTGATTCCCTGGCACTTACTCGCATTCCCCGAGCAGCTGATCAAACGCTGGTACGGGTAGAATCTTCCTCCCGGACGCCATTACCGATAGCGAGGGAGCCACGAGACACGCCCATCTCTGCTGGCCACGCCCCCCTCCAACGCCCAGACCATCTAACATAAAACATGTGTCTCTGCCGGAAGCGCAGCGGACGAGCGCAGCGGGCGCGACGATGGCGCGCCGAAGGCGCGCTTAAGGCAAGCTCGTCTGCGCTCGTCCGCGCTAGGCAGAGCGCTGAGCTTGACCCCACAGGTAATACCTACCCCACGTGCAGATATGCTAGGGATACATTACTACACCTTAACAAAGAGATACAAGATCCCTGTCTACACTCAGTATCCGTAGAACATCCCCACAATCGATGCTCTCACTGCCCGTATAAACTTACACTCATTGAGCCTGAAAACCCATCCCCCACCCCAATGCATATGGCTCTAATCAACTGCAGATCCCTCCCCAAGCACTCAATAGAAATCTACCAACTGCTGGAAAACTATGAGCTGGACGCTCTCTTCCTCACGGAAACCTGGCTAGGACCGGACTCTGACCCCGACATCATAAATTCCCTACCCCAGGGCTTCCTAATTCACCACATGGACCGCCCCAAGGGAAAAGGTGGTGGTGTCGCTATAATTTATAAAGACCATCTTTCCTGCCGACTGCTAGGCAGCCCACTCCTAGACTATGAAAACGTTATGTTCTCAATTCAAGTCTCCCCATGTAAAACCGTGTCGGGCTTCCTCATTTATCGCCCTCCAGGACCCCTAGGCCAATTCTGTGATTCTCTTATGGAGCAAACATATATATTGACCGCTACGCACTCTACCTGTATGATCCTAGGTGATCTAAACATCCATTTTGACAAAAAGGAAGCCAAACCAGCCGCGGATCTAATAGCAGATCTCGAAACTCTCCAACTAAACTTAAGCCGTCTACCTACCCATTCATTGGGACATTTGCTGGACCCGATCTTTTCCATCATTGACCATCTCACGGCCCTGGACCCTATTCCTGTACCTTGGACCGACCATTTCCTAGTCCCATTAAACTGGCAGCTATCGCCCACTCCGCGCCCCTCCACTCCACCCAAAAAACCTACACGCTCCTGGTCCAAACTCGATCTAGAAAAATGGAAATCTCATCTAGAGAGCTCCCCTCCTGAATTTGATGCTAATCCCACTTATGCGGACGCAGAATTTGCGACCTGGATAGGAGACTCCTTGGACAAAACTCTCCCAAAAAAACTCTCCAACAAACCACGGGGTAAAGCTACCTCCCCTTGGTTTACTTGTGAAGTACGGCTCCTAAAGAAAGCATGTAAGAGATCAGAAAGAGCTTGGAGGAAAAACTTCGATCCCACAAAAAAACTGAATACAAAATTACTCTTCTTAATTACAAAAAAGCTCTCAAAACCGCTCAAGTTAATTACTTCGAGGGGAAAATAAGATCATCCACCAACTCATCTCGTGAAACGTTTCAAATAGCCAAGAAACTTCTCAAAGTGCCGGAGCCCCCCCCCCCTGATAGAGCCGTCTACTATCCGTTGCAATGAACTTGCAGACTTTTTTAACCAGAAAATCACCAACATCATCATCAACTCCCTCCCTCCCTCCCTCAACTTTGGACGCTTCTCCCGATGTTGATCAGCCCTTTCACACACATCTGACAACATCATGCCAACTGTCACATTTCACTCCCCTAACTACTGAAACGATCCTCCACATATTCAACTCTATTAAAAGCGGTAGTCCCACTGACCCCGCACCACTCAACATCCTTAAACTAGTCGCGCCCACTATTCTTCCCTATCTGACCAAATTAATCAACCGCTCACTCACCCTTGGCTTCGTCCCTCCCAACTGGAAAAAAGCAATGGTGAAGGCACTGATCAAAAAACCTCATCTAGACCCTCTAGAATTAGGCAACTACAGGCCGATCTCCCTGCTCCCAGGCATCAGCAAAATAGCCGAGAAACATGTCAACCACATCCTATCTCACCACCTTGAAACTAATAGACTACTGGAACCCTCCCAGACGGGATTTAGACCAGGCCAGAGCACAGAAACTGCAATATTGGCGGTTGTCGAGGAAGCAAGGAAAATCATGGACTCAGGAGGATCAGTGGCAGTGATCCTCCTGGACCTTAGCGCTGCCTTCGACACCGTCAACCATTCAATACTGGCCCATAGGCTCAGTGACCTTGGAATTGCAGGAACGGCCCTGGCCTGGCTTAGGTCCTTTCTCGAGAATAGATCTTTCCAGGTAGCAGATGGCAACTTCACGTCCAGGTCCACGGCCATCAGCTGTGGGGTCCCTCAGGGCTCGTCCCTGAGCCCGACCCTTTTTAATGTCTATATGTCCCCCCTTGAGAAAGTCGTCGCCCCTTTCGGGATTAAGCTCCTAACCTACGCTGACGACACTCAATTAGTGGTATCCTTGAGCCAGCAAAATGACTCCCTCCCCAACCTCCAAACCTGCCTAACTGAAATAACGAACTGGATGAATCTTTCCCACCTCAAACTGAACAACGACAAAACGGAGATGATGATTCTGGGCAATACATCTCTCTACCACTCCAAATCCCTATGGCCACCCAGCATGGGTACTCCCCCCGTCCCGAAACAAGAAAATAAGAGCCAGGGTATATGGCTGGACGAAGGCCTTAATTTCTTCACTCAGGCAAGAAAAACGGCAGGAACGTGCCACGGCCTTCTACGGTCAGCAAGGAAAATCCTCCCTCTACTCCCGGCACAATCCCGTAAACTTCTAATCCATGGCCTGGTGCTTTCCCGCCTGGACTACGGGAACGCCCTTTATCTGGGAGCCCCCAAAAAAGCACTGTCAAAACTCCAGACAGTACAAAATGCCGCAGCCCGCATCCTCACAGGAACCCATCGCCGCTGTTCAGCCAAACCCGCTCTAAATGCCTTACACTGGCTCCCCATCCAGGAGAGAATACAATTCAAAGCTCTCTGCACTACATACAAAATCCTACACGGTAAGGCCCCTCCAATACTGCAAAACCTTATCATGCCTCACTCCACTAAAAGAACGCTTCGATCCTCCAACTGCTATCTAGCCTCTGTACCTAGAATCAGGAAAGCCCGCTCTGGTGGTCGAGCGTTCTCATATAATGCTGCCAAACTATGGAACACTCTCCCTCTAACTCTCAGAGCACAACCCAATCTTCTCTCATTCCGCAGAGCACTTAAAACATGGCTATTCCCGTGAGTTCCTAATACAGCTGGTTCTTGTCATTTAGCGCTGGGACGCTCACGGGCAGCCATGCGCTCTACAAATCAGTAAAATAAATAAATAAATCCTTATAGCAACTGCCTCTCTTGGGTATCTTTTTTTCACTATCCCAGTGATTGAATATTTCCTAGTGTGTATTAGGACTTTCTTACTTCCTGTAAGGAAAGCTGCTCCCCTTGGAAGTTGAATATAGTTCTGCCCAAATGTATGGGTGCCACATTAGAACAATGCATCGGTTGGACTTGCAGTAAACACGAGGAAAGGTGGCTTTCTAGAATCTTTAATAGTGATGGCAATTCGTGCCCTAAAGCTGCATCATAGCATCCCTACACAATGTGTCCTTCAGAATCACATAATTTTCATTTGCAAATTAATCAGGTAATTTAATTGTCCTGATACTTCCCAAACCTAAATCGCAATGAGAGTAATGATGTTAACATAAAGCTTTACTATTTTGCCATTACATCTTCAAAAACACAACACGATGGATAGTGTCCTGCGTGAGTGTAGAAAGCCCAAAGGCTGCTTTCAGGTAATTTGAAGACTCATTCGACTTAGGAGTAAAGAAAGCCCTTCAGTTTTCTGATGATGCCATCCCTAGGTCAGAGTTACTAAGTGGGCACGTGGAGATAGGCTTTCACATTTGTAAAACATTATTGCATTGACTGTATTCTTCATGGTCTTCTTCCTACCACTTGAACAGATAAACGAGTTTGCTCTTCTCCAAACAAATCTCGTCATGGAGAAAGAAAGGTAGTTTCCTTGAAATCCTTGTTAATCATAATGGAGATCTTCTTTGAATTCATAAGTTACCCTCTTCTACCCATTTTCCAGCTTTGCATTTGGATTGGATCCTTACTCAGGCCTTTCTGTCAAACTGAGTTGTCCGACACTGTTGTGTCTTCTGGCACAGGGATAGCAGCATCAAAATCTGACGATATATTGAGTGTTGATGTGCACCATTTCCTGCTTTGTTTTGCTTATTTTTTTGCTAAATATATTAAGTGTCACAGGTTAGCTGTGTTGAAAATGTTTGTAATTTGATTTTTGGTATTATCTCTGGGAGTTTGTCTTCAAAATGTAATCGCAGCATCCTGCTTACCAGCAAGTGGCATCATGCGGCTTTGCGTTGACTTTGTCCTGCCCTGGAAATAACATGGGCGCCACGTATATGCACTGCACGCCCGCGCCAACATCAGTTCCTTTCTTTCTGTGTGATGGACATGTAGCTGGAGCTCGCTCCCAAACTTTTCTTTTCTCTTTTGCCAAAAAATTTCTCAAACATTTTTTTCTTGGTGTGCAAGGGAACATGTCCCCTCTAAAAACTGCTGAGTTTAAGACTTGTAGGGACTATCAGAAACAGAGTGCTGTGACTGGCTTTCACTAAGTTTGTCTCTGATGTCTGTGACCTCGCATGACTCAGTCTTAAGGTGACTGTACGCGATGAACCTCAAAGTGATCCCAGAACGTGAAGTCAAAACCTGAATATCCGAACATCGTTGCAAGGCGCATAAAATCCGTTCCCTGTCGAGGATGTGAACCGGATTCCTTTCTCACAAAAGATCTTCCTAACACTCCAAGTCTTCAGGCAAGTCTACTGAGAAGAAAAACACCAGAAGATGAAGCTGGATTGTTTGACGTCTGCCACTCTTCAAGAGAGAAGTCGAAGTGATGTTAAGGTGCCTCTCAGTCTCCTAACAAGGAACAGATTAATCTGCTCATTCTGATGCCCCTAGAGTTCCGGGCTCAATGGGAGATGCTACAAGAAGTAGTCTTTCAAAGAAGCCATATTTTGAATTTTTTGCACCTTTCTGGCTCTTGTCCATTTTGCGGCAGGAAGCCCAGGCTCTTTTGGACTAAAGACTTATAAAGAATGTCCCAGCATCAAAAATAGGGACTGGCTGTTACTGCTGTAATTTCTTGGTGTCCAAGGAGGACATAGGCCTTCATCCTATTATAGATTTTCGCCATCTCAACTTCTTCCTACAAAAGCACAAGTTCAAGATGATTACTTTGTTCCAGGTGATATCTACCTTTGACCCGGGAGACTGAGTGGTAGCGTTGGACCTGAAGGGTGCCTAATTTTGTATCTGTGTGTGGCAGTACCACAGGCATTACATGCAGTTCAAAAAAGGGCAAGTGCATTTTTTCGTGCTCTCTTTTGGCTTAGTTGGTGCGCTTAGGTTCTTCCCCAACATAGTGGTCATAGCACATTTTTAGAGTTTGAGTACAGCAGCCTTCCCCTATCTTGACAACTAGCTGTTGAAGGTGAGCTGGCCACGGTCAAGACGTTAAGTCATCTGGAGGAGATCTACAACTAACCTCTTTGTGGTTCTCAATCAACTTGCCAAAGTCACACCTGGCTCCTTCACAGAGGCCCCTATTTTTTGCAGCCATTCTGCATATTATGCACTTGTGAGCCTTCACTATGGTTCAGGAGGACCAGGACATCCAAACTATAATCCCACTGTTTCTGCCTTGGTCCTAGGTCTCAGTGAGAGTGACTCTTGAGATGACTTGGCATCCTGCTGGTGGGTGTTAGATTTGGGGGTCTCTAGTTGGCACAGGTAGGTACTTGTGACAGTTAGGGACCCTTGCCTCTAGTCAGGGTAAAGGGGTACACTCCTAAAAAAAAAAAAAAAAAACTGCTCACCCCCTTGGTAGCTTGGCATGAGCAGACAGGCTTATCTCAGAGGCAGTGAGTAGAGCATTTGTGACCATATACAGTAATCAAGTGACAACACTACAGATGGACACCACACAGGTTTCATATAAAAAACAAGTATTCTTTATATAGATTTAACACAAGACCACAAACCACAAAAATCCACAATACTGTACTTAAAATGGTAGTTTTAGCGTAGTTCTCTTTAGTTCTTAAAATTCAACACTTTGAGTCAATGTACCTTAAGATGCAACACGCAGGACAACGAAAGTGATGTAAATGCACCAAAGATCTGGTGCAAAGAAATAGACGTCAAGTTCTTCCTGATGTGGCATGCTTCTCCGATGTTGCGAGAAGTCTCGGCTCGATGAATCAGCTACAGCAGCGACACCCTTGTTCAGTGATGCGACGACAGCGGCTTTGGCGGTGACACTCTTCTTTGACGATACGAGACACTTCCGCTCAAAGCGACAACTGCAGCGGCGACACCCTTGTTCAGTGATGCGACGACAACAGCTCCGTCGGCGACACACTTTTCGGTGGATGTGAGGCGCTTCTTGTGATGCGGTGCAATGCGACAGCTACAGCGGCGACATCCTTACTCCGAGATGCAGCAGCTGCGACAGCAACACACTTCTTCCGCGGTGCGAGACGCTTCTCTTGATGCGGTGCAATGCTACAGTGGCGACATCCTTACTCAGAGATGCAATGGCGACACGCTTCTTTGGGGTTGCGGCACGTTTCTTGAGATGCGGTGCAATGCGTCAGCTACAGAGGCGACATCCACGATGCGATGGCGACACCCTTCTCTTTCTTGAGTCGCACTTCCAGCTCCTGGCGACACGCAGTCCCTCAGAAGGCCCAAAACAGCAGCAGGCACTTCCAAAGAACTCTGGGGAGCTAGGGGTTGAAGTCTGTTGTCCCTGAGACTTCAGCAGGAGGCAAGCTCTTTTCTCAAGCCCTTGGAGATCCTTCATAAGTTGAATAAAGTGCACACAAAGTATTTTCTCCTTTCTTTGGCAGTCAGGCTACCACTGCAGGCCAATCCCCCAAGCAGCACTTCAGCTTAGTGATAGTCTCTCCTCAGTTTCTTCAGGTTCCTCTCCTCAGCAAAGGTTTATTCTTGTTGTCCAAAAGTGATCTAAATTCTTGGGATCAGGGTCCTACTATTTATACCCCAAAATTCTTTGTCCTCTGAGAGCAGAGGGGCCTTTGCCTAATCCAAACCAGTTCTGGGCAATTAGGGAGCACTCTGTTTACATGACTCCTTCTTTCCTTTCCCAGTGCAGGGCAGAAACATTAGACGCCCCACAGGAGGTGGAGCCAGCATTGTGGAGGGAAGTCACAGCCCTATTCAGGTCCCAGGTGCAACTTCTCCCTCCCATCTCTATGCAGATCTCTCTATTCACCTCTGGGCTGACTCACCCTGTCTCCTGGACTCCCTCAGCCCCTGTCACTCAAACTCCAGACAAGGAATACACAATCTAGCAGAGGTAGGCTTGGATAGTTAGACAAGAAAATACCTACTTTCTAAAAGTGATATTTTCAAACACAGAATGTTAAAACCAACTTCACTAAAAGATGGATTTTATCAGTTTCAGTTTTTAAACTTTATTTCGATTTAAAAAAATTCACAAAAGTTGACACAATACAACAATAAAAGCCGGGTTAGCCCATAGCAAATAATCACTGGGTCGAGAGACTTCATTGAACAAGAACATATCACATTCATCTTAATAATAATAAATAACACGATATAAAAACCAGTTCTAAAAACGAACCCTTGTTAGCGGCTTATACTTAACGTGATAGAAAATGATCCATCTACTTTTAAAATACATCAAATGAAACATAAATCCATCATTCAATAATAATACAATATCACATACTATACAATGAATTCGGTTACTTGAACCTTCCACCAATCCACAGTTACCCACACCTGACCCAAAAACGTAGCCGTTGCTATCACAATTGGCCCATCTAAGGATGTTTTTAATATTCTACACACCTCTTTATATTCTCTAATACCCAAAGCTAAACAAATTGATTTCAGCCAGCGTCGCCTCGGTACGCTATATGCCGGGCACGCAAAAAAAATGTGGTATAGATTCAACCCTATCTGAGCAGTATGGGCAATTACTACTACTTGCGTCTAATTTAGACCACCTCGAAATAAAGGCCTTGATGGGTAATGACTCTACTCTGAACTGATGGAATAATTTCCTATCACGAGGGGAGGTAATTATATCCCAATACTGCTCAAATTTAGGTTCAAACTTGATCTCAAGGAATGTGTTAGTCAGGGTCAGACCAGTGGAAACTGTAAACCGTCTAAGGTTTATTATATGCCAGTAGGCAGCCTTTAATTCTGCTTTACTTGGAAATGAGCTTGCTGCAGGGGAGGTCCACAGGCAACTCAACCCCAACTCACAAAGAATGTTTCTAACACAACTGAACCAGAGGAGCTTCTTGTTTACATCAAGCTCTCTGACTTCTAACAAAGCCAGGGCATAATTGGCCAGATCTGGTGTCACCCAAAGTCTTTTCCAATATACTACTAGCCTATAAAGCGCAACATCTTTAATGGAATGGCACCCCAGATCTAGATATAATGGAACCAAGGGGGTAGATTGCAGGAGCCCAATCACCGATCTTTAAAATGTATTTGACTCACTGCTAGAGGTTCCAAATTCCCAAACCCCCCCAGCTCTACACCATACAAGATAGAAACACTAATTCTAGATTTATAGATCTGTAGTACAGGAGCTACGGGTTTAGTGTAAGAACATCTTTGCTCCTTGAGTAAAACTCCAGAGAGTTGGGCATGCCTCACAGTCAGGCTATTTGGGGTTTCCAACTGAGTTTTTTGTCGATCGTTACCCCAGATAAGAAAAAATCTCAGCTTGTTCTAAAATGCCCTCCTGCATTCTGACTTCGCCAGTGGGTTTGCTAGATTTCTGGAGGACCATAAACTTAGTTTTGTCTACATTTACAATAAGGTCATGGTCTGCACAGAACACCTCAAATCTTGAGAGGGCGCGTTGAAGTCCCTGTCTTGTTTTCGATAAAATGAGGGTGTCGTCCGCAAACATCAGGAGGGGTATCCTTTTTCCTGCTAAACTCGGGGCATCGGTAGGATAG
Source organism: Lissotriton helveticus (assembly GCF_964261635.1). NCBI lineage: Eukaryota > Metazoa > Chordata > Amphibia > Caudata > Salamandridae > Lissotriton > Lissotriton helveticus. Next base: position 926,360,113 of record NC_136070.1, read on the forward strand.
TTTTCAAAGTAATCTAAAACCCCATTTATATAGATTGAGAATAAAGTGGGCGCTAGTACACAGCCCTACCTTACACCCTTCTCCACCGGAAACTCAGCTGTGGTGCTGCCTGCCATGTCCCATCTGACTTGGGCATAGTTATCCGTGTAGAGTTTGATTACAAAGGCCAGGATATCCAGAGGCATGCATAGTTTGGAAAAGGTGAGCGAAAGCTTTGGGCGAGGAACTAAATCGAAAGCAGACTTGAGGTCCACAAAGGCAGCGTATATTCAACCTTTGCCCTGGATAACAGTTCGCCAGTAAATAAGAACAAACCTTAGAATCTGGTCCACTGTACTTACACCCTGCCGGAACCCAGCTTGTAAATCAGAGAGGATTTGAAAATCCTCCAACCAAGCCTGCTTTCTGTCTAGAATTATCCTTGCCACAACCTTTTGTATGCAATCAATCAGGCTTATGGGCCTGTAATTTCCTGGATTAGAGCGGTCCCCTTTCCTAAAGATGGGAAGGATCACCGCACCAGCCCAGGTTCTTGGAATCACTGCTCCCCCGTCGATGGCATTCATCAACAATTGTATGTACGTAGCCCAGTGGTCCAGGTCTTGTAAAAACAAATCTGCGGGAATGCAGTTGAGACCCGGGGCCCTGTTCTTTGGGACCTGTAGGAGTGCATATTCCACCTCCTTCTTGGTAATGCAGAGAGCGGGTGTCGAGGGGGGCATCACATAGATAACTTGGGGATGCGGGTCCCTAGCAAATTGACTACTAAATGTCGGACCCACTGGTCTGGTTCCACATGATTTATAGGCACTTTACTCGGATTGCCACTCCCCCACTTGACTAAATGCCAAAATTCCGTTGTGTCTCTCCCAGAGCAAGCTCTGAGCAGATCTGCCCAATGGGCTTCATCCCAGTCTCTTTTGGCCCGGGATTGAGCTGCCTTATATTCCTGCCTTTTCTCCTTTATGGCATCCCTATCTTGACTCCTGATGGCCCCTGCCAGGGATCGATAGGCCGTGCGGCAGTTAGAATTAAACCAAACTGCTGCCTTATTGGCGGGTGATACACGTCCTTTGTTGTTTAGTGTTATGAAAAAAACTCTGAGTTGATTAAAAAGATTCTCATGTTGCTAGCCGACTCTGTCTGCGTGGACCCCATCTACAGTATCTGTCTGCAGTACTGCGATGGTCTTCACTACTAAGTTACTCATGACTAGCAGAGTGTCCGGGTTTTGCACGACCTTAGCCCATTTTAAGCGTCTCGTATCATTGGACAAGTGACCTTGTACAAAATCTACACGTGGTGGCATCCCATCGGCAGGCTTGAGGTCTAGAAGCCGCATAGTGACTAAAAGTGGGTTGTGGTCGCTTTCAGGCCGAGCTTCTAGCACCATGTCTACCAATTTCGACCAGAGCTCCTTATTTATGATGACATAGTCAATTCGACTAGAACGGAGCCCGCAGTTATATATTGGCGACCCTGATTTGTCTAATACTGTACGGCCATTAGCTGCCCTCAGCCCATGCTCCAGACAGAGTACTTTCATTTGAAGTGCTGCACTGGTCCACTTTTTTATAGAAGGAAGTTCCAGGCATGGAATCAGCCACTGGTCCTCTTCCTCTGTGCTAAAATTCATGTCCTCACTGTCAAGAGGTTCGTAGGTACAATTAAAATCCCCGGCTATAACAATTTTCGCGTGACCTCTGTGGTCCGTTAAAAAATCATTAATTTGGCTACAGTTTCTGAGGCCTTCCCACCTGGATGACCCCTAGAATAGACATTGATAATCAAGACATCCCTGGATTTACCCAATTTTAGCTTAATACTAAGAATATCCTGAGAATCAATGACGATCTCCTCTATCCTAATAACCTAGGTCTGCCTAACCCACAATGTCAGAACCCCCATCGGTCTGCCCCGTTCACCCTGTACAGCTGGTTTGGATATATTGATATAGCCCTCACAAAATACCCTGTCCACTGCCCACGTCTCTTGAAAACAAATTATGTCAAGGTTCTCAATGAAGGAAATCCATTCAGTAGATGCAACTTTGCTGACAAGCCCTGCAATATTCTACGAGGCTAGCTTTATACCAGTACTAGGTTCAGTAAAAGCTACACTGTTACTTGGGGTTCCTTGAACAGAGTTCAACATACTGGGTGCTGGGACCTCATCGTTGGTGTTTTGCAGAGAGGCCTTGCCATTATCCCGTGCCCTACCCATAACGGAAGGGGGCAGGTTAGTTGTTAGAAGATGACACTGGGGTACATTTAAAACATCTTCACATCTACAATCACCCACTTCTTGCAGGTCCCCACAATGTCCAGCCAATGCAGAACAGAAATTATCATCAGAAGATGTCAAATCGAGTCAATCTATATCCTCCAAATTCACAAAACAATCAAACCTGTTGCGGGTTGGAACGGAATACTCAAATTCCCTGAGTGAGTGTCAGCAAATTGCAATCAACCCCACCCCTTATTGATTGAGTGGAATTTTGATAAAAGAACCCTAGGGGCAAGATGTTAATGCCTTCCTTCTTAAGATACCTTGATCCAGCCAGATCTAAGATAGTTTTAACTAAATGAGGGGTCCCAAAGTTCACCACCACGCAGTCTCCGCTACTGGATTTCCTAGATTTACCAACCCAAGATACTCTGCGTGCCATTTTATAACCCCTAAAGAGGTGTACCCCCCAACCCGATTTTAGCATTTACGAGATGAATGGCCTTATTCCTAAGAGAGACCCAATGTTCTACATATGGGTACATTTGTGAGTATAATAGTATATGGTGTGGCCTCTGGGGGTAAGTCGAGACTGTCGTTCCGGGTGTGCACATCCCTGGCACCCTGCGACAACCTCCTACTGGGGACCCTTGATCGATCTATCCTCTGGTGGGCTGTCACATCATGGACTGATTCGTTACTCAATCTTGATAGCAGTACTTGGGTTGGATTTGTAGCAGCCACGCGGGTGTCATTAGGGAGAGGGTTGGACTGAATTGGGACTGACACTGCCTTACCAACTGGTGCGACAGCGCCACTAGACATACAGTCAACCGAACTACATGTTAACAATGTTAGTTGGTGCTCGATGTTACTCAGTCTTAGGGTAATGGCTTCAAGTTTCACAGCTAAGGGTTCCAGTGCCGCCAGTAGCTTAGCCTCGAGTTTAGTAAGGAGCCTATCCTCCAAATCACTGAGCAGCTGATAAGAACTAACTTGGGAACAACTGGTTGCAGAATTGGGAGCCTTGGGAGTAATGCCCTCTAATGAACAGCCTTTCTTTCCACAAGTAACCCCTCTAATTTTCGCCACTTTGCTAACCTGGTGCGTGGTAAGTGGCACGCCCCCGCCTTTCTTTTCTTGCTAAAGACTGTAGCCTCAACCCCCACCCCCCCTTGTTTGCCTTGATTTGACGCTGCTGACAGGTTAGAACTTTCTCAGGTGACAAGGTAGTGTCAATTGGATCAATGGCTGGGGTGGAAAGAGCCGAAATAGATGTCAGAGGGGAACCAGAAATAAATAGATTGTGACAACGGTTCAGCAAGATTGACCAAATTTAACTGGGGACAGGCTACAGGAGCTCCAATAGAGACTCTGCGGGGATCTAGGGACAGCCTCCTTTGGGTGAGTTCATACTTGTGTATTAGAACAGATTCCGCTCTAACCAAGAAAGCATCAAGTGTTCCAACTACCCCCGAGCCCCCCATTCCTTTAAGATTTGTCTTACTCATTCTTGTCTCTAGATCGCAAATCCCTACTATCAAAGAGGGTATTTGAATAAGGGAAATTACAGCTGAACAGAGATTTACTTAATAACAGTCACAAACCAAGTCCTTGTGAGATCCACTAGGCGTAGTGAAAGGTGGGTGACTCAGCCCAGCCTCCTCCTGGCTACGACGGGCCCGCCCTTGGTCCGGGCTTCGTCCCGGCACCGTCCACTCGTGCGTCCCGCGTTGCAGGAGTCGAGTGCTGTTTTTAAAGCGCTGTTGGGGGCCAGAGGCAGTCTGGTAGTTGGAGTCTCTGGCGGCCTCTGACGATTCTGCGTGGCGGGAATCTCCCTCCCACTGCGGGCTACACGAAGGCACACAAGGCACACAAGCAGTTAAAAGTAACTAAACCTTTTCTATCTCCTCCCCCTTTTTTTCTTCTTTTTTTGCGTTTTGTTTGCTTTGCAGGACCAATACCAGAATGTTCACCAACTCACTTTTAAAGGTGCAGTGTGCAGTTCTCGCCCCGCACTCCTTAAACAGGAAACCATCATCAACTACTGGCAGTGTACTCACATTGAAGTCTCCCATCTCATGTTTCCTTTCCTCATACAATTCCTCCTTATGTTTTCCGCTCAAACGTCCAACCAAACGATTAAGAGGGAGACCTCGAACTTTTACTGCCTTCACCTGCTCAGCAAACAAAGGACCGGCAGAGTTTTGGGGTGAAAAAGGCAGACTTTTAGCCTTACTGCCTTTTATCCAAAAGCCGTCACGATTCCACAGGTCTCCGCTCCATTTGGCTCCATTTGATCAAAAAGCGGGACCAAACAGCAGAATATTTTTACCGCGACGAAAAGAAAAGCCTGCAGCGTCCCAGCTCAGCGTCTCTGCACACCTGAAACTCTGCTCGCCATCCGAGAGTGAGGGGGAGGGGGCTGTGTACAGTATTTTATCTTTCTGAGTTCAGGCATACTAAACTCTAATTTATACCATGTTCCCTGAGTCAGTTAGAATTATAAGATGTAATAATCTAACTGCCCATTCTGGCCTATGGAGAACAGGTAGTCTTGCAATAGTGAAAAACAAAAATGGCTGTAATTCACTATTAGGACATGCCACACACACCAGGGCATGTCCTACCTTATTCTTACAATGCACCCTGCCCTTGTGCCTACCATAGGGGTGTCTGATATGAAGAAAAGGGAAAGTTTAGGGACTGGCAAGTGGGTGCACGTGCCCAGTCAACATGGCAGTACCAGACTTCACACATGCTCTGCAATAGCAGACCTGAGACACATTTTACAAGGCTGCTTCTGTGGGTGGCACAATCAGTGCTGCAAGCCCACTAGCAGCATTTGGATTTACAAGCTTTGGTCACACTCCGTGCACTGTACTAGGGTCTGACAAGTAAACCAAATCAGCCAATCATGGAGTCACTAATCCATACATCAGTTTACAATAGGGAGAGCATACGCACTTTAGCACTGATCAGCAGCAGTAAAGTGCCCAGAGTCATAAAGCAGCCAACCGGTCAGAAAAAATTGAGGAGGAAGGCAAAAAGTTCAGGGATGACCCTGCAAAGAGGGCCAAGTCCAACAGTGGGCTACACCAGAAAGCGCATGCATGCTCTGCAGTGAGATCTCAAGTCTCAGTGGGCTCAGCACCTAGGGAACATATCTGACCCCATTAAGGTTTTTGAGGAAGCTGCACTAGACCTGCAATGGTGGGTGATCAACTGCAGTTAAACCAGTAGCAGAACCAGCTTCCATTGCCTCCCAGTTGACCGATGCATCACTGCTGTGGGTGGGCAAGTCACCTGGGAGAGGTACAGATGAGAGGGCTCTGGTCTCTGGTTTAGATCCAGCTCCTCTTCAACATGTTGAAGGTGCAGGCTATTTGCTTGGCGTTGTAGGACTTCTTTCCGACCATCAGAGGACACCACCACTGCCATAAGGTATTGCAAAGAGCTGGTTTGCAGAGGATCTGCCCTTCTGGGCCACCAGGGCATTTCCCTGGTTGTCAACCACTTTGCGGGATCTGTAAATGCTAGGGTGGATGAACCCTGTCCATGCATAGCAGATCTCAAATGGCAGTTACACTTGGAGGTGGCGAGGGCATTACCTGCAGTAGAAAGAACCCTGGCGCGATGTCTTCTCCACTGCCAGGAATGCCCAACGTCAACACTTTTGCGAATTGGAGCTTTCGAAAAGGTGCTGTTTCAGAGACTCATTCAGCCTAGAGTGGAGCTTTAGACTTCTGTATGCCTTCCCTCTTCAACATATCCGGCCTCAGGTCTGACGAAGATCAGGAACAACCAGCCCAACTGATCTTGTGGTACCGAATTGGGCCAGGAGAGTGGCACCTGGAACGTCTAGGCTAAAGCATCTATTTTCGGATCAGGCTGCTGCTTCGGCAGGAGGTTTTGTAGCAATCTACACTTCCATGCGTGGGGATTTAATCTTACAGTTGACTGCTTTTTGACCTCCATCCTGAAGCTGTTGATGTTTGTCACTTGTAGTTCCTGCTATACAGAACTATTGCAAGGATGTTTTTATTTTTTTGCAAAGCAAACACAAGGAGATGATGGACAGAGCGCTGAAATTTTTTAGACACTCACCCACAGTCACAGATCTGTGTTGAATCCATCATCGTTCTTTAGCTCACTTCGCCACCCCAGTTCAGACACCGCTATATGCAATTTCAGCCTTGGCCCTGTGCCTCATGGGAACTGGCTTGACCATTCGGGCTGGACTGTTCCCATGAGGCACAGGGTCAAGACTGAGTTGCATATAGCTGGGTCTGAACTGAGGTGGCGAAATGAGCTAAAGAATGATGATGGATTCAACCCAGATCTGTGACTGGGGGTGATTGTCTGAAAAGTTTCAGCACTCCGTCCATCATCTCCACGAGTTTGCTTTATTTTTTTTGCAGTCTTTACCTCAGCATAGACTTGCAGTGGGCACTGTTAAAGGTAATTTGTCTGTCCTTTTGGCCTTTTTGTTAGCTGGACCACTAGCCCTGTTTAAATCACCACTTGGGACTCATTTTCTTAAAGGTTTCGTTCATATGTTCCCACCCAAACCTTTTACGATGTCACAGTGGGACCTTAATTTTGTTCTCCCATTTCTTATGTGTCCCCCATTAGAGGCTGCTGAAGATTGTGGCTCCCTTTCATGTCAGCTAATCTATGATTCTTCTGGCATTCTTTACTCCGCTTTACTCCTTGAAAGAGGAGAGAGTCCATACCCTGGGTCCCAAAAGAGCCTTGAGTTTTTACAGCAGTTGTCCTAGGACCATCAGGTGTACGATCAGCTCTTTGTGGGTTTCTCTGGGGGCAAAGGAGTGCAGAAAAAGACCACATTGAAGTGGATAGTCTTCTGTGTTAAGATCTGCTACACAATGGCCAAGAAGCTGCCTCCAGCTGGCCTTAGGGCTCATTCGACCAGAGCCTAGGTTATTCCCACTGTATTAGCAAGTGGAGTGCCGGTTCTAAACATCTGTAAGGCCTCGACCTGAGTGTCAGTTCACACATTCACGAAACACTACTACCTTGGTAGTCTGGTCGGGTGGAAGGGGCCCTTTGTTAGTTTGGTCTTGCAGGTCTTTTTGATTTGAGCCATTCCACAGAACCATTATCTTGGAAGGCACTGCTTTCTTATCTGTTCACAAGGTGAGGAATCTGTGGTTAAAAATATTTATCAGGTTACATGACATACCTTTGTAATGCTCGCTCTGGTGGATACTCTAGCTGCAGTTTGATCAATGCCCTCCCAGTGCTCCATACTATGGAATGTGGAATGGTCTATCGCCGCGTTTCGGTGTTGAAGCTTGATGGGCATCACCTTTATCAAGACGAAGGGGATATATTGTCTCATTATTTTGAGTAAACTAAAAAAACAATAAAAACGAGTATCAATATTTCATTCTATAGAACACTCAATTTCTCCTGTGATACAATAATCTAGCAAATTAATTTAACCATCTTACAATCCAAATTTGACCTGTGTTTTACACATTTCACAGTAAAAATATACACAATAATGGTTGAATTTTGACCTAAGACACCATGATCCAATCTAACCACTCTTCCTACAACAATTTCAAACCAGCTCACATACATCTCTCAATATGTGTTCGGCTAACTTACAGATCTAAATAGCCGTACAGGAGGACATAATATAAAATGCCAAGATGTAAATATACATTTTCATTTCCCTAGTGGTAAGGGACAGTTACAATCTGGTTCACCTAAACAGTCCTCCCACTTCCTTATATACTATTTTTGCTCACTAGAGTGAAAAGCACATAAGCCTAGAAATATCATAATTCCCAGTACAGATGGAGATATATACCTGGGATCGATTGTATAAACGATACAAATCTTTTTTCCAAAGTGATGGTAAAAACCAATCTCCTGCTTAAAATCCCAGGTCCGGGTATGAGCCTCACGCTATATGTGCGTAACTAATAGTGAATCTATAGAGGAAATAATTCAGTTTTAGATCCACTGGTAAGTTCATCAAAAAGGGTGCGAAGTGTATAAATTTAAGAACTTCTAGCATACCTTAATAGGTTTACTGCCTTGGTCCAATGTTTCGCATAACTCATCAATATGCAGATCGAAGATGAGTTAACCAGTTGAGGCGAAAACGATATTAAAACGAAGATCTGAAAGAGACACGTTAGTATTAGATTCCTTACCTTAGAATATCCCCAGGCGTCAGACTGGATCCGGAAATTTTTTGTGTAGCTGTACCCTTGCGCGTCGGTAGGCGTCGTCTGTGGCTCCGCGTCAGTCGTCGGCGTCGTGGGCGCCGTGATGACGTCGTCGGAGTACTTAGACGCCGCCTCCGCGTGCTGACGTCAGTTCTTCTTTTTTTCCGCACCAGCAGCGCAGATCCGGAAAAAGTGGTACCTTAGTCACTTTTTGACTAAATCTTTTTGATCTCCTTTTTCGAGTCTTCGACTCCAAAACGGTGCCGGTAGGGATGCCTGGTTTTAAGCCCTGTGAGGATTGCGACCAACTGATGTCGGTCACGGACCCTCACCGTCGGTGTCTCCACTGTCTCGGCGTCGACCACGACGACAAGGCCTGTTCCGACTGCCGGGCCCTGACTTCGAAGGCTAGACGGGTGCGGTCCCGTAAGCGACTCGAACTCCGGCAGCCGGCCCCGCGCCAAGAGAGGTCTGGACGGAGGTCGAGGGACCGGTCGCGGGAGCGGAGCCATCATAGCTCCGGGAGTTGACATCACTCCTCAGGGTCGAAGTAGTCAGGTAAGCACAAGAAGTCAAAGAGACGTCATCGCTCTTCCGACTCCCCCCGACGCGGCCGGGGGTTCAGGTGGCACCGCCCACGCGGCTCAGTCGGAGTAGCAGGCGCCGCGTCCGGCTTCATACCCTTCGGTCCCTGGGCCTAACACGACGCCGGAGGAGATTGAGCGGTTCCTCATGGCCATGAGGTCCCTCTCTCCTCCGACGGGCTCCGCTGCGCCTTCGGGCCCAGCTGTCCCGTCTGGGGGTGCTAGCGGGTCGGGTGCTTCGGCGCCTTCGGGCCCGGCACCGCAGGGCCCCACTGGATCCGGTTCCAGATCCGGGTCGTCGCCCGTGGATTTAACGACCTCCCCGGCGCCGACCCCTCAGGTGTCACCACCGGCGCCGTCCTCGGGCGGCGCCGTCCCCGACGCCTCCCTCTACCCGGTGCGGCGCCGCTTCAGACGCCGTTCGGAGAGTTTACTTTCCATGAACCGGCCCCATCCTTTGCTAACCCTGAGTTCCAGGAGATGGGTGATGAGGAGGATTGGGAGGGGTCTGAAGACCCTCTGGCACGTGAATGCCAGTCTCAAGAGGACTGGGCAGGTGAACTTGGGGAGGCCAGTGATATAGACACTTTGCCTGACACTGGCTTTGTCTCACCTCCTACTGTGGCTACGGAGGAGGGGGCAACCTATAGTGTGGTGTTGATGAGGGCAGCCAAGGCCTTGGGCCTTGAGCTCCCCGTCGCGGCCGTGAGGACTAACCTCCTCACCGAGGTCCTTAAGCCGCAGTCATGCTCAGCCGAGCCTCTGCTGCCGTTTAACGAGGCCTTGACCGACGTTCTTTTGGGCACTTGGTCCAAGCCCGCTACGGGTTCGCCCGTAGATAGGAACGTGGCCAGACGCCCTGGGTGACCCATGTTTCCTGTCCACCCACCTCACCCCCGAGAGCCTGGTCATCCAGGCCTCCAATTCCCAGACCGCATTCCCGTCGGCTCCGCCGGACCGGGAATCCAAGAGGTACGAGCAGTACGGTAAAAAGATCTTCTCTTCCCTTAGTCTGGGACTGCGGTCTTCCAACACCGCATGCCTCTTGGGCCGCTACACCCACTCTCTGTGGGATACGGTTGCGGAAGTGCTGCCAGAGTGTCCGTTGGAGGTACGGCCAAACTCAGCCAAGCCCTTGTGGAGGGATGGGATGCAGCCAAATATTCCATCCGGTGTGGGCTGGATACCACCGACTCACTAGGTAGAGCGATGGCAACGACTGTGGCGGTCAGACGCCACGCCTGGTTGAGGTCCACCAACTTTTCGGCCGATGTCCAAAACACACTGATGGACATGCCGTTTGATGGCCGTCGCTTCTTTGGCTACAAGGAAGACCATGCGCTTGAGCGCTTAAAGGACTCCAGGGCTACGGCCAAGTCCTTGGGCCTCTCTGCTCCGCGTCAGCAATCGGCTGCCTTTCACTCCTTTCGTGGCCACGGAAGGGGTGTACCCACACGTGCTGCCAGCCACGCTCCGCAGGGTAATACCCAACGCGGTGGCGGCCGTGGGAACCGGCGGTCGGCGACAACGGCGAGGTCAGTCCACACCTTCCCCTGCAGCATCCGCCTCAAAATCCTCCTAGTCCGTGCTTTCAGGCCCATGTGACGCCAGTGGGGGGCAGGGTTCGCCATCACCTCCTCCACTGGCGCACTGTCACGTCGGAGAGGTGGGTGCTGAAGATCGTCCGAAGGGGCTACTCCCTCCCCTTCGAGGCGACTCCTCCAGCCATGCCACCGCAAAACCACCGTGTATCGGGGGATCATTTGCGACTTCTGCAGGAGGAAGTTACGGCCCTCTTGGCCAAGGGGGCCATCAAGCTTGTTCCTGGGCCAGAAGTAGGGTGTGGTTGCTACTCCCACTACTTTCTGGGACCCAAGAAGGGCAAAGGGGGCCTACGCCCTATCTTGGACCTCAGGAATGTCAACGGCTTCCTCCGGAAGGAGAAGTTCAAAATGCGGACACTGGCTCAGGTCTTAGCTGCCCTGGACCCAGGAGACTGGATGGTAGCGTTGGACTTGCAGGACGCTTATTTCCACATCCCCGTCCTGCCGGCGCTACCTGCGGTTCACGGTTGGCCACGAGCACTTTCAGTATACCGTGCTCCCCTTTGGCCTTACCAGCGCCCCACGGGTGTTCACAAAGGTGATGGCGGTGGTCTCAGCTCATCTGCGCAGGTTAGGGGTTTCAGTGTTCCCCTACCTCGACGACTGGTTGTTGAAGGCGGGCTCGCCCCAGACAGTCGTCTGCCACCTCCAGACTACGGCAGATCTGCTGCACCAGCTGGGGTTCTCCATCAATGTGCCGAAGTCACACCTGTGCCCCTCTCAGAAGCTCCTCTTCATCGGAGCGGTTCTAGACTCAGCGCGGTTTCGGGTTTATCTACCCGAACAGCGGGTCCGGGATATTCAGGCTCTGATTCCCGTCTTTCAGCCGTTATCCTGGGTCTCGGTCAGGTTAACGCTCCGGCTTCTGGGGCTGATGGCTTCCTGCATCCTACTGGTGCATCACGCCAGGTGGTGGATGCGGGCTCTGCAGTGGGACCTGAAGTTTCAGTGGGCCCAGCATCAGGGCAACCTGTCCGACCACGTCCTGATCTCGGAGGGCACTGCGAGACAGCTGCAGTGGTGGCTGACGGACCGTGATTGGGGCAGCGGCAGATCCCTCTCCCTTCCCCAACCAGAGCACGTAGTTGTGACGGACGCGTCCCTCCAGGGCTGGGGAGGCCACATGGGAGAGGCGGAGATCAGAGGCCTCTGGTCTCCGGCGGAGGCCCGGCTCCACATCAACCTGTTGGAGTTACGGGCGATTCGTCTAGCACTGAAGGCATTCCTCCCCTCTGTCCGGGGGAGTGTAGTGCAGGTGTTCACGGACAACACCACCGCCATGTGGTACTGCAACAAACAGGGCGGGGTGGGGTCGTGGATCCTTTGCCAGGAGGCTCTGCGCCTCTGGCAATGGCTGGAACTCCAGTGTGTGACCCTGGTGGCTCAACACCTGGCAGGTTCTCTGAACGCCAGGGCGGGCGAGCTCAGCCGTCGGTGCATGATGGATCACAAATGGCGTCTGAACTCGGACGTGGCGCAAGGCCTTTTTCAGCAATGGGGAGAGCCTTGGTTAGATCTATTCGCCACCGAAGAGAACGCGCAATGTCATCAGTTCTGCGCGTTGGAATTTCCAAGGCGGCACTCGCTCAGAGACGCTTTTCGTCGCGAGTGGAGTTGCGGTCTATTGTACGCCTTTCCGCCTATACCACTTCTGCCCAGAGTGCTGAAGAAGATCAAGCGCGACCGGGCCCAAGTCATCTTGTGGCTCCGGACTGGGCACGAAGGTACTGGTATCCAGAGCTACTCAGTATGTCAGTCGATCCCCCGGTTCGTCTGCCTCTTCGGGAGGACCTTCTGTCGCAGCAGCAGGAGACGGTCCTCCACCGAACCTGTCCAGTCTCCACCTCCATGCTTGGAGATTGAGCGGCGACAGTTGAGGCCATTTGACTTGCATCCTGAAGTCTGTAATGTCATTCTGGCAGCCAGGCGTCCCTCCACAAAAACTGTATACGCCTGCCGGTGGAACAGATTTGTGGCATGGTGCACAGCAAAGGCTGTGGATCCTCTTGCTGCCCCTCTCTTAGAGGTATTCTCTTCCTTCTTTCTCTTGCCCAGCAGGGCTCTGCTCTGGGCACTATCAAGGGCTACCTTTCTGCCCTTTCAAACTTTCTAAGGCTGCCTGATCAACCTTCTTTGTTCAAGTCCCCTATTGTAAATAGATTTCTAAAAGGCATCACACACACACATTCCCTCCTGTTCCATTTGTGATGCCTCAGTGGGACTTGAACTTTGTTCTTACATTTCTGATGTGTGCTCCCTTTGAGCCACTTCACGACTGTCCTCTCCGCCTTCTTACTCTGAAGACTGCTTTCCTGTTTGCCATCACCTCTGCCAGGAGAGTGAGTGAGCTCCAGGCCCTTTCTTGTACTCCACCTTTCCTCTCTCTCCATCCGGACAAGGTTGTGTTGCGTACTAAGCCATCTTTTCTGCCCAAGGTTGTCACAGCCTTCCACATCGGGCAGTCCATCACCTTGCCAACCTTTTTTCCGCCACAGCACCCCTCTAAAGAGGAAGAGCGGCTCCACCGCCTGGACCCAAAACGTGCGCTCTCATTCTACTTGGATCGCACACGCCAGTTCCGGGTGGATGACCAACTCTTTGTTGGTTATGTGGGCGCTAAGAAGGGGAAAGCGGTGCACAAGAGGACCATCTCCCGGTGGATCATCTTGTGCATCCAGGCATGTTACTCCTTGGCTAAGAAGGAGCCCCCTGTTGGATTGCGGGCTCATTCCACCCGAGCCACGGCGACTACACCTGCCCTGGGCCGGGGAGTGCCCTTACAAGACATCTGTCAGGCAGCTACGTGGGCATCGCTGCACACGTTTGCTAGACACTACTGCCTGGACAGCCAAGTCCGGAGGGATGACTTCTTTGGCCGTTCTGTCCTCCAGGACTTTTTGGTGTGATTATTGGTTCGCAGATCTACCACCGGGGTTGGTATTGCTGGGGTATCTATTCTAAGGTAAGGAATCTAATACTAACGTGTCTCTTTCAGATGCACAAGTTACTACTTGTGTAACGATATATCTGTAAGAGACATTAGTTAGTATTAGATTCCATACCGACCCACCCATCCTCCCCGTTCTGCGAACCGATATCTAGGGTTAGGGTTATCCCCTTTCAGGGCCCTAGTTTCAATGGCACCAGTGTTGGTTTTTAACATGGCTCAGCGCTTCTGGCCCGGAAAAGCTGTCTCTAAGAACTGAAGTCAGCACGCGGAGGCGGCATCTAAGTACTCCGACGACGTCATCACGGCGCCCACGACGGACGCGGAGCCGCAGACGACGCCTACCGACGCGCAATGGTACTGCTACGCAAAAAATTTCTGGATCCAGTCTGACGCCTGGGGATATTCTAAGGTAAGGAATCTAATACTAACTAATGTCTCTTACAGATATATCGTTACACAAGTAGTAACTTGTGCTTTAATCTAAATGGTGAGGAAGAAAGACCCATATAAGTGTTCCTCTTGGTTGCTACCCTATGTTGTCAGTCTGCAGACTACAGTACATTAACACGCCTACCTGATGTAAAATTAGGCGACCGACCCGGTACCGGCCGTGTTATATATTTGCTCTCCTTTTAATATCGTTTTCGCCTCAACTGGTTAACTCGTCTTCGATCTGCATATTGATGAGTTATGCGAAACATTGGACCAAGCAATAATCAGGCAGTAAACCTATTGAGGTATGCTATAAGTTCTTAAATTTATACACTTAGCACTCTTTTTGATGAACTATTAGGGTGCCATCATCTGACATCTATGTGACACCGTTTTGATTCTAATCGGATTAATAATTGAAATAATTTCTGATGTTTATGTATATGATGCATTTCTTTTTTTCTCTGATGTATAACACATTGCTATTCACCTAGTGGTGTGTAATTACATAAGAATGTTTTTATTACTTGTATTAATAGATTTGGATTAGAATTTTAATTTCCCCTGTTATACATTCTTAATTGCTTATGTTTTATTTTTGACGTATGTTAGAGGTTTTTTGACCTTTTGCCACTCTAGAATTGTACACGCTGTCAATGCCGTTCAGTTATTGGGCTCCGCGTCTGACGGAGTCAACAAAGAAATTGATATTTGCATTTAGGGGTGGTATATATATATGTGGATGCGGTGTAAAGGGTTGGACGAAGACGACACAAAGCCATGTGACGCCACCTACTGGCTCGCTGTAGCAATTCTGAGAAACTTCTAGATCCAGTCTGGCACCGTGGGATATTCATAAAGTGAGGAATCTGCGGTTACATATAATATCCACCAGAAGGAATGTTACTAGTAATAAATAACATTTTCATTATAGCATTTGAGACCTTATGAATTTCCATGGGAGCACTGCATTAGTGGAATAGGATTTTGCGGAAATAAGTAATTGGAAAGTGTGTGGGGTTGGATGTTTTGTTCCCACGGTAACTTTGTTTTTCCTCTTGGTCCCAGCTCACCTGTTCAGGATGGCCTCTCCACCAGCAGTCGGCTCTGCAAGGCAGCCATGCTGGCCTACTTCTGGAGACTTCTATGTGCGTCTGGCAAGGAGGCCATGCTAGAGGAACACAAGTACCATCATGCAAAGGTCTAGTGCACTTCTCAATTTGGGGATGTGGGGCGAGGAAGCGGGATCCATAACAAAATGAAACAAATGTGTGCCCCATTTGAAGTGCAGGACAAATGCTGAACTCCCTTCCGTTCTAGATTTATGTAGTTTATTACAAGCATCATTGTGTGTTTGCAAATGTGTTTTGTTGTATGACGAGTCCCTCACAACCTCTTCGGGAGCTAACAATGTGAAAATGATGCAAAGTATACCTGAAGATCCAGAGAAAACATACGTTGCATTCTGAATGCTTAATACAAAACTAAAAGTTATACCTGATATTATGACCCTTGCAAATTTACAGGGAGTGCTCATGTATGTGCTGTAGGGCCAATCCTTCGTAACTGTGGCAAGAGCTACTCATGAGTCTGGAACATCATGTATTTTATGATCAACTTCCCATGAAGCTACACATCAAGGTTTCGAGTCGACTAGTAAAACATTTGAATGAACTTTGTCAGAACAAATGCAATTTTAACATATATTTTAAAGGAAACGAAATTGGAGAAAAGTGAAATGCATTGCATTAGTGCAAGGCATTAGCAGTGGGGCTGGCATTGCTTGAATATCACTAAACTTCAGTATCACTAAACTTCAATGCTGAAGGCATGTTTTATAGTAAAAAGGCTAGCCTACCCTAAATGATGGAGCCCGTTCTTGCTGTTGCTGCAGCCTCGCTGCGGGATACCGGAGACACCGCTGCTGAGTCCTGAGACACGCCATTGAGCACTACAATTCCCATCAGCCCGTGCGGCGCGCACGCCGCGTACCGCTGTTTGAGCGCCCAGAGGTGCTGAAAAGGGGGCCAGGGCTCCTGCAGCGCGGGCCGCGCCTGGGCCAAGGGCGGCCCATCTGCGCCCGTCAGAGGCCGGGCCGGGCCACCCCCCCTGAGAAGTTCTTCCTCGGTAAGGTGAGTGGCAAATTGGTGACCGAAGTATGGGGAGACTCACAGCTACATCAGGTTCACGGCCCACTACCACCATAGACAGTATGCTTGAAAGAGCAGTCAGCATTGTCTAAACGGAGATTAAACTAACGGAGAGGAGATTATCTTTGGGACTATCTGTACCCCAACCTACTCTGCTAGAAGGAGAAGAGGGGGGGAACTTTAGTGACCTCCCCTTGACACCCAACGTAATAGTACTGTCAGCCACCCACAAATACAGCCAGACGCCCCGAGTTAAAGTTCACTGAGGGTAATGCGATCACTGAGGTCTCCACGGACTGCCAATCTCCGACTCACGTCAAAGATACTGCCCAAAATTCCATTCCAGACCCCCAAGTAACCGGGGCTAAAAGGAAAAGAACTGCGGCGAAACCTATTAGCACCAAGAGAAGACATCCACCACGCCCCAACTTACAATCCACAGCTTTGAGCTCCTGGATACAAGGCACAGCCGCTGTGTCTGCGGGGCCTATTATCACTACAACTGATATCACTGTTGATCTGACTGTATCACAAGCCACAGCCCACTCTATCCACACCCAAACCGAGCACACAATAGCTCCAACCACCCGCATCAGACCTGGTGACATTGCAATTGACACTATAGTGGGCTCGGTCTATGAACGTATGAAAATTTTGTTTTTTTAACATTTTAATGCGCTTTGAAACGTTTGGACCGGCTTGAGAATTTGATAAAGAATCCTGATACACAAAGAGGTATAACTAGCGCTACTGTCAAAATTGGTGGGTTCAGCTCACAAAGTCGCCGAGAACAGTTAACCCAAACAAATCTCAGCAGATTGTTGACTCCACGCCTCCTCTCCTTAATATTGCCTGCGGAACGTGTGGCAATCACAAAATTAGCTCACTCTCCAAACCAACCCCTAGCGAGATTCCTTCAACAAGTATTGCGCCTAGTACTAACAGTAATAACAGCAAAAGTAATAGCTTGCCTTGTAATTTTATGTCAGTTAACCACACAATTTCGGACCCTATACCACCAAATATCCCAAACACTTCCAGCGCCACTCCTATCTCAGACAATTATGACATTAAGCCATCCACAGATGTTCTTAATTTACCACCAGAAGCATGCCCTTATGTTCTAGTCTTAGCAGGCGTCCCTACCCTAAAGAAAGACCAAATTGAGTCCTGGGAGCAACTTCGGAATAAGAGTGCCGACTGGCTAGCCAAACAGAAGGGTTTAAGGATGGCAAATGTCAGCGAGATACTAATGGTGCACAGGATGGGTTGGGTTGGTTCCTCTCAAAAGAATATCAAAAGAGATTGCATTGTCGTCAATTTTAGACGCCCCCCCACTGGTAAAACGGTTACTGTCAGCACAGGTATTCAATAACAACCTCCCAACCCTCATTTGGTCATAGCCCCTGGGCTTTTTCTATAAACATCTCCGGACCCACATAACTTTACCATCCCCATGCACACTTTACATAACCGGTTCTCTGTTTTGTCCAGTCTAGAGAGCCTAGATTGACTATCGACCTGCTCATTTCCTGTTGCACCTGCGACTAATGGACTTTCAACAGACCCTCCCATTGTTGTTGGCCCTGAACTGTCCAATCTAAACTTAGATGTGCTCAGTTGGAATGTTGCATGTCTAGCCTCTAAGCTACATTCTATTGAGTGGGTTGACCTAGTTAAAAAATGACATTTTAATGTTTCAAGAAACATGGTGCACAAAGGAATTATTTTTAGACGGTTTTGTGTGTAGTAATAGTTTTGTACCTAGTCCTAAAGCAGGTCGCCCATCCGGTGGTCTTTCGACTTGGATAAATATCTCAGCATGGAGGAATATAAAAGCCCTTGCGACAAACAATAATTTTCAAGCAATGATCTACACACGGGGGGCCTCTATTTGTTTTAGCAATTTTTACAATAATGATTTTACAACACTACCAAATAGGAATTTTATTAACTTGTTCGAGTTTATCCTCAACTTACAAAATCAGACTATGTATGATAAACTGGCTGGAATTTATTTAAGCGGTGATTTTAATGCAAGACTTTTGCGACACTGGCCCAACTGCCATCTCCTCGGCTACGGAACATACGTGCAAAAGAGGGGTAGAATTAATGGACCTTTTATATACCTGCAATCTAATTAATGTAATGGAAAGAGCTGATGTACATCAAAACAAGAACTGCCTAATACCCACCTACAGGGGCCGAAGCTGCTCCTCTATAACTGATTATGTTTTTATATCGGCCTCATTGAAGGACCTTTAAGTAAAGGCAGAGGTTTTATATACCACTTTGGGTGACCACAACCCAATTTCAACAACCATTAGATTTTCCCCCAAACCTAGCCCAGTGAAAGAACCTGGGGCAAAAAAAACTAGTGGCATCTACTGATGAGCTAAGAGTGATTTGTAAGGGCATAGACAATAAAGCTGTATTTGCCAACATGATAAAACTGTACCCACTACTTATCGAAACTTGTCTGTCATGTAGCGTTCTTGATGTAGAGATCATCGAGGCGTTTAGTAGTTTATGCGCTGACATTAAACACATGATCTCTAGACCATCCTTAAATACCTGCTCGGGGGCAAATAGAGAACTGCGTGCAGCATAAGCGACTTCACCAAGGGATGTAATTCTTGTCAGATCGTTACGATCTTGTTACAAGAAGGCGACCAGGTTGCGAACAGATGAGATTCTAAAAGAACGTTGGGATAATTTTGCCTGTGCCGCTACACTTAACAACAGAAACGGATTTTGGGCAGCAGTTAAAGCTAAGAGATCTATGGGTCTAAATATCACTCACATAAGCTGTAATATAACGAGTGAATCATGGGAGGCACATTTCGCTAGGATCTACACAGCACCACCAATGACCCTGAATATCCGTATTAGCCCTCCAGTCACCAAGGTATTTATATCAGTGACAGAAGTCGAGGATGCCATACACCAAATTATAGGGAACAAAGCCCCAGGTCCAGACGGACTTTCTATCGATCTTATTAAACACGAAGGAGATTTTTGGGCACCTCTTTTATGTAATCTTTTTAACAACTTGACTAAAACAGCCATTCCGAGTACTTGGTCAACTAGTAATATCGTGCCCATCTTCAAAAAAGGAGATCGAACCAATCCCAATTGTTACCGACCAATCTCTCTGATAGATAACACCTTAAAAATTTTAGGCAGGGTAGTTTTCAACAAAATTAGGATCTGGGCCGAAAAGGACCACATTTTAAATCGGTGCCAGCTGGGATTTAGAAGCAAATTGGGCACAGTTGAACAGTGTCTGACCTCAAATCTTATTCTTGGTAAATATACGATAGCACAAACGTCACCTATTTATTTGGGTTTTATGGACCTCACATCAGCATTTGATTTTGTGGTTGGTCCTTTTAAATTATGGGTTGGACAAGGCATTGGTTTATTTTTTGGCACATTTGCACAGGGATTTGAAGGCACGGGTGAGGATTAGCAATAATGGGGTGGTCTCAGGGGACATTGTCATTGGTAGAGGAGTCAGACAGGGATGTGTACTCGCCCCTCTACTTTTTCTTCTCTATATAAATGAATTACAGAGTTCGAGACATGTGGGCTGCTGAATTCATATCTATAGCATAGATCGCCGCCTAGTGTTGGGTCCGGATGATTGCACATTATTGTCCTGGAAGAGTCTTCGAAGTATCACGAGATAGGTGGCTCCTCCCCTGGACTACAGTGCGCATGGGCATCGACTCCATCCCCAGATTGTTTTTTTCCGCCATTGGGTTCGGATGCATATTTGATCACTCAAGTTCGGATTCAATAGAAACTTTCTTTTCGGCCCAAAGGCCTTTCCTATATCGTCGGTATTGTCTTGCGATCGGTGCCCAGTTCTGTTCCAGCTCAGTTCCCGAGTCGGACATCCAGAGGAGTCGCGTGGCTCTTCGGTGCTCGCTGCCTGGTCGACGCAACAAACCTTATTCGACGAAACATCATGGAACGGAGCCCGTTCAAAAGGTGCCCCGTGTGCAACTCGAAGTATCCCCACATCGACGTCCACCCGGTGTGCAACAAGTGCCTGTCGCCGGATCACGATGAAGCCAACTGTATGGCTTGTTCTCGTCTCCGCTCCAAGAAGACGATTAGACTTCGGCGTGTGGCGCGCCTGGAGGCCCAGCAGATGGCACCTGACCCGGTGAACATTTTCGATACCGAGGGAGAAGAGGCAGACGAGCAGGAAGATCGAGAGCCGATTTCCAATACAGCGGCAGAGATAGACTACGACGCAGACTTAGAAATGCTCGATGCAGAAGACGTCGTCGACGAGGTAGGAGACGACGATGAGGCCTATGGGGCCACGGAAGATAGCTCAAGCGAGGAGCTATGCCCCGTTCAGACAATAGCTACGGCTCAGGTCGAGGGATCGCCACATGGCCTTACCCAAGATCTTGCACCAAGATCCACAGTCTCGCCTCCGGGCCCGGCTACGGACACTTCTAAGGAGTCGCCATTGGTCAAATCGAAACCGAAAGAGAAAGCTTCGGTCTCGACAAAACCGAAAGTGATAGAGGCGCCGTCGAAACAGAAAGCGCCTGTCGCCTTGGTCAGCTCCAAGTCTTCAGACCTGTCGGTGCATACAAAGCCAAAGAAGGTTGTCGAACCGGTGAAGTCGCTCAAGGGCGTCGAGCCGAAGACTGGGGCACCGAAAGCACTTGTGAAGGTCGTCGACCCGAAGACTTCGGCGCCGAGGGCCGTCGACACAGACAAAGGACTCGGAGCTACAAAAGTTGTCGATCCTGCGCGTCGGCCGGACAAGGCCAAAACTACTACGACCCTCGAGTCCGCACATGGTGGTGGCTCGAAGGCACCTGTCGAGTCGACACAGCCGTCCGCATCCTTCACAAAGCAGGTGTCGGACTCATTGAAACGCATTAAGGACAAGGCTTCCGCTGTCGATCCGAAGGATACTTCCACGCCGAAGCCTGCCGCCAAACCGCAAAAGTCGACGCCGCCGATTCAGTTCACGCTGCCGCCGAAAGTGGCGCCGAAGGCGTTCGCGCCCAGGAAGGTCGTCGAGGCGTCCATGAAGGTGACCACGGGGCCAAAGCCTACCCCTGCAGTTGTAGGCACAAAGCATCGACAACCCCTGCTGGAGGAGCAGTCGGAACAATTTATCGACGCAGACACCGGTAAACTTTCCATTTACAAGCGAAAGATCACACCAGCACAGCCTATGGAGTCCTACACAATTCCTTTGAAGAACAAGAAGGATTCCACGGATTCCCCCGTTCTTGTTGAACCAATAACTCCACGTGGTCAGGACACTGCTCCAGTCTCGCCCACTTACTCAGATGTGGAGGCTGGGGAAGGTGACTATGATGAGTTCAACTACCCTGCCGACACTGATCCTGAAGATCAACATGACACATGGGCAGATGCTGCGGACCCAGGGGATCCACAAACTGCCCCAGACACTCAAGTGTATACTGTCAAAACCTCACCTACTGAGGACTCTGCAGCATTTAATGCGCTTATTGAGGGCAGCCAAAAATCATGACGTCCAGCTCCATGCTGACCCTATTGAAGTGGACTTTCTGTATGACACCTTTTCCACCTCTGAAAAGACCGTCAAGACTCTGCCAATGCTGAAGGGTGTCTTGAAACATGCTGCAGACATTTTTAAAGAACCCACACGTGCCAGGGTTATAAACCCCAGAATTGAAAAAAAGTACAAGCTGGCGCCTGGCGACCCTACCTACATCAAGGGCCAGTTGCCGTTGGACTCTCTAGTTGTTTCTAATGCCCGGAAGAGGGCACATTCACAAACTACTGGTGATGCTCCTCCCCCTGACAAGGAATCTAAAGTGCTAGAAGCATCAGGGAAGAGGGTGGCGGCTCAAGCGGCGAATATCTGGCGCATTTCTAACACTCAGGCACTCTTGGCCAGATATGACAGGGCACATTACGATACACTTGAAACCCTGTTGCAACACTTGCCAGTTGAATATAAGGAGGCAGCAGAGATGCTCATTCAAGAAGGGAAACTCATCTCAAATGCTTCTATTAAGTGTGCACTGGACGCAGCAGACACCGCGGCCAGGGCCATTAACACAAGTGTAATGTTGCGGCGTCAGGCCTGGCTCAGAATCTCCGGGTTCAAGCCGGAGATACAAACCACCATCCTAAATCAGCCTGTAAACCCTGATCACTTATTTGGACCTGAGGTGGACACCACCCTGGAAAAAATCAAAAAAGACACAGAGACTGCAAAGTCTATGGGGGCTCTCCAGTCCCAGCAGTTATGGGGTAGTTCTTTTCGTCGCTCAAGCAATAGAGGGGTTTCCAGAGGCCAGCTGTCCCAGCAAACACAGTACACTAAGAGTGGCGCACAAACCTCATACAACAAACAAAGTAGAGGTGGCTATCGCGGAAACAGCGCCAAAGGCAGAGGTCGTGGAAACAGCTCCCGATCCTCTGCCGCCAACAAACAGTGACTCCTTGTCACTGCCCCCAGACCATGCAACACCGGTCGTGGGGAGACTCCAACAGTTCCTGCCACTCTGGAAATCCATCACCACAGACAGGTGGGTCAGAAAGCTTATTTAGTACGGTTATTGTCTGGAGTTAACATCCACTCCACCCAACATACCCCCAAAACACCGTCCTATGTCCACAGAGCAATTGCACTTATTGCAGCAAGAGGTGCTCGTCATGCTGCAAAAAGGGGCAATCGAGCTCGTACCAGTGGAACAAAGAGGCACAGGAGTGTACTCCCTGTACTTCTTGATCCCAAAGAAAGACGGGTCCCTCTGACCCATACTGGACCTCAGACACCTAAACCAGTACATTCTATCAGAACACTTTCATATGCTCACACTGCAGCAGGTCCTTCCGTTGCTTTATCAGGGGGATTTCCTCGCAACATTAGATCTAAAATATGCATATTTTCACTTTCCACTACATCCGTCACACAGAAAATACCTCAGATTCACCATTCAGAATCAGCATTACCAATTCAAAGTCCTCCCTTTCGGAGTGACCACAGCGCCCAGGGTGTTCACAAAGTGCCTGGCGACAGTGGCTGCGCACCTCCGGGGACAAAACTTGCACGTCTACCCTTATTTGGACGTCTGGCTTGTCCAAGCAAAGTCGGCCCAGCAGTATGCTGCCAACATGTCCCACACCATTCACCTTCTTCACGATCTGGGATTCTCACTGAATTATCCAAAGTCACACCTTCAGCCCGGCCATGTGCGGCAGTATCTAGGCGCGACGATAAACACTCTGGCAGCCACAGCGCAGCCAAATTCAGTGAGGATCAACAGCATTCTATTGCTGATACAGAAATTCAGACCGCAACACTCGCTTCCAGCACGAGTGGTCATGCAGTTGATAGGCATGATGGCCTCCTGCATCTTCATAGTCACACACGCGAGACTAAATATGCGTCCGCTTCAAGAGTGCTTAGCACGTCAGTGGAATCAGGCTCACGGACAGTTAAAAGACCTAGTGTTGGTGACCGGTCGTGCATACAACTCTCTGCATTGGTGGAATCCACACAACCTTTGCAAGGGACGACCGTTCCAGGAGCCTGTGCCACAGATCATCCTAACGACGGACGCATCTCTCCAGGGTTGGGGAGCTCATGTGCTCCACTACACAGTGCAGGGACTATGGACAACGCAGCAAAAGAAGATGCACATCAACCACCTAGAGCTGATGGCAATCTTCATGGCAATGAAGGCATTCAAGGTACATCTGTGCAACAAAGTCGTGTTGATCCGGACGGACAACATGACGGCCATGTACTACATTCAAAAGCAAGGAGGTACACACTCTCCACAGTTGTCTCATCTGGCTCAGAGCATGTGGAAGTGGCCATTCAGAGGAACATCTTCCTCATGGCGGAACACCTCCCAGGCAAGGACAATCAGATGGCGGATCTGCTCAGCAGGTACAGCCACCAAATGCACGAGTGGGAGCTACATCCATCAGTGCTCCGCCCGTACTTCCAGCAGTGGGGTCATTCAGAGATGGACCTGTTCGCCACAAGGGAAAACGGCAAATGCCAAAGCTTTGCCGCCAGGTTTCCACACCCACAGTCGCAGGGCAATGCGATATGGATGAACTGGTCAGGCAAATTTGCGTACGCTTTTCCCCCAGCACCTCTAATACCGCTGGTGGCACGAAAGCTAAAGCAACACTCGATGAAGCTCATCCTGGTTGCTCCAACGTGGGCACGCCAACCATGGTACACCACGTTTCTAGAACTTTCCGTGGTACCGCATCAAAGGCTGCACCTCACACCCAGACTTTTGACGCAGAGCCATGGCGACATTCAGCACCCAGATCCGCAACAGCTCAACCTGGCGATCTGGCTCCTGAGGTCTTAGAGTTTGGCTACCTCAACTTGCCTCCAGACTGCATGGATATCATACGGGAGGCAAGGAAGCCCACCACCAGAGCATGCTATGCAGCAAAATGGAAGCGGTTTGTCATTTATTGCGTAGACCACAACATAGACCCGCTTGACGCGTCCACGCACAACATCATTTGTCATCTGTTACATCTTTACAAATGCAATCTGGCATATGCTTCCATTCGAATACATTGAAAAGGGAGAGATGCTGCCTAGCATCTCTCCCTTTTCAGAGTGCCTGCCATTAAAGCTTTTCTAGAGGGACTCAAACGAGTCATTCCTCCCAGGACCCCACCTGCTCCTGAATGGAATCTTAATGTGGTCCTCACCCGACTAATGGGTCCACCTTTTGAGCCTCTGCATTCATGCGAGATTCAGTTCTTAACATGGAAAGTGGCCTTCCTGATAGCCATTACGTCACTGCGACGTGTTAGTGAGCTCCAGGCACTAACTGTACAAGAGCCATTCATACAAATTCACTCCAACCGGGTGGTGCTGCGCACTAACCCTAAATTTCTTCCAAAGGTGGTTTCACAGTTCCATATCAATCCGACTATTGAACTGCCTGTGTTCTTCCAAAATCCTCAGACGGTGGCAGAAAGAATGCTCCACACTCTTGACGTCAAAAGAGCTTTGATGTATTACATTGATAGGACCAAAGATTTTAGGAAGACCAAGCAACTCTTTGTTGCCTTTTCCGCACAACACAAAGGCAACCCCATTTCCAAAGCAGGTATAGCCAGGTGGATCGTTAAGTGTATTCAGATTTGCTATCAAAAAGCTAAGCGCACTTTAACAATCCCCCCAAGAGCCCACTCCACCCGCAAGTTGGGGGCCTCCATGGCTTTCCTTGGAAATATCCCTTTAGAAGACATTTGTAGAGCAGTCACATGGTCTACCTCACACACATTTACAAAACACTACTGTGTAGATGTGCACTCCAAGCAGCTGTAGGGCAGGCTGTTCTAAAAACACTTTTTCAATCTGCTGCAGCTGGCACAGGGAGGGAGGGACTGCTATATATTCTATGCTATAGATATGAATTCAGCAGCCCACATGCCTCGAACTGAATATGCTACTTACCAGTATGCATCTGTTCTTGGCATGTAGGGCTGCTGACATTCATATCGCCCGCCCTCCTCCCCTGCGCCTGTAGCGGCTGCAGCACTTACACTTACTCTTAGCATGGTCATCGCTCACACTGCTACACTCCATCTTCGCCACAATGGCTAAAAACAATCTGGGGATGGAGTCGATGCCCATGCGCACTGTAGTCCAGGGGAGGAGCCACCTATCTCGTGATACTTCGAAGACTCTTCCAGGACAACAATGTGCAATCATCCGGACCCAACACTAGGCGGCGATCTATGCTATAGATATGAATGTCAGCAGCCCTACATGCCAAGAACAGATGCATACTGGTAAGTAGCATATTCAATACCCTGCCAAAACTGACCAACGACGTCCCAAAAATTAATGGTAACATACTCCCCGCGCTCTTATACGCAGATGATGCGGTCCTTATGGGCCGCACCCCAACGCACTTCGCACTTTAGTTAAGGGCTTTGTGTCCTTTATGGCTGATTTGGAGCTCTGTACCAATTTTAAGAAATCATATATAATAACTTGTGGCCCGAAAAAACATTGTATTAATTCAATAACCTCTGGCAGGGAATCCCTATTACGCACTTGCACTTTTCCTTATTTGGGCCGAGTGTTTTCCGAGACAGGATCCTGGCAAGCTCATGCTGCCAATAGTAGAAGTAAATTTTTAAAAGCGATCAATTCTATCCTGAGTCTTCAAGCAGGCAAGACAGGCAGAGGTGGTATCCCTTTTAATGAAGATCTATAAATCGCAGTTTATCCCGACGGCCACATATGATGCGGAAGTCAGGGGATTCACAAACTGCAGCGGGACCCAAAGCGAAGAAAACAGATTTTGCAGAAAAATCTTGGGGGCCCAAATCTCCTCACCGACCTATGTCTGTCACAGGGAACTAAATTTATATTACACAGAAGATTTTATCAGGCTGCGCCCAGCAAAATTCTGGTTAAAAAAATGGCAGAACCCTGCAGCAACTCTAACAAGAGAGATCATTGTAGACTGCCTTAAGTGCGATAAGGGTGGTTCTATACCCTGGCTCTCCGCTGTCAGAAAAAGTTTAACCAGCGTGAACCTCGAACACATCTTTTTACATCCTTTAGCACTTGAGGGTATGAATAAAAGATCACTCACGGGGGTATTGTATGAATCGTACAACAATGAAAGACACGCCATTGAGTGCCTCAAACCATCGGTTGTCAGGTATATGCCCCTCCTAGAGGCACCCAGCCACCAACGCCACATGCTACATAAATATCTTTTGAAGAGCATTGGGCGTTGGAAGCAGAGCCTACTTTTTCGGCTCGGAGATGGCACAATACAATATTCACTTTTTTTCCCTTTGGGATTCAATAACAATCTCGAGCAGATGCCTTGTCCATCAATGGCGGTAAACAAATGGTGGTTAATTTCTTATTGTTCTGTAACTTCTATGGAAAATATACAAAACAATACTTGATCCTGTACTTTAAGGCATCAGCCATTATTGATCACAAAACAGCGTACCTCGAAATCTTACAATTCGGAAGTGATGATTTGACTTTCCGTGTAAGCTTGTTTCTACAAGCGGCAGTACGCTTGCGTGCCTCCATGGGGGATTTTTAATGTGACAAAAGCATCTAATAATGCTCAGGTGTACATAGCTATTATCATCTTCTTAGTTGAACATCAACCAAGGTGTCACCCCTTAGGTGTGCAAGCTTATAAAAAATCAATTACTTCTACACTATGTCGCGGACATTGCCTATAATCAAATTGCACTTTACTTTAATATGATGCTGCTGTTGGCACTCACATCCATTCATATTTGCACTATGCTTTTGATGTTGTTCATATTCATTGCACTTTATTATAATATGATGTTGTTTTTAAACGCCCGTCCAACTGTTTTTTAAATTCTGTTTTCAAATACTATTTTACTGGTCTATTTATTGGCTAATTTCTAATATGACAGTGCTCTCGTTTATTGTGCTTTTTCATACACTGTTTACTGTCGCAATTTTCCCCATCAAATGTATGTGTTTTAACCAGTCGCAGGCATCGTGGATTCATATAAGATTTTAGTTGTGAATCTACATGAGATTTTAAATAAGAGTTGTATTTCTGTTTGGTGATGATTGAATCGTGCTTTTATGGATATTTGTATCCGAATAAAGACTGAAATGAATTGATGGAATTTATCGTTGGCTGGCCCACTCTGCTGTTTAATGGGGGATCGGTATGAGGAATGCTTTCACACATTTGAGGAATCCAGAGGATACTTTGGGGCGTTGGTGACCCATTTCTGTTGTCTGCAGGAATAGTGATAGACTGAGTGGTTTCCCAGCCAGACTGCTGGAATCTAAGATGCTCCCAGAACTATTAGAAGGAGAAAAATAAATATTGTTGCTGTGTGGAGCCCTCTGCTGGTAAGGCCAGTAAGGACTGCCAAAGATCAGATTTAAATGATGCGAGTTGTCAGAGCTACTAACACATTCAGAGTAGGAAATAAATGTTTAGATGTAGTACTGAAAAGTATCATTAGTGTTTTAAGCTCACTCAGAGGAAGAATCCATAGGGTATATTATACGCCTACTGTGAGCCACAAAATATACCCACTCTAATCGTACACCTGCTGTTGTTGTGATAATGAACAATTGTATATGATACGTGTGGTGTGGAAATGTTCCACATGTGGCAGATTCTGTGATGTAAATAGGTGCGACCAGTTGATGGTAGTCTGACTGAATGCAGTTATGCATGGTAAGACAGTGTTCTTGGGCTGAATAAAATGCAAAAAAAGATGAAACTAAATCCTACATTGGTAGGATTGTCAGATTTTGGTTAAGATGTATCGCAGTACATTGCTTACAACAAATTAAACTTATGTTTGAGAAATGGTATAAAGATGTGTGTGAAAGTGTAATGGCTGAAGAAAGGAGGAAGTCTTTGGTCTGTACTAATAAAAAAAATTAGAGGAGGATTTCTAAGAATGAGGACAGCTGATAGTTGCATTTGTAGACCTTAAGGATAGCTTAACTTCTACACAAAATAATTCTGAACACTGTGTAGAATGAGTCCTATGCGGGTATTTTAAAAAAAAAATTATTTATTTTATTGCACAAATTTAAGTCTCACAGCCTCAGGCCTACAACCCCAGGGGCCGGCCGCGTTATATACATACTAGGCAAACTATGAACATAGTTATACACAGCCCATCAGCCGACAACCCGGGGGTCCGGCGGCGCATTCCTAGCAGCAGTTTACCAGTACGCCGTCTTCATTGCCGGCAGAGCAGGGTGCAGTTGTCATGTGCATTTTCTACATTCTATTCACCAGTACGTCCCCACTCTTCCCCCCCCCCCTCCCATTCCTCCGCTTCCAATTGCCAAGACATGAGAAATCGTGCCCTAACTGAACAAACACCAACCCCCAATTCGGTCAATGGCCCTATCCCTCCCCCCACCCCTTCCCGTCTCATAGCAATCATGTGTGCCCATATGCGTCCATCTATGTGATGTCCAGACCTGTTCCACCGCTACTCCTACCTCTAGCGCGACTCTTAGTGGTGTCCACGCCCCCTCTGAGCTAACCCTTCCCAAATGTCCGTCCCGAATGTTGTGTCCCAGCCAAGCCGAGTATAGGCTATGTTTTAAAAGGTGTCTTCACACCCTTCTGATCACCTCCCACTCCGTTCCATACCTCCATCATTCTCCACAACACACTCGCTGGGGCGTGCGCACAACTTACTCCTCCACTTGCGGAGATGCAGGTTCGAGCCACTGTATGCCCCCAACTTGGGGTCTCCCGTTCCGGGCTGCCACTGTCCTCCCGCTGCCTCCCATTGAGGTAAGTTTGGAACAATGTCCAAAAATTCTTAGGGCGGCTTTTGGGGGGCAGCAGTTCACTGTAGTTTTCCGCTTGTGTGCTACAGTACAGCATGTCCCGCGCCCATCTAGCCTTGGTCGGGAGCGGTCCTCTCATCCAGCACTGCGCTACAACTCTCCTAGCCATTAACATCCCCATATCCGTGAGTCTGCGAAGCGCGACCGGCAGCCTCCTGGAGTTGCCAATGAGCGCCACACCCGGATCCAGGACCATGTCTACGTCTAGGATTTTACTAATTTCCGAAAAGATATCACGCCAGAATGACTGTATGCCTGGGCAGATCCAGGCCAATTGCAGAAAGTCAGCGTCAGCAGCATGGCAACGTTCACATTGTGCTGTCTGCCTCGGGCCGTATCTATGTAGCCTTTCCGGGGTGTAATACACTCTTTGCAGGAACTTAAAGTGAATCAGTCTGTGCTTGCCATTAAGCGAGATCCGCTTCGTGCTGTCACAGCAATACCGCCATGTCGCGTCATCTAACGTGATCTCCAGGTCTCTCTGCCATGCCAGTCTCGCCTTCATAAGCTGGCACTCTCCTTGCGATCTAGCTATTCTATAGAGATTCGTGAGAAGCTTCCGAGGCTCCTTGTGTTTGATAACATATGTCAGTTCAGGTACGTCTGGGGGTTCCGCCATATCCGGACCAAGCAGCTCCAAGAGGTCACTCCGGGTCCTGTGGAATTGAAAGCGTTGCAGCATAGGGGGCTCACTGCAATCCCCTCGCGCCTGATCCCAGTCCTTGGCCACTCCGTCCTGGAAAAGATCGCCCGCTCTGCGGAGACCTAGTTTCGCCAACCCCCTGGTGACTCCCTTCTCGGCCATGGGTGGGAGCCAAAGCATCCATTCCAGCGGCATGTCCGGCGAGTATAGCAGCGCCCCCCCCCCCCCCCCCCCCCCCCTGCCGTTGCA
The DNA here is from genome assembly GCF_964261635.1 of Lissotriton helveticus. Classification (NCBI taxonomy): domain Eukaryota; kingdom Metazoa; phylum Chordata; class Amphibia; order Caudata; family Salamandridae; genus Lissotriton; species Lissotriton helveticus. The sequence goes on from NC_136070.1 coordinate 926,390,541, forward strand.
GGAGTGAGTGCCATGCATGGCTAGTAGCAGTAATGGAGTCCAACACTCCTGTTCGGCGTTCCAGCGGCATGCAAATCGTGGCTGGAAAGGCTGCGGGTGCGCAAATAGGCGCTCCATGCGGACATGTGGGATTAGCCTGTTGCCATGGATCCAGGTGTGTAGATGTGATGCTTGAGCAGCTCTGTAATAGAGTTCAAGGTCTGGGGCCGCCAAGCCTCCCATGTTGTAAGGCAAAGTAAGTGTCGTCCACTTGACTCTCGGCTGCTTTCCCGTCCATGCTAAACTGATCATAAGGCTTGTCAGCCTCTGAAAGAAAGCCCTAGAGAGCACTATTGGGAGGGCATTGAAGAGGAACAAGAACCTCGGCAGTACCACCATCTTCATAATGGCAATGCGGCCCATTAGCGTAAGAGGCAATTTACTCCAAAGCGCTACATCGTCTTCCAATTTGCAGACCGCTTTGCCATAGTTTTGGTTAATGAGCAGGTCCGGATCTGTGTGAATTTGTATTCCCAGGTATCTGATCGGGTCTTCGGTCCACTGTTGTGGGTACTCCGTCTCCACCTGTTTAGTCACGGGCGTTAGCGGCAGTACCACAGATTTTGCCCAGTTAACTTTAAGGCCGGATAGCGCTCCAAAGCGCACAACCTCCCTTAGAAGTGGGGGGAGTGTCGTCGCAGGGTCGTGCGCATACAACAGCGTGTCGTCCGCGTACATAGACACCACTATTTTGTAGGTCGGGAAACGTACGCCCTCGTGACTGTGGTATTCCCTTAGCGCGCAAGCCAAAGGCTCTTCCGCCAGTGCATATAGCAAGGGGGATAGGGGGCACCCCTGTCGGGTTCCCCTGCCGATGTAAAGGGGTTTCGAGACTGCGTTCCCAACACGCACCCTAGCCGAGGGCCCTTCATAAAGGGCGCCCACCATTTGCAGGAAGGGTTCCCCAAGTCCCATCCGTCGCAGCACCTGGAGCAGAAACGGCCATTCAACCGAATCGAACGCCTTCTCCATGTCAAGGAAAAGAGCCACGGCCGATACGTCCTGCTTAACATGTTGAATGGTTCCTAATACAGTCCTGATATTGTACGTCAAGTTCCTGCTGGGTATGAACCCTGCCTGTTCCGGGGCCACCAACCCGGGGGCAAGCAGTGCTAATCTGGTCGCCAGCACTTTTGCATATATCTTGGTATCTACGTTGAGCAACGACAGCGGCCGGTAGGATCCGCACTCGTCATGTGCCTTACCAGGCTTAAGAATGGTGACAATCATTGCCTCTCTCACGGAGCCAGGCATGCTACCCTGGAGACAGACGTCTCCCAACAGTGTGTGGTTATGTGGCAAAAGCTGTTCCTGAAAAGTTTTGTAAAATTCGACCGCCAGGCCGTCCATGCCCGGCGCGCTGCCCGATCGCATCGAGGCCAGAGCATCTCTAATTTCGTCCTGTTGTATAGGGCACATGAGAAATTCCCTGTCTGAGTTAGAGAGGAACGGGAGCTTTATGTGTTCCAGGTAATCTAAAATTTCAGCCGACATGTCCCCGCACTTCGAGGAGTATAGCTCTGAGTAGTAATCCCTAAAGATAGAAGCTATATCTCCCTCATCTGTGGCTCTGCCACCGTCTACATCTCTCAGTTCCGAGACCAGCGACTTCCCTCTTCGGCCTTTAAGGATGTTAGCCAGTACCGAGCCAGGCCTTTCTCCTTCTCCGTATGTACGTGCCGTGGCATATTTGCCCAAATGTTTCACCTCCCTGTCCGCTTCGTCATGGAACTCCACTAGGAGGCGTTTGATTCCCTCCTCCGTGGCCTCATCCGGTCGATTCCGCTGCTGCTCCTCAAGGGCTCGCAGCTGATTTTCTAGTTCAGCCAGCCTGCTCCTTATCGCTTTCAGGACACTGGAGTGTTTAGACATCGCAATGCCTCGTATGTAGACTTTAAATGCCTCCCATACAGTCTGAAAGTCCTCCACTGAGCCTACATTCTTTTCGAAAAAGACATCTATCGACTCTGCCAGTTCTCCGCGAAAGACCGGGTCTAGGAGCGAGTAAGGTGGAAAGCGCCACGTAAAGGGAGGAATTTTCCTGACCGGGGCCTCTATCACTAGTAGTATGGGGGAATGGTCTGATAGCGTGCGTGGTAGGACGTTACAGTGTTTAAAGCTGCAGTTGATCCCCGCGGTGGCAAACCAGTAGTCGATTCTAGTGTGCACCTCATGTTAAGCAGAGTAGTGTGTATATCCGCCACGCCCCACATTTCTACTTCTTCACACATCATCCATGCCCAACATCAGTAGTTTAGCTAAGAGAGTTTGTGCCGCCGGCCTGCGGGCGGGCCTGTAGATCTGTCCATGTCTGGATTGAGTGTCAAATTAAAATCCCCTCCCCATATTATGTGGGGTCTCCCGTATGCTCCAATCCTATTAGCCAGCGTTTCATAGAATTCAGGGGAGTCATAATTGGGGCCGTATGCATTGACTACTAGTAAATCCAGCCCCACTCCCTTACAGGTCGCTATAACGTATCTGCCTTCCGAGTCCACGCTAAGCGCCTGTATCTGGATTTTCGAATTTGAGTTAACCCATGTAATAACCCCCCTAGGATGAGTGGTGAACCCAGCCGCAGCAATGTTCCCCTCCAGGGCTCTGTTATGCAGCATTCTACTTGTGAGTAGCAAGTGTGTTTCCTGCAGCAGTGCTATGTCTATATTATGTCGTTTGAGGTAACTCACTACTTTCCTTAGCTTTCTGAAGTCATTCAATCCCCTGACATTCCATGTAAGGGCACTGACTAAGGCTGACTGTGTAGCGTCCTGTTCTCTCGTTACGGTAGTCATGGGGGCAAGTCGTACAGTGTAGAAGTGTAACCCGGTGTATAGAGGGGAGGCAATACAGCGTGGCACTCCAATGAGCGGGCTGCGTCTCGAACTTGGGCTATTCCATAGTGGACTCTACGTGACCATCGAGGCAAAAGGCGCAGTGCAAAAATGTCAACACAATAACTCTTCCCTTTTCCCGTGAATCCCCCCCCCCCTCCCACAGCAGACCAACACGGCCTAGCATGAGCAAACTTTCCCCCCCAACTGACCCATGTAGTCCCTCGCGGGACCCGTTAGTGCGGACAGCGCTAGGGCAGTGGTCGCCAGCATTAGTACTGGTAGCAATTGCATGGTAAGTCTTGTCCCAGGAAAGCTCCCAGCGCCATCACCACTTCAGTGTCTTTCCACTCGAGCCTTAGGTAGTGAGCTACTGTGCAACATTCAGTAACCCCCCAACAACAGTGCAGCTACCCTCCCCTCCTCCCGTCCCCAGGCCCAGCTCATGATAGCAGCCCACAACCAGAGACTGCGAACTATATCGGCGTTCACTAATGTCAGTCATTGACTTGCCTAATAGAGAAAATAACTTGGAAAGATCTCACCAGGCTTCGGGGGCATCGCAGCTCTCGTGTTCTCCTAAGGATCCGGCCTCTATCTTTGATCCTGAATGCAGGGGGCTCCGCCATGCATGGCTCAGTTCTCCGGCAAGGCCCAGACCCTGCCCCATCTCGTCAAACAGCTTGGCCACATCCGTGACGCAGTAACCCTATTCTTGCTCATCCAGGCCGCTGGTAGGTTCTTGTTCTCCAGCCTGGCTTCTGGGGCTGTTCCTCCGTTCCCTAGTCCACGTTTTCAGAGCCTTATGTAGGTCTTTTGGATCAGTGAAAATGTGAGTGCCCCTGTCGGTTGATGTGCAGCTTCGCCGGTTATAGCATAGCGTAGTCTAGTCCTAGGTCACGAAGTTGCTGTTTATATGGAGCAAAGTGCCGTCGTTCCTCCTGTACCTTCGCCGTGAAGTCTGGGTATAAGGAGATTGCTGCCCCCTCGAACTGTAGCTTGCCCTTCTCCCTAGCCAATCGTAGCGCAGTATCTCTGTCCCTGTAATTTAAAAGTTTTGAGATAATTGGCCTCGGGGGAGCTCCAGAGCGCGGACGTGGGCCCAGCGTGCGGTGCGCTCTTTCAACTATGAACATGGGCGAGAAGACATCATCTCCTAGCAGCGTGGTGAGCAGCTTCTCCACAAACAGCTCCATTTTCCCGGTATGTGTCGTTTCCGAGACACCTGTGATTCGTATATTAGAGCGCCGAGAGCGGGCTTCCAAAATCCTCTGACTTATCTTGTATGATCTGGAGGAGCTTGCCAATCTGCTTACGATCTTTATACAGTTCCAGTTGAGCCTCCTCCACTTCGGTCCGGCGTCTCTCCGACATGTCCAATCTCTGTGTGCTTATCCACTCTTTCGGACATCCGGTCCATGCGATAAGTGAGGGCATCAATCTTCGTGCCTATCGACGCCATACTGTCCTGTAGGCCCTTTTCCATGGGGACCAGTAACTCCTTTATGTCTGAGTAGAACGAGCTCTCTGGGCCTTTATCCTGTTGTGCAGGCGCAGACTCTTGCGTTTCCGGGGGCTTCGCTCGACGCTGCTCAAAAGGGAGCTTAGTCTGTGTCTTATCTCCTTTACCCATGGTGTCCCGGCCAGTGGCTATGGTAAAGGCTCCCACCGCGTGCCTACTGGGGCTGCTGCTAATGTAGGGTTCTCGCCGCTGGTCTCCTGCCCGTTGACTCCACCACTATGAACAGGGGCTCTACACCTCCCCAATAACAGGGTCACCCTCACCTTCTGTGGGTCCTGCGCAGTCGATCCCTGCCGCCGAAGAGTCCAGTCCGTCGCTCAAATAGGCAGGCACAGCCCTTCTGAGTTTTTCCAAATGAGGTCGCACACTGCTCGTCCCATCAGCGTGTGACCCCAGAGCATGATGGTCGATGTAGTAGGTATCAGCGGGTGCGCTTCTACCCGAGTCTTGAGTCTTGAGGGTGTTCACTAGTGTGCTTGCCATCCCTGGACACGTGTTTCGCCTTATTACCGCTCGTCAGCAGGGATTAGGCGTGTGCACGGGGTTGCTGCGTGGGCTGCCGAAAATATTTGTAGGTCCAGATACCTCTTATGGCGCGCAGGTGCGGAATCTCAAGGTCGTCACCTCCACCGGCTCAAGGGAGCCTGAATAAATAGTATTTCCAAATGAGGTCGCACACTGCTCGTCCCATCAGTGTGTGACCCCAGAGCATGATGGTCGATGTAGTAGGTATCAGCGGGTGCGCTTCTACCCGAGTCTTGAGTCTTGAAGGTGTTCACTAGTGTGCTTGCCATCCCTGGACACGTGTTTCGCGGTTATTACCGCTCGTCAGCAGGGATTAGGCGTGTGCACGGGGTTGCTGCGTGGGCTGCCGAAAATATTTGTAGGTCCAGATACCTCTTACAGATACCTCTTATGGCGCGCAGGTGCGGAATCTCGAGGTCGTCACCTCCACCGGCTCAAGGGAGCCTGAATAATTAGTATTTCCAAATGAGGTCGCACACTGCTCGTCCCATCAGCAGGAAAAAAAAAAAAAAAAGCCCTTCTGAGTCTTAGGCCTAAACAGAGGGGTGCAAGCCAGTATCTTACGGAGACCCCAGAGTGTATGCGGTGCCAGTAGGGGGCTCAAAGTCGGTTCTCAGGGAGCAAAAGTGCGCTCGCACAGCCGCGCTGTCCACACCGCACATCAGCATATTCACAGAAAGAGCACTGTCCAATATCTCCCTCTGTCGCTCTGTCGCTATATAGTATATCAGTGGGGTGGGGCCAACAGTTAGTTTCCACAGTATCGCTCCCCTGGGGGGGGAGCCCCCGGCAGCTCCAGGACCCACCAGGCCCCCCCAAGGAGCCTCCGGCGGCAGAGTTGTCGTCTGCAGGCCAGTGCTCCCCAGCGTTCGTAACGCGGCCACTCCAGTCACCTATGGCGGGCCTTGCACAGCCCCGTCAGTGCAGCAGGTGGGGAAAGAGCAGGCTCAGGCTCGTCCAGGAACACCCCACTAGCCACTATGTTGACGGCCCGCACCCCCGTGCTTATGTCCGCCCCGAGTCCCGCAGCACACCAGCTGCACAACTGATAATGTAGGGGGGGCAGTGGTTTGTAGAAGAGTGCACTTCAGGGCCGTTTGTCGCTTGATCGTAGGGCCCAGGGTCTCCACGGCAGCACAAGTGTGCACCACGCACACTGGTACAACAAGTCGCTCCGCCTCGCTTGTAATTCTGCGTTCCGAGCTGCCGCGGCCCGGGTTTCCCCCACACCCGTAGCGGAGAGGGCGGTCGGTGGAGCGCAGGGCCAACTGTGTTCGGCAGCAGCGTCAAGTATGGCGATGGCCGGGGAGGCGCGGCGCCAGGACTTCCCCACTCGATGAACACAGCTCAGGAGGTTCACAGGCAATCTATGGCTGTGGGGGGGGGGTATATGGTACCTCCAAAAGTCCGCCGCTCCCCCTGGTCCGTGGCTGAGGTTCGGACCCTCCGAGCTGAGGGCCTGTTCGGCGGGCCGCACGTCGGGTGACGCACGCCGAGGAGAGTGCTAGGCAAGGTCGTGGCTCAGCGGCCTAGTGTGCCGGGAGGTTGTCGGCTCTTACTCCTCTGTCAGGCGGCCAGGGATCGGCGAAAAAACGCCGCCGCTGCTGACTGGCGGTTCCAGGGGTCAGCTGATGCCGTCGGTGTCTCCGAGGCTCAGGAGTGGTAGGATACATTTAGGATTTTTAGGGTGACGGCGCGGAGCTCTCCCTTCAGGCGTCCGCCATCAACGCCGGCAAGCTAGCAAACATCTGTCAAGATATTCTCGAGGGAAGCCTAAGCTATTTGAAATTGGGATGTCTCAATAACAGCAGTCAATCAACCTGGAATGGAAAACGTGAAAGCCAACTAGTCATCTGCACCAGTGGACTTGTTCATTTCTTCCACATTTGTGGAGACCCAAAAATAGCCCTTTATTCAAACCTAGAAAAGGCCAAGACTTTGAATACAGGTATCCAGAAGCAGGAACCGAGTGGAATATGCTTTAGATGACCTGCACAATTGCCTTGCACCACTCTTTTCTGCCACACCTCACACACAACTGGTGCTGATCAAATTGAAGCGAAAACAGGAAAGATTCTGCTCCCCTAGAATGACCTTTCCAGTGTTGACTGACAGATCTGCTTTACCGTTCAAATTCACACAAAAGATATCATGCAGACCAGAACACGTACCCAGGACTGATGTTGTATTCCCCACAACAAAATGTTCAATCATTTCAGTGTGGTGGCATGTCTCCTGAATTCTTCCATTAAAGAAACCTGAATTTGCAAGAACAGTCTAAATGAATCAAAGCATCATTGCTTTGGAATGATATGTAGATTCTTGTGGAAGTGATTTCTGCGTCTGAATCAATCTGTCAATTTAGGCCTCGTAGTTTTAGCTGGAATGTAACTATAGGATCAGGGTCATGACTGATTTGCAAATAGCTAGGTCCGAACTGAGTTGGCATGGTGGGCAAAAGAATGATGGGATGGAATGCTACTCCAAGCGATTACCAGTAGTAAGACGTATAGTAAGCATTCCTCCCATCACCTTTTGTGTGTCTGATCAAAAGCTTTTACTTACTTTTTTCTGCACTGGTCATGTCCTTCCAAGCACATATGTGCTCACTTGTCTGTCTTGCTTTGAAAGACTGAGGCAGTTGTTACGTGTGTTTTGGTAGATGGCTGAGAGGACAGCAGTGGGGTTATCATAATGGAAAAGAGTCCACAACAATTTAGGCCTAGACAAATTAGTTGTTCTGAAATGCTTGTAAAAAGTATCATTGTTCCACCTTAGAAGCGTAATGTCATCAGAATATGTAGTGGTTAGCAGATAGCAGCCTGGCATCAGTGCTGGACTGGTGGTCCAAAAGTAGTCCTGCTCCCTTCCTTCCCTTGCTATCGTTTTTCATCCATCCATTCGCTCTACCGCTCCTTCCCTCACCTTTTTCCTCTTCTATTGCAAGTTGTCTCTATCCCTCTCTTTCACTCTCTTGAAATCCCATGAGCCTGTTGCAGTTAATCTCAGGGAGTTGAGGAAAGTGACATCGGCACCAGTATCGACCCTGGGTTTTCAAAGCCAACCTCCAATGGCTTCAGCCCACCAGAGAATTGCCTGGTGGAATAAAAGGCAATTCTGGTCCAGTTGGCCTATATCTCTGAGCATTCGGGATAGATGTCCCGAATGCTATCTCCTCTGCCTTGGCCCCGGTGGATTGTGCTTGCAAATCAGCAGTTGGGCCCTTCACTACTATAGCAGTGATTAATACAGGACTTAATTAAACTGAAATAAATCACACATTTGTTTAATAGAACATTGGTCCCTTGTTCTGTCAAGATAGAAGTGCAAAACAGGCCAATTGGCCTAGTTCTACAGTCCCTCCTCATTCAATGAAGCATGTTAATGCAGAAAGCATTTAGGACAGTTTCAAATGCAATTCTCACAAAATCTTTGGGACAAGCCTGGGTGAAATATTAGGGCCACCTTGTTTTTGTGGAATATAGTCATTGTTTCAGAGACACTGAGAGCTTGCATTGGCTGATGTTATGACTGACAAGAAGTGGCCATGGGGTCATTGGGTTTATGCATCAGTCTGGTTTGAACCAGACTGAAGTCCCAAGAGATCTTTTTGGTACCAGATAGGAGAGCACAGGTACATCAGACGTATACAGACGTCTCTTGATGATCTTTCATTCTGAAGCACTCCCCAGTCTATATACATTAGGTTCATATCGCTTCTAGGCAGGTTTTGTGGGTGTCTTCCTGCGTCTAAGTTCAAAAAAGCGGTGGGTGTACAGCCTGTTATGTGTTTGATTTAATTTGATTCCAAAAGTAAATGGTTAACGTTTGGCAAGTTTGGGTGCTCCTTTAAAGTGACGTTTCCGTCCCTGCACGTCAATGTAAAATTCAACTTGTGTAGTGCTACCAACGATTTGGCAGCCTCCTTATGTAGGGCACACCTTAGGTTCCAGTAATTGGACTCCACTCGATTATGTGTGAATTCATTTATTACTTCATAATGAATTCATTTGAAGATATTTTCATCTTTGTCGTTTTTATATCATATTTCCCACATGTTTGTAACCAGTTCAAATTACTTTGCATTTTATATGTAGCTCCAATGCATTTCGGGCATGTGAGCCCTTCTTCCGGGAGCTCTGTGGACACAAGGATATAACATAAGTGTATAACATAAGTTCCTAATATCGCAACATCATACAGTATGTACATTGGTTCTATACTGCCGTGGTGTGTATCGTATCTAGCCAAAACACCCGTTATGTGGACAACCTTAACCCGAGGGTTCAATATAGGAAAAAAACGCTTACAAGTTTGTAGATCGTTTTGTGCACGATGGTGTGTAATCTGCAAAAAATAACATGTGTGAGTGACTGCATCAGTTTGCAGTGCGAATATAGCGGAACGCGTTTTAGACAAAGCAGCGTCTTGCCGACTTACTTGAAGACTCCGAAGTGTTCTCTCGGCTGTGGGTTCCGTGATACGGCGATTAGATTCGATAATATGATGGGACGGGCCCCTTAAGAAACATCAATGACGGGCTAAAAACAGGAGAGTAATGTGAAGCTAGAGAGCGGGCTGTGTGCGGTGGCTGGTGTGTGAAAATAATAAACGGACTGAGATCGAAAGTGTACGGTGAAGCTTAATGGAAAACTGTATCGGGACATGAGTGTTACTAAAATCAAATGTGTGCAATAAAAATTAGTGTGCAATATAAAAAATATAAACAATATAGAACAATGACAATAGTAAGAAATGTAGGTGGCCCACATGCAATAATTTACAGTACATCAAATGGATGTATACGTTTATAAGTAGCACGCAAATTCCATCCTATCATTTAGGCCAAATGGCTTCATTGAATTAAGTCTATATATCCAGTCGTTCTCCCTTTGTAGCATGAATTTCGTGTTGTCTCTGCCTTCCTTCTTTGTTATGATCTCCAAAATTGTAAACTTCAATTGAGAGATGTGATGTTGATGATCATTGAAATGTACGGCAATTGATGATTTGACGTTTTTTGTTCTTATGTTCGACTTGTGCTCATTGATCCGAATTTTAATCTTCCTTTCGGTCTTGCCAACGTAAACCTGGCCACATGGGCATTTGATCATGTATATAACGTTCATGACTTTAAGCTTGATGTTAAATCCTTTCATTGGATGAGTAATCATGTTTCCTTTCATCACATTATTGCAGTTTGCACATGGGGAAGTACCCTTGTATTCCTCTGTTTTTGCGGTTTTTATCGTTAAGATTTCTCTGATGTTTTTATTCCTGGTGTATGCAAAGATGGGAGGATCCTTAAAAATAGAGTTGAAGTCCGGTTCGGTGGTTAGGATAGGCCAATGTCTGAGGCTAATCCTTTTGAAGTTTGAGCTCAATGTAGAGTATTTTGATACTAACACCATCCTGATGTTCTCACGTTTTTCTGTTCGCTTAAGTAGGTTTTCACTGGGAATTTTCATCACGCGATCCTGTTTGTTCAATCAAAGGTCTGGGATATCCTCTTTGAGCGAATCTGTTGCCCATCTCCTTCACTAGCATAGTAGCTTTTGTGTCATTGGATACTATTCTTTTAGCTCTCACCATTTGGGAATATGACAGAAATCTTTTGAGTGCGGGTTGATGGAAACTAGAGAAATGGAGGGTATTGTTTCTGTCTGTCCCTTTGCGGAATAAGTCTGTTTCAGTGCCTTTGGGTGTTAATGTAATAAGTACATCCAAAAAGGTAATTTGTTTATCCTAAATATCCCATGTGAATTGAATGCGGTCATTTGTTCGGTTCAGTTGTTCCAGAGCTGATTGTAGCTTATCCTGTGCGTTGTTCCATATGATAAATACGTCGTCTATATACCGTACCATCATTTCGATGTTATTCATCCATTCACGGTCTGAGTAAATATTGTCCTCTTCATATTGTTTCATGTAAACATTCGCATATGTAGGTGCGGCGCAATTGCCCATTGAGGTCACCGATAGTTGTAAATACCATGTTTGGTTATACTCAAAATAGCTATAGTACAGTGTGTAAATCATTAATTCCATAAGGAAAGACTGCATAGATGGATCTATATTGGAATTCAATATCGCAGTCGCCATAGCTTCTATCCCTCCGGCATGAGGGATAGAGGTGTACAATGCTTGTACATCCGCTGTGCATAAAAGGAACTTCTTGGTATCGTCCAGTTGTACGGACGAGAGTTTCAACAAAAAATCGGTGGTGTCTTTTATATAGCTGGTCATGGTTTTTACCATAGGTTGTAGATATTTGTCCAAAAATGTTCCCACTGTTTCATGTAGGGATCCTCTGGTGGATACGATTGGTCTGTTTTTGTGTATTTTTGGTACCAAATATATGGTAGGGCTTTTTGGATGTTCCTTCAATAGGTACTTTTTGGTTCTGTCTTTGATTGTCCCTTTTTCGGCAGCTGCATTCACTATTTCCACCAACTTTTGTTTGAACGTCATAGTGGGGTTACCTTCTAATTTCATGTATGTCTCGGAGTCGTTGATGTGTTCCAACACCTTTTTGTTGTACGTGTCAGAGTTAACAATTACTAGGGCCCCTCCTTGTCCGCTTTTATGCATTTAATTTTGTCGTTGTTAGCCAACCTTTTAAGGGTATCCATGTCCCTGTGTGTAACGTTTCTTCTGTGTTTGCTGAAATTCAAGTTAGACAAATCCCGTTTAACCAGGTTTTCAAACATATCGATGCTTTTCTGGCTTACAGGCGCTTGGTAGCTGCTTTGAGGTCTTAAGCCCCTTAGTTGATCTGATTTGGTTTCTAAGGAGGGTGACAGTATGTTGTCGAAAAAGTGTCTACGTTTTCTGGTAAATTTGAAGTTATTGACTTCCATTTCTAATAGGTTAGTGTTACTGGTGGGTATGAACGATGTTCCTTTTTCCAGTAATTTCATTTCTTGAGGCTTAAGTGCGTAGTCTGATATGTTAATCACTAAGTTTTCTTCTTTTTCTGAACCATGGTACTCCTGGTGTTCTGACTTGGATGTTTCTCTTTTTCTTTTGTTGTTACCCCTCCTGGGTCTACTATGTCATCTTGGCCATGTTCTAAAAAAGGTGCCGCTGTGGTTGTGTTAGATGAGGGTCTGGGTTGCTGCTGTGGTCCGTAAGACCTTGGTTGATTGACATGCAAGAATTTTTGGGGTCTGGCTGATGTGTCACTCCCGGAGGATGATGTGTCCGTTTGTTGATTGACTGTCTTCCTGCATCTCTCATTCAGCCAAATGAGAAGGAAGTAATCCTAACGTCATCCACTGAGAAAGTGAGCAAATTGATGTCTTTTGACAGGGTGTAATGACAGAATTTCAGCCATTTGCCTCTGTAAAGGTCTGTGGGTTTGTGTTCTTTGGGGAGAGCACATGTTGGGCAAAAACCGATTCCCCAAGAAGGGGTCAAGCACATTGAGCTTCATCTGGGAGGTTGAAGCAGTTCTTCTGAAGTAGGTGGAGTTGTTTGGCACCACAGTAATTATCCAATATCCTGGGTTATCCCTGATCTTCAGCAGAATCTGTTTTGAGTGTGAGGTGCAGTTGAGCAGGACTAATGGGCAGCCCACCAAACAATTGGGAGCGTGTGCCTCAAGTTGTGACTGATTAATAGACTGCCACAAGCTTGGACTGTTCATCCATTCGTCAGTCAGTCCCTCCCAGTGCTCCACAAGATGAAGCTGCAGGGTTTCCCTGCAAAGCTTGGCATAGGTGATCATTCATGTGCAGGAGTCATGAAGCCCCCAGGAACATCGGGTTCAGAGGACTCTTCTCTTCAAGACATGGTCTACCACCTGAGTCATTCACTAAGCTTTCTAGATATGAAAAGGAACTAAATTGCTGAATCCTATCACAATGTGGCAGCAATGATTTGGAACAATTAATTGAAAACCTAAAATTAAATTGGGTTCAGATGGTAAAGATGGGACCATACTCTCGCCTCCCTTGATGCTACCTTGATGAGCCAATTGCGTGGGATGAGACGGCAATGGACCTTCTGCAGCTGCAGAAAGGCAGCCAATGTTTTATAATCTTCATAAATTTTAGAAGAACCTAATTGAAAACGAAATTCACTGTCCTGTACTTGTTATTTTGGTTTCCCTTAAACAAAAGTTTCTTAACACCTTGCGCGCTAGCGGTTTTCCCGTTGTGCGCGGCAGTTTGCAGAAACCCGCGTTACATGACGAGCTCAGCTCGTCATGAGCGTACGAGAGGCGTAACTCATGACGAGCTGAGCTAGTCATGAGCGTAGCAGGGGTTAATATTCTCATTCAGAACAAGTACAAACCAGTAAGTGTTTTGCAGATACAGAAAAAAGACAGTTGTCTTTCTGGATGGCTGTCAGTACGGGTTGCGATACTAGATCACCAGAACAGAGCAGCGCCTGAAGCCATTATTCTTTGCAAAAGAGAGGGAGCAGTCTCTATTGCTTCTTAAAAAAGGGGCCTCCTACATAAGAGTATAGATCTTTGCCATAGAAACTACCTAGCCTAGCTGTTCATGATATGGGTTTGATAAAGTTGTTGGAGGAAAAGCCTCTTTTCGCTTTCCCCCACCCCTGCTGTAATCAGGTGGACTATCTGAGATGATGCCAAGAAGGGTGGGAGAACCCCCATGTCCAGAGGGAGTCATTAAAATATCTTGGCTTCTGTGTGAGCTGGGTCACAGGTATTTATTTTCCCCTGAAGCACCTACTCTTTGAATGTTGGTTGGGACGTGAGTAGTTGTATCCTCATGTGGGGTGTTTGAATGAAAGGAAACACTGGAAGGGCCTTCGCTTTCCGGAAGAGTTCTGTTCCTTGTAATAGTTCTGCTTGGTTGTCACTCGGGAAATAGACTAATAGTGTCAGTTTTGTATTGCTGCCAAACTCATCTGTTCAGTGAACTGATACGGTTTTCAAGTAATGGAAGACTGGTGGCTTTTGCCTGGGTTTCTGGCTTTAGGTCTGAAGACTTGAGCCATGTTTACCAATGCATGGAAGGGTTGGAGTTATAGTTCTTTGTGGCAGTTTCTATTCGAACCTAGGAATAAGCAGTGTCTGCCTCCTTGCCCATATTATACACATACCTCTCCTGTACAGCCTCTACAAGCAATGATACGCACTGGTAGGACTTATGCCTCTGCTACAGCCTATACTGTGCCTTGTAGAGCCAACACGATCTTGGCCGAGACCACTGAGAATAATGCCTGTTTTAACTTATGTTTAGATAGATTTAGTCTCAAAGTCTATGTTGGAGTCCAACATTGTGCACTTCAGGGAAGTGGCTAGTAAAACCTCAGTCTGAGCAGAAGGGTTCTCAGACACTAAGAATGAACTACCTTTCAGGGCCTGTTACTACTTTTCCAGAGCTTACAAGGCAGCAGCCGACAGCTGTGAGATAAACTTCCTCAGGTCTCCTGGGCATGTCTAAGTGTTGGTACGTTATGTTATGTTATGTTATGTTATGTTAATTTTTTATTTATACAGCGCTCGTACGCCCGCAGGCTTCATGGCGCTATCGAACTTTTGAACGCAGCACAGCTTTTGGGTACTTGAGCAGGAGTAAATCATGTCTAGGTTTAATGACAATAAGCGTGTCTAAAAAGCTGAGTTTTAAATGCCTGTCTAAAAGCGAGGAGATCCCCACTTTGTTTCAGGGTCAGTGGCAGAGAGTTCCATAAGGAAGAGGCAAGAAAGTGGAAGCTACTACCGCCCTGACGCTTCTTCCTATATGCAGGGATCATCAATAGCTCTTGTTGGGCTGATCGAAGATTTCGTGAAGGAATGTATTTACAAACTAAATTCTTAATACATTTCGGACCTTTGCCCTGCAAAGCTTTAAAAATTATACAGCCAGCTTTAAAACTAACTCTCTGAGCCACTGGAAGCCAGTGAAGTTTTTCCAATCCTGATCTAATGGATTGCCATTTGGGTTGTTTAAAAATAAGCCTGGCTGCCTGATTTTGGACATATTGTAGTCTCTTCAACTGACCTACTGGGAGGCCGAGATACAGGCTGTTGGAGAAATCAATCCGCGATAGTATTAAGGCAGCAATTGCCTGAATCAAGGCAGAGTGAGTTAAAAACTGGGATATTTTCTTTATCTTTCTCAATTGAAAGAAACAGGTTGAGACTACCGTCCCTATGTGGCTTTTTAATGAGAGATCCTCACTAAGAGTCACCCCTAAGCTCTTGACTGTGTGGGACTTAGTGGGTGGAGTATCCATGTTAGGTGGCCAGAAATGGGGACCCCAACTAATTTCACTCTTCCCGGGCAAGATTAATTCTGTCTTGCCCGGGTTGAGTTTGAGGTAATTTAGATTCATCCATCTCTGGATGTGAGACATGGTGTCCTGAAAGTCTACCACAGCATCGGGGGAATCTAATACAAAGACCAATTGCAGATCATCTGCATAATTAAAAATTGTGACTTTCCGATTTTTCAGGGAGTGCAGTAGAGGACGTAAATATAAATTAAAAAGGAGCGGGGAAAGGGATGATCCCTGAGGGACACCACAGGTGGAAACAATTTTTGGTGCTGTGAATGACCCCAATCTGACTGAGTACGTTCAGAAATGAAAGATTCTAGCCAGCTCAGAGCTGGGCCCCTGATGCCGGCTTGCTCGACACGGTTGACAAGAATGGTATGGTCAACCGTGTCGAACGTAGCCGACAGATCAAGGAGCACCAGTGCCTGATGGGCCTCTCTGTCTGCATTAGATCTCAAGGTGTTCTGGACCGCTAGTATCACTGTCTCGGTAGAATGGCCCGGGCAGAAACCTGCCTGATTCGGTTCTAAATAATCAGTTGATTCGATGAAACTCGAGACACAATTAGATACATGAGCCTCCAGAATTTTAGACAGATAGGGTAACAAGGAGATCGGCCTATAATTGGAAGGGTCATGTGGGTCCATACCCAATTTTTTTATCAGAGGGATCAACAGGGCTTGTTTAAAACTGCTAGGTACTTTACCCTGGGCGAGTGAATCATTTAATAGAGAGAGAACGCTTTGCGGGATAGCGAGTCCTATTTCTTTAAAAATGTGAGGGGGACATATATCGTCGGGAGATCCCGATTTCACCCGGACCATGAGTTTCAGGAGAGTTTTTGGGTCAATGGGAGAGATGTTATCCAGCGTTTGGGAGTTGAAGAATGTATCATTTAATGGGCTTGAGGTAAAAGAACTGGTTATATTTTGTTTAATATTGATAATTTTATCCTGAAAGAAGTCATTCAATGTGTCGCACAGTTTTTGAGTAGGGATGATAGGAAGAGTTGTCCTATCATCATTGCAAAGATCATTTATGATTTCAAATATCTGCTTAGATTTGTTCAGAGTTCAAAATTTTTGCAGAAAAGAAGTCAGTTTTATGTCTTAGAAGCGTTTTTTGATATTGTTTCCTCGCTAGGCAGTAAATCTCTTTGTCCTCTGATGGGTAGTTAGCTCTCCATTTCCTTTCTGTCTAATGCTGAGTTTTAATTTTTTCAGTTCTTGGGTGAACCATTTATGAGCTTCCTTCCCTCGTGATGTAGAAAAATTTACTAAGGGGGCATGTAGATTAGCCGCTAGGCATAGCCACTGTGAAAGTGCTTTGTCACTAGATTCTATATCCGTATCCTGGGAGGGAAGGGTGGTGGCTAGCGTTTTAAGGAATGCGGGTAAGTCCGCCGACCTCCATTTCCGAATTTGTCTGCCAGCTTGTGGCCTTGGTTTAATCGACCCTTCTATAACAAGAGAAAATTGGATTAAAAAATGATCTGACCAGCTGCAAGGGCATAAGGTGAGCGAATTTAAAGGAAGGTTAAGTGTCCAAATTTGGTCTAAGCTGTGGCCTTTCTGGTGAGTAGGGACATGGATGTGCTGTATTAAGTTAAGATCCATAAATAAATCATTGAGTTCTGCTGCTTGGGGGTCCGATATGAGGTTATCGAACCAATAGTTCAGGTCCCCTACTAAGAGAACCTTGGAGCAGTTGACGACACAAGAAGCCAATTGCTCTACCAGAAGAGAGGGGAAGGTAGCCATGCACTGCGGTGGGCGGTATACTAAAACCATTACTAGCGCTCCACTATCAGTGTTTAACTTGATAACAATATTTTCAGAGTCTGGGAGAGATAGTGATGGAAGTTCTCTAAATTGATAAGTTTTTCGAATAATGGCCGCCACCGCCCGCCCCCCCCCCCCCCCCCCCGTTTTACCTGGGGGGCGATTAGCCAAAAGAATATAATAATCAGAGGGAAGTGAGGCAAGTATGTCTGGCAGTGAGTCAGGGGTGCACCAGGTCTCAGTTAAAAGTAGCATATCTGGGCGGTCGTTACTCAGTAAAAGAAATAAATCTACCTGATGTTTGATCAAAGACCTAGTGTTCAGGTAGATGCAGCGAAGCTCTAGCCTCAGTTTGCTTGAGGTGCCCTGACCTGGATGTAATGTACCTGTAGTAGAGGGGTCTGTATACATGGTGACTTTTGATATGCCCAGTTGGGAAGTGCGTTTTAATGCATGCAAAGGTAGTCTCGGGCAGAACTTACCAGCTGGTCTAAGTGCCACAAGTTCTTTAGTAGAGTAGGTGAAAGTTAGGTCACAGTATGTGGCCCCGGGGCCCGATCGCGCGCGGACGGGCGCAGACGGGCTTGCCTTAGGCGCGCCTTCGGCGCGCCCGCTGCGCTCCCTGAGGCACATTGCGTTTTATGGGAGGGAGCCTCGGGCAACTGGACCGCTGACTCTGGTCCCAGTGCCCTTCAGGCTCCTCCCAATATGGCGCCCGCACTCCACCGGACCGGCACGAGTAGCCGAGGTGAGAGAGCCGCCCTCCACACAATCGGCAGGAAAGCCGCGATGGACCTGGCGGAGGGGAGCTCTGTGCAGCAGCAGGTAGGAACAGCTGAAAATAAGCTGGTATCGGCGATAATTTTAAAAGGGCTAAGCATCTGCCTTAACTCTGCAGAAACGCCGCCAAAGAACAGTTTTCGCCGATTATCCTTAAATTGCTAGCTAAACAAACAGAGAATAAAATGCTTTAGCAAGGTTAAAAGAATTACACTGCCGCACCCTGAGCGCGCTGCGTCCCAGCAGTACCAGGAGACTGCCACCAACCTGGTAACCACGTACGTAGAGGTGTGTAGTACATCATGTCAGAAAGGATAGGAAAGGCTGGAATTAGGGTTGGTCCTGTGGCACCCAGGCAGCACAGGTTTGTGCAAGTTTGCATGAGTGGCACCAGCAGCTGAGAAGGAAGATATAGAGCCTCCTTCCTGGCTGTAACTTTGCATGTAGAACATCTAGGAATGGAGTCTGAGCTTGTGATGGGGGACAGTATAGTATATGCAGATTTTGCTTTTAAAGCGAAGAGGAGCCGAGTGTGTTTATTTAACTTTTGATCAAGCTGCTTCTGGTCAAATATGACTGATCTGTCTTCCATGAGGTCTTCTTTCTCTGAGAGCGGACAGCCAGAAGAGAGTAAGTTCTGTGGTGATGGACTGTTGTTAGTGATTGTGACCCACAAGAAGTTTTAGGTTGCACCAAGAAGGCAGGTGCCAAATGCTGATTCTCAAATATATGGATTAGTAGAGCTAGTAGTGTGGTCACACATGTCTGGTGCACCTCTTGTGTGAGGGTATCCCCCTTGAAAGAATTTTGTGGTAGGCTGGACTGAAGATGAGCTTAGAAGGGGGCAGTGCCCTTGGCATGTCGCCTTCACTTCTGATAATTACCATTTATGTCTGATGTGAGAAAGTGCCATCTTTCTTGTCTTGGTATGCCCCAATTTGAACTGCTGATGTACTTTGACTGACTGTGCCCTGGGTCCCTGCCAATCAGGTACCCAGGGCCTGTGTTTCTTCCCTACAAAGAAAAGCTATGCTGAAACAAAATACCCAATTGGCATCTCTGGCCCCTGTCAGCCCCTAGTAAATGGTACCCTAGGTACCCAGGGCATGGTGACCAGAGAGGACCCCCGAGGGCTGCAGCACTTATTGTGCCACCCTCAGGGGCCCTGTACCCTAGCTCCAGCACACTGCCTTTGCAGGCTGAGTACAGAACTAAAGCAAGAGTCGACATAGCACACATCCCTGTGTGCCATGCCCACAGAACCCACTGCCCTGGCATACTTCAGTCACCCCTCTAGCTGGGTGCCCTATGCCGGAGGTGAGGGCCCAGGTGCATGAGCCCTGTGCCCCTACAGTACCCAGGGCCATTCCTGGGCACTGTAAGTGCAGTGTTGCCATTTAAGAGTATATGGTGCTGGGAGGTTGTCATTCACGAACTCCACAGCACCATAATGGCTTCACTGAAAACTGACAAGTTTGGTACCAAACTTCTCAGCACATTAAACCCGCACTGATGCCAGTGTGGGATTTAATGTAACATGCACGAGAGGGCATCTTAGAGATGCCCTCCAAAATCCTGAACCTACAATCCACGTCTGGGCTGAGTGGCTGCAGAGGCTGCCACCCAGCAGACATGTTGCTGGACCCCTGGGTGGAGAGACCCCGCACTCCTGGGTCTGCAACAAAGCACATCCTGGGCGAGGTGCTATGTCTCCTCCCCCAGGATGGACAGGGGGAAGCTTCAAAGGCATACCGCCTCTGACCATTTGCTGTACCCAGCAACCAGCCCCCCACCAGTCCTACCCCCACTCTGGCGGGAAAAACCACGTCAGGAAGGGGGGGGTGCCAACCTGTGCCAACTCCAACCCTCAGGTGGAGGAGGCGAGGTGAAGCATGACCCCGGGCTCCGGTCATCTTGTAGATGGGGAGTCCTGCCCAATCCCAGCTAGGCTCCTGCCCCCCTCCCACAGGAGAGGAGCAGGCTAGGGGTTGTACTCACCCTAGGACAGGGGCCCATTGGTCCCTGCCCTTGCCCTACCTGTAACGCCCCTAAATTTAGTATTTAGGGGCTCCCTGAATCTTCCTTCCTCAGATTCCGATATCAAAAAGAAGAAAGAAGATCAAGAAGAAGACGTCCCGCCGTGCAGCTGCTAACAGGACAACAACAACTGACTTGGCCCCAGCCCTACCGGCCTGTTGATCCTGGAACCTGCTCCTGCCTAAACCCGGCGACCTCCGCGGACAGCAACCTTGGGACACCCAGAGGACCTGCCTGCCTTGACCCTCTCGACGATTGGGACTCCCATCAGCAGAGGCTCTGCTGCAACAACCCACCTGGTGCCCACCAGGAAGCTCCGGACCAGCCCACTCTGCACCAGCCGAGGCTGGGCCGACCCGAACCAAGACCACGAGGACGTCCCCCCGGCGACTGGGACCTGAAGTCCAGTGCCCAAAGACCTTCCTCGACTGCCCTCTGGTACTGCCTTACTGCTTGATCAAGCTACCACTTTGGAGAGTAAGGGCAGTTCTGACTTTAACCTCTGTTATACCTCTGGGGTTGGTGGACTCTATACACACTGTACTTCCTTCTAATCCAGTATATATATAGCCACTTTCTCACATCCGATTTATTAGTTTAGGCAGCCAATCGCAAAGTGCATGAACAATGGCAGAGGATCTCTTCCTGCACTTCGTGTGGTCAGGTTCTAATGTCGCCTGTCTAGCAGCAACCATCTCCACAGTGCAGAGGCTAGAACTCGACTGGGAGAGAGTGGAGGAGTCAATAGATGGAATTGCCTGATCAGGTCGTTACTACAATAGATTGTCAATAGGAGGAGTTGGTCTCCATTTCACAATGAAATTCTCTGGAAATCACAGTCTCGTTGAGGCTTGCTCACCTGACTCACCCCAAAAGGGTCAGACTTGCTCAACCTCTTGATACGGCGAGCCTGCAATACTCTTCTCCGGAGGAGACATGGACTCCATCCCCAGCGCAGTGGTGAACTCTGCTGCCCAAACTGGGAGCTAGACTCAGGCCAGTAATGCTGGTGCGTTTCTGGTCCATAAAGGGATTTGATCTCCAAAGACTCTAGATTCCTTTTATGGACCTCAAGAACTGGATACAGCTGAAAATTATTATGCCCACGTGGGCAGGGGCTGGGGGGGTAGAGCCGCTCACTATATTACCATCATAAAAAATGTTCAGCATCATGCCTATTGGCTGAGATCGCATTGTCACTTATAAATTATTTTTCCTAATATTGTAATCCAATGCTTTCTGTAGGAGAAGTGTACCCTGCCGACTCCAGGTGGTTATGTAGACTTTTTTTTTTGCCAAAGCTAGTATTGACGCTATCTTGTTTGATAATCTCAGATAAAGCGCCTATGCAGGATCGAGAACGATGTTAACCTCAAGTTGAATAAGGCAACAGGTCCCTACAGATAGCAGATTAACAGCAAATAAATCCGCATAATCGATTAAATCTAGAGGCAAAAAGAAACTTGACGCCTTCTTTAAACTCAAAACCACAAAGGTTTATTAGTTAAAGTGCATTACAGAAGGCAAAATGAAATAGTCAGGATGCATGGCAGACCAACATAGGGCATTAGCAGAAGGCTCAATTGAATGTAGCAAAGAGAAATGACAGTACGCCATATTTCAGATTAAAATATTTTTACGCCTGAATCAAGAGACCGACCGATTCAGATATGCTCTCTAGGGGCCAACCTCCTCACCTCTAAACAGTCCCTTTATAGAAAACACAATGGACATTTTTCAGACAGTCTTAAGGAGATCACACATCATTCAAAAAATCGGCAAATCAAAATGTAACACACCATCTTCTAGCACAATTCTAATACCATCCCCAAAATGGAAATCGGAACAACCCTTTTGAGCTAATGTCCTCAAATGCTTAAGTGAAAATCTGGTTACATTCAAAACCATGGCAGCCTCACATAATGTATAAGCCTACAGAAATAAAGCGAGGAAGAACCTTGAAAGTAGTAAAAGGCTTCATCTGGAGTTCAAGAACAGCACTTCAACAGAAATCTTTATAAAAGTGTATATTTATTTACGTGCAAATAAAGGAGAAATGAAAACCAACATCATGGCTTGTGACAAACCAATATGGAAAAGAGACTTAGTACGGGCATATTTTTGCCAAGGACAGGGAAATATGGTTTTGCAAAGTGCAGCCTTTTCGTTTTGTTGCAGAAATGTTCAAGACTATTGACACACATTTTTTAAATATTCAGAAACCGCTCTATCACTAGCATACATGAGTGCATGCCTGTAATGTATGACCTTAACGTGGATCAACTGCTGAAGATGTTCTGTAAGAAGCGAAGCCTAAAGCTGGAATGTTGTCACTTAAGTTAAGGAAAACTGATTTGGGGCTACACATAAATTATTGAGGGAGAGAGAAACTGCATCTCTTAGGCACAATTTGAATGGAAAATAAATCAATAAGGACATTCAAAGAAAGGTGGCTTTGTACGAAATACGCCTGACGGATACACCGTTATTTAATAGCTATTAATGAAGAAGTAACATCCTTTTCAACATCCTTTTCTACTGCACCTTTTTTCCATATGATGGCAGTTATTGAAGTACATCTGACATATATTCTTCTCTATACAGTGGAATACTTAAAATGTGTAACCTTTAGACATTTCTGGTGACGTCAGGCACACAACTCTGATAGTCGCCCTCCCATTGGTGTACTGAAAGGTGGCAAGAGAAGGCACTCAGGATATGGGAGGTAGTGCTGTGGACTTTCTATAGCATGTTTACTTTCTGGATTGGAGCGATATCTGTGGTGCTGATAGGTCTTAGTTGCATTTAATAAGTAGCTGGAACCATGTGGTATCCTGCTTCAGGTTGATTCCTGGACTGTGGGGCGATTTTGAAGGTGGTTTATTATATTTTTGACCAAAAGATTGAATAGGGTAAGATTTCTTCAACCTAGTTAGCAAACAATTTGAATGACAATCGGGGCATTTTTAAAAAAAATATGCTGTGCTTCAGATTTTAATCTGGTCCAGGTTTGCATTGTATTTTAGCATTTATATTGCGCCTACATGGAGCGCGAAAGTGCTTACCCACATGAGTAGCATACTACACAGTGTAGCATGTGCGGTTTTATACGTATTGTCTCTGTACTGCACCTACATGGGAAGTGTTTGTGTTGTGCATGAGGGACTAGAGAAGCGCTAGTTTCTTGCCTTAGCCTCTGCACTTAGTGCTATGATGTGGTGTGGGAGAGGCACACAATTTTTTATTTTTTTATTTTATTAATCCACAAAATTGTTGTACATACAAAGAGCAATTATTGTATCATCAATCCCATTTTAACAGTTGAATTATCTATCTCTATTGATAAATCTAAGTCGACAATAATGAACACAGTTGTTCCCTGCTTCCCTTTTAGAGTCAACCAGATTTTCTCCCCTTTCTTAGGGCAGCCTCTACTTTTATAAATCACTAATTCTGCTTGCCAGCACCAGGCCAGATCGTTTTTCCATTCCTCCAGTGTTGGGGTGGACATCGCCCCCCACTTCCTTGCTATATAGTGTTTAGCAACCACAGCCGCCAACACCAACCACTGCTTCACATGTTGAGGCCAATCTTCATTAGCCTCAGTTATTAGAAGGAACCATTTAGGGTCTTGTGGGACTTCCATACCCACCACCTCCAACATCTCCCTAGCTATCTTAGTCCAAAACTCTTGAATGCTCGGGCACTCCCAGAGTAAGTGATAAAAGGATCCCTCCAACCCATATCCCCTGTGACAGCTCGCACTTTCACACCTCCCCATTCTATACAGCACTGACCTGGGATAGTACACTCTATGCAGCACCTTGAGTTGTATGAGCCGAAATCTGGCCCGAATTATCACCTCCCTTGGGCCCTGGCGCACTTCCACCCATTGATCTTCATCTATAGTGCCGATAGTGCCGGCATCTTGTTCCCATGTCTGCTTAAGTGTGTTCATGGGGTCTGGGGCATTATTTATTATCTTTCTATAGAAGAGGGATATTGTCTTTTCACGTATCTGCTCTGTCAATACCTTATCCTCTAATGGGGCGGCCTCTACTATTGTTTCTCCTACCCTGATGTGTTTCCTCAGTGCATGTCCTAATTGCATGTATGGTAGCCATTCCCCCTGCCCAATCGTGTAATCTCGTTGCAACTCTTTGAATGTGACATACGCTCTTCCTCTCCAAATGTTGCCTAGTGTCTTTATTCCTAGCAATTCCAATTTGGGCAAACCGTCCAAGCTTCCTACCTCCTTCAGAAAATCTCCTGCCCATGGTGTTGTAATTCTGGAGAGTTTCTTCTCCCACCCCAAGTACTTTGTGGCAGCTTGCCACACCCTCACCACCGTCTGTGTATACATTGGAAGGAGCCTATCAACTCGCCCTCCTGTAGAGCAATGTCCAATCCCATGTCCGGTCTATCGACCCTATAAGCTGGTTCCGCCCGATCCTCAAACATCCAACCATTAACATTCGCCAACTACGAGGCCCAGTAATAGCTGCGAATATCCGTCACCGCAAGACCCCTGTCAGAAGACAACAATCTCCCCCCCCGCCAGGGAGTTTGCATAGAGCAATACAAGGAGATGCTCCGCTCCACAATAGTGCCAGGGGGTGCCTCATAGTGTGAGTTCTGCAGCATATATAGTAGGCGTGGGAGCGCCATCATTTTAAACCGGGCCGCACGACCCATGAGTGCGAGTGGTAGCACACGCAGTGTTTATACAATTAATAATTTGTAGTGTGCCGGTATTTGTGATTAGCTTTCCAGGGTCAATTATTTTATTACGATTTCTTTATATTCTCGGTCTAAATTAATATGTTGACTAGAGGAGGAGGTAATCCACTCTGAGTTCTTATGGCATAGGAAAGCAGTGAGAAACTGAGATCTCCCTGGATGTACTGGCTTAGTCATTCCTTGTATAACTGTTCTCAATAGATTCTCAACTATAATGTGTCTCGTGATGGTCAGAATATGTGGCTAGTTGGGACCAGCAGGTGTGGTATGTGTTAAAGTCTTCCAGTGGCCTGCAATGGGTGACCGATCACTATAGGCATCACCTGATTGTCCAAAGGGTAGGCTGGAATGATTGATTATATCCCACTCACACAGGTGATACCATGATTGCATATTTGTTATAGTTCCTCTATAGTAGGAGGGAGGGAACTTACTTCTGGCACAGGTAGATTATGTTGTAAATCAAAAAGAGACTAGCTTAATTGAATAAAGAAAAACCAAATGATTTATTTTATCAAGGACTCTAGTATGTTTTGTCACGGGTGCAGCGAAGGAGGCAGTACAGGTCTACGGCAGGCTCTGACCAAGAATTCTGGTCAACCCATGCCACTTCTCTAACCTTGAAGTAGCACATTTGAAAAACTAGCGTGTTTTCTGAGATGGGAATCCCCCACTCACACATAGAAAAACACTTTAGGGCGTGTATACACATAGTCTGAATTATACACCCACTAGTTTTAACTGCACACACCCTTTTATCTGTCCTGAAGAAAGCCAGCTTATTCATAAGGCACTGGCTGAAACATGTTGACACTCCCTAGGATGTGGGAGGTCGTAACTCGCCTCTAACATCCAACAGCCTTATTTTTAACCGCTGACGGTGACCCAGCCATTAAAGTGTAATTTGCCCTCGGGCACTGGGATCCCCGCCAAGCTGTTTTAAACTCACTCTCATAACAGTCTTCACCGCACACACAGCGACATACCTGCTCCGCTGTAATCAGGCGTCGAAGCACACCCGGGACACGCTAGGTGTCACTGGGTGGGCCCGATGATGAAGCATGCCACCAACTAGGTTGGTGGGTGAGGGCTTCATGAGCACACCTACCAGGTGCCACTAACCCGTGACAAAACATACTAGAGTCCTTGATAAAATAAATCATTTGGTTTTTCTTTATTCAATTAAGCTAGTCTCTTTTTGATTTACAATATATAACCGGGGGACATGGACTAGCTTTCTGGTCCTCTCTCTCCCTCTTGATACACGCACAGGTAGATTATGTGCATCTGTCATAGTGTTGTCAGCAGCTGGCCAACTAGTGTTAACCACGGGCCGTATGGTAGTCGTAGTTTGTAGTTCCAATCTTTTGCCAGGAGACTAGTTGTCTGGGTTACCTTGCAAACCGCTATGAAGTGCTTACCTCTCATCTGAATTGGATATGCTGCAGTACATTTTTAGTTTTGCTTGGCAAGGAGTTCCAGAGCTTTTCTGCTTGGACTGAGAATTCAGCACCTCCTGTGGATTTCTTATTATACGCTCCCCGATGCTAATCGCAAAAGAGCATCCTGTTTTGTGTTATTGTTTGAATTTTAACTGTAAATATAATGATGCTTTTAGTTAGGAAGCTCTGTGAAAGGTGTAGAGCACCATGAACATTAATCGACTAGCTGTACATAACCACTGAAGGGCTTGCAAGACTCAAGTCATGTGGTGTTAGCAGTGTGCAAGAAGAAGCTTTTCCGCACATTCTGGATTTCTTGCATCTTCTGTATTAGAAAGCATATTGCCCCTAGATACAAGCTGTTGGCGTAGTCTAGCTTTGGGATCACAAGAGTGAGAAAAGCTTGTACCTTTTGTTTGTTTCCGAGTAATAATATAATATATCCTGAAGTTTTGATGGTGGAAGGTGTTCCCAGTGACTTGGTTGACATCAAGGATCAGGGCTAGTTCTACGTCCATGGTAACACGAGGCTCCACACTTTTCTTGACTTTGCTGGACGGGCATCCAATTCTTTTTGCCATGTGGTCATATGTTTGTGTTTGTGACACTGTTTGCAGGTCATCATCTGTTTTCACAATGATTAGCTTTAGGCGGTTATTTATCTTTCGTGTGTCTGCCTCTTAGGTGGGTTTTTACAGGAACGTTAGCTGCTTTATTCTCAAGATGCCCCTTTCCTCTAGTGTTTAGTTTTTTCTATGAGCTCTTTGGAGATTCTATCGCAGAAAACTTTAGAGTATGGAGTGTCCCAGTTGAGTCACTCTGGGTTGTAAAATACTTCCAGAATCTGGTGCAGCTTCTTCAGTGTGCATCCTGATCCAGCGCCCCTATAGAAAATGTCTCACCAACGCTACCCAACTCCACAATACTTACCTTTAATCATAAATCACTCACAAGGCCCATAAACCAACGAGACAATTTTTGAGCGGCTGAATCATGTGACCTAATTAATCAGATCCTATTCACAAACTATTTACACATTTATATACAACTGCAGTATAACGTTTCTTACCATGGTATTTGCAATACTTATCATTTAATTAAGTCTCTAAGGCAAATGGATCAACTGATGGTAACAAGACCATGAATAAAAAAGACCAGCTTGTCGTTTCAAAATCTTATTTATTAACTATTTATTCAAGGAAGGTGCATTTTATTAAATTCTCTTTATTAGCATAAAATTAGCAGCATTTAATTGAGGAATAGTAAATTAGACTGGCAATGTCAAGCAAAATCAATTAGCATGATTAAAGTAAAATAAAAAGTTTCCATCACCTAAGCCCTATTTTCCCTGTCTAAAACTCGCTCCACCTAAAGAAAATAATCATTTAAGCCTGTTATCCTTACGTGCTCCAACAAGTCCTTCAGCACGACACGCCCTTCAGGAATCGGAAAGCGAGAAGCGCCCTCCTGCCCAAGGGGGCAATTTTTATACCTTTCTGGCTAGCTAAAGTAACTAAATCTTGCATTCTTTTCTGAAAATCCGAACTTTCGATTGGCTGAGCCCTGTCAGTCCACCATTAGGTCATTCACTCCTGACCAAGTCCGGGGCCTCCTCATAAGCCCTTATTGTTCTTAGATTCTCCATCCTTTTGCTTCCTCAAAAAAGTTACATTCGCCCGAGCACAAAACTTTACTTCCTAATCGTGGCAGCATTGCCGCATCCTGTCCTTGGATTTGTCACCAAGAACACATTCAACTCGACCAAAACTGCTTCTGCATTAAACGTTGATTGTTCAGCAAAAAGCTCTTTCTTCTGCGCATGAGTGAAGGCTTCACTCTGGTCAAGTTTCATATTCTGCAGCTCTGCCAGGCATTTTCTTAGGCCCATTTGGAAACTAATGTTTAAACAAACACAAGACATCAATTAATTGAAGAATTAGAATTTGTTCTTTTACCCACCCCTTTGCTAATTATTAACCCAATAATAAATGTTACCTAGACAAAGCACATTTAGCAGCGACTATATATTTACATTCTTCTCATAGGCCACAGGATTCCTCCTCGAACTTGTGCCACATATAGACGAAAAGACATAACATAAGCACACACAAATAAGCACATGCCATTCATTATAGAGCCGCATTTAATATTGACAAAGACAATAGACAAGGTTAGTTTATTATTTTTACGAACTTGCAATTTGCAACATAAAGCACATATGTTAATCCCTTGTGTCGTGTATGCATTTTAAACTAGGTTGATTAGTACATTTCACTTCATGCTGATTAATACGATTATTATATTATGGAAGTTTAACTTTGCGAGTCAGAACAAAATGTTATTCTGAACCTCGCTCCATCAATCTGCTATGGTATGCAGTATGTGAACATTCTTGGGGAGACACAGCGGACCACAACTCTGGTGCATCTGGTCTGTGATGTCTGCTGAAGATGTGCCACTTAATACTCGCATATATTGCCAAACAACTACTGGGGTAGAATTTTTTCCTCCGAATGGAGACTAGAGGTATAAGAAGTATGTAAAAGATGCATTTGAGACTCTTGTTTTAAAAAAAATTCTACCTCCTCCCTGTCAGTTAGAAATTGAATCAAGAGAGAAAGTGGATGGTTGTAGAAGCACTATGTCCTAGACAATAAGCTGCGATATCTGGCCATGAGGTTCAAGGCTGCAATCTGACTCAAGTGGAGAAATTGCAGACATTTACCACCATTGACATTGAGCAGTTTCTCACAGTTGAGCGTATCCGTGACAAGCATTTTTAGTTTGGTTCACTTTTCAACTGCCATTATGAGCTTGGCATTAATGATCATGTCATTGCTAGAGTTGATAGAGATGATGGAAGGTGAATGAAGTTGAAAGACCGTATTAAAAACTAGGTGATGGATAGAATGCTTGAGTCTGAGCCACTGACAATAGCTCGGGCCTTCTTCCAAGCCTTCGTTTTTCACCTACCATGTCAACTCAATTTAGAACCAGCTCTATGGAAATCAGTCTTGGCTTTCTGGAATGCAGCCCAGAGTGATTGCAAGTTGCTGACATTAATTCAACCATTTCTTCAATCACCTTGTTGTTTTTGCTGAAGTTGAAATAGGGTACGCATTAGCCAGTTAATTGTTTAATTTGCTGTTCTTCCTCTGCAGGAGTGCTTCCTTCTAAACATAAGAGAGCTAACAATAGCCTTATTTTGTTTAAAACTTACTTTAATAACTAATAATATATGTATCTGTGTTTGGGTATTCTGTTGACCTCACAGGAAACTGCTAGTAGATGTGAACTATGCTCCCATGGTGGCTAGAGAAGCTGTCGACCAACTAATATTGTTGTGTATTGTAGTGCAGTACTACTCGAACTCCTCTCCCAGCAACAAAACATTAGGGGCCAATTCACAAATATTTTACTCCTATGCGCTGGGTAGATTTCCAACTTTAAGTGCTTTGCATGGTCACTCCTCTTATACTCCCCAACATTGCTACCCACTAAACTACAACTTCGAAATATCCATCATAATAAGCTGATTTTCAGGATTTGCACTTTACAAAGCAATCAAAGCTTTTTGGCGCCTATGGTGTGCCTAGCTGCCCAACATGAACTTTAAATCAGGCCCAAAGTAAGCTATCTTCCAGTGCTCTGTCTTTATTTGACAATACCGTTAGGCATGAATTGTCATGCTAGGATGGTTCAACTAAATCAAGTACCTGCTGCTGGCACAGGTTTGAATCCTGACGAGGCAAACTCAATCCTTCATTATATGGAGGTTAGAAAATTGAGCGTTAATGTAAATAATACCTGTTAATTCCAGTGATTAGAAGCAGCAAAATCTGCAGCATCAATCGGTATATAAAAGTAATTAATTTTATTATTGCTTCTTTTAGTCATTGCATACATGTTCTATCCCATGCTTTATTTTCTCCATTGATCTTATGCCACTAGTGAGAGAGACCTGACTTCATTTACGTATATGCTAAGTATATTGATAGCAACATTGTCAGGCTTCATGCTCTAATGCTTTGCAGAAAAGTGTTTCTTTTCAGAATGGCTAATGTCAAGATTTTCTAAAACTTCTAAGAGATTGCTTGTCAACATATATTTTCTAGTTAAAAGTGTCTGGGCCATGTTTTTTTTAGGAAAGTTTAATTATCTTTGAAGTTGTAATCTATGAACGGGGATAGGAGTGTAAAAAAGATGGTATCGCATAAAACATAGTCTACAAATGATACGTATCAAGATAATCATATAATAGCCTGTGAGATTGCCAAATTAATAAGCATTTTAGAAGAGGGGAGGAGGTAAACAATAGGGATTTGCCTGTATCTGAGAAAACCTTTACCACGCAGTCATTACCACGCAATACCTTTACCATGAATATCTTTACAACCAAAATGTACGTATTTTGCATGTAAGTGAAACTGATATTGATTGATTGATATAAATATATATATATATATATATATATATATATCCAACACTGACAGGATCCCATTAAGGTGAGGCCACACGAAGGAAATATTGCTCACTTTTCTTTAATGAAGGTTTGCCAGCAAGCCCCTTCTGGAGGCACCAACATCCATAAAATCACTGCCAGACGCGTTTCAGGAATCACCTTTCTTCAGTGGCAAAGTCTTTAAACAGCGCTGCTGCTCATGCACTCTTAATTAAATCACCTGCCTTGGTGGGCGTGGCTGCAAAGCCTCTTGGTAAATGTAGTGCGCAGATATTCAATCCAAGTGGATGCGCTGTTCAAATCAAATTAAAACTCAATAAAGGATGAAAAGTCTTTCAGGGGACCAGCCCTGCTTTGTAACCATCATTAGGAGCAGAAGCTTGCACCAGCCTGCCTCGGTTTCAGCTTCACTTCATTCCGTTTTTCGCTGCATCATTGTCGGTGCAGACACGGACCTGCCTGCAGTGGGCTTCACCTCACGACCGGGACACGGCCGTTTAACATCCAACACTGACAGGATCCCATTAAGGTGAGGCCACACGAAGGAAATATTGCTCACTTTTCTTTAATGAAGGTTTGCCAGCAAGCCCCTTCTGGAGGCACCAACATCCATAAAATCACTGCCAGACGCGTTTCAGGAATCACCTTTCTTCAGTGGCAAAGTCTTTAAACAGCGCTGCTGCTCATGCACTCTTAATTAAATCACCTGCCTTGGTGGGCGTGGCTGCAAAGCCTCTTGGTAAATGTAGTGCGCAGATATTCAATCCAAGTGGATGCGCTGTTCAAATCAAATTAAAACTCAATAAAGGATGAAAAGTCTTTCAGGGGACCAGCCCTGCTTTGTAACCATCATTAGGAGCAGAAGCTTGCACCAGCCTGCCTCGGTTTCAGCTTCACTTCATTCCGTTTTTCGCTGCATCATTGTCGGTGCAGACACGGACCTGCCTGCAGTGGGCTATATATATATATATATACACTAATATAATAAAGAGAGAGCCCAAACCTTTGAGGCGGGTAATCTCAGGAACCACAGCACCAATAACACCCCCCAATACCGCGTTGGAAAGGGCAGTTGCAGCAGAAGGACATAGGCTATGCAGACGCCCACCATATACATTTAACAGGTAAAAACTGTGCCAGCAAAGTAGTCCCTTGTGGGCGTGTCTGCGTTGTGCTGTGGGCGTGACAAACGCTGGGGGCGTGTGGTACGTTCCGCCCTTCATGCCATGTCTCATATCGTGTGCTAATCCCACCCTGCTCCCTTTAAATACCCCTGCACCCCATAATCATAACCCACCCTTACTCCTTAAAATACCTCAACACCCTTAAACACTAACCCATCTTAACCCTATAAATATACCCTGTACCCCAAAACCCAAACCTATCCCTAAACCCTAAAAATACCCCTGTACCCCAAAACCCAAACCTAGCCCTGAACCCTATAAATACACCTCTACCTCAAAACCCAAACCTACCCCTGAACCCTAAAAATACCCCTTTACCCCAAAACCCAAACCTAGTCCTGAACCCTAAAAATACCACTGTACCCCAAAACCACCCCTGAACCCTAAAATACCCCTGTACCCCAAAACCTAGTCCTGAGCCCTAAAAAAAACCCTGTACCCCAAAACCCAAACCTAGCCCTGAACCCTTAAAATACCCCAGTACCCCAAAACCCAAACCTACCCCATAACCCTAAAAATACCCCTATACCCCAAAACCCAAACCTAGCCCGGAACCCTAAAAATACCCCTGTACCCCAAAACCCATACCTATCCCTAAACCCTAAAACTACCCCATAACCCAAAACTATATCTGAACCCTTAAAATACCCAAACACCCCAAAACATATACCTCAGTACCCCAAAACATATACCCCTATACCCATACTTACCTTATCCAAACATTTTAAAAAAACACGCTTTTACCATTCATGCATTTACAATGAATTTCGTTGTAAATGTATGCGTGGTAAAAGCATATAAAATGTAATGCCATGCGTTATAATGGCATTGCGGAGTCATGGTACTTTCGTAATGAAAGTATGCGGAGTGATAGTATGCGGAAAGAAAACTTGCGGAATAATGGGTGTTTACTCTCCCCCGGTAAGTACATTGGTGGCACGGCGGCCCACATCTCCAGCAACATACTCATATTTTTTCACCCCCCATTTGAAAAATGCACAGGTCTCTCTCATTGATGGCCAGCACCGACATACACTTTTAGACACACCTCCCGCCACAAGTTCTAGAATTGAGAACTTTAGAGCTGGGGAGCTACGTTTGAGTCTCGGCATCAGCTCAACATCCTATGATGCCAGGCAAATCGCTTTGTCTCCCCATGCCTACCACAAATGAATGTGTTCTTCTGTAATGTAAATTGTGCTCATGCTCATGCCATGTTGTCGAGTTTGCGCTATATAATATTGCAAGGAAAAATAAAGTAGGGAAACTCGAGTTCACACACTACTGAACGCGCACTCTTAAGTGCATCAGCAGTGCACTGTGAATCTGAGCGTTTCACAGGCCTGTCACAGATTAGAAATGCTATCAAAACGAAATCCTACAAAACCATATACTACTGGCCGGCAGCAATTCATACCCGGACAACGTCGGGACGGGCTGCTAGTATGTGTGTGTATATGTATATATATATCTATACCACCAAACAGGAAACCCAATTGAGGAAATTCGCCACACGAAGATAATTTGAGCTCACTTTATTCGGTAGGCAACCTGCCAGCAGGAGCATTCAAGGAGCAGCAAAATTTAAATGGATCCAAGCCAGACGCGTTTCAGGAGTCACCCTTTCATCAGTGGCTTTGCACGAACTGCAGGCACTGCGAGGGATGCACATTTATTTCCAACACCTGTTCATGTAGGAAGGGCCCTCTGGGTGATGTAGTCCACTTCTTAATCATCAAGCATATCACCAAGGCTGGACCTGCCTTGCTTTGTGGCTGCATACCGTGGCTATAAACAGCTGGTTTCCCCCTGTAAAGTCCCCAGCCTTCTTCGTTCTATCACGTTGAACCCTTTGTAGAGCCATCGCAGACTCTCAAACCGCGGTGGGCGGTTCCTCGCGACTGGGAAAGGCCGCTGTATAAACCACCAAACAGGAAACCCAATTGAGGAAATTCGCCACACGAAGATAATTTGAGCTCACTTTATTCGGTAGGCAACCTGCCAGCAGGAGCATTCAAGGAGCAGCAAAATCGAAATCGATCCAAGCCAGACGTGTTTCAGGAGTCACCCTTTCATCAGTGGCTTTGCACGAACTGCAGGCGCTGCGAGGGAGGCACATTTATTTCCAACACCTGTTCATGTAGGAGGGGCCATCTGCACAGCCCTCTGGGTGATGTAGTCCACCCCTTAATCATCTCAAGTGGGTGCTTTCGCCGTAGTTCAAAATGTCAAAACTAATTCAAGCATATCACCAAGGCTGGACCTGCCTTGCTTTGTGGCTGCATACCGTGGCTATTCGGTGTTCGAACAACGGAAGGAAGTGCAAGCCGGCGCTTTACAGGGAGCAGCCTGTTTGAAGCTCGTGACTGCATCTAAAAAGCACAGCAGGGGCTCGCCATGACTGTATGCCAGCCACCATGGGTTTTAATTTTTGTAATTTGATGGAGATGACAACGCGCCCACTGGGGAAGACGTCCTGGCACTACGTATCCCAGAAGGCTACAACGTGGCCACACCTACCAGAGCAGGGACAGGTTAAATAATGAGTGCGCAAGGAAGTGTGTTCTCATTTCCACCATGAATTTACGCCGCTGAGGAAGAGATTCAATTCTCAAAACGCGCCTGGCGTTTGATTTGGGCCATGTCTGCATGGCGGGGGCCTGCCAGCAAGCTGCCGTTTTTGAATAAAGAGCAGTAATTTAAAAGCCTCCTGTGGTCTCCGTTCTAATTTGGTTCCTGTTCAGTGGATACAAAAACGGCTTGCCTGGTCGTGAACAAGAGACCCCCAGCTGGAGCGGGTCCGTTTGGACACCATCGGTGTTCGTACAACGGAAGGAAGTACAAGCCAGAGCTTTACAGGGAGCAGCCTGTTTAAAGCTCGTGACTGCATCTAAAAAGCACAGCAGGGGCTCGCCATGACTGCATGCCAGCCCACATGGGTTTTAATTTTTGTAATTTGATGGAGATGACAACGCGCCCACTGGGGAAGACGTCTTGGCACTACGTATCCCAGAAGGCTACAGCGTGGCCACGCCTACCAGAGCAGGGATAGGTTAAATAATGAGTGCGCAAGGAAGTGTGTTCTCATTTCCACCATGAATTTACTCCGCTGAGGAAGAGATTCAATTCTCGAAACACGTCTGGCGTTTGATTTGGGACATGCCTGCATGGCGGGGGCCTGATATATACACACACTAGTTTGCCAGTCACTTTAGCTGCTGTCTTTAAAGTTTTGGGGTGATCCGTCAAGCGGGGGCCAAAAAAATGGGGGGTCCCAATATCCATTCCCCCCATGCAATTACCTTTGGAGTTTTTCAACACAACTACATCCCGAACCGTTAAACAAAATTGCATCAGATTTTGGTAGAAAGCTAGTCTTGGTCCAGAAAGAGGGCTTTTTTGTAATTTGGTCTAAATCTGTTCAGTAGTTTTGGAGCTATTAATGTGAAAAAAATGTATGTATTTCTAGAGACGCGGATACACACCGACAGCAGTGCTGTGATTGGCTGGCAGCAACCTGAGAGGAAAGTTACTGCCACCATTTTGTTCATCTGGACTCAAATCCCAGCTGGTAAAGTAAATGTAAAATTTAAGTGAAAGAAGGGGTTAGGTAGAGGTACCCTGACCGCATGGGACTGATGGAAGGGGTCTGTGAAGGGACCCTTTGTAGGCACAAAATTGTCCAAAAATATTTTGTTCAAGGCATGTGAGCTGTAGATCTCATGCTTTGCAAAAGATCGCCATCTAGTGTTGGGTCCGGATGTTTGCACTTTGTTTTTCTGGAATACGTTTTTACGAGGTAGGGGACTCCTCCCTTAGGTGACAGAGCGCAAGGTCATCGACTCCATCTTCAGTTATACATTTTTTTAGTGCACAAGGATCATCACGGATGATCCTTGTGGATTTGGGTATATCTGTGGATCCAGACCCACAAAACTGCTCTCACACCTACACAGCCACACGCAGCCAATCACACATGCACTCACACAACCACTCAACCAGCCAGGTTACAGGGATGTTATAGTTAAGAAATAGGATTTTTTTCCAGCAGTTATGGTTAACTCAAGTAACTAGAACTCGTGCCCTAAGGTGACTTTTACCCGCACCCTCACCATGCATTTCTAATTGCTCCACATATTACATTACTCATGACATCTTCTATGACATCATTGATAATATCACTGCAACATTTGCAGTGAAATTATTGATGAGAAAACTGTGCATGGCAGGATGAGCTTTATAGTTGCCCTAGGGCACAAGTTATAGTTAGTTGCCTTAGGGAAAAAGTTATAGTTACGTGAAATAACTATAACTGGTTCAGATTTTGCACACAAAACCATAGAAATTCAGCAAACTGTAATTAAGACTCCCAGTTTTCTGGTTTTACTGACTTTTACTGATAAATACAGACAGATAACTGGGTTTCCTGCCTGGATTTAATTTTTATAATTGAAAAATACAGAAAATTGGACTTCTTTTCAATGACTTTTCATACTGTCTTTAATCCTTTCCAGGCTGACAGCTGAGCAGATAGATGGTGTGAGGAGTTAAAAAAAAAATACAGAGTGAGACTTACTTAAATAACCAGACATGACAACATCCATTTGTAGTATAATGCAAATATTTACCTGTGGGTGTGTTATGTTGTTTTTAGTTGTTTAATTTGCTAATACATAACTGGCGTCAAAAGTATGAGTGCATGTTTATTAGTTAAATAAATGTAGAAATATACCATTTTACAACTTCATTTATTCACATAAAACAAAATAAATAGGGATAAATACTGGTAAGGTGGCAAAACAAATAGGGATAAATACAGAAGAAAATGTAAAAAAAAACAAAGCCGGGGGCCTAAACTATAACATCCAAGTACCCTTTATTTTTATTCATTGAATATAAATATATAGATCAGGAATTAGGGTAAGAGCTTTTTAAGGTTTTAGGGATGGGTAATTGTATAAGGTGGTTTTGGTGATTTTAGGGTTTAGGAGTGGGTAAGGATATTGGGAGGTAAGGGTATTTATAGGGTTTAGGGATGGGTAACCGTATTAAGTGATAAGAGTGTTTATAGGGTTTAGGGGTGAAAGTATGCAGTGGTAAGTATTTTTAGGGTGTAGGGTAGGGGTATTGGTTGGTAAGGGTACTTGCAGGGTTTAAGAGTTGGTAAGGCTATTGGGTGGCAAAGGTGTTTTTAGGGTTATGGAGTGGGTAGGGTGTATAGGTATTTGTAGGGTTTGGGGGTACGTAAGTGTATTGGGTGGTAAGGGTATTTTTAGGGTAGGTAAGGTATTGGGTGGTAACGGTGTTTTAGGGTTTATGGGTGGAGAAAGGGTATTTTTAGGATTATGGGGTGGTATTGGGTGATGGGTATAATTAAGGTTTCGGGGTTGATAAAGTGTGTGTGTGTATATATATATATCTATCTATATATATATATATATCGAAACACCATCCAGTGTTGCCGAAGGAAGGAGCCACAAACGGGGACTGATGCAAGGTTCTTTATTTGTAAGCAGATACAGCGTGATGCATTTCGGCGTGAGCCTTCCTCAGACGCCTCTGCCCGACTGAAAGTTCGTGCATCAAGGTGATGTGAGTCTCTGCAGCACTCTTGATTGCTGAGTGCACGCCCCCCCCAAAACAATGTGGTCGTTGGTTGCAGCATAGAACTACTGGCACTGCAACTCCCAGCATGCTCCAGAACTGGGTTAGTGTAACGTGGGGAAACCGAGGAGAAATCCTTGTGTTTAGTGGCGTATGCAGGGCTGGGCAAACTGGATTCAGTCAATTAAAACATAAGAGCCTCTCAAGTCCCCGCAAAACGCTTCAACCTGCAGCGCACGGGTCCGCCAGGTCCTGGGCTAGTAACAGTGTACCAACACCATCCGTGAAGTCACAGACTGCCGTGAAGCAGCGTCCCATGCTTTCCCGTTTTGCTGTCGGTGAGCTGCCTGATGCCAACACCTTGACTAAGAAAAAACTGCTTGCGCAGACACCAGAAGACAGGCAGCCGACTTTGGAAACGTGAGCTCCTTATCGCATCTCTGGTTGACACGAAAAGCAAATCGAAACACCCGCCAGTGTTGCAGAAGGAAGGATATATATATATATATATATATATATATATATATATATATATATATATATATATATATATATATATATATATATATACACACACAATTAAAAGCAAAGATATTTGTTTAATGCGGTTGGTGAGATCATGGCATGTATATGCGCATGTGTGCGTGTGTGTATCGTCCATGCCGTGATATATACAGCAAATTGAACTGATTTATGCTAAATCACAAAAAGCATGTAATCTGGACCAAGATCTAGCTTTCTGCCAAATTTGGGGTAATTACTTTGGGCAGTTTTTGCAGGATCGCTGTTCAAATTTCCTATGGCAAATGAATGGGAAAAACTTTTTTTGGGACCCCCCCATTTCCTCATTTTGCTTGGCCCTGCTTGATGGATCAAAGCAAAACCAAAGGGGATGATGGACGGAGTGTTGAACAATGCAAGCACTCACCCCCAGTCAACTGATCTGGGTTTATTCCATCATCATTCTTTAGCTCACTCTGCCACCCCAGTTCAGACATGGCCATATGCAAATCAGTCTGAACCTGTGCCTCATGGGAATAGTCCAGCCCGAACTGCCAAGCCATGTCTTCCCTGGACTGGAAACAAGCATCATGGGACCGGTTTCTGGCTAATCAGCCGTCATCAGCTAAGCTAGCTTGAATCCAGTGGCAAAGTGAGCAAGGGACTCATGTCTGAGCATACCCTGCCAACTTGGGCTAACAAAGCAAAACCAAAGGGTATGATGGACGGAGTGTTGAACAATGCAAGCACTCACCCCCAGTCAACTGATCTGGGTATAATTACAACCTAAAGATCCATTCAGTGTTACTGCGTGCTGTAGCAGTTACAGATACTAGAGTCTCTGCTCATTCAGTGGAAAGCAAACTCAGGTCAAGAACAGGTCATTTATTTATGCTCAAAAGTAAGTGAATGACCCCACGTAAAACTCTTCTTTCCGCCTAATAAAACTGCTGCACCCTAATCTTATCACGCATGATTAATAAGTGCACATTCTTTCTGTGCTTTAAACCCATTAGATGATCATGAATAATATAGGCAGTTGTCATAAGTGGAGCCATCGTGGTATCCGTTCCTGCTCTACCTAAGTACATTTCTATTCAAATGGAAAGGACAAAAGTCACATGTGTAGCCAGAAAAACACCAATAAACATACGATTAGTGTGATACTCAAGAATGTTCCCCATTTTACAGAAGCTGCCTCGGTATACTAGTGTATCATGTTCTATCTTGGCTATCTCTGATATATACACGTATGGTGTCTTATGACCTAGTTTAGCACATTGTCAGTCCTTCTCAGTGCTACTAGTGTACACTATATATTGTTCAGATAAAAACTAATGGTACTACGTATTCAGAATATATTTAGTGTATAATTCATAGCAATAGCCAAGGAATATCATCATTGAGGCCTCTAGTGTCAGTGTGAAGCCGGAAAACCCAGCGGCTTTCTCGGTTAAGTAGAAATTTAGATA
The DNA here is from genome assembly GCF_964261635.1 of Lissotriton helveticus. Taxonomy (NCBI): domain Eukaryota; kingdom Metazoa; phylum Chordata; class Amphibia; order Caudata; family Salamandridae; genus Lissotriton; species Lissotriton helveticus. The sequence goes on from NC_136070.1 coordinate 926,429,721, forward strand.
AATCTGTAATGTGCGATGGGATATATGGTTGCTCAAGGACTACCCAGGTCATATCAGTTTCTGAATGCTTCTGATCTATAAAGTGATTGGCCAGTTTCGTTGACCTTTTCTTGCAGCGAATTGTAATTTTGTGCTCAAGAATTCTGGTTTTCACTTAACGTGTGGTCATGCCCACGTAGCACAAGCCACATGGGCATGTGATCATATAAACCAATTTTTCGCTGTTATAATTGGTATGTTTTGACAGCATCCAAGGACGATCTGTTCCAGTGTCAATTTCCATAGTGTGTTTTGTTTGTGCACAGATGGCACAAGAACCACAAGGAAAATGTCCCTTTATTGGTGCGAAGCCCCACAAAGACGTTTGATGACCTGTCTTTGTCGTAATTGGTCTTGTATGGACAATCTTATCTTTGATGTTTGGACTTCTTTTGAACTCAAATAAAGGTGGAGCTAATGGGGAGTCTCCAATGTTGAAACTTCTCCAGTGTTTAAGAATGCTCTTTATGTTGTTCGAGTACCCACTAAAGGTGTTGACACATGTGAGTCTGTCCTGTTCTTCTTTAGGCGGTGTAATTTCAATCAGGGCTTGCCTGTTGTTATTGGCCGCTCTCCTCTTTGACTTGCGGATGGTACTAGCTGAGTAATTCCTCTGTTTCAATTGGAGAGCCAGCTGTTTGCAATGTTCCTCATATTTCATCAGAGACATGCTGTTACGTCGTACACATAAAGCAAAAGAAGAAGGGGGTGGATAGCTGATCATGAGGCCTTTTTTTTCTAGTAACTGCTCATCCTAGCCTCCCTTATTTTTATGTATTGCCGAAGATACATAAGGAGCAGCTACCTCCACCAGGGAGGCCTATCATCTCTGGTATTGGTTCCATTTTGGAGCCTTTATCGATTTTCGTAGATTTCTTCTTGAGACCTCTAGTACGCAGAATGCCTACGTACATACAAGATACTAAGGATCTACTACGCCTTCTGGCAGAAACATCTTTTGACACCGAAAAAGACTATTTAGTCTCATTTGATGTCGAATCGTTTTATACTTGCATACCACAAGATGAGACGTTGTCAACGATTGAGACATTGCTTAATAACACCACCATGGATAGTATAACTCCGGTACATTTCATCATGGCCTGTGCCAAACTGGCCATGAATGAAAAAACATTGAAATTTGAAGGAGAGCTGTTTCTCCAAACATCCGGTACTTCCATGGGCAGTGTTTTCACTCAAAGTTTGGCGAATCTTTATGTACACAATTTTGAGCAAACAGAGATTTTGATTGAAAATAATCTTTTTGTACAGCATATCCAAATATGGAAGCGCTATAGCGATGATATCTTTGTGGTGTGGCGAGATTCCCCTGACAACATCATATCATTCCATTATTGGATGAACACGAGGAGTGAGTTCCTGAAATTTACTTTTGAATTTTCCAAGATCAGTTTACCTTTTCATTATGTGCGGATTTTCCCAGAAGGAAATAATCTGGGTACCGAGCTATACCGCAAACCAATGGCACGTTACTCATTACTATCATATCGGAGTTTTCATCCTAAAGCTCTCCGTGAGAACTTGCCCTTTGGGCAATTTTTACATGTTCGATGTAACTACACGTCTCTGATGAAATATGAGGAACATTCCAAACAGCTGGCTCTCCAACTGAAACAGAGGAATTACCCAGCTAGAACCATCCGCAAGTCAAAGAAGAGAGCGGCTAGTAACAGGCAAGTTCTGATTGAAATTACACCGCCTAAAGAAGAACAGGACAGACTCGCGTGTGTCAACACCTTTAGTGGGTACTCGAACGACATAAAGAAGAGCATTCTCAAACACTGGAGGATTCTCAACATTGGAGACTCATCATTACCTCCACCTTTATTTGCGTTCAAAAGAATTCCAAACATCAAAGATATGATTGTCCATACAAGACCGATAAAGACAGGTCATCAAATGTGTTTGTGGGACTTAGCACCAGTAAAGGGACATTTTCCTTGTGGTTCTTGTGCCGTCTGTGCACAAACAAAGCACATTACGGAAATTGACATTGGAACAGATTGTCCTTGGATGCTGTCAAAACATATCAATTGTAACAGCGAAAAATTGGTTTATATGATCACATGCCCATGTGGCTTGTGCTACGTGGGCATGGCCACACGTTAAGTGAAAACCAGAATTATTGAGCATATAAGTACAATTCGCTGCAAGAAAAGGTCAATGAAATTGACCAATCACTTTATAGATCAGAAGCATTCAGAAACTGATATGACCTGGGTAGTCCTTGAGCAACCATATATCCCATCGCAGATTTCACAAAATTTCTACTTAACCGAGAATAACGCTGTGTTTTCAGGCTTCACACTGACACCAGAGGCCTCAATGATGTTCATTGGCTATTGCTATGAGTTATACACTAAATATATTCTGAATACGTAGTCTTCTTAGTTTTTATCTGAACATTATATAGTGTACACTAGTAGCACTGAGAAGGACTGACAATGTGCTAAACTAGGTCATAAGACACCATACATCAACATATGTGTTCAAGATTTTCTCAGAGATAGCTAAGATAGAACATGATGCACTAGCATAGCGAGGCAGCTTCTGTAAAATGGGGAAGATTCTTGAGAATCACACTAATCGTATGTGCATAGGTGTTTTTCTGGCTACACATGTGACTTTTGTCCTTTCCATTTGAAAAGAAATGTACTTACAGTTAGAGCAGGAACTGATACCACAATAGCTCCACTTATGACAACTGCCTATATTATTCATGATCATCTAATCGGTTGAAAGCACAGAAAGAATGTGCACTTATTAATCATGCACAATAAGATTAGTGTTCCATTTACATACAACTGCAGTTACAGTGTGCAGCAGTTTTATCATGCCATAAGAAGAGTTTTACGTGTGGTCATTCACTTACTTTTGAGCATAAATAAATGACCTGTTCATGACCAGAGTTTGTTTGCCACTGAATGAGCAGAGACTCTAGTATCTTTAACCGCTACAGCACGCAGTAACACTGAATGGATCTTTAGGTTGTAAGGGTAACGCGCTCATCACACATGCGTGTTAAGTAGCAAGGTTAATGCACTACAACCACACATGCGCATTGATTAGTGTCTGAGCTCTGCACATGCGCAGAGACACAGACCCATGGTGTAATCGGGCACTTTGGACAACCAGTGTGGAGTCCTTCAGCAGCTGCCGACAATAAGCCTCGATTGAACACACTTTAAAAACGAACTGCGCCTTCTGTTATGTGCCTCCGGTTGCAGCCTCATACCGCGCCGGGGTACCGACAGATAGGTAAGTAGATGCCGCGCTGCTTGTTTTAAATGAGCATTCGCTCTGCAGGCTTCCCTTTGAAGGCACTACTTCCTAGACTTGTTACTCCGTGATTATGATTTTTGTTGCATGGAGTCTTTTGAAGAGTGAGTGATTTCCAGGCTCAACTCAAACTATGGCATGTCAGTTTTTTCAAGACTTACAACTGGTTTGACTGCTAATGATTGTAACTATTAATTTTTCTCAGCATTTCCAAACATCACCACATGGTTTTCTACGTGGTAAACTGCAACTATGTTTACCAATCTTTCATAGCCACTATGGACTTTGTGTCCATGATGTATCATCTAGTTAGGAGTATATGCTGGTAGAGGCGCAATGGATAGAGGAATTAACAAATGAGAACTCTTCATGAATTATGGCTTTTGGAGAGTTATCAACATTGGATTCAGTGTTTATATCATGACTTGAGCAGTACAGGCATTTCTATTTCTTTTAATGTATAACTCGGTGTACGCATTATGAAATGGAGATTTGACAGAGATATATACTTTTCTTCTATATAGAGCAGGGCCCTCTTCCCTGAGCTGCCGCCAGGTTGAGGTGAGGCTTTATATATCCATCAAGTTGTGCGAGTTATTTTCTGCCCTTCTCACTACTATGGGATGTGAAGGGTACATTAGGATCCTCTCAGTTTTTGATAAGGTGTGTGTTGTAATTTACAGAGTTATCTTTTTTGACCTGATAGATGCCTATTTTTCCTTTTTTGTAGGTATTTCCTGTATTATGGAAAGGATACACTGGAACAATGGTCTAGTATCTTCAGTACAAGGCAGTGTTTGTGCACTTTTGCGTTTTTCACTTTAGCAGCTGCTTTGTAAATATTTTTGTGTCCTGACGAAAGCCTGGATACTCTTGTAGATCATAGGGGCTAAAACATGTTGATCGTGTGTTGAGAACCAGCAGACTAATTTCCATACTGCTGTTTGCACTGCTTTTTATCCCTACCAGCGAGAGCAAGCCAATAAAGTTAAATCATTTTTGCTGTCACTAGGTAGTTTTAAATCACATCTTCTAATTTTTTGCGCTGCAGTTTTTGCACTTAACCTCATTCACCACAGGGCTTTAGGATCCCAGAGAGAGTAGCAGCGTCTATATAAAAACATCCCTGAGCTCCTCCCTCACAGTGAGGGGGTTGTAGCCCTCAGTGGAACTAGGTTTTTCCACTGGGAGGAGATACCGAAATGATGAAGCATGTCCCCTATGGTGAGTGAGGGTATTCGTCCTAAAGGAATTTCTCCCCCATGGAGAATCGATACTTTAACATAGTCTGTTACATCTAGCACACACCGTTATTATAGACCGAAAGATTTTTTGTGTTATTTATCTGAATAAGAAGGGGATTTTTTCCTTGCAGGTCTTAAAAATGTAGTCCCTTGGACCCTCCACCCAATGTTATTGTTGTTACATATGACTTAAAATTATTTTTTTTTTTTTTTAAAGAATATCTTGGTGTCCTGGTTCCACCTGGTACATCCACTACTTTGTTTTGATAGATGGACTTGAGTTAAGGCCCAGGGCTCCCGCAGCCCTGCTGGCTCCCTGTAAGCTGCCTCATTTGATGAGGCCATGCAGGAGCTGAGAATTTTCACAAATTAATTTGTTTTCTTTGGGGCTGTTGAGCGAGCTCAACTAATCATGGGGGAAAGGAGCACTTGTCCTGCATAACCAGGGTATTCAGAAGAAATCCGGGGTGTCTCCGGTAAAAAAAACCCTCATGCACGTGTTTATAAAGTCGTGGTAGCGGTATATGTTGGTTCTCTGCTCTTCATACACGGGTGTGCATAATCATAGGGTTAGTTTTGTTATGCACCCTCCACCAGGAGGTTCTTACCCATGGTTAAAAACAGTAGTGATCTAGTGATGTGGGTAGTGCTTGTCTAAAATACCCGGACAGCCAGATATTTTTCTTTATTGGGTCTGGATTCGGGTAGCCCAAGAAGGGATGTTGATAAGCGTGTGTTCTATGAATATGTTAGGAATTCTAACGCACTAATAGTCAGTAACTAAAAAGGCCGACATGTTTCAGTCCGATCTGCCAGGTTAGGACTTATGGGCTTTCTTCAGGACCAACTGTGATTAGTGAAAAGAACAAACGTTTACAACAATCAATTGTCTTATTGCAAACAGTGTGAGAAAAAGGGAAATTTTCAACCTGTTTCTTTTCAATGTGGTCACAATGTAACTGTGAAATATACAAACATAAATAAACATGATACAAGGGTTAGGGGGAGACACATACAGGTAGTGATTTACTACATTCATTTCAAAATCATGATCGATTTTGTGGCAACTAAAAGATGGCAATACTTTATAGACCCCTTAGTAAATGGCAGTGTCAACTCTCTCTTTCTCCACAAAGTGTCACATGCATAAAAATGATCTTATTGCGAGGTGTGTTGACCGTGTATTTTGGCATGCCGATAGAGCGTTAGAACTAATGTGATCACTTAAGTGCACTACTCAAAATTGGACATGTGCGCACTTAAGGTATCGTTAGTGGGCCTGCGAGGGCATGTGGAAGCGTTATCTTCACAGTGTGCACTAAGTTGGTGGTGAAATTGTGGGTTTGGCGCAATCGTTAAAAAACATACCTTCAGTGCGGAATTTCCACACTTACTCCAGTATTGGAACTTTCATAGATTCACATGCCTGAATCATTCCCCGTCGTCGAGACGGGAGTCTCCGGTATATAAAAAAGCAGTGCTTAGTAGTATAGCAAACTGAAAAGAGGCCTAGGCCCATTTCCCTTTTGCAACCCATAGCCTTTGTTATGTAAAAAAGGCCCAAACTTTTCTCTGAACCAATCGGAGCTCCTCACCCTCTAGAACACTCCTGAGAGAACCTTCTGCCCCTCAGATTTTTCTACTGACCGTTGTGCTAGGGAGTCTCCTTTGAGCTCTGCTCAAACTCTGTGTTTTTTAACTTCTTTAAGGAACTATGTTCTTAAGAATTCTTCTGGATTCTGTTCTACTATGGATTATCTTCAAATACACTCTTTAAGGAATGTCTGGAAAGGAGAAGAAAGGATCATTTAGAGCCTGTACAACTTGTTCCAAGAGGTTGCACTACACTGATGAACCTCACACTGACTAGATTTACTGTCTATACCCGCAGGCCACAGACCGCAAGGTATGTCGCATTTTCTCAAGTAAGTTCTGAGAGGTCGTGGAGGCCGCCTTTTAATAGGGTGTCAAACGCTAAGGCCAGAAAGGAGGTTTTCCCCAGTGACAGTGATGAGGCGGCGTCCTCAACATCTAGGAGATCTCATAAGAGATAAAAATCTCCTCAAACTCATTCCTCAGGGGAACGTCCTGACAAGGCCCTCAAAAAGACCACTCATGGGTCTTCTGGGCGCAGTCCTTCAAAATCTCCTCACTCTGTGGAAAAGGAGAAGAAAGGACATGCTTTTGGGGAAAGATCAGGTTAAAAAGACGACTTCTGAGCCGTCAAAAGCACTTCCTCTGGTCAAAGAACCCTTCAGGAAGCAGTCTTTTATACCTCTGAGGTAAAGACTAAGGCAGCCTCTCCGTCGACGGCGGCATCGTCTACGACGGCGGCATCGTCTAGGACGGTGGTAGTCTAGGACGGTGGTAGTCTAGGACAGTGGTAGTCTAGGACGGTGGTCGTCTAGGACGGTGGTCGTCTACGATGGCTGTCTACGACGGGGGTCGTCTACGACGGGGGTCGTCTACGACGGGGGTCATCTACGATGGTCGTCTATGGCTGTCTACAATGGCCGTCGACGACGGTGTTGTCGTCTACGATGGTGGTCGTCGACGACGGTGGTTGTCTACGATGGCTGTCTACGGTGGTCGTCTACGATGGCTGTCTACGATGGCCGTCGACGATGGTGGTCGTCTACGATGGTCGTCGACTATGGTGGTCGTCGACGGTGAAAGAAACTTTTGGATACGCTAGTGGTCCCTCACAATTACATGTGAAGTATGAGGAGAAAGACTATGAGGAGTGATATGGGGAGTACCAATATCCTCAGCAACAGCACTATCGCCATGAGTGCCATGCTTCATGATGATAATCTGCAGTTTATGCTGGCAGACTATGGAAAGAGGTTTCCGCCGGCACCAGCTGCTCAGGAAATCCCATCCCTACAACTCCAGTTAGAAACAGGGAGCCACAACAAGAAGTTAGGCTGGCAACTCCTCGAATAATACACCACCAGAATCCGGTCACCGCAGATGATGATGATGATGACCAGGAAGAGGGAGAAATAACAGATCCCAACAAAAAAATGGGATGATTACTTGAATCCATCTCCGGAATCTCCCTCACCAGGACTGGTGGATTCTCCGCAGATTCCATAATATAATGGAAACAGCTGCGAGAGATTCTAGCTTCCTAAGTCGACAATACGAACGGATTACTACTTATACGATTTCATGTAGCCATTCAAAACCATCCAAAATCTCATTTCGTGTTTTAGCAAGTGGCGCAACAGGAATCTAAGAATCCCTCTACGCCTATATCAACACCTCCTAACAGGGAGGGGAGATGCTTGGACAACGCAAGACAGAGATTCTCATCCATGTCTGTTCTCTTAGGCAAAGCAGATAATGCCTTTGCTATTCTGGGCAGTTAATACAGGCATATATGGTGCAACATGGCGCCTAACATGGACCTCTTCCCAGAGCACATTAGACATGAGGCGAGCGAAGGTGCTAACGAGTCAGAGGTGGTTAAGGTCGACTGCCTTAAGACCAGAAGTCCAAAATTAGGATCCTGAATCTCCCCTTCGATGGTTAAGATTTATTGAGAAACAAGTGGATGAGGCATTTCAAGGTATCAAAGGAGATACAGATACTACAAATACCCTGGGTATACTATGATACCGTTAGGTGCCTTTCCGAGGCGACTGGGAAAGAGACCAGTCATCCTACAAAGGGAGTTATCAACAAGGGAAGATAACCCCTTTTATTCCTCATCATCACAACCATATTGTCATCAATAGGAGGTACAACAAACTATACAAAGTCTGCTACTAGAGGACGAGAAGGTCGTCAAGGAAAAAAAAAACATTGGTAAAAGATAATGACAACCTCAGGGATCTGGCTGCATGTTGCCATTCCTCTCCACTAGTTCCATTGGTGGGAGAGTTGCTTCCCATCTATATTATTGACAGAAAATAACAGACAGATGGGCCTTCAATATACTAAAATTCACATTCCCTCCCTCCAACACTGCAGACAAGTCAAGAGACTAAAAACATCTATCTCAGTTTTGTTTGGAGATTCGGACAATGCTCCGAAAGGGAGCAATAGAACCGGTGCCGATCTTCCAAAAACAAAAAGGTTTTTTACTCCTGTTTTTCTTCCCAGTTCGGAAGAATGCCCTGCAATAGCACCCTATTCTAGGCCTGAGGGTTCTGAATACTTACCGTAAGAAGCTATTTTTCCAAATGCTGTCCCTACACATTCGGCTACTCTTAAACCCAGGGGATCATATTACCACTCTAGACTTACAGGATGATTATTTTCACATCACCTTCATCCTTCCTTTAGACTGTATCTTCGATTGGCAGTAGCCAGAGGACCATTAATCTTTATCTAGTGTCCGACTCCAGCGACATTTCTGGGGGCAATATTGGACACGGAATGCAACAAAGCGTTTCCCTCTGAGGAAAGACAACTGAGGATTGTGTCCTCCTTCCAAGAGTTGGTAAAAAGAAAGTCTCTTTCAGTCCGCAGGTACAAATCTTTGCTGGGCACGATGTCCTCTGGTATTCCCCTGGTACCTTGCTACAGGCTAAGGATGAGACCATGGCAGGAACAGATCGATCTCCAATGGCATCAGGCGGAGGGATCCTTCGACGATACATTAACGGTGCCACCAGTGATGATACAGGCAGCAAAGTGGTGGACACAAAAAGCCAATGTGTTTCAAGGACTGACGTTTCTGGCAAGAGCGGCTCCACTAAGGGTAACGGCAGATGCGTTGTTGGAAGGATGGGGAGGTTTCCTTCAGGACTTTCAAGTCAGCGGTCGTTGGAAGGCGCAGGAGCAGCAGTTACACATAAATCTGCTGGAGCTCAGAGCGATCCGCTTGGCATTACTGGTTTGTCGGCCAAGGATAAGAGGTTCGCCAGTGTTGGTAAGAACAGACAACACTACGGCGATGCATTATGTGAACAAGCAAGGGGGAACGAGATCTCTCTCCCTGTCTCAGGGAGCCCAGGAGATATGGGAATGGGCTCTTCAGCAAGGAATATCATTGGCAGCAGAACACCTCCCGGGGGATCAAAACGCCAAGGTGGATACTCTCAGCAGACTAACATTGTCCTGCCACGAATGGGAGCTTGACCAGGGGATCCTGGACAGCGTCTTTCGAAGATGGGGAACACCGATAGTGGACCTCTTCGCTACAAGGGACAACAGAAAATGCCAGTACTTCGCAAGCTGGCTTCCCCAGAAGGGGTCTGAAGGGAATGCGTTTTCCATGGCATGGTCCGGCATCTTTGCCTATGGTTTTCCTCCAATTCCTCTTCCCCCCGCGTACTGGTGAAGATCAAGAAAGAGCCGTGCAGGCTGATCCTAGTAGCCCCGTGGTGGCCCAGACAACACTGGTTCACGGAACTGCTGCTGCTGTCGGCGGACCGTCCAATTCGGTTGCACCTTATTCCATCGCTTCTGACAATGTCCAAGGGGCAGGTGCTCCATCCGGACCCGAAATCCTTGCGATTAGCAGCCTTTCTCCTGAACACTGTGAGTTTAGCCATCTGAACATCTCACACGAATGTAGGGAGATCCTGTCCAAGGCCAGAGCGGAGAGTACCAACAAAACCTACCGGATGACATGGAAAAGGTTTTGTCCGTGGTGTAAGAGACATGATGGTCACCCTCTTACTGCTGCACCTCATCAAAATTATACCTTACATTCTGCCGTTAGCAAAGTCACGATTAGCCACGCCTCCATCAAAGGGGCATTTGGCTGCGTTATCCCGCTGCAGGAGGTCATCGTCAGGCCCATCTTTATGGTCCTCAAGGATTATCAAACAATTTATGAAGGGGATATTCAGAGTCTTTCCTCCAGTAAAGCCTCCACCACCATTATGGAATCTGAATGTTGTACTTTCTCAATTGATGAAACCACCGTTTGAACCGATACATAGGGCAGATCTGAAGTTCTTGTCCTGGAAAGTGGCTCTTCTTATTACATTGACTTCAGCGAGAAGAGTAGGTGAACTACAGGCGCTCACGATTCAGGTGCCTGTCTTACAGTTTCAGGAAGATAGAATGATCTCAGGAAAAACCCGAAGTTCATTCCGAAGGTGCCAACTGATTTTCATTTGAACGAACCATTGGTGTTGAAACGTTTCTTTCCTCATCCATCGACAGCGGCAGAACGAGTATTGCACTCGCTGGACGTTTAGAGATGTATGAAATTTTACTTGAAAGAAACTAAGGCGTTTCGCAAGTCTTCTCAGTTATTCGTCGCCTTCAGCGCACCCAGGAAAGGTTTCCCACGGTCAAATAGGGAAATGCCAAATGGATTTACAGTGAGATGGTCTACTGTCATCAAGCTGCTGGAAAGCCTTTGAATGCACGAGTCCGTGCCCATTCCACGACGGCAGTGGCCACATCCACTGCACTGTTTGGAGAAGTGCCAATCCAGGATATCTGCAGAGCAGCAACCTGGGCATCTACGCACACCTTCACCAGGCACTACTGCTTGGAGGCAGCCGCAGAATCGGATGCGGCGGTGGGAGAGGCGGTACTGCGGAATATCATCCAGTAACGGTGAGCCTTTCTTGCATCCCTCCATCCATAATTTCTTTTGTTTACAAAGTCACATTTTATATAAGTATGTATATATATGTATATGAGATTATGCTTCATTTTCTAATGGTATTGCATGATTATGTAATGTATCAGGAAAATGTGCTTTGTTTTTTCACTGCTCGCTATTCTGATTCAGGCATGTGAATCTATGAAAGTTCCAATACTGGAGTAAGAAAACAAGTTACTTACCTGTAACTTTAGTTCTCCAGTATTGGAATCTTTCATAGATTCACATGCACCCACCCTCCTCCCCTGAGAGGCTCACCTCGGATTTAGCACAAGAAGTGTGTTATATGCACAAGTGCGCGAAAAATCTGAGGGGCAGAAGGTTCTCTCAGGAGTGTTCTAGAGGGTGAGGAGCTCTGATTGGTTCAGAGAAAAGTTTGGCCCTTTTTTACATAACCAAGGCTATGGGTTGCAAAAGGGAAATGGGCCTAGGCCTCTTTTCAGTTTGCTATACTGCAAAGCACTGCTTTTTTATATACCGGAGACTCCCGTCTCGACGACGGGGAATGATTCAGGCATGTGAATCTATGAAAGATTCCAATACTGGAGAACTAGAGTTACAGGTAAGTAACTTGTTTCCTTCCTTCGGGTTTGTAGGGGGGTCGAGGGGGCTAAACTACAAAGAGAAGTGAGGGACATTAGTTTGTTTATACTTGCGGTTCCAAGTTGGTGAGGCCGGATGGAAGAACTTCTCTGCTACCTTTAGCTCCTGTCTTCGAGCGTCGCATGTGCTGACTCTGCCCCCGTAACCCGGAAGTAGCTGTCATTCGCTACCGGGTCTTTTCTTAAGGAACAGTCTATAATGGCCACTGAAAGCAGACTCACTCGGTTAACGCGAGTATGCGGTGGTTACTGATCTTATAAGAATTACAAATAACTGCGAACATGTTATGCTCAAAAGAAAGGAAATGTAAAAAATGACTTTAATTTTCAGCCGTAATGAAAACTGCAAAGCAACTCAGTTTTTAAATGGAAGTCTTTTTTCGAGCTTATTCGCGTACATTTGTTACTAGAGAAAAAAGGACCATTTCGATGATTACTATTAATCATTCAATGAACAGAAAGACTATTGTTATAAATGTTCCGACGTTATTTGTGTGGGTATGGTGCTGCTTATCTCATCCAGTGGTGTTATCACTGGTGCAGTTGGTATCACCAGGGACAAATCACGTTAGTGAGACATTCTCAAATTAAAATTCTTCCTAACGATAGACTATATGGGAATGGCCTTCATTGGGGCTCCTATACGATATCATGATATGATAATATGAGCCTGGTGAAATAAAACCTCCCCCACCTGAATTGAATGAATTATGTAATGACGACCACAGTAAAGCTACTGAATCATTATCATAATGAGGAACCTTCCTGACCTTGAATATTCACCCTTCTCCTCATCCCCGCGGACCACACAAAGTCCCACTCCTTTCGGTAAAATCCTCCCATTTTCTCTCCTTTTGAAGAGGACTATGCCCTATCTCAACATGATATCGTATAGGAGCCCCAAGGAAGGCCATTCCCTTATAGTCTATCGTTAGGAAGAATTTTAATTTGAGAATGTCTCACTAACGTGATTTGTCCCTGGTGATACCAACTGCACCAGTGATAACACCACTGGATGAGATGGGCAGCACCATACCCACACAAATAACTTCGGAACATTTATAACAATAGTCTTTCTGTTCATTGAATGATTAATAGTAATCATCGAAATGGTCCTTTTTTCTCTAGTAACAAATGTACGCGAATAAGCTCGAAAAAAGACTTCCGTTTAAAAACTGAGTCGCTTTACAGTTTTCATTACGGCTGAAAATTAAATTTTTTACATTTTCTTTCTTTTGAGCATAACATGTTCGCAGTTATATGTAATTCTTATAAGATCAGTAACCACCGCATACTCGCGTTAACCGAGTGAGTCTGCTTTCAGTGGCCATTATAGACTGTTCCTTAAGAAAAGACCCGGTAGCGAAAGACAGCTTCTTCCGGGTGACGGGGGCAGAGTCAGCACATGCGACGCTCGAGGACAGGAGCTAAAGGTAGCAGAGAAGTTCTTCCATCCGGCCTCACCAACTTGAAACCGCAAGTATAAACAAACTAATGTTCCTCACTTCTCTTTGTAGTTTAGCCCCCTCGACCGCCCTACAAACCCAAAGGAAGTGTGGAAATTCCGCACTAAAGGTATGTTTTTTAACGATTGCCCAAACCCACAATTTCGCCACCAACTTAGTGCACACTGTGAAGATAACGCTTCCACACGCCCTCGCAGGCCCACTAACGATACCTTAAGTGCGCACATGTCCAATTTTGAGTAGTGCACTTAAGTGATCACGTTAGTTCTAACGCTCTATCGGCATGCCAAAATACACGGTCAACACACCTCGCAATAAGATCATTTTCATGCATGTCACACTTTGTGGAGAAAGAGAGAGTTGACACTGCCATTTACTAAGGGGTCTATAAAGTATTGCCATCTTTTAGTTGCCACAAAATCAATCATGATTTTGAAATGAATGTAGTAAATCACTACTTGTATGTGTCTCCCCCTTACCCTTGTATCATGTTTATTTATGTTTGTATATTTCACAGGTACATTGTGACCACATTGAAAAGAAACAGGTTGAAAATTTCCCTATTTCTCACACTGTTTGCAATAAGACAATTGATTGTTGTAAACGTTTGTTCTTTACACTAACCACAGTTGGTCCTGAAGAAAGCCCATAAGTCCTAACCTGGCAGATCGGACTGAAGCATGTCGGCCATTTTTAGTTACTGACTATTCGTGCGTTAGATTCCTAACATATTCATAGAACGCACGGGGGCGCTAGAGGGCGCGCACGCAGAATGGCCGCCTAACAGTGAGGCTCCTGTACCCTGGAGCAAATATCCTCCATTAATCCTCTCTTGCTGGTCTCTGAGCAGCTCCGCAACCCACTCAATCTGTTCCTGCAACGATCCTCCTGACTCGGTCGGAGTTTGAGGTGAATCTGAGCAGCGGCGCCTGCACACCGATTATCGCTGCTCCCTCCGAGGCAGCTGCTGGCCCTGCTGTGCGGCGGGGGACGGGCTTCCGGGGCCAGGACAGCCCAGGGATCACCACGAGGTGGTAGGCCTTGGCGGAGGGACTTACCCGGAGACACCATCGACACCGGCTCTACTGCCTGCAGATTTCATACCGTGTCCCCCCTCTGCCGACCACGGCCTCACGACTGCACCCACTGCTACCTTTTCTGGTGAGGCTTGAGCTGGAACCATCGCCCACGGGACCGGACTGGTGCTGCTAACGTCCGCGGAGCGTCTCCGGCCCCCTGCTGAATCGGAGCCATCGGTGCGACCTGCCGGGGATTTCTACGAACAGCACCCGCAGTCGCCGGTCGCTGCCCCCAGGTATCGTGCTGCGACGCTGTTCTCCGCTGAGACGGCCGCTCTAGCTGTGACGCCTTGCGCGGCGCCGTTGGGAGAGACGGTCGCCATTACCTGGCGCGGTTTCCCGCGCTTGTCCACTTTGCCTGCCCTGGATCCCTTCGATGCACTCCAATGAGGCCGGCTCCGATTTAAGGTGGGGGGCCTGAAGTGCGCTGCTGTGTGGTGTGCATCTGGGGGGCTCCACGAGGGATAGTTGGCCTCACCCCTCTAAGATCCTGCATTACCGGGCACCGACTTTCCAGATGGTCTGGGCGCAGCGTTGCGCGGCCGGAGTCACCATTGCAGTGGGCACCAAGCAGCTGAACTGCACGATATGCCTCGGTGGCTTGGCATATACACTCTGTGCCCTTCTTCTATGCCTTGTGGCGGATCCACTGCTTGAACTCAACCCAGTGCGCTATTACGAGGTCTTTACCTCTGAAACGACCCTACTGAAGACCTGTGCTACTTGTGGTTTCCCCCTCCATCATACAGCTTCTTTCGTCGGCATCTCCCCTGATCTCCTTTAGAGACATTGACGGTTTACACATACTTCTGACGCCACCTGCACCGCGAATCACCGGGGGCCTGAGGTGCACTTCGAGGGTCCGTCCCCTGTCTGGTGCACTTTGGTGGGCCTGTTGTTTCCTAGCCCGGTGCATACCAGACAAGCGCTGTGTGGAGCCGCGATGGTTCGGCAAGATAATCGCCAACAGAAACTCTCCTTCGAGGCTTCCAAGAAAGTACAAAAGTCGACTGGCGAGAGGCCCAGCATGAGCGGTGCGGGAGCAACCAATACTGTCCTATGAAGGCATCAACTTCTCTATTTACCCCGACTTCACTCCTATGGTCCAGGAGCAGAGACGCAAGTTTATTGAAGTGAAGAAAAAACTACGAGCTGCACAACTGGACTATGCTTTACTATATCCTGCCAAGCTCCGGATCACACATCAAGGTAAACAGCGCTTCTTTACTAACCCGCAGCAGGTGGAGGACTACTTAAAGACTATCAGGCGGGCGTGGAGTGGGCCGCGTGACCGCGACGCGGCACACGATCTCAATCTTCCAGACCCGGATGAGGACGCCTGACCTAGCCCTGATGCGGAGCTAACCGGCCTAAGTGTGGTGCTCTAGGTCTACTGTGACAGTGTTCCCTGTCAATGGTGGACAAGTCAGGACAATTGGACATGGAGCTGCGACTTGATTCCAGTGGTAATGTACTCCAGGGTCCACTGCCCCTCCTCGGCCCCATTCAAGGGCGGTACTTGTTGCGAGGCTTGAGGGGGGTGCTGTGGTTGTGCGCTCTCTATGCTGTACCCCCTACGGGTAAACCCCGCAAATGGGTTTTGCTTTTCGACAGCGACTACATTTTGAGGGACGAAAGTTGGGAGGGTATTCGGGACACTTTCTCGATAAGTTGAAATTGTTGTGGAGGGTGGGTGGGAGCGACGGGGTGGAAGCGGGCGGCTGCTGGCATGCTTGGGATGCCGTAGTGGGTGGGGGGGCAGGGTATTGTTGGGGGACGGGGTTGTCTTTGCAGGGGGGGTTGCCGTTGGTTCGACTGAGTGGCGCTATGCTTCACCTGAGCAGAGATGGTACAACAAATGGTACTATGACCTGTTGTAATCATAGAGTTTTTTACCTCATGGCGGTGATAGGGCCTAACACGCAATTGAGTTGTATGCCAGAAAATGTCGTAATGTGATTGCATACTAGACCGTCATCATGTCCAGATCGCCATGTTGCAGGAAACACACCTGTCACCGCAAACACGCACCACCTTCGCAGGCAAATGGGCCAATGCCCGCATTTTCTCGTCTTACTCTTCCTACGCCAGGGGGGTAGCTATATTGATTAAACGCAACTTACCGTTTCAGGTGTGTGGTGAACTAGTAGATGTGGAGTGTCGCTTTGCTATACTGTGGGGGCGCCTAGGCCGAGACACTGTTACTTTAGTGAACTGTTATGCACCCAGTATAGATCTGCCACATTTCTTTACCACACTGTGGGGTAAGGTCCTGGATATAGGGTCCCGACATGTTATCTGGGGAGGTGACTTCAACTTGGCATTGCTGCCTCACCTGGATAGGGCAGATGGAGTGGCACATTATAAACCTCGGTCCAGGGAGGCCCTTATAGGTGTGATCGCGGAAGGTAACCTGGTAGATATCTGGCGACACTTACATCCTCTTGAGAAAGAGGGCACACACTTTACATCACTGACGGGCACATGGGCACGCTTGGACTATCTGTTCTTGTCTAGAGAGAGGTGTGCTGGGGCCACTGGGGTGACTCACTTACCTAGGACATACTCTGATCATAGCCCGGTCTTACTGCTCCTGCGGATGCCTGGCTGGGACAGCCCCCGACCACACTGGCGGTTACAACCTGCGGCCCTGTTAGACACGGTATTCTGCACTGAACTCGGCGAAGAGATAGCAGCCTTCTTCCCTCGTAACAAAGGGTCTGTAGACTCGGTCGAAAACATTTGGGAGGCATTCAAGGTCACGGTCAGAGGCTACTGCATATCGAAGAGCTTCGGAGTACTACGTGATATACAACGCACAATACGTTCCCTTGACGGAGACCTTAAAGACCTGGAGGCTCGTATGGTGGCGGGGGATCATGCTGCTGCACATGCAGAGTTTAGGGACAAGTTGACCAAATACGAGGAGGAGGCGGCCAGGGAAACTAAATTCAAGGGGAAATTTTGGCAGGCAAGAAAATACTGCGAGGGAGATAGGCCTGGCAGGGCTCTGGCAGCACTGACACGTCCTCCTCACACTCATAACACAATTCTCGAAGTCCTAGATGAACAGGGCTGAACAGTTAGGGACACAGATGACATATTGACCGTATTCACGTCTCATTATCAAGCACTTTACACATCTGCCACAACCTCGGACATACTTTATGATGACTTCCTTGGTGATGTAGCCCTGTGCTGGCTCAGTGATGTGGACAGGACCTTTCTTGCTGCTCCTTTCGAATTAGACGAAATCAGAGATGCCATTATGTCACTCAAAAATGGTAAGGCGCCTGGCCTCGATGGGCTACCTGCCGAGTTCTATAAGGTATATATAGATATAATGGCCCCTGTCCTCCGTGAGGTCTTTGAGGAGTCTCTAGGTGATGGGGCACTCCCCCGCTCCATGCGGGAGGTCGTGATTACGTCACTCCTGAAGCCAGGCAAGAGTCCCAATACTTGTGTCTCTTACCGTCCACTCTCGCTATTGAATTGCGATGTAAAGATACTGGCAAAGGTGATGGCCAACCGGCTGTCCCTTCTGATGACCCAAATTGTACTACCCGACCAATCTGGCTTTGTCCCTGGTCGCTCCACCACCTACAATCTACGTACGCTGTTCTCCCCGATTTGCACGGTGCACCCTGACCTCCCTCTTGCAGCGGTTTTTCTGGATGCCACCAAGGCCTTCGATTCGGTCAATGGCCATATTTATTTGCTGTCCTGACCCGTATGGGATTCCCTAAGCTGTTCATCTCCTGGGTCCAGTTACTGTATACGCAACCGTCAGCGAAGGTACTGATCAACGGACGCCTCTCTCCCTCAATCGCGATCACGAGAGGAACCAGACAGGGATGTCCGTTATCCCCCCTCCTCTTCGCGATCGCCGTCGAGCCACTGGCTTGCAGACTGCGTCAGTTGCACCGGGAATGCGCTTTTCGCTGTCTTCAGAGACAGATTGACGTGTCATTATATGCAGATGACATGATGCTGTTTGTCAAAGACCCGTTGCATAACTTGAACCCCCTGTTGAGGGAATTCGTTGTCTTTGGCAGACTTTCGGGAGTACGTATCAATTGGGCTAAGTCGCAATGCTACCCTCTTACGGATGCGGTTACTGACTTCCCCCTCGACTTCCCCTTAGAGTGGTGTCGATCAGATCTCCGCTATCTCGGCATCAAAATCGCTCGCAATAAAGACGAAACACTGCGCTTGAATTACGGTGTCGCGGTCACGAAACTTATCACATCGGTAGATCGCTGGATTTCCCTCCCCCTGTCCATGGCTGGGAGAGCATCCCTTATTAAAATGGTGGTGCTACCCCGTTTTTTTGTATCTTTTTCTGCATATTCTTTATTACCCGGGTGCGTTTTTTTTTAAAGACATTGAGAACTGAATTGTGTCGTCTATTCTGGGGGGGCAAACAGCCGCGACTGCGGTGGTCGATACTGACTCAGTCATATGATAAAGGGGGCTTCGACATTCCTGATTTTGAGGCTTACTATATATGCGCACAGGCGCACTACGCTTATCATTGGATGATCCCCACTCCCTTCATGCCTCAACTGGCAGTTGAAGACTGGATTGCAAATCCCCTTCCTCTGAATGGGCTCATACATTGCCCAGTGAAGTCCATAGAAACGTCGTTCACCACTGTCACGTGCACTTTAGACGCTTGGCGTCGCAGGGCGAAGTTACTGGGCTGTACCTTTCCATATTCTCCCCGAATTCCTCTAACGTACCATCCCAGGCTTGAGCTCCTGCAGGAGCAGGGTTTCCAGTTGCTCTGCCGTCGCCTTCAGGTCACTTGCTGGGGCAACCTCTTCACCAATGGCCAGTTCAACCCTGCAGATCTCTTTTTTAAATCTCATTGCCCTACTCCACTCGATGCTTTCTATTATATGAGGCTGCGTCAAGGGATGAGGGAGATCCTGCCTGACTTTCCCAATGAGCCTGAGAACTTTCCCCCCTTACACTTCATGATGTGCTCACAAGACGGCTCGCACTTGGTATCAGGCATGTACCGCCACATCAGGACATCCAGCCTTGGGCTGGAGGCCCCGGCCCGTTCACACTGGGCTACTGACCTAGCAACAGAGATTACTGACGAGCAGTGGCTTTATTGCTGTGACCTCACGACCAGGATATCATCCAGCTGTAGGCTCAGGATAATCCACTACAAATTCTTACAACGGCTATACTACACACCGGTAAGAAAGTTCAGGTTCCGCTTGTCCAGCGATGATAGATGCGAACGCTGTCGAGCGGAACACGCTGGCTTTTTTCATTTGTCCTGGGAATGTCCCCCGGTCAGTGCCTACTGGCAACGGGTGCATACTGCCCTCGAATCCATGACCGGAGAATCGATAAACCCTGACCCTTTACTGATGCTGCTGGGGCATACACCACACATCCCCAAGACCTGTAGGAAACTCCTTGACATTGCTTTGCTCCTTGCAAAACGACGCGTGGCATGTAGATGGGGTCGTGGCAGGGCCCCAAAGTTTAAGGACTGGCTTGCCGAAATGACCTACTGTCAGGAACAATCTGCCATTTTTGCTGAAACACTCCCAAACTCCTGTAGACCTAACGACATCTGGGGATCCCTTGTTGCATTTTTACTGGCTCAGGAATTTGATGATCATAATCAGAATGATGATAGAGTACGATGTGAAGCAGATGTATAAGTGGAATCCGCATGAATTACCACAAACTGACTCCGTTCAGATGTGATAATCCTAGACACTGTATTCCCATGTTACCGTATAACCGATTATTTTGTATGGATAGCTATTGTCGGTCTTGCTCCGTATGAGGGCCTAGATGCCAATTAATGTGCAATTTCGTACTGAACTGATCTATACTACCCCTGTGATGTTCATTGAGTGATGGTTGTTGTCTCTATGTGTCATACAGTGTACCTGCCTAATACTCCCTGCCATGAGATGATGCTACATCAATGTGCACTCACTGATTTGAATGATACAGGTGTTAATGCTATGTACCAAATCGCCAACCCTTTTCTTGTTCTATGTTGAAAACTGAAAAATAAAATCTATAAAAAAAAATAATAATAATAATATTCATAGAACTCACGCTTATCAACATCCCTTCTTGGGCTACCCGAATCCAGACCCAATACAGAAAAATATCTGGCTGTCTGGGTATTTTAGACAAGCACTACCCACATCACTAGATCACTACTGTTTTTAACCATGGGTAAGAACCTCCTGGTGGAGGGTGCATAACAAAACTAACCCTATGATTATGCACACACGTGTATGAAGAGTGGAGAACCAACATATACCGCTATCACGACTTTATAAAGACGTGCATGAGGGTTTTTTACCGGAGACACCCCGGATTTCTTCTGCATACCCTGGTTATGCAGGACAAGTGCTCCTTTCCCCCATGATTAGTTGAGCTCAAGAAAAGGAAACTGAAGGGATCAGAATTTCCTCCTCCCCCATTTGATTGATAGCTGTTGAGCAAGCCCCAGGCTCCCACGGTCCCTCCTGCTCCCTGCAAGCTGCTCCGGTTTATGGGGCCGCGCAGGAGCTGGCAATTTTTTCTTAAATTACGGGAAGCCCCCCACACATTTTTCTTTGGGGCCGCACTGTGAGCCCCATGGCCCTGCTGTCTCCATGCTTCTGCAGGAGCCGGCCACGTGTTTTATTTTTATTTTTTAAAGTTGCGTGCCCGGTTCCTACCCGGGGAACGCCACAGCTTCTTTCTTGTTGCCATCTGAGGGGTGAGGCTCCGGCTCCCCACAGCCCTTCTGGCGCACCTGCTTTCACCCATCGCGGATGCAGTGGGATCTGCCATTACTCCCATCCAGTGGGAGCAGTTTACTTTTGCTCCCATGGGGTAGGAGCAATTCACTCAATTTCCCTTCCTGAGTGCGCAGGCAGGAAAATGTTTTGTTCTCACACTTGGCGAGAGCAGCTTTCTGCTCCTGCCTGGTGGGAGAACAGTGCACTGTTCATGCCCGCTCCTGCAAGTTGGGAAATTGAGGTCCTAAGGATTTGGGACTCTGGCAACCATTGCTGAGCCGGACCGGTTTGATGGTGTCCTCAGAGCCTTTTTAGGCTCGGGGAGGGGAGCCCCGTGCCCCCTCACCTTTATGGCGTGCGGTCCTGGGGGCTGAATCCTAAGATTAAGGGATATCTCAGTGTGTAGGCCCTACAGACCACATCAGTTATTTGATACCAAAGATAATGTGCAGTTGTGGTTGACCACGCGTGACAGGTTGAGCCGAAGGCCTTTCCAGATGCCAAGCTGTGTGAGCAACCTTTGATGCACAGTTCCTTACTCTGTCACTGATTTCACTCTTCCATCTCTCCTTGTGTACTTGCATGGAGTTTTATTCGGACTCCTACACAAAATGATGCTTTTTATTTTTAAACTAATCTAGTTTGCTCTGTAAAGATACTTTTTTTTATTCTTATGAAAAGACGAGTATTTTTTCTTTTTTGTGGAAAACAAAATTGTGTCTTCAGGGGTGAAAAAAGAGCTAGGAAAACAATTCTTTCAAGTGGGGATGAAGTACTTACTTTTGTTTGCTCCCGTTTTGCTCTCCACATGAGGTGTCCTTTAACCCTTCACGTAACATATCTTCCTGTTCTTTGCTCTGCTGAGTATGTTCCTCTAGACTTCCCTCTCCTGTGTTACTGTTCACAAGCCATTGCTAAAGAGCAAAAGTTTGAATCCTCAAAAAAAGGAAAGCTCAACAACAAAAGTAGATGTCGCCTTTGCTGCAGAGCTTCTTTGGTAAGGAGTGTAATGATATGTTCAGAAATGTCAAGGACTGTTTGAATGTGGAACTGAACATTCGAAGGAACCAGTGAAAGCTCTCCAATGGTCTAAAAGGAATCGTGGTTCCAGGAGCATGCCCACGAACCATGGGATTGGTTCTTAGTGCCCCAAATCCAAGGAAGCTTTAAACATGGACATATTTGTTTGAAATGTACCTCCAGTAGGTGTAAGTTTAAAGTTACACGTAGGCATACCCTCAAACAATAACAAAATATTGGTTTCTCATACCAAACACCACTCTGTAAAAAAAAAAAAAATTTAAAAAATTGAGATTGCGATTCCCATTTTCCGTCTCATAACACTCAGAAAGGAAATTCAGTCTTTCCAGTCTTGCAAGACAGGCGACCCTCGAAATAGAGTTGCAGCACCATACCATTGTTTCTATTGAAGGTGCAAAGGATCTTTGAATCCAGGAGCCCGCAAAAAGGGCTCATCTGAGTAACACTCCATGCTTTACTAGCCTGTAGAAATACGGAGGCTACCCTTTAGAGATGCCAGTTTCACTTTTCCCAAGAGTAAGGAAAGCTTCTGCTGTGACCAGTATGGCATCCCAACAGACTTCACTTCAAATCAGGAAACAGCTGCAGCCAATCAATGGTAGAAGTCAAGATTTAGATGTTGTGGAGGTGGTAACTAGTTAAAGGGTGATGGTGCTGATCGTTTGAGATACAAATCTTTGGCGTGGACGTTTTTTACATGCCCTGAGGAGAGAAAGAAAACTGAATGCCCAAAAGGTTACATGCCCTTTATCTCGCCACATCCTGCTGCATGGACACCCAGGGATGTTCTCATTCGGCACAAGTGGCATGATGAAATACCTCACAAAGAGGAAACCGAACACAGATTGCAGATGTTCTCTCTGGTACTGCAATCAATGCAAAAAGATTATTTGCTCCGGGGTTGTAGGTTGGGAACAAAAATGTAATTAATGGGCAATAAACAAGCATTTGAAAAATTACCTCAAATGTTGGCCTTCTTCCAAAGTTTGAAAAAAGTGAATCATGTAAAGGGGAAAAAAACGGTTTACAAAAATGGTTTAAAAAAAAAAAAAGCTTCCCACCATAGATAGAAAAAAACTGTTCAATGCTAAAAAAGAAAATTGGAACGCATGACCCGGCTGTAGACCAGGCCCTGCTGCATATTGCAGAAAGCCATATGTGGTGGGGGGAGTTGACTCTTTTACTCACTGGGCACAGGACACAGCTGCAGGTTAGGCCCTTCAAGTAACCCCTGCTGCACACAGCCAAAAGCCATGCACAGCAGGGATTGGCTGACAATGGTAGCCTGGGTACAGGGACTGAAACCAACCCCTGTGGTGCAAAAGGCTGTCTGCGCCAAATTGAGCGCAGCATATATTCAAAAGTCTGGTTCTGCATCCAAACATGGTTATGTGACACATTTAAAATTGGGAGAGGGACTAGATAGGAGTGTTCTCTCTCAGACTTATTTACCATCGCTGTTGAACCCCTTGCTTGCAGATTGCATGAATTCCACTCATTTTGAGGCATTAGCTCCCCTTGGGTGACTTTTATTATCTCTTCATGCCAACGATATACTTTCCCTGCCTGACCTCACCTCCAGCAGCCGATCGGACGCTGCCTGGAGGGTCGCCATCTTAGGTGAGGAGCTGGGACAGGGACACCAGGCTAGCGCTAGGACCCTCCCACCCTCCCGCCCTCGGCCACTACAAAAAGCCCTTGCTCCCTCACCTCAATGATTGATATTGAGTGTGCTGATTGTATGTAAAATCGTCCTGAGGCGGAAAGCCGGGACTGTGTTAATTTACTCCGCAAATTTTTTAAATAATCGCCGAATTTTAAAACTTGTTTGCACTTGTGTGTAATTGGCTCCTACCTGCCCTCATAACCACCGCACCTTTAGCGGTTGTATTGCTTCCCTAAAACCGGAACTTTGGCGGTCATTTCAGGGCTGATTCAGCTGCCAGTCCCTGCCTGACCTCACCTCCAGCAGCCGATCGGACGCTGCCTGGAGGGTCGCCATCTTAGGTGAGGAGCTGGGACAGGGACACCAGGCTAGCGCTAGGACCCTCCCACCCTCCCGCCCTCGGCCACTACAAAATGGAGCACCCATCCCGGAGGCGCAGCGGACGGGCGCAGCGGGCGAGCCCGTCTGCGCCCGTCCGCTCCAGGATCGCACCGGGCGCAGGGCATGCTGGACATTCTCCGCCCATCACTGGGTACGATAGCGGTGAATTGTTGGCACTACGTCCTAAGACAGGTGATGCATGTAAGGGCTGTCTCCCCACCGACCAACTGTGGGGACCCTTCTCATGTTCACTTTGTAAATGGACATCCCTCTCTACATCCTTAGAGATGCCCAAAAGCACCGCTCCCCCTAAGCATAGTAGCAATAACTTCAAGGGAGGTCTCATCAATGCCCGCTCACTGTGCTGTCACAGTCACGATATACACGACTTAATTATGTGCCATGACCTTGATGCCCTTTTCATAACTGAAACATGGCTCAACGACTCCTCTAATCCCGATTTGGCTTCTGCCCTTCCCCCTGATTTTACCATCTTCAGACAGGACAGACCAATCGGGCGAGGAGGTGGGGTCGCATTCATCGTAAAAAAGTCTTTCTCGTGCCACACATTCGATCTAGGCCATCTTAAAGGAAGCGAGAGTATCGGTTTCTCTATTGGGCTAAATCCCTCCACCTCTTTTACGGGAGGCTTAATTTATCGCCCTCCAGGCAATGCCACCTCCTTTTTGGATTCCCTAGGTGAAATACTGGGGTCACTTATGCTACGCTACCCTCATTTCACTATAATGGGAGACATGAATTTGCAACTGGAGTCATGTGATGACCCACACGCCACCTGCTTTCAACATACCCTCAACATCTTTGGACTGGCCCAATTAGTGACCGCACCCACCCATCTAGCTGGTCACACGTTGGACGGTATCTGTTCCAACCTAGGTACTATGTCCATATCCCCTCCCATTCCGCAAATATGGACTGACCATAGCCTCATCCCCTTCGTAATTGAACAAAGAGTTCAAGCCCCATCAACTATAAAGTTCCCAACCCTCCTTCCCGATAAATTGGAAAAAGGTGACCGACCGAATTAAGCAGAACTCCCAACCACTGGCACAGGCACCTAAGTTGGTGGGCGATGTGTCGGTCGACTCATGTAACTTTCATCTCTGGATAAATCAAATTATCTCAGACAATTCCAATCCTAAAGGTGACCGTGTGAAGTGTTCCAGAAGGAAGCTGAACGCCCCTTGGTATACCCAGGCCTTAACTGAGAGCCACCTACTTTGCAGGATAAAAGAAAGGAAGTGGAGGAAAACATATGATGAGGCATCCAGAGCCCTCTATGTTCAATAGAGGAAACTATACCTCTCTAGCATAAAATCCGCTAAAAAAGAGTATTATACTAAAGCCATCAACGATGCCCACCAGAAACAAAAAACGGTTTTCTCAATCGTAAAATCCTTCACCCACCCCAAAGCCCTACAGCCTGAAATCCCTCCCTCTGAAATCTTGTGCAACAATATTGCAAATTTCTTCGGGGAAAAAATAGCCAACATTCAAAATGATTTCCCGCCCCCCCCCTGACCATTCCCATTCTACAACCCCAGAAGCAGGTAGCCGATAACCATCCTTCTCTCTGCAGGTTCCAACCCGTCTCCCTCCAGCAGACCCGTAAAGCGATCATGGCCTGCAAATCAGGAGCACCCACTGACTCCTGTCCCCCTCGTATACTGCATCACTTAATTGATGCAGTCAATCCAAATATCAACGCTATCATAAATGCTTCTTTAGACTCAGGGGTAGTGCCCAACGAATGGAAGAAGGCTATCGTGAAACCCTTGATGAAAAAACAAAATAAATCCCCCACAGACCTAACCAACATGCGCCCTATCTCACTCCTGCCTGCCCTAGGAAAGATCACGGAGCAGATAGTGTACTGGGAGCTGAAAGCCTTTGTGGAGGACCATAACATTCTGCATCCACAGCAATCTGGCTTTCGCCCCAGCCACTCAACTGAAACAGCCCTTATAGAACTCTCCGACTCCATCAAGTTCCTGCAGGATGAGGGGAGGAAAGCCGTCCTCATCCTGCTTGATCTCACAGCAGCGTTCGATACAATTTCTCATGCCATCCTGATTGACAGGATGCGTGAGATTGGCGTGACAGACACAGCTTTGGCATGGGTAACATCTTTCCTGACCAATAGGTCCCAATCTGTGTCACTGGGCCCCCATCTATCCAGCGTAAAAACCATTACATCGGGAGTACCGCAGGGTTCCACATTAAGTCCATTATTGTTTAACATCTACATGGCACCCCTCCTAGCTGTGATAGAGTCCCATGGGATCCTAGTCGCGTCTTACGCTGACGACACACAACTTGTCGTCTCTATCGACAAAAACTGCACGGACACAGAGCTGCGTTTCCAGAATTGTCTCACGGATGTATTTCAGTGGTTGAACAAAAACCACTTGAAGTGCAACAGTGGGAAAACTGAAATCATACCATTAGGTAAAGATCTGCCCTTCTGTCCTAAGGATTGGTGGCCCAAAGACTCAGAGGCCCCGCCTAGTGCAGTGACCTCTGCACGTAATCTTGGCGTGCAATTTGATACAGCTCTATCCTTTGATGATCACGTCAGGATCACGGCAGGCTGCTGTTTCGGACTTATCAAATCTTTAAAAAAATTCTTTGACTTCCTCCCCATTGCATCCAGGAAATCGGTCGTGGTCGCATTAATACTCTCCCGACTCGACTACTGCAATGGGTTGATGGCTGGAGTGAAAAAGTCCACACTGAAGAAGTTGCAAAGTGTACAGCACGCAGCTGCAAGATTAGTGTTAAAACTTCCCAGGAAATCCTCAGCCTCAGCAGCATTAAATCGTCTTCATTGGTTGCCCCTGCACAAGAGGATCCTCTTCAAACGTCTACTAACAGTTTTCAAAGCACTAAAAAACATCGGTCCGAAATACCTTATCAACCGCTTTGTTCACTATGACCCCGTACGAAGTTTGAGATCCTCCGGTGGTAACCTTACCAGGATTCCGAGGTATAAATATAAAACCAGGGGCGGAAAAACTTTCACAGTCCTCGCAGCTAGGGCCTGGAACAACTTGCCTTTAAATCTCAGACTGGTCGAGACTGAGAGTCTTTTCAGGAAACAACTGAAGACCTGGGTCTATCAGCAATCTGATGCTTATGTTATGGCCGCTATCTAGAGCTTCCTTCATCCAATCTCATCCACACACAATTTCTCAGCGCCAAGATGCTCCTTCCGGAGCGATAGGCCGCGCTTAATAAATACTCACAAATACAAAATACTCACAAATAAACAACTTAACAGCAATCGGTTTCATTACCATCAGAAAAATTATAAAATATGGTGCCTTCACTGTTGCTACAATTATTATTTTTTACTGTAAAAGAAAAACAAATGGGAGACGTACACTTTCATGAACATTACTAGTCTCCCAAAAATAGAGTACCCACACAAATGATACAAACATGCAGTTCAGTATCTTTCTCCATCAAGATAATTAAATCATTGGGGTCAATAATATTAGAACAAGCATTGACAAAGCCAATAGTTTGCTCCTTTGCAAGAGCTATTGGTTTTGCCTATGTGTTTTAGCCATCTTGTACACCTGTGTGGCTGCTGTTCAGTATAGCTAAAAGTTAGTAGAGTGGAGGGGCTTTGAGTGGAATAAAGTATTGTGGAGTGGTGTGGTGTGGCGTGGCCTAGCCTAGAGTGGAATGACATAGTGGCAAAGAGAAGAGTGGAATAAAGTAGAGTGCTAGAGTAGAGTGGCGCAGAGTGGAGTAAAGTTACATGGAATGTTGTTGAGTAGCCATAAAGTAGAATGTTGTGGAGTATTGTGTTTAGGGTGTTGTCATGAAGTACAGTGTTGTGCAGTGGAGAAGTGTTGTATCGTACAGTGGAATGTTGTGTGAAGTATACATGGTGTGGTAGTGCACTGCCATTACAGACAACACATTTTAATTGAACAGACAACTACAATTGCACATAAAGTTTTACTGAAAAGCTGTGCAGCACACAAACGATAATGTGTGGAAATTACATCCCCTAGTGTACTGATTTGTTTTGATCGTATTAAAATATTAGTTCCCACCCTGCTTTCGAATAAAACAACGTTTTCTTCATTTGTAATTCTGACATATTTGTACAGTTCATTTACAGACATTTACATTTTTTTTGTGCTAGAAAAAAACACTTTATTTCCCGGTACCTGACAAGATTTTCACATAAATCCTCTCACTTTGAAGTCAGAGAAAGAAAAGTAAACACCAAGCTCCCTTGGAAGACAGAGCCTGACATTTGACATCTGTCTTTGAACGCATTGCATGTGTGATCAGAACAACATTTAAAGGCCCATTTACAGAAAGCGAGGACTAGTGGAAGAATACAAGGAGCGATGGTAAACAAGGTTTACTCCAGGGGAACAACAAAGACCTGTTGGACAGCCTAAAACAAATAAAGCCAGCAAATAATATGAGTTATAAACAGTAAGCAATGGTGGAATGTATTTCTAGGGAAGCTTTCAGAATGCCCCCAAGAAGTCTGGTAGGCTTCGTCCTGAAAACAATCACAACAAATAGATGGCTAAGGTTGTCTCTGTTACTTACAGGAAGAGTTACCATAATTAAAAGCATGGTTCTCCCGAAAATGTGGTATTTTATTTTTACAAATGTTCCTATACCACTCAAAAAAGTCTTCTTCAGGGACACCAAGGCCTACCAGTGTACTTAAAATATTTCTCTTCAAGTCTGGTTTGCTTCAGCCGTGCTAAATACAACCTCTGTATGCTTCAAGTGCTCCAACGGGTACTTACTGTGCAGGTTTGTGAAACTGATGAGCATGACCATCCCAAATTTGGACCCTTTGTAGGGCAAGCTTTAAGGAGTGATGCTGTACTGACTTAAGAAAGCAGTCTTTTAATTTTGAATGTTATTTTGTTTTAAACGCAGATTACTCTTCTATTCAGTTGGCCTTGGTTATCTATCAAAGATTATCAATTCAGCCATACTAAAAAAGTAGGTGTAGAGCTGACTCCGAGACACTTCAGGGTTTAGGTGAGTTTATTGCTCTATAGCCCCAAACACATCCATTCGCAAGAGCTGGCTCTCAGGTATCTGGCTAACAACCACAAAGCACCATTAGAATGTTGGGGATAGGGTGGCATGTAGTGCCAATGGGACACAGGGGAATGCATAACATCATAAAGGTGGAAATCTCACACCATATTACATCATTATAACACATCTTCCTTCTATACAATTGACAAAATTGAGATGTTATGCGATGAGAGGGGAAGTGAAGCGAGGAAGCTGGGTGAAGAGTGGGAATGTGAAGGATGGTGATGCAGACGCAAAAGTGACAGTGTTTAAATCAACAAAGGATAATTACAATGAACATGTCTACACAACAGTAGTATAGTCTTCATACTTTCTTGGCTTGATTATAGGTCTGCCAAATCTACCAGTAACACCTTGATTGTCCACTGAGTTTTCTGACACTGAAGATTGAAGATGGACTAAGATCTCCACTGTGATCAGACGTATGACTAGTGGATGGTTCAGTGGAAGTTGACATCTACACTTTTCACATCTCACATTTTCAGTATTGCAGTGTAATTTGGGCAACTTATTTTCACCATAGTCAAAGTCTAACCAAATATCACTGTTACCGTCATCCGTACCCTGGAGTTCATTGTCACGTGACATTCCTTTGGCCACACATTTGGCTAATCTACTCATGTGCCAGACTTTTCCTTCGCTTAGTTTGACTGCATTGTGATAAATTTCACAAATGCGTAAAGGACAGGTGAATCTGCTCTCCCCTTTGCTTTTTCCCCCCCCCCCACAAGCAAACTTTGACCCAGTCGCCACATTTGTTGAGCACAAGCTTAACACCATGTTTTTTATCATACCATTCTTTGTAACATTCTTGCGCTAATGCTGTTTTTTCCCCCCACTAAATCTGGGGACCATTCAACGTGTTTGGAAACAGGCATCCAACTCAAATCTTTACACTAGGCTTGTCTACCATGTGTCATAATGAAAGGACTATTGCCCGAAAGATCTTCCGATGGATCCCCACCGAAACCAGGAAGACGGTCACCCAGGCCCTCGTCACCAGCCGTCTGGACTACGGGAACACCCTCTACGCTGGAACCACAGCCGCACTCCAGAAAAGACTCCAGCGCATTCAGAACGCCTCAGCACGACTCATCCTGGACATCCCTCGCCACAGTCACATCTCTGCCCACCTGAAAGACCTGCACTGGCTCCCCGTCAACAAGAGGATCACGTTCAGACTCCTCACCCACGCACACAAGGCTCTCCACGACACGGACCCGAAGTACCTCAACAGCCGACTCATATTCTACACACCCACCCGCCAGCTCCGTTCCGCCAGCCTCCCCCTCGCCTCCGTCCCACGAATCCGCAAATCCACAAATCCACAAATCCACCGTCGGAGGAAGATCCTTCCCCTACCTGGCAGCCAAGAAGGAACTCCCTCCCCACCCACCTACGGCTGACCCTGGACCATCTCTCCTTCAGGAAACAACTCAAGACCTGGCTGTTCGAGCAGTAGCGACCCCCCTCTCAGCGCCTTGAGACCCTAACGGGTGAGTAGCGCGCTATACAAATTCTGTTGATTGATTGATTAAGCTGGGAGTAATTCTGTAGTCCCAAATTAATTTGCAAATCTCATCTTCCCAGTTCATATTACTATTCATTGATAAAATGGATACAACTCTTGAGTTCTCTGTTGAAGTGCTCAACAAGACCATTTCCTTCAGGATTATAGAGCAATGTAGTATTATGCTTGATGCAATTGGGATTAATAAATTCCTTAAAAGATGACAACATAAATTGTGTGCCATTATCAGTAACAACACATTTGGGTAGCCCTTCTCTCCTGATTAACTTGTCTAAAAATTAAATGATATTTACACAGTCTGCATTATGCACAATTCTGATTTCTGGTCATTTGGAAAAATTATCAAAAAGTACTAAAATGTACTTACACACTCAATCCTGACGTTCAACTGGGCCAACAATGTCCAATCCAACTTTCTCCCATGACTTGCTTGGACATTCAATGGGAATCAATGGACCTTTGAAGATTTCAAGGCTCTTATCAGAATCATTACATGCAACACACTCTAACTAATCACTCAATTTGTTTGTCAATACCAGGCCACCAATAATTACTCTTCACCCTTTGTTTAGTTTTTGAAATGTCAAAGTGTCCTTTGTGGCATAATCTTAGTACTCTTTTCCTTAAACTGACTGGTAAAAAGTAAACCTTCCTCGATGCACAACTCATTTCTGATCCCGCCCCCTAAAAAAAAGTTTTTCCATTTTTAGATTGCTCTATTTGGGTCAAACATTAGTAACGAATTCACAAATTCTCTGCAACCCACAATCTCAGGACAAGTGGTCTTTCCACTCAAAGTGTAATGCCCACTAACCCATAACTGAAAAGCAAAGCAACGTTGTCATCGTCATCCTATAACCGTCCGTCAACTTCCTCTAGGGGTAAAGGTAACCTGCTCAGGAAGTCTGCCTCCCTATCCTTGACCCCTGGCCAGTACTCCACATCATAAGTGTAATCAAGTAACTTCACAGACCTCTTACTAAGCCTAGGGGAAGCATTCCGGAGACCAGCAGTGGACAATGTTTTTGTTAGGAGCTTATGACCTGAAAGCAGAAGTGCATGAGATCCCCAAAGATCCATACGAAAATGATTCAGAGCCCATGTACAAGGTAACATTTCACGCTCTATAACTGAATTATTTCTCTTCAGCAGATGTAAGTGAAAATGAAGTGAAAGCAACCACCCTCTCATTATTTTCATTGTCACGTTGTGAAAGAACTGGCCACTAAATCTTTATTGCTGGTACCTGTTGTTACTATGAATTGGGCCGATGGATCAAAACCTTTCAGAAAAGGTGCATTGCAGATCTCTTTTTTCAATATGAAACTGAACGGCGGCAAGACGGAGGTGCTCATAGTGGGGGGAGGCCGGTCGGCGTGGTGGCCATCCTGCCTAGGGACGGCACCGACGCCCTGCCAGGAACCTGGGAGTATGGTTCGATGCAGGTCTCACCTTTGGATCCCAAATCAATCGTGTGGTCGGTGTTTGCTTCGGTGTCTTGAAAACTCTGAGGAAAGTACTGGAGCTTCTACCAACTGAAGCACGCAAGACACTGGTGCATGCATTGGTGACCGCTAGATTGGATTATGGGAATCTGCTGTATCAGGGGGCACCAGAGAAGAGCATTGGTCGCCTTCAGGTATTGCAGAATGCTGCGGCGCGCCTGATCCTGAGGCTACCCAAGAGAGCGTCTTCAAAAATGGCACTTCAGACTCTCCACTGGCTACCGGTGAGGAGCAGAGTGGAGTTCAAGGCACTCTGTACCTGCCATCGCATTTTGAATGGCAGGGCGCCACAACCGCTGCAGAGCTTGATAGCGCGCTATCAACCGTCCCGTGCCTTAAGATCTGCGGGCTCGGGATTGGTGAAAATTCCCAAGGTAAAAAAAGCGCGCATGGGGGGGAAGATCGTTTAGGTACCTGGCAGCGTTTAAATGGAACAAATTACTGTTTGAACTGCGACTTGAGCCCTCGGAGACCAGGTTCCGGTCTAAACTCAAAACCTACTTATATGTCCAGTAGTTGGTCCGTCCCCCCTTCTTTTGGATCCTGTTGTAGCCATCTCACCATAGCGCGGGGACACGCCGGGGCGCGTAACCAGGCGCTCTATAAGCCTACCTATTATTATTATTTATTATTATATGTCAAATGATTCCTGGCAAACCATGGACCACTCAAACCTTAATTTGTTTTTAAAAATTTGTCGAATATGGTAAGTTTTCTCCAATAACTTTTTAAAATAAATTTTGAATAGTACTCAGTAAGTCCAAGAAATGCTCTGACATCATCTTTTCCTGTGGAGCAGGGTTAATTAACAATTGCATCAACTAGTACTTGCCTGGGCTTGATACACATCATATTTCTGTGCAAACTTGCACTACTTAAATTCCAGCATTAATCCTTTTTGTTTCAAGATTTCTAAGTCTTGCTTAAGTCTGTCATCCTGTTCTCTTTTATTGCTGCCCATGACCAAGCTATCGTCCTGGAAAAACATTACGCCGACCACCCATTCAAAAATATTAGTCATTATTTTAGGAAAAAGGGCAGCCACGGATGCCAATCCAAAAGGCAACCTGGTAAACTGAAAGCAACCAAACAGTGTGATAAACATCGTGCATTTTTTACTATCAGCGTGTAAAGGTACCTGGTGGTATGCTGATTTAAAATCAATTGTCAAGAACCAACACATATCTTCAGTGACAGTAAACATTTCATTGATGTGAGATAGGGGAAACTGAACCGTAAGTATATTTTTGTTGAGATCCTTAAGGTCGATGCATAACCTAACCTTGCCATTGGGGCGTTTAACAACTACTAATGGGGAAACCCATTCAGCAGATTCCATCTGTTCAATGATGCCATCTGTTACCAACTTTTGTAATTCCCTGTGTACTTCATTTTTGATGGAAATAGGCAAATGTCTGACTTTGTGGATACATTGGACAGCATCGTGTTTCATTTCAATCCTGTGTTCAAAATCATTCAACAACCCTACTGTGGCAGAACAAACTTCTGGGTACTCTTTGACCAATTCTGTACAATTTTTGTCTGACTTTGTGGATACATTGGACAGCATCGTGTTTCATTTCAATCCTGTGTTCAAAATCATTCAACAACCCTACTGTGGCAGAACAAACTTCTGGGAACTCTTTGACCAATTCTGTACAATTTTTGTCTGACTTTGTGGATACATTGGACAGCATCGTGTTTCATTTCAATCCTGTGTTCAAAATCATTCAACAACCCTACTGTGGCAGAACAAACTTCTGGGAACTCTTTGACCAATTCTGTACAATTTTTGTCTATCTCGTTAATAGATAAAATAGGACCAGTGCAAATAGGATTGAGAATAATTCCCAGTTTACCCTGATCACTCCAGCCAAGAACAGATGGTCCATGCTTTGCCACAAATTACTTACAATTTGCTTTCCTATCCTTAAATTGGTAATTCAAGGTTCCTGGATCCATCAAAGTCCGTACTGTCCCCTGTATAGCATTTGGCAATAACATTAGATTTCTGAAGATGAACACCCAGTTTGTCAACAAAGTGATGTTTCCAAATGTCTTCACTTACGATGGTAAAACCTAGAATCGAATACCACCTTCAACTTCACTCCACCAATGTTTACTACACACGTATACATTTTGTTTTTACCTTAATGTGATTTGCATCCTAAATGTCATAATCTATGCAAAACACAGTTAACATTAGAGGAATCTGAATCTTCCTAAACCTCAGTTTCTTTCGTTATCTTCTTGCACACACTGTACCTTTCTATTAGAATTAGTATTTTTTTCTACTACACATTTGGCATAATGCCCAACCATTCTGCAAAGTGCACATTTTTTAAACTTCGCTGGACACTACTTTAAATACAATAAATGCTCCCCAGAACCACAGTGATAGCCTTTACATTGTTTGTCACTTGGTGACCTCCAAGTGTTCCTTCTTTTCCTCAAGTACCGTTTTTCCCTTGCATGACCTCATAGCTACTTTTGTTATCGACCACCTTCTTCCTTTTAAACTAAACTTACTAACCAGTTTGATTTCATTTGACTCTTCAAGAACCGCTTTGGCACATCTCCATGCCAACTCAGCGTTCTTCACCAACGCTACCACCTCTATTATTTCCACTTCTGAGCAGCACCAGTAAAAGCTCATGGAATCAAAAAACATCACAATCTACAAAGAAAAAAAGCTTCAAGTCCATAAATAGCTTGTGACCACCATCATCTTCCTCTTTTCGTTTGCCTCTTCCAGCTCTTCTTCACTCCAAAAACTCTGAATTAACCTTTTTTAATTCTCTACAACAAAACATATAAACAAATTTAGCAAGCTTAAACATCCTCATAATACTTGTACCAAAACAACTCCAAACTAATTTCCTAATAAATAATTCTTAAACATATTAAGACAAAGAATTATGCCACACCCAAGGGAGGGGTGAGTGGGATAATGCTAGTCTTCTTGTCTTTAATAAAAGCCTGATTCAATAATCAGTAAACCTATTTGAATTGAAATTCTATGTCAAGACAGGAGGCTAGCATTATGCATGTTCAAAGCTTTCTAAAACACATTTTGAATCATGTTCAACTGACTTAAAATCTCCTAAACGTAGAGACAGAAGACCACTCCGCTGCTTTCATAATATCCTAGTCTTCCACCTAATATACTCACCTTACTTGCCATAGCCCCACGCCCAGAATGCGCTGTGAACTTAGACACATCAACACCAGCCTCCATCATGGAACATTTAACTCCCCCTGCAATAGTCGCACTAGAAACAGCCTTGTACGGTTTCACATAAGAGATCAAAACCTGATCTACTCCTGCTCCCCTTTTCTCCAACATTCTGCTTTCGTACTCCTTAAACAGTGAACTACACACAAACTTGGACATTCATCAAAAACTGGATAAAGAACAGAACTTGAACTGGGCTTAGCCCTCGTACATAACTCAAAAAGCACGCCATTAGGTTGATAAAACTTATGAGAAATCTCCAAAGCCTTGACATCCGAAACCCTCCTTAAAGAAATAGGAAACAATAAGGTAGCTAACTTCCAGGACAATTCCCTAGACTCCAAGAACTTATTACTTGACAAACTCACTACTTCAGAACCATGTCGACATCCCATAAAGATTTACACTTGGATTCCGGAGGTCTCTTAATCCGAATCCCTTTCTTCACTCTACAAACCAAAGGACTTCTTCCATTAAGAACATCATGACTTAAAGAATGGCCAGCAGAAATCGCTGACCTATAACAGTTTACAGTTCTATATGACATTCCCTTCTCAAACAAAAACACCGAGAAAATAACTACTTAAATGTCATCTCCGGTGACGCTTCTTGCAGAGTAGAGCGTTGCCACGGATACAATCACACTCACTGTAAATATTCCTTCCAAGATGGCCACCAAACATAGGTTTACGATATTTCCCAAAGCCGGTGTGTCATGCACCTGAGCAACACGAACGTAGCACGCAGATTGCTTCACTGACGTACCAACCACAATGTCATCACTTCACGCTGGGTCTCAGCGAGGAAACATCAGTTGTGGAGCAATGGCCAGCTCACAATTGGGGCATGAACTCTGCTAAAACCGCTCAGGATCCACAAACCAACAAAGCAGGCGTGATGAGGCTGAGACACGCAGTCGGACAGGACTCCAGGAATGCACACTGCCCACACCTCACAGCACGCTCCCATCTCCGAAGGGCTGATGAAAATGACATCCAGTGCGGCATCGGGGTCTGTTGATCCGCTCATCGCCACTTTGTAGAGATGACTCTGAGAACCTTCAGGGTTGGGGTGAGTTTATTACTATACAGCCCCAGACATAGCCAGATACCTGGGAGCCAGCTCTTGCAACTGGACAAGGACCACAAGGCAACCAAACATTAGAATGTTGGGGATGGGGTGACACGCAATGCCAATGGGACAGAGGGGAATGCATTACATCACAAAGGTGGAAAACTCACACCATATTACACCATTAAAACAGTAGGTTTATTCTTATACAGGTGACATTTTAACTTGGGTGGTGTGCATCTAAAAATTGTACATAAATTATGATAAGCCAAGCATGGATGGAAAAATGTAGTGCTCATATCTTTGTTTTCAGCATATTGTGCAAACTCAACATGTTTGAATTGTATACTAACTTTACGCTCGTCTTGTGGAATGACATTCATGTAATTTTATTCGATTAAAGCACGTTTATGCTCTTGGTGTGTAGATTCGTGTACAATGTAGCTCACGCCACACCGTGGAGAACTGTAGTAACTGATCTGCATGCAGTCGCCTTGTGCTCAAACTTTATAATCCAGATGAATGAGTTGAGCAACTCACGATTGAGCAAACGCAACACCTGCTGTTTTTTTCTAATAAAGGTCATAGACCCTGCTGTAGTTATGAATCAGAAATTAGAAGGGCAATACACTGTCTTTTCTAGATTTGACGTAATGGCGCTTGTGCCAGGCATGACAAAATATTGTTAATGTACAAGAAGGGGTTGGTATGCTGAATTGCTTTGCGATTGGTTCAGAGAGACTGGCGTGGGAAACGACACTGGAATGGAGTTTGCTGTCTTACGTGCTAATACAATATTTTAGTTTCAATAGTGAGCTTCTGGTGCTGGTACCGTTTGTACACAGAACACATTGAGTCTAGCCTTTGTTGTGGAAGCAGCGGCATAGTTAACATTGGTGCAGCGGCACCGGGCCCAGAGTTCTGATTATTGCTGTACTTTAATACGACTGCAGAGGTGAAAGTGGCCATTTCAATTGCTCACACTAGCCTCGCCCTGCCTATGCTACTGTGTGGAAGGTGATCCATATCAATGTCTTTCAGCTGATGGTACAAGACCCTTTGTTTACATAAAAAATGGGTTCACTTTGGTACACTCCTTCCTCACATTGCTGTGTTTTACTTCATGGACGCAATTGCCAGCAAGAACAATAAACCGGTTTAGATAGCTTAGCATGGTAAAAAAAAGGTTTAGCGGTTGCTATTCTCGTTGCCAACTGTAAAAACATTCATTTGTGTGAAAGCAGGACAACCAAAATGGCACAGTAAAAGAACTTGAATGTGTATAGCGTTTGTTTTTGTTCCATCTCGTTTAATGCCAAGACTCATTTAGTTTGTTTACAAGCAGGAATACGAAATCAGTTAACTAATTTGCTCCATGTACTCTATGATGAGCTTACCAAATCTGTGCATTCAGAGGAATTGTCATGTTCATATTTTTCAGGTAGCAAATATATTTGAGAACAGTAAATGGTAAACTTGGTGCAAAGCTGTGTAAGTGGAGCAACTGACATACCTAATTGAGTCATTTTTTTACTAACCTATTTTATTAAGTTTTGCAAATTTAGCATCATACATGAAAAGGAATCAAGCATATATTTGGTATTCATCAGGCTTCTTCAGACCAACAATTACAAGTGCGTCGTTTTTGGATTTTCGGCCAACATATCCGGCATTTTGCACAACCATTCCAGTCATGCTAATTATTGCTACCAGTCTAAATTGTACATTTAGAGTCTCGAGTGTGCTACTTAACAACCTAATTGAGTCATATGTCAGTATTAAAGAAATCAAAGTGCTGGATTGCAAAATGATATATTGATAACGGGGCTATGGGCATGCACAGAGCACGTCAGTGTTGTCAGAGGGTGTTCATTTGAAAGGGAAATCATTAACTTGGCCTGGAGACTGAAGTATTCCATGACCCAGAAGAAGTGGCTCCTGTAAGGCAACGCCAATACTTGATAAGGCATTGATACCAACCTCTCCTCTACCTCACTTTGTCAACAAAAGGTCTAAAGAATATACAAAAAGTGTACAACCAGCATCCTCGCAATGCACTTTCTTTCCATTTTTCCTGTTTTGTGCTGTCCGACCCTCTGTGTTGTTTGGTGTGTGTGCAAAACAAGACAGAACTTAATGCAGACAACAAAGGCAAACAGAGGTACCTGGCACTCCCGGTCTCCTAAACCTGCATTAGGCCCCTATCCCGCAAACTGTTATCCATCACAACTTGAATTAAACCATAGACCCTTTTCTGCTCCTTCTTCCCTCTGTTATAGTATATTTTCATCTCCTAATTCCTTTTTGCCAACCAGACATCAAAAGATGCTTCTAACTACCACTGATGCGGAACAGAGAATTCCATTCACAAAGCTCCTTCCCCACGGTTTCATTTTTCCTCAATTCTACTCTACTTTAATATCTAGCATTTTAATGTGGCCTTTGAACAGCCTAAAGTGCTATACAAGCAACCAATAACATTTATTTACCATTTGACCGTTATAATAACGTGACAATAACCTATGAAAACGCAGCATTACAGTAATACTAAATTCCAGTCTGTATTCGCAGCCCATCATACTTACAAAGCACTGTAGGTTCTCCTTACAGTTTAGGGGATGTTGAATGTCATGTGCTTCTTGTGAGCCTTGCCCCTCAACTGAAAACCAGGGGTTCCACATGGGCGATGTGGTGCTGTCCACTACTCCCAAGAACACCTCTTTACGTGAGAATACACCCTGTGAGCTGGCAGGAGTTCCTGAAGGGAAGGGTTTGGGAACAGATAGGAGATACTGGAGTGATGAGTCTTCAGGTTACCCTGGTCCAGTCTCTGTCGCTGTTTTTCAGGATCTCGGCTTGTCTCTTAGCACCTTCTTCTGGAAGCGCCATGCGGATCCTTTCTTACAATCTGCAGTGGAACACACCAAATTAGATCTATAATAATGTTTACCCCAAAATTACTCTTGTTCTTAAAACCTTCCTTCTCAGGCACAGAATGTAATTTACCTGACTCAAATGTTATAGGAGAGCTCTACCACTTGTCTGTGATAAGCTCAAAGCAAGGACCAGTGCGCTGGAACAGTCTCCCAAACTTCCCTTGAACTTGCTGGTACGTCGCTCCCCCACCACACAGCTCCTCCTGTGTGTCCTGACCCTGCCACCTCTGCTGTAGAAGTTGAGGCCCTCCTCCACCCGCAGGCTACCACCAGCGCCTTATCCCTGGTGGCCAGTGGTAGGCCTTAGGTTTGTATCACTGTCGCTGTCTGTCTGTCTTCCCTGTACTGCCCATACTGTCTTCTGGTGTCTGTGACCACCGTTGCCTGTCTCCCCCCTGTGCCTGCATTCTTATCTGTGCCAGTTTTCTTGCCTCCTGTTCCCTGATTGTGCTAGTTTCTTGCCTTCTGCTCCCCCCTCGCTGCCCCTGATTTGTGCCTGTTTTTCTTGCCTTCGGCTCCCGATTGTGCTTGTTTTCTTGCCTTCTGCTCCCCTAATTGTGCTTGTTTTTCTTGCGCCTGCTCCCCGATTGTGATCGTTTTTCCTGCCTCTGCCCCTTGATTGTGCTCGTTTT
The DNA here is from genome assembly GCF_964261635.1 of Lissotriton helveticus. Classification (NCBI taxonomy): domain Eukaryota; kingdom Metazoa; phylum Chordata; class Amphibia; order Caudata; family Salamandridae; genus Lissotriton; species Lissotriton helveticus. The sequence continues at coordinate 926,469,911 of NC_136070.1, forward strand.
TCTTGCCTCTGTTCCCTGATTGTGCTTGTTTTCTTGCCTTCTGCTCCCCTAATTGTGCTTGTTTTCTTGCCTTCTGTCCCCCTCGCTGCCCCTGATTTTTCCCTCACCCCCGTGCCCACTGCTCGCCTTCCGCCTCTGCTGCCCCAGCGGCCCCGCCCCCATTCGCTATCCCCTGCCTCCCAGCTGCTCCTCCCTCCCAGCTCCCCTTCAAATGGCGGCAGCTGCGCCACTGGCGCGCCTAAGGCAAGCCCGCCTGGACCCTGCAAACGCCACGACACCTGACTCCACTACGACGCCAGCAGCCTCCACGCACTCAACGCCGGCCGAAACCACACCTTCTTCCAGGCCACCCCAAAACGGACCTTTCTATTGCCGCACCTGCAGCTTCACCTGCGACAGAACCACCAAACCTCCAAGGACTGGACCCAACCACCTCCGCTGCATACTCCAACACCCGCTCCGCACGCAAACATGCCGTCGAGCTCTGGGATCTGCTCGACACCTCCGCCCCAGACGTGGCCTTCCTGACCAAGACCTGGTGGAACGACTCCTCGGCACCTGACATCGCCATAGCCATCTCGGACGGCTACAAGATCACCCGCAGGGATCACGCCAACGGAACGGGAGGTTGAATAGCCATAGTCCACAAGTCCATCCTCAACGTCGCCACCCACGCAGATGACACCCTCCACACCGCCGAACACCTGCACTTCCGGATCCACACCAACCACAACACCACCCAAAGAGGAACACTCATCTATAGACCCCCCAGACCCTGGGCTCAGTTCAGCGACTCCCTCCCCAGCACCCTCGCACTCGCCTCCACGGACTACATCCTCCTCGGGGACCTGAACTTCCACCTCGAACAACAACGACGCCAACTCCGCCACCCTGATCGACAACCTCGCCAACCTCGGCCTCAAACAACTCGTCACCGCACCCACCCACGCCGCCGGCCACACGCTGGACCCCATCTTCTCCACAGGCATCCACGTCGCCTTCGACCACACCACCGAACTCCACTGGACCGACCACCGCTGCATTCATTTCACCTTCAAGAAACCAACCATGCACCACCGCACCCAACAGCTGCCTTGCCGCTGCTGGAGCAAAGGCACCGAAGACCGGCTGATCACCACCCTCAACCAGAACCCACCCCACCAACCCAGATGCCGCAGCCTGCAACCTCAGACAGTGGATCGACGACTGCGCCAACACCCTCACCCTGCTCAAGAAACCCTCCAACTGCCAAGCCAGCAAGAGAGCCATCTGGTTCACCAACAAGCTCCAGACCTCCAAACGCGCATACCGGAAACTGGAGAAAATATGGCTCCACGAACGCACACCGGACAACCACGCAGCCCACAAGGACGCCACCCGCAGACATCACCACCTCATCAGATTAGCCAAGAGATCCTCCTTCAAAGACCGCTTGGATAACAACGCACACGACAGCAAAGAGCTCTTCAGCATCGTAAAGGAACTCTTCAACCCCAGCGCCAACGACATCCCGCCCTCACAAGAACTGTGCGACTCTCTAGCCATCTTCTTCCACCGCTGACATCCACAACCGCTTCAACACCACAACCGCCCTGACCACGCCAGACTCCACCTCCCCTGTGAACAGCGCCATCCGCCTGACCTCCTGGTCCAACGTCAACGAGACACGCAATGCCATGAACTCCATCCACTCAGGATCTCCGTCAGACCCGTGCCCACACCACGTATTCAACAAAGCAGACGCAGCCATCGCACCCCAACTACGGAAAGTCATCAACATCTCCTTCGAAACAGCGACATTCCCGGAAAGCTGGAAGCATGCCGAAATCAACACCCTCCTCAAGAAGCCCAAGGCGGACCCCAAGGACCTCAAGAACTTCGGGCCCATCTCCCTGCTCCCGTTCCCGGCAAAGCTCATCGAGAAAATCGTCAACAGACAATTGGCCCGCCACCTGGAAGACAACAACATCTTGGACCCGTCCCAGTCCGGATTCAGACGAAACCACAGCACCGAGACAGCCCTCATCGCTGCCACAGACGACATCAGGCGCCAACTAGACAACGGCAATACATCAGCCCTCATCCTCCTGGACCTGTCGGCCGCCTTCGACACGGTCTGCCATCGCACTCTAAAGACATGCCTCCTAGAAGCCGGAATCCAAGAGAAGGCCCTTGACTGGGCCACGTCCTTCCTCTCCGGCAGAACCCAGAGCGTCCGCCTCTCACCTTTCCGATCCGAAGCCACCGAAATCATCTGCGGCGTCCCCCAGGGCTCAGCCCGACGCTGTTCAACATCTACATGGCCCCCCTCACACAAGTGGGCTGCCAACACGACCTCAACGTCATCTCCTACGCCGATGACACCAAGCTCATACTCTCACTCACCAAGGACCCACACACCGCCAAAACCAACCTCCACGAGTGAATGAAGGCCGTCGCCGACTGGATGAGGAGCAACCGTCTGAAGCTGAACTCTGACAAGATGGAGGTACTCCTCCTTTGACCCACCCCCTGAGCCTGGGATGACTCCTGGTGGCCAATCACACTGGGAACAGCACCAAGACCCACCAACCATGCACGCAACCTAGGATTCATCCTCGACTCCTCCCTCTCCATGGCTACGCAGGTCAGCGCCGTCTCCTCCTCCTGCTACAACACCCTCTGCATGCTCCGCAGGATCTACAGGTGGATCTCGACCGAAACAAGAAGAACGGTGACACAGGCCCTCGTCAGCAGCAACGCACTCTACGCAGGAATCCCAGCCAAACACCTACAACGACTGCAACGCATCCAGAACGCCTCCGCCCGACTAATCGTCGACGTCCCCCGCCGCAGCCACATCACCCCCCACCTGAGAGACCTACAGTGGCTCCCTGTCGACAAGAGGATCACCTTCAAGCTCCTCACCCACACACAAAGCACTCCACAATGCTGGACCAGCCTACCTTAACAGCAGGCTCCGCTTCTACACCCCCTGGCGCCAGCTCCACTCCGCCAGCCTCGCCCTCGCTGCTGTCCCCCGCATCCAACGAACGACCTCCGGCGGTAGATCCTTCTCCTACCTCACCGCCAAGACCTGGAACACCCTTCCTACCCACATAACGGCAGACCCAAGACCTACTCTCATTCAGAAGACTCCTCAAGACCTGGCTCTTGGAGCAGTTGCAGCACCCCCCTCCCCTCAGCGCCTTGAGACCCTCACGGGTAAGTAGTGCGCTCTACAAGTACTTTGCTTGATTGATTGACTTTAGTCCAAGAGATGTTCTTGGTTATCGCAATTGTTCCAAAGTCTTATTTTCTCAACCTCTTGTACCTTTGGACAAATCCATGTCTCTCTGGAGTCCTGTTTCTTGTCGCGAGGAGCCGGATGGTTAACAACTCTATCCAGCCTGAATCGTCTGTGTAGCGCGGTGCTATGTATGGTTCTCACCTTTAGTGAATGTTGTAGTCCTCCTCCTTTGCAGGGGATCCGGTCTGAGGTTGCAACAGCAAGACAGCCAGGGTTGATATTCTCAGCAGCGTGGTAAGTTTTAGAATGTTGGGTTCCAAGGATCCTTGATGGGAGTCAAGCAAGGCGGTCTTCCGACCGCAGATCCAGAAAGTCCAGCAAAGGGCTTGTGTTGGGGTGCGGTCTTTATACATACACCTCTAATATGGCTGTTTTCATGTTATCAAAAGATCTAGTGCAGAGTGACGGAAAGATTATACTTCCCTAAGATTAGGAGTAAGAAGGTGTGTGGGATTGCAGGATGGGGGCGGAGGCGAAAGACTGTTGGACACCCTTCTCCAAAATATCTTGGAGTAGGAAACCCTTGGCATACAAGGAACCCGGGGAGGTGGACGGAACCCCAGAAAATAGTGCAGGAAACAATGCTTACATACAAGGGGAATGGCGTCCTATGTGTAGTATGAACAATCCTTCCCATTTCTGGGCCTCTTTGCTTCCTCCAACCCAACCCATGTGCTAATCTCCACATCCGACCATTTATCTGAGTGGCCACTTAATTGTGAATGTTGGTTATCAGGATCTACTGTCAGCAGAGTGGCCATTTCCTCCCAGACTTCCAAATTCCCCCACTGCTTTTTCACCTATCTGCCGGTGACACTCTTCTGCTATATCCTACTCAGTCTGGTCAGCTATCCGTGTTTAAAACTTTGGGGGACCGTAAAGCAAAGCCAGTGTATGACTGTTTGTCTTAGCTAACAGCACTCCCAAAGCCGCAAACCTATTCCTGATTTTCAGGCCCTTTTAAGGCTTTGGTGTTAATCTCACTAGGCATTGTTTTTATGTAGTGGTCACCAGAAAAATCGTATCTACTATCACCAGCCAGTTTGAGCGATGGCAAAGCTAATAGATTTTGCCTATGTGAGATCGATTGGCTTTGTAAATGTTTTCATTAGACAAGTTACATAGCAGCATGGGCGGAAAGTGTTATGAGGCGGCCAGCGTTGACCGCGCCATAGCGCTTTTTCTTTCTTTCTTTAAGCCATGCTGCTGTGCAGCTTGTCTAAAAATAAGAAACACAAAAGGGCATCTATCTGGCACATGAGTGCCTCACGTAGGGAGCACTGGAAGTTCACTTCACTGTGCCTGCCAGCGACCTCTTTTCCCAATACTTCCTTACATCGCACCATGTTGTTGCATATTGCAACAGCCCCACAATATATTAAATTTGCAGGTCTGGAAGTCCCAGGACTCCCTCATCCCTGTCCAATTTCAATATCTCCTCGCTGAGCCTACTCCTGTGAAATCAAAAGGTTATTCAGTTCCTGGTAGGCCAATCTTGAGATCAAGCACATTGAGCTCTGAAGGAGATATAGGCAGCGAGGGAGAAACACCATCTTACTCATTGCTATTCTGCCCATGATTGACACCAGCAGTTGATTCCAGAAATATTACTAACAACTTGAGTCCCTGAAGAACTCTGTCCATATTGTGTGTGTGTATAATGTTCACCAGATGTATTTGCTGTCTGAATACCCAAGTAAAGCAATCTCTGCTGCTTCTAGGGAAGGCCAATGTCCGGGATATCCATCAATTCCCCGACTCTGGTAATTCTCTTCTCAGATGTATTGCATGGGGCTCGGTCACTAGTGAAAACAGCAGTGCCTAGTGCCCCGCCCTATGTCCTAGCTCTTCAACACCAGTGTGTAGTATACTTTGTATAAGTTACAAATATAACATTAAATGTGTATTTGTCTCTTTGTCTTTCTGTATGGTGGACTGCATGTTGGGTCGACTGTGTGTATTGGTGACAGTTGAGCTCTGCATGAGAGACATTTTTTATGCTGGTTTGCGTGTGGGCCGCTGCAGAGTGTTGGCCTTTGTGTCCAAGAAAGGTTAGGTATACTGATTCATCTCCATAGTTTAGTGCATTTGTGATCTACCTCATTGTGTGAATTGATTTGTGTATGTGAGGCTTTATCAATGTTTGTTATATTTGATTACACACTTACAAAATTATAGGCATTGTCGTGCCCTTTTGACACCACCAAGTGGTTTTTTATAGTATCTTCAGAGATCAAATTCTCTCCTAAAATAGAAGAGAAGATTATATTAGTGGAAAGGTGAGAAAGCAGATTGGGTGCAGAAGGGGGTTACCCTGATCTCTTACAAGATGAGAATAAGAGAGTGGTCTCACAAAGTATTGGTAGATTGTGAAACTGCTAGATGAACTAGTGGAATGGCAACGATGGAAGATTGGTCCTTCGTCAGGGCATATAACTTGTTATAGCTCAATCCTGGACAGTGACGGGATGACAAACTAAGCTGTTTACAAAGCAGAGACCTTGATGATTCATTCTAAAACAGCACAACAAAGTTATATCCTGGCAATTGTATCTTATGTTCACCACAAAGCTCATCTACTCTGACAGATTTACTCACATAATGCATGGAATAATGCAAATGTAATTGATGAGCCAATCTTAACAGATAAATTTTTCTTGGTTTATTGCAGATGAAGGCAGAGGATTACCAGCTGGCCAAAGCACAGTTCTACAAGCTTTTGGTATCCAAAGGTCTGGGAACGTGGCCTCGGAAGGTTCTTGTGGACAATTTTGGTTTCAGGGAACAAAGTCAACTGGAGGATTCTCTGAAGCAACAATCCCAAAATGTCATTACACCTGTCACGGTCTAGCATACAGGACAAGGCGGCTGAAAGATCCTTTGGTCACAGCGTCTAGAGTTACCACCAGAGTTTGTTCATATACTGTTAAACTGCTTAGTGTGAAAGCTGTGTGTGACTGGTGAAAGATCTCATAATCTAAGTGTTTTGATCTAGATACAAAATGGCAGGCATCCTGTGTATCTCAGTCCATTTCTATCCCATGCTGACTGCATGGAAGAACCATCCAATCAAACACTGAAGCAGGACAACCACTGTGTCACTCAGTATAGTCACAATGAGGACATGGGTTCAAATGGTTTGAATATAGAACATGAAAGCCGCTTTCTGCCATGCAAATTGAGGGCAAATTAGCTTGAGGAAACATTTTTCATCTTCAAAATCCAGGACCAGCAGTGCATTGTGTTGGGTGATGGACCACGAAGGAATCTGCTCAACAGATGTCCAGCTTAACCCCTCCGCTGCTTCGAACGTTCCGCGCTGGTGCGGAACGTTCTATTAGGCGGACGGGGCCGCGACGTTCAACGGACGTGCGCAGCACTGCCGAGGTAGTGCACGCGACGTCCGTTGAACGTTCGCAGCACGGAAGGGGTTAAGTCCAAGCATTTTGGATCGACGATCTATCAGTCCAGTACGCTCCTGTATTACACTGCAGGTTAAAAAAAATTCTCAGTTCTTACTGACCTGATGAAGAGTGGAATATTGAGCCTTCTTTACCCATATGTAGAAAATAAACCTTTTTATTTGCTTCCCTGCTGCATTCGTTGCGCTACTACCTGAAGAACAGCCCAATGAATAATGTTTACCTTTCCAGTCTAGGAAGGACACTGGGCCAGGAACTGTTTCATTTCTTCTTTTCAACAATTTTATTTAGGCTTTGTGGAAGGCAAGATCTGCCCATTGCTTTCCTTTGATTTTATTTTTAGATAAATATTCAAATGGTATGTTAACTATTTTATTTATTCTTGTTTGTATGATTTCACACAGGCATGAAAACATGTTTCAAGAGAGATTCAGGTTGACTTTCCCAAAAATACCCCTAAATTAAGAATTTACCAAAAACGAAGCAATATGAAGATTTTCTGGGATTTTACTACGTGTTGATATAACCATGATAGCATCCAAAAGCTGATATTCATTTTGTATGTAACTGAACCTAATTTTTATTTTCTGGTGCCCACTGTTTTGCAAGTTCTGTGTTTTGTTCATTTGACTACATTTAAAATATATAAGCATGTATGTTGTGGGAAATTAGGAATGCATGTAGAGATAAACATTTCCTAGCCTTGATGTTCATGTTACATTTGTGGTGTTTTTTTTTAAATTCCTTTTTGAGTTAAGTGATCCATACAAGGCATCAGAGAGCCCCAATGCAAAGGTACAGTTGATCAGCGCCTCCAGTGTTATCACTAACTTTTAATAAAAATGCACTGTTTTGTTGCTCTGCTACTTTCTGTGGTGTAAGTTGTGTATTTCTGGCAGGCCTATCTTGCTACACATCATTTGTTCAGGGTGCTGTTTCAGTCCTGTTATTAGTTGGCATTTAACCCCTTCGCTACGGGGCTAATTCCCCCGTGGTGCAGGGGGAGGGGGGCCGCGGACGGCACCGCGGTACTCCTGACGAGCACAGCTCGTCGGCACATTGGAGCTATGCTCATGATGAGCTGAGCTTGTCATTACTCCGCCCACTCAATGGAACAGGAGGGGAATTATCCCCGCATGGGCGTTCCACGGCAGTTCTGACGAGCTCAGCTCCACTGTGCCTCTAATGACGAGCTGAGCTCTTCATAAGCGCTGAAGGAGTTAAATAGAAAGGTGAACGTTGGCTCAATGTTGATCAACTTCTATAACTGTTGTTCTTACCTGTAGGGAGAAGGGATTCCAAAAGTGACAGTTCCCATTTTAGCTCTCATGGCATTCTTTGCTCCTCAATACAGAAAAAATGCTGAATGGAATTAGACCATACTTTGCATGTAAGTAGAACTTTACTCAAGGAAGTGCCTCTGCTTGGCGTAAATCCAGTTAATAATTTTGGATAAATTAGCGTTGAAAGAATTTTCCAGGGTGGGCATGAAGAGGTTACACTTTAAAGATATCTGGACTATCCTATTTTGGATACTTCCATGGATTCCCAAATCTATGGAGAATTCACAAATTCAGTTAAATTAAAAAGACCCAGTATTGGATCACGGACCTTTTTCTCTCACCATGTATTGCAATCTCATTAGATGGTTGTCGCACGAGAGTTTCATTTACGATCTTCCTTACCCAAAGCAGTGCAGCGAGCAAAATTAAACCGAACAAGCATTTGCATCGCCAATAGGTCTCGCTTTTGTATTTAACCATGCAGCACATTGTCCTTGGTGCTACAACATCTGTTGTTACTTCAAATGCCACTAGTAAACGGCCATACACACCGAAGGCTCGACCTAAAACATTACTCCTGGATCAGTCATTTTGCGCCTGTTACGGAACAGTTTGATCACTATTTAATTGAAAAGTTCTTGAAATAGCTCTTGCCTAGAAAGGGGCTTTGAATCCTCTGTCCTAGCAAGTTCCCAACTACAACTTCATATCGCAGAGAGATATGCAGTGGTAGACAGCCGGGTGGGCATAATGTGTTGTGGGTGCAAAGTATGCAGACATAACTGTTAGGCAGAGAGAGAAGTGAGGGGGCAAGGAAAGCAGGTGCTGTGCCATGTACAGTTGACATTTCTGAAAGTAATCGGACAGAGGGATTTTACTAAGCGTGTAGATGTTCTTATGCGTCGGTACCCCGACTCACACTCTGCATTCTTAGCTTGAATGAGCACAGTTTTCCATTTACTCTATTTTGTCCCTAAAGTCTACCACAGACCGACTATAGCTTTTAATAAAGAGCACATTAATTTTTCCAGGTCTTGGGGATTTTTTCCATTTAACTTACAAACAATCCATTATTACTCCAGGATTACTTGTTTGATTTAATGCTGAAGTTTATTTCTAGAGTACTAGTCCACAAGTTGCAATAATTCACACGTTGAATTATGGTAACGTCAGAAATAGTCAAGTACAATGTGAAAAACCTGCTACAGAACAATATAGAGCCTTCGTTTTCCTCATTAGGTCTATGTGTAGTTGTGGAGTGTAACCAGTTTTGAACCCTTTTCTTTTCTACTGCTTATGGTGCGTTGGGGAGGGATGCTACTAAGCCTTGGTATACACAGCTTCCGCACCTCTTCATGGCCATAGAATGCTGACATAACCCCAGCAGCAAGCTCTCATCGAAACTTTTCATATAGAACCCAACATAAAGGAGACTAAGAGCGGCTAACTACTGAATTTCCAAGTAAGACAACCTACTAATGATAAACGGTTTTGCGAAGCTGCCCCTGGTCGGTGACAGCTGAAAGGAAATATATGGACTTCACTATAATTTCCCCAGGGCTGACGTGACCTGCACTCACCTCTCTTCAAGGGCTCAAATTTTGCATCTACTCTGCTTTTAAAATACCTCTGCTTACACAAAACTCTAGCAGTCCCACTGCTGCTAATGAAGCGTATTGCTGTTTGTAAGTACATTTTACTTTACTGTGATAATTGCCTGATTATATTAAAAAAAAATAGTGGCAGGTGCGGGACACGAGTTGTATCATACATTAAAATTATAGCTTTCTTTTTCGTTTCATTGAATTCATCTCATGGCACTTTCATGGGTGGCTGGACGATCATGTGTATCTGTGATGCAGGTCGAAGCTCCAGTTTTTATAAAAAAGCTACACGAGTAGGCCAACAATAAATCCCTAAGCCAGAAAACACTGCGGTCCAAAAATAAACTACACGCCTTTTCATTCTAATGTGAATTTCGAAGAAGTTACATGATTTTACAATGCTTGCGCCTCTCCCGCTGTCTGTCTGTGAACTAGCCCCCACGTCTGCGCATGCCACCTATGCCCGCAAATCTGCTCAGCCCACACCACTTCTCTCCTAACTCCATGCCAAGGGACCAACGGGGTTCAAGTGGTGCTCTACGCTACTGGGCAGGGCACAGAGCCCTGTGCTGGCTGGCACACGCTTACCCACAGTGGTGCTGGTATCACTCTTCTCCAATCCTGTACAATGCACCTAGTGTATTTTACGGGGTAACTGGAAGTCAGATAGCAGGAGCAGTGGGGCTGTCTTACGATATGTTCAACACTGACAGCACGGGGTGGGGGGGGGGTGAAGTGAAGCCAACATGGACAACAGGAGGAGGCTTCGAGCAGAGCCTGATTAGGTTGCAAGTGAAGTGCGAGGAGGGCACGGAGAATGCTTGGTACAGCGTGGTCCGGCCCTCCGAAGAAGATAAACAAGCATTGGCAATGCAATAAGTCTCGCATTTGCCAGAGTTAGAGCTATTGGCGTTGTGAATGTAAATGCTTTTTACGTATGTGTTTTGGAGTGGATGTATGTGGTGTGCAGTGGAATTATGTAGCATGGTGAGCAGTGGTATTATGTGGATAGTAAGTATGTGGTTTATTGGAATTATGTGGCGTGAGATTGTGCGTTATGAAGAGTAAATGTGTGGTATGATATTTTGTGTTGTAGTATGTTATGTTTTGGAGTTTAATGTGGTGTGCTGTTGAATTTTGTGGTGTGTTATGTAATTGTGTTTTGTATTATGTAGCTTCTTATTGAAATATGTGGTGTGGAATGGAAATGTATTGAGTTGATTTGTGTAGCATGGAACTTTGTGGCACCAAATGAAATTATGCTGATTGGAATTATGTGGCATGGTGTGGAGTGTATTTACGTGGATTGTTGCTATGTGGTATAGATTGGTTTTCTGTGAGGTGTATTTATGTGGTAGTGAGAAGGGTGTTATTATGTGGAGATGAATTAAGTTGTGCTTAGTTGTATTATGTGCAGTGTAATTCTACTTGGTGGTTTTGGATTGTGTGCTGGTGAACTGTGTGGTGTGGAATTGTGTGGTGTTGTGTGTCACAGTAAACAGAATGTTATAATGAAGAAAGGGTGGGTTTGAAGGAAGGATATAGGGATGAAGGGTGGAAGAGAGTAAAAAGGTAGGAGTTTAGGGTTGGTTTGAGGGAAGGAGGCAAGAGTGGAAGAGATAGTATAAGAGACAAAGGGTTGTAAGAAGGGAAGGAAGAGAGGAGGTGTAAGCAAGGAAGAAAATAAAAGGACTTTGTGAGAGATCCGAAGGAATTAGTGAACGAGAAAGATAGGGAACATGAAAGGAAGAGAGTGGGGCAGAGGTGAGGTAAGTAATGAAAAGGAAGGGAAGGGATGTCTCAATCCCGTACTAAGGAAGGTTGCATTGTGATTTGATGAGTAGCGTGCCTGTGGTGCTGACTAATAAGGGATGGATGCCACCAGGGGATGTGTCTGCAGGATTTTCTGATATGCAGACATGTGGGGCCCCCATCATTCAGAGTGATTGTGGGACAGCAAGTTGAGCAAGAGCTCTGAGGTGACCCAATGGAACTGAACTTTAATGCAACCTGACAATGAATACCTTTCTCCTAAGAGTACTTGTTCTGACGTATATATGTGTATTTTGTCCAATAGTCCATTGTTATAGAGAGATGTATGCTCCATTTCAGAGTCACCAAGCACCAGCTCAACCACAGCCCAGGAGTGGTACACGAATAAATGCATTTTTAAACAAGCATGACCTGTTGGATACTCCTAAGATCATCCTTTATGGAGGTCCACAATTAGCTGGCCACCACAGAAAAGCATCTTACCAGTTCTCTTGAGGGCGGTATGGTATATGGTTGTGATTTAGGTAGTGCAAAATGTGGTGTGCCTCACTGTTAGAACAAGTAAAATTTGTGTTTCTACCAGGAGCCCGTGGCGGCTTCCTTGAGCTGTAGGACTGTGTACAGCTTTGGCAAGAGTGGTCTTGCTGCCGAATTCTGCAGCATTTGAAGCCTGCTGATATTCCTAATTAAGGCCACCACCAGCGGGACAATGCATGATCCATTCTAGCACATCGCAGCCCAGGCAACAATGAATTGATTATCTGGCCTTAAGGAATGTCAACCTTCCTTAAGGGGTTGAGTTAAGAATTAGATGACTGACTGCGTGGATTGACTTACTGTCTATAATAAGGCGCTCAGCTCAGCAAAATAATCTGAGATTTTGACCCTATGTCATGGAAAGGACCTCCGCTTTGGATGGATTCAGGTTACACCGATTCTCCCTCTGTTCATTCCCAAATTCTGGTTAAATACCTCTGCCATTTTTGCCAGACAACATTGGGTTTGGAGGTCAGCAGGACGAACAGGCCCGGACTGGCCATTGAGGACACCGGGCAATCCCCCGGTCGGCCGCAAGGGTGGGGGCCGGTTTTGGGCCCTGGGGGCCGTTTTTGTTGCAGAGCCGTTTTTGCAGCATAGCTGCAAAATCGGCCCTGTAACAAAATCGGCTGAAAAGCGGCCCTGGCAAAGCGCTCGCCCACCCGAGGGGGGGCCGGCCCAGCACTTTGCCAGGGCCGGTTTTGGTTCCCAGTCCGGCCCCGAGGACGAACACTTGTGCGACATCTGCACAGCTTTGATAACTTACCCCCTGCTATCTGGAGTTAATGTAAGGGCCAATGTGAATATTACTCCTCATCAGATACAAATAATCAATTCAAATGGCATAGAGAATTATCATTAGCTAGAGTTGTCAGCACTTACCAATGTTGTTCCCAACTATTATATGCTCAGTGTTCTGAACTGATTAGTCCCACAAAATAAACATAAGCATGTGATAATTCGTAAGTAAATGAAAATCATCGTTAAAATGAAATTTCAAACCTAATCTTATATCTTTATGGGATGAGACATTTTGTGACTGCAGGGCCCCTGTAGGAACGAGGGACAGCCTCAAGTTTTATTACCTGAATCCTCCAGTGACACCTGAGTTGGCAGTGGACGAGATGGGACGCACTTGACATTACTTTCCCCAGCTTTAATTCTCTATGTATATAACCTATTGTGTGATAGCGATATAACTTTCTTTGAACCGTGTAAACCATTCTTCTGAAAGTTGGCTTAATCAATGGAGCGGCTATAAAGCCTAGTAGTGATACAAGGTAGGTGCCAAATAATTAGCTTAGCTCTAATCTGATTTACAAACTATCTGCTATGGCCAGGGCCCCTGGAATTATGTGACCGGGGAGCACCAAATTATGCGGAAGGGCTGACTAAATTATGTGGCAAGAAAAACATTATGCTGCCGAATGCAGCACAAATTATGATACTATAACTCCATTTCGTACTTTTTACGCATGAAAATAGTAGGCAAAGATTTCCACTCATTAGTACCAGTTTAACAACCAAATAAATACTGAAAAAAGGAACACAAAGATGACTGGTTAACCTTTGCAACATGCCTTCCACTGCTTGCAAACCCACATTGTTGCGTTTTTAGTAACTGTTACCTGTTTGACCTAGAAACGGTAATGTATTTGTATTGTTTTAGAAGTAGTAGGTTATGCAGATGACGATTATGGGGCAAATGCGGCTGATCCATTGTTATGCAAAAATTGGCGCTGCATTGTAAAGTTCAAGTGGCTTGGCTATGACAAACGCCTCACAAATGTTTTCACTCGTACAGTGTCAGTTTTCACCACCTCTCCATTGAAAAATAACTGAGATGGAGAGTGGTCGTTGATGATTTCAGAACCTGTAAAGACGAACAATAATTTGGCAAAGCAGAGAGACCCTTACAAGGAAGGCAGCAGCGTGTGCACAGAGGGCTCATCCGGCAAACGATTGTGTTGGATGTCAATCCAGTGAAGAGAAAAACACAGCTCTACTATTTACAGAATTACACATCAGCATTACTAACTTATATTACACGTTCTAGAATGCTCCTTTGTATGATAAAGTATGCTGGGGTTTCGAGCACTCATGTGACGTCATTGACGGAATGCCTTATTTAAGAGTTTTATATGTCGGGTAAAATGTGTGAAGCTGATGGGACACCGTGTATAAAAATGACAATCAAGATGAATTATGGTCACTCTTCCGCGGCCAGATTCTGTGTGTGCCTCTGAGAACCCAAGAGGTTGAAGCAACAAGGGTTAAAAAAAAAAAATATATATATATATATATGATGAAAAACAAACCAGCCGTGTACTTTAAAATAAAAAATTCCCTTGCAAAATGACCAAAAAATACACACCATTCTTGCAACAAACGTATGCAGGCACACCCCTGCCTCACGTTGTAGCTTCTAAGAACAGGTTGTTTGCGTGTTTTGAGCATAAGCGAAAACTGAAATATCTCACGAAAGAACCTGCGTATGTTTCTTTGTTGTGTTGACATATATGAGACGACACATCATTAGCACAGACAGGAGTTGTGGTCCGTCGTATTATTCAGGGTGGATTGGATACATCTTTGCACTTAGACAAAGTGCTTAATCTGTGCCGGTTGTTGCAGGCAGAGCTCGACAAAATATGCATCTTTTAAGAGCCGTTCTCAAAATATTCAACACATGTAAAGTACAGGAGATGAACGCGGGAGTGGTGCGAGCGCAGTCTGCTCTTTTTGGAAGCAGACACTTGTGCTTGTGGCGTACCCTGCACACTCCCGCAAGGTGTATGACGCCACAAGCACGAGTATGTGCTTCCAAAAAGAGCAGAACGACGGCTAAATGTCTCCTAAGCAGCGCATGCTCGCTGCGTAGGCGAGACCTAAAAAAGACGTGTAGATGAAAGTTAGGCGCACGGCTAAAACATGAAGCGTAGCACCTGTGAAGAGGGCATTGTGCTGAAAAAACGAAAGCCCTCCAAATCACACATGCTACTTCTATGATTAATCATGTTTAAAGAAAGTTATTCGCCACAGCTGATCAAGCATGCAGTAGCTGTCTGGACTTTATAGGAAGGGAGATGGTGGCCTGATTAGGTTGCAGGTGATGCGTGAGCAGGACATGGAACATGCGCAGTACAGCTAGCTGAAGAAAATAACAAAGCTGTGTAGATAAAAGTTCGCCGTACGGCAAATACGGCAGTTGTCGGCCGTGACGAGTGTGTTGTGCTGAATCAATGAAAGCCTCCAAAATCACACGTCCTACCTCAATGATTACAGCCATGTTTACTAAAAGTCGGGCGCCTGAGCTAACCAAGCTCCCACAGTGTAACACAAGCAGAAAATAAGTAATAAAATAGTCTCCCAAACAACCGTTAAACAAGCAAAGCGTCACTGCTCCATGGGAGCAATGAAAGACAAAAAGGAGGGACAAAGAGGCAAGACTGACCATTTTTAAAGGACACTGAAACAAACCAATGAAAAGCAGGGGGATGGCTTCAAGCCCACAAGAGAAGTATATACTAAAGTATATACAAGAGTGAATGCTCGACTTAAGAAGGGCAGAAAAAGCTAAGGTGAACCTACCCTGAACCACAGGTCCAGGTTGTGAGCCCCAAAGGAACCTTTCCGCAATAAAATACATTTAACAAATATTATTTTTATTGTGAACTCAGTCCTGTGCTCACGTAATTCCTATTAAAAAAAGAAAACATTGAGTATTCAGTGTATTCCTGCAGCCACCCCATTATTGAACACAGCCAAAGGGTTTGACCAATGTGTGTGTGGGGGGGGCACATGCTGCAAGTAGGATGCTAGGCATAGCCGCCTTCCAACCACCACTGTGCATGCCTAAGTACATTTTTTATTTATTTATTTATAAAGTTTTATATAGGGTGAACTGGATCCCGAAGGATATCCATGTGTAGTGGGGCAGAGATGTGGGTGTAGGGCTTGCTTGCAGGCCAGTCCCTGCCTAACCCCCACTGTGCAGACTTAAAGGCCATGCGCATGTGGTATGTGATGAAAATAAATCACTGAAAAATCAAAGGTTAAAGTGAAGCTATGGTTAGATGGGTTATAAAACATTAATATAGGTTTTGAAAATAGCTTATGCAATTCACTTTAAAAACAGTGAATATGCAACTATGGGTACAAATTAAACTGAAAAACAACTAAAATGTGCAGGCTATGGTTAGGAGCAAATCCATAAGTCACAAAAGCGATGTACCAAAATACCAAAAACAGTGCTAGTGACCTTACAGAATGTATAGCAATAAATAACACCTAAAAGCAAAATGTAATTACACAGCACATACTCAAACCAGTAAATGTTACTACATTCATAGTCTCCTATGTCAAAGTGGTAGAGGTAATGTGATATGTTATCTAATCTGTAAAATGATTTACAACATTTGTAATTGCATCTGTTTCATTAAGTGGTGCGGAGTCATGAGCATTGCATTTGGTGTGGGACTTGTGGCTTGCATTTAATAATTTTTCTACATATATTTCTTCATGTTGTATTGTTAATTCTTATTGTTTATTAGTTTAAGAATGTGTGAGATCATGAGTGGGCCAATTGGGGTGGCAAGTTATAAGAGTAAGAAAACTATTATTTGGGGTATGTGAATACCCACCTAAATGAATATTCATAACCCATGTCCGGTTGAGTCCTTAAAATCACTTAATTAACCTGAGCTCAACGCCCTGGTAGCTATGGCACAGAGCAGACATGCTTAATTTCGGGGCAATGTGTAAAGTATTTAAGCAGTACCAACACAGTAATAAAGACAAAATGCAAAATAATAAAACTCCCAAACTGAATTAGAAAAATAGAGTGAAATCTAATAAACACAATGACAAAAATTCAACAAGGGAACTGTGAATATTAATTTTAAAAGCTTTTGTTAAGCAGGGTTAGTGCCAAGAAGCCTAAAGTGCTAGTTCTAGTTAGTGGTCACCTTGGTGCAATTCAACACTGATCAAGATGGAGAACTGATCGGATACACCACAGAGGTTCATCCTAAAAGTTACTTTTCCTTAATATATATTAGAAATCTAACCTTACTATTGAACTTGATTTTTAATAAACTGATAAATATAGTTGTTTGTATTTTTTCTAGCAAATCCCATTTTAGAGATACATTTTTAGGATTTCTAATCTGTACTCTGATTTTGTATATGGGACAGCTAGGCCTGCCACAATGAAAAATAGCTTTTAGCTGCTAGTCATCATAAGGACTTGTTAACATTACATTTCTACATATCCTACTTTTAAATACCATACACCCTGCCTTGTGGGCTCCAAGGCCTACATAGGGAATGGCTTAAGAATTACAAGGGAGGGTTTGGCCCCTGAAAAGGGATTATTTTGACATGTTGAAATGCAGTATTTAGACTGCCACAGTTAGGCTACAATGGTGGGCCTGGGCCATGTTTTATTCTGAAGCTATAGTAGATGGCAAGATAAGTGCTGCAGCCACACTAGTCACATTTAACTTCCAGATTATGTATAGATTTTGTACCATATACTAGGGACTTATATGCAAGTTAAACATACCAATTAGGAACCTGCCAATTCAACCATGATTGTAGGGGGGAGCACAAACTCTACCACTGATTAGCAGGGTGAAAGTATACAGAGTTCTAAAGACAGCACAAATATAGGGTCCAGCAAGAGGCAAAACATCCAGAGTGATCACGCAGAAAGGGCAGATTCCATACAGAGTGAGTGATTGTTGGAATCTCCGGTAAGGTACTCTCCTAGGTTGATAGGTTGGCAGTTACAGAAAAGTTGACAGTTGGGAGGGTAAATTGGCAGAAGCTTCACACTTGTTATTTGCTTGACAGAGCCTTCCTTGGCGGCCCGCAGACCTTGCAAACATCTTACCCGTGTTTAAAAAAAAAAAAATGAAAGAGTGTCTGCAAACACTGCGCGCGACTCTGAGAGGCTCTGCTGTTCTGTGGGGCCCCGGCATTCCAGTGATAGTCAGAGTGGAGCTGCAGGGGCGCTAAGAGGTGAAATACAAAAGTCTCATTAACATACAAATGGTCTTTTAAAGACCTGTGAAGTGCTCGGGTGCAGTTGTGTGTGTGTGGTTGCCCGGGAAGCTGCCTCAGCCCGTGCACACACAGGCAGGGTGAGGTGACAGAGGGAGGGAGGGGAGACAGAGGGAAAGGGAGGCAGACAGAGGGAGAGCAAGGGAGGGAAGGAAAGGGAGGCAGACAGTGGGAGAGCGAGGGAGGGAAAGGGAAGCAGACAGAGGGAGAGGGAGGGAGGGAAAGGGAGACAGATTAAGAGAGGGAGGGAGAGGGTGACAAAGGGAGGGAGACAGACAAAGGGAGGGAGGGAGACAGACAAAGGGAGGGAGAGAGGGAGGGAG
Organism: Lissotriton helveticus; assembly: GCF_964261635.1. NCBI lineage: Eukaryota > Metazoa > Chordata > Amphibia > Caudata > Salamandridae > Lissotriton > Lissotriton helveticus. The sequence goes on from NC_136070.1 coordinate 926,488,208, forward strand.
ACAGAGGTAAACAGACAGAGGGAGAGGAAAACAGAGGGAGGGAGACAGACAGATAGAGACAGAGGGAGAAGGGAGGCAGAGGGAGGAGGGAGACAGAGGGAGGAGGGAGACAGAGGGAGGAGGGAGATAGAGAAAGGGAGACAAAGCGAGGGAGACCGAGACAAAGGGAGGGAGGGAGACAAATAGGGGGAGAGGGAGGGAGACAGAAAGGGAGAGGGAGATAGACAAAGAGAGGGAGGGAGACAGAAAGGGAGAGGGAGGGAGACAGAGGGTGACACACAGAGGGAGGAGGGTGACAGACAGAGGGAGGGAGGAGGGTGACAGACAGAGGGGGAGGAGGGTGACAGACAGAGGGAGGGAGGAGGGTGACAGACAGAGGGAGGGAGGAGGGTGACAGTGGAGGGAGGGAGGGAGGAGGGTGGCAGACAGATGGAGGGGGAGGGAGGAGGGTGACAGACAGGGGGAGGGTGACAGAGAGGAGGGCAACAGAGGGAGGAGGGCAACAGAGGGAGGAGGGCGACAGAGGGTGGAGGGCGACAGAGTGAGGGAGTCGGAGAGAGAGAGAGGGAGACAGAGTAATTGAGAGAGGGAGGGCGAGAGAGAGAGGGAGTGAGACAGAGGGAGAAATAGGGAGAGATTGAGGGAGGGAGGGAGATTCCCTGCTTTGCCCCCGCTGATAGCCTCCCGGAGACTTGGGGGTTGCTGTGGTCAGGGACTGGAGGAGAGAGCTTGATTTGGCGCACTAAGGAACTTGGGGGTTGGATTCATAAGGACCGCTCTGCCACCGCAATGCCTCACGACACGGAATGTGGCATTCTGGGAACTGTAGTTGCCGTGTACCGGGCAACACACAGGAGGCGTTAGCGTTTGTGACCGAGAGGGGCGGAGCAGATGTCTATCCATCAGGACGCAGCAAGATATTTAAATCAGGCATTTGGGCTGCGGTCCTACTACTAACCCTTGCGCTGAAGAAGGAAATCCTAGCCGAAATGCATTCGCCATGTTTCCTTGTGCTCTACATTAAAGCTCCCTCCAAGCGTTTCCCTGGTGTGGCCTCTTTCTTCCCTGTGGAGAAGTATGCGGACATTGTTACGTGGTTCTCCAGTACCAGGCGAGAGGCCCTGCAGTATCAAGTTGGCCTGGGATTACTGGTACCTGCTACGGCGGAATTTTGTGTTTCCATTCACCTGGATATCCTTGGCCCACCTCCAGGTTCGGAAGAATATGGGGTGGTGTAGTAGTCATTGACTACACGTTGGGCAAGCGGATTCCCTGCTTTGCCCCCGCTGGTGGCCTCCCGGAGACTTGGGGGTTGCTGTGGTCAGGGACTGGAGGAGAGAGCTTGATTTGGCGCACTAAGGAACTTGGGGGTTGGATTCATAAGGACCGCTCCGCCACCGCAACGCCTCACGACACGGAATGTGGGATTCTGGGAACTGTATTTGCCGTGTACCGGGCAACACACAGGAGGCGTTAGCGTTTGTGACCGAGAGGGGCGGAGCAGATGTTTATCCATCAGGACGCAGCAAGATATTTAAAACAGGCATTTGCGCTGCGGTCCTACTACTAACCCTGGCGCTGAAGAAGGCAATCCTAGCCGAAATGCATTCGCCATGTTTCGTTGTGCTCTAAATTAAAGCTCCCTCCAAGCATTTCCCTGGTGTGGCCTCTTTCTTCCCTGTGGGGAAGTATGCGGACATTGTTGTGTGGTTCTTCAGTACCACGCGATAGGCCCCTGCAGTATCAAGTTGGCCTGGGATTACTGGTACCTGCTTCGGCGGAATTTTGTGTTTCCACTCACCAGGATATCCTTGGCCCACCTCCAGGTTCGGAAGAATATGGGGCGGTGTAGTAGTCATTGACTACACGTTGGGCAAGCGGATTCCCTGCTTTGCCCCCGCTGATGGCCTCCCGGAGACTTGGGGGTTGCTGTGGTCAGGGACTGGAGGAGAGAGCTTGATGTGGCGCACTAAGGAACTTGGGGGTTGGATTCATAAGGATCGCTCCGCCACCGCAACGCCTCACGACAGGGAATGTGGCATTCTGGGAACTGTAGTTGCCGTGTACCAGGCAACACACAGGAGGCGTTAGCGTTTGTGACCGAGAGGGGCGGAGCAGATGTTTATCCATCAGGACGCAGCAAGATATTTAAAACAGGCATTTGGGCTGCGGTCCTACTACTAACCCTGGCGCTGAAGAAGGCTATCCTAGCCGAAATGCATTCGCCATGTTTCGTTGTGCGCTACATTAAAGCTCCCTCCAAGCGTTTCCCTGGTGTGGCTTCTTTCTTCCCTGTGGAGAAGTATGCGGACATTGCTGCGTGGTTCTCCAGTACCACGCGAGAGGCCCCTGCAGTATCAAGTTGGCCTGGGATTACTGGTACCTGCTTGGCGGAATTTTGTGTTTCCACTCACCTGGATATCCTTGGCCCACCTCCAGGTTTGGAAGAATATGGGGCGGTGTAGTAGTCATTGACTACACGTTGGGCAAGCGGATTCCCTGCTTTGCCCCCGCTGATGGCTTCCCGGAGACTTGGGGGTTGCTGTGGTCAGAGACTGGAGGAGAGAGCTTGATTTGGCGCACTAAGGAACTTGGGGGTTGGACTCATAAGAACCGCTCCGCCACCGCAACGCCTCACGACACGGAATGTGGCATTCTGGGAACTGTAGTTGCCGTGTACCGGGCAACACACAGGAGGCGTTAGCGTTTGTGACCGAGAGGGGCGGAGCAGATGTCTATCCATCAGGACGCAGCAAGATGTTTAAATCAGGCATTTGGGCTGCGGTCCTACTACTAACCCTGGCGCTGAAGAAGGCAATCCTAGCCGAAATGCATTCGCCATGTTTCGTTGTGCTCTACATTAAAGCTCCCTCCAAGCGTTTCCCTGGTGTGGCCTCTTTCTTCCCTGTGGAGAAGTATGCGTATATATATATATATATATATATATATATATATATATATATATACACACACACACCGGGTCTGATGGCTCAGTGGACGAAGGCGTCTGCTGCAGGGACCTGTGTTGAAATCTCACGGTCACAGTTTTTTTGTTGTCCTAGCCCCACCCCCTCCCCCACTGACCAAGCCCCCACCTGTGCGGCCCTCAGACACAAACCACACTGTAAATTTGGCCCAGAGAGAAAGTTTGTGAATACCCATGGTCTAGACTGTCTTTCAAGGAGGGAAATAATTTCCCGGCAAACCAAGGCAGATTATTCTGAAAATAAATTATGGCAAAGACTATTTCCAATTAATCGAAAGACGAGGTCAGTCAGTGCAGCTTCGAACTCACATCTGCCCTAGTTAAAGGCAGACTGAAGTTACCCTTTTGCTGTGCAGGCAGCAACCTTGTTCTCCCTGGACTGGAAACAAGCATCCAGGGATCGGTGTTGGGGTATCATCCCTCATTAGTCAGGCTAGCTTGAATCAAATAACACAGAGAGCAGGTGCTGATGTTGACAGTTATTAAGGATAAGCTCCCTTACAAGTAAATTGTACAGTCCCTCATAATCATGCACATTACTTCCCTGAAGCAGCCTTCCGGAGCCTTAATAGCACTATCTACAAAATCTACCTAGTCTTGAGTGGGTACCTTCTGTGTGCCCCTAAACTGAACCCGGTATTGCTCCGTGGTTAACCCAAACCCATCTATGGGCAGTCTTCAAGATTTTGTAATTGTCTGCATCTTCTTCCTTTACAGTCAAGAGTTTGTCCCTACCTTTGTTAGCAAAGGAGAACCACTGGATAGCTGCTCACTGAGGAACCTTCTGAACTTTACAGGCCCTCTCTAAAGCAATAATCCACTTATGGATATCATCACCCTCCTGGTCAGGAGGGACTATCCTGCTCAAGTTCCCAGTGTCAAAGTTCTGTTCCCTAACTCTAGGTTCACTAATGCTGCCACCATAGGATTTGAATCCCACATTCATCATAGCCCTCTGGACTTCTAGGGTTTTCTTATCTTAGTTGAACTGTTCCTTCTTGATTCTGAGTAGGTACCATTCCCTTTCTAAAGAATCTTCCCTCTTGCTATAGATTGAGGTCCATAATGAAGTGGCAAAGGAAGTAGAATTAACTGAGGAGGACTTGGACCTCCCCTGAACCCTTTGTATCCTCCCAGGAGGAATAAAGGGGTCCTACCTCTAAGGCATCCCTCAGTGTCAATAGAACTATTCCCTGAGGGACTAGAGTTCTCCAGTAAGGGGTCTTCAGACTCCTCCTGGACATGCTCAGAAGCAGAGTCCTGTGTTTTGGACACCCTTGGCTCATGTTCTAGAGCATCACCACCTATATCCTGTTATACAAGTTATCCTGTCCATCTGACCTTTTTTCTTGGTAGCAATAGCTATTCCCCAAAGATTACTTCACTGTTAATACGCCATCTCCAAATGTCATTTGTAAATAAATCATCATAGTCTTGAGCAAGGCCTCCACACTTTTATTCAAATCATTGTTTCAATTAAATGCTTATTTTTTTTGGTTCGAATAATCCTAGCAAGAGGCATATTTGCTAGTTTTGAGCATTTTATAGTTTTTTGAGCCTCCCATATAACAACGTTTTTGTGCTTTAATGCATCCCACGCACTACTCATTTTCTTTTTTTTTATTATCAGGAGTAAACATAATAACACAGAAACCATACATCAGACTGTTAGCATTCAATAGATTTACAAAATAAAGAAAAAAAAAGGAAGGTACAGAGAGGGCGAAACGATCACTGTACATTGAATAAATGGAAAAATAGACGAATGAAATATAATGATACACAAATATTCAAGAGCTATTAAAGTCTACATTTAGTTTAATTTTAGCAGAGGCCCCAAGATTTGATAGAACTTCTTGCCGGATCGAAATCCTCTGCTCTTAAGAATCTCCCTTAGCATTGCCCACCATTCAAAAGCTCTGGGAGAGATTTTAGACATCCAGGCGCGGGCAATGCCGAGTCGTGCTCTTACAATCATAATCGATATTAAGGATCTGAGTCCTAGGGATACGTTTGACTTATAGACAAGCATGAGCTCCTTCTCTTCTACTTGTAAATTAATTTTGAAGCGATCAGTTATTATACCCTGGACATCTTTCCAAAAAGCAGCCAATTCTGGACAAGTAACAAACATATGCAGACAATTAGCAGCAACCATTCCACACTTTATGCATTTACATTTATCATTCGTATTTATATTACTGGGGTCAATCCATTTAACTACTCGTTCTGGTGTATAGTAGAGCATAAACACTGTTTTAAACTTGCTGCAGTTTAAGATTAGTAGAATTAACTGCAGTGTCTAAACTCTCTAATGACTCTTCTATATCTGCCGGGCTGACATCTTGGCCCAATAGCTCAACCCACTTAGATGCTATCTTCAGGTTGTAATTCTCCCAAAATTGAGAAAATAGCTGATAGGCTTTACTGATAGTCAACTTTAATTCAGAGTGTATATACTGCAGTAGGTCTGATCCTGTAGGTTGTTTTATACCTCTATGTCCCCATAAATAGTCATTTATCTGTAAATATTTATAGAACATATTTTTGGGGATGCCAAATTTCATCTGCAAATCTAAAAATGTACTAACCCAGTGGCATTATACAGATGACTAAGCTGACTAATACCAAATCTGTCCCATGATTTAGCTTGCGTATCATGGAAGATTTCCGGGAGCATAGGATTGCCCCATAATAGCATGTTAAGATGTATCGGAGACAAAGAGCAATTAGTTATGATCTCACGCCAAATATAAACAATGTCCCTAAGAGTGTTAATTCGCACTCTCTTAAAATAATTTGGATCGTTAATCCTGTACAGAAACATAATGCTATTGTTACCGATGGCAAGACTGTAGCAGCATTGTTGTCTTCTAGAATCAATTAGGTCTCGCAGGCGTCCTACAAAAGAGGTCCAAAAATATAATTTAAAATCTGGTAATTTGAATCCACCATTACTGTAAGAACATTTTAAGTACTTTATAGCGCGTCTCGGCTGCTTGTAGCTCCAAATAAAGCTACTAATAGCCCCCTCAAGTTTAAAAAAAAAAATAATTCAGGACTCTCAAAGGTACTGTCCTAAATAAATAAAAGAATGTAGGCAAAACAATCATTTGTATAATATTGCAGCGTCGTATAATACTAATAGGCAATTTGTGCCAGTCCCTCATTTTAGAAACCATTAGTTTAAGTAAAGTATCATAATTCAGTTTTACTACCTGTGCCACATCTGCAGTAACCTGCATGCCTAAATAAGTAGCTGACATACAAGCCCCAATTACCACCCTATCTGCTTGGAAGTTGAGAACAGTCTGGGTTTTATTGACATTAAGCTTGTATCCGGAGAATTTCCCAAATATAGCTGCATCCGTAGAGAAAACTGAAAATAACGGCTTATGCCGATGATATTGCTATTCTTCAAAGCCTAATGGGAGTGGCGGGATGGATGGATTACCGAGCAATGATTTAATAAACGGCTCTATCTATAAAGCAAAAATTAAGGATGACAAAGGGCACCCTTGCTGAGTGCCCCTCAGCATCTTGAATGGAGTGGACTGATGATTTAAGTAAATTAGTTTGGCTCTCGGACATCTATATAGAGCTCTAACCCAATCATAAAAGCGACTGTGAATATCATATGCCGTAAGTGTAGCCCAAAGACAGTCCCATGTAACGCGGTTGAATGCTTTTTCCGCATCGAGCATGATCATTCCTATAACCAAGTTAATTTTAGAGGCGACATCGAAGGCAACTATAGCAGTATTCACATGCGAAGTCGTATCCCTGCCTGGTATAAATCCATGTTGCTGAACAGAGGCTAGTTGTGTCATTAAAGGTGCGAGACGCGTTGCTACTATTTTTGCGAACATTTCACTACTCATTTGTAACCTTCCACCCACTGTATTCATTTGTAAGCTTCACACAGAAACACTATGTTTCTGGTGTTCATTACTAACAACTCATATCTATGCTTTGCCACACACCTCATCCTGCATATCTCACTATACCTATCTTCTGTGAGCATCTCATATGTAAAAGTTTTTTTTAACATGGGTAAGCATCTTCCACACAAACACTGTACATCTCATTTTTTTGAGCATCCCACACAAGGCTAATTCTTATTGCAAATGTATCTCACAGGGCTTCTTATATTTGTGTGCAAGATAATGTGGTTTAAGTGCACTCCACACTCATATCATCCATCTGCAATAAAGCTTCTCATAGATTAGACAACCAAAGTTGTGGTATTGTGTTGTATATTTTTCAATGCATTAAGGTTTTCTCCACCCTCCAGCCTTAGTAATGCAGGTCATAAACTTCCACTGTTTGGGAAACCATTCTCACTCTCCTTCTTGTGCCTGCCTCAAACAGACACACATAATCCTATACCACACTATTAGACCTGCCAGCCTTAGGGTGGTCTTCCCCCAAACATTTAGCCTGCTTACCTCCTTTTTCTGCTGATTATTTTTGTTGGCCTTAGGACTCAGAGTAATTTATCACTGTTGACCAGAGCTATATTGCATGTGCTTCTCCCCTAAACATGGAAACATTGGTGTATACACAACTGGCAAATGTTATTTACTCATAAGTACATTGTACAGTGATATACCATATACCCAAGGCCTGTAAATTAAATGCTACTGGTGGGCCTGGAGCACTGATTGTGCCACACACACAAGTAGCCCTTTAAACATGTCTCAGGTCTGCCACTGAAGAGCCTGTGTGTGCAGTTTTACTGCCACTTCGACTTGGTATTAAAAACTCCTGGCCAAGCCTTAAACTTCTCTTTTACTACACATACATCACTCCTAAAGTAGGCCCTTGGTAGCCCATAAGCAGTGTGCTATGTTACTAAAAGGTAGGACATGTACTTTTAGGTTTTCATGTACTTGTAGTGAAAAACACCTACATTCATTTTTCACTACTGTGAGGCATACTCCTCTCATAGATTAACATTGGGAATTCTTAAATACTTTCTGTTAAGCTGTAATTCCTGGTTAGAAAGGAATAGCTGTGCCATGTTTACATCTTTGGAATGGCAATGATAAATCCTCTTTACTGGTGAGGTTGGATTTCATATTACTATTTTATATATGCTACTTTTACAAATTGGACATTTCTCTGCTCTTACAGCTCTGTGTGCTTGTAGATTGTCTCCAATACACTCCAATATTAATCCAATTGCATTTTGAGGTTTTGGAATGTCGCAAAGAGTATTCAATTTATTCAACCTTTTTTTCGTCCCATCTTTGTTTGCTTGGTCCATGAAAATGTAAGATTCAAAGCATGCTTTTTCACATTTGGTCTAATTACTTTGTGAATGTAAATAACAATTAAAGCATACTTACAGACTGTGACTACATGCCTGCCTGTATCAATGTTTCACTTCAAAACTATGCGATTGTATTAGTTTAACGGAGCGTCTGGCTCTCAGACATTGGGCGATTTTTATAGGGTCACTGGAAAGTCCAAAAAGTTTGTCCTTGTCGCCCCAGAAATGTAGTGTCTCCTTCGCCCCTGACTGTACCAACCTGCAGGACGATGAAAGGGGGAGGTTAGGAGGGACCAATTTCCCCCCTTCAAATGGTGGGAACTGCCGGGGGAATTCGGACTGCATCACCTCATTTTGGAGCACAACAAAGGCACAGCTGATGTAAAGTGTTACCTCATGTGCATGGGACCGTGCACCCATGCAAATAAGGACATGCCCCCTTGAGCTTGTGCTGCAGCCCCTGTATTACTGATTGGGCTGCGCAAGCACTGCTGACCTTTCTTTAATACCAAAGTGCTCGGAGCAAAAAGCAGCCACATACACCCTCCATTGCATCCCAGACTTTTTATTTAATAACATGAAATAGAAAAATAATGAAGACTGCAGGGGGCATGAGATAATAGGCTCACAGGGGACCTGCAGATACTTGCTCCTGCCTGTGAGATTTCAACAGAAATGCATTAACAATTCTTGGGCGTATGTTTTGTTGCTGCATTCCATCACATTATAATTATTTTCACTTAATGTTCTCATTCGTTGCTTGTTAACACTCCCAAGTAAAGCACTCTGTGGAATTTCATTCTAAAAGATGGCCCCCTGAAGTGCCCGCGTGCACATTTTTCCTTGTTTGAAATTATTTTAGGAGCACCGCACAATACTGGGGTCGTTGTTTACTGGGTAGCTTCGGCACGAGCCTGATTCGCGTGCTGCGAAACTCGAGAGCTGAGGCCTGTAATTGGAGCCTCACCCTGCTCGTGCCGACACTGAGATGCAGCGCTAGGTCCAGCTTGGAAGAGAGGGTTTCCTTGCGCAGAGAGACTGTTCATTAAGCTGCTGCTTGGTTTGTGCTGGAACATACTAAACTGCAACCGTGCCTTAGCACGAGAACACACACAAGGCCCATGTCCCTCATTCCCCAAACGCACTGCACCTGTTAGAAGCTGTGAAGTCGGTGTTTCCAATCACACTAGCTCCATTGGGCGTCCGCAGAAATTTTTCCAGGGGGGGGGGGGACAACATTTTACTTCATCACCATCCTCCGACATGATTAAGCACGAGTATTAAATAAATAAAGTTGCATCACAAACACACAATGCGCCTCCTCTCAAGTTTTGCTTAACCAACTGAAACCGTGACCCCTAATTCATAGCATAGCATTCCTCTATGTACCTATATTTTACAGAGCCAGAGATGTACTTTAACAAAAATAGGCATCTTCCCCAATTAAATAAACAATTTATCATACCGACACTTTGAGGATACCAAAAATAAGCAAAACATGCCGAAATCTGACTGCTATTTTAAGCAACATTTTGTATTTAAAAGGTGTAAACCAACTCCAAAAAGCAAGAACGTCAATGTCCATTGCTTAAATCCTTACAAAACATAAGGAGTATGGTTTTAAAAGACCACATTCATGAACATAAAGCTGCAGTACACATTTTATAAACTAATATAAGGAAAACAGTTGATAAGGATCACATTTTTTCTCTCTCTAGTTCTGCCACTCTTACATTGCTCTTGGCCCTAATACCTCCATGCTCTACTCTTTACCTATCATCTTCCCACCTTTTACTCTCATATTTGCTTGCTGATTCTGCCCCTCTTACATTCACATATCTCTTCCCTGCCCTACTCTTCCCCTCTCAACTCTCTACCCAGTCTATATCATCTCTGTTGGTTATGCCACCCTAAATACAGCTATGCCTTTTCCTTCTACCCTTTCCTTTTATCTTCTCTTGCTGTTCCTACCCCATTACATACACCTCTCCCCTTCAGCCTTCCCTCTCCTCTGGCTGATTTTGCCCTTCTTACATCAAACTCTATCTCCCTGATCTAATCTTAATCTCTAATCTCTCACCAAGCCTTTAACGTTCTCTTGCTGGTTCTGCACATCTTACATCCACCTTCTCCTCGTCTTTCCCTCTTCATCCAACCTCTTAATATCTCTTGGTGGTTCTTCTTTCCTCCATCCACTTCTCTCTCTTGCCACTCTGCCTATGTGCTCTTGCTGGTTAGGTCTCTCTTAAAGCCATGACTTCTATCCATGCACTACCTTCACTGCTCATCTCTCCCCCAGCCTTATAACTTTTTTCACTGGCTCTGCCCCATTTACATCTTCTCTACATTTTTATCCTCTTGAACACTCTATTAGTTTCGCACTGATTTTGCCACTTATTCTCGTCTCTTCCTCAAACCTTATTTTGTGGATTGTGCCCTTTAACATCAAACTCTGCTATCCCAAATTTGTTGCTTCTCTTTCTCATTATGACCCTCTTATATCCACCTTTCTCCTCCATGATGTATGCCTCGTCTCTCCCCCTGTCTCTTACCTTTATCACTGATTCTGGCCTTCTGCATCCACCTCTCACCATTTCCTCTCTCTTCTCTGTGTAAGGTTTCTTGATTGTTCCGCCTCTCTTACATTTACATGTCCCATACATGTACTGCCATTCACTTCTCATTTCTTCCTCCAGCCTCCTAGTGTTTTTTGCTGATCTACCCCCTTTACACCCACCTCTTCTCTTATACCTCCCTGCCTCTTACCTTGTCTCACTGTTTCTGCCTCTCTTATATCCGCGTCTCCCTTCCATGCTCGACACTTCACTTTATCTCTACTACTGTCTCTTTCCTTTCTCACTAATACTGCCTCTATTACACTCACCTCTTACCTACCTACTGAACCTTTCACCTCTCATCTCGTCACAGCCTCTAATGTTCTCTCACTGGCTCTACCTCTCTATATTCTACCTCTCCCCTGCCTCTCTCCCCCTGCCTCTTACCTGCTCTTGGTTGTCCTGTCCTTTTACATCCAACACTCACCATACCCTCTCCATGACACTTAAGGTCTGCTGATGGCCCGCTTCTCTTATATCTACCTCTCCTATCCAAGTACATCCTTTCATCTTTCTCTCCAGCCTCAACTTTGTTCACTGGTTCTGCCCCCTTTATGTCCACCTCTCCCTTCCATGCTCAACTCTTCATGTTTTATTTCCTCTCACCTCTACTCTCAATTCACTGTTTCTGTCCCTCAAGCTTCCACCTCTGCCCTACATGCACTGCTATTTACCACTCTTCTACCCGGGCCTCTTACCTTGCTTCACCTCTTGTGCCATGACGCAATACAGGCCCCTGCAGCAAAGATGGGCCCACAACACTTCAGGAGGCCCCCAACCCATCACAGGGCTCCCATTCAGCCCAGGGCCAATGAATATCTGTGAGATGTAGGAGACTCAGAGGCCCACTATCACATTCTGCGGAGGGGGACCCATAATTTTGGGTTACGCCACTGCTCTTGTTTTATTTATGATACAAAAGGGGATGATGGACGGAGCGTTTGAGCAAATCAAACACTCACCCCCAGTTAACTGATCTGGGTTTAATCCATCACCATTCTTTAGCCCACTCAGCCACCCCAGTACAGTGTTTGATTGGTTCAGATGCTCCGTCCATCACCACCCCCTTTTGTACCGCTTTTGGCCGCCATAAGTGTGGCAGGGTATGCTCAGACGTGAGTCCCTTGCTCACTTTGCCACTGGATTCAAGCAAGCCGGGCTGAAGACGGCTTTAATGCCAGAAACCGGTCCTCGAAAGCTTGTTTCCGGCCCATGGAAGGCATGGCTTGGCAGTTCGGGCTGGACTGTTGCCATGAGGCACAGGGTCAGACTGATTTGCATATAGCCATGTCTGAACTGAGGTGGCAGAGTGGGCTAAAGAACGGTGATGGATCAAACCCAGATCTTTTGACTGGGTGTGAGTGTTTGATTGGTTCAGATGCTCCGTCCATCACCACCCCCTTTTGTACCGCTTGTTTTATTTACAACATTCTCTCCCCTTCCATCCTGCCACTCTCCCCAAGCCTGTTACATTTCTCTTTTGCATGCTATTCCTTTTACCTAACCCAGACTCTTCCCTTCTCTCATTGATTATGCCATTACATACACATCACTCCTTCCCCCATCTCCCTTTCCTTAAGCGTCTTGTTCTATGTAGTTGTTTTGCCCCTTATGTTCAGACCTCACCTCTGCTGGTCTGTCATTTCCCCCACCTATTACCTTCTTTTGTTTGTCTAGCCCCTTTTAGATGTGCCTCTCCCTTGATACTTCTATTAAAAGCAAAAGTGGACACCAGACCTCCTTAGATGTACCCAGGACCACGGGAATTCAGTATTTGAGATATGAACAAACATGATGCCGGGGAGTAGAGCAACCTTTTCAGATGTGTAAAACAAATAATGGAGAGTGGCTTGAGGGGTTATAACTTGGAAGTATCTTGGAGGGTTCGTTGCACTCCTCTCAGGGTGGTAAGAATGGATGTGGGGTCACCCCTCCTTACCTCCTACAACTCAATGTTGTCATCTCCACTATTATTTTAAAACCCATTTTTCATTATTCCTTTTTTATGTAAATTACATGAAAATAAAAAAACACAAATGGGCAGATCTACAAGAAAGTGCTGCAGCGTGGCACCGCAAGCCCTTTGGCTGTGCCTCGCTGCAGAACTTTCAAAGCACAGGAATGTGACATATCTACAATGATATATCGCATTCCTGTGCTCTCCCCTGCGCTGGCGCAGAAACAGCTGCCATGCGCCGGCGCAGGCACCCTTGCACCATGGTGCAAGGATGCCTGCACCATGGGGAGATTGCTTTTGTGCAGGAAGGGGCCCCTTCCTTCACAAAAGCAATCACTGCAGGCATGTGTGTTGTAGAATGCAGCACGCATTGAAAGAGGAAAAAACGAGGAGAAATGAAAAAATGTCTCCTCGTTTCTCTTGGCTACGCCACCCCTATGGTGGCGCAGCAAACTGACGCATTTCCAGGTTTACGATTTCTCGTAAATCTGTAAATGCATCAGTGGACATGGGTGTTGTGTGGGAACACCCATGTCCCGCCCCTAACACGCAAAGTGTTGCGTGAACAGGGTCGATATTTACAAGCACAGGTTAAGTCACGCAGGGTGACTTTACCTGTGCTTGCAAATATCCCCTAGCAGGCTGCGCCACCAGTGCGTCACGCAACGTGATGCAACGGCGGCGCATGGGGCTTGTAGATGGATGTATGATGCTGCATCACAAACGTTTTCATCGCAAACATTCACATCACCGTCTTTACATCGCACACACATTCACAACGCACGCGGTCACAACGCAACCCATTACTTCGCTCCATCATTTAAATGCATACAAAACACAATAACTATACACACAAACACCCCGCATGCTTTAACTTCGCATTTTTTCCCCGAAATAACACACACCACCCCAGCACGAGCACACCCCTCCGGAGTGGCGGTGGCCCTGGTGCTGGTCGCGACCAGTGGAGAGCCCCTAAGGAACCCATGCCCGGAACTACCAGGTCCCGTAGAAGGCCCTGTGACCCTGCTGGCAAGAAGAGTATGCAGCGAGGTGTTTTGGGCCTGGGTCCGCTGTGGCGCAGGGCCCGGATCACACTCACGCCGGGCCAGCTCTAGAAGCTTCTACAGCTCATTTGTCAGTGCAGTACTCCCGGAGTGTCCTGGTTAATCGACACACCACACAGTGTCCGCCTTATCGGCTTGATTATGCATGCATGGTGGCACTTCAGTGGTAGGGAGCCTTTTTATTCTGCTCTGTGGTGGGCTTCAACTGTGACCTTGAGATCAGTGTAGTTTACATCGGCGTCACTCAGCTGCCTCACTATCACCCAGTTGGCGTCTGCGACACGTGCACTTGCGCCCAGGTGCGCTGGCTACTGACGAGTAGAGAAATTGAACAATTGTCCCCTGGCTCACTTTAATGACAGGAAGGGTCATCCTCCCACATTCACAAGTATCACGTTGTGGTTTCTCTTTTAAGACTTATACAATACCAGCTACATGCCAGCAGACTCCACAACATCAAGTAATACTTGATGGTTGCTACCAGCCTGAAGTTGCCATCCATTGCAGAAGCACAAAAGGGCCAGCAACAGTGGCAGGATTATCAACTCTTCAGGTAAAATAAAATGTTGCCCTTGGAGCGCTCCCCCAACACTAATTTTACAATTCCAATTCCTATCCTTTTCATTTGATTTGGAGCCACGGTCTGGTTGTGGCCTGAAGCATCAGCTGTACCCTGCCTTATGGAAATACTGGGGCCAGTCAAGGCAAAACTACAGACTTCTGGTTTATGTAGAGGCCCAGAAACAATGGTACAGTATAGGAACTATTCTGGGCATTTCAGTAGCCAGAGAACATCTATCGCGCCCCTGAATCAAAAATTATTTTAGATTCCATCATAGCTTTGTTTCAGTGTAAATGTTCACCCACTTGCGATGTGATGGCGATGGTTCACACACTTGCGTTGTGTAAATGGTTTCTGCCCAATGCATTTTGACTATGTCCATGAGATTTTTTGTTGATCAAATGCACAGATAAGAGTTTTACAAGGAAAAAGTTTGTATTGTAATTAAGTTGTGTGATGTGTAAAACCGCGATGTTTAAATGGTAACATTGTTGTGCGATGCGATGGCGATGGTTCACACACTTGCGTAGTGTAAATGGTAAATTATCATGCGCGGTTGAAAACCGATGCGATGGCGATGGTTCACACACTTGCGTAGTGTAAATGGTAATTTATCATGCGTGGTTGAAACCGATGCGATGGCGATGTAACAGCATGGCGATGCAATGTGATGCAATGTAACAGCATGCGTGATGTAAAAGCATGCATTGTTAAGGTTGTTGCGATGTAAAATGTGCGTTGTAATGCACCTGCGATGTTGTCTCATCGTTGTAATGGGTTTTCGCCCTTGTAGATCTGCCCCCAAGTGCTGATATTCAACTGATGTCACTATTTATGTTTAACTCTATTTCTCTATTTATGTTTCTTTTGGATGCACATGCTTGTTTGAAAAAACCCAAGAAAAGGGTTGCGAAAAATAGAAAAGAATAGCCTCTCTCTCCATTTTCTGCTCTTCTCCTTTTCCCTTCATTGAAACTGTGCAGCGCTGATTGTGACACGAAGGCCACTCGTTTTTTTTTGTTGTGAGCCCTGCAGGATGCTCTGCCTTTCATTAACCCGTTCCATGCTGATGACGGAACCGCTCCGTCATCAGCTGCGGGAGCGCTGTGCTGATGGCGGAGCGGTTCCGTCATGGCCCGCTCGCCGCTCATGCGCGGCGCGAATTCCGCGCTTGCGCTGAGCGTTCTATTGAGCGGGGCGAGCCATGACGGAACCGCTCCGTCACAAGCACAGCCCTGGTTGTGGCCTGAAGCATCAGCTGTACCCTGCCTTATGGAAATACTGGGGCCAGTCAAGGCAAAACTACAGACTTCTGGTTTATGTAGAGGCCCAGAAACAATGGTACAGTATAGGAACTATTCTGGGCATTTCAGTAGCCAGAGAACATCTATCGCGCCCCTGAATCAAAAATTATTTTAGATTCCATCATAGCTTTGTTTCAGTGTAAATGTTCACCCACTTGCGATGTGATGGCGATGGTTCACACACTTGCGTTGTGTAAATGGTTTCTGCCCAATGCATTTTGACTATGTCCATGAGATTTTTTGTTGATCAAATGCACAGATAAGAGTTTTACAAGGAAAAAGTTTGTATTGTAATTAAGTTGTGTGATGTGTAAAACCGCGATGTTTAAATGGTAACATTGTTGTGCGATGCGATGGCGATGGTTCACACACTTGCGTAGTGTAAATGGTAAATTATCATGCGCGGTTGAAAACCGATGCGATGGCGATGGTTCACACACTTGCGTAGTGTAAATGGTAATTTATCATGCGTGGTTGAAACCGATGCGATGGCGATGTAACAGCATGGCGATGCAATGTGATGCAATGTAACAGCATGCGTGATGTAAAAGCATGCATTGTTAAGGTTGTTGCGATGTAAAATGTGCGTTGTAATGCACCTGCGATGTTGTCTCATCGTTGTAATGGGTTTTCGCCCTTGTAGATCTGCCCCCAAGTGCTGATATTCAACTGATGTCACTATTTATGTTTAACTCTATTTCTCTATTTATGTTTCTTTTGGATGCACATGCTTGTTTGAAAAAACCCAAGAAAAGGGTTGCGAAAAATAGAAAAGAATAGCCTCTCTCTCCATTTTCTGCTCTTCTCCTTTTCCCTTCATTGAAACTGTGCAGCGCTGATTGTGACACGAAGGCCACTCGTTTTTTTTTGTTGTGAGCCCTGCAGGATGCTCTGCCTTTCATTAACCCGTTCCATGCTGATGACGGAACCGCTCCGTCATCAGCTGCGGGAGCGCTGTGCTGATGGCGGAGCGGTTCCGTCATGGCCCGCTCGCCGCTCATGCGCGGCGCGAATTCCGCGCTTGCGCTGAGCGTTCTATTGAGCGGGGCGAGCCATGACGGAACCGCTCCGTCACAAGCACAGCCCAACCGCGGCTGGTGACGGAGCGGTTCCGTCACCAGCATGCGGCCGCCCCGCCCCCTTAGCACTGCGGCGGAATAGCCGCCGCAGTGAAGGGGTTAATGCAGGGCAGGGCTCACTTCACACCTAAGGCCAGGTCAAGCATCTGCAATTATCATGCAGATGCAGCGTTTAGGATAAGAGAGAGTTGCTGATCACGGCCACAAAACCCTGCCCAGTCTGCCACAGCTGAAAGGAATCTGGGGGTCATATTACACTTTCAGCCCATGGCAGCATGGCCCAGGAGAGGGGGGCCCCCGCCTCGGGCCTTGCAGCTGCACCTCGACTGAACACATCAATGAGGGCGCTGCCCACCGGACGGACTTGTGATCCAGGAGGGGCAAGCGCCCCTCCTTGCCCCCCCTGCGGACGCCCATAGCTCCATAGAAAGTTCCTATCGTGCGCACGGCTCGGTTGGTGTAAAATCGAACTAAGGTCTGTTGTTCAAATTAAATAGAAGGTATATAATTGGGTAGGGTGACCAGACGTCCCGGTTTTCCCCGGACGGTCCGGGGTTTTGGAGAAGTGTCCCGGTGTCCCGACACTTTTCTCCAACTTGGAGAAATGTCCGGGTTTTTGGGTAGTGCCTGGGTTATTAAAAGAAATGTCCCGGTTTTTCAGCAAGGGTCGGGTGAACCTGCAAGTTAATTAGTGTTATGCAGGCTCACATTGCGACCCGCCCTCCAGGAAACGGCGGCAGAAGTTCAGTTCTTTGCCTCTCCAGCTGTGCTGCTTCGCCTCACTTGAGCAGCACAGCAGGATTTAATGAGGTGTGAATCAGGGCTGCAGAGGCCACAGGGCAAGGCCAGGCCCAGCAGTAGCTGGACCCTGGTGCTCTTCACAGAACGGAAGAACGGAGGTAATGTGAAAATACATTCCTTTAAAAGAGCACAAATAGATATGTTTGTGCTCTTAAAAAAAAAATGTATTTATATATACATGTATGTATATATACGTGTGTGTGTGTATATATATATATATATATATATATATATATATCCCTGAAACCTAATAGAACATTTAGTCCCTTTTCTATGTTTGTGCCCGTCCCAGTTTTTAATTTTGAAAATCTGGTCACCCTATAATTGGGCGCTAATGACGAGTCTCTGATTTTTAGTAAAAATACTGATCCAGGGCAGAATTACGACTGGAGGAACGCTCATGACCATAGAGATGGCAGGCTAGAGGAAATTCCACCATATTTAGAGCTTGCCCCAGAAACCAGTATTTTCCATTATTGCCCTTGTGTTTGGTCCTCTAATAGGGTGGGTAAATTGTCAAAGGGAGGCAGGCCCGGCTCCAGAAATTTTTTATCTCGATGGGCCAAGGGTGCATTCGGGTGGGCCATGACGGACCCAATTTTTGAAGGTAACCTTCTTCAAGCCCTAGATTACATCATATCTACTTCCAATTACATACCATAATGCAAACGTTAGTCTCTGTGTGTATTCAGAACATGTAGAGGGTAAAGTAGTGGTTAATTGAGCAAAGGTTAATTTGAGGGGATTATGGGTTGTTAGAAAGGCGGCCCCTGGGGAGGCAGAAGATGTCTGACTGACCACCCCGAGACCCACCTCTCCTTAAGGAGTTGGCCGACCACCGTCGAGAGGCCTCCTGAGCGAGGGCCCTCTCCAAGAATCGTCACAGCAGAGTAATCACACACTACAAAGGGACACCACACAAGAGGGTACTACTTCGAATCTTTATCTGTATTAATGGTTCGGTTCCTTCAGCAATATATACAACGGATCGAGGGATCCTCAGAGTCTCGGTCACAAGGGGAGAAAGGGTAGCGGGACAGTCTTAAGGTCAGTCTAGCAGGGGGGATACCCTACGCTCAGCTCTCAATCCTCGAGCTGGGGGGTTCCGCCAGGTTTGGCCGCGGCAGTGCCAGCAGGCTCCGAAGATGGTCTCAGCGAGGTGGGGACGCGGCAGCGCCAGCAGGACTCCCAGATGGTGTCAGCGAGGTTGGGCCGCGGCAGCGCCAGCAAGACTCCAAAGATGGTTTCAGCGAGGTTGGGCCGCGGCAGCGCCAGCAGGACTCCAAAGATGGTTTCAGCGAGGTTGGGCCGCGGCAGCGCCAGCAGGACTCCAAAGATGGTTTCAGCGAGGTTGGTCCGCGGCAGCGCCAGCAGGACTCCAAAGATGGTTTCAGCGAGGTTGGTCCGCGGCAGCGCCAGCAGGACTCCAAAGATGGTTTCAGCGAGGTTGGTCCGCGACAGCGCCAGCAGGACTCCAAAGGTTCAGGGTTCCAAGTAGTGAGTTCTTCTCGGGGTCAGCCGCGACAGCGTCAGCAGGGCTCTCGACTCCAGGATACAACTACTGACCCATCCCAGAGCTGCCCCAGATGTAGGTCTGGAGTCCTTTGATGTCCGGACCCTCGCACCTGGGGGTCAGAGGGGCCGGGATGAGAGTGTCCAGACACCCAGCAGGGGGGTGGAGCCAGCGCCCAGGGAGGCCGGATGGCAATTGAAACCAGGCGTCCGGGGACGGCTGGAGGCCCATCGAAAGTCCCCTCCTCCTGGATCTGTCAAGTGGCCGCTTTACCACCTGGCTGGATCCTGGTGCCTCGATGTCGGGGCTTCGCTGGGGCTGTGGCCGAGGTCGGGCCGAGGCCACGTGGTCCGGACGTGTAGGGTCCAAGATGGAGTCGGGCCTGAAATGGCGGGCCGGAATCGGGGTCGGATCCGTAGAGTGGGGCAAGCCGGGGTCACCGGGCTCCCGAGGGGGAGAGCCGGGGATCGCCAGGGGTGGCGGCCCTCGTGAAGCTTGGAGGGGATAGCTTTTCAGCCGGGGGATAAAGGTTGATATCGTCCAGGGCCCGCTCGGCGGGAGCAGTGGGACCACGCCACGAGGCCGGGTCCAACACACGTCCCCCCCAGCTGAAGGCGGGGAGAGTCACCCATCTTCTTGGGGGTTCTCCTCGTCGAGGCGGAGGAAAGCGGGACAGGCCGTCGGCGTTGGCGTGGTCGTTGCCAGGGCGATGTTCCACAGTGAAGTCCATCCCTTGGAGGGAGATGGACCATCGCAGCAACTTTGGGTACTCTCCTCGCATCTGCATCAACCACCGCAAGGGCCGGTGGTCAGTTTGCACCCGGAAGTGGGTGCCGAAGAGATAGGGTCGGAGCTTCTTGAGGGCCCACACCACGGCGAAGGCCTCTCGTTCAATGGTGCTCCAGCGTTGTTCTCGGGCCAGCAGACGCCGGCTGATGAAGGCCACCGGTTGATCAACTCCCTGGTCGTTGAGTTGGGAAAGGACCGCCCCGACACCGTGCTCTGAGGCATCCGTTTGGACCACGAATTCCCGGCTGTAGTCGGGGGCTTGGAGCACGTGGGCGGTACACATGGCTGTCTTCAGAGTTTCAAAGGCGGCCTGACACTCGGGTGTCCAGTGCACCGTTTGTGGCTGCTTCTTGGAAATGAGTTCGGTGAGGGGGCCAACAATGCTCCCATAATCCTTTACAAAGCGCCTGTAATAACCAGTGAGCCCCAGGAAGGCTCTGACGGCTGTTTGGGTGACCGGGGGCTCCCAGGCCATGATGGCGTCGATCTTGGGTCGGAGGGGTGCCACCTGGCCGCTCCCCACTTGGTGTCCCAGATAGGTCACGGAACCTTGGCCTATCTGGCACTTGCTAGCTTTGATTGTCAGTCCGGCCCGTCGGAGGGCCGTCAGGACCTCCCAGAGGTGCTGGAGGTGCTCGGCCCAGTGGAGGCTGTACACCGCAATATCGTCCAGGTATGCGGCGCTGAACCCTTCTAGCCCCGCCAACACCTTATTCACCAGTCTCTGAAAGGTTGCGGGGGCGTTCTTCATCCCGAAGGGCATCACTCTGAATTGGTAGTGGCCATCGGGGGTCGAGAAAGCGGAGCGCTCTTGGGCGCCCGGAGTGAGTCCGATTTGCCAATAGCCGGAGGTGAGGTCGAAGGTGCTCAGGTAGCGGGCCGCCCCCAGGCGGTCGATCAGCTCATCGGCCCGGGGAATGGGGTGTGCATCGGTCCGGGTGACGGCGTTCACCCCCCGATAGTCGACACAAAATCGTAGTTCGGGAGTGGCGCCAGGGGCGGCAGTTTTTGGGACCAGGACGACTGGACTGGCCCAGGGACTGTCGGAGGGTTCGATTACCCCCAGGGCCAGCATCTTGGAGACCTCCGACTGGATGCAGTTCCACACTCGGTCGGGAACTCAGTAGGCCCGGTGTCGCACAGGCGGGCTGTCCCCGGTATCGACGTCGTGGACACACCACTGGGTGACTCCGGGGGTGAGGGAAAACAAGTCTGCGAATTGACCCAACAATTTCCGGCAATCCTGGTGCTGTTCTGGGGTCAGGGCGGAGGAGAGGGTGACCCCCTCGACGGAGCCGTCTTTTTCGGAGGTGCTCAGAAGGTCTGGTAGGGGCTCGGAGTCGTCTTCGGCCCCGCCATCCGTAGCCATTAGCAGGCTAAGTTCTGTTCGGACAAAGTGCGGTTTGAGCCGGTTGGAGTGGAGGACCCGGAGGGGATTCCTGGGGGTCTCCATGTCCACCAGGTAAGTGACGGGGCTCTTGCGCTGCACAACCTTGAAGGGCCCCGTCCATTTGTCCTGGAGGGCACAGGGTTCGACCGGGGACATGACCCAAACTTGTTGACCCGGCTCGAACTCAATGGAAGAGGCGTTTTGGTCGTACCAGCGTTTCATTTCCTCCTGGCTGGCCTCGAGGTTGGCTTCTGCAAGTTCCCGGAACTTCCGAGTCTGATTTCGGAGGGTTAGGAGGTACCGGTAGACATCTGGAGGAGTACCTTGGTCGGCGACCTCCCAGCCTTCCTTGACTAGGCTGAAGGGACCACGGACGGGGTGTCCATACAATAGTTTGAAGGGACTGAATCCCAGGGACTTCTGAGGGACCTCCCGATAGGCGAAGAGGAGGCAGGGCAGCAGCACGTCCCATTGGCGACGCAAGGGCTCCTCCAGGCCCATGATCATTCCTTTGAGAGTTCTATTGTACCGTTCCACCAACCCATTCCCTTGGGGGTGGTAGGGAGTCGTGAACTTATACGTGACCCTGCACTGGTGCCACAGGGATTTCATGTATCGAGAAATAAACTTCGTACCCCGGTCACTGACCACTTCTCGGGGGAAGCCTACCCGGGAGAAGATACCCATTAGCGCCCGGCCCACCACGGGGGCCGTCACAGTCCGGAGAGGGATGGCTTCGGGATAGCGGGTGGCATGGTCCACCAGGACGAAAATGAACCGGTGTCCTTGGGAGGTGCGGGGATCCAGAGGCCCCACAATGTCTATTCCCACTCGCTCGAAGGGGGTGCTGACGACTGGGAAGGGTTGGAGAGGGGCCTTGTGCTTCCCTCCACTCTTCCCGCTGGCTTGGCAGGTGGGGCAAGTCCGGCAGTGGTTGTTCACATCGTTTTTCATTTTGGGCCAGTAGAAATGGGTCACCAGGCGGCTGTATGTTTTGTCCTGCCGCAGGTGCCCGGCGAGGGGCACGTCGTGTGCCAGGTTCAGAAGGAAGTCTCTGAATCGGAGGGGGACCACCAGCACCCGGCTGGCCCCCAGTTCGGCAATCTTTTATTCACTGTAGAGGAGATCGTGGTCCCAATAGATCCAATGGGACCCCGAGGTGTCTCCGGCGGCTTGCGTGGCGGCTTGCTGTCGGATCCCTTCGAGGGAGGGACAGGTTTTCTGCTCTTGCCGGAACTGTTCCCCCGTGGGGCCACCTTCTTGGCGCCACTGGGCTAGTTCCGGGAGGTGGTCAAGCTCAGCAATTTCTTCATTGGGCTCCGGGGGACCCGGGTGCTCACCCATCGATCGGCCTCGATGGCGAGTTTACGGGGCTCGGTCAGTTTGCTGTCGAGGAGATGCTGCCTTCATTTGATAAAACAGTTGTTGGAGAGGTGCTCCCACACAATGAGGTTGAACAGTTGCTCGTAGGTGGTGACCTGGCTGCCTTTGATCCATCCCTCTAGGGCTCTACTATAGAAGTTCACGTACTCCACCCAGGTAGTACCGGGGAGTTTTTTACAGTCACGGAATCGCTGCTGGTACATCTCGGGGGTGAGCCCATAGCGAGTAAGGAGAGCGGCTTTCATGTGTTCATAAGAGGTCATCTCTGTGTCGGGGAGCTCTAGCAGGGCGTCTCTCCCTTCGTTGACGAACTTCCCCCACAAGCCGGCACCCCAGTCTTTCTGGGGTATTTGATGAGAGGCCATGGCTACCTCGTAGGCCTTAAACCATTGCTGGATGTCGTCATTTTTGTAATATTCCTTGACAACGTCTTTGGGGATGTGGACCTTCGTGTCCACAGGAGGAGGTGGGCTCCGGTTCCCGGAGGCGTTGGCCTCCCCAGTTTTGGCCTTGATCTCAAGTTCTTTTAAGCCACGCTTGTGCTCAAACGTGAGCTTCTTCTCCTCTAAGTCTCTCTGCCTTCGTTTTTCCTCTAGGTGCCCCTGTAGCCGCAGTTGCTCAAGGGCTATCTTTTTCTCAGCCAGTTGCAGTTCTCCGTCCAGACGGAGTTGGGCGAGCTCCAATTCGTGGAGCCGGCTCCTCTCTCGCTCTCGGGCGTCTTCGGGGGAGAGGCCCGTGTCTATGTTCGTAGGTCTTTCCCCCGCTGGGATTGCGTTGGTCTCGGGGTGTATGGTCGGACCCGTGTCGTCTTCGCTTTGGGGTGGCGTTGCCCCTGCCTCCACCCATGTTTGTAGGGCTTGTTTGAAATCTTCCTTGGTGCTTAGTCCAGTGGTAGCGATGCCCAGGTCCCTGCAGAATTGTTTCAATTCTTTGTGATTATAATCGTCTAGTCGTTCTTTCTGGAACTCCGCCGTTGGTCCGGTTTCTTTGGTAGTCATTGTTGCGGTGTGTTTCTGTCAGTAGTGGGTGAGTCACTCTCTGTACGATTTGCGTCGGCTCGGATCGCACCGCTTGCCACCAATGTTAGAAAGGCGGCCCCTGGGGAGGCAGAAGATGTCTGACTGACCACCCCGAGACCCACCTCTCCTTAAGGAGTTGGCCGAGCACCGTCGAGAGGCCTCCTGAGAGAGGGCCCTCTCCAAGAATCGTCACAGCAGAGTAATCACACACTACAAAGGGACACCACACAAGAGGGTACTACTTCGAATCTTTATCTGTATTAATGGTTCGGTTCCTTCAGCAATATATACAACGGATCAAGGGATCCTCAGAGTCTCGGTCACAAGGGGAGAAAGGGTAGCGGGACAGTCTTAAGGTCAGTCTAGCAGGGGGGATACCCTACGCTCAGCTCTCAATCCTCGAGCTGGGGGGTTCCACCAGGTTTGGCCGTGGCAGTGCCAGCAGGCTCCGAAGATGGTCTCAGCAAGGTAGGGCCGCGGCAGCGCCAGCAGGACTCCCAGATGGTGTCAGCGAGGTTGGACCGCGGCAGCGCCAGCAGGACTCCAAAGATGGTTTCAGCGAGGTTGGGCCGCGGCAGCGCCAGCAGGACTCCAAAGATGGTTTCAGCGAGGTTGGTCCGCGGCAGCGCCAGCAGGACTCCAAAGATGGTTTCAGCGAGGTTGGTCCGCGGCAGCGCCAGCAGGACTCCAAAGGTTCAGGGTTCCAAGTAGTGAGTTCTTCTCGGGGTCAGCCGCGACAGCGTCAGCAGGGCTCTCGACTCCAGGATACAACTACTGACCCATCCCAGACCTGCCCCAGATATAGGTCTGGAGTCCTTTGATGTCCGGACCCTCGCGCCTGAGGGTCAGAGGGGCCGGGATGAGAGTGTCCAGACACCCAGCAGGGGGGTGGAGCCAGCGCCCAGGGAGGCCGGAGGGCGATCGAAACCAGGCGTCCGGGGACGGCTGGAGGCCCATCGAAAGTCCCCTCCTCCTGGATCTGTCAAGTGGCCGCTTTACCACCTGGCTGGATCCTGGTGCCTCGATGTCGGGGCTTCGCTGGGGCTGGGGCCGAGGTCGGGCCGAGGCCATGTGGTCCGGACGTGTAGGGTCCAAGATGGAGTCGGGCCTGAAATGGCGGGCCGGAATCAGGGTCGGATCCGTAGAGTGGGGCAAGCCGGGGTCACCGGGCTCCCGAGGGGGAGAGCCGGGGATTGCCAGGGGTGGCCGCCCTCGTGAAGCTTGGAGGGGATAGCTTTTCAGCCGGGGGATAAAGGTTGATATCGTCCAGGGCCCGCTCGGCGGGAGCAGTGGGACCACGCCACGAGGCCGGGTCCAACATGGGTGAATAGTGGTAAAGAGATGTAAGCACTTTGTGCATTGTAGCCTTAGTTTGCTTCTATCAAATTTAATTAGACAAACACCCAGAAAACGAATGATTTATGAGTTTAAAGTGTAGGACTGGAAACAATGTCCGTGGTTACATGCAGGGAAGTTGTCAACCTACACAGGCAAATGCGTCTGGTATCTCCAGATTTGTGTAGAAAAAGCTTCCTAAATGGAATGGGGCCTAAACAGAACTGCTGGATTAGGGATTGAAATGCCGAATTCTCTCCAGGCTGCAATCCTCTTGTACTTTGCACAGCACAGGAGCACATGAATGGGACTCCATATTATGTGGAAGTGTTAAAACCCAGCTCAGACAACTGAGTAAAAGGAGTAAGGAAGATTAGCAAGAATAGGTTAATATAACAGAAATCTGCAAGAACTGATAGCAAAGCAAATACTAAAAAAGTGAAAATGTGCAGATGAAAATCCTTAAGATCAAATGTTAAGGGTCCAAAAGAAGTGGGTGAACTTAGGATAACTACAGTCTGCCTCCAAAGAGCTCTTATCACATAAGATTAAGGATGCCATTTAATCTTGATTACCAGAAGAGGCCCCTCAATAAAATGCCACCTTTCATGTAAATGTAAATGTAAAATGTAAATGTATTGTATTTGTAGAGCGCACGGCTGCCCACGCGACGGGGTGTCCTGGTGCTGCACTCATACCGCTGTAGAACCCTTTCCTGGTTTTTCCATGTGAAATGTCCACTCCTGGGCACCCCCAAGGTGAAGCCAGGCATCCAAGCGCTGCTGGAGCCAGTTGTGGAGATTAAGCAAGCTATTGCCCATAGTCACAGAGTGGGACCCATGATTAGACTAGGCACCGAGGCGAGAATTATCAGGTCTGGGGAGATTGAGTCCAAGAGCCGCCGAGGCGGGAATTGAACCCTGGTTCCGAGCCAGACCTCTGCATCAGGGTCTGCCGCTCTAACCATTGAGCCACGCTTCTCCCAGACAGATGGAATCTGTTTGCGGGCAGCGTAGCACACAGCCATCCGATTCATGGTAGCTCACTCTGGGTAAGCTCTCCTTTACTCTAGTAGTTCAACTACAAAACACTTTGCAGTGATGCTGGCTGTGGAGTTGAGCAAATGACAACTCATCACCACAAGCACCAGGCATTCAACTGGCTCACAGGTCAGCCTATATCAACTTTTTTTTATTGTTATAAATCATTTTTATTGAAGTATTAAAGTCAAGAAAATTAGCAACAGCAGCAATACAACATCAATAGTAAATAATAACAATTAGAGTACAAAATAGTGAAAAAGTTCAGAGAGTGAAAAAGAACAATATAAGTCGGTAAATATATTACAATTGTGTTTTGTATTGTGAAAGGGAGGAACGAAGAAAGAAAAAGAGAAAGAAAAAAAAGGATGGTATCCAAGTGCATCAGCCTATATCAACTTAAGGGTGTTTGCCTCTTTCACAAGAGTTGGTTGCCACTTACCACAGGAGAGCTAACCCTAAACAGTAGCTATGCTCCTTCCAGATTAGTGCAACCTCCCCAGTATAGAATTACGGACAAATGGTGACCATTGATACTATGTTAAATGATCTGTGCATTTCCACCAATCAGACTCCAGAAAAGCTGATTAAAACTTGTCTGTTCTACTTATGACAGTGTGTCAAACATTTCATTGATAAACTCTAATTTTCCTTTTGTAATTTAAATTTGAGAGCTGTGTCCCAGAGCAGCTTCATTCTGCATATTTCTATGCTGGTCATAGTCATTGCTTAGGCCAGGCACCTGCAGGGGCCCCCAACCCTTTAGGAGGCCCTCCAACCGTTCAGAGGGCCCTATTTAACCCAAGGTAAATTAATATCTGTGAGATATGGGAGGCTCAGAACCCTCTCATCGCATTTTGCAAATTAACCCCATCATTTTATGTTTCACCACTGTGAATGATCTGGCTCCAGTACAACTGCACCCTGGAATTGCTTGTCTTCTGCTTACCAGTGTAGCTGTCCTATAGGGTTGCACTGGGACAAAAAAATTGTCCCGGGCACTAAAATGAAAGTGGACCCCTTAGCAAACTAGACAGGGTTGGATTGGGATTAAAAATTGTCCCGGGCAAGATAAAAAACAGTTGCATATTGCCTTTGCAAAAAGCTGCTTCGGCGAACTTTTATTTAAAAAAAGGGGTGGGCGGTAAAAAAATGCTCGGATTAGTTTGCACTGGTGAAACAGACCTGAATACAAGTGAGGCTACTTTTGCTCCGGCCCCCTGCCCCGCTCAATAGGCATAGGTAAATGGGCCGGCCCCAGCGAGAGAAAGGGAGTGACATCTCTGCCCTTTAATAAAAGAATGGTAATTGAGGCCACTCAGGCACCCACTGGGCTGCTGGTGGCATCGGAACAACGCGCAGAAACCGCCAAATCGCCCCCCAGGCTGCTTAAAAAAAGCAGCCCACTGCTGGAACTGGACACCGGCCCCTAGGGCATTGCCCGAGAGCCCGCGTTACCAATCCGACGCTGGAACTAGATAGTTAAAAAAATGTGGCCCACGTTTGTAAATCAGGCCAGTTTTGAACTTGTAAAGACAGTGTATGGCTATTTTGCAAGGTATGGGACCGGATTTGTGTTTACTGCAGGCAATATTTGTGGTAATATTGGGGAAATCAATAGTAAAACCTAGTCCACCAGACCATAAAATAGGTCCACAAACTGCAAACAAACTGTCCCACACATTGATGTGTCAGACTAATCCATCGGGCACTACTTGACGGCCCTATAGGCCAGTCACATCCTGCTGCCCTATCTTCAACCCAACATCCCTAGCTTCCACCCAAAGTAGCCAATCCCTCTAAAATAGATCACTGCCTCCCCGTCTAAAGCCTATAGCTTAATATTCAAACATTTGGGGGTCTTACACCCACACATAGGGTTGCCACATAGCCTGTTTTATGCCAGCCTCAGTGGACATGTAATGTCCTGGCTTGTACAAAAATTGGTAACATCACCTAAGGTTGATATTTTTCCCCTTTCTTACTTAAAATTGTAAATATAAGAAGAATGCAATTTAAAATGTGTTTAAAGTTCCACATATGACCTGATTGATAATCAACCTAAACAAAATCAGAAAGGGAACGTTTAAAATAAAAAGAAATTAGTTTATATTAAGTTCTAATTATGGATCATGTCCAACCCTTTCAGAATCTCAAAAACTGGAACAAATGGTCAGTATTTGTCTATTGGAAAGGCATCCGTCGATCCACACACCAGGCATGGTCTTTTAAATTAGTAGCTGCAGGGCTCAAGAAAAGGGCAAGGCTATCACATGCTTATTTTCTGTCCTCAGGGGCTGGGGAGAAAAGGTGAGGCCCTCAGAGTAGCATGTCCAGTAGGATGGAGCCCCCAAATAGCAGTAAAAGTTGCTCTATAAAACAGAGTACCTGACCCACCCTGCCCATCCGCTAGAACCGGGCCTGAAGGGAAGCGTGATGAAGTACGTCTTGATAGCATTGTGTCATCATCAGTAAATCATTTCAACACAATCTGTTACCTTGAGTTGGGTACCAATGACCATCTATTATTCAGCACCTAGATAACCCTTCACGGTGAATGTGCGCTTTACTAATACACGTTATATTAGGTCTACCACAAAGGCCTTAGGACAGAGGCTTAATGCCTGATGCACGAAGAAGACTTGGCATATAGCAGGTTACTCCCTAAGTCTAGATCAGGGTGCAGATTACAAAACACACATTTATTCCCTTCGTCAAAGGGCTTTTGCTTTGGGCATGGGTGAGTGAGGCTGCTGCGACCACAACCCTGTGCACAGTGCATGGAGCTGTCTCCTCTCTGGCGCTGTCTGAGTAGTGGGTGGGATGCCTCGAGGGCTCAGGAGTCCTGTATGGGTGCAGAGATGGGAGCAGTAAGGGCCTGCCAGTCTCTCCAGGAACATCATAAAGATTTTGGGGGCCCTGGGCCAAACTGAATTTGGGGGCTGCTGTTCAAAACAGCTTTGAATTTATGATCCAATTTCAGCTTTATATGCCCTCTTTAGCCAAGTCACTGATGTGGACAGGCACACTCATCCAAATTTTAAATGTTTACATCTAATATTCAGGAATAGTGACTTGTGTTTTTAATATGGAACACAGCAGCCGCTCACTTATATTACTGCAAATAGTTTGTGTGTCGACCGCCCATTTCTCATACGTGGGGTCCTGTTACGATCTACAAGAATTTTTTTATGGCTGTTACATGAAACCTAAACAAATCTTTTTTTTTTTTAAACATATTTTATTAGCTGTTTTTTGGATCATATAACTTATGACACATTGGCAAAATAATATTTTTTTGGTTTGAGGCATTTACAACATCCGGTTCTCTACATTTGTAATTACAGTATTGACATATTAACATTGACAGTAATCTTCCATATGTACAAGTCGTAGACCCAAACAAATCATTTGTCTTCAAAATGTCCCTAACCAACTCACACAACATCCCCATTAAAAATAAATGAAAGGAAAACTGTATTTAAAATAATTTAAGAAGTACTCAAGGTTATCAGGGGAGGAGTCTCTGCAGAACAGAGCTAGCTCTATAAAGGAGCCGCCTGAAAGGATGGGGCCCTGGGCCAGAGCATACTTTGCCTATGCTTTAAAACGTCTCTGAGTACATCCCAGAGAATTAGGGTGCAGACTAGGGTCCTCTCACTGCCTTGAAATATCAATATTCCTATAGGTGCGTGCTCTGTTCACATACATTTTTAGGTCGAGCCTAGTGGCTTCGCGCATGCACTGCTCGCTTTGCGAGACTGCTGTTGTAGAGTATGGGAGAGAAGCTAAGCCTACTCTCCTTTCATATTTTTCATTGGCTTGTGTCATTGTCTTTCGTAAATGCTGCCTTCGAATTCGTTAATAGGCTTGTTAGTCCCTCCTTAGTACGACCTTGTCTTCATTTGAACCCTCCCATGGCTACTGGCCCTTTTACTTCAGTTGTTACACAGGACCTGTTATGTAGTCTGTAAGCACTAATTACTTTATTACGTTTCTCTCACTGCAGCCCGGACGTGCGCTGCTTCAGCTGAAACAGCTTGTGTGTTTTTTAAGCAGCACGGCCGCCCCTGTAGCACAGGCGCCTGCTTTCAATCACTTTAACTCTGCACTATCTCGTGTCTGTTTGACCCCTCCCCCCCCCCCCCCAAGTAAAATGGATTTAGAAATGATTAGCAAATTAAGTCATATGAATTCCAGGTAGCACATAATCCTGTGCTAATGGGCTGAAGCTGACAACAGCACATCTCTGTTACATGTCATCTGTACTAAAGTCACCTGATGGGCTATTTTCAAAAGCCTGTTTTATTAACAATACCACCACCAATACCACCACCATCAATGCCACCACGCCAATACCACCACCAATACCACCACCACCAAATACCACCACAACCAATACCAACCCCCCCAATGCCACCAGCCAATACCAGCACCACCAATACCACCACCACCACCACAAATACCACCACCAAATACCACCACAACCAATACCACCACCAATATCGCCACCACCACCACTAATACTAGCACCACCAATACCACCACCGCCGCGCTCTCGTTCACTAGTAATAGCAGGGGTACTGTACGAGGCCGGAGCTGCAGCCGAGACCATTCTCGTTCCTTCCATGCCTGCTATAAAGCACAGCCCGCCCTGCAGCAGGAGGTGAAGCCAGGGTCCTACTACAGCTGGAGTGTTTTTTATTAGTAAAACACACGAGAGGTACTACAAGTCTGAAGAAAGAAAGAGATATCTATATATCTCTCTCTCTCTGGAACCTAATAGTGTCCCATTTTGTACCCAGACCACACAGTTGATCTAGAGAGTTAACATTGTTATACCCAAGAACGTGAAAGACAGAGAAGATACAGAGTCTGAGGAAAAAGTACCCATCAGCCCACTCATAAGTGGAATCTCGTCATCTGGGTATGTTCGTGTTGGCAAATGGTGTCCTGTAGGCTCTTCCTCGGAAACGGATTTCGAGGCTGCCTAATGCCGGACCCAAAACATTCCACCAACAGATGGCAGTGGTAGACCGAATAACATATCTGGTGGGTAGCAATTTCTTGCATGCTATCATTATACTGTTTTTTAACCATACCACTTTGATGGTCAGACCCAATAAAGTTTTTTATGACATCATTGTAGGTATTTTTAAAATCACTTGGATCATTTTCCTTTCTTTTCTTCTTTTGAGCACTGCAAACTTCTAGCCCCTCCCGCTCATACACTGCCATCTGTTGGTGCAATGTTTTGGGTCCGGCATTAGGCAGCCTCGAAATCCGTTTCCGAGGAAGAGCCTACAGGACACCATTTGCCAACACGAACATACCCAGATGACGAGATTCCACTTATGAGTGGGCTGATGGGTACTTTTTCCTCAGACTCTGTATCTTCTCTGTCTTTCACGTTCTTGGGTATAACAATGTTAACTCTCTAGATCAACTGTGTGGTCTGGGTACAAAATGGGACACTATTAGGTTCCAGAGAGAGAGATATATATAGATATCTCTTTCTTTCTTCAGACTTGTAGTACCTCTCGTGTGTTTTACTGGTTAGTTGGGGGACTAGGTACTAGTGGGTCTATAAAAACATCTCCCCTCGGACCCTCCACCACCTTTTTGTTTTTTTGTGTTTTTTATTAGGCCAAAGATAGCAATGACATTGCACAATGCCGCGCTGCACACTCAAATCACGGAGAGGGGAGGAAATAGCACCCCGATCTCCCTCCTGAGCCGCGACAGTGTAATCACAGAGCGAAAGTTGTTGGAGCGCTTTGTTACTGTTTATAGCTCGGATCACTTCACACTTTGTGTCTGTGTAATTTACAACACTTACACATCTTCTTAACTGCGCTATTTATCACTACTTTGAAGACGTCTCATGCCAGTCTCTTCCTCTGATATTTACAATCTAACAAGCTGTCGAGAAGGCCTTTATTGCAATGCAATAGGTCTTGCATTTGGGAGAGTTTATACTATTAGTATTGTAAATGACAATGTCTTTTATTTATGTTTTAAAACCCAAAACATAAAAGAAAGGCATTGTCATTTACAATGCCAATCGCTAAAACTCGCGTAAATGCAAGACATATTGCATTGCAAATGCTTGTTTTCTTTTTTTTAGGGTCTCGCCTAAGCAATGCTTGTGCCGTCTCTTCGAGACATGTTGTATTCAGAATATGGGCCTTAAGCTCCACCCATGTATTTTATTGGCTCCTTTCACTGTCTTTTCTAAATGTTTTATTTTTCATTGGTTAATTTGTTTAGTATTCCCTCCTTAGTACCTCCTTTTCTCCTGTTGTAACCTTCCATAGGGAGTGCATGTTACGTGTGTTGTTACTCAGTATGTTTTATTTACAGTTTGTGAGCACTATTTCTTAACAACTTTTTCCTAGCTGCTGTTGTAGGTACAACACGCTCTCCCGCTTCCACAAAGCAGAGTCCACGTGTTTTCCTGGCTCAGTGTGGCGACCGTTCATGGACACCGTGCTTTATCTTTTAAAGACATTCCCTCCCCTATGTGTATGTTTTTTTTAAAGCAGCATGGCACGTCGCCCTTCATCTTCAACAATGGCAGAGACACACCTTTCTTTTCTTATGCGCGGCTCACCAAACTATTTTGTTTAATATTGTATTTTTGCGTGCAGGAGCATAGATGGGCACAGGTGGCTCCTTCTTCACCGTCATCTCGGACTCTGCTTTGTTTTTTGTTTGCAAAGGATCTCTGTGCTTCATTTTTAAGCATGGTTTTTTCAGGGGGGGGTTTGATTTAGCTTCATTTAATTTCCCCATGCCTTCCCCCAACAACACTTCCCACCACAGAGTGTGCATGTCATCATGAGATGGCCGCAGGCTTGTTGAGCTCTCTGTGTAAAGGGCGGCAGCGACATGCTACAAGTGAGTTACTCATGAAACAACAGCACTGCTCTTCAGCATCTTTGTTTTTATTTCTGCCCTCTCCTCGCCACATCGCTACTTCCACTTCTCTTCGTCTCCCCGTGCTTTCCCCCAAAAAATCTTCCCGCCCTGGAGTGTGAATGTCATCGTGAATTGGCTACAGGCTTGTCAAGCTCTGTGTGTAAATGGTGGCACCTACAGCTAAGTAAATTACTCATTAAATAAGAGCACTGCTCTCCAGCATGTTTGTTTTTGTTTCCGTCCTTTCCTCACCATGGCGCTGCTTCCACTTCACTTAATCTATTCCCCGCGCCTTCCCCCAACACAACCTCCCACACCTGACTGTGGACACGTTACTTTTATTTTATGTGGCAGCATTCCTAACTCCCATTCCTGCGTGGCACTTCTACAGCCCCCAAAATATAATCTATAATCTATTTAAAGCATCACACGCTTGCATTATTTATCGGTATTTAAAGCCAAATGAAGCAGGACATTTCACTTCCGGACCTTTTCTGTTGGGGCTGCTACTCATTACCCTCCCCCCAGACTCGGGCTGCAGCCTGTTGACAGATTGAACATGACAAATAAAAGTGCAATGTACACTATATCTTGAAGTGGATACAAACATAATTTACAGTTTTTGCTTCTTATACCTATTTGTATACTGTTCTCATTACTTCAGGCACTATATTGAATCTAAAGTCCATTGGATCACCTGCACTACATTTCCCAGAATGCATTATGATGGGGAAAAAATAGTTATGTACTAGAGTAAGGTGTCCTTGGTGACATGATGGCTCTGGTAACCTAACTTACAGGCCATGCTGTGACCTCACAGCATTGAAAGGCCTCAATAAAGGTTATGTAAGAGCAGGAACTCTCAGCACTTTATGTTTGTGCCAAGATGATGCCAATGACACGCTGAATGTAACCCCACCGGCGCACGGTCTCACCAGCATTGCCTTCTCTATATCTGTAATGTATAACTGCACTGTATGTATAAAAATGTTCCTAATAAAATCACTTGAAATAAAAATAAAAAAAACAGGATTTGAAGCAATCCATAAGAGGCCATTGTAAACTATGAAACTGCGTGGGAGTTTTTAAAATGGTTAAATCTGCTGCTCCAAACCAGAACCCAAAAGTAAAATACATTGACATTTACAACGCCAATAGCTCTAGCTCTAAAAAACTGCAAGACCTATTGCATTGTAAAAGCTTTTTGAAATCGGAGTCACTGCAGTACTCAGGGGATGCGCTCTCCTGAATACACTACACTTTCAATAGTCTTTATTTCGACTAAAAAGGAAGAAAAATAAATGAAAAGAGAAAAAAACAAAACAGAATGATGAAGAGCCTTTTGATGCCAGTGACTTGGGGACTGCAGATTAATATTCTCTATTGCAGTCCCCAATCCTCCAGTCCTGTGTCCTTATCCATGCAGCTTTGTTGAACTTTTATCTGTTGCCTGAACTACAAAGCACAAGTGAAGTCACTATTTAGCTACAGGTAAAAGCACATTTCTTTTGATACGCTTTATTTCACTACAACTAGATAATTTCCTCAAAGTACTAATGTTTCCGCAATGATCTTAGTACATAGTTAAGCATGTTTTCGTGATAATACACTGTTTACCGGTTTTAAGTCGCTTTTAACATAAAAGTACAGTCTATTTAAGCAAAAAGCTTGCCCCCTGTGGCCAGCTGTCGAGGCACAGTCCGGTGTCATGCGTTTCATTTACTTTTCCCTGCAACACTCAATCTCTATATGTTATCTTTCTATATTTATACCATTTCTATGCAGTTATATAACTATATATTTATTACTTTACTCCTACTATAGAAAAAACACTTTGAGACTCTCAAATGCTCTACTCTGTCTCACCCTATACCTCTCTCAATATATCCTCTACCTTCCCTCTCCAACTCATCCCAAACCTCATTCTACTACTCTGATCTCAAGTCAAGTCAAGTCAAACCACTTTATTCGATTAATTAAAATCATAAAAGTATGCTATACATATACAATACAATTAAAATTATTTATAAAAATGTATAATACAAGCTAAGAATACAATACATATTCATTTAAAAATCATAGACAATCGTTTACAAGTTAAAGCCATTGATTGGATTACATTATCATTATTTTAAAAGGATTGCATTTTTTTTTTTTTTTTGAGAACCTTTATTGTTACTTCAAGTAAATACAAGTATGGGCCTACAACCACCCCGGCCGGCCGCTAGTCAAGTCATAAGTACAGCAAATCAATGTAGAAAAATACAGCAGCCCGAAAATCGGGGTCTAATAAGTGTCCAGGATATAACTTGTATTCAAGCGTACTGTGCAAGATTCAGGATTCGAGAAGGTACAATTTACAATAAAGAAAAACCAGAATCAATGCCATACGGTCATACATGGCCCTACAATAGCAAGCATGAAGCAGGAAATCCGCAAATAGTGCAAATACGTTTGAAGTATTGGGGGTAAGGCATACGAGTCAGGATAAATGTAAAAACAAACACGTTTCGTAGCAAAGCTGCACCCCACCCCTCAAAACGAAACATACTGTAGGAAACATGAAAAACGACGACACCAAAAAGGAAGAAAGACAAAGGGCCATAGAAACAAAGAAAGGACAAATGAACAAACCCCATCCCCCTACCCCCCACCCTGCATCCCTGCAGAAGGCTACGGTCTATCCCCCCCCAGCAGCGTGCCTGTCGCCCTAAATAAGAGACCCGAAATATAGAAAAAGAGAAAAAGAAGAAAAAGAGGGAAAATGTGGGGAAGGGCCATCGATCTGGCCACTCGCCCCCCCCCCACCTCCGCGCACAGTAAACATCCTAAAAGCAAGATCAGAATAGCCATGGAAAACATTTATCACCGATAGCACAGTCAATAACATCCCCGCTGAGTGTCCCCCAAATCACCGTCAGCCAACAATAAGTTCCACTATGTCCTAGACGGTCTCACCCCTGGCCTTGTCTATCAATAGTACCAACATACGTCCACTTATCAATCGGCATACAGAGCAGCGTGGAGGGTCCAAGTGATCCGGGCGGACCAGGCAGTGTTGTTTCTCCATGGGACTTCAGCAACCAAAACCCAGCCGAATATGTATGGCGGAAATCCGTCTGTGTCAGTATCGACCCCGAAAACATCCTCCAGTCCGAACACAGTCTCACCAGCCAGGGAAAGAGAGTCACACCATCCGGTGAGCGCTGAACGCCGCCGGGGCAGCCCAAACCCTAGATTGACGCTGTTTCCCCAGCCGCCGAATAGATAAGTGCCCCGACGAGTCACTCACATGTACAACAGATCTGCCCAGAGCGATCTCATGAACCGGGTCTTCCAGAGTCTCCACGAACATAGGCGTAGTTGGAGCACCCATCACTGACGCAGAGGCGGGCACATCGGCGCTTCCTTGAGACCGAACTATGCCCGTGTGGAACGGTGGGACAACAATGGCGGCCATCCTTCTTCCCAGATCCCGGGCGTCCCGGATCAGGGTCGTATGCAGGGTTGTTAGCGCAGCCAGTATATCTCTGGTCGTGGGCTCTGTCTCGTGTCGCCAGACCCCAGGACTCTCCCGCACAGCAGCTTCTCTGCCTGGATGTGGTCTGCGTAAGAGGGTGCCGTCCGCCATCTTAGCTGATCCGGCCTCGTCCTTCTCCACCTCACCTCGGGACCGGGCCCCACACCAGGGCACAACAGTAGTCACCACGAGGACCCCGAAAGTCAAGGCAGGCTTCCCATCGAAGGGCCACCAAAAGGCTAAACAAAATCTCCGCCGCTCCCTGGGAGCCGCCCGCCGATTCCGGGAGAAGTCACTAGTCATGCCCGGACACAACACTGGAAAGGGGGCCAAGTATCGTGCACTCCCCTCGACCCTGCTTTACCGCACATCCCACAAGGCACTCCACTAGATGGACTGGGTCGGCACTGTCGCCATCGGCCCATCAGATCTCCGGTGCCCTCCGGCCGACTGCTCACATCCACCAGAGGCCGCTGTTGTCGCAGTCGCGGCTGGCTACTCTCCTCACTCGACACCCCGGTCCCAGCTCCGTGAAGGCCGCAAAACAGTCGGGGACATTTCCACGGGTCTGCTGCACGTAAAAGCCTCAGGAGCAAACGGTCAGTGAAAGTTATCCTTCGCCTACTTAAATATGCCGTTACGGCTCAGGATAGTTGCTAGGATGTATGCGCGGGGTGAGAAGGCTCACGGAGCCGAGCGTCTATGCAGCCATCTCCAAGGATTGAATTTCTTGTGCAGCTTTCTGTCTAACCATCCTATTTCTAGCAGACGCGGCAAGAAAGCTGGCGACACAGAACATGGTTACCGGGGATTCCAACAATTGTAAAAACAATAAAGCAGGGTTACACTGAATAAAATTCATCTTTTTCAGTAATGGAAGTATGAACCTTTTCCTGGCATCTTGGTACAGAGGACAAAAGATCATAAAGTGCAAGGTGTCTTGGGGGAAAAAATCATCACATTTGCACGGGGCGGCATCCTCAGGTCTACTCCAGCCCTGTAAGTCCCAAAGTACCGTATGTATTTGGTTGAACCGGAGTTTTGTCAGTAACCATCTATGAAAAGAATTGGTCACTATGGACAAGTAGGGAGACATCGCTAGAGACAAAGTAACCAGAACATGGCTCCTAACCGATGGTTTACGTAGTTCTGCTGCTTCCCGCTCTGC
Source organism: Lissotriton helveticus (assembly GCF_964261635.1). Lineage (NCBI taxonomy): Eukaryota > Metazoa > Chordata > Amphibia > Caudata > Salamandridae > Lissotriton > Lissotriton helveticus. Next base: position 926,525,932 of record NC_136070.1, read on the forward strand.
CTCCCTTAGCATAGTAAAATTATTTTTTACCCACGCTAAATCAACCTTACATAGAGATTCTGGATTGTAAAAATTCTCCGGTCTCCCCAAATACTCAGCTATCATTTTTATATAGGACAACCACTGTATTTCCTTCATATTGTCTAGATTGATACAATCCTTTAAAATCTTGTGGTTTAGAGAAAGGTTCGAATTCAACCAAATTTTAATCCATAGCAGAATAGGGGCTATTTTAAGTATATCAGCTATATAACCTATCCCCAGTTCAAGATGGACAGAGTGGGTAGCTGTGGATTGCGGAAGGCCTAGGAGTGACCGTAAAAAATTATTTTCTTCTGTCTGGATGAGGTCAGGTTTGGTAAACCCCCATATTGCTGCCCCATACCTTGCAATTGATAAGGTCTTGGCTTTATAAATTGCTAGGATCGCCTCAAAGGGTTTCCCCCCCAACCTTTTAGCAAAACCTAACACTGCAGCTGAAGAACTTCTCACTGCATTTACCTTTATTGAGAGCTGTGGGGACCACGAACCCCTATCATCAAAAACTACTCCCAAATAGGTAAATACCTTTACTCTGGTGATTTCCTCACTGCCACAGTGAAAGGTCTTAACTTTATTTTTTGAGACACCCAGTGACATAACGTGAGATTTGCCGTTATTTACTACCAAATCCAGGCTTTTCATAAAATCCCCGAAGCAGTCCAGCAATCTTTGTAGGCCCAACGGGGTCCTTGCTAGTAAGACTGCGTCGTCCGCATAGAGGAGCACCGGGATCGGTGTACCTCCCATGCGGGGGATGTCTGGAGTCGCTGTTAACAGATTAGCCTCCAACGAGTTTACATACAGCGTAAACAGCATGGGGGCCAAGATGCATCCCTGACGCACCCCTCTACCAGACTTAAAACTTGACGTGCATTTCCCCTCATTCGTCATCCTAATTGAGGCATTTAAGTCTTTATACAGCTCAGCCAAAAAATACACAAGGGGCTGATCAAGGCCCATCTCCAGGAGCATTGACCACAGCTTTGACCTATTTACAAGATCAAAGGCCGTGGACAAGTCCATAAAGCCCAGATAAATAGAGCCCCTAGCCACCTTCGTGTATTTGGCTATGATTAGGTGTAGGTTCAGGGGGCGTGGCTAAGCACGCAATGGCGACGGACGCTCTTGGGTAGAGCTCCGCTACCGACTCCCCTTCCCTGAGCCAATTATCCGGCAATTTTCACAGTAGCCGCCCAGAACTTCGAGCGGACCCCCCCGGAACCCGCCACGGCACACCGGGCAACTTTTCATTCCCGGGCACCGACGGGGCCGACCCCGGCCTCTCCCACGGCTCTCTTGCGGGACCGGGCGCCCCCTGGCCGGCGAAGCATCCAGGAGAGTCCGCGGCTTGGGCCTAGAGGGAAGGCCCGACGGACCACCCGCACAGAGCTGCCCGGGCTTCACGAACTGCTAACTGCCTTGCCGGGTGGGCACACCAGTGGTCCGGAAGACGCTCCAAACGGCTGCAGGACACCAAGGACGGGCCCGGATGACGGGGAGAGCAGGCGCCCCCCACCTACGTCGCGGCCCCCACGCACTCACTGCTCTGAACCGAGGTGAGGCACGGTGAGGCAGTGATCGACCCGGGGGGGGACGCGGGAGACAGCGGATGCCCTACGGCAGACAGCCCTCCCCCCGAGGACCCACAGAACGACCGGCGCCGCCGGGGGAGCCCGCAGTGCCGAGGCGGACGCTGGGGGGCAGGCGGGAGGCAGTGGCACCCAAGCCCGACGCGAAAGGCCTGGAACCCTGACCGGGGAGCTGCGCAGCTACCGGGGACAGAACGGTCGTCCCCCCCCCACACTGAAGGCGTATAGAGGAGCGCGCCAGCGCCCCCCCCCCCCCCATAGAGGTGGAGGCTGCCGGAGAGACAGTGGGGCACGCGCGGAGAGAGGACCTGGCCCAGGCTGACCTGCCCGGACCACACGGGCACACGCACCACAAGCGCCTCCTCAGCCACTGCAACGCCCGGACCGGTGAGGCGCAGCCATGGGGCGATAAGGCGAGGTACCCCCTGGCAGACCACCTCCCCCCCCCCCCGGGGGCAACAACGACGGCCTTGACTGAGGAGGTTGCTGGCAACTGCTGGGTTCCCCACCCGGGAGTACACCAATTCCGAGGACACCATCATTAGGACACCACGGGCGCCGACCCGGCCGGACGGACGCCACCCGCACATGTCAGGGGGAGTGCGGACCCGCACCGGGACTGGTGGGGCCCCGCCGAAGGGGAAGACAGGCAACTCGCTACCCAAGATGGCCGCCGAACAACTGGCCTCGAGGCTAGACAGCGTGCTAGCAGCGGTGGAACGAATGGAACAGTCCCTTCAGCAAACTAGAACCTCCCTGGAGTCCAAAATAGACGGCGTCGCTGTGGACCTGACCCTCCTGCACGACGACCACAGGAAATTATCCGACCTGACCAAGACCCTGGAAGGCGCAGTAAAGGAGATCGAGCCCAAAGTCACCCAGACGGACAAGCAGGTGCAGGACCTCCTGAACAGAGTGGAGTTCCTGGAAGATAGGACCGAGGACGCGGAAGGGAGGGCGAGACGCAATAACATCAGACTTGTGGGGGTTCCTGAAAAATGGGAGGGGAACCGCCCGGCCCAACATGTGGAAGACTGGCTACGGACACTGCTGCCAGAAGGCTCGCTGTCACCTCACTTCGTTGTGGAGCGCGCGCATCGGGTGCCGACGAGGCCCTACACCACCGGCGCCAACCCGAGGCCACTGCTCTTCAGAATACTGAATTATAGAGACAGAGACACGGTGCTGCGGGAGACAAGGCGACTGGGTGTGATACGCATAGACAATGCGTCGATCATGTTCTTCCCTGACTATACCATCCAGGTTCAACGCCAGAGGCACGACTTCATGGAAGTGAAGCGGAGACTACGCACCGCGGGCCTCAAGTACTCCCTGCTATTCCCTGCCAAGCTGAGAGTGGTGGCGGGAGACAACACCTACTTCTTCAGCACGCCTGTGGAGGCCAGTGAGTGGCTGGACGGGGGAACGGACACGGCACCCAAGCACTCTCGTGGGGACGACACGAGGACCAGGCCACGAGGACAGCGCCGCCGCCGCAGAAACAGGACCCAGCAGTCCCAACACGCGGAGGAGGGGGCACGCCACTCTCCCCCGCTAGACCAGATGCTCCTAGAACAACGTGACACACTACGGAAGGTTTCTCAAATGAGTAACTCGCCCTCCCAGGAGACGGCCCCGGAGGACGGCCCACAGCCGGTACCAAGCGACGACGACGAGGCCATATATAGGATCCCGAACTCACAGATCTCGGTGGAACTGCCTATCGTCACGCCACAAACCTCTGACATGATCCACTGATTCTATAGGCGATGTTTGCATTGGTCCTGCCGCAACAAGGGGGGGCTGGCAGTGGTCGGCTGGACGATGGTGCGCGACTGGCGCCCGCCACTGCTGGGGGCTTCTCCCTCCCCCCCCCTGCCGGCTGGTTGAACAGTGGACTCCTGGAACAGTGAGTAATGCCCTTGTGGCAATGGTGGTCAGCGGGGTGGGCAATGACGGGGTTGTCTTTCAACACACACCCGAACCTGGCCGTCTCCACATGCGGGCCGGGGCACGAGGGGGCTCCTCCCGGTGGGGGCGCGCAGCCCATACCACGTGGCACTCTGCCCCTCACCTGCAGACACTCACGCAGGCGAGGCCGCACGCATGCCGAGTACCTTGGAGCACTAGACCATAGTTGGTGGCCACTAGCACCCTGTATCCAGTGGCTCAGGGAAGTGACCTGCTTCCCCTAACTGACTGTATATCCTTTCTGCCGAGACTGTGCTTAGCACACACTGCCCCTTAGACAAGTAAGGATGTTCCTCTCACTTGAGAGTATGGACGGTGGCCTGTTCCGCCACTGCCCTTTTGGTATTTTAGTGGGGATAGCCCGCTGTTGGTTGTTGTTATTCATTGTTTTTCCCTGCCCTAATGTTTTCCCGAACATCGCTGAGTGCACTACAGGGGGCGGAGCCGGGAGAGCTGGGAGAACCACTGCGAGAGCTCTTGCTGGAGCCGCTGCTGTTAGGAATGTCGGGGGGGAATGTGTATTGGCAAAATGTCTGTGATAAAGCTATGTACCTGGAACATTAGAGGTATGCACACACCCGCGCGCAGGTACCAAATATACTCCTACTTGAAAAGGCACAATGTGCAGGTCGCACTACTGCAGGAAACGCATCTATGTGGGGCGGAGGTGACAGCGCTGAGGCGACGATGGAGGGGGCAACTGTATGCCACTGAATACTCCTCATATGCCCGCGGGGTATTGTTGTGGGTAAAGCCGGGTACTCCCTTCGTAATGTCGGAAATACTCACAGACACGGAGGGGAGGTATGTCTTGGTAAAGGGTCGTATGGACGGGCAACCAGTGGTTCTGGCGTCCATTTACGCTCCTAACACGGACCAGGGCACCTTCCTAGCGCGCATATCAGAGAAATTGGCGCCCTGGCACGGCGTCCCATGGATACTGGGAGGCGACTACAACACGGTACTAGACCCAGTGATGGACTGTTCGGTCCCGCCAAGGCCAGAGGCAACTTCCCAGGGGGCCACGAGGGCACTCACGCAGTGGGCGACACAGTGGGACCTGAAAGATGCATGGCGCGCGCACAATCCCGACGCTAGGGTGTACTCTTATTTCTCAGGGGCACACGCATTGCACGTCCGCCTTGACAGGTACATGGTATCAACGGAAATGTTGCCACACATCACTGACTCCCAATACCTGGGCCGGACACACTCGGACCATAACCCCCACACCCTGCACATGGCTTGGGAACGCCCGCACCCACCGATCCCCACATGGCGACTGCAACCTGCTCTACTACTAGACGCCCCCTTTAGGGACTCCCTGCAGGCCTGCGTAGCACAGTACTTCACTGACAACTCAGACACAGCGTCCTCCCCGAGGATAGAATGGGACGCATTCAAGGTGGTGGTAAGGGGGCACTGCATGAGCACTCAGGGAAGCATACAGAGGAAGTTGGAGGTGGACTTGCGCAGAGTAGAAGCAGACTTACTACGCAGGGAACAGGAGGCGATGGGTGGCACTGGAGACCGGCTACAGGCGGCCCGAGCGGAGCATGACACATTACTGGAAAGGCTGCGACACGTAAACTTCGCGGCCCACTCGGCGCGGGTACACCAGTACAGTGACAAGCCCGGTAGGCTATTGGCTTGGTTGGTCAGGCAGGAGAGCCGTACGGAGCCAGTATCCGCCATTCGCACGGCTGAGGGAGAGCTAGTATACACCCAAAGCAAGATACACCAAGCGTTCGTGGGACACTATCAGGCACTATACAAATCACAACTGAGGGTCTCCGCGGCCCACATCGCAGATTACCTGGTAGACATCCCGTTGCCCTCCCTCACAGGTCCGCAACAGGACGCTCTAGGAGCACCATTCTCCCAGGAAGAAATGCGCGAAGCCATTTTCGCACTGTCCAACGGCAAGTCCCCTGGTCCAGATGGACTACCCGCCGAATTCTTTAAGGCCTGCTCGGACACGCTGATCCCGGTGATGCTCAAATTGTACCATACTGCTATGGAGGAATCTGCGCTCCCAGACTCGCTTAATGAGGCAAACCTAGTCTCACTACTGAAGCCGGGCAGGGATGGTACACGCATGGGATCCTATAGACCGTTAGCCATGCTGAATACCGACTATAAAGTCTTCACCTCCCTCCTGGCCCGCCGCCTGGCCCTAGAGGTCCCAACCCTGGTGCATGAGGATCAAAACGGCTTCATGCCGGCGCGGAGCACCTCTCGTAACCTGCGCCGCCTCGTCCGGATTCAGGAAGCGGCCTTGACACACTGGCCCAGATCGGGGTGTCTGGTTTTAGACCTGGAGAAGGCCTTTGATTCTGTAGAATGGCCGTACCTGGGGGCAGTGTTGGACAGATTCGTGGTGGGCGATGCCTTCGCTGACATGGTCGGACGACTATACCAGAGACCCAGTGTCCGAGTGAGGACGGGCGGACTGCTGTCGGAGAGGGTTAGGGTACGCAGAGGTACCAGACAGGGCTGCCCTCTGTCGCCCCTCCTCTTCTCTTTAGCCATCGAACCCCTGGCGGCGCTACTGCGAGACAGAGGAGCGGAATGGGGGATCCCGCTGGCCGACGGAACACACACAGTTTCACTCTATGCAGACGACCTGCTGCTTTATGTGCGGGACCTCACCGCGGTACCTGCCGAGCTGTCGGACATCTTCCAGACCTTCGCGGAGGTCTCGGGACTCAGGGTCAACTGGGCCAAGTCCGGAATATACTCGTTCGGCCGGGACCAGGAGGAGTGCGATGTGCACCTTGGAGGGACCCGGCTCGCCTGGTACCCGACCACGTTTAAATACCTTGGGCTACGCATCTACAGAGATCCACAGGACATACTGGAGGGCAACCTGGTGCGTGCCATTTCCTCCTTGCGAGCCCAGATGTCCTTCTGGAAAACTCTGCCGCTGAACGTACCCAGCCGGATAGCTCTTTCCAAAATGATAGCGCTCCCCAGGCTACTCTATTACTTCGCGAATATCCCTACGTATGTCCCTACACGGATATTCCGCGACCTGGAATCAATGCTTCGCGGCTTGATCTGGAACGCGGGTCGCCCACGGGTGGCGCTGGCTAAGCTGTACTCCCCGACTGCGGAGGGAGGGTTGGCTGTCCCCAACATGGAGCTGTATTACCTGGCTGCACAGCTCCAATGGGTAACGTACTGGCTCAGCGGTACGCATCTAGACGATACGGCCTCCTCAGACTACCAATGGACCCACCCCCAGGTTTGCGCCCTGTTTCACCCGTTGACCAAGGGACCCCGTCCTCTGCCCTTGCATATGGCCGTGGCCCGCAAATGCTTTATCCGTAGCCTGAAACTGACGCAGAATGTCAGGCCATATGCTCCTGCCCTCCCCCTGCTAGGCACCCCCAGGAGGAGCGGGATGGTAACGTTGCGCAACCTGGAACACTGGACCACAGCCGGAGTAGAGACCATGGGTGACCTGTATGCTGACGGGGCCCTGCTCCCGTTTGCGGAACTATCGGCAAGCACGGGACTGCCGGCTGGGCAATTCCTGCTCCACGCGTCGGTACTGCGGGCATACACTGATCCCTGGGGAGACGTCCAGGATGAACCACCGTTGCACCACTTGATCCAATATCTACATGTAATGGGCGGAGGCTCACACATTACGCATTGGTTAGCGCAGGCGCTTCTCATCCACACGCAACAGCCCACGCAGCAGATCAGGGCTAAATGGGCAGCGCACCGAGGGAGGGATTGGACAGATAAGGAGTGGAACCTGATCCTAGCCAGCCCAGTGAACATCCCCCGTAACTCCTGCTTCCGTATCATCCAGCTATACATATTGCACCAGGCATATCTAACACCGGATAGAATAAATAGATACTTCGCGATAGACACCACCGCTTGTCCCAGATGTGACCTGCTGGATGCGGACATCCTGCACATGCTTTGGCACTGCCCAACACTGGCCAAGTATTGGGGGGAGGTGACATCACTCCTGATTCACAGCACGGGCCCGGGACTACCTGACACGTGGGAGGCATGCATCCTTGGGTTATATAAAAGGACCAAACTAAACAATGCAGGCACGGTTCTGGGATCTGGGCCTCATCACGGCCAAACGGCTGCTCACTAGGCACTGGAAACGGCGGGAACCACCCACCCCGGCACATTGGTTCACATCCTTCACAAACTGGGCCAGGGCAGAAGGCACGGCACTTCACCGGGAAGAAATAGCAGGTCTGCGGCAGTTCCCGATCGCGCAGCTCTGGGATGGCATCCTGGGGTCCCTGCAGGGGGAGGGCGCTGTCAGAGGGCTCACATAGAGGAAACGCCACCGGGAGTGGGCCCCAGAGGCTACAGCTCCGTTGACGGAACCACAGCGCAACATGCCGCCCACCCCCCCAACCCAGACACAGATTACCCAGCGCGCAAACCTCAGACACGGCCGGCTACCCACATGGGCGCTCACCAGCAGTCATCGCCCAGCGACATGCCCCCAGCACAGAGCCGTTGACACCGCCCTAGCAAGTGCACTCTACCCCCCCCCCCCCCTTCCCCATATAAGTTCCCACGTTTGTAGTATCGGATCCCCTGCTCACCGGCGGTGGCCTCTCCAACCCCCCATGACACGGTGGACGGACGCCGCCAACGGCGCCACAGGCAGTGAACACAGGCATAGACGCCGCCTGATACACCAACAGCTAGGCTACTCCGCCTGACTGATACACGCGCCGCCAACCAGGCCGGCGGCCGGTGAAACGCCACGGCCCAAAGGAGCTGTCCCACTTTAAGTCCGAGATCACTCGCGCATGCACAACAATGGCCCCCAGATGCACTGGAGCAACATCGACATATACCACACTGACTAGAGGGGTCTCCCACCGGCACTGTGCAAACAGGACAGCCTTGACGCGGCGCGGCCGCGAAAGGAATATTGGGATATGCTGATACGAACGGTACTGTTTAGTTGTTGAATTCAAGGTTTAGTTCTAGAAAAACTGAAAAACAAGACGTCATTTATGGAATTATTCTTTTTACTGATTCAAGGTATTGTGACCACACTGCCTGTACTTTAACATAACAGAGACACGAGGAGCGCAACGACACGCCCTCTTGTGCAGACCAGCACGCTCACGATTTACCGTTCTTTTGCAGCCGGCCCGCAGGGTTGTAGGCTTTGCTATATGTACTGCTCTTTTGAACATTAATAAACGTCTTTCAAAAAAAAAATGAGGTGTAGGTTCAGACATTGGTCCTCCGTGCTCCTCCCCGCTCTAAAGCCATACTGGGCATCGGACAGTATGTTATTGTCCGAGGCCCACCCTGTTATCCTTGCCAGAATAACCTTCCCCAAGATTTTTAGGGAGGAATCTAACAAGGATATAGGCCTATAGCATCTAGGGTCTCCCCTTTGACCCTTCTTAAAGACTGAAATTATTATTGATCGAGACCATGACTTAGGGGGTCCCACACAGGCCGAGGAGTTAAAGAGATTAGTCAAGATATTTGCCCAGTACATAGGGTTTGCCTTGTACATATCAGAAGGTACCCCATCTGGGCCTGGTGCCTTTCGTCCTGCTGTGCCCTCAATTGCTTTAACGACTTCTGCGAAATGAAACCTTACTGGCGTAACAGGAGGTTCTGAGGCTGGGGCCACAAAAATTTCCAGCTCTAAATGACTTCCATAAATTTTTTCGAAGTGGCTCAACCAGTCCTCCTCTGCAATATTTACTTCTAAAACATTGTTTTGGGTACAGGAGAACAAGGGAGTATTAATAATGGACCAAACATTTGCGCTATCTTTTAGGGTTGCTTTATCCATAAGCTCAGCCCATGCTTCATGTTTAATTTCATTTTTCCTTTCCTGTACTGTTCTAGAGTACTCTCTTCTGAGCTGGGCTACCCGGGCTTTGTTCCTCGGTTGCTCCTTAAGAGCTTTTTTAAGGAGGTTATGGGTTTTAGTGCACTTATGGTCGAACTAGCCCATTTCCGATTTATTTACTGCTGGTCAAATTTTGGTCGTAAGTGCCTTAGCCACTTGGGAACAAATAGCTTCATATGAAGTTATTACTTCCTCCCCACTAGACAGGGCATCTCCACAGATGTTTAAATCCTGGGCAGCATTAACAGTAATAGTGTGGAAAAACTCCTCTGGTACAACTCTACTCCATTTAAGCCTCCTCCCCTGATCTTTGGCTTTAACCTCCACAGCAACCTGTGGCAGAACAGTTTTATTTAAAAAAGAAAAACAATTTACCATCTCAATCACCACTGGATTATGGTCACTGAATGAAGAAGGTATAGCATTATAGGAGATTACATATTTTAAAAGCCCTGAGGGAAGAAATATGTAGTCAATTATTGTTTCACAATCCCTGCCTATATACGTAGCAATACGGGTACTTTTGTCAAAGAACCCCGCTTCAAACAAATCGTTTTTAGACAGCAGATTCTCCAAAGCTTCCCCCTTGTAAGTATGCTCAAAATGCTGCGGGATGTGAAATCTGGCCCGTCTTTATCAATTAATACACAATTCTGACTACATAAGTGCACATTAAAATCGCCCAACAGGATATATTGGCAAAAAGTGGTTTGCTTTACTTTATAACTATTTAAAAAATCAGTCAACCAAGTCAAATGTTCATTTGGGGAATCCCCTTGCTGCGAGTTATAGCAGTTCACAAGGATTAATTTGGTGTTATCTGTTAGTCTTAGTTCCAGAATAAGAAAATTGTGGGAGGAACAATCTACCCTTTTCACTTTCCCCCTTATATTCACAGATACTAATAGCAATAGGCCCCCTCTATCTCTCCCAGCTAACGATCTCAATGCTGGAACAAAGTACGAGGTGTATCCATCCATCCAAAAGTCACAGTTCCTATCCCATGTCTCTTGGAGTGCCACAATGTCATGTTGTTTAACAACATTTAACCAATTGCTATCCTCTCTTTTGGAACGCAGGCCAGCAACGTTCCAACTTAACATCTTAACCGTTTCCCCCTCAACATTACACATAGTTACAGGGTTACAGTGAGCAATGACAGGGGTCCGTCTAAACCAGAGAGTGCATCAAATCTGTTTTGCGTGACAATATTAGGCCCATATTTAAAATAATTTTCTCCTCCGGGTCCCTGCAAAGAGCATGGTGTCTGAGCCATGACAGGTGTATAAGGTCTCATTCTCGCACTATGTGGGGGCGCTCTATTGAGGTGATTATAAAAAAAAACAAGAGGTCGCACACAGATACTATTAGCATCGTACGTCATGGAGGCTGCCCTTAATAGAACTGTAGCCACATGTTGTGGGTGTCTGAAATTTACAACTATACAGTCCCCATTGCAGTTTTTTCTAGTGGGCCCAATCCAGTTTGCCCTTCTGGTTGTTATTATATCAGGGGCAAATTTTATTGGGAAACCGCACCTCCTGTTCAACCAAGACACGGTTTTGTTTTTAAGGGAGTCATGTGATTCCTCGGGTGTCTGGGCTGAGTGCATATCATGGGGCGGAACGTTGGTTAAAACAACTACATATGGGCTACACTCCGGGGGAAGGTTTATGGATTTACTTCTCCTCACAAAATTATTACTGGAAGTGACATCAGGCCCTGTTGACGGTCGTGTGTCTACATTCACTGCAGTGGTAGGGGCCGTTATAACTGGATCAGATCTAGTTATGCGCTGGGTAGATTGCTGCTGGTTCTCTGCTATAACTTCCTGCTCTTTCCCTCCTGGGCCTTTCCCAACCAGTTTTGTACTGTCAGCCACTGCTAATTGTTTGGATAACAGCCCTCCTAGCCTCTTTAGTTCGGCAGTAACACTGTCAAGTTTACATACTAGGGGTTGGACATACTGTACTAATTTTGCTTCGAACTTGGCTTCCAAAGAGCGAAGTAATTGAGCAAATTGATCTGTACTTAAATTGTTATTTGCCATAATGCTTTCATCCTGTACTGTGACAGACTCAACCGCGTAAATTTTTGTTGGTAAGGGGGTAACTACCCTTTTTTTAATGCTTACCCCCCCTTTTAGTTTGTTGTTTCCTGCAGTTTCTGACAGGTCTAGTAGTAGGCAGTACGTCACCATTGTCATCACTTCCTATGTTTAAATCTAGTAATGGAGGCTCAGTATGAACCTGAGCAACCACCGAGGTGACCACTGTTTGAACCAATTCAGGGGTAGCAACCTCTGGGGGGTTTTCCAGAGGGATCGGGGGATCTTGGACAGAGATTGATGGGCTATCCCTGCCCAAAGATGCCCTCCTATCATTATTGATTTTATTTACCATCTTCACCAGGTAATTGTCAATAGGGCCTACCCCCGAAAAGAATTTCTCCTTTGAAGTACTTGGCATGTTTTATCCTATTACCTAGAACAGTAATACTGGAGAAGAATGAGACAGAATGTTTATCCGCAGCTAATCTGAAATGGTTGAGAAACAGTATATCAGGTGATCGATTTACCGGATACGTATACCCCAAATCTCCAAGGGCCCCGACACAGTTTAGCCAGAGTTTATGGCCCAGCCCTGCCTCTTCCTGTCTATGACTGTCTTAGACTGTCCCGCCCTTGTCCCGGGCTTCTCCCGGACTGCTCCCGCGACGCGGGGAGTAGCGCTGCTCTTTATGCGCCTCCTGGCGCGGAAAAGCGGTGCGCGGCTTCCGGCCGCTGAGGGTGCTGGGCAATGCAGTCCCACACAGCAGCGGCACTCGAGTGACAGGGAGTGCGGCGGCGGGAGGCTGGCTGCTACTTCGGTCCTCAGGCGACCCTCGGCGTTCTGGGTCCAACAGGTAAGGGCGCGGCAACACCCCCGTAGGTTTTGGAATCACTCTGATCTCCACAAATAACCGTTTCTAGATTTTTCCCTCCTCAGCTCACCCAAGCCTCATTTTACCACTATGATCTCCCAAACAACTTTTTCTAAATTCTTCCCTTATGAATCCCTCCTTTGACTCATCCCAAACCTCATTTTACTACTATGATCTCCCAAATCCCTTTCTATAGACTCTTCCCTCCTCAATCTCTCCTTTTACTCATCCCAAACCTCACCTTACTACTATGAAATCCCAAATAACACTTTCTAGACTCTTCCCTCTTTTATCCCGTCATTATCCTACTCAGTCCAACTAACATACTCGCATGTCCACCACTCAAATGAACTCATATTTCCCTATACTAATCCACCACTAATACTTTTTAGGTTTCGGAGCGACGTTCTCGCCGAAAAGAGCTTCGGTGCCTCATCAGGAGTAGTAAGCGCGATAATAAATACTATTACAATCAAGGAAAATAGGACCCTACTCCCTATAAGACCGCCTTGAACTGCAGTCAGTGTCGTTATACACACACTGTAAATTCAATGCCGGTGGCCAAACTCCCTACCTTCCAGTTCACCAGAGAGTCTCCTGCACAAGTACACGCACTTAATGCACTGGCACTGCCAAGCCCTTATTTACACACACTCTCCCAAGAGTACAACGAGGCTGTAGGAAAATAGCTTTTCCCAAATATTCAATGTCTGGTGTTGTAATAGTAAACCATCCTCTCCTTGAATATTTGGAACTGTAGCTACTATGCATCTGAGTTTTTCAGGAGAAGCCCGAACAAGCATTGGAAAAGCCACTAGGTCTTGCATATGTATGAGCATTTGGCTTTGCCAATCATTACATGCCAATAGACCCGATTCAGGTGGAAAACTCCTGAATTTTGAAGCCATAAAAAGCTTTATTTTGTCTGGTTCACGCCTGAAGTTGCCTTTGCTTCAATGTAAGCCTAAGGGAGAAATACATTCTCCTGATTTAAAAATGTTTTTATTTTTTTAAATCTCCCCCTTCCCTCTTTTAAAATGTTGGCATGTATGCAATGTGTTTTATCCATATTATACACCAGCTTGGACACTGTTCAGGCTAAGAGTTAGTGACAGAAAGGAGATCTGAGCGGCGTAGAGTGGATTGAAGTGGAGTGTCATAGAGTACAGTGGTGCACAGTAGAATAGAGTTGTGTAGATTGCACTGTTGCCCAGTGCAGTGGTGTAAAGTGCAGTGAAGTAAAGTGCATTTGTTTTGAGTAAAGTGTGTTGAGTGCATTGGCATGAAGTACACTGGCCTAGATTGCAGAGTAGAGGGGCGGAGAGCGGTGCAGAGTATATTGCAGTGGAGTGCAGTGGAATAGAGTAAATTGTTTCAGAGTAGAGTGAAGTGACGTGCTACAGGGTAGGGTGGTGTGGTGGAGAGTAGCGTAGAGTGCATTGGCATAGTGTTGCAGAGTAAGCTGGTGTAATGTGCAGTGGTATAGAGTGCAATGATTTTGAGTAAAATAGTGCAATGGTGCACCGTGAGGTGACATAGAGTAGATTGTTTCCGAGTGAAGAGACGTAGAGTGGAGTGATGCAGGGTAGAGTGGAAGGTGCAGGATAGAGTGCATTGGTGTAGAGAGACATAGAGTGCAATGGCTTAGAGTAGAGCGGCGTAGAGGAGTGGCACAGAGTAGAGTGCATTGGCATATAGTGCAGTGTGGTGTGGTGGATTTGTGCAGTGGAGTGCCCAGACTGGAGTGGTATAGAGTACAGTAGCTAGAGTGGCATAGACTGCAGTGGCATAGAGGAAAGGTTTGTAGAGTAGTGTTGTACAGTGTTTTAGAGTAGTGTTGTGGAGTGGTGCAGAGTAGAGTGTAGTGAGGTGGAGGGTTGTATAGTTGAGTATGCATGGTGTGGTAGTGCACTACCATTACAGACAACACATTTTCAATTGGAATGACCATTACATTTGCACAGACATACCGTTTTACTGATAAAACTGTACAGCCTACAAACAATAATGAGTAGAAATCACCTAGTGCATTGATTTGGTTGTATTAAAACATTTGATAACACTGCACTTCAGAATAACCCAAAAATGTGCTTCATTTGTGCTTTTATAATTCAGATACATTCTGAAATATCTGCAGCTAATTTACAGACATTTAAATGTTGGTGTGTGCTAGAAACAAAATAGCATGGTGCAGCTTTCCTCCAGCACACTCTCAGTGCCCAACATGATTGCCACATAAATTCTCTCACTTTGAAGTCAGAAAGACTAGTAAGCACCAAGATTCCTTGGATGACAGAGCCTTACATTTGACCTCTATCTCTTAATGCACAGCAAATGTGACCAGATAAGAACAAGATTTAAAGGGATGCTTAGAGAAAGGAGCAATGGAGGAAGAATACAATGGTGCCTTGTAAACCGGCTATTCTCCACTGAAGGGACAAACTCAAGCTGAACAGCCTAAAACAAATAATGCCAGAAAATAAAAAGCAAGCAAATGTGAGTTATGAACCAAAAAGCCAATGGTCAGCAATGAGTGGAATGCGTTCCTAGGGAAACTTTTCGAATGTCCTCAAGATGTTGTTAACAAACCAGACATCTGAACTGTCTAGTAGGCTTCGACCTAAAAAAAAAAGACAGGTCCTCATTTACAATATTTTGACGCACTGCAGCGCAGCAAGCCTTCCTGTTGCGCTCACGTGCGTCAAAATAAAAGACCAGGAATGCACCAAATCTACAAGATAAGGTGCATTCCTGTCCTCCCCTGCGCCTTCCTGCACAAAAAACAATCATTAAAGATATTTTCCTCTTTCTATGCATGCTGCAGAGTATAGCACGCATAGAAAGAGGAAACAAGGAGAAATAAAAGTATTTCTCCCGTTATACCTCATTGGGAAGGTGTAGGATTTGGATACATTCCTAGGTTTACAAAATGTTGTGAATCTGGGAATGTGTCAAGTACCATGAATGTTGTGTGAGCACACCCACAGCAACACCCATGGAACGCCCCTTTCATGCAGAGTTATGCATGAAAGGGAAACATATTTGCAAGGTCATGAAACGTCACGCAGGGTGAATTTACATGGCCTTGAAAAAATATGTGGAAGCCCATTGCGCTACCGGTGAGTCAATAAAAGTGATGCACCGGTGGTGCAATGGGCTTGTAAATAAGCCCCACAGTACTTGAGAGGCATAGACGAGGCATGGTTTAGGGGCTCCAACACTCGGCAACATATCCATACAGGAGCTGGAAACCTACTGTGTTTAAGGGTGTGATCAAGTATCTTCACTGGGTGGTTGTGACAAAGGCCTGATGCTGGACAGTGCAGAAACACTGAGTTGGCTGGTCCTACAGCCACAAACGGTCGCTAATCGGTACCACTACCACCTGTCAGGCTTGGTCATGTTTCTGTATGTACTGCTACCACTAAAACTCCATCACAAACAGGAAGGGGAAGACAGGTAACGCAAGGCTTACATGAGCATGGCGAGAGTGTGGTCTCCTGATTACCTCTGCAAACAGATGGACCCCGGGGTGGGTGGAGAATATGGCAAGGCAGAGCTCATGGTGTCTCCCTTTCACCACAAAGTCTTCAAGCTCTTCTCTAAATCCACAAATATTATAATTTAGTTCCTCTGTTGAGCAGGTAGTAGTATGTAACTCTTTGAATCAGTCTTCGTCACTCCCCTTCTAAAGAACGTGAGAAATGTCAACTCTGCACTGGAGAGTCCTGTCTCCGGTATTTCTTGCGTTTCTTTTTTAGCTTGTCTCTCAGCATCTAGGAAGAGTTGTTGGCGAATGAGATGGTCAGGAGCAGGACAAAGATCTGGATTGATTAAGGGTTCATGGGTGTTGCTGGCCTGCACCACACACAGCTTGGCCTCCTGCTCCCTATTGGCCTGGGTATGTATTAAGGCTGCATTTGCTTGAGGTCTCCGAATCTATCAAAGAGACCCTTGATAAAGGAGGCAAAGCGGTTCTTCTCCTTTTAGACCCCTCAGCGGCTTTTGACACCGTGCCCCACAGTCGCATCCTGCAGAGATTACATTAGTGCGGACTTGGTGGCACGGTGTTGAAGTGGTTTTCCTCCTTTTTGGAGGATAGAAAACAAGAGGCCTGGGCGCCACCATTTGCAGCCATTGTTCCACCCTTGAACGTTGGCGTGCCACAGGGGTCTATTTTGAGTCCAGTACTTTATAATCTGTACATGGCTCCCCTGGCCACCCTAGCGGAAGCGGGTGAGGCAAAGATTATATCCTACACCGACGACACTCAGTTGTTGTTCACATGCAAGAAGGGGGAGGAGTTTAACGGGGAGAATGTAAACAAATGTCTTCTAGAAGTCTTTGCCTGGTTCAGACATAACCACCTCAAATACAACCCGGAAAAGTCCGAAATTATCTTCTTTGGCACCCCCCATGGACATCTGGAAACAATGGTGGCCAACTGACATGTCTCCTCCCCAGTCAGCAGTTAAGACTGTTAAAAACCTGGGAGTGAAAATGGACGATGCCTTATCCATGACACCTCAAGTCCAGTCGGTGGCAGGCACGTGTTTTGGTCTCTTGAAAATGCTCCGAAGATTTCTCTTCCTGCTGCCGACCTCTCACAGAAAGACGGTCGTTCAGGCCCTTATCACCTTCGGATTGGACTATGTCACCGTCCTTTATTTGGGCCTGCCAGAGTTCTTATTGAATAGACTTCAAGTCGCAGAGAACGCGGCTGCCAGGGCAGTCCTGAGACTCGGGCCTAGAGACCGGATCACTCACCATCTGAAGAATCCGCATTGGCTGCCTGTCCGATGCAGAATTCTCATCAAAGCATTAGCCTGGCTTTCAAAGCTCTGCATGGCATGGGGGCTCATTACATCTGCAGGAGAGTCTCATACTATGTTCCAGGCAGATCCCTCAGGTCAGCACACCAACATCTAATTGTCATACCTAATTGTCTCAGTGCCCGCGGCGGCGGCCACTTGTTTCACGTGCAAGTGGATCGAATCTGGAACAAGCTGCTACTTCCACTTAGGCAGTCCACGAACATTCTAGCTTTCAGGCAATAACTGAAAACCTGGTTGTTTCAACAAACAGCATAATGGCTGTCACCCCGGAATCGGAGTCCTCCTTTCTGGTCCTCGTAGTTTCTGTCTTAGTGCCGGGACACCCTGTTGAGTAGCTGCGCGCTTTATAACCCCTTTTTAACATAACATAACATTTATCACACAACCTGAAAGTGTGTCTTGTCCCAATACACCACAGGCACTCCTTGTGGGAGTCTGAAACTAGCACCTGCTTGAAGCAGAACTGGCACTATTTGAACTCTGATTTTTAGAGTGGTAATATCCTGTCAGCACTGCTGAATAAAAGTTTAAAAATGAAAAAGATTCTTCAAGGAAAGCACCCCAGATCTGCGTAGAAGAGTGTGGAAAAAGGTCAGGGATGTAGTCTTGTTCAGGTCACTAGAAACATGCAAGAAGCCATGTTCCAACCAAGGAGGGGGGTGTTTGACTGTAAGTCTGGTTTGGTTTTGTGTTGTGCAAATGCTTAATAAAGATGCTTTAAAAAAAAAAAGAAAAGCTGTGTACCCTTAGCCACATTCAAGCAACCAGCTTGATATTGAGGTAATAACTGATAAAATAAGCTTAAGTCTCTGAAATTTCTGAAGAAAGGAACACATTCCCACATCCATTCTGAACTGTGCTCCTATGCATACTCTGTCTTGAGCTGGGTTCAATGTGCTTTCTGCATAGTTGATGAGTAGACTATGTTATTGTAGAAAATGCTGAGCAGCCTGAAGTCCGGCAAATGCTCTCTGGAGGGAGCATGTAGAAGCCAGTCGTCCAAGTAAGGAACGATGGTCCAACCCTAAAGAGTTAATAATGCCACCAGAGGTGGTTTCTTCATTGTGAGTACCCTTAGGTAGATCTGATGCCAAAAGCAGTACCTGGAATTGATAATTTTTCCCAAAAGACAAAATCTGAAGGCCCTCCAATGGAATCCTTAGATTGGAATGTTAAAGTAAGTGTCCATAAGATCCAATGTAATCATGACCACACCTTCTGGAATCGATGGAATTATACTCTCCACTTTGAATGGAATTATCAGCATTCACTTGTTGACATTTCTCAAGTTCATGATTAGTCTGACAATTCCATGCATTTGGGACCCTAGATGATGATTGTACACACTTCCCCTGCTCCTTTTGTGACACAGGAATGATGGCTTAATTCACCAATAAGGAATGAATCACAGATATCATGGCTTCGTTGTTGACATAGTTCTGCAAACAAAGCATAATAGTGGTCCAAGTCTATCTACCTGAAGGAGACACCTCCTGTGCCAACCGGTAATGCCTATCTGCCTTCCATCAGGTCATATTATGCCACTTCCGACATAGTCGGGAGCATTGTGATTTTATTGGCGAGGATGGTTTGCCAATTCCTTCAAACTGATGTAATTATTACTGCATTGTGACTGTGAATTTTAGCAGATTGCTGCTGCAAAGGCGGTCTTCTTGACGGTTCTTATAACGAAGACTTGCAAAGTTTACAAAGAAGAAACAGTAGAACTTGAAGACCAGCGAAAACAGTAGTGTTTATTTTTATCCAATTGGTGGAGCTTCTCTGTCAATTCTGCCACAGAGAGGTTCACTCGTTCAAATGGCAAACAACGGGCTGCTGTTTTCTGTGCAGGGTCTGTATACCAAACCCTGAACTATAGGTACCTTCTTGAACCAATAGTAGCACTATCTATCTGCTAAAGCAGGTGATGGAGCAAGGTGGAGAAACACATTTTTGTATACCCCTTGTGAAATCAAACTTCCAGAACCATAACTTGAACTAATGGAATGATGTGTGAAATTAACCAACCTAGAATAAAAATTGCACCTACACAAGTACACGTGGGAAACTAATTTTGCATATGTTGCCACCATAATTAACTAATTATGTGATTTTGTCGTGTCCTGAACTACTGCAAAGCTTCAAAATAAGTAAAAGCAGCATAAATGTGCTTTTTGCACATGTATTTGTGGCAGAAACCTAAGGATAAGTGAGTATAAATTGCATAAATGTCGCTTATTTGCTAGGTAATAATTAACAGGGAAACCTTAGTATGGGGGAAGGTAAACAGAAGGGCTATAGTTCCATATTTAATATTTATTTGTGTTTGTTTTCTATGATAGTTCCCATTTTTGCTCTTGAGGCCTACCAGAAAAATGGAGTCACTTGATTACTGTGGCCATAAGAGAAATACTCATGCGCAAATTAAAGCCAAGAATGAATGCGAGCTGACTGTGCCTGAACAGTGAGGTTCAAGGCCATCATGCCCGAGAATACAGATAACTGCCAACAACTGTGGATGTCACTATTGTATAACGTGGGAATATGTTTAAATCTAGCAATTTGAGAACGTGACTAAGCCGGACATTTTCTTAAACAAAGGACCCATTAAATTTTAGCTGACACAACGGAAGGCGAATATTAAAAAGATGAGGTGATGCTCATCTACCCCAAATTGTCCAATCAGGATTCGAGTTTATGTTGTTAGTTACTTTTGTAGATAGATTAAGTTAGTGAAAAAGGTATATAAAGTGCTGATTTTACTTGCGAAAAAAACTCCTCTTCAATTTCCTCCAGAGATGCTGTTGGAATGCTGATTTTCCTGAGATGTAAGACTTAGAATAATTTTCTATTTTTCTTTGAATGAGGACTGAGCTTTAGATGAGGTTATTAGTTAGGGAAGTTAGGAGAAAATGAATTTTGGTAACTATCTGTCTTATGCTAATACTTGCGTCCTGAATCTAAATGATATCTATTTCTGAATTTTCTAAAATAAATGAATATAACTGAGATAAAACTCTTATTCCTTCAATGTCGTTTTTGAATAAAGAAATAAATAAAGTGAATAAACATTTAGACCTGCAAAATGAGATAAATGGAGAATTAAGCTGGTCTTGTATTTTCTTACGCCTAATTTTTTACTAGCAGATTCGTCAACCGCAATGGTGGCGTGTCTAAATAAATGCTTGTTAATAAAATCATGGCAAACTCATTTAAACTGCAGGTGTAAATAGTATAAATATTTCAGTTTTAGTTTAGACACTCCGCTATGATACAGCAGCTCTCCTTTGAATCTCACCGATCCATGAAGTAAGATGGAAGTGTTTGTGAGTGACTCGCGGTGTTATGGGCCCCACTGACGAGTAAATGTATGATTTGTACTTCAGGAAAAGGTGACATGGTTTTAAAAATTATTTCCGGAGTAGCGCTGGATCAGTAATTAGCTTGATAGAAGAGCATTGGTTGCTATAGAATTACCTAGGATTATGTATAAAGTGTTATATAAGGGTTTTGATGTACAGAATTATGACTAACATCTGTTGAGTTCGTATTACGTTATATGTAGTCCTAAAAAGGCTTCTGAGTATTGCGAGAAGCTGGTGCCTCTGTCTGCAGGCAGAGGAAGTGTGGCAAGTGAAGTCGCACATCGCATGGTCTGTTTCAAAAAGTAGTATCGTCATATACTGCGGTGGTATCGTCGTATATCACAAGTGGTGTCGTCGTACATCACAAGTATAGGGAACCTACGTGTGAAAGGATAAATGCATAGCGAGGACAGTCTATAAAATCTTGGCTTTCAAGTACAGGGATCATTGCGTATCCTGATTTAAAACTTACTGCTGGGAGAGTAATAGAGCTCAACCCTAGTTTGAGAGAAGGGTAAAGGTAGAGGTAAGCGCTACTTTTCGGCAAGTGTAAAAATTCTGTGGTAGAGAAGAGGTAAGCGCTGTCTACCAAAAATACAGAATACTTGTGTAATTGAGAAAACTATCACTTTTTTAGCGAAACAGACAAATGGAGTTGTTTTGTGTAAGTTACTAACAGATTTAGTTGAACATCTTGTATATACGGCTTCTCGATAAACCTTGTAAAGGAGGGGTCAGTCAGCGCTGCAGAAGCCGGAGCGCTGGTGACGTCAAAAGTGTCGCGCTGGGATTGGTCCTCGTGACCAAGACAGAGTAAGGGCTGATTGGTGCATCACAAAAAGCAGCGAAACTATTGGTTAAACAATAAGAAGATGTATCTTGTCCTAATTGGTACGCTAGTGTAAACCGCGCTGTGAAAGGTTGGTGTTACGGAACAGCAACAGGGAAGTACGCGCTCTTTTGAAAGAACAGGGAATTTACAGAAAATGGATTACTATTACGAAGAGGAAAAGAAGAAACCTTCATGGTTTAAGAAATTGAAAAATGTGTTTGTGAAGGACAAGGCAGTAGTAACAAGGGAGGGAAAATTATTTCCTCTGCCGAAAACGCCTGCTACCTATATGTTGTCAAAATATGGTTACCATACGTGTGTTTGGTTAGAGAATTGGGAAAACTATCACTTTCTTTTAGCGAAACAGACAAATGGAGATGTTTTGTGTAAGTTACTAACAGATTTAGTTGAATATCTTGTAAATACGGCTTCTCGATAAACCTTGCAAAGGAGGGTTCAGTCGGCGCTGCAGAAGCCGGAGCGCTGGTGACGTCAAAAGTGTCGCGCTGGGATTGGTCCTCGTGACCAAGACAGAGTAAGGGCTGATTGGTGCATCACAAAAAGCAGCGAAACTATTGGTTAAACAATAAGAAGATGTATCGTGTTCTAATTGGTACGCTAGTGTAAACCGCGCTGTGATAGGTTGGTGTTACGGAACAGCAACAGGGAAGTACGCGATCTTTTGAAAAAACAGGGAATTTACAGAAAATGGATTACTATTACGAAGAGGAAAAGAAGAAACCTTCATGGTTTAAGAAATTGAAAAATGTGTTTGTGAAGGACAAGGCAGTAGTAACAAGGGAGGGAAAATTACTCCCTCTGCCGAAAACGCCTGCTACCTATATGTTGTCAAAATATGGTTACCATACGTGTGTTTGGTTAGAGAATTGGGAAAACTATCTTTTTTTTGGCGAAACAGACAAATTGAGATGTTTTGTGTAAGTTACTAACAGATTTAGTTGAATATCTTGTAAATACGGCTTCTCGATAACCCTTGCAAAGGAGGGGTCAGTCGGCGCTGCAGAAGCCGGAGCGCTGGTGACGTCAAAAGTGTCGCGCTGGGATTGGTCCTCGTGACCAAGACAGAGTAAGGGCTGATTGGTGCATCACAAAAAGCAGCGAAACTATAGTTTAAACAATAAGAAGCTGTATCTTGTTCTAATTGGTATGCTAGTGTAAACCGCGCTGTGATAGGTTGGTGTTACAGAACAGCAACAGGGAAGTACGCGATCTTTTGAAAAAACAGGGAATTTACAGAAAATGGATTACTATTACGCAGAGGAAAAGAAGAAACCTTCATGGTTTAAGAAATTGAAAAATGTGTTTGTGAAGGACAAGGCAGTAGTAACAAGGGAGGGAAAATTACTTCCTCTGCCGAAAACGCCTGCTTCCTATATGTTGTCAAAATATGGTTACCATACGTGTGTTTGGTTAGAGAATTGGGCAAGGTATACCAGAAATGATGGTGGCTAGCTTTCCCAGAAGTCGGATCTTTTAATGTGGCAGTTTTGCAAAACTTGAGAGAAAGAATGATGAAGCTTGAGCCAAGACCTAGACCGACTCAGTTTGAGGCTTTAGTGGAATGGGAAGATGAGATGCAAGAAAGGGAACGAGAAAGGTCGGAGAGGCATATCAGACCAAGAGGTAGATTGCGTGGTTTATGGTGAGACACATGAAAGTAGAAGGCGTAGATGGAGAAATGCTGACATGTGTGATGGAATATATCCAGTCAGATTAGTGGATGAATATGAAGGGCACAAATGCACAGAAAAGAGGAAATATTTAGAAGTAGGGAAAGAAGGTTATGGTGATAGTGAATCAGAGGATGCTGTATTGGAAGAAATATTAAATAGGAGACCGCCACCGTATCAACCAGGTTCTTTATGGACTACACCTAATGCTCCACCCGTAGACAAAATAATTAATGAAACCCCAAGGCAATTTTCAAATTTTAGAGATGTACCAGAAAGAGTAGAAGTGAGATATAAGCCGAGTACTTCAATAACAGAACCAAGACTTACCGGTACTCCCAAGCAAAATAGTGAACGAGAAAGTGTAAATAGAGTAGAAAAGCAAGTTGAAGAACAAACAAGTACTGCTGAATATATACGGTCTACAAATTAAATGATAGAAAAGATACAAGAACTTACGAAAAACATAGAAGCAATAACAGTCCCAGTAACGATAGGACCTGTAATTCCAGTGTTTGAAAATCAAAGAATAAAAGAGCCAAGTTTGACAATCCCTTTACAACAGAGTTTGCAAAAAGTAAAAGAAAATATTTATCCAGATTTGTCAGAAATAAGACGAGCAAATAATGTAAATCTGCCTGATTTGACTTTCAGAGTTTACCTTATAAGTATGCGACCGAAGCAGAATCTGACTCTGCTACACCTGAAAAGAGCATAGAGAAAATAGATTTAACACAGACTCCTGTAGGACCATCGGAACAAGAATTAAGTGATTGGATTAAAACTTTGAAGTTAAAAGAATATGAACCCAAAGTATTAGATGTAGCAAGATTAAAAATCGATATGGAAGAATTAATTATTGGAACAGACAGAATAAAAACGTACCAAGATGACAAACTTATGTTCATGTGCAAAAGTATAACATGGAAAGTGAAGTCTACATGATCAATTAGAAGGATTAGCAAATGAATTTGAAGTAGAATTCGCAAAGAATAAAACATTGCAGAAATCCTACAGAGTAGATTTTTCAGAAAAAGACATTGAAAATATGAATACTGCAGGAAGGTTAACCCAAATAAAGGAATTGATGGTGCTGTTAGGGAGATGGGGAGATGTGAATAAGTGGAGAGTGAAATGGGCAAAGAAGAAAGAAGAGGCTATTGATAAATCTACATTAGCGTTCCCTGTGAGAGAAAAAGAGACAGTCGCAAATTCATTTCCTATGAGTGAAATACCAGGACGAGGATATGTACATGTTCCTTGGAGTAGACAGGATATATTATCATTTACAAATGATTTCCCCAGATTGAGAGAAAAACCAGTAGAATGGTATCAACAGGTAGATCGATTTGTGAAAGTCTCAAAAGTACTATGGGTAGATCTGGATGGATTATTTGATATAGTTGTGCCAGCAGATTTGTGGACTAAATGTAAAATAACTGTACATTGGCCAAAGGAAGAATATTCTCGAGATAAAGTAACGGGTTCCCAGTCACCTGAAGTGATGAGGAAATGTGAACAAGCGATAGTATTTTTGAAAAATAAAATCCCACCAAAAGAGACAGATTGGGTAAAAATAGACAGAACTACTCAGGAGCCGAAGGAATCTGTACATGCATTTTATGAGAGATTGTTGTTGGTATTCAAACTGTATAGTGGATATGAAGAATTGAGTGAAAAAGACATGAGTCATTTTATATATCGATTTGTGTATGGATTGAGACCAGAAATTAGAGACATGATTAGGCATAGTATAATAGGATGGCAGTCGAGCACTGTAGATGATGTCTTAAGAAAAGCCAAATACTGTAGTGAAGAAATTGATGCCAAACAAAAGCAATTAAAAGAAAAGGCTATGTGGGCACAAGTGAAGGTAGAAGAACACCAAGAAGCACAATTGGAAAATAAAAACACTGATGCAAGTCAGGGAAAATTGAAAGGAAATTTCCCCAAAACAAAATTAGTAGGAAATATAGAAGAGCTTAAGAAAAAGTTCCCTAGTCATAATTGCGGCAGGATAGGGCATTGAAAGAAAGAGTGTAAGTATCCACCAAGAGTTAATCAAGAAAATACATCATTGAATCCACAGGTGCAGCATGAGGTAATTCAACAGCAGCCGCAACAGCAGCAGATAGTTACTCAGCAAAGTCAGGTGCCACAACCGCCACTTCCACACAGTGTAAACCTACAGAGATACAGTGCAGAGACAGGATTCAGCGGAGGCGAGCAGGTAAACAGATCGCCTAGAGTGAATGCAAGTCCCCAGTATTGGTTACAAGAGGAAGGTGGGAATGAGTCAGATGAAAGTTTCTGACGGTGCCTGAGAGAGGAAGAAGAGTATGTTCTTGGAGCCACTCTTGAGGTAGATCAGTCTGGTCCATTTGTGAACGGAAAGGTGAATGATGTAGAAATAACTTTCCTAGTGGACACTGGTGCTACCCGTTCTACTGTTAGGTCAGTGGAAGTCCAAAATCTTCCTCTCCCAGGAGACCACATCCAGGTTGTAGGCATAGCTAATAGACGAATTAAAACCTCCTTAACACAACCAGTTGAAGTAGAAATTGGAAATTTTAAAGACATGCTTCGATTTGTGGTGTGTGATAGTAGCCCCGTAAATTTGTTAGGACGTGACATTTTGTGTAAAATGAACTGTGCCATATACTGTTCACAAGATGGCAAAGAACTGCAAACCCCAGATGAAGATAGCCTGTATAAAATGACCACGCTCATGATTGAGGTAGAACAAAATAAGTTGTTTCCTGTGTTTGATCGAGAAAAGATACCTGATGAATTGAAGAAGGTAGTGAAAGAGAAGGTGTGGGATTTCACAGGAGAAGATATTGGGTTGATGAAAGATGTAGATCCTGTAAAGGTATCTATAAAAGAAGGTGCGAGTTACCCAAATGTTCCCCAATACAAAATGACAGCAAAAATAATTGAAGGAATAACTCCAGTAATAAACAAAATGATTGAGCAAGGCATACTGAGAGAAATAGAAAGTAGTCCTTGTAATTCACCGATAATGGCATTGAAAAAGCCGAACGGAACATTTAGGATTGTACAGGACCATAGAAAGATAAATAAAATAGCTGTCCCATGTTGTCCGATTGTACCAAATCCAGCAGTGAATTTATATCAAATTCCCCATGCAGAATGGTACACTGTGATCGATCTATGTAATGCGTTCTTTACAGTTCCATTACACCCAGAAAGCCAGCCAATTTTTGCGTTCTGGTTCGGAAATCGTATTTTGGCATGGTGCCGAATTCCTCAAGGGTATACTGAAAGTCCATCGATCTTTAATCAGTTGTTAAAGAAATCACTAGAAAGTCTGAACATGCCTGGAGAGTCTGTATTGGTTCAATACATTGACGATCTCCTAGTGGCATCAAAAACTAAAGATGCATGTGTAACAGATACCGTTGCATTGCTGAATCATTTTGCAGAAGAGAGACATAAAGTGTCTCCATCTAAATTACAATTTTGTCAGAAGGAAGTGCAATACTTAGGTCATAAGATTGCCAAAGGAATCAGACAAGTCACTGCAGAAAGAATCAAAATGATACAAGGAATGCAGCTACCAAAAATGCAAAGACAAGTGAGAATGTTCCTGGGAATGGTAGGTTACTGTAGACAGTGGATTAGCGTATTTTCACTGATAGTAAAACCATTACAGAGACTAACCAGAGCAGATATCAGAGATCCTATAGGATTGACCAAAACTGAGATGGAAGCATTTGAACAGCTGAAAACGAGCTTATGTGAAGCGCCAGCTTTAGGGATGCCTGACTATGAAAAAGAGTTCGAACTGTACTGCAGTGAACGAGAAGGATGTGCATTGTCAGTACTAATCCAGAGACATGGAAAACTGAGAAAGCCAATTGCATATTTCTCAGCTGTTTTAGACCCAGTTGCAAAAGCGTTGCCAGGTTGTCTGAAAGCAGTAGCAGCTACAAGCGTCAGTCTAGAACAAAGTGAAGGGATAGTGATGGGATTTCCTGTGAGGGTGAATGTACCTCATTCAGTGGAGATTTTCCTCACTAGGACAAAAACACAGTATCTGACCAACAATAGGATGACAAAATATGAGAAGACAATTCTGGGAGCAGAAAATGCGACAATCTCTAGATGCATAAATGTGAACCCTTCAACATTATTGCCTGATACTATGGAAACTGAGGTGAGAAATGAGGTTGATCACAAATGCCTGGATATTCTGGAATACTGTACAAAACCAAGACCAGACATCAGAGATGAACCATTGCCCGAATCTGATTATGTGATGTTTGTTGATGGTTCGTGTCTGAGAACAGATGAGGGTGTTTTGAGCGCAGCATATGCTGTTTGCACAGTAGCAGATGTACTGGAAGCATCTTGTCTGAAAGGAATTCGTTCTGCTCAAATAGCAGAGTTGATTGCTTTGATTCGAGCATGTGAACTGGGAAAGGAGATCAAGGTTACCATAGTGACCAACAGTCAGTATGGTTTCGGAGTTGTCCATGATTACGGACAACTGTGGTCCCAAAGAGGTTATATGACTTCTGCAGGATCACCAATACGGAATGCAGAATTCGTTGGAATATTGATAGATGCAATTCAGTTGCCTGACAAAATTGCCGTTGTAAAGTGTGCGGCTCACAAAAAGGGGGATGATTACATCACCCAAGGTAACAGGTATGTAGACTCAATTGCAAAATATTGTGCTAAACATTTGGCATCCATCAATCGGGGCAGGGAAAAGGAGCATGTTTCAAGTCCTTTAATGCTAACAACAGTAGTTGAAACTTGGCAGGAATTGAGGCAAATGCAGGAAGATGCTGATGAGTAAGAGAAAAATGTCTGGTTAAAAGCAGGATGCAGACAAAGAGAGGAAGATGAAATTTGGGTTTACAAAGATGAAAGACCAGTAATGCCCGATAGCATGATCTCAAATATGGCCCGAATGTACCATGGTCAAGCTCATGTTGGAAGAGATGCCATGCTTCGTCTATTTAGACAAACGTGGTACAATCCCAAGTTCAGGATGGTTGCTGAGAGCTATGTCAAAGATGTCTAGTCTGTCAGCAGTTTAATCCAAACAGAAGAACAATTGTGAGTCTGGGAACCATAGGACGGGAGGCAGGTCCATTCACACGAATGCAGTTGGATTTTATTGAGCTTCCACCCTGTAACCGGCTCAGATATGTCTTAGTGATCATCTGTTTGTTCTCTCGATGGGTAGAGGCCTTCCCCACGAGAAGAAATGATGGGCTAACTGTAGCAAAATTGCTTTTACATGAGATTATCCCAAGATTCGGTTTTCCAGTGACGATCAAAACTGATCGTGGCCCGCATTTCCAAAATGAACTCATGCAAATGGTATGTGAAGCACTGAACATTCGTCAGAAACTGCATTGTGCTTACAGACCTGAGGCTTCAGGAGTAGTTGAACAAGTAAACGGAACCATTAAAAACAGGATTGCAAAAATGTGTTTGGCAACAGATATAAGTGGCCAGATGCCTTACCACTTGTTTTGATGACCTTAAGGAGCATCCCTGACAGAAAAACTGGATTGAGTACACATGAGATTTTAATGGGCAGGGTAATGAGACAAGCATTTGTACCAACTGATAAACTGTTAACTATTAATGATGACATCATACTGGATTACTGCAAAAACCTGGCTGACGTGGTGACTTCTGTGTTCCATCAGGTGGGAACTGAATCAAACACGAAAGAGAAAAGTCCAGCTCATGACCTAGGTCCTGGAGACTGGGTTCGAATAAAAGTTCACAGCAGAAGAAATTGTTTGGTACCTCGTTGGCAGAGACCAAGACAAGTCATATTGGTCAGCACCACTGCAGTTAAATGTGCTTGAGTATAAAGATGGGTACACGCAAGCCATACTATCCGTGTGCCTGAACCTGAAAATCCAAACGAAGAAGGTGAAAGCACAACTGATTCTGACTCTGCAGGTGAACCAGAGAGAGGTCCAGATACTGAAGATCGACAGGAACGTCGACATCTGGAAGTATCAGAAGCAAGTTCTGCATCTGAAGGAGAAGAAGAAATTGTTGAAATACTGAATTCTGAAGATCAATCTGAAGATCGGGAATTGGTAAAGACTGACACCAGTAAGGACACTGAGCAAAGTGGAAACAAAGCTGGTGATCAAAAGAATATCGAAGAACAGTCTGAAAGCTCTGAAAGCAGGAACGAAAATCCTGACACTGGAAAAGAGGAAATAACTCACGATAAGGATGAGATTCCAAGTACCAGCTATGGAGATGTTCCTAACAGAGTGAAAGAACTATCAAAGGAGAAAACTGATTCTGAAAAAGGAAGACATTATAAAGTTTGTCATAAATAAAACTGTCGAAGAGACTGAAAGTGAAACTGACGACAGTGAAGATGAAACTACATTGAGAAAGAGTTCAAGAAAGAGGGCTTGGAGAGTGGAACATAATACCACGGAGCCTAAGACAAAAAGAGTTTGCAAAGGAGATAATTTGCCTAAAGGAAATGATGGACTGAGATTTAAACTAGTTAACAAAGAAAGAAAACCAGAAGATCAAGTAAATGAAATAACAAGTCAAAAAGAGTTGTTGGGAAAAAGAATAGAAGTTGTCCAAAGGCCAAAAAGAGTGAGAAGACCAAATCAGAAGTACAAATCACCTGAATGGACATATATCTTATTACCTCCAATTGAAGAAGTAAACAGCAGTCAAGAGAATCTGAACTGCCCAAAGACAAATGGGAAAAGTGAGTAATGAACTGAATCACAGAGAAAAGTGGTAATTGATCAAAGAGATTAAGGTAAAGGTAAAACCTGAGACCCTGATAAAAGAGAGGGCATTGTAAGTGAAAACTAAAAGCTTGTAGGGGACACAAGGTCAAAGAAAATCTGGTAGAAAAATCGCTGTGTAAAAAAAAAAAAATAATAAAATGTCTAGTAATGACCATAAAACAAAATGTTCTATCTTTAGAAAATAGTATAGATCATGTTTGATATGTACAGGATTACTAATATTGATATGGATAATTTTAGCTATTGTTATTCCTTGTCAGGATAACTTAGTGAAGTTGAAACATAATGCGAGTTCAGGTGAACCAAATGTGGAATCAAAGTCTAACAAGCAGCATGTCTATAGACCACAAATTCATCAGGATAGTTCTATTAGTGATTTCACTAAGAATACATTTTCAAGATTGTTATCTGAGTATGTTAGGACAATGGATGCTAGTGACTGCTATGTTTGTGTGAAATTACCTGCATCTGTTTCCGAAGGGGCGACATATCACCACCTTCCACTTACATATGGTGTCACATGTAGTGTAATTGCAAGCCTGTTTTATAAAACAGGGAAGTTGGAATACTATTACTCAAATTCAGATGATGTGTTTGCTAAGCTAAAAATAGTGGATACCATGAATAAGATAAAGCCTGCTAGATTATTTGGTGAAGTCTTTTTAGAAAAAGATGAATTGAGCCACGAACACGCCTTTAAAATAATTTGACATGCAAAATGAGAGTTGAAGAGAAAGCATTTCTAGATATGGTTGAGGAGAGAAGAATTGCTTATAAACGTAAAGAAAAAGTAAAGCATGAGAAATCCAAATATTGGACATTTGATGATAAAAATCTTGATGAAAGAAATGTGAATGTAGCTATAAAAATAGACACTCCATTATTAGGGAAATTCTGTATTAGGAGAGACAACACTGTGTAAGACAATTATTTTGTGGGAGCAAGTCAATGTAAAGACACTTATAGAATCCTTTGGGGATTTAAAGGGGGAAAAGATCCAGTTTTTCCTGGCATATACTTTATATGCGGAAACAATCCTGGTATCTGGTATTATAGATTACCAGACCACTGGTACGGGACCTGTTATGTGGGTTTGGTCTTTCCTAAAATCTTTCATGTAGCTAGAGGTACTAATGGCATACATGAGATAGGTAAACCTTTAAGTCATAGAAAAAGAAAGAGTGTTATAGAAATAATAGGTGATGTTTTAGGAGCACTGATACCAGCAGTGGGAATATCTTTTAATGCAAATCAAATTTGAAGATTGTCAACGATAGTAGATCGTTTGTAAACAGACACTGCCGGTGGATTTTTAATGGTAAACACCGAAATGATTGCTATGAGAACTATGGTAATGCAAAATCGTCTTGCTCTTGACATAATATTAGCAAAAAAAGGAGGAGTTTGTGGAATTTTGAAGGTACAGCACTGTTGTACCTATATTCCCGATAAAAGTCAAAATATAGAAAAGTATATTACACACATTACAGAGTTGTATAGAGAAATTGAACCACTGGAAGTTGATGGTGTTCTTGAACGACTTGGTAAAAGTTTTTCAGCAGTTAAACATTGGTTTCAAGAAATAGGTAGTTCTATGATAGGTAAAATACTAATTCCAGTAACAGTCATAGTATTAGTATTTCTAATGTTAAGATGATGTTGCATATATAGAAAAAGAAGGAATGCAAGAAAGTTAATAAAGAAAGCAATTCAAGAAAAGCGAGATAGGGAAAGAGAATACTGTGATATAGAAATGGAAGAATTTCGAGAAAAAGTCTTTAAAGAAACTAGAGAAGAAGATACTAGAGTATAAACAGTACTAATCTGAAGAAGTTGAAACATGTTTAGATAACATTTTCAAAATTTTGGGAGATATTTGGTGATAAAACCACCAAAGGAGGGTGTTGATGGAGCAAGGCGCAGAAACAAAATTGTGCATACCCCTTGTGAAATCATACTTCCATGACAATAACTTGAACTAATGGAATGATGTGTGAAATTAACAACCTAGAATAAAAATTGCACCTACACAAGTACACGTGGGAAACTAATTTTGCTTATGTTGCAATCATAATTAAGTAATTACGGGATTTTGTCGTGTCCTGAACTAATGCAAGGCTTCAAAATAAGTAAAAGCAGCATAAATGTGCTTTTTGTACATGTATCTGTGGCAGAAACCGAAGAATAAGTGAGTATAAATTGCGTAAATGTCGCTTATTTGCTAGGTAATAATTAACAGGGAAACCTTAGTATGGGGGAAGGTAAACAGAAGGGCTAATGTTCCATATTTAACATTTATTTGTGTGTTTCTATGATAGTTCCCATTTTTGCTCGTGAGGCCTACCAGAAAAATGGAGTCGCTCGATTACTGTGCCCATAAGAGAAATACGCATGCGCGAATAAAGCCAAGAATGAATGCGAGCTGACTGTGCCTGAACAGCGAGGTTCAAGGCCACCATGGCCCGAGAATACAGATGACTGCCAACAACTGTGGATGTCACTATTGTATAACGTGGGAATATGTTTAAATCTAGCAATTTGAGAACGTGACTAGGCCGGACATTTTCTCAAACAAAGGACCCATTACATTTTAGCTGACACAACGGAAGGCGAATATTAAAGAGATGAGGTGATGCTCACCTACCACAAATTGTCCAATCAGGATTAGGGTTTATGCTGTTAGTTACTTTTGTAGATAGATTAAGTTAGTGAAAAAGGTATAAAAAGTGCTGATTTTACTTGAGAAAAAACTCCTCTTCAATTTCCTCCAGCAATACTGTCGGAATGCTGATTTTCCTGAGATGTAAGACTTAGAATAATTTTCTATTTTCCTTTGAATGAGAACTGAGCTTTAGATGAGGTTATTAGTTACGGAAGTTAGGAGAAAATGAATTTTGGGAACTGTCTTTTGCTAATACTTGCGTTCTGAATCTAAATAATAATGTCTATTTCTGAATTTTCTAAAATAAATGAATATAACTGTTTGAGATAAAACTCTTATACCTTCAATGTCGTTTTTGAATAAAGAAATAAATAAAGTGAATAAACTTTTAGACATGCTAAATTTTGCTTTTAATAAAAATGAGATAAATGGAAAATTAAGCTGGTCTTGTATTTTCCTACGCCTAATTTTTTACTAGCAGATTCGTCGACAGCAATGGTGGCGTGTCTAAATAAATGCTTGTTAATAAAATAATGGTAAACTCATTTAAACTGCAGGTGTAAATAGTATAAATATTTCAGTTTTAGTTTAGACACTCCGCTATGATACAGAAGCTCTCCTTTGAATCTCACCGATCCATGAAGTAAGATGGAAGTGTTTGTGAGTGACTCGCGGTGTTAGGGGCCCCACTGACGAGTAGATGCACAAGTTACTACTTGTGTAACGATATATCTGTAAGAGACATTAGTTAGTATTAGATTCCTTACCTTAGAATATCCCCAGGCATCAGACTGGATCCGGAAATGTTTGCGTAGCAGTACCCTTGCGCGTCGGTAGGCGTCGTCTGCGGCTCCGCGTCCGTCGTCGGCGTCGTGGGCGCCGTGATGACGTCGTCGGAGTACTTAGACGCCGCCTCCGCGTGCTGACGTCAGTTCTTAGACACAGCTTTAAGCATGGGCGTAAAATCCGTTCCGCTCGCGAATTTTGCGGATTTTCGGCAAATTCGCAATCCGCGAACTCTCGCGTACTTGCCGAAAATCCGTAAATCCGTGCGAAGCGGATTTTTTGCTTGGTCGCACTTGCCAACTAGAATACTATACAATTTCGCGGGAGTAAACACTTGCGAACACGTAGATGGGGCGGGCAGCGACAAGCTCGCAATTGCGAGATTGCAAAATTTGCAATTTCGCACAAGAAATCCACCAGCAGGCAGCATAAACCTTTAAAATTATGATTTTTATCAGAATAACTCCTCAGGTTGACATTTGCCTGCACTTCTTTTTGCAAGGAGTCCATTTTGGGGGGGGGGGAGGAAGGAAGTGCCCCACAGTCTCCAACTTCCTGATCCTGTCCAGCAGGCTCCTCCCAGTGCTTTCTTCATGTGCTGGTCACTTTGATTTGGATCTTGACCTGGAAGGATTACTTTTTTTGGATGCTGCTGGATATTTGGAATTTTACAAAACTGAAAGCACTCAGCAGATGCAAAAGTTCAATCTTATCATTAGTAACCATTCCCTGTAGTGCTTCCGGAGGGGCCCCTCCAGAGTTCAGTTGCCTACTTGCAACTATTCTATGACCCTGCTCTGACCCTCACAGCAGGCTCAGAGAATAGCTACAAGTATACAACAAAGGTCCTGTTAAAAAAATTACACTGCAACAGAAAGCAATTACAGACAAAACTGAAAGCACTCAGCAGGTGCAAAAGTTCAATCTTATCATTAGTAACCATTCCCTGTAGTGCTTCCTGAGGGGCCCCTTCAGAGTTCAGTTGCCTACTTGCAACTATTCTATGACCCTGCTCTGACCCTCAACAGAAAGCAATTACAGATAAGGAAGCAGGTGCCAGCCTGGAAGTTCAAATTCAGTGACACATTAATCAGCCCCTAATTCATTCATGTCAGTTGAGGCAGGGCAGGTGTGCTTTTCCCCCCATAAACACAGTGATGAACTAGAGCGTGGCATGGGTGAGACCAGAGGGTGGCATGGGTGAGCCAGAGGGTGGCAGTGGTGAAACAGAGGGTGGCAGTGGTGAAACAGAGGGTGGCAGTGGTGAAACAGAGGGTGCTGTGATGAACTAGACGTAGAAACAACATGGTCGCGACTGTTGCTACCCGACAAGTAAGTTCGCGTTTGCGAACTGGTAAAAAACCCTTGCGAAATGGCAGAAACACTTGCGAACACACAAAAAAAAGGAATCCGCAAAATTCGCGAGAGTTCGCGGATTTTGCGGATTGCGAATCCGTAAATACGCAATTTCGCGGATTGCCAATTCGCAAAATCCGCCCATGCTTACACAGCTTTTCCGCGCCAGAAACGCAGAGCCATGTTAAAAAACCAACACTGGTGCCATTGAAACTAGGGCCCTGAAAGGGGACAACCCTAACCCTAGATATTGGTTCGCAGAACGGGGAGGATGGGTGGGTCGGTAAGGAATCTAATACTAACTAATGTCTCTTACAGATATATCGTTACACAAGTAGTAACTTGTGCATCTGAAAGAGACACGTTAGTATTAGATTCCTTACCTTAGAATAGATACCCCAGCAATACCAACCCCGGTGGAGGGTCTGCGAACCAATAATCACACCAGAAAGTCCTGGAGGACGGAACGGCCAAAGAAGCCATCCCTCCAGACTTGACTGTCCAG
Organism: Lissotriton helveticus; assembly: GCF_964261635.1. NCBI lineage: Eukaryota > Metazoa > Chordata > Amphibia > Caudata > Salamandridae > Lissotriton > Lissotriton helveticus. The sequence goes on from NC_136070.1 coordinate 926,561,151, forward strand.
GCAGTAGTGTCTTGCAAACGTGTGCAGCGATGCCCACGTAGCTGCCTGACAGATATCCTGTAAGGGCACACTCCGGCCCAGGGCAGTTGTAGTTGCCGTGGCTCGGGTGGAATGAGCCCGTAATCCAACAGGGGGCTCCTTTCTAGCCAAGGAGTAGCATGCCTGGATATACAAGATGATCCACCGGGAGATGGTCCTCTTGTGCACCGCTTTCCCCTTCTTAGCGCCCACGTAACCAACAAAGAGTTGGTCATCCACCCGGAACTGGCGTGTGCGATCCAAGTAAAATGAGAGCGCACGTTTTGGGTCCAGACGGTGGAGCCGCTCTTCCTCTTTAGAGGGATGCGGTGGCGGGAAGAAGGTTGGCAAGGTGATAGACTGCCCGATGTGGAAGGCCGTGACAACCTTGGGCAGGAAAGATGGTTTGGTACGCAGCACCACTTTGTCCAGATGGACAGAAAGGAAAGGTGGAGTACAAGAAAGAGCCTGAAGCTCACTCACTCTCCTGGCAGAGGTGATGGCAACTAGGAAAGCAGTCTTCAAGGTCAGAAGGCGAAGAGGACAGTTGTGAAGTGGCTCAAAGGGAGCGCACATCAGAAATGTAAGAACCAGGTTCAAGTCCCACTGAGGCATCACAAACGGAACAGGAGGAAACGTGTGAGTGATGCCCTTTAGAAATCTATTTACAATAGGGGACTTGAACAAAGAAGGTTGATCAGGCAGCCTCAGAAAGGCCGAAAGGGCAGAAAGGTAGCCCTTGATAGTGCCCAGAGCAGAGCCCTGCTGGGCAAGAGAAAGAAGGAAGAGAAGAACCTCAGAAAGAGGGGCAGCAAGAGGATCCACAGCCTTTGCTGTGCACCATGCCACAAATTTGTTCCACCTGCAGGCGTATACCGACTTTGTGGAGGGACGCCTGGCTGCCAGAATGACGTTACAGACTTCAGGAGGCAAGTCAAATGGCCTCAACTGTCGCCGCTCAATCTCCAAGCATGGAGGTGGAGACTGGACAGGTTCGGGTGGAGGACCGTCCTCTGCTGCTGCGACAGAAGGTCCTCCTGAAGAGGCAGACGAACCGGGGGATCGACTGACATACTGAGTAGCTCTGGATACCAGTACCTTCGTGCCCAGTCCGGAGCCACAAGGATGACTTGGGCCCGGTCGCGCTTGATCTTCTTCAGCACTCTGGGCAGAAGTGGTATAGGCGGAAAGGCATACAGTAGACTGCAACTCCACTCGCGACGAAAAGCATCTCCGAGCGAGTGCCGCCTTGGAAATTCCAACGCGCAGAACTGATGACATTGCGCGTTCTCTTCGGTGGCGAATAGATCTAACCAAGGCTCTCCCCATGGCTGAAAGAGGCCTTGCGCCACGTCCGAGTTCAGACGCCATTCGTGACCCATCATGCACCGACGGCTGAGCTCGTCCGCCCTGGCGTTCAGAGAACCTGCCAGGTGTTGAGCCACCAGGGTCACGCCGTGGCGTTCCAGCCATTGCCAGAGGCGCAGAGCCTCCTGGCAAAGGGTCCACAACCCCACCCCGCCCTGTTTGTTGCAGTACCACATGGCGGTGGTGTTGTCCGTGAACACCTGCACTACGCTCCCCCTGACAGAGCGGAGGAATGCCTTCAGCGCTAGACGAATCGCCCGTAACTCCAACAGGTTGATGTGGAGCCGGGCCTCCGCCGGAGACCAGAGGCCTCTGATCTCCGCCTCTCCCATGTGGCCACCCCATCCCTGGAGGGACGCGTCCGTCACAACTACGTGCTCCGGTTGGGGAAGGGAGAGGGATCTGCCGCTGACCCAATCGGGGTCCGTGAGCCACCACTGCAGCTGTCTCGCAGTGCCCTCCGAGATCAGGACGTGGTCGGATAGGTTGCCCTGATGCTGGGCCCACTGAAACTTCAGGTCCCACTGCAGAGCCCGCATCCGCCACCTGGCGTGATGCACCAACAGGATGCAGGAGGCCATCAGCCCCAGAAGCCGCAGCATCAACCTGACCGAGACCCGGGATAACGGCTGAAAGATGGCAATCAGAGCCTGAATATCCTGGACCCGCTGTTCGGGTGGATAAACCCGAAACCGCGCCGAGTCGAGAACCGCTCCGATGAAAAGGAGCTTCTGAGAGGGGCACAGGTGTGACTTCGGCACATTGATGGAGAACCCCAGCCGGTGCAGGAGGTCTGCCGTAGTCTGGAGGTGGCTGACGACTGTCTGGGGCGAGCCCGCCTTCAACAACCAGTCGTCGAGGTAGGGGAAGACTGAAACCCCTACCCTGCGCCGGTGAGCTGCGACCACCGCCATCACCTTTGTGAACACCCGTGGGGCGCTGGTAAGGCCGAAGGGGAGCACGGTATACTGAAAGTGCTAGTGGCCTACCGTGAACCGCAGGTAGCGCCGGTGGGCCGGCAGGACGGGGATGTGGAAATAAGCGTCCTGCAAGTCCAACGCTACCATCCAGTCTCCTGGGTCCAGGGCAGCTAGGACCTGAGCCAGTGTCAGCATCTTGAACTTCTCCTTCCGGAGGAAGCCGTTGACGTTCCTTAGGTCCAAGATAGGGCGCAGGCCCCCTTTGCCCTTCTTGGGTACCAGAAAGTAGTGGGAGTAGCAACCACACCCTACTTCTGGCCCAGGAACGCGCTCGATGGCCCCCTTGGCAAGAGGGCCATAACTTCCTCCTGTAGAAGTCGCAAATGATCCCCCGATACACGGTGGTTCTGCGGTGGCATGGCTGGAGGAGTCGCCTTGAAGGGGAGGGAGTAGCCCGTTCGGACGATCTGCAGCACCCACCTGTCCGAAGTGACGGTGCGCCAGTGGAGGTGGTGATGGCGAACCCTGCCCCCCACTGGCGTCACATGGGCCTGAAAGCACGGACTAGGAGGGTTTTGAGGCAGATGCTGCGGGGGAAGGTGTGGACTGACCTCGCCGTTGTACCCTGCGGAGCGTGGCTGGCAGCACGTGTGGGTACACCCCTTCCGTGGCCACGAAAGGAATGATAAGCAGCCGATTGCTGGCGTGGGGCCGAGAGGCCCAAGGACTTGGCCGTAGCCCTGGAGTCCGGCAGCCATCGAACGGCATGTCCATCAATGTGTTCTGGACATCTGCCGAAAAGTTGGCGGACCTCAGCCAGGCGTGGCGTCTGACCGCCACCGTCGTTGCCATCGCTCTACCTAGCGAGTCGGTGGTATCCAGCTCACACCGGATGGGATATTTGGCTGCATCCCGGCCCTCCACAAGGGCTTGACCGAGTTTGGCCCGTACCTCCAACGGACACTCTGGCAGCACTTCCGCGACCGTATCCCACAGAGAGTGGGTGTAACGGCCCAAGAGGCATGCGGTGTTGGAAGACCGCAGACCCAGACTAAGGGATGAGAAGATCTTTTTACCATACTGCTCATACCTCTTGGATTCCCTGTCCGGCGGAGCCGACGGGAACGCGGTATGGGAATTGGAGGCCTGGATGACCAGGCTCTCGGGGGTGGGGTGGGTGGACAGGAAACATGGGTCGCCCGGGGCTGGGCGGTGGCGTCTGGCCACGTTCCTATCTACGGGCGAACCCGTAGCGGGCTTGGACCAAGTGCCCAGAAGAACGTCGGTCAAGGCCTCATTAAAGGGCAGCAGAGGCTCGGCCGAGCTTGACTGCGGTTTAAGGACCTCAGTGAGGAGATTAGTCCTCACGGCCGCGACGGGGAGCTCAAGGCCCAAGGCCTTGGCAGCCCTCATCAGCACCACACTGTAGGTTGCCCCCTCCTCCGAAGCCACGGTAGGAGGGGAGACAAAACCAGTGTCTGGAGAGGTGTCCAGGCCACTGGCCTCCCCAAGGTCTCCTGCCCAGTCCTCATGAGACTGACACTCTCTGGTCAGAGGGTCCTCAGACCCCTCCCAGTCCTCTTCATCACCCATCTCCTGAAACTCAGGGTTCTCAACCAATGGGGCCTGTTCATAGAAGTGAAACTCTCCAAACGACGTCTGGAGCGGCGCCCATCGGGGCCGTCCCGGCGCCTGAACAGGAACGAAGGTGGAACCGGGGACGGCGCCGCCCGAGGACGGCGCCGGAGGCGACACCTGAGGGTCTGACGCCGGGGAGGTCGTAAGGTCCACCGGCGACGAACCAGAACCCGAAGGAGGTCCAGCGGCGTCCTGCGGCGCCGGAACAACTGAACCCCTCGGCGCCGGGCCCGAAGGCGCCGGCGGCGTCGGGATAATGGGAACCTGCGGCGCCGGGCCCGAAGGCGTCGGCGGCGTCGGGCCGCAGCACCCGACGGCGTCGGGGCTGACCCCGACCCGCTAGGGGTCCCAGACGGGTCCGCTGGGCCCGAAGGCGCCGCGGAGCCCGTCGGAGGAGAGAGTTTCCTCATGGCCACGAGGAAGCGCTCGACCTCCTCCGGCGTCGCGTTGAGCCCAGGGACCAGAGGGTGTGGGGCTGAACGCGGCGCCCGCGACTCCGACAGAGCCGCGTGGGTGGTGTCACCCGAACACCCGGCCGCATCGCGCGAGCGTCGGGGGGAGTCCGAAGAGCGATGACGCCGCTTGGACTCTTGTGCTTCTTACCTGACGACGACTTCGACCCGGAGGAGTGCGGCCTACTCTCGGAGCTGTGGTGGCTCCGAGCCTGCGACCTGTCCCTCGACCTCCCATGGGACCGAGACCTCTAGCGGCGCGGGACCGACTGCCGGAGTTCGAGTCGCCTGCGGGACCGCTCCCGCCTGGCTTTCGAAGAGAGGGCCCGGCAGTCGGAGCAGGCCTTGTCGTCGTGATCGACGCCTAGACAAGTTAAACACAGGTGGTGAGGATCCGTGACCGACATCAGGCGGTCGCAATCCTCGCAGTGCTTAAAGCCGGGCATCCCTACGGCACCGATCGGAGTCGAAAGACTTCGGGAAATGATCAAAATCGATCAAAAAAGTTAGTCAAAAATGACTAGGATTACTGCTTTTTCCAGATCTGCGCTTGCTGGCGCGGAAAAAAGAAGAACTGACGTCAGCACGCGGAGGCGTCGTCTAAGTACTCCGACAACGTCATCACGGCGCCCACGACGCCGACGACTGACGCGGAGCCGCAGACGACGCCTACCGACGCGCAAGGGTACTGCTACGCAAAAAATTCCGGATCCAGTCTGACGCCTGGGGATATTCTAAGGTAAGGCATCTAATACTAACGTGTCTCTTTCAGATGTATGATTTGTACTTCAGGATAAGGTGACATGGTTTTGGAAATTATTTCCGGAGTAGCGATGGATCACAGGGACAACATCAAAATATATCAGACGCATATTCCATCTGTTTCTCAATGGATTCCAGCAATTCCGAACATTCAAAACCCTTCTGATTAGCACTGAAGTCTTTAAAATCAGAAATTGGTTAGTATAAGTGCAGTAAATCCATGCTGTCATGTCCAGATGTGCACAAGTATTTCGTTTTTTCAGGGCAGAGTCAATCTTTATAACAGCCTGATATTTAAGGGGTAAGGTGGTAAGGGGTAGTGGCAGGCGGTAAGGGGTAGTGGCAGTACCTTTGACCCGCTGCTCGCCACAGGACCCAGTTCAGAACTCGCGCTCGCGCTCCCTGAGCCAAGCAGGTTGTGTTGATCTATTGTTGTTTTAAAATCAACCGTAAATAACCCCGACCATACCTGCTAACTGTGACACTCTGGCCCTGACGAGCAAAGCGCGGAGATACCCTTACGGGATTGATTCCTGCGCGATATAAGAATTTAAATAAATAAATAAATAAATAAAGGGTGCTCTCTTCAGCCATGGAGGTTCCAACAACTTAACTGGCGACCAGAGAATCTGCAGAAGTGATTCAGGAATGGACGTATCCATACCCTTGATAAGATATAGTCTAGACATAAATCTAGGGATGCTGATCCTGTCTTGATCTTTCCATTCACATAGTACAACAGCCAACACATGGTGATGCAGAGGAAGGCCTAACTATGCTGTTTGACTGGAAACCAAATATTGTGGCTTATTTCAGTCAGGATTTCCAGTAAAGCAACTCTATGGACGTACTTTCCTCTTTGGGCCGAAGAAGCAACATTGACTTCTTCCTCCTCACCATTCTGGGCATGATTCAGTATTTGGCAGCCTGTTGTCGGTCTGTCAGGGTGGTTGACTGCCAAATTTAGAGATGATCGTTAGCCCAGTGATCATCGCTATTCGCTATACATTCAAAGGAACTAGCATAATGTACAAAAAGTTTGGTAGAAGCCCCCATCTGTTTTGATGGCTGTCCACCAAACTTTTATAAAGTTTTTGTATTTCCAGAAACTCCCTCTCAAAGCAAGAGTTTGTTTCTGAAAAACAGAAAAAGAAAGATCCCCATACCCTCGGAGCTTTCTCCCTGGGTGCGTGGGTCATATTATTGTTTATTTATGTTCCTCACTAGCAGCTTTTTTCTGGTGGTGAAGGGATATAAAAAATACATTACATCACCCACCCTAAATAGAGTGGATGATTTAACTTCCTTTCTCAGACTTCCTCTGTTGACAGAAACCTTAATTTCTGCCTATCTCTAAATAGGGCAGGTGGACTAAGAGTATTCTGTTGCGTTGATGGCAGATTACCCTGTTTGCCAAACTCATAATCAGGCCCTCTGTATTGAACAAATGGACTTGAAAACAGTGCTCCTGATTCGGTCTTTAAAGCTTTCAACAGAAAACTACACTTGACTCCTATGCTGCTTTTGATGGGAGTAGGAAGAACAATAACCCTTCACATAATGTATTTTCCTGGAATGTTTGCCCAGGTCAATGTGATAACACAGAGGGGCATATGTACAAGGAAATGGTGGAGCACTGCAGCAACTTTTGCTGCACCATGCTGTGCCATTTACAAAATGCAGGGATGCGCCGTATTTACAAGAATACGACGCACCCCTGTGTTTTGTAAATGTCACTGGTATGAAAAATAACTGCCTAGCACCAACACACACCGTCGCACCATTGTGCAAGGGTGCCTATGTTGCAGGGATGATTGTTTATGTGGAGGGAGGTGTCCCTTCCTGCACATAAATATTCAATAATGGCGATTTGCTACTTGTGTGTGTGTTGCAGCACACATAGAAATAGCAAATCAACATTATTTAATGATTTTGTGCATGAAGGGACACCTTCATGCACAAAAACATTCATGAATGGTGTGGAGTGGTGTGGCTCACTGGTTAGAGGCGGCAGACCCGTAAGCAGAGGACGGCCCGGGACCAGGGTTCGATTCCCGACGCGGCAGGGTCGTGGACCAGGGTCAGCGGGCTCGATAATTCTCGCCTCGGTGCCTACTCCAGTCAGGGACCACACTCGGCAACTCTGGGCATTAGCTTGCCTCATCTTCACAACGGCCCCCCAGACCGCCGGGGATGCTTGGTCGCACCTTAGAGATACCCATTAGGGACCATCTCTCAGGGTGAGCCAGGACGGGTTCCCCAGCGGTCGAAGCGCGGAGATACTCCTCCGGGAGTTGATTCTAGCGCTATATAAACCCACAATTAATTAATTAATTAATTTTGCTCTTTCTATGTGTGCTGAAGAATACAGCAGACATAGAAAAATCAAAAACAAGGAGAAATGAAAGTATTTTTCCTCGTTGCACCAATCGAATGCCTGCTTTTGCAAGGCGTTCGTTTTTGGCGCAGCCTCAGATTTACAGGTCCTTGTAAATCTGGGGCACCTTTAAAAAGCAATGGGTGTTGTGGTGGTACACCTACAGCAACACCCACTGCACACCCCTTCCACGCAGATATCTGCATAAAAGTGTACCATATTTACAATGCGGTGTTACGCTACAAATATTGGCTTAACACCACTTTGTAAATATGGAGCAGGGCACTGCGCCACCGATCGTCCATAAAAAAAGTGAAGTTCTGGTGGCAAAATCCCCTTGTACATATGCCCCAGAGAATCTAACAGGACTCTTACCTGCTCAGCGCGCACTGACTAAATATCTCAAAAGTGCGTGCCAGCGTAGAGGGATAACAAGTGTATGTGCAAAGGGCTCGCACTGCACACTCCATGAACATTCTTGTACACCAACAACAAAGAGAGATGGACAGGAGGAAGCTGTGCCCGCACCCTGGGGATCTATTACCTTCTTCAGATGCCTCTAGGGTGTTACTACAAAGCCATATCATTTCAGCTTCTCACCCGATACCAGCTGCTCCGCCTGCCATTGCGAGGCAAGACGAGGATGGATGTTTTACCTTCAGTTTGCCGGTAACATTCTCTGCAGGCCTTTTCTGCCCTGTGCCCAGCACCCGGAGAACCTTGGGCAAATCCTAGGCAAGCCAAGCCCAACAGGGATGCCTCTTACTGTCTCAGACTTAAGACAGGAGGAAAAACAGTCAGAATGCTGTACTTTTATAGCAACCACAGGAGTGAGTGGAATTGGCACCTTTTTTACTTCCTGTTATTTCTCGAGCCCTAAGGTGCTCAACTCGAAACTGCACAAACTTGCGCATAATGAAAGCAGCTTTTGATTTCCTTCAGTTACTAAGTCTTCTCAGCCACGTGGTGATGGTTTCTGCCGGCCACCATTGCTCTCTCCTTTATTTCTAGTTACATGTTTCCAAATCTGTTTAAAGTAATGCGCTATTTTTGTGGGAAATATCTTCTAAGAAACTGCATTCTGCCCATTCGTTATGCATTTGGCAAGGTTCTTTATGCAGACTACATCTTGCTGAAATAAAAATGTATTCCAGTCGCCTCCTCTCAGAAGTGCTTATACTGTTTGTATTATGTATAAGCGAGTCAGCTTTATGCTGCTTCACCAGGAATTGTTTATAATGACCGTTCTGATCTTGCTTTTTTTGCTTTATCAAACAAGTTTTTACCGTCTTCTATATGTTTCCAATGTATCGTGGTCGCAGGGTACTTTATTAAATATATGGCATGATCTATTTTGCAAATGGTAAATTCTTTCACACTGATTTTATTTATTTTTAAAGTTTTATACGGCGCAAACTAGACCCAAGGATATCCGGTATCAGAGCGCTTTACATGAGCACCAGTTTCGTTACCGATGGACACATTAATTTTTGTTATCTACAGGAAAATTAAGTGATTTGCCCAGAATCACAGGATGTTTAGCGTCTTTGCTGAGACTCAAACACGGTTCACCAGTTTCGAGGTCGACCGCTCTAGCCTTAAGGCAATACCCCGTAGGCGTAGCTAGAGCTTGTGGCGCCCGGGGCTATCCCTCAGATTGCCGCCCCTGGAAGGGGGGGAGGGGTACTGGGGGAAAAAGGAGGACAAGCACTTCAAAGAGGTCCGAGAGACATGCAGTATCGACGCTAATAGTTACCTCGATCATGCAAGTTATATGCACACACATGACACATTCCAAGGGTTCACAGTTGAATACACCGGTGACAGGCAGTACAAAAGAGAACACACAGACTGCATGATCTATCTGGCGACTCAGAAAAACCGCATGTGACATCCATCAGAGAGCTGTGTGAATAATTAATTGCTGAGAGGAACTGGCAGTTGGCTGGGACACTCGGGACTTCGTTTTCGAAGAGTAGCGGGTTACTCTGCAATATCATGACCTGATTGATCACCATTAAGGCCCCAGGTAACTGTTCGGTCTCGTGCTCCTTAAAACCACTAGAATAGAGTCAGCTGCCTGGCAAGTGGTTTGGAATGTGCCTGCTGATGAGCATTTCTGAAAATGAAAAGCATTTTTTTTCACTGGCACATTAAAGCATTGAGTCAGCTGAATTTATAATTCCGCTATATAAGTTGCAGAGGGATGGAGAAAGGGAGACACTGGCATAGTAAAGAGAGTGGGCAGAAAGAAAGGTTTGGAAAGAGGAGAGAAAGGCAAGAGGAAGGAGGGGGAAGAGAAGAGGGAGAAAGGAAAGAGAAGGAAGTGGTGAAAGGAAACAGACTGAGGGAAGAAAAAGAAAGTAGAGAGAAAGAAGATGTGTGCCCCTAAAAAGACCAGATGTAACAATTATTAGGGACAAGAGGGGAAGAGGACGAAAAAGATAAGAGAGAGAGAGAATGGAGAGGCTTGATGGAAACCTGTTTCATTCAAATTTTCAACCTATGATGCCAGCTCTGTCCCAACTACCAGTGATAAATGAGCTGAGGATTGAACCGCCTTCCCCCCACAGTGATATTATCTTTTAATAATTTTATCACATCATAAATCGCTTTCTTCGAGCTGCTGCCTCTCTCTTAAAGGGGCATCATCTGAAGAATAAGCAACAGGCCTCTCCTGCACCACTAACGGGTACCACCAGTAAGCATTCCAGAATGCTGTTTATTTGATGACTGCGACGTCTGCTTGGATATTGATACCTATTGTGACTTCATTCACTAGATGGCCCTTTAATGAACGGTATTGGGTAGCACACACAGTATGATTCAGACAGTCTTGTTGCACAAATGGGTGCAATGTCTGATATTTATATGTTTCCCTCAGCTTCGTTCCTTGATTTTGCTCGCCAGAAGGAGTGCAGAAAGCATTTGACAAGTTTGGGGAGGGGGTGATGGGATGGAGCATCAAGGAGTTAGTGTGAATGAAGCATTGTTTAGGAGGGAAGCAGCACACATGGGAGGGAGCTAAAAAATGTGCATTCTAATGGAGTCCTGAAAGGAAAAGTTTGAAAAAAGTTCCCTGAATGGGAACATTGGAAGGATACGAGTGAGCCAATCAAAATGATGATAAAGACATATGCCCCCTGGGAGGGCCAAACACAAGAAGAAGAAGAAAAGCCATAGAGGAAGAAGCAAGCGACCGTGAGTGGTCTGGTGGCTCAGTGGACTAATGCGCCCACTGCAGGGGCCTGTGTTCGACCTCATGGTCACAGGTTCAAATCCCAGCAGGTCCACTAAACCTTTCATCCATCTGAGGTCGATAAAATGAGTACCATTGAGTTGGGTAACAATAAACATCTGTTATTCAGCACCAAGATGCCTCCGGGTGAACGTACACTTTATGAATACTACACATGTTATGTTAGAGTGGCAAGAAAGGAAATAGCAAATCAATGGGTGGGCTCTAAACCCACTGTCATTTCTTAGTACTTTTTAGGTATCACATACATACATAACGTGTATTTGTAAAGCACACGTTCACCTGTAGGCATCTTGGCACTGAATAATAGATGTTAATTGTTACCCACCTTAATGGTACTCATTTTATCGACCTCAGATGGATAAAAGTCTGAATGGACCTGCCAGGATTTAAACCTGTGACTATGAGGTTGAACACAGGCCCCTACAGTGGACGCATTAGTCCACTGAGCCACCAGACCTGGCTGACGGCACATGCACTGTCTCTCTGAGACATTTTGTTTACAGTCAGTGGTCTTACACCCCCTCCCCTTAGCTTACCATTTGTTAGCTTCAGCCCTCATTTCCTTCGTCCCCATTTGTCAAGGCATCGGGGCATCATGTCCTCTTCTTGTGTTAGGCCCTTCCTTGGAACATGGATGAAGAACTTGTGTCCATTCAGTGCTCCGGTTTTTGGAGCTGCTTTTTCTTTGTGTTCAAGAACTCCATATGAGTGCTTGTGTTTTCAGGCCGTCTCCCATATCCTGTCCATGTCGCCTTTTTTCCCTCTCAGTGCTGCTGTGTGATTCTGTGAAATGCCCACCCGCACACATACTGCTATCTCTCCTTCTCCATTTTCCTCCTTTTCTACTGTGTATCTTGTGTTAGTCTCCGCCCCCCCCTGGTAGTGCTTACTGTCTGTGTACTTATCCCCTGTTGCTTTTTTGCCTGGGAGCTCCCCCCCCCCCCATGTTGTGCACTATTTTGTTGGTTTCTTCTCCCATCGTTCTTTTCTCTCTCCGGTAGGCCTCCTTTTTTACCGTACCCACTCATCCTGTTACTTCCTCCCCTCGGTATTGCCCCCTGATCCTTGCTTCTTCTTCCCCCTGTATTGCTTCACCTACCAGCACTGGTTACTTACCCCTCCCCCTCACAGTGTTTCTTCACCCAACCAGCTTATCCCATAAGGTAGCTGCCAAAGATCAGTCAGTCAGTCAGTTACATAATAGGGTCAGGTCTTCATAGGGAAGCACAGTTTTCTCTCATACTCCCTCTGCCACCAGATACTAACTGCAAAACAGTGTTTAATTAAGATGCAAAAAGCATATTTGCAAATATATTGCCACTCAATCAGTGAAATAAATAAAATATACATGTTGACACAGAAGCAGCCAAGGAGTTCACTACGCGTGCCTTCAAAATCTGTTCCACCAGCAGGCCACTGGTTTGAATCCTGGGAGGGCTGCCCAGTTAATCATGCTTGTGATGTCGATAAATATGTACATTTGAGTGGGGGTGTTAACAGTAACACTTTTTAGGTTGAGGCTACCGTCGCACTGCGTAAGCAGTGGGCGGAGCCGACATTTTATGTGTGTAGTATGGGGGCCTGAACACGCCCCTCTTCTCCATTGGCTGGCCTCGTAAATGCTGGCCAGCCATTGGAGGAGAGGAGCATCACTCAGTTCAGGGCCCGCCTTGATGCGATTCGGGGGCGTTTTTCTCTCTTTTTTAAGCCCCGCCCCTTTTCTAGTGGTGGGCGTTACACCCTCCCTCTTGCCGAGGTCCCAGTCTAACCTAAACACGCCCCTCAACTTAATACCTGGCAAATGGAAGTAGTGTCTTTAGATAATCATGTCCCGCCCCAGCTACATTTGAGGAGTCCCTGCTCTTATTATTACCCATTTGAAGCTCTGGGCCACAGCTGCGCTCTCTAGCCAGGCCATAACAGTGGAAGCAAAGCACCATGGGAGCGTGGGGATTTGCATGACACTTATTCATAGTCGCAAATATATCAACATTTATTTCATAACACTGGCATTTAAAAGGTCCACGCCTGTGTTACTTGGCAATCGAAGTGAAATCCTGCTGGAAGATTACGTGCTGGATTAAAAGGTATGTGTGTGTTTTGCTAACGTAACGTGTGCCTGTCGCCTTTCACACCGGTGCTGATCCATTGCAAGAAGTCACATACACGTGTTGTGCAGTCACGCGTGCATTTTTGCAAGTGTAGATTTTCGCGTGAGTGCATCTGAGCGCAAGTGCAGGGAGCGGCTGAGAATGTGAGCCCCGGGGGTGGAATGTCCTGATAGTTTGGGGCAAACTCTGAATGTACACATTTGTGAATCTCCTCGAATCCCTTCCTACCAGGAATAGGAATTTACTTCTGACTAGGATGGAGGAGACAGAAGCACCCCAAAAACGGACCACCAAAGGGGGAGGGTCGCTCCAGGGGAAAACTAGTTTCCTCAAGGAGAAAAAAAAGGTCAAAGTTAGCCTGTCCCTTTACACTGCTCGGTAGATTTACACGTGAGCAAATATATACATGTATGTTTACTCAACCAAAGATAGAATGCACAGAAGTTACCCTAGGTGCAGCCGGGTTTAGCCTGACAAGCCTTGAAGTGCAGGTGCGCACCTGACAACCTTTGTGGCGCCTGACTCGACGTCCTGTGAAAACAAGCTGCACAGGGGCCAGTGTTTGTTTACAATGAAACCGAAGCAGTGAAACAGGTGTCCTGCTAAAGGCAGCTTTGAAAAAACAATTATTTTTCTTTCCGGCGTTGACTTTATCAGATCGAGTGCAAACACAAACACTAACAGCGAAGGGGCCCTGAACCAGCAGGGGAGGCAGGCACAAAAATACCTGCAGTGCAATATCCACACAATTGTCACAGATTGGCTGGGAGCTGTGGCTTATTTTGGATCTGGGTTCCCAGCTGCGGACTTTGGAACTGGGGAACCAGGTTCGAATCTCGGCGCTGCCTCATCATCCTGTGATTCTGGACAAATCCTTTTTCTCCCTGAGCCCCAAAAAAATGAAGTTAATCCGACGTTGTGTGATGTAATTTGGTGTTGACGTAACGCGCTCTAAATTCCTTGGGCGTAAACTGTAAAAAATAAAAAAATAAATGAATAATACAGTTAACCCTCCACTTTGTGAATTCCGGAAATGTGTAAATCTATTCTACACCCTTGTAGGGTCGTAACCTCCTAGTTTCAATGTACAAAAACAAATTATTTAAAAGAATAGGTCCAAAAGATACCAGAGAGAGTGATCGCTGATTCCACATCGCACATGAATTCAAAGGGCTCCTCATTTTACCCTAGTTCTGTGTTCCTTCTCTTCTCTCTGGGCGTGGTGTTGTCAGTTAGAAGAGATTCACTCATTGAAGTGGGAACTCCTTTTTAGGTTGAGGCTACCGTCGCACTGCGTAAGCCGAAATTTTATGTTGTGGAGTATGGGGGCCTGAACACGCCCCTCTTCTCCATTGGCTGGCCTCGTAAATGCTGGCCAGCCATTGGAGGAGAGGAGCGTCACTCAGTTCAGGGCCCGCCTTGACGCGATTCGGGGGCGTTTGTCTCTCTTTTTTAAGCCCCGCCCCTTTTCTAGTGGTGGGCGTTACACCCTGCCTCTCGCCGAGGTCCCAATCTGACCTAAACACGCCCCTCAATACAAAAAATTATGTCCGTTTCTCCGAGCCATTTGTGAATGACCTCGGAGAAACATGATGGTGTGGAGCGCTCCTCTCTTGCTTTCCGAGATCGTAAGGCAAGAGCGGAGCGCTCCACACCACCATGTTTCTCCGAGGTCATTCACAAATGGTTCGGAGAAACGCCTGTCACTCCTACTTCCTCATGCCGCATCCCTCATTCCTTGGTCCTCATTCCGCATCCCTCACTCCTAGTTCCTCATTCCGCATCCCTCATTCCTTGGTCTTCATTCCACATCCCTCACTCCTAGTTCCTCATTCCGCATCCCTCACTTCTGGTTCTTCATTCCACTTCCCTCATTCTTTGGTCCTCATTCTGCATTCCTCACTCCTAGTTGCTCATTCCGCATCCCTCACTCCTTGGTCTTCATTCCACATCCCTCACTCCTAGTTCCTCATTCCGCATCCCTCACTTCTGGTTCTTCATTCCACTTCCCTCATTCTTTGGTCCTCATTCCGCATCCCTCACTCCTAGTTCCTCATTTCGCATCCCTCACTCTTAGTTCCTCATTCCGCATCCCTCACTCCTAGTTCCTCATTCCGCATCCCTCACTCCTAGTTCCTCATGCCGCAGCCCTCATTCCTTGGTCCTCATTCCGCATCCCTCACTCCTAGTTCCGCATCCCTCATTCCTCATTCCGCATCCCTCATTCCTTGGTCTTCATTCCGCATCCCTCACTCCTAGTTTCTTTTGCTTCAATCTTCCTTGGGGTGAGACTGCCTGTTTTTTTTAGGTCAATTTGCCCTGTTGGTGGGGCAGGCGGTTGCAAACTCACAAAGCACCTGGGAATACGTTTCTGTATCTGGGGGGAGCTGCCCTTGTTATTTCTTGCCTCTGTTCCCTGCTGCTGTTCGTTTTTTTCTTGCCTCTGTGTGGCTCTGTGTGTGTGGCTCTGTGTGTGTGTGAATGTGTGAGGGTGGCTCTGTCTGTGTGAGGGTGGCTCTCTGTGTGTGTGTGGGTGGCTCTATGTGAATGACTGTGGGTGGCTCTGTATGTGTGTGTGGGTGGCTCTGTATGTGTGTGTGGGTGGCTTTGTGTGTGGCTCTGTGTGTGGGTGCAAATGCAATAGGTCTCGCATTTGCGAGAGATTAAGCTATTGGCATTGTAAATGACAATGCCATTTATTTATAAATTTTAAAAACAAAAACATAAATAAAAAATGTAATGAGCAATGCCAATAGCTCTAACTTTAACAATGCCGAGACCATTGCATTGTAAATGCTTGTTTTTGTAGTTGTCTGCATCTGTTGCAGTCTGTTAATATTGATAAATATATGTATGTATAATAACAAACGTGCAATGTCTGATATTTATGTTTCCCTCAGCTTCGTTCCTTGATTTTGCTCACCAGAAAGTGTCACTCATTGCTATAGAAATGTCACTCATAATTACACTGAAAAAAATGATTAAAATGTCACTCTTTAGAATCTGAAACCTTGGCAGTTATGCATAATGAGCCACTCAGCCGCCCACCCCTCTGAAAACGTTTAGGTAGCTTAGCTCCTGTTGCTCCCCTCTTACCTCACTTGCTCCAGGGTCTCTACTCTATGGCAGGCAGGAGTGGTTGGTTCGAACTTGAAGTTCGAACTTCATTCACCTAATCACTTCAAGTTCTGCTGCTCTGACTGCAGCAGCCAAACTCCAGAGCCTGCAAATCGCCCAGCCACTTACTGCCCCAGGCCACAATTGACTCCTCACGACTCAAGCGCGTAGTGGTTAAGCACGTGATGCGTCACTGCTACGCTCTCGCGTCGCGAGGGCTGGGCAAAATCATGTCGCCCAGGGCCGTCATTTGTAGCGCTCGCGCGCTAAAAGATTGATGGCCCTGGAGGCTGGGATGGACCACGTCCACCAATACCAACAGTCAAGGCAGCAGGAAAGCAAACACTAATACGGTTATGTGGGATGTCATCGCGGCTGCGGTGGCAATTTTGGCAGCAGCACTGTACATAACTGGGCCACACGCGCGGCACTGGTGGCCCGTTGCGGCAGCGGCGGCCTTTATAATTTATTTGGGGACACTGTGTCCCAGCGGCGTCACTAGGGTTGGTGTCACCCAGTGGGAGTAACTCATGGTGTCACCCCCTCACAACTTACCCCCATGGACCTCGTCTGTGACAGAGCCAAAGAAACCTTGTCCTGCACGCCTTTCCGGTGGTCATCCTGCTACCGTGTTGTCCTCTGTAATGTCCTTAGACCACGGGTTAGCAGTCCTGTTGTTCGCGCACGTAGGCGTGCGCATACGCGGGTGTGGTACGTCGCACCGCGTACGCTATAAATAAAGGAGGCGTGGCCCAGGAGTTAGTCCGGGGACCACGCGGAACACTATGCCTGGTGTCCCGGGTCTTTATGCAGCCGCGGCGCTCACCTCACTGCGCAGCGCGGCCTAGCGACCTGACAATGGCGACGAGGGTTCGTACGGACCCATGCTGAGCCCCGCCTGCCGTTCCCGCCTGCTCTCCGGCGCTTCGCCAATGGTCCACCAGCCTCCGAGGCCCCGTTTGCAGTGCGCCCGGCCGGAAATGCGTGCCTCAGTCGCAGGAGTCGGCAAATGACGGCGCGTATCGCCTGTGGCCCCCAGCGGACATACCCAAGGTCGCGGTGAGTGGCGGCCAGGACAGCGCCCGAGAGGCAGGCCATTGCCCTCGAACAGCAACTCGGGGTAAGATCACTCCCAGACAGCTGCCAGCCCGTGGAGGCCCGCATCCTCTCAGCCTGCGTAAGCAGCCACCGCGCCAAGCCGGTGGAGGCCCAGTCATCACCTGCCCCAGTACACGAGCTCGGCCACGCGGCCTTTCAGCGACGTGAACAGGAGGGGCATCGCCCGCTGCAGCCACGGTGCCAGCATCGCCCCGCCGGTGCTCTGAGGGACCCCACGTGACACAATGGCGGCCATTCCCCCCATCGAGCCGTTTGTGGTCGACGGCGCACCTGCTTCACTGGCGCCACGCTGGAAGGACGGGACGGAGCGGCTACAGTTCTACTTTGAAGGGGCTGGCACGGCGAGGGAACGCCGCAGGGCACTTCTCCTTCATCTGGGTGGGAAGGATATCCACCGTATTTACAAGACCCTAGTAGAGGCCACGCCGCACACGTACGTCACACTCCTCAGCGCTCAATGCACACTTTGAGCCAATGGCCAGCAAAGATTATGAACGGTTTATCTTCAGGCAGGCGCGACAGGAGGCTGAAGAATCACTAGACGCATTCCACGGCAGGCTGAAAGAACTCGCCAGCACCTGTGGTTTCCGTGACGAACAAGAGGAGATACGTGGCCAAATCATTCAGGGGTGCTACTCGTCCAACCTGAGAGTGAAGATCCTCCAAGAAGATGGAAAACCGTTAGCGGACATTTTGAAACTAGGCCGTTCCAAAGAACTATCACAAGCGAGAGCGTCACACATTGAGGCGGCACTCCACAGGCCAGTTAAAGCGGAGCAAGTTAACACGGCCGAACAAGTCAACGTTGTCCGGCCCAAGTCACGACAATTTTGAGGAAGGAAGCAGCAAGAACGTCGAAAAGAGTGCGGATACTGCGGAGGCATACCCCATCGCGCCCAGGACTGCCCGGCGCGCGGAAGGAAATGCAGCTCGTGTGGAAGGATGAATCACTTCGCAGCAGTCTGCAGGTCCTCCAAGCAGAAACCCGAGGCAGCCCACGCCATTAGAGAAAGCCCAGACAGTGAAGACATGGACGATGATTCCAACGACTATCCGGTCCACTACGTATTCGCCATCGACCAGCCACAGAGGAAAAAGAGGCGCCTCCCAAAGTGCCGCATAAGAATACACCAACAAGAAGTGATGGCCACCATCGACACGGGAGCCTCGATTGAACTCATGGCGGCAAACGTATACAACCAATTACGGGAAAAGCCGGCTTTGAAGACAGCGAAAATCCGAGTCTTCGCCTACGGACAAAAGACCCCGATTCCGCTAATCGGGTGCTTCCAAACGTAACTACAACACCAGGACAGGAAGGTCCCGTCAACTGTCTACGTAACCAAAGAGGGCAGCGGCATGCTCCTCAGTGGACAAGCGGCTGAAGATCTCCACCTGATTTCCTTCGCAATGGCAGTATTGGAAGAGGAGTTAGACAATATTCTCGAAGAATTTGAGGACACGTTCCGAGGAATTGGATGTTTGAAAGGAAAAGAGGTGTCTCTCCACATAGACCCATCCCTCCAACCGGTTGCCCTCAGACACCGAAGAATAGCATTCCACCTAAGGAAGGAGGTGGAAGAACAGCTTGAAGCCCTTGAGCGACAGGGCATCATTGAGAAAGTCAGTGGACCCACTCCGTGGGTATCGCCAATCGTGGTGGCGCGAAAACCCAAACAGCCGGGACAGGTCCGCATCTGTGTCGACATGCGCCTACCCAACGCGGCAGTCAAGAGGGAGCGACACTTAACGCCCACTATTGATGACATCCTAGGAGAGTTGAACGGAGCAAAGTGGTTCTCCAAAATGGATCTCCGATCAGGCTACCATCAGCTGCCCCTACACCCAGACTCCCGGTACATCACCACTTTCTCCACCCATGTGGGTCTCAGACGATACCGACGACTCAACTTCGGCATCTCCAGTGCAGCTGAAGTCTTCCAGAACACTATCAGGGAAGTGTTGAGCGGGCTCCCAGGGGTTTTAAACGTCAGTGATGATCTGCTGATATACGCAAACACCGTGGAAGAACACCACCAAAGACTGAGGGGCGTGTTGCAAAGAATCAAAGACTCAGGCCTGACACTGCACCGTGAGAAGGGCCAGTTCCTCCAGAACAAGATTAGCTTTTTTGGGTACACCTTCTCGGACCAAGGGATTGCCCCTGACCCAGATAAAGTCAAGGACGTGCAAGCTGCCCCGGCACCGACAAATATATCGGAGGTACGAAGCTTCCTGGGCATGGTAAATTTCTGCGGGAGATTCATCCCAGATCTATCCAACCTCACCAGACCCCTCCGGGAACTCACCAAGTCAACCACCCCCTGGCAGTGGGGAGAGGAACAAGATGTGGCATTCCGACACCAAGGCTGCGTTGTCGGCGGATAAGACTCTGTCATACTTCGACCCGGCGAAACCTACCAACATAGCCGTGGATGCCAGCCCTTACGGCCTGGGAGCCGTGCTGACACAGCGCCAGGGAGGAGAAGACTGGGCACCCATTGCCTATGCCAGCCGGTCACTGACCGAAACTGAACAGCGGTACTCCCAGATTGAGAGGGAGGCAATTGCAATCCATTGGGCCTGCAGGCACTTCCATGTGTACGTATACGGACACCCGTTTACCGTCTCCACGGATCACAAGCCTCTCATCCCCCTATTCAGAGGTCAGTCTCTAAGCCACCGCCCAGAATAGAGAAATGGATCCTACAACTCCAGGAGTACGATTATCAGCTGGAATTCAAGCCGGGGGCGACAAACCCCGCCGACTATCTCTCGAGGCACCCCCGAGCAGCGACTAGTGGAGAAGAGGAGGATGCAGAAGAGACAGAGGAACATGTAAAGGTGGTGCTAGAAAGATCAAGGCCCCTGCCAATGAGCATGGACATGATCGTTGAAGCAACCCGCAGCGATGAGGTCCTACAACTAGTGGTGAACGCTGTACAGGCCAACGACTGGAGAGCACTTCAAGCGTCACTAAACAGGAGGACACCACAAGCAAAGAGCGCCCTGGAAACACTCCTGAAAGTAAAGGAGAAACTGTCCGTTGACAGCCAAGGATGCCTATTGAGAGGACCACGGATCGTAATGCCAAAGAGTTTGACCCAACAAGCGATCGAGCTAGCTCACCGAGGGCACCAAGGGATGGTGAAAAAAAAAAGCAGACTCCGCGCGAAGGTGTGGTTTCCGGACATGGACACCAGAGTGGAACAAACTGTCAAAGAGTGCCACTGGTGCCAGGCGGCGGGACAACCCGAATGTCCACCCCCAGTCATCACCGAAGACAACCCGCGGAAGCCATGGGAACAGGTCAGTGTGGACTTCGGACACCTTCTAGATGGCCGCTACATGCTCGTCATCATTGACGACTTCACCAAATACCCAGAAGTGGAAATCGTGACAACCCTTACAGCAAAAGAAGTCATAGCGAAATTTGAGAAAGTCATCGCCACTCATGGCATCTTTGAGTGGGTCAAGACCGACAACGGGCCACCATTTCAGGGGCAAGAGTTCGCAGACTACCTCAAAGAGTGGGGAATCCACCACCGGAAAGTGACTCCCCGTTGGCCCCAAGCCAATGGGGAAGTTGAAAGATTTATGCGCACTTTAAACAAAGTCATCCGAATCGCCCATGCTGAAGAAGCCCCACTGGAAAAGGCCATCTACACGTTCCTGAGGGAGTACCGGCTCACACCACATCGTACTACCGAAGCCGCCTTAGGCCCGTCGGCAATGGGGAGGATAGTCAGAGACACAATCCCCAACCATCACACTTGGACTCCAAATAGCGCAAATCCCCGAAGAACTCTGCTCAACAGGAGGCGGTTGAACGACTATGCCAGCTTCCGACGCAGGGCCAAAGAACCATCTATCCGGGAAAGAGACCGAGTTTACGTGAAAGACAGATATCCTGGGAGCAAGTTCAGGCTCCCATTTGAACCGAGACCCTGGACAGTCACGCGCCGCACCGGCACCATGGTGACAGCTCAAAGAGGAAGGGAAACTGTTACGCGCAACATCTCCTTCTTCCAAAAAAGCGTCCATCCAACCAGGAGATAACCAATGCCAAGAGTCCACACATGAGCTGCCCACTCTGCCTGAAGAGAGCCACAGCCTACCAGGAGGTGGAGAGGGCACGCCAGGCGAGAACTCGACTGCGACCTCCTGTGCCGCTGAAACGCCGAGAATAAACAGCCCTCACGTCTCCGTGGGACCCCAGTCTACCAGCACACCACAGCCGGAGACCCCACGGAGAGCCCTATTCCGGGTGGAGGCCGCAGGCTATGGGCTGAGAAGGAACCCGGCCCGTCATCCCAACTGGCGGACTTTGCCGTGGGCTGAACACAGACTTCCTAACCACCAGACTGGTAACAGGCCGGATGGCCATCGTTTTATTTTATTAACACCAGTATTCCCAGTGGTTCATATGCATCGTTTTGGTTTTTGTTCAAATAAAGGTTGAAAGGAATGTAATGTCCTTAGACCGCGGGTTAGCGGTCCTGTTGTTCGCGCATGTAGGCGTGCGCATACGCGGGTGTGGTACGTCGCACCGCGTACGCTATAAATAAAGGAGGCATGGCCCAGGAGTTAGTCCGTGGACCACGCGGAACACTAAGCCTGGTGTCCCAGGTCTTTATGCAGCCGCGGCGCTCACCTCACTGCGCAGCGCGGCCTAGCGACCTGACATCCTCCTCTTCTCTCACCTCCTTGTAGCCGAGTTCCCATCCGCAGTCCCGGGCCATTGGAATATAAATTCCCTCCTCCCCTTACACCGGCAAAAGAGAAAGAGACCAGGAAGCAGGACTCCTTGGTGCCCCCGGGGTTCCCACACAAGCCCCCAAGGTCTTTTTCTTATAGTACTTCCCTACCAGGCTTGGCCGATCGGGCAGTCTCAAAAGCGCACAAAGTGGGGAAAACTACATTTTGCAGTGGAAAGAATTCCATGGAAAGAGTGTTCGGCTAAAGCACACAATGACAGAACCGCTTTACTCTGCTTCCGCTGATGTAAATTGCCGGTTCAGCTGCTCGTAACCTTACTTTACAAGGACCACCCGTGAAGGCAAGTTGCTGTCCATTTTCGATTTTTTAACATTAAATAATATGTGTCTGTATTGTCACTTCTTCTGGGTCGACAGAGAGCCAGTTATATGGCTAAACATATTCTAGGAGTGGGTGAGACACGTAATGTGTAAAGTGCTGATTGGCTGCAGAGTCCACTCTTAACAGTGATTCCGGGGAGGGGCGGCATGGTTGTTAAACTGCGGGGAGCGTTTCACTACTTGGGTTTAGCGTGTCTCCTCTTTGGCGGTGGTTTACTGATGCTTTGTTGAGTCTTTCACGCAGTTCTGTCACAGCTGAGCAAAGGCGTGTTGCCGTATGTTTTTTTATTTGAACAGAACACGCTTTTGCAGCTTCATGTATGGCCAAGGTTTTACATTGCTTATGTGTGACGTGTTCGTCATTTCAGTGTAATTGAGTGACATTTCTACGACTTTGAGTGACACTATCGCTACTTTGTCACCACTGACTAGAGTGCGACTTCAACTATGCAGCTTGGCGCAGGGCTCCTCAAAAGTACTGTGTACAGCGCAAAGAGACTAGACTGTGTGTGAACGTCAGGGCACTGGCAGGCAGCTTGTCATGACTGAACTTAAACCGCTTCTAATATAAACCATTATTACCGATCACATTTAGCAGACACTGTGCGAGATTATACACCCTAAAGTAATCAAAGGTTCTGGTCATAACAGTCCACCGGAGCGCAAGAGAGGAAGTCTACTGAAAGGACTGGAGGGCCCATTCAATGGCAGAGGCGACGCTGCATTGTTTGGCCAGCAGCCAATACAGCGTAACCATTTGGTGTCACCCCAGGTACTGGTGTCACCCGGTGCGGTCCGCACCCCCCGCAATCCCCTAGTGACGCCACTGCTGTGTCCCCAAATAAATTATACATGCGGCCGTGGCCGCAACGGGCCACCAGTGCCGCCCCCAAAATAGTGCTGCCTGGAGCGGACCACCCCCCCAGCTACGCGACCGTTGCCGTTTGAACACTGAAGTCATGAAAATTTATGTTTTCAGCGGTAGAGAATACTGCCTGGCATCTCAATCCTGCTTTCAGTTAACCTCTAACCAGACAGTGGACATTTAAGGGCATATGTATAAGAAAGTGGCAGAGTGCAAAATTGCAAACGCCGCGCTCCGTCACTTTAGAAAAGCAGGATGCACCATAGTGCAAGGGTGCCTGCATTGAGGGCATGATTGTTTATGTGCAGGAAGGTGTCCCTTCCTGCACATAAACAATCCGGAATGGCGATATGGAACTTGTATGTGTGCTGCACAATGCAGCACACATAGAAGTTACATATCGTTATTTTTTTAGTATTAAATCATTTTTATTGAAGGCATGACAAGCAATAAGCATACACAAAATATCAGTGACATTACCTGAGACTGCTTAAGCCAAAGTAAAATACACCAGCTAGAGGATGTCTGAGCCGCAACTGCGGACCGAAGTCAACACAATTCTAAGTGTGTACAGCCCCCACCTTAAAGAATCAGGTATAAAAGAAACAAAGGAAACAAAACAAGGGAAAAACCCTACCCCCGGACACCACCCTCCCCTTACCCCCTACCCTACCCCCCCCCCCAACCCACCCATTCCCCTGGTCCCTGTCCACCAAATGAAGCCACCTCCTTCTCGCCAGCTCTATTCTCCATCAGCCGCCTCCGAGAGATGCAACAGTCTCACGTATCGTGGGCAGGTAACCTCCCGAAACTCAGAAGACAGTAGGGACAGAAAGGGCTGCCACAATTCCGCATATTTTGCCCTCTCCCCAGTCGCTGTTAGAGAGAGTTTTTCCATGCCAAGCACCATCCACAGACGATGGAGCCATCCCTGCAATGTGGGAGCAAGCACAGACCTCCAATGTACTACAATGTTCTGTAACGCTGAGCCTAGCGCAATCGCAATTAGGCGACCTCTACGGGAACGCAGCGGATACATCAGGGGGTTCGTAAGTCCCAAAAGGACGTATCAGGGGAGACGGGGAATTTCTGTGTCAAAGTGTGCGTCCACTTCATCTAGAACCTGTTTCCAATAGCCCTGAACATGTGTACAGTCCCAGAGCAAATGCACCAGATTCCCCACCTGCCCACATCCTCGCCAACAAAGTGCCTCCCTTGTATGGTCCATTTCATGAAGATGTTCCGGAGTGTAGTACTAGTAGGTCACAATTTTTGTTAGAGTGTCTGTAAGTCCCATATGATAAGCGGAATGACACGCCCTATAATAAATACCCTCCCATTCTTTGCGAGTAAAAGTCCTGTCTAATTCCCTCTCCCACCGCGTCCTACTAGCACTGTAGACATGTGTATATTTATTCAATAGCATCTTATGAAGGTCCGAAATTAATTTCTTGTCAGTCTTACGCATAATTAGCCAATATTCATAGGGGGTAAGCTGTCTATCCGCTTCGGAGCGGACTTGCTCACTGAGAGCCCAGTGACGTGCCTGCAGGTAGTGAAGTCTTTCCCCTTCTGGCAACCCAAACTCCTGACGAAAGTGAGAGAAGGGAACCACCCATCCGCTGCATATAGGTGGTAAAGAAATCGACAGCCAGCTGGTCGTCAGCCAGCGAAGGCCACAGCGTCTAGCCCGGAGTAAAATCCAGATTTCCCACAATAGGGGTAAGGTGGTGAGTTCGTGACTAGTGTTCGTCCTGTCCCAAACCTCTAGGGGAACCCTGGTGATGTGCGAGGCGTACAAGTTGGGGGGCCTATGATGCATGTGAAGAAAGGGGACTTCCTGTAACGGTCTGCCAGTCACAGCCTGGTCTTGAAAAAGCCAGTGCTTTTCAGACTCCCACCTACTCCATTCCACCAGGTATCTGAGCTGAGCCGCCTGAAAATATGATAACAAATCTGAAAGGCCAATCCCATCATGTTCCGGTTGGAGCATTGCTAATCTGAGTTTAAGGCGCGGTTTCCTCCCATTCCAAACAAATTGGGCCAATTCAGATTGTGTTTGTTTTATCCACCCTTTAGGAGGTCGTAAGGGAATAGTGCGAAACAAATATAAGATTTGTGGAAGAACCGTCATTTTTATGGCCGCAAACCTGCCCAACCAGGATAAGGGATAGTGCCTCCACTGCCCCAACTCCCTCCTAATCTTGTGCCGTAACTGCGCCTAATTAATATCTACTGTTTCCCGCTAGGACGGTGCCAGCCTGATTCCTAAGTAGGGAGCCGCCTCAGTCGCCCAATGACTGGGAAACTCCTTGGCCAGAAGCTCCCGGGTGGGTTTTTCCAGGGACAGGTCGAGCGCTACAGATTTGCTCATGTTGACCTTGAACCCAGAAATCTTGCCAAATGAGTCCAAGTCCACGATACAAGCCGGCAAAGCGACCGCGGGTTGCGATAACGATAACGATATTAAAACGTTATCCGCATATAGGCTAATTGTATGTACAAAGCCCCCGAACTTCATCCCCGTGACCTCTGGGTTACATCGTAGTTTCTGCGCCAGTGGCTCCATATAATGAGCAAAAAGAAGGGGCGATAACGGACATCTCTGCCTCGTACCCCTCTCTATAGCAAACCGAGGGGAGGTGAATCCGTTAACCCGCACCGTCGCTGTCGGATATTTATAACAGTTCAAGACATGCGTACGGATCTTCGGCCCCATACCAGCCTTCTCAAGGACCCTCGCGAGATAGGGCCAGTGGACCCTATCAAACGCCTTCTCTACGTCAATAGCGAACATCATATATTCCCCGGATGTCCGCGAGGCCTTCTCAATGAGGTGGAGGGCCCTCTTTGTGTTGTCCGAGGTCTGGCGATCGGGAATAAAGCCAGCCTGGTCCGGGTCAATCAGACCTCCGATGTGAGTCCTGAGTCGCGCCGCTAAAATCCCCGTTTATAGTTTTAGATCAACACTGAGAAGTGAAATAGGTCTATATGCCTCGCATCGCGTCCGATCTTTCACCGGCTTTGGGATAACCGCAACAGAGGCCTCTAAAAGATCACTTGGAAGCGCACCCGCCTCCAAAAAGGAATTGAAGAGGGGCACCAATAGGGGAACAAGCTGCGCACAGAGCGTTTTATAAAACTCGCCGGAAATCCGTCGGGTCCCGGGGTTTTGGCCACTTTCAAGCGGGAAATAGCCGCAATAATCTCTTCCGGCCTGATAGCGCTTTCTAGAAGGTCTACCTGTTCACACGTAAGCGTCAGTAGGGGAATAGAGTCCAAAAAGGTCTCCTCCACTGCAGCGTCCGTAGGTTCACCTGCATAAAGGGCAGCATAGAAATCCCTAAACGCCTTGGCTATATCGTGATATTCCGTGACACGTCTCCCATCCCCCCTAATTATCTCTCGCACTACCTGCCGTTGTCTGGTCTCCCTCAACTTGTGCGCCTTAAGTTTTCCACACCTATCCCCACCCGTGTAGAAAGCATGGCACAAGCGCAAGGCTGCAAACTCCACCCTATCCTGTTCTAATGCCACTAATTGTTGCCTCACAGCCTTCAACTGCCGCCAAATCCTGAGGGCCCACGTTCGCTGGTGCATTTGCTCTAGCTCCCTAACTTGCTGCGTAAGGTCGTCCCGCTTGCGCTGCCTCTCAACATTATCCGCCGCCGAGATAGCTATGAATTCGCCTCTAAGTACCACCTTCATGGCCGCCCACTGTGTCGCCAATGTGGTGTCCGCATTGCTATTATGGGAGAGATAGTCTGAGAGGGCTCGCTGGATTCGGGAGACCACATCTTTTCGATGCAATAGTGTCTCTCTAAGATGCCAAGAGCGCTGCGCGCACCGAAGGGGGGGAAGAGTTAAGCTAACAATTACCGGAGCATGATCCGATAAGGAGGCAACCCCAATCTCCACTTTTGTAGTTATGGCTTGTGTAGGCGAAGTTGCAAGCAGGTAGTCTAGGCGAGTGTATGTGAAAAATATGAGTATTCCCGCTCCCCTGGGTGGAGACTACGCCAAAGATCCCTGAAGCCCAAGTCATGCGGCCTAGCTAGGCCCTCGCCTGAGGGTGCCCCTGCTTGTGGTACGCTGGCAAGATCTGTCTAAAACATTATCGAAAACCAGGTTAAGGTCTCCCCCTAGCAACATGTGGCGATCCGATGAAGAAGTGGCTTCAGTAAGCACCGCATGAAGGAATCTCTCCTGCCCCTCATTCGGGGTGTACACCAAGCCAATAGAGAAAAAGGTGGAGCCTAATGAAAATCTGTAGAAAAGAAATCGCCCCTTAATCTCAGCTAATTTATCCAGGCCCTGGCCCATAAATCTCTGAGACACAAGCCGTCTTAGTGGAACTACAGGAAAAAACTTGAAGGGGAAACTTCTTAGACCTAAGACGGTGGCAGTCACGCTGTAAAAGATGTGTCTCCTGCAGGAGGCAGATGTCCGCATGCGTTTGTTCAAAGCAGAGTAGCACGGCCTTATGCTTGATTGGATTGTTTAGACCTCTCACATTATGTGTGAGTATTTTCACTTCCGCTACTGGCATCTTGACACTAATGGATGAAGCATCGATAGAAGCATACTAAGCAGTGGAGAACCTCGCCCTCCCTCCTGTCCCAGGACCCCTTCTGTTGCGGACTCGACTAGCCAAAACCTGCCCAGACTCCTGGTGGACTAAGGACCGTTACAACCCACCCTTCTCTCCCAATCCCACCAGACCCCAGAAAATAAAAGGAAAAAAACCACAAGTCCAAACTGTATGTCCATCATCCGAAGATGCGTGTTAACGTAGGAATACGGGTAACTTGAAAACTCCCAACATCCCCCCTCCCACCGCCGTCCAAAGCCAGAAAAAGAAAGATGTGCACATTATAAGCAATAAAAACTTAAATGTCAGCCACGTTGAGGGGAGGCTAACTCCGTTGCTGCTGTTTCCACCGCTGCCCTCTTGCCTTCCTCAATCACTGCCGCCGGGGGCCGTCTCGCCCGTCGCCTCCGTCTCTGCTGGCGCCACTGCAGTCTGGAATCATCCCCTTCTTTCGCACGGTCGGGCTCTTCCTTGTCCTCAGTCGGCACTTCAATGCCCAGGAGCCTGCAAGCTTCCGTCAGGGACCTCAGCTGGTACACCTTATTGTCCCATTTAAATACCAGTCGAAACGGGTAACCCCAGCTATTAGGAATATTGCGCTGCTGCAGTAATGTTGTGAATGGCTTAAAGGTCCTGCGCTTCTGCAGCGTAAGGGCAGACAAGTCTTGAAAGAAGGCCGGTGAGTGACCTCTAAAGGTAAGGGCATTCAACTGGTGTGCCTTTTGGAGAATCTCCTCTTTCGTGCGAAAGTCTTGCACGCAAACTAAGATATCTGGGAGTGGGGCGGGCGCCGCGCGCAGGGGGCCCACCCGGTGCGCCCTGTCAATGCGAAGTTCCGCGTCAGAGGGACGTGCCAGGATATAGTTGAACAGTTCTTGGGCAAACTGGATGAGTTCTTTAGTGTCCTCGGACATTTTCACACCTCTAATCCTAATGTTATGACGACGGGAGCGATTTTCCAAGTCCTCCAGGTGCGTTTGCAGGTCCACTTGCTGATCGTGAATACAAAGTATTTCCTGCTCTAATGTCTTCACTTCCGCATCCCGGCCCTCACACTTGCCTTCCAGATCCGCCACCCGCTCCCCGATGGCGTCCGTATCTCGTCGGACCTCCTTGAGCTCCCTCTTCAAGGTGTGGATATCATCCCGTACTGTATTAAATAGGGATTCAAGAAAGGATTTAGTGATAGGCTCTGAACCATTCGATGGACCCTGGGTGGGTGGATTGGCGGCCATCGCCGCAGTATCCACTTGTTTCCCCACCGGAGCCTGAGCCAACAGGTCCTTGATGGTTTTATCCCTCTGACCCCTGGCCGAGAACATTGCCAGCGTCCGACCCTTCCAGGAATCCACGTGGGGCGCGGTGCCCCCTTCAACGCCGTACAGGACAAAGCTTCCGGACACAACCAGTCCAATCTCTCCATCCCAGAACAGATAAGACAGGAGGCCGTCGCAACAAACCAGGCGCTACTTTCCAACCCTCAAGACAAAATGCTGGAAACGGACCGGCCGATCTCCGACCAGGCTCAGGAAAGTGCCCACCAGCTCACCGATCTCGCCTACCGCCTCTGGCGTCGTGGTAACTTGAGGGCCCTCTGTCGCAACTCCTGTCTCCCACAGGGTCCACGCGGCTCCTCTGCCTGCGTTTCTTCTGCGCCCTCCGCCTGCGGTAAGGGGGGGGGGAAAGGGGAGTCCCGGGAAGCCGCCTCAACATAGGACGACTGACCCAGGAAGCCCACTCCAATGTATGCTCCCCACAGCGACAACGTTCGCTCCTATGCGGGACCCCTGGCAAGTTCACAGCCTTTTGGCTCGACCGAGGCCCAGCAATAGGCCCAACAACAAACGGGGGGAGTCAGCGCCACTCTCTCGGTCCCCTGTAAGCCCCACAGGCTAGGGTCCCAGGCGTGGTGTGGCTAACCGTCGCTCGCCCCCACAGGAGCTCTCCGCGCTGCCCTGGCTCTCCGCAGGCCACTAGCAGTCTCTCGCAGGCCGCCAAACAGGTCAGCCTGCCGTCTCTCACTACCGCCTCCCAGGCCACTCTCCAGGCCCCCACCACCGCCGCCGGTAGTATCGGGCAGCCGCTCCGCTAAACCCCCCCCCCCCCACGCCTCCGGGACCAACACAGGGGCAGGGGGCGGGTCGCATCCGCTCTCCTCGCTGCAGTAGCCTCTCCTCGCTGCAGTAGCCTCTCCTCGCTGCAGCAGCCTCTCCGCGCCTCAGCAGCCTCTCCGCGCCTCAGCAGCCTCTCCGCGCCTCAGCAGCCTCTCCGCGCCTCAGCAGCCTCTCCGCGCCTCAGCAGCCTAGGCCTCGCGTGGGGCCAGCCCCCACCGTTACCAGCGGGAACCGCAGCAGCCCCTAGGGGGGATACCCCCCGGAGCCTCGCTCAGCACCCATGCGAGCCAGACCCACCGTCCATCCAGCACCGCTCACAGCCTCGGCCACTCTCAAAAGTCCGCCTCTCCCGGACCAGGCACTTCCAAGCTCCGCGCGGCCCGCCGCTGGCACCGCCACGCGTCCTCCTCCTCCCAGCCGCTGCGCCCGAGCAGGCCGCGTCAGTGATCACGGCAATCCGGCCTGCAATGCCGCCTTCCGCCCAGATCCAGAACTAGGGGCAGTAAGGGACCTCGACCGGCCAGTCAAAAGTGGCTAATGCGGGCTCGGTGAAGCGTTTAGCCCGTGCTGAAAAGGCCGGCAGCGGGAGCTCGGGAAAGCACAACCGCTCACGCCGCCATCTTGGCCACGTCCCCCTCGTTATTTTTTTAATGATTGTTTATGTGCAGGAAGGGACACTTTCCTGCACATAAACAATCACTCATTGCAATTTGATGTTTCTATGTGTGCTGCACAATGCAGCACTCATAGAAACAGCAAAAAACGAGGCAAAATAAAACATTTCTCCTCGTTTCGCCATGTTAAGACCAGGTTTTCCCTGGTCTTAATTTTGGCGCGGTCTCCTATTAATGCCACCCTTGTATATAAGGTGCAGCAGCAAAATCAATTGGTGTTGTGGCAGAACGCCCACCACAACAGCCATTGCACTCCCCTTTCATGCTAAGTGTAGCGTGAAAGGGGGCCTTATTTACAAGGTGGTGTTAGGCCATGTTAAGTGGCTTAAGGCTGCCTTGTGAATAAGGCCAAGGTTTATCGCCACAGGAACGTTACTAAAAGTGACGTTCCTGTGGCAATAGGTGCTAGTAAATATGCCCCTTAATGTTTTTAAAACATTGGAATACAAATGTAGAACGCCTCTTAAAAATGTTTTTAGTTCCTCAGCCAATTTTAAAATTCCCTAGTGTTTGTTTGGTCTGATAGCTTGGTTCTAGGAATACCAGGATGAATGGCAACTACTCCAGTACTTCTTTCGGAATGGGCTATAGGACGGTCTGTCATTCAATCAAGGAAGCTCTCCTTTGCTTATTGAACAACGTATTTAAGGATATCTTCTTTTTTGCACCTTTTGCATCACAACTAAATAATCTCAGAAAGATCCGACTGAACACATACCACTTTCCAAGCCACCCAAATCCTTCGTTTCAACAACTATTCTCTCCTGTTTTGACTGCTGCTCTCACTGTATTTTGAGCTCCCTGCCTGCTTCTTAGCCCTTCTGTAGTTAAAGTTCTGTTATCTATCTCCTCTTCAACTAACCTTACTGCCTCAATCACCTCCTCTCGTACTGCTTTGTGTTTTCTCGTTTCCCTCCTCTCTTCCACTTTTTTTGTATATCATTTTCAGTTGTCATGGTCTTACTCTCCTAACCATTATTGCTCGGTAAATAACTCCTAGATTTTAGTTATAATTGTTCTTGGTCAACCCTCACGCTCATGTTCTTGCTTTCTCTCGACTGGCCTCAAAATATTGGAGCTTTTCCGCTTGCTATACTACCCAAGTGTTATACTTCATTCATTTATTTTTTCTGAAGGTCTACCTTTCTTCTAACTCTTATTCCTAAAATGTTCAAATTGAATTTCCCGTACACTGGCAGTTTTTTTTTGTAAAGTCTTTATTTCATTGTTAGGTATTTGGCGAAAGTGTTCTATAAATTCAATGGATTTGATGAAGTTGAACATCGCTTCACTGATGGCACAAGGACTTTGTGATTATTGTAAAATGAGTCGGATACAGTAGTGTAAGTTCAGTGAAGAAAGTAAGTGTTGCCTGTGAGAAGTTAAGACTCTTTATTGGCATTTGAAGGTAGCTTCAGTAATGGAAGATTTGGGTATACTTCCTGTAATCACCTCAGTGGCATTAACCTAGCCCTCTAATGGGTAGGAACAGCTACGTTAATCACTCTTCAGAGTATAATAGCATTATAAAATCGCTAGGGGTGGGCAGAAGTCAGTACGTTGTGCTGCTTGTGCTGATTTTTAACACAAAAGCTTGTTCTGCGCTTAAAATCAGCATGACCTGCACCACGCAGCGCGCTAGAGTGCACGGCTTTCTGCCGCTGGAGCAGATTTTCTGATCAAGCTGCAGCTTTCTCAATGCAAACGGTCGCCACCTGCCGCGACCACCTGGTTGATAAATCTCACCAGGAGGCGTTCTAACACCCGAAACCCGCACTAGGTGATGCAAATTCTCACCCACCAACTTACCGTTGGCAAGTCGCACGCAAGAAACAACTCCCCCACGTAGTGGTTGGCGGAGTGTTGGAGGAATTGGACAAACCTCTGCACACTCTACCAGCGGAGCCAAATTATTCATACACCCTAAAAAATCACAGAGTTGCCCTTTCCTAGGAAAAAATAATTGAAGCAGTAAAATCCGAAGGGAGTGCTTAAGGTTGTGGGGATTTGGGCCAGGATTTAGAAACTACCATGAGTTGCAAAAAGATAGCAGCAAAGATGCGAGATATAATAATAATAATAATAATAATAATAATAGCAACATTTATAAAAGCGCGAACAGCTATCTCAGATAGAGGTGTCTCGTTGCTAAAAAGAATCACAGGTACGCCCGTTAGACCTGCAAGAGAGGTGGCGAGCTAAGGATCTAAACTAAAGAGCCACGTCTTCAGGGCTTTCCTAAAGACGGGCTCCGATTTGATCTGCCTCAGAGAGTTGGGCAGCGCATTCCAGAGCTTTGAGGTCGTGGTCTCAAAGGATCTGCCTCTAATACGGGCCTTCTTGAACCTGGGGACGCTCAGCAGGTTCAGCGCGTTAGATCTCAGAGTCCTCTTTTGTTTGTAGCTACACAGACGTAGTTTCAAATAGTTAGGGCATTTTCCATTAAGAGACCGGAAAGCAAGGGTAAGTGCCTTGAATTCAATTCTCCTAGCCACGGCCAGCCAATGGAGTTTCTTAATATGTGGCGAGATGTGATGCCGAAAGGAAACTCTCCAAATCATTCTTGCTGCTGCATTTTGGACTAGTTGCAGTCTTTTAATTTGGTAGGCCGGCATCCCTACATATAGGCTGTTGGCATAATCCAGTCTTGACGTCACCGTGGTATGTATAATCACCCGACGACATTCCTCAGGCAGAAGTTGGATAACTTTACACAGGCTTTTTAGTTTCACAAAACAGGTCGCTGACACCTGCGTAATCTGGGCTGAAAGGGAGAGATCTCTCCCATCTAACCCCTACATTTTTTGCCGATGTTGCCAGGTTGGGTGGATGGCCCATTTCCTGTGGCCACCAAAGCTCCGCGGGTGGGGGGCAAATATTACTAAAGAATAATACCTCCGTTTTACTGGCATTAAACTTCCACTTATTATTGTTCATCCAGCGAGAAATGTCTGTCATGCAGCCCTTAAAGTTTACTAGGGCTGTGTCTTTTTGTTCTTTGAAGGAGAACACCAACTGGGTGTTGTCGGCGTAGGATATCGCTTTCACGCCCCAGTTGGCGATAAGGGTGAACAAGGGAGCCAAGAATATATTAAAGAGGAGTGGACTGAGCGCAAAGCCCTGGGGGACACCGCACCAGATCTCTTTACGTTTAGATTTAAGAGATGGAAGAGCGATTTGTTGTGACCGGTTAGACAGAAAAGAGCTTAACCAATTTAATGCCATCCCCCCTATGCCACTCTCTTTGAGTCTAGATAGTAGTATCGCATGGTCCACCGCATCGAAAGCGGCGGATAAATCCAGTAACACCAGCATTGCTGAGGTCCCTGCATCCACAGTAGATTTCAGGGATTCTGAAACTTCCAGGAGGGCAGTTTCAGTGCTGAAACCGGGTCTAAAACCAGATTGGGTATTGTGCAGAAGGCTGGAGTTCTCACGAACACGGACAACTGTCTTTGGATCCACTTCTCAAGCATTTTAGCAGGAGCTGGCAGAAGTGAGATGGGACGGGAGTTACTGAGGTCTTCAGGCGCCCCATTATGCTTTTTCTTAAGGGGTACCACTGTGGCGTGTTTCCACATCTCTGGGAAGATGCCTGTTGCTAAGGAAGAGTTCCTGAGGTGTACCAGGTTTTTGGCTATGAACTGGGCCACTATGCTCCATAATTTAAGGGGACAAGGGTCTTCCGGGGAGCCGGATTTGCAACGATTAATCAATGATATCCCATCTTGGAGCGCGATGGGGTTAAAGTCACATAGTTCTGTTTGTAGACCGTGGCCGTCAGTTTTAATCATTGCAACGTTGCCCACAAAGGTATTATAAATCGTGCAAATTTTGTTATCAAAGAAGTCGGAGATGTTGTCGCAGAGTGAGGGGGAGGTTGGGATTTCCATTTATTCTGCTTCGGGCTGCAGGAACCAATCAACTATCTTAAATAGTTCCTTGCTAGAGTTCTCTGCTGTCTTAATACAGTTAACTATGAACTCTCTTCTGGCGGATTTTATCATTTTTCTGAGCTTTTTAAGGGCTGTCTTATAGGTGGTTTTCGCGCTCTCATCATAGTTAATCCTCCACTTGCGTTCA
Organism: Lissotriton helveticus; assembly: GCF_964261635.1. Classification (NCBI taxonomy): domain Eukaryota; kingdom Metazoa; phylum Chordata; class Amphibia; order Caudata; family Salamandridae; genus Lissotriton; species Lissotriton helveticus. The sequence goes on from NC_136070.1 coordinate 926,595,721, forward strand.
AGATGTTTACATCTGCTCTTGGCCTCTCTAAGGGCATCAGAGAACCAGGGGGCTGAAGGTGTAGACCTCTGTGCTTTAGTAAATCGGGAAGGCGCCAGCGTATCTATGGCCGAAGAAATCTATGACTGGAGTGCCAAGGCATCTGTATTGGGGTCAGCAGTGCAGGGAGGAGTGATCTTCGGCAGTACTGGGCCTAAACTTTCAGCGGTAAGTTTTTTCCAGTTCCTTTTTCGCACCCAGCGATTCCCAGTCTGCTGTTTTTCATTCTGTAGGTTGACCAAAAGCTGGATCATATAGTGATCCGACCAGGTCAACTGGTAGGGTGCCTCCATGACCATCGAAGGAAGGTTGGTGAACACAAGGTCCAAGGTATGCCCTGCTTTATGAGTAGGTAGTTTTACTAGCTGCACCAGATTAATACCAGCGAGAACGGCTTCTAACTGAAGAGCCTGGGTGCAGTTGGGGTTGTCCCTGTGGAGGTTAAAATCTCCCATTACCATGTAGTTAGTATAGGATGGGGCTTTCTGTTCTATATAGTCACCCCGGTCTATGATGGCACTGGGTGAACAGTCAGGGAGTCTGTAGATTAGGAGTCCAGAGATAGCAGTGGCGGGGCCTATCTTCAGACAGAAATGTAAGCCTTCCATGATGTCTATTTTAGGTATTTTAGAGGTCTCTACTTCCCAGGCCTCAATAAATATAATCGCTACCCGTCCCCCTCTTTTTTTGCCCTCCCTATGTGCGTAACAGATTTTAAACACCAAGGGTATAGCCAAGGCAATGGCTGATAGGTTATCCTCCTTGAGCCAAGTCTCTGTTAGAAATAAAGCATCCCAGTTACCATCTTCCAGTAAAAACCATATGTCTGTCGAATGTTTGATCATCGATCTACAGCCAGCTTTAAAAGTGGAGGGATGAGTGCCGTCTGTAGTTGGACGAGATACACATCCGCTCTTGGCTGAGAGCTCAGACATGGTTTCAGAAACCCAGCTGCAGTGTGAGCAGGGAGAGACGTTTGTGCCTGCGCTGCAGTCAATGGAAGGCCCGCCAGGGCAAGTCTTCCTGTCAAGGAGTAGGAGTCTTTCTCTAGACCAGCAAATCCGCGCCTTAGTTATTGTGGTGTATCGGGCAGCATGTCTGGCCCTGGCCGCTTCCGGGACGCTTCCGGGTGCAGACGGGCTTGCCTTTAGCGCCACTTCGGCATGCCCGCTGTGCGCGTCTGCTGCGCGGCCGGCAGCACATGTCAGTTATATTCTTGTAGAGATGTCTCCTGCAGCCTGCCATCCTCAACAGCAAACCAATTCACTCCTCTAAACAATGAGCCCAAGCTTTTGTACTTTTGCTAGAATCTCTCGGATTAGCCATGTTTTAACAGAGTTGCCACCACTCATAGGATATTCGGGTTAGACATGGCTAAACTATTGAGCAATACATAATGTGTAGTTAACAGTGAAGTTTTCTTTTAGGAAAAAAAAATGTAAGAGCCTGTTCTGATCTCTTAGCCAAACTTTAGGAATGAACTGGCAATTTAGGATAAAATACGAAAGAAGGGAATTTCAAAGCAGCAATCTACCAGGGGCAACACTGTATGTTAAGCAGCTGATGGGCTACATGGTAGCTGAAGTTGCATCCAGCGATCTTGCACATGCCTGATCCAAACCAAAGAGACCTGATTTTCTCTTAAGACCTGTAATATGCCAGTCAACATGAAGGAAGCTACAAGAGTAAGGATGCAAGAGACACAAAATAACCACAGGGATAAAAGCAGTGGTTAAGTCAAATGTAAGTTTATTTGTATTTCATTCAAACGTCACAATCGTTATGGTAAGCCAACACTTTTCTGCACCCTATAAAACAAGTCAACAGAAAGAGAAGAGGGTCCAAGAAGTCACTTTGAACCAGGGTTTCCAGTACAGCGTCTTGTCAGATGGACGGTATCCAGTACAGTTAGTGACCCCGGCATTACACGCGTCCCAGAGGCTCTCATGGCAGGTAACAACATGCATGCACTCTGCAATAGTTGGAAGGACTTTGTTACCTCCTTGGGTACCAAATATGGCTAATTTTACTCCATGTCATTCGTAGGTCGTTTTTGGGAGTGGAGTGGAAGAGCTTCATTCTTCCTACATAAATCACTAGCACAGTCTTTCACCTTTGCGTAATATGATGAATACTAGGTATGTATTCGCAATCGAGTGCTTCATCCCCCTATGCTAGGATGGCACACGTCAGTGGGAAGGGCAGTTCATGAATATGCTACACATTTGGAATCATGCATGGGGGACAGGCATACTCGGTAAGGTGCAGGTTTGGATCCAAATGTTGGCTTGAGTGCTGCAGAGTTAAAATATCAAAGGAGCCCTAACCTCTGCCTTTGTGAACAAATTCAGGATTCCTTGCCAGACAATGTGTGTAACTGCTGCCTTCACTCTGTACACAAACAGAAAGAACTTCCTGGAACTGCTAACCATCATTCCAGGATAAAAGTGGGGAAACGGCCTGGAGCTAGTCCCGCAAGCGTCTATTCGACAATCCCAGTCCATGCTGCTTTCCAGAAGTGATGCAAAGGCACCATGGGTTAATTCCAAAGGAAATGAGGCGTTCTTGCACTAGAGGTGGTGGGCTTCCATACATAGATGGATCACACTGCACATAACCAGGCTTCCTGCTGTGTTCTGTTAGTTGTAATATAGGAAGACACTTCTCTGAACAAAGGCCTCAAGCAGGAAACTAAACGCAAAAAACGTTTTAAAACAAACTGCAGACATGTCCGTCACTGTGACAGGACGGGAGAAAATCCAATAAATAGATTGAGAGAAAAGAATAATTTAAAATAAATAAAAACTGGCTCCCTTTGAAGTCTTCTCGCTCCAGCCATCTTTTTACACCAGACATTGCTGGATGAAGGCCACCCTGTGTGGCCAGATATTTTGTGTTGCCAATTCGCTTAGCAGCAGCCACCCCCTCCTCCAGCACCGGCCCCACCTTGCTTGAGTGGGGCACTCTGGATCCGGATGTTGGATTTCTGGGAATCGTTCTGAGTGGAGCCAGAGCCCACGCGGTTCTTAATTTCTGCTGCCATTGTGACGAAGGCCTGCTCTACGTTGTTGGCGTTCTTGGCGCTGGTCTCCAGGAAGGGTATGTGTAGGGAATCCGCATATTCCTGCCGGTAAAAGAGAGAAAGTGTGTTAGAGAAAGACTAGAGTTGGCGGTGCTCAAGCTGGCGAGGAACCAATGGTTGTTTGTATTCAATGTACAGACCTGTCAATAGCAGACATCTAGTTAACAGCATAGTTGGTACCATCAACTCATTCCTTACTGGCAAACGACACACACTTCACATGAACCACTGAGAATGCCTTTTCTACGTTTTTCCTAAATGTATTTGTGTGTATTAGATTTAATTGAATCAAACCACATTGAAACATTTTGAAACAACGGTCTCCGCTTTCCTGAAATATATATGTCCCAGCCTGAACTTCATAAAAATTATGACGGGAGTGAAGGATTGGTGGGTTGAATAGGTGACATCATTGCTTAAGAGACTAGTACATTTCCATAGGAACTTTGTGAAGCTTATTGTTTTGGAGTAGAACGAGTTTGGATTAATAGGGCTGTGTTGATCAGAAACACATTTAGAAAATACCTTTTGCTCTAGCAGGATTTAATGGGTTGTTAATCTGATTTATGCAAATATATAGTGGCGCCCAAACTGAGGGCGGTGACAGAAACACAGTAACAAACCTCGTGGTTACTTCCTACTAAACCTGAAAATTGCGTGTTTGTTGCATGTGTGGTTGTACATACACATGCTCTGCATACTCCTGCCACCTGGTGCTGGGCATATATGGTCTTCAAAGACCTGTCGAGTCACAAGACTCCTTGTGACTCCAACATTAGCCCACAATGCAACAGGACAAAGACTTCACCTCAGGTTTTTTTTCCCCGCTTATCAGTTTCGGAAGTTGGTAATGCCAGTTCCAGGATAGATGTCGTTTTCACCGGGACCGTCGGTTCAGGGCATTGAAACTTCATCTCCAGGAACGGGGGAACTTTACTAGAAAGCGACCATGGTCACTCGACTCCAAATCGCTTTGACACAACCTCTTGAGGAAACAGGTAGGTCAAAGAGTGACTGTTTTGGGCGGTGGGGTGGGGTAGGTGCTATGGAAAGGACACCTTTCCAGTTCTCCCCTGAATGCAATGCAAAATTTACTTGGTCCGATCAGCAGCGGGTGTTTTTCTATAGACCACAACAATGCAACATGCTCCTGTGTGAAGCATTCAGGTGCAAGAACAATATCTGGCACTGATGCAAAAACCTTTGGGCACACCACAAAATGCAGACACAGCAGGAAGGAAGAGGAATTACCACCACACCACAGCACAGCCCACTGGACAAAGACTACCTCTAGATACTCTGTCCCAAGTTATTCCCTCGAAAATTAATTCCTCAAGAGTTTGACCTCCAAAGCAGTCCTAGGTCGAGGCAGAGTACCCCTGCTGAGGGAGTTGGTCATTGAACCCCAAAACCACCCTGAATATTCACTTCAGGGGTTCCTTCAGCCCAGAGCAAGCCTCCGGCAAGGGTCGCTGACCACTGCCATCCATCCTCACTGCCTCGACCCGGAAGCTCTTAGAAGCCAGTCTCTGACAGATATCCATGTCAAAGATGACTCCAATACCCTCTCCGAGAATGGCTCTGAAACAGGCTTCAGTTCCGCTGTCAGAATCATGTGTGGCCCGACCACCATTGAGTTTCCTCAGGTGCCCGATGAAAGGCAGAGGAGAACATTTATCCATTCCTCCATGAGAAAGAGCCATTCCAGCCCAGTCTCATACTCCTCCCATCCCAAAGAAGAGGAAGCCCAAATTTGACAAACACATCTTCGAGTAGCGTTAGGCCTATCCTAACCCCAGGAAGGGTAGGGATAGGACCACCATCCCATCACCACCACCTCTGTGGCCTTGCACTCCAATACCACCTTTTCTGCCTTGTACACCATCACCACATCCACCAACTCACACTAACTCAGACCAAGCAGCCCCTATGATCCCCAAATCCTTATTAAAAACCTACTATACCTGTAGAGGGGGAGATTCTTAGGATTGTCCTGGGGGGGGGGTCAACCTGATAATGCTCCCGGACTCCGAACCCTAACCCTGTTAAGGATTCCACACCAGACAATACCACTTCCTACCACAGTCATACAGAAAGTAGAGCAACACCCCAAGATAAAGAGCCATGTGGTAGAGGAGAAGGACAATGTTTTATTTGAGACCCCCTCCAGGAAACAAAAATCTCTTCAGTATCTTCTTATGCTCCGAAGGAAGCTGCAGTCATGTGCATCCAACTTTAAAAATCCCGTGAAAGTTAGGATTGTCACCCCACAGGCTGAAGAAAAATTAAAACGTGGCCTCATACGATCCGGTCACATTTGAGGACATGTCTCACATGACTCCCTGCTTGTCCACACTGTAGGAAAGAGTACTTCGGCTGAGGCAACAGGATTTTATCCTCCTCCAGACAAAGAGAGCAAGAAGACCGAAGAGTGGGAAGCGTGTGAGGTTTGCTGCCCAGTAGAATATTGCTAATTTGGTCCAACTGCTCTACAGGTATGATCACTATCACTTGGAGGAGATGGAGGAGTTAGTTAAACACTCCATGAAGCCTACCACAAGAGAGGACAAGAGCTGCCAGTGGGAGAGAAGGTGATATCAACCGCGAACGTCAGGTGTGCATTGGACTCTGCTGATACTCCAGTCGGGAGATTAACATCGACATCCTGTTAAAACACCATTCTTGTCACAGAGTCTCATGTTTCAGATATGAGTGTCCTAGGTGATTGGAAGCACTTGTTTGGGCCTCCGTTGGAGACAATAACAGAAAAGGTTCATTATTATAATATTTTTTTTTAAAAGACACCCAGATTATCATAGGTGCACTAAAGATCTCAACACCTAGGTCTGCCTTACGGAAACAGTAGCTATGGGGAGGCTACAAGTCATCTACTCCCCCTTAGATGCCAGGGTATCATCAGCCATGGCGCCTCTGCCTCCAAGAAGCAGTGACTACCCTGTTGATTACAGATGTGTTAGGAGAAGGTTGAGGTTCTTCCGTCCAGAATTGGATGAAATAAGCTCCAACAAAAGGGTTCTCTCAGTAGTTTAGCAAGGGTACTGCCAAGAGTTCCACACCACAAATCATATCTCCTTGCCGATGTTTACTCAGTTTCAAACATCTGTGACAGGAAGCAGTAGAAGCTCCCAATACAAATGCTGTTGAGCTGGTGCCCCTTCACCAGTGTGGCCAAGGAGTCTACTCCCTGATCCCCAAATAGGACGGAATTCTGCAGCTTGTGCTGGATCCCAGACTGCTGAACTGGTACATCCTGTTGAAGCGCTTTCACATGGCCACCCTGCAAAATGTCACTCTGCTGCTCTGCATGGGGACTCTATAGTGGTCCTCAACTTTCAAGGACACCTACTTCCTCATCCCCATACATCTGGCACATCCCCACTGCCTGTGTTTTTTGGTACATGGTCAATACTACCAATTCAAACTTCTACCCTTTGGGGTTACACACCCATTTAAAGAGCCCAGAACCCATTGGGAATGGCCATCATCCGTGTCTCAGCCATGCATGCTCCCTGTCCTCTTGAAGATAGGGCTTTATAGCCCAAGCATGTTTTTTTAATATGGATCAGAAAAAAGAGTAGCTGTGTAATGGGCCTGGTAATAGCTACCTCTGTGGTGTACCTTCGGCACCTCTGGGATCGGGGAGAGCTAACCTTATCCATGGAGGACCTAGGCAAATGGTTTGGTACATAACATCACAAGACCACCAAAATAATGAGCCTTAACTACCAATCACATTGTTTCAGGTTTGAGAACCAGAAGAGTGCCTCAATCAACTGGACTTGATTTTTCAGGCAAACTATGAATGACAAAGTGGTTTCCAAATCACCCTAAACAAGCTTCTATAGTATAAAGACCTTTGGGAAACCAAGCTCTTCGTGAACTTTACAGTCCAGACATACATGGATTCTGCACTTATCTTTTAAAATGTCCCTAGTGTTACGGAATCAAACCAAACAAAGGGCACAAATTACAATGGAAATTAGAATTCCAAGTGTAATTTTAGTAAATCCCCAATAACCAACCTTCCTTTGCACGGATCCAGACCTTGACTCGCGCTTGCCCATTGCCAACGAGCACCTTATGATGGGGGGCTTAGGAATGACCAATTTATACCTTTATTACTTTACTTCCCAACTTCTGGTGATACACGACTGGCTCAATGGGGGTTGGTTGGACCCAGCTTACAGACTGGAACTGTTGATTTTGGGGTTCCCTCAAATTGTAGCTCTGCTGTACGAATCCCGATCCCCCGCGGCACCCCTCCGGTGACCAGAGCAGTTTTCCACACCTGGAGGGCTGCGCTCCGACATACTAAATGGGATACACATATGATATCCCAACTGGTATTATTCAAAGACAATTATAAATGATATGTAAACAACATTATCAGAAGGAAGCGACACCACACCGGACTGAACGCCACGCCGCTCGTCTCTCTCCTGAGATTGATTCTTACAGGACCGATCACTCCTGGATCGGCACACGGGACCCCGCAGCGGATTCGCTCGCATAACCGGACTCATGCCGATTCTACCGTGAACCCCCCATTGCGCCTTCACTCCGCAATTCCTGATTCATTGGAGCCTTCACCCACACTCCTGGCTTTGCCACCCCGGACTCTCTTGAACGAGTAGCCACTCTTGCACTGCGACCAACCCAGTCCTGAAGAAGATCCCGATTCAAGTGGATCGAAACGCCGTCGACCGTTCAGCGCGTTCATAGGCGCTTCATACAAAGTGATTCACGAACATACAAATAGAAATGTACTCGTCAAGTCACCCGAAATCATTTATCGTCGTCTAATCACTGTATATATCCCTGCACTAGTCGCTTTGCGCCGCCCTCGCGGATCACATTGTCACTTGCGCCGCTACCGTGTTCTTCACCCACGCACACCTAGCACCAAGTACAGTTTGGGTTGTCATCCATTGTTTTAATTGCTTAAGTGCAGTGCTGTCACAACAGCCAATTACCTTGTTTGCCTTCATTTTCGTTATATTCCTATAAAAAATGATGCCATGAGCACATGTAATAACCAAGAAAGAGTCTCCTCACTTCCTTCTGATAATGTTGTTTACATATCATTTATAACTGTCTTTGAATAATACCAGTTGGGATATCATATGTGTATACCATACTACCTACCCCAATCCCAACACGGTTGACGGGTGTATGCTCCTGTTGTACATACAATACTAAATTGGATAGCACACATATACAACAAATGCCCCTCTGGCACAGCACTTGCTGCGAGAGGTGGTGAAGCAACAAGGTTTTGGGAGACTGGACCTCATTGGTATCTCGCAACTGGGTGATGTGTGGTCAGGGTCACACATGCTATCCTTTCAAGAACTCCAGAATACTTATGCACATACCTCCACACAATTCTACAAATATCTCCAACTGCGACACGCACTCCTCACTCATGTAGAACAAACTGACCCACTCCCGGAGTTTAGTCCATTGGAGGCCAAGCTTCTTATATGTGCACTGGGCAAGGGAGGGATTTCCAAAATCTATCATACATTGATAATCAACACTTCAGGTACCATGGATAGCCTTAGGACCCATTGAGGGGTTGGCTGGGTCCTCTTGAGGATGATGATAGGCGGGACGCAAGGATGGCACCTAGGACCATCACCATCTCCTACAGGATGCACCTGATTCAGACATACCATCTACATTGTGCTCACCTTATCCCGGCTAGGTTGCACCAGGCAGGGTTCCTTTCTGAACCCGCCTGCCCCCGCTGTGGGGGCACTCCTGACGACTTTTACTACATGGTGTGGTCGTGCTCCAAGATCCGGGAGTTTTGGACTGTGGTGGTGGGGGAATTAACTAAAATCCTGGGTTGGGAAGGCACCCTTTCACCCTTGGTACTCCTGCTGGAGGTGTTGGAGGGCTCTGGGGCTTGAGAGCAGATCGAGCATTCCTGGGTACAGCGCTCATGGTTGCCAAGCGGGACGCTGCAGTTTGCTGGAAGAATCCTGCACATCTCACCTTCTCGCACTGGAGGCAGGGGATGGACTGGAGCGCACAACAAGCATGTCTAATAGGCCCGGGGATACCCCTTGAAACTTGGTCATGCATGGGGAAATGGCTGGAACAATTTGTCTAGGACCTCACCTTTTGACACATGCATTGATGTGTTGCCCTTGATTTACGGTATTCTACTACCCTTCTGGCCTGTGCTGTGGTTAGCTGCTGTAACACTTTCTACTATAATAATTGCGTACCTCTTGTGCAAAAATTCAATAAAATATATATATATTTTTTTTAAAAACCTCTTCCGCAATCTGGACAGTATTTTAAAGGATCACTGCTGCGATACACCTATACCTCTTTTGGAAACTTTAACTCACGTTTGTCAAATGAGGCTAAATGTACCCTTAATTCAGATATTCCAGAGTAAAAGATTTTCTGATTACACAAATTAGAGGTACTATCACACTTCTTTAATAAGCATATATATATGTATGCTATGTTAGTGAAAATAAGAATGGCCCCCATAAAACATGTTATTTGGAAAAATGAATATGGATATATACTTGCCCATTTATTACTACAAAACACTGGCCAACTTTCACTTTACTACAATCGCACACCATGTTTCTGTGACTTCACAGAGAAAAACAGATCTGCTAATATTCACAAAGCATATTCTATATGGGCCCGATTCACAAAAGTAATCTGAGACAAAATCCTAATTTTACTACTTTCGGTATTCACAAAGTGCATTTAAGAGTAGTACAGTTAGGAATCCTAACTTTACTACTCCTAAATGCCCTTTGTAAATGCCAAAAGCCGTAAAGTTAGGAGTTTGTCTCAGTGAAGCCTAACTTAAAACCAAAACTTAAGTTTAACTGAGGCAAAATCCTAACTTTACAACTTTTGGTATTCACCAAGGGCATTTAGGAGTAAATGCACTTTGTAAATAACGAAAGTCGTAAAGTTAGGATTTTGTCTCAGATTACTTTTGTGGATCGGGCCCTAAGTGGAGTGGTGTGGCTCACTGGTTAGAGGCGGCAGACCCGAGAGCAGAGAACGGCCTGGGACCAGGGTTCGATTCCCGACGCGGCAGGGTCTTGGACCAGGATCAGCGGACTCGATAATTCTCGCCTCGGTGCCTACTCTAACCAGGGATCTCACTCGGCAACTCTGGGCATTAAGCTTGCCTCATCTCCACAACGGCCCCTCACAAACGCCGGGGATGCCTGGTTTCACCCTGGAGACTCCCAGAAGGGAATATCTCACAGGGAAAGCCAGGACGGGTTCCCCAGCGGTCTATAGCGCTACGAGGCCTGCGGTGCGGGTAGCAGTGCGCTTTACAAGACACACAATTTACAATTTTATTTATTTATGAGTTTATCCAACCTGAATAGATGTAACCCCTTGTGTCCTTGTTCCCATTAGATGCCTTTCTTTATTACTACTACTGAAGTACGAAATAAACATTATATGCATATCCGCAACGTCTAATATGTCATTTATTACAATCGCTGACAGAGTTAAGGGCCATCAAGAATCAATTGAGATTTTCCCTTTTGTGAGCCAAGGCTCGCTCAAAAAGAGTAACAGCATATTACATATACTAAGTCCATAAAGTCAATTTCACACTTTTTGAGAAACGCCCAATTAAATATTTTGGAAGCTCTTATTTAAATACAATGCGCATTCCTCATATAGAACAGTAACATTCCAACACATTAACATTACAAAATTAAGCCATTTAACATTTTCAACATAATCAAAACAAAAAACACTACTATAACAGTATCTCAACCCTTCTGTAACAAAACCATCTCCAGACACAATAATCGCAGAAATGTGTTTAAAGTAATACACAAACATTACACAATTGCTAAACAAATTCTACTCAATTTATTATTATTTGAAGGTCTTGCATTTTTCACAGCAGTAACATTAAAATACCTAAAATCGACATTTCAGACCTCAGCAAACGTCTCATAACATTACAAAGTATATTTACCATCCAATTTCACATTGTAAGCACTACATAATATCAGATTAAGTTGCTCGTAAAAGAGGAAGAAGACTTTAATTTCTGAATTTATTTTTTTCTTTAATTTTGGGGGGCAGAATGTAGCAACATAGCAGAAAATCTTAACTCCACTTAAACTTAGTTTTATTATTATCATTATTTCTTTTAGACAATATGCCGGGACGCAAAGTCATTTGCAAGGCTCTGAAGAGTATATTACCCTTCCCTTCATTGTTTTTTCTGCTCAGTCTATATTTTTAGGTCGAGCCTGGGCAGCGCATGCGCTGCTCTGCGAGGCATGCTGTACTGAGGTAAGGACTTGAAGCTCCGCCCACTCTCCGCCCATATTTTTCATTGGCTTGCATCATTGTTCACTGTAAACTGTGGCTGTTCATTAGTCAAAAGGCTTAGTAGTCTCTCCTACATACCACCTTGTCTAATTTTTTAACCTCCCATGGCGACACCCCCGTAGGCTTTAATTACAACCTCCAAGCACTATTTTTTTCAAATAGCTTTGTCCTGCCTGCGCAGGCAGGACAGCTCTCTCCCAACAGTTTTAAAACATTTTATAGCACGCATTTGCAATGCAATAGGTCTCGCATTTGCGAGAGTTTAAGCTACTGGCATTGTAAATGACAATGCCTTTTTATAATCTGTTTTAAAAACAACACAAATAAAAGTCATTGTCATTTCCAATGGCAATAGCTCAAACTTTCGTAAATGTGAGACCTATTGCACTGCAAATGCTTGTTTGTTTTTACCTAGTAAGACGAAGACTCCTGCAAACTAAGAGGTCTCCTTGTTAAATAGACTGTGTAACATTACTCCCTCCAGCTACACAGAGCTGGAGGGAGCAATGTTATCTCTAGACACAGGCCTTTATTTCTTTTAATGACCACGCCCATTTAAAATGTTCGGCTACTTGCCCATAACTGGGTCTTTCACTTCGATGCGTGGGGCCGGGGGGTATGTTTGGAAAATGAGGAAAAGATTGCCAGGTGTTACACTAACATACCTATGTTGTCCGGGCCAATTGAAAAAAATCTACCATGTTAGCCCATATTTGGGAGAGCCCTGTCCAGAAAAATATTTAAATATTTAGTACCCATTCTCTGCTTATAAGCCCACATGATGCCAAACAATACTAAATGATACGTTAAACTTTAACAGGGTCACACAAAAACAGGTGAAATATGTCTGGCCCTGGACCCCAAACATCCTTAAGAACACACAGGGTAGAAAGACAGAGTTAGTGGTAGTGGTAGGCAGAGAACGACATAGAAATAAAATCTACAGAGATCAAGTAGAAAGTTTACTTTCCCAGGGGGCACTTAGAAGGTGGGGCCCCTGGGCAATTACCCACTTTTCTGATGCCTTAAAACATTTCTGGGGGGGCGTGGCTAGCAGCCGGGAATGGCGGACGCGTGAAGCGTGAGCTCCCTGAGGCAGCACGGCCTTATGTAAAATCCGTCATATCTATCCTTAAAATCCCCCACCAGAAGGAGCGGTAACCGGGTCCGGTAAGATAGAGGCATCTTCCGGTCCTGCCCCGGCGCCTGTACGAGGCCGACAACTGAACTTATTTGCCCCGGAGTTTCTGGGCCTGCGGCTGGAGTGAGACCCCGACCTCGAGTGCCTCCCCGACCCCGGCGGAAGTGAGGGCTGGTCGGATCGAACCCGGAGGTGTCCCCCGCCCCCCCCCCCCCGCCTGGAGCGCCGAGAGGGGTGACCCGGCGCCACACTGTAGATCCTGCACTACCGCTGGCGGGCGGAACAGCGAAAAAGCCCGCCAACACCTGGAGACATCACCGGAGAGTCTCGGTGATTGCAGACACAGAAAAGCAAACGAACGGTGAGCCCTGCGGAAGCGGGGATCCCCCGAGGGAGGAGAGATCTGCAAGGAGGCAGTACAGTGACGGACCGGGCTGCGCCCCTTCGCCGTCTGTTGACCCATACTCGGCCACACGTGGAGCCGGACACCGGGGCTGCCGGCGGGTCCCCCCGGGGTCCCGCTTGGAGCGGAGACAACAGAGTGCACATTGGAGTGGCCGGGGGAGAAGGCGGCAATAGCGGGAGCAGTGGTGGGCCAGCCAGGACAGACACAAGCGTGATGCTTCCCAGACGGCGGTAGCCTCGCTGAGATAACGACTTGCAGCGCAGCATACACCGAACAGCGCCAACTACGAGTGACGGGGCGCACACGTGAGGGACCAAGTCCACCGGTGCACCGAGCAGAGCTGTGGCCAAACACCGAGACCAGCACCGCCTAAGCGCGCCTTGTCACGGAGCGACACAGCACAGCGCGCAATCGTTAGGAACTGGAAGGACTTCAACAGGCGCCACTCCAGAAGTAGAAGGTACCAAGAAAGTCACGCTGGAAGACATCATGAAAACCCTCTCCGAAGTGCGGACTACAGTGGGCTCTATCTCCTCCGAGGTCACTCTACTGCGAGCCGACTTCCAGAAAATGACAGAAAGAGTGTCGCAGGTAGAAGTGGTCACGAAATCTCTTGTGGAGGACACTTCGGAGTTACAAATAGCTATGGAGCGAATGGACAAGTTCACTCGACAACTGCAGGACAGGCTGGACGACCAGGAAGGGCGTTCCCGGAGAAATAATGTACGCATCCTTGGTCTTCCGGAGACGGAGGGGAAGAGAGCAATGGACCTCTACATAGAGGACCTCATCAAAACCAAACTCCAACCTAAAGGGCTGTCACACTTTTTCTCAGTGGAGAGGGCGCACAGGATGCCGGGAGGCGAACCCAAACCGGGTGCAGCACCAAGGCCGGTGCTGGCACGTTTGTTCAACTTTAGAGACAGGGATGCGATTTTACAGGCGGCGAGAGTCTCACCACCAGTCAAACTCCACAACTCCACCTTGGCATTTTTCCCTGACTACACAGCGGAAGTAGCCAGACGCCGGAAATCGTTTACAGAGGTGAAAAAGGTATTGCGGGACAGAGAGCTGCAGTACTCAATGTTATTCCCTGCAAAATTACGAGTGGTGGCCAACGGGAAGACGTGGTTCTTCGACAAGCCGGAAGTGGCACAAGACTGGCTTGACGGCTGGAGACAGGTGGGCCAACCTCGACGGCCACACAGAGATCGACCTAACCAACGGAACGGCGACCAAGCAGGAAGGCAGACTGAACATCTGAAACAGCGGGCGACCTCAGCGAGGGCGGAATCCGAAACGGAGCAGACTCCAATTGACTCTGGCCAGCCGGGACCCATCTGAGATTTGACCTTTGGAGGGAGGGGCAGGATATGAGAAAAGGACCTGGGCCTGGTGCTGCGAAGTAAGGTGGGCAGAGCCGGTGCCTGTAGGGGATTCACCAACCCCACAAGCAAGTAAGATAGTGTGGGATGGGAAAGAGCACTCTGCACAGTTGGGGGAACGGGCGGGGGTTTGTCCGTGGCGCAGGGGAGCAGGGAGGGGGGATGGGAGGGGAGTTACACGGTTATTGTTCTTGTTAGTAGTCATCAAACACACCACAGGGTACTTGAACGCACACGACACTGTGAGTTTCTCTAGCTCTGCCACGAAGCGTTGCACGTACAGTGAACCCCCACGGGGACAGGTGAGCCTGGCGACTGTCCATGGCATGCTGCGATGCATGGGTGCTCTGGGCTCTGTGCTGCCTCTACACCTTAACATTGGGAACTACATGTACACCAAGACCAGCCCTGTGGTACACAGGATGCCACTCAGACGATCCCATGGCCCGACACTTACATACTACGCCCACTGAAGGGGCGGGCGGGACCTTTGAGGTGCCCCCCCTGCGAATACTTACGTGGAACGCCAGGGGATTAGGAGATAAAATAAAGCGGGGATTAGTGTTACAGGCACTGAAACGTCATGGCCCTGATCTGATTCTACTGCAGGAAACGCACCTCACGGGACCAGCATGCAAGGCACTTGACAGGCGTGGATATGTCATGGCGGCGCATGCGGAATTCACGTCTGGCTCCCGAGGGGTAGGGATACTTATGAAAAAGACGTCACCCTTCATGGTGGCACACCACAAAACGGACGAGCAGGGTCGTTTTGCGGCAGTACATGGGCAGTGGGAGGGAAGACCCCTCAACGTAGTGTCGGTTTACATCCCCCCGGCACTCCACTCTGTGGCTTTGCCTGCACTGGGCGGCTTCCTTTTGGACCTTCCAGAAGGTGACACAATCATAGGGGGGGATTTTAATGCGATTATGGACCCAACACTAGACACATTTCCCGCTAGAGACCGCCATAGAGGGACTCCACTTCTCCCGGGATTCCTAGAGGCAATGGGCATTACAGACGTTTGGCGTCACCTACACCCCACAGAGGCACAGTACACATACTACTCTGCAGTTCATAATAGCTTAACACGCATTGATTACTTTCTGTTTCTTGGGGCAGGAATGGGAAAGGTGGACAAAATTGACATCCTACCCAGAGGGATCTCCGACCACTCACCGATGTCCCTGTCACTCACCACAAAAGAAAAGAGACGTACGAGAATTTACCCAATATACCCGAACTACCTCACAATCCCGAAGATCAGGAAAGAACTCCAGTTAGTGACCACACGCTACTTTGAGGAGAATACGGGCTCAGTGTCCTCCCCCTCGGTACTTTGGGAAGCTTATAAAGCGGTCCTGAGAGGGGGGGCTATGGCAGCGATAACAGGGCATAAGAGAGAGTGCAGGAGGGTCCTTACAGAGATCGAGCTGGCACTACACGCCGCAAACACTGCTCACATGGCTGACCCCTCCCCAGAAACAGCGCACGCACTACATTTAAGACAACAGCAACACCGGGCCCATCTTACGGTGACAGTCCAAAATCACATCACGGACACAACCAACAGAGTATACGACGTGGGAGACAAGGCTGGGAAAATGCTGGCATGGCTAGATAAGAAGGGGAGGGGGAGTGGTAAAGGTATTCAGCAACTATACTCACATGACGACCAAATACAGACACACCCGGAAGACATAGTATATACCTTGGCGGACCACTTCCGAGAAATATACACCCCTGAGCGAGAGGTTACTGCCCAAGAGGCAGCACTCGCACTTACACACATTGACATCCCCAAGCTCGCACCAGAGGCAATACAGGACCTAGAATTAGATCCGACGGAAGACGAAATTCAACTGGCAATTCAGGCACTGCACTCAGGTAAAGCGATGGGTTCTAATGGAATACCTTTGGAATGGTATAAATCGCGGGCTGACACATTAAGTAAGCCTTTGCGAAAAATGTACATGGAAAGTCTGGAGAAAGCAATCCTACCACTGGACCAACGCACAGCCACGATAGTGGCTATACCAAAGCCGGGCAAACCTCCGTCTCGGTGCTCATCGTACCGCCCCATTTCACTGATCAACGCAGAGGCCAAGATACTAGCGAAACTGCTGGCCACTCGCCTGATACAACACCTACAATCGCTGATACACCCTGACCAATCAGGCTTCATGCCTGATAGAAGTACGTCTCTGAATCTCAGACGACTCCATGGGGTGATAGCACGAGCGCACCTTATCCCCGAGAGGGCGGTTATTCTTTCTCTCGATGCCAAAATGGCATTTGATCTAGTGGAATGGGAGTATCTGTTTGCGGTGCTGGGACGGATGGACTTTGGACCGAAATTCATAGCCTGGGTGAGATTACTATACACACAGCCGGTGGCGCAGGTCGTGGCAAATGGCCACATCTCACAGACATTCCCACTGGGCAGAGGGACTAGGCAGGGTTGCCCGCTGTCACCCCTACTCTTCGCCCTGGTGATAGAGCCACTGGCAATCCTGCTCAGAACTACACCATTGATCAAGGGAATCACGTGGGAGGATGGATGGGAAGACAGAGTGTCCCTTTATGCGGATGACATGATGATCTATATGGTGGAGCCCGAAAGCGGCATCCCAGCATTACTAGATTTATGTGACACGCATGGTAAAGCATCGGGATACACTCTGAACTGGACTAAATCGGTGGTATACACACTACATGGTCGAGACCCGGTGCTGCAGGAGAACTGCCCCTTACAGTTAACTAGTGATTCCTTTAAGTACCTGGGCATTGTCATTGCAAGGAACGCAACAAACTTTTTCAACAAAAACTTGCAGCCACCCATGGAACGCCTTCGGGCGGATGTTAAACATTGGGCGGCCTTGCCGTTGACTCTCCTAGGGCGCGCTGCACTCTACAAAATGATGGCTCTTCCCAGGTTCCTCTATGTGCTGGAGAATACTCCTTATCTCGTGGAACCGAGATACTTCAAGCAAATTGCGGCGTTGGTTTCAAACCTGCTTTGGAACAACGGCCCGGCACGAATAGCGTATGACAAACTGACAAGGAGCTGGTACGAAGGAGGCGTAGCCTTGCCTAACATACAGCTGTATTACTGGGCGGCGCATCTAAAAACAATCAACCAGTGGATACATGCCCCAAGGACCGACCCAGCGTACAAAGCTGACTGGGCACAACTAGGTGCGGATGGCATGCTTGCAGTACTATATAACAAGCCACAGGTACGGAAACTTTGGGGCCCAACGCACCACACTGCGACCATATGGCACATTGCACAAAAGCGATTGGGTTGGCAAGGTAAACTCACCAAACTGACACCGCTTTGGGACATAAAAGCATTGGGGGCTCTACGCTCCTGCAAGGGATTCACGCAGTGGGACCGTATAGGAATATCCACAATCGGAGACCTCTGGGACAAAGGTACGGTGATCGGGTTTCCACAATTACAACAACAGTACGACCTGGGCCCGACTGAGACATTCCGATATGTACAGATAAGGCATGCATTGCTTAGAGCGATCCCAGCGGGAACGGACCTACCAGAATCCTCGCCACTAGAGGACAGACTCTTAACTGAATTCATGCCGCAAAGCGCCACATCACTCACATATAAAAAATTGATCAACAATCTGAGGGACCCAACAGACAGACTGAGAGATAGATGGGTGGGGGATGTAGGAGAGGTTACGGAATCAGAGTGGAATGAGGCAATGGCGTCCCCACGAGAGGTCGGAATCTCAGCAAAATTCAGATTGGTGCAGCTGAAAATCTTACACCGTATTTATTACACTAGGACACTACTTCACAGAATACATCGAGCGTCACATCCCTACTGTCTACGGGGGTGCGGGGAGGAAGGGACGCTATACCACACAATCTGGGAATGCCCACAGATACGAGAATTCTGGAGACAGGTTATGCGCACCATCTCGCAAACACTTAGGGTCTCAATTTTACCTGAACCCCGAAAATGCCTATTGAACATTTGGGACCCTAATGACCTGAATAGGCATGGACAGATATGGGCTACCCTAGCCATGATGGTGGCAAAGCGAGATATTGCGCAGAAATGGGGAGCGCCAGATACGCCTACAGCATATAGGTGGGGTAACAACATGGACAAGCTGATGATTACCGAAAGAGCAGTGTACGTAAGGATTAGTTACTTACCTGTAATCCTAGTTCTCTTCCAGGGGTATCCTCATCAAAGTCATAAGCATTAGAATATTCCCGCCCATGCGCGGGACCCCGGAAACAATATATTATATGTGCCCCACATATATATAGACATATATATATAAATATATATATATATATATATAAAAAATAAGCAATTGCAGCCAAATAAAACAACAGAGCTGTAATATGCTGTGAAGAATTTCCACCATACAGTGTATTTTGCATTAGAAACATGAGAAACAACACCAATGCTTGTTTAGAAACTGTTTTAATGCTTAAAAAACAGTAGAAATTCTCATAACACACTGTAAACATATACAGCTCCCAGGCTGCATTGCAAATCCCCAGTCTAAAAAGACTGAAAAGCTAACCTGTAGCTGAATGCACTAAAACTGACGCTGTGCCTTTAAGGCACCTCTGCCCCTAGCTTCCCATCATGCCTCAGGGGTTACAGTTAGGTCAGTTGTTCTTTTCGGAGACTGAAAACCAAACCATGGTAATAACAGGTTATAAAACATCTCCTATTAATAAACAAAGTCCTTTGCCCGGGGAGGCGGGAGGGTTGCTTATGACTTTGATGAGGATACCCCTGGAAGAGAACTAGGATTACAGGTAAGTAACTAATCCTTCTCTTCCAGGGGATCCTCATCAATAGTCATAAGCATTAGAATAGAGTAGCGAGCCTCACCTCATCCCTGCGGGCAAAGGAATCAACAGATAACATTCATATCCGTAGGCCCAAGAATAGGCCTTACTCTACCCAAAAAGGTTTCTCAAGGAGGCTTGCCCTACTTGAGAATCCGCTCTGGAATCAGACTCTAGGCAATAATGCCTTGTAAAAGTATGGACTGATTTCCATGTCGCAGCCTTGCATATTTCTGACATAGGAATGTCATGCAAAAAAGCTATTGTGGCTGCTTTCCCTCTAGTGGAATGAGCTTTGGGTGAATTCAACAAAGGTTTGCCAGCCAGCTGGTAAGCTAGTTTGATACAAGAGACAATCCATCTGGAGATGGATCTTTTGGCTGCTGCAAACCCGGTCCTCATAGCACCATAATTGACAAAGAGTTGGTCTGTCTTTCTGGTGTCCTTCGTTCTTTCTAGGTAAAACTTTAGCACCCGTTTAAGATCTAACGAGTGTAACGACCTCTCAGCTGGGGTCGATGGGTTAGGAAAGAACGAAGGAAGGGTAATCGTTTGATTTATGTGAAAATCCGATACCACCTTTGGAAGGAAAGATGGGTGAGCCCTCATTACCACTCTGTTGTGGTGAAACACAGTGTAAGGTTCCTTGGTGCAGAGTGCTTGTATCTCGCTAACCCTGCGCGCAGAGGTTATTGCCACCAAGAAGGCCGCCTTCCAAGTGAGATGCTGCAAGGAGGCCTTGTGTATAGGCTCAAACGGTGTAGACATCAGTCTGGAGAGAACCAGGTTCAACTCCCAGGGAGGAGAAGGATTTCTCACAGGGGGATAGACCTTCTTTAATCCCTGAAGGAAATCCTTCACTACTGGGACCTGAAAAAACGATGTTTGTGTAGGTGATTTTCTGTACGCTACTATGGCGGATAAATGAACCCTAATAGAAGCGTATTTCAACCCTGATGTCGCTAAGTATAGGAGGTATGGTAGGACTACCTCTTCTTGCCCTTTGGTGGGATCAAAGCCATGGTCCTTACACCAAATGAAAAATCTTTTCCACTTGAACGCATAAGACGTCCTTGTGGAAGGTCTCTTTGCCTCTCTTAAAATATTCATACATTCCGGAGGCAGATTTAAGTGTCCATATTGCAAGACCTCAGGAGCCATGCAGTCAGGTTCAGCGACGGGAGGTTGGGATGCAGGATCCTCCCGTCCATCTTGCTCAGCAGGTCTGGCCTGCACGGCAGACGTCTGTGTGGACACAGCGACAGATGTAACAGATCTGGGTACCACCATTGTCGCGGCCAATCCGGAGCAATTAGAATCATGTCCATGCTCGATCTGATGAGCTTGGCCACCACCTTCGGAATCAGTGCCAGAGGGGGAAAAGCATAAGCGAACATTCCTGTCCACTCCAGCAGGAGAGCGTTCCCTTGCGTCCCTGGCCGGTGGAACCTGGACGCGAAGGCGTGGCATTTGGCGTTTTCGTCGTCCGCAAATAAGTCTATGTCTGGACGACCCCAGCAACGGAAGAGTTCTTCGACCACTTCGTCGTTTAGCACCCAGTCTGGCTGATCTTCGAAGTGCCTGCTGAGTGCGTCTGCTTTTGTGTTTAGCTCGCCTGGAAGGTGTACTGCCACCACCGACAGTCCCCGAGCCAGAAGCCAGTGCCATATTGTCTGGGCCTCCAGAGACAGAGGGCGAGATCGAGTTCCTCCCTGCTTGTTCAGATAGAACATAGTTGTAGTGTTGTCCGTCTGAACCAGGACTTTGTCCGTTGTTATTGCTGGAAAGAACGCTTTGAGCGCCAGATGAACTGCTCGAAGCTCCAGCATGTTGATGTGGTATGTCTGAAGGTTTGTCGACCAGCGACCCTGAATCTGAAGACGACCCATGTGAGCACCCCAGCCTTCTAGAGATGCGTCCGTTACCACAGACAGCGAAGGAAGAGGTTGCTGAAAAGGGACTCCCTGCAGGACATTCCGAGGGCGAGTCCACCACTGTATTGAGGTCAGTGCTGCTTGAGATAGGATGATTCGATCCTCCCAATCTCCAGTCGCTTGGTCCCACTGATCCTCCACCGACTCTTGTAGAGGCCGCATCCTCAACCTGGCGTTCGGTATTAGGAAGATGCAGGACGCCATGGAGCCCAACAGAGACGCTACGTCTCGCACCTTTGGACGAGGAACCTCAAGTAACTTTTTGCATTTTTGTCCCTTGGAAGAAAGTCTCTCTTGCGAAGGAAACGCTCTTCCTAACTTTGTGTCTAGAACTGCTCCCAGATAGTGGATAGTTTGTGTGGGCTGCAGGATCGATTTTTCTGAGTTTACATGGAGGCCGAGCCTGTGTAGCTGTTGGAGACACAGGTGACAGTCTTTGGTGGCTTGTCGAGGCGACGGACTCTTTAGGAGCCAGTCGTCTAGATATGGGTACACAAAGAGACCTTTTTTGTGTAGACACGCCGCTACCACTGCCATGCACTTGGTGAAGACCCTTGGTGCGGATTTGAGTCCGAAAGGAAGCACTTTGAACTGGTAGTGCTTGGACCCTACCAGGAACCTCAAGTACTTTCGATGACCTGGTGTAATAGGAATGTGGAAGTACGCGTCTTGTAAATCTACCGAACACATCCAATCTCCGATCTGTAGATGAGGACATATTTGGTGGAGTGCCAACATGCGAAACTTCTCTTTGACCACCACTTTGTTGAGGAGTCGAAGATCCAAAATTGGTCTGAATTTGCCTTCTTGGTCTTTTTTGGGGACCAGGAAATATCTTGAGTACACTCCTTTCCCCCTTTGGGATAGGGGTACCTCTTCGATTGCGTTTTTCTTTAAGAGGACGCTCACTTCCTTTTTGAGGAGCTCTAGTTGGTACGAGCGAGACTTTTTTGGAGGAGCCGGTTGAGGTTTCTTCCTGAAACGTAGCGCATATTCATTGCGCAGTATATTCAGCACCCACCGATCTTTCGTGATGCTGACCCACTCTGCCAGATGTTGTGCAGCACTTCCTCCCACTGGAGTGGGTAACGGCGTCAGAGGAAGCCACAGCTCAGGCCTTGCCTCCTCTAGGTGTGGTAGAGGACTGATGATGTCCGCCTCTACCTCTGCTTGACCTTCCTCCTCTGTATTGTGGCTTTCCTTGCGGCTTGTTTTGAGACCATTGAGGGGTTTGAACCCTCTGTTGGCCTCCCCGGTTCTTGTTGGTCTTGAAGCGTCGTTTGAACGGTGCTTTCTGTTTTTCCAGACCTACTGCCTTTACTGTGTCTAACTCAGTCTTCATACGGGCCATTTCCTGATCGGCATGCTCCCCGAAGAGTGAAGATCCGGAAAAAGGCAGATTGAGGATGCGCTGCTGGGCATCTGGTTTGAGCCCAGTTAAACGCAGCCAAGAGGATCTCCTCGCACATATCCCATGTGAGTAGTTATGTCCAGCTAGAAGGGCGTTATCTGCTGATGAACTAATCATTTGGTTTGCCACCAAACAGCCCTCCGTCACGGTCTCCTCAAAGTCCTTCTGGTCCTCCTTGGGCAATTTCCCTTTGAATCGTTCCATGGAGTCCCATAGGGCTCTATCGTACCTTCCCAGAAGGGCTGATGCACTAGAGACTTTCAGGGATGAAGCTGCTGTGCTGCATACCTTGCGTCCCCAAGAATCTTGCGTCTTGCTGTCTTTGTCAGGAGGAACTGACGAAGAAGGAGCGACTGTGTGATTCTTCCTAGCTGAGGCTACAATAACTGAGTCCGCCGCAGGGTCACCTTTAACAAAGATAGGATCTGAGTCAGCCGGCCTATATTTTTTCTGGATACGTGCCGGTACTGCCCTGATCGTTGCTGGCGTGAGGAAAACCTCTTTGATTGGGTCCATTATTCCTGGAACTAATGGGAGCAACGGTCTTTTATATGATTTGTGATGAAGAGTCTCAAAAATCACAGTAGTGGACACCTCTGGAGTGGTCATTTCTATATTCAGCTTGTGAGCACCCCTTTGCAAGACGTCCAGATATGTGTTGACGTCGTCAAGAGGGGAAGCTCTTGAGCGAGGGCTGTCTGCCAGCGTCGGAGAGTAGTCCCCTTTAGAAGATCTAGGCGAAGATGGAGGGGAGGATGATGGAGTTCTTCTTCTCCTGTGGTGAAAATGCTCCTTCCTCACCGGTGATCTCCTAGTTCGTTCCTCCCTTCGAGGAGAACGTGATACCCTCTGATGTACTGGAGATCTCGATCTCTCAGTCCGTACCTCCTTTCTCGGTGTTCGAGATTTGGGTTGCTCCCTCCTTGGCGATCGGGAGACCCTAGGGGCATGCGACCTGTCCGCTCTTCTCTCTCGTGAGCGTGATCGGTGAATGGCAGGACTCTGTCCATCTGCCTCTTCTGCTTGCTGAAGAGGAGACCCGTGGACTGGACTCAAGTACCTTTGAAGTCTCTCTGGTGCCTTAGAATCCTTCCAATTACTCAAAGGAGCATACCATCTTGGCGAGAGTCTTATATGTGAAGTGTAACCCCGCTGGGGATTCTTCTGAACCGGACTCCTACTCCTAGAAGATGACCCCGTTGAACCCGAGGCACTTGAGGAGGAATGGAGTGAAGCAGATTGTGTCACTAGGACTGTCGAAGGCACCGAAGGAGATCTCCGTCTCACCGGTGTTGGAGGACGTCTCAAAAGCCTTTCCCTCGACGTCGAACGCCTCTGCGGCGTCGACGGGGTGATAACCTTCGGCGTTGACGTTGACCTGTGGTCCCTCGACGCCGATCGGCGATGATGCGCCGACGGCGGAGTCTTCTCCCTCGACGTCGAACGGTGTTGTCCTGCCGTCGACGGAGGTCTCGACGTCGAATGGCTTTGTCCTGCCGTCGGCGAAGGTCTCGACGTCGAACGGCATAGCCCTGCCGTCGACGGAGCTCTCGACGTCGGCCGACGTTGATCTGTCGGCGACGGAGATGTCAATCGACAATGTTCTGTACTTGATGTCGACCTGGCATGTGGCGACGGCGGAGGATCGGACATCCTCGACGACGAGCGCCGACGTGCCTTCGATGATCCCTTCCTCGACGACGATCGTCCGAGGGGGCTCTTGCTCCTCGACGCCGAGCGCCTCCGTGAAGACGTCGGCGGAGGTGTCACACTCTTCGAAGCCTGTCGACGTCGAGACGACGGCGAGTGTGATTTGTCTCTCGACGCCGACCGTCGCCTGGTTGACGGCGGCGGAGTTGACTTATGTCTTGACGCTCTCGTCGACGGCGATCTCGTGGCTTCTCTCGACGCCGATCGTCGCCTAGTTGACGACGGCGGAGCTTTCTTCGACGACGGCGAACCTCTTTTCGACGACTATTTCCTCATCGACGCCGATCTCGACGTCGACGGAGCTTTTTCTCTCGAACTGTCCATCAGATGTCGTTTTTTCAGCGCCGAGCCCGGTGCTGAGGTTGATGGACGCTCTGACTTGCCTTTGGAGGGAGTTCTGGGTCTCTTTGAACTCTTCCTCTCTGCAGATCTTCCTCTCATGGATCTCTGGGCCAGACCATAGAGCCTGTTCCTCTCTCTGTCTTTAAGAGTTCTGTCAGACAGTTTTTTACAATGAGAACAGTCTTTAGGATCATGATCCTCTGGCAAGCATAAAAGACAGACCTCATGAGAGTCCGTTTTTGCCTTCTTGTGGCCACAAGAAGGGCAATCATCAAATAATGAGGGCATCCTGAAAGGAAAACCTCACAAAAAATTGACTGCTAAGCAGTTATTTACTTGACTCTGATGTGAAAAGTCAAAGTAAATCAAAAAATTGTTCTTTTGAAGATTTTCTGACTGAAAAAGGCAGAAAAATGTGGAGCTGAGTATCCAGGGTCCTTCCTGAAGGAGCCGGAAAGAACAACTGACCTAACTGTAACCCCTGAGGCATGATGGGAAGCTAGGGGCAGAGGTGCCTTAAAGGCACAGCATCAGTTTTAGTGCATTCAGCTACAGGTTAGCTTTTCAGTCTTTTTAGACTGGGGATTTGCAATGCAGCCTGGGAGCTGTATATGTTTACAGTGTGTTATGAGAATTTCTACTGTTTTTTAAGCATTAAAACAGTTTCTAAACAAGCATTGGTGTTGTTTCTCATGTTTCTAATGCAAAATACACTGTATGGTGGAAATTCTTCACAGCATATTACAGCTCTGTTGTTTTATTTGCTGCAATTGCTTATTTTTATATATATATATATATATTTATATATATATATGTCTATATATATGTGGGGCACATATAATATATTGTTTCCGGGGTCCCGCGCATGGGCGGGAATATTCTAATGCTTATGACTTTGATGAGGATCCCCTGGAAGAGAATGAGGGCTTGCCCCCGCAAGTGGAATAAGGTCTGGACGGCATGGAACACTTATAGAGGGGACCTCTGTGAACCTCTACCGGAAGAAGAAGACCTAGAGCCTGAGGGGGAGGAGGAGTAGAGGGCGGGGGGGAGGTTTAGTGTTGGCCCTAGTAGACATCATGCAGCTCTGCAGCTGAATTTACTGAGACGTGGCGCAGGAAATGAGGGATTACTGTAGACGAATGTAAGTGTTGCAGAAATACCTAAGGTGGATGACTCTTTTAATGTTTTAATGGTTATTATTGTTCTATTGATGATTGTTGTGGTGCTCACAATAGTAGGAAGGGGTCCTTGTGATTAAAAGTTAAGGCAGAAATGATGTTAGAAGGTCAACAGACTTAACACACTCATGCAATGATAGCATAATTTTCTTGTCAGACATTGGGAACTTTTATGGTATATTAAGGAAGGAATGTTAGTTGATGGTCTAGTGCCCTGAAGGGGACCTTGTGATTGTAATGTAAGCTGACAACTTCAATAAAAAGTTTTTTTTTAAAAAACAAAAACATTTCTGATGATGATGATGATGATGATGATTTAAGCCTTATATAGCGCAACTTTGCCCGTAGGCGTCAAGGCGCTGAAGATGGAAAAGAAGCTAAGTGTGAAAGGGAAGAGGGATGCCGGCTAGAGATAAGATTCCCTGAAGAACCAGGTCTTCAAGGCCTTCCGGAACTAGAGATAGGAGGGTTGATCCCTGAGCTCTGCTGGGAGGAAATTCCAAATACTTGGAACAAGGGAGAAAAAGGCCCTCCCACCCCATCTTGCTTTCTGAGTTCTAGGAACAGCAAGAAGATTTTTGTTCGCTGAGCGGAGGTCCCTACCAGGGACATAGAGGGACACAAGGGAACTAATGCCTTCTGCCCCCACTCCATGGAGGGCGCGGTGGGTGAGACACAAGGCCTTGAACTCTATCCTGCCTTGCATTTTCTGGCCAGCAAATATCAGAGATTTAATAATATGTGTGTGGGTGTGTGTGTGTGTGGGGGGGGGGAGTTTAATATAACACCCCTCCCCGGGAAGAATCGATGCAGGGGACTGGTACAAAAAAATAGGGAACACGGTGGAGCGGCAAGGGGCACACTGAAGGGGTACAGCAGACGGGGTGGCAGAGGGGAGGTGAGAGCACAGTAAAAGGCTGCATGTAGTGTGGGGGTACAAGGGTCTCTAGAGGTGTGGCAGGGTATCACACAAAGTGTCTCGATGGTAAATGTTGGTGGGGCGCACAGAAAGACTAAGGGCAGGCAGGGGGGGCAAAGAAGGCCATCAAGGGGAGTGGCAGGAAAGTATGCAGGTGCTGCTAAGGAGATGGGTACTTGTAGGGGCTGCACAGTGGCAGGAGCACAAAGAGCTGATGCAGGGGAGGCATCAAACACAGAAAGGCTGCAAGGGGTACTGAGGGGCGCACACAGGTGCTGTAGTGGAGGCCCAGTTTGCAGGGAAGCTGGTGCCGCATACAGTAGAGAAAGGGGCAAACAGGCTCCTTGGGGCTGGGCATGTTGACAGAAAGGGGTTGCAGGGATTACAGGGCACACATAGGCTTTATAGAGTGGGTGCACAAAAAGGGATGAGGGAAAGGTAGTGAACATATAAGAGGAATAGAAGGAGCTCAGGGACAGAGTAAAGATGCTGGGGACACACATGGAGAAATGCATGGGACCTGTAGAGGCGAGGCAGAGTAGGACACAGAGAGGCGACAGCAGTGACACACTTAAGAGTTGGATGGGTGCAGTGCGGCACATAGAAGGACAGCAGGAGTAAGACAAGACATAACTCGCGGGCTGCAAGGTGGCAGATCACACAGGGCTACAGAAAGGAAGGTGTCACATACAGGGAATATAGGAGAGACAGCAGGTGCTACTGGATGTGTGGGGCCCTCAGATAGGGGTTACGGGGGCAAGAAAGCACACACAAACTGCAGAAAGACTGTCGATACACACAACATCACAAGTCCTCCCAAACAATATAAGTCAACAACTTAATCAACACCTCCCTCGAACCAAGATCATACCACCATCATATGTCCACAGAACCAACATCATACATCCACTCTAAAAAGCTAGCTAACAGACCTGTTGTCATACACAGACGGTTATACATCAGCGCATCCATTATATTACTTCCACACAACCAATATCCTAATACCAACACCACCACCATCAAATGTGAACACATTCAACATAGGTCCACATTCTCTCCATCAAACATCCATAGACCTGCCATAAGATGCCAAAAAGCCCCAGCAATACATCCACACAATCAACATCATACAATAAAGCCACCACAATCAAACAACAGTAGCCCCACAACCAACTTCATATGCCAATACTGATGTAATTTGATGCCAACATGGCCGCAACCATAGTTTAACATACCCACTCTCATACCTGAACACACCCTACATAATACATGCCCACAACTAAGATCATACATCATTGTACATCCACACAAACAATATCATAGTCAAGTCATCCCCCGCCATATGCCAACACTCGCCACCATTCTTCCACAGAGCTAACATCATACTCCAATAGAACCACCCTCTTAGCCCAATGCATCCACCTTCACACAAGCAATATCATACTACAACACAAACCATCATAAAACCACAAAACCATTATCTTAGGTCCACAGAACAAATTGTACTCCAAAATCGCCAACACATTTACTACAAGATCATATACCAGCACACCAAAAACAGGTCCACACAAACGTCATAAATCTACACACCCTACATCATACATTAACACACAAACTCTCATTTGCGCAAACAAACAATAACAAATACCAGCAAACCCCCCATGCAAAAAGATCACAGGTTAAGTCCATCATTTTTGTGCATGACACGCCATTCCAGTTTGCTTGATTCTTGTCCAGGGAGGACCTGGCCTGGCAGATCGGGCTGGACTATTCCCATGGGAAGCAGGGTCAAGAATGATTGGCATATGACTGGGTCTAAACTGGAATGGCGTGAAAAAACGATGGATTTAACTCAGATCGGTGACTATGGGTGAATGTTTGATTTGTTCAGCATTCCGTCCATCATCTGCCCTTTTTGCAGTCAACCCCCATAACATGACAGTAGACCCACCTTCATACACATAGCAAGCCACGACCATAAGGAAATACACTCAACATCAAATATTCCCATAAACCCATCACTACATGTCCATATAGCTACCAATATGTCTCAGTAAACACTCATCAGACCAGTGGTAGCTGGTCATTTTACAAAGTAAAAATGAAAGGTCCTAAAACAATAGTCAGGGCACATACAAACAAACAAACAAACACTCACACGCTCACCTAAACACACACACTGGTGCACGCTTGCAGACAGGCACATACACCACATAAGCATATTCTCACTCATACACACTAGGTGGAAACTTACCTAGGGTAGTCCTCAGCGCAGTTTCCTCTGCACATCGTTTATCGACTTTCAGAACGAACAAAGCGCCTGAGCGAGGCTCACACCCTTATGCCCAATCAGAAGCTCAGATAGGACGGTAGGCTGTTCTTTTTCCTTCATACTAGCTTCTGATGGGGCTTAAGGGCGCATGACTGAGAGGCCCCAATTCACCATTATCTGACATGCTGCACTGCCTGAAGCTGGTGCAGCATGTCAGATAGGTATTGAGTCTGTGAAAGGACGGGCTGTAACAGCCCGCGCTTGACACATGCGCAATACAGCCCTGGGAGCCCTCTTCTGGTGCAGGGTGATATTGCAGCTTTTACATGTAAGGAAATGCTCAGTGAGATAGTTTTGTTACATATAAAAGCTGTAATATGTTGATAAATAAGATGCAGGTGCGACGTGATTGGAGGGGGGGGGGGTCGCTGCCCTTTTGGCCCCAATTGAGAAGCTGCTCCTGCATCAGGCAATCACACAGCACATTTATACAACTACCCACACCAACATACTTGCAAATATCGATCATGAAATGCCCCTACCTATAACAACCATTACACACATACTCAAGATGTTTGCAAAACCAAGCATACCCACACCGTCCAAACAATGCATCTAAATACAGCATCAAATGCCCACACACTATCATGCAGTCATAGTGACACACCATCACCCTACTGCTCAATATCCAATAATCATTATACACACACAAATACAGCATTACACACAAACCATCATATTTCAAGACACCAGCCATCATACAGCCACACACTTAGCACTTACTATTACTGCTGTGCAGAAACCATGAAAAATAAAATGGTAATAAAATATTTTATTACCATTTAATTTTTTACTCTCTGCCAGCAAATGGATTGTGGGGGCTGGGCCAGTGCATCACTGCTGCCGATTGGCAGCAGTGAGGAGTGGCCACTTCGGTTTGAAGTGCGCATGTTGGTTTGGCCACTACCTTGCTACGGCCAACTAGACATGCGCAATTCAAACCTTTCCAACCCAGATGTCTTAGACAGCTGGGTTAGAGAGCAGCACAGGGCTTCAGTGCCTTTGTATGTTTGGCTACTAACACTTCATTTAGGTTTACAGATCATCGCTCTGAGGGCTGATATACTGATTAGGCTGGGAGGCAGTATACATGGTCCTATCTTAGTCCTCTCATTCGCCTCCCCCCTTTTTTGTATACGTATGAATTTTAATGACAATCAGAGTATCTAAAAAAAACTACATAGGATGTATATATGCACTGAGAACATTTAAATTAGTTTCAGATCACAAAATCAAAGGGCAGACTTATTTTATAAGGCAATGGCGGTGGATCCTCTCCCTGGTGCTTAGGCAAATCTTATCAAGCATTTGAATCTATGCACTGCTGGCCTAACCAGTGTTTCGGGGTGAGTAATGATTTATTCTATCATACCGTTAGTGTACTTACTTTTGCCGCTGTGTAATCCACAACTTTCTTAGTTGTCAGGTCACATTTGTTTCCGACCAAGAGCTTATTCACGTTGTCACTGGCATATCTATTTATTTCTTCCAGCCACTGGTGCACGTTGCTAAATGAGTCCTTGTATTGCAAAAGGAAAGAAAGAAGAGAATATATTTAACATTTCCTGGGAAATCCGGGCTAGCAAGACTCTACATAGTGGGATGGTTAAGGCAAAAATTAAGGAGATCAACGAGGGTGCCCAGTAAAACAAAATCAAAGAGCACAGCAACCACCACGGTTCAGAAAGAAATGTACTTTTGTGCACAGCAATGAGATACTGGAGAAACTGTAAAGGGACCCATCAGGGACCAAAGCAACTCACCAATTAGTACATAACTTAAAAACATATAACCAGTAGAATGAAAACATCGGATTTATTTTGCAATTTTGTTAGAGACGCTGTTTAAGTGTATGACATTTCTTCCAGCGCAGGTGCTCCTCCAACATAGCCACAAGGACACACACACAAGTGCAGGTTGCCAAACAAGAGGTTACAGCAATATCTGTCACATCTCCTTTGTCACTCCCATGCTCACTGGAGTACCTGTTAAGTTTCAGAAGAACTGGTCCCTTTGCACAAGATACATTTTTGGTCGCTTTCCTGATATTTATTCATCTGTTTATGGAAGCATGAATTACATTACTTCACCCAATAGAGGCCCATGTTTCCTGCTCCCTTTAAACAGCAGAGGGGTTATCATCATCATCATAAAAACGTTATTTCGATCATGTAAATCTTAAAACGTACAAAGCACCTCATAAAAATAATACAGTAAAATACATAAGAATTATAAAATACAATATATACAATAAAAAAATAGAAGTAGTTCATACAATGCATTTTACACACTTAATCCAAAGAGTATACCAGAATTTAGCCTGGGAAAAAACAATTACCCTGCTTGTATCAGTAGACAAAATTCTTAGCAGCTCCAAATAATGGGCGGGACCAACCAGTTCGCACAGTGGAATAATCCACTTGGCCCTTGGTTTTGATAATGGGGACATAAAAAAAGCACGTGGACTATAGATTCTGCACTTAATTTGCAAGATGGGCAGAGGTTATCTAAAGAAACATTACGGCTCCATTTACTGCAAAACAATATGGTTGGCAGAGTCTTATAGCAAAATTGTACAAATAGTTTGCGAGCCAGAGGAGGTACCATTTCATCAATTGTTTCTTCATAACTTGCAATTGGCTTAAAATAAAAATAAAAAGCCTGGTCAACCCACCAGGTTAGATGTTTCCTTTGCCACGATTTTTTCCCATTAGATCGATTTGACCCTTGCCTGTGGTATTAAAGATATACTTTCCGGATTTAACCACCAAGACTCCAGTCCTACCCGCCGGAGTAGGCCTCTCAATGAACTAAACCAGGGGATCAAAGTTATCTGGGGATAGTGCACAAGGCGGTCAATGCTGCTCTGTATGGAACTAACTCATCAACAAACCGCAGGCGATGAAAGAACAGAAGCAATTTATAATCAAGCTTGTGAGTCAGTTTTCTCTGAGCAAACTTCAGGTATAAAGAAATTAAAGGGGTGCTATGGGGTAAGTTTAAAAGAGAACTTAAAACGCTATTTTCTAAAGTGATAAGACAGTTTGTATTCCCACTACCCCATAGTTCAGCCCCATTTATAGAACTCCCCCCAGAGTTTTGATGTTATAAATCTCTAGTGCGGGCGCCACCTTTCTAGACACCGTTTTTTTCTGTATTTTGGAAATATGGGCAGTCTGCTGGATTAACATTAGCTTTACTTTGTCAATATGGGGTGCACAATTTAGGCTACGTGTGAGGCGGACACCCAGTTAGTCGAAAGCGGATACTTGCTCCAAGGGGATGCTTTCTACAAACAGACTTTTTTATTAGATGCTATGTTTCGTTTGGTAAAAACCATATATTTGGTTTTGACCTCATTTAACACCAAACCCCGCTCACTACAGAATCTTTAAAAGTAATGTAACAATATTTGAAGGCCCTGGGGGCTTTGGAAATTAATAAAGTATAATCTGCAAAAAGGAGCACTGGGACTCTTTTCTCAGCTATTTTGGGGGCATCACACCCGTCCCTAGCCAAAAAATTAACCACCTATTTATAAAAAGTGAGAAAAGCGTGGGCGCGAGCACACACCCCTGCCTCACAACGCGTTTGATTGGGAATTTCTTTGTTAGTTGGCTGTTCGTGCCTCATCTCACTTGGGCTGCAGTTGATGTATGCAATCTACTTAGGATATCCAGGAGGTTGTCTGGTAAGCTCATTTCTTTCAACACTCTCCAGAGAATAGCTTGGAGAACTAGGTCAAATGCGGACCGCAGATCAACAAAGGCCACATAGAATTTCCCACCTTTAATAATCACTGCCTTACAATATAGACAGAGGAAGCAAAAAGCCTAGTCCACTGTGCTAATATTAGCACTGAACCCAGCTTGATAGTCGCTTAAGATACTGGACTCTATGATCCAATCCTGGATTTTTGCTAGGACCTGCTTGCAAAAAACCTCTGGAGAGAGTCAATGAGACTAAGGGTCTATAGCTAGCAGGGTCAGCTCTATCACCCTTCTTGTAAATTGGCACTTTTTGAGCTAGTTTCCACGATGGTGGAATATCCATGCCCAATGTAATGGCATTCGTTAACATGTTAATGCACAAACCCCAGACAGTCCGGTCCTTCCTGTACAGATCATTTAGAATTTTACCCAGACTGGGAGCTCTAGCAGGGACACATGAATACATTGCGGCTAGTGTTTCTTCCAAAGAGAAAACCAGAGCATCATCTGCTCCTAATGAGCCTAGCCCCCACCCCCTTTCAATAGGGTCTTCCAACTCTAAATTGTATACTGCATAGAGGCATTCGAAGTGGGACACCCAATCGTTAGGCTGTACAGTGAACTCCAATGCAGTCCTCTTGCCATGGAGCCATTGAGCCGCCTTTTTCCAAAAGGTCTTGGCGCACAAGTTACTACTTGTGTAACGATATATCTGTAAGAGACATTAGTTAGTGATCGATTTCTTACCTTAGAATATCCCCAGGCGTCAGACTGGATCCTTAAAGTTTTTTGTCAGCAGTAACCCTGCACGTCAGAAGGTGGCGTCGTGCAGCTCCGCGTCCGTCGCTGGCATTGTATGCACCGAAATGACGTCACGGAGACTACTAAGGCGCCACCCATGCGCGCAGACGTCAGTTCTGTACACGATTTTTCGCGCCAGGAAAACAGAGCCATGCAAGAAATTGACCACTGGTGCCATGAAACTATGGGCCCTGAAAAGGATGACCATAACCCTAGAAATCAGTTCGCAGAACAGGGAGGATGTGTGGGGCGGTAAGGAATCTATCACTGACTAATGTCTCTTACAGATATATCGTTACACAAGTAGTAACTGGTGCATCTGAAAGAGACACATTAGTGATAGATTCCTGACCTTTGAATTGATACCCCAGCAATACCAACCCCGGTGGTGGGTCTGTGAACAAGATTACACCAGAAAGTCACGGAGAACAGAATGGCCAAAGAAGCCGTCTCTCCGGACTGGACTGTCAAGGCAGTAAAGCTTGGTAAACGTGTGCAGCGAGGCCCACGTAGCTGCCTGACAAATGTCCTGCAAGGCAATGGTAGAATGGGCACGCAGCCCCACAGGAGGCTCCTTCTTAGCCAACGAGTAACATGGTTTGATACACAGAACAATCCCACTGAGAGATGGTTTGTTTGTACGCGGCCCAACCGTTTTTTAGCGCCCACATAGCCAACAAAAAGTAGGTCATCCACCCGGAACTGTTGTGTGCGCTTCAGATAGAACAAGAGCGCACGTTTTGAGTCCAGACGGTGGAGCCTCTTTTCCTCTTTTGAAGGATGCGGAGGCGGAAAGAAGGTGGGTAAAGTGATGGTCTGCCCGATGTGGAAGGGCGTGACAACCTTTGGAAAGAAAGAAGGACCGGTCCTTAAAACCACCTTGTACGAGTGAACAGAAAGGAAAGGAGGTTTATAAGAAAGAGCCTGGAGCTCACTCACTGTTCTGGCAGAGGTGATAGGTGCCAGGAAAGCTGTCTTTAGAGTGAGAAGACGTAAGGGACAGTTATGAAGGGGCTCAAATGGAGCACACATCAGATAGGTCAAAACACGATTTAAGTCCCATTGAGGCATTACGAAAGGCACAGGAGGAAACGTGTGTGTAATGCCTTTGAGGAAGTGATTAACAACCGGGGACTTAAGAAGAGAAGGCTGATCTGGAAGCCATAGAAAGGTGGAGATGGCCGAAAGATAATCTTTGACAGTGCCCAGAGCAGAGCCCTGCTGGGGCAAAGAGAGAAGGAACAGAAGGACTTCGGAAAGAGGGGCAGAAAGGGGATCCACAGCTTTCGCTGTGCACCATGCCACAAATTGTTCCACCTTCAGGCGTATACCGTCTTAGTGTGGGACACCTGGCTGCCAGAAGGACATCACAGACTTCGGGAGGAAGATCAAAACCTGTCAACTTTTGCCGCTCAATCTCCACGCATGGATGTGGAGGCTGGACAGGTTCGGGTGGAGGACCATCCCCTGCTGCTGCGACAGAAGATCCTCCCGAAGAGGCAGTCGGATCGGGGGAATCGATCGCCAAGCTGAGTAGCTCAGGATACCAGTATCCCCGTGCCCAATCCGGAGCCACAAGGATGACTTGGGCCCGGTCGCGCCAAATCTTCTTCAGCACTCTGGGAAGAAGTGGTATAGGCGGAAAGGCGTACAACAGACTGCAGCCCTACTCGTGACGAAAAGCGTCGCCAATGAGTGCCGCCTTGGAAATTCCAACGTGAAGAACTGATGACATTGCGTGTTCTCTTCCGTGGCGAATAGATCTAACCAAGGCTCTCCCCACCGCAGAAAGAGACCTTGCGCCACGTCCGAGTTCAGAAGCCATTTGTGATCCATCATGCACCGGTGGCTGAGTTTGTCTGCCCTGGCATTCAGAGTACCTGCCAGGTGTTGAATCACCAAGGTGATGCCTTGATGTTCCAGCCATGTCCAGAGGCGCAGAGCCTCCTGACATAGGGTCCATGACCCCACCCTGCCCTGTTTGTTGCAATACCACATGGCGGTGGTGTGGTCCGTGAACACTTGCACTACACTTCCCCAGACAGAGGGAAGGAATGCTTTCAGTGAAAGTCGGCTCGCCCGAACCTCCAAAAGATTGATATTGAGTCTGGACTCTGCCGGAGACCAAAGGCCTCTGATCTCCGCCTCTCCCAAGTGGCCGCCCCATCCCAGGAGGGACGCATCCGTCACCACTGTGTGCTCCAGTTGGGGAAGGGAGAGGGAATTGCCATTGACCCAATCGCGATTCGTGAGCCACCACTGCAACTGTTGTGCAGTGCCCTCCGAGATCTGGACATGATCGGACAGGTTGCCCGATGTTGTGCCCACTGGAACTTCCGGTCCCACTGCAGAGCCCGCATATGCCATCTGGCATGTTGCACTAGCAAGATGCAGGGGGCATCAGGCCCAGGAGCCGGAGGGTCATCCTGACTGAAATCCGGTATAGAGGCTGAAAGATCGGAATCATAGCCTGAATATCCTGGACTCGCTGCTCGGGAGGATAAATCCGAAACCGCGTCGAATCCAGAACCACTCCGATGAAGGGGAGCTTCTGAGAGGGACTCGGGTGTGACTTCGGCACGTTGATGGAGAACCCCAGCAAAAGCAGGAGGTCGGACGTAGTCTGGAGGTGGGAGAAGACTGCCTGGGGCGAGCCCGCCTTCAACAGCCAGTCATCGAGATAGGGGAAGACTGAAACCCCTATTCTGCGCAGATGAGCTGCGACCACTGCCAACACTTTCGTGAACATCCGAGGGGCACTGGTAAGGCCGAAGGGGAGCACGGCAAACTGAAAGTGCTCTTGGCCTACCGTGAACTGCCAGTAACGCAGGTGGGCCTGCAAGACGGGGATATGAAAATATGCGTCCTGCAAGTCCAACGCTACCATCCAGTCTTCAGGTCGAGGGCAACCAAGACCTGAGCCAACATCTTGAACTTCTCCTTCCGTAGGAAGCGGTTGACATTCCTGAGGTCACAGATGGGGTGCAAGCCCCCTTTCTCCTTCTTGGGGACCAGAAAGTAGTGGGAATAATAACCACATCCTACTTCTGGCCCAGGAATGCGCTCAATGGCCCCCTTGGCCAAGAGGGCCATTACTTCCTGTTGGAGAAGCGCAAAGTGATCCCTCGACATGAGGTGGAACGGAGGTGGCATGGCTGGGGGTGCAGACTCGGAGGGGATGGAGTAGCCCCTTCGGACGATTTGCAGCACCCACCTGTCCGAAGTGACAGAACGCCAGTGGAGGAGGTGATGGTGAATCCTGCCGCCCACCGGCTTGGGGTGCACCCCAAAGCTCGGACTAGGAAGGTTTAGAGGCGAATGCTGAGAAAGTGGACGGTCCCACACGCTGGCCCCCTGTCCAGCTGCGGCGGGAACCACGTCTGCGCTGTGGTTGGTTCTGCACAGGCTTCTGGCTGAACGAACGTGTCGGGGTGCCCCTTCCATGGTCACGAAAGGAATGAAAAGTAGACCGGGCGCGTGGTGGAGAGCCCCAAGGACTTGGCCGTAGCCCGGGAGTCCTTAAAAGGCTCCAGCGCACTATCTGGCTTATCGCCAAACAGGCGGGTACCATCAAAAGGCATGTCCATAAGGGAACTCTGAACATCCCCTGAGAACCCTGTGGACTGTAACCAGGCGTGACGATGGAGGGCCACTGTGGTGTAAATTGTCCTGCCCAGTGAGTCCGTGGTGTCCAGTCCACACCGGATGGAGAACTTCGCGGCATCTTTCCCCTCAGCCACAGCTTGTGAAAGCGCCGCCCGAACTTCCTCAGGACACTGAGGCAGCGTCTGCGCAACCGTGTCCCACACAGCGTGAGAGAAACGGCCCAAGAGGCATGCGGTGTTCACCGACCGCAGCCCCAAGCTTGCAAAGGACAACAGTTTCTAGCCAAACTGTTCCAGCTTCTTAGACTCCTTATCCAGTATGGAATGCGCTTTGGGAAGTAGAGGCTTGGATGACCAGGCTCTCCGGTGTTGGGCGAGTCGTTAAAAAGGCATGGTCATCCGGTGCCGGGCGATGACGCCTGGCCACGTTCTTATCCACAGGAACTCCCGTGGCTGGTCTAGACCAGGTGCTAATCAACACATCAGTTAACGCCTCATTAAACGGTAGCAGAGGCTCCATAGAGCTTGCCGCTGGCTGAAGGACTTCAGTGAGAAGGTTAGTTTTGAGAGTCACCGTAGGCAGATCAAGGTCAATGGCCTCAGCTGCTCTACAGAGCACCACAGTGTATGTGGCGCCCTCCTCCATGGCTTCAGCAGAAGGAGAAAGAAAACCAGGCTCAGAGGAGAGGTCAAGGCCACCTGCATCCTCCGACTCTTCCACCCACTCCTGCTCCGACTCACACTGCCGTGCATGAGGGTCCTCGGACCCCTCCCAGTCGTTCCACTCTTCCACAGCCCATAGCACAGGCTGCGGCGGCAAGGGAGGGACAGGGGAATATAAATGATCCAACGGCACCGGGAACGGCGTTGGTCGGCGCTGATTCGGCTCCATGTCCCAATTAGGGTCCCAACCTGGAGCAAAATTGTCCGGAAACCAGGGCAAGGGACGAACGGAACCCATGCCGGGGCCGGCGGCGGCGCTGGCAGCAGAGCCGGCGGCAAGGGAGGCCCCTCAGGATGAATCGCGCGGCCCGAAGGCGCACCGGCGGGAGCCCGAGGCCTGAAAAGACGGTTCATGGCAGCAAGAAAATCCTGCACCTGGGCCAGAGTCGCCGATGGACCTGGATAAGGTGGGTAGGCACGGGACTCACAGGTTCCAACTGAGCCGCGGGGGAGGTACCCCCGGTACCCTCGTCTGCGTCCGGAGACTGACGGGGGGGACGTCGGAGAGCGAAAACGCTTCTTCCCCTTCTTGTTAGGACGTCTCTTACTCGATTCAGAGTGTGAAGACTTCCACCCCAAGGATGGATGATGATGGCTCCACGGTTGGTCCCTCGATCGACCCCTGGACCTCGAACGATGCGGAGACGACTGCCGGTCCTCCAGCAGCTTACGGAACCGCACCCCGAAAAGCCTTCGGAGCCATGGCCAGACAGTCAGAACATGACCAGGAGTCATGGTCACGCTCCAAACAGTAGAGACAGACGCCATGGGGGTCGGCCGCCGACATCGTACGGCGACAGGACCCACAGGATTTAAACCCAGGCATCCCTACGTGGCACAAGGAGTCAAAGACTCAAAAGAGAGGTAGAAACAAAAGTCTCAAAAAGTTAGTCAAAAAGTGACTAGGTTACGTGCTCTAACCGGATCTGCGCTTGCTGGCGCGAAAAAAGAAAGGACTGACATCAGCGCACATGGGTGGCGCCTAAGTAATCTCCGTGACGTCATCTCGGCGCATACGACGCCAGCCACGGACAAGGAGCCGCAAGACTCCACCTTCTGACGCGCAGGGGTACTGCTGACGAAAAACTTTGTGGATCCAGTCTGACGCCTGTGGATATTCTAAGGTAAGGAATCTATCACGAACGTGTCTCTTTCAGGTATCTCTATTTGTTAGTTTTTTGTGCAGTGAGGACCAGAGGGAATCTTCCCAGTTTGTCTTGGCTAGCTCTATAGCTTGTCTATATCTGGCTTTGCAAGCAACTATCTCAGGGCGCATATTAGATTTTACAGCCCGTACCAGGTCCCCCTTGGATTTCCTACACTCCCGATTATACCACGCTGCATCACTTTTCAGCTGTTGCTTTTTTTAATCCAAATTATGGTCTATACACGATTTGCCCAACAGATCTCTAATCTCGTTGTATAGGAGTTCATGGCAAATGCCCAGTTCCCCCAAACAGCAGAGGGTTTATGAGAAGGGAGCAAATATCCAAGAGTGGTTCTTCTGCAATGGACCCATGAAACATTACTCCAGTGAGGAGGGGTCAGTCACAGTGGTGGCTCCTCTGCTAAGGCAGGAAAAGAAAGGGGAAAAAAATTATAATAACGTAATGTTATTATCATTTAATGTTTCCCCCCGTTGTGGCAGCTTACGTGAGGGGGCAGGGCTGAAGAGCAGAGGAGGAGGGTACCACCCTCCTAAGTGCCAATGACTGTTTGGTCGGCCCTCTCGGGCCGCCCAAAACAGTCATGCACACATTCCCTGTTCTCCATGTAGGCTGCATTTCAGCCTGCATGGAGAAGATGCCCACCCCTACAGCCCATGGCTGAGCGCCGTGTCACGTGTCACGCTGCATTGCAGCATTGTGATTGGTCAGGGGAGGGAGCTTGGCTGCCTGCCTCCCTTTCCTGGAAGACAAGAGCAGGAGCAGAGATGCGTGTGACTAGGAGGGGAGGTAAGTGTTTTTAATTTTTTTGTTTTTCTTATTGTTCAAGGAAGTAACCATGGTAAAGAACTAGGATTACAAGTAAGGAACTTTTCCTTTTCACCAAAACCTAAACAAGACCCCAGCAAAAGCCTTCATAAGGACCTCTCATCAATGGCCTTTGGTACAATCCATCAACCCCTCTCCTTATACATCTTCATGATTTGAGATGCAGTAGTAAACCCTAGAATAGACCTTCACTTTCCTCTCGCACCAGCCAATATGATCTCAAATCTACCCATTAACATGTCCTGTTGTGCAAAAAACTGTAAAGCACTAAAGTGTACTGTGAGTGCTCCAATCCTGTTTAGGCCATTTCTACCTCAGACCATTTCATCTATCTTACAGAATTGTTCTGCCTAATCTTGCAGACGACACTCAGGTACTGCTGAAATCTAAACTTTAGTCTGACATCAACTGCTCTGCTTTCTTACCCCAGCTCACTGCCAAGTTCAGCAGAATAACCATTTAAAACAATACACTGGAATGACAGAAATACTGATAGCTGTTCACGAAAGAATATATTGCCAGCAAATTGGTGACCCCCAAGGGTTCTGCGTCTCCCGGAGACCCAAATGGGTGGGCATACAGGGCAGGACCTTTGACAAACGTATGACTACAAGGCTACCCGCTCTACTGCTCCCCTTGGGAAACATTTAATCCCCCCAAATAGGGCAGATACAGTTTGTGAAGTCACTGGATGGGGATACAAGTATCTACCACATTCCATTCACGAGGGTGCACCTTTCTGCTCCCTCCACTTGAAAATATAGGAAAATCCCCTTTTAAGAACCAGGGAAGAAAATCTCTATTTGCCCTGAAGAATGCCCTGGTCCTAAGAGGCCTTTACACAGGGACTGAAACATGTTGGCATGACACTAGGGTCATAGGACCATCACTTCCTTACGACCCCCTTGTATATATTTATTTTAATATCCACTGCGTCTCCACTAATAAAGAGATACCTGGAGAGCGCAGTAGGATTTATACCTCTAGACCCCCCTGGCCTATCTCTCCTAAGCGCTCCCTGAAATATGGTTAAGCCCACCCTGACCTTTAGGAGTCAGGGTGAACCCTATGATGAAGCATGACACCAATAGGGTGTGTGAGGGTTACCTAACAAAAAGGAAAAGCTTCCTTTCTCTCGCCTGAGCGGTTGATGCCTTGTGAGTCTAATTCTGAGCTTTTAGCGATGGAGATACCTTAAGTTAACAATCATTTTCATTCTGGAGGACGTATCCACTTCTGGGAATACATCTCTTACCCTTCCGGGCTTGGTAGAGGTCCCTCTACCATTGCTTACTTACAGTATAGCACTCAAAGTAAGACATATTTGGACCACTCTGGTGGCAACAAGAGAGATAAATCACAATGTTAATGTTTTATTTTACCCTCTTTTTGTGGCTGAATAACCAGCTCAAGAGAAGCATTGCGTCAAGCCATTCTTTAGATACATTGCTGTCAGTCTCCTCTGGAAAGGGCGTTAGCAAACTGATCGTTTCCACAGGTTACGGAGACTAACATAACTTGTTGGTGGGTTAGCTTCGAGTTCCTCTAGTTAAGTATGGAATGAAGCTCTCGAGAGCCTCCCTTAGTGTGTGGTCAACACAAGACCTAATATGTATTGTTTGTCACTTCACTTCAGAGTTGCCTCCAACACTGATTTCTCTTTGGATAGCTGTGTAGGATCCGAACCTCTGTTTTTCTTTCAGTAGCTATCATCAGAGCGGTCAGATTTCATGGTGCTGTTCTTCCATTGTGCTCAATATAAAGAGAGATAGAAAGGCCCTGCTAGGCTGCATACACCGAGGTCGCACTCAATACTGTTCCCTTACCAAAGTCTCTGCTCTCATTAGGGAAAGTTGATTCATTCTGGTCATTGCATGTTCCTAAACCCTATAACCCCTAACCACCTGCCTTGAGCGTACAGATAGGAGAGACCTGCCCAGCACAAAACATCTGTCATTTAGGAATCATTCAGCAGGGATAAGAGTGCCAACATTTCACATTGTAGGAACAGTCAGCTCACCCAAAAATATTCTCACCCTAGAGCAGCAGTCTTCAAAAGTTTAAATGCCGTGCCCCCCAGTGGGAAAAAAAAACATCGCCCCCCCCCAAACTTTTTCACTGTTATTCTATTAAACTGCCAATGTTTAAATATGTTTAGACATATGTAAACATTGCAATTAAGTTATGTTACTGTTTTAAAAATGCAATCAAATACATCATTGCCAAAAGTACTACCTTTTAACATTTTCTCCCAGCCAGGATATAAATAACAAGAGAGGTTAGTGATGGCCCAGTTTTTTCTGTTGAAAACAAAGAACTGTTTTCAGCATAATGATTATTTTGGCCCAAGCTTGCCCCCCCATGCCTCCCCCTGTCTCCCCCGGATCACTTGAGGCCCCCCCAAGTTTGAAGACCCATGCCCTAGACGAAGTCTGATGGTATTGCAGGAGTGCCTTCTGCAAGGAGCTTTAACAAGGCTGTTGCCTTAAAGCTCAGGGAGCTTCTAAGCTAAGTGTAACATCTCGTTCTCGTAGTGAATACTCCAATTCTCTTCATTAGCCCTACCTGTTCCTCACTAAATTATGTGTTCCTTTCTCCAAAGACAGCCCTCTTCCTTATCCCACATCCTGTCCCACCCTGTATTCAGAGACCTCGTCCCTTACCAGAAGACCTCTGGTGACACAGATAATTTTGCTGACCATGCTATCAGAAATAGTTACCTGGTCAGTGACATCATACACGATGATAATGCCATGCGCCCCACGGTAGTAGCTGGATGTGATTGTTCGAAAGCGTTCTTGGCCAGCTGTGTCCCACTGAGTGGGAAAGGAGGGAAAAGATAGAAAGACTGTGAGTTTTCAGTTTATGCAAAGCTTTATTATGAGGATCTCAAATTCAATGCACTATAAGCATCGCAAAGTCATAGATGGAAACAACTCAGTTACAGAAAAAACCTTGAAGCTTCCCGCTGTACCACTTTTCCTCATTACGCCATTGTGACCATCATCACAGAGAAGAAGTAATTCAAGGTAGCAAGGAAATATCATCTCTCCTATTTATGCAAACATCCTGGGTTTTATATGACACGAAGAGCCAAAATACCATAAGTGCAAGTGTCTAAATTGATGAAAAGTTTAAGTTTACAAAATCTAAAGTTCAGCAATGTGAAAAGGGCACTAAGGAATTTGTCACAGGATACAACGTCACAATCGTACTTGGGTAAATTGGATTGGGATACCAATTACATCCAGCCAGGATTGTACGAAATACGATAAGTCTTTTGTAGAACCACAGATCTAGGACACTGAATAATCACTGAATAATTTTGTAGAGCCAGCATTGACATTTAGATAAGCAAAGCCTCACAAGGAGAATTGGCACCAACTTGGGGACTCCTATCCACTGGAAGCCACAGACGTTTAGATAGGTGAAAACCCACAGCTTTACATCTAGAGACCATCAGATGCTTTTCTGTGCCAGTTTTACCTTTCTCGTGCTTTTTTTCATTGATTTGATCATCTCTCTACTTACAGGGATCTAACATCACAACTGCTGAGGGAGTTGGAATACACCTTGTGTGGGATAGAAAGATGATACATTTTAATTTTTACAGTTTTTCCACTTTTAAAACTTTTTTGGGCATATACCATTTTGAAACCTGTTGGGGTCTGCCTATTACTGACCCAATGAGGCTCTTATTTCATCCTGGTGTTGCCAGATCTATTTTTATTAT
Organism: Lissotriton helveticus; assembly: GCF_964261635.1. Taxonomy (NCBI): domain Eukaryota; kingdom Metazoa; phylum Chordata; class Amphibia; order Caudata; family Salamandridae; genus Lissotriton; species Lissotriton helveticus. The sequence continues at coordinate 926,639,385 of NC_136070.1, forward strand.
TTTGCTAGCATTCGAAAATCATGCAACAGAGGAAAAGGAATGGTTTCAGCTACATTAGCCTATCCATAGCGCCGTCTTCTGCCACTACAGACCAACCACACAGCAGATATATTGCTGTCCCATATAACAGTTAGGCTCTTCTTTAGATTGTGCAATTTGCTAGTGAAACGGAATCCACTAGGTTACATTCAGTACCTCTGCCTTGGCAGCACTATCACTTCTACAGCTCCCATAATGTGTTCTGTCTGATATTCACATGGAATATGAGTTGTGCTGTAGAGTGTCATGGTTACTCACCCTATCTGATAGGGCGCCAAATTCACCTAAACAGGGCTACTGGAATTAAGAGATTATCCATGCATTCGCCATAATCCACCATCTTCTGCATAATTTTGAGGATTCAACTAAACAAAGTGTTTCTGGTTTAAACAAAGTTATTTAAATACACAACACATGATGCTGCACAGTGCCAGATCCTTTATCAAAGGTTAACTAGTAAACTGTGAATTGCTGATTGCTGTATTCAGATGTAAAACTGGAGCTGACAAAGTTAAAACATTTGCCCAGATAGTAGTGTGTATTAAGATGACAAAAGGGGCAAATTATTACTGAAACACAATGTGGATCATGAGGCAGCATCATTTAGCTTTCTCCCAATACTTTAGTCAACCTGGCACATAATGTGGTCCTCTGTTGCTGCAGAATTCCAGTGGCCCTGCTGAAAAGCAATGCTACACAAAATTCCTAATAAATACATTGAAACTTCAAATTTGTAGGCATTTTTTACCTGCCGAAAGCCTCAAATTAACCTTCGTATTTTGCAGTCATTGCCAGCTAATGGTTATTTGCCAGTATGAGATGTGCACAACTCCCCTTCAGGAGCAAGGCATTTTGTCAACATGTTTTTCAACAAGATTTTGTGGCCTTTTAATCTTTGTCTTGATACTACTTTGTAGGGAGTTTCCTCTTTTCTTTAGGAGTGCCACAGAGGTTTCTGGTCTTAGGAAAGGCATTTGTATTGCTCAATAATACAAATCCGGGGAATTACCAGGATAGGCTGCAGCCAGATTGACTTGGCTTCGTAAGTTTCTGACGACCATTCTAGGAAGACTTCCCCACAATCCTTTTAAGAAAATTTACAGTATTAGTCGTTGTGGTCTTTTAAGAAGGCATCTCAAAAGAGGACATCTTTTACTATTAGGAACGATAACTTGGATCTTAAGGTGCAAGAGTCTCTCTCCTCTTCCCTATGCCCTGGTCTGCCCCCAGCAATCCTAAAAGCAACTATGGTCTCTATACCCTTGATAATCCTCGTTTACATTGCTACAATTCTGGAAATATCTCTCCAGAGGTTTCCTTCAATAGGAGAGATATTTGTCTTTATCTCTATTACCAGACCTTTTCATTGCAAGAAATAGTCCTCTTTTGGGCATTATAATTCTTTTGAAATCTATCAATCCATTTAAGTGCTGCCAATTTCAGAGATATTGCTTCAGCGGGTCCTAAGCGGTGGTGCTTACAGTCAAGTAATTCAGTCAATGGTTATTGCCCCATTTGTGCACTCTCCTTTTACTATTAACATATCTATTGTGGTGCAACGTCCTCAGAAAACCTACATTTGAAAACGTATGCATCTTTAAACACAATTCCTTTGTAGCACAACTTTTTCTGTTGGCATGAAAATGATCACGAGGCAAAATAGTCTAAAATTAAATATTTTACTTTTTGCACCTGACAACATTGGTCGTGTGTATGGCACAATTCCAATCCTTATGAGAGGTTTGCTTTTTCTCTTTTTAACAATGTGTGCAAAATATTATGGCATGACATCAAGTAGGAAATAGAGGTCACATATATGAACGATTATAAATGTGATACTTTTGCTTTATTATGACATCTTGTTTCCCTCATTTTATAAAATGACCAGGCCTCCACTCACACCTCCTCGGCCTGTTCTGACATCATAGGTTATTTGCAGTTTTGACCACAGGTTCAAGTATAAGAAAAGGGTCTTTATTTCAGGAAACTAGAATCTTCCATTGGGGAGTAGCACTCAGAACACTGGCAGTATAACTATGTAGCACTAGAGAGTCTAACAACAGTGATAACTTGTTGTAGCCACAAACTGTTTTCCTGCTGCCTCCCATCCCCCTCCCACTGCCTCCCGTGGAATCGGATGCCAGAGGCACCATACCACAAGCTCTCCTTGTTGGTATAGTGTCCAGTCAGCCTACCTGCCCACTCCCAAGTCTGAGTTTGACACTAGATCCCAGCAATCGTGCTAAATGGTTCGGTGCAGTTACAGCAATTGGAGACTTCTGGCACACAGAGGCACACTCACAATTTGTAGCTTGATGGTCTTGCCCTCCAGTTCGATGGTTCGGATCTTGAAGTCCACACCGATAGTGCTGATGTAACTGTCTGTGTAGGTGTCATCCTAGAAACACATGGATTAGAAAACATGTCAATGTTTCCATGGAACAAAAGCATCTAATGTTGCATCATAAATCATTTTGCAACAGGGTAATTCCACTATATTCCTTACCAGCGCTGTATTATGTTGAGCCATGGAGAACCTGCCATTAATCTATTTCATTCTCAGCATTGTTTACAGCTAGAGTTGCGCCATTAACTTCTCACGAAGGAGGTATCGTCTTCTATTGGCACAAAGAGTCTTTACTCTCATGCACAGTGAACAGCTGGGGATATGCCACAAACCTGTCCACAAGTGATGCATTCCCCCCTTACAATATTGCTGGCAGAAGAGGGCATGTCACCTATCTGCACACAAGAGATGTGTTCCATTCTCGACACAACCACAATTAGGGGATGAACCACTAACCTTATCACAAGTGTTGGACCTGAAATCTTTGGCGTGGTCTTCCCCTAACTTTTTGCCTTCCAGCCTCCTGTTTTTGCTGGTTTTAGGATTCTGCACACTTTTCCACTGCTAACCAGTGCTAAAGTTCTTGTGCTCCCTCTTCTAAACATGGTAACACTGACTTACACCCAATCAGCATATTTAATTAACTTGTACATCCCTGGTAAAGTGGTGCTACATGTATTCAGGGCCTGTAAGTTAAATGCTACTAGTGCCCTTAGCATTCATTGTGCAATCCAGTTAAGTAGCCCTTTAAACAAGCCTCAGGTCCACCACTGCAATCTATGTGTGCAATTTTAAACTGCCATTTGGACAAGGAAAAATAAAACTTTTGATAGGCCTAAACCTTCCATTTTAATATATATGTCACCTTTATGGCAGGCCCTAAACAGCCATAGTGCAGGGTGAAGTGTACTTAAAAAGTTGGATGTGTACTTTTAAGTTTTACATGTCCTGGTAGGGTAAATTTCTTATATTCGATTTTCACTACTGCCAGGCATACCTCTCCTATAAGATAACATTGGGTTATCTTATACCATTTAATAAGTGATAACTTTCAATTGACAGTAGGAAAGAATGTCGAGTTTGGTGTCTAAAGAATTGTAATTTAAAACTCTCTTTAATGGTAAAGTCGGATTTGAAGTCACAATTCTGAAAATGCCACTTTTAGAAAGTTCTTAGAGAAAAAATTGCTGACCATACAAGAATTATACTGACTCCGTATTTAGAGTAACAAATCAACTTTAGTTAAAGATTTGTTTGGTATTGTTTATTTATACCTTTTACTTCATTTGTTTTCGAATTAGAAAATAGTTTAGACAAAAAGACATACCTTATACATACAATTATTCAAAAAAAGAGGGGGATGAAAAAGAAGAACAAACTTCAAATGACTGTACTGAATCACAAGAACATTTACAAAAACATAAATCCACATCTATATACAATTGCACAACTCTTTGTGTACCAACACAAATACTCATTTACATTTGGTTTTCCAATTCCAAACATCAAGAAAAATCAAAGAAAAATCAGATGGAGAAAAGATAAATCAATATCATGCACAGTGTAGGTAAGGCTGAAATGCTTAATCAAAAACTTTCAGTCATTCAGGGAACAAATTAATCCCAGATCTTTAAACGGTGCTTGTCTCCATTAGGCCGACGCGTTTCGACTGAAAGTTTTTGATTAAGCATTTCAGCCTTACCTACACTGTGCATGATATTGATTTATCTTTTCTCCATCTGATTTTTCTTTGATTTTTCTTGATGTTTGGAATTGGAAAACCAAATGTAAATGAGTATTTGTGTTGGTACACAAAGAGTTGTGCAATTGTATATAGATGTGGATTTATGTTTTTGTAAATGTTCTTGTGATTCAGTACAGTCATTTGAAGTGTGTTCTTCTTTTTCATCCCCCTCTTTTTTTGAATAATTGTATGTATAAGGTATGTCTTTTTGTCTAAACTATTTTCTAATTCGAAAACAAATGAAGTAAAAGGTATAAATAAACAATACCAAACAAATCTTTAACTAAAGTTGATTTGTTACTCTAAATACGGAGTCAGTATAATTCTTGTATGGTCAGCAATTTTTTCTCTAAGAATTTATATAGGGTCCAGCTGTCCTTACTCCCTAGGACCTATCTCCTTGTATATAAAACTTTTAGAAAGTTGGCATTTTTTGTCCTAATAATTTGGTGTCTGCACTCGGTTTCCTTGGCCACATGCCTAGGTGTACTTGGTCTTTGTGGATTGCTCCCAGACAGTGAGACAAAGGAGCATAGGAGTTGGCAGGATGGGCCATCTCTGACTTGATGAGTGGGAGGAGCTGTCACCTACCACACTTCCACATCACAAAGGCTCTGCTTGAGCACACTCACAAAGAGTTTGACACTAGTCTATTGTGACCCCAGACAACCTGGAGTCAAGGCAGGGAGGTAGGAAATTCCAATTACTTCTACGGGTGGAAACCTACAGAGTCTACTACTACTTCAAAGTGGACACCAGGTATCAATCAATCAATCATGGGCTTGTAAAGCGCGGCTACCCACCTGTGAGAGTCTCAAGGCGTTGGCGGGGGGGGCTGCTAGTCCCTCTGGGTGTAGGATCATTCAAAGAGCCAGGTATTGAGGTTCTTTTTTAAGTGGGTCAGCAACGCAGAATGCCTGAGGTGGAGGGGCAGGGTGGTCCAGGTCTTGCCGGTGAGGTAGGAGAATGAATTTCGGTCGGTTCTGGCCTTGTGGATCCTAGGGACAGAGGCTAGGGCAAGTTGGGCGGAACGGAGTGGTTGTGCTGGTACATGGAACGCAGGTGGTGGTTCAGGCATGCTGGTCCTTAGTCGTGGAGAGCTTTATAGGCATGTGTGAGTAGCTTGAAGGCGATTCTCCTGTTGACTGGGAGCCAGTAGAGTTGTCGGAGGTGTTGCATGATGTGGCTGCGGCAGTGGATGTCGAATTTGGCTGTGGCGTTTTGACATTCAGTAGTTTCTTGAGCGGTTTCTGGGTGACGCCAGCGTACAGTGCGTTGCCATAGTCGAGTCTGTTGGCGATGAGTGAATGGGTAATAGTCTTTCTGGATTCTGTGAGGATCCATCGAAATGTCTGTTGAAGCAGGCCAAGCGTGTGGAAGCAGGCTGAGGAAACTGTGTTAGCTTGGCGGTTTATGGTGAGCAATGAGTCCAGTTTGATGCTGAGGTTGCGAGCATGTTCTGTCGGGATGGGGTGAGTCCCAGAGTAGCTGGCCACCAAGAGTCCGTCCCAGGCTGAAGGGGAGGGTCCCAGGATGGGTACTTTGGTCTTTTTAGAGTTGAGATTGAGACAGCAGTCTTTCATCTAGGTGGCAATGGCCTTCATTCCGCTGTGGACTTCGGTTATGGTCGTTATGGGTTCATTGGTGAGGGAGAGGATCAGCTGGGTGTTGTCAGCGTAGGAGCCATTGTTAAGTCCGTGGCTTCTAATGACGGCGAAGGGGGCAAATTGTTGGACCCTCAGACCCCACTGTTCAGTATACCTCTGGAGCTGTGGAAGACTCGGAAGGACTGATGTGCTTCTCTGCATAAAGGACTGTAACTCTGTTGTCCTGCTGCATCAGTGAAGGACTGGACCTGCATCTTGATTCCAGGACCGCCAGAGTGACTACAAGGGCTAGTTGGCTGGCCTCCTGATCAGAGCCTCAGGGACAGAAAAGGCTTCAACAATCTTAAACCCAGCACCTTGACTCTGTCTGCTGTGAATCTTAACCCCCCCCCCCGGGGTGCCACTCCCAGCCCTGGGCCCTTGAAAGTGGGCCTGAAGGTGCTCTACTGGTACAGCTGTGGTCCTGTAAAGCAGAACCGGTGCAACATGACGCACCTCCTTGCAGCTGCACTGGAACTGCCTCAGTGCGACGCATCCCCAACACTGGACCCATCATGCAGCTCGCAGTCTCCTTGGAACTGCCAGTGCGCAATGCATCTTCGACGCAGGGCTTCACATCACAAGCCCCTCTTCCATAGTATCCTCGACGACGATGTAAGATTCTGCATCCCAGCTCCACAGCTCCCCGGAACCGCTCCTGAAAAATGCATCCTAGACACGGGATCTTGCAACACTCTGCAAACCACGATTTAAGGTACTTTTGTTTAGCGGAACAAACTTGGTCCCTGTAGCCAGCCCACGCTCCATCGCAGTTGGCCTGAACTTGTGACTTTGACCCGGTCCAAGGCGACCAGATAACCACGGCTGGCAATTGGTGCTTCTAGACACTATTTTCACTTAAACTTTAAAATTGCATATCTCTAGTTCTACTGATTGGATTTTTGTCATTTTGGTCTCAGATCTATACTACTATTATAAAGAGAGAACATGCACCTTTGAGCCAGGTAAACTCGGGAACCACAGCGCCAATCCACACACCCGATACATTGTAGAAATTGTCAGGGTGTGCAGATGGACATAGGCTATAAAAAAAAAAAATAAACGTACATTTAAAAAAATTATTTTAAAAAAAGTAGTGCCCTGAAAGTAGCGCCGGCCGCGACGCTGCTCTGGCCGCGACGTAGCGCGTGCGTGATGACGCGGAGGAGCGGCGGCCGGCGGACATGGAGCTACGGTGAAGTGAGGAGCGCGGGCGTGTCATGGCGAAGAGCAGCGGCGGTGAAGTGAACTTCGCGGGAAGGAGCGGCAGCACAGGTAAAGTAAAGGCTCAGGGCGGGAGGGAGTCGGGGCGGGAGGGGAGCGGGTGTGCACAGAGGGACAGGCGGGAGGAGTCGGGCGGGAGGGAGTCGGGGCGGGAGGGGGTCGGGGCGGGAGGGGGTGTACTGCCCCCAGCCCCTTTCTGCCCCAGGCAACGCTGGGGCGGGCTGCTAGTAATTTATAAAGATTTACTCTATGTTTCTAACTTAGTGTGGGATTTTTCTTGTGTTGTGTTTTCACTTTATTACTGTTTGAAGTGCTGCATAAATACTTTACATATTGCCTCTAAAGTTAAGCCTGACTGCTTATGTGCCACGCTACAAGAGGGTTAAGCACAGGTTATTTCGGGTTTTGCTTGTGTTTCACCCCGACAGATTGTTGTTGCTGATTGAGCAGGGTTTCACCCCTCTCAACGAGTGACTCAATTTCCGACAACTAGTAGTAAATTTTGTTTGCACAAAGCTCCTAGTGAGGTGTAGACCATAAATATTATCATGAAATGCTCAGAACCCGTGACTGGTGTTATTTTTTTTTTTTTTTTTAAACCTTTATTGAACAATGAAAGCTCACAAATACTGGCCTACAACCCCACGGGCTGGCCAGAACAGAATGGTCGAATAACCAGCATACAAAAAGAAGATCTGTACAGGATATAACGTCAGGAGCACTGGTGAAGCAATAAAAACCATCGAGCGTTCAGCAAGAGCAGGATAATAAAGGTTAATTTTCTAGCACGGGGAGGGGACCAAAGGAATAACGGGCCGTCTATGAGAATACAAGGGAGGGACCGCGGCAAGCCGCCATTTTATAAACACAACGTAAGAAAATGACTCCATATAATCAAATCTAGCAAAGGACAGAAACAGAATCAGACCATCAAATAGCGTCAGTGGCAACAGTCAATCGCGCTCACTCACCTCCGCCCCTACCCGAACAAAGAAGACGTGATCAAAAAGCCCCATCACAAAGACTATGCAATACGCACCCCAACGGAAAAGGGGGACCTCCATAAAGGAGGAAGGGAAAGAGGGAGAAAAAGACAACAAAAGGAACACCCGCCAGACCATGCACCCCCAGGGGGAAAAACAGGACAATAAAACCGGCATGCGATGTAACAGAAACACGATACCAGAATAGGCAGCGAACCACAATCAGCCACACACCGGAAGAAGGACAGAAAACCCCCGGGGGAGACACGAGGTGACAGAGTCCCGAAAAAGTGAATACACAAGAGCCATAGAACAAAAAAAGGGAAAAGAAGGGGGGAAAAAGACCCCCCGACACAAACAGACCCCCCCCACCCACCCCTAAGCCCACCCTGCACCCCTGCAGAAGGCTACGGCCTACCCCCCCCGCAGCGTGCCTGTCGCCCTAAATAGAACCCGAAATATAGTGGAGCAAGAAAAGTTGGAATTAAAAGACAAAAAAAGGGGGGGGGGGAAGGAAGGGAAGGAAAGAAGGGAGTAAAGACATACAAACATACACACGGGGGAGGGCCAAAGACAGGAGTAAACGCACCCATCCACCCGCCCGGGTTAAAGGTCCAAGTCCTCGGGAAGCCAAGAGTATCAGGCCAAAGTCCAGGAACACTAACCAATTACACAGAACCATATCAGGACACAGAGATCTTCCAAACCGTGCATGAGCTACCGCATATAAGAGTCAGTTTTCATCAGCCCTGACCCTTTTTATCCAAAGCAGTAAGGGTCCGATCCAACGAGGACCCTGCCAGAAAGAACAGAAGGCAGGCAGCAGGAGAGTCCAACGGGAGTCCAAAAAAGTCACAGGAAAAAAAGCACGGAAGATCCAGGAAAAGCACAGAATGTAGCAAACGATGCAGGCACAGTTCCAAGGATATATCCATAAAAACCGACCCATCCGGGCCGGCACAGGAGACGTCATCGGGCAGTGGTGATTGAGAGGGACCAGGAGAATCATGAAAGTCCGGCAAAACAAAATCCAGCTCCCGGGCCAAGGGCAGAGGAGGCAGCACAGGAGGAGAAGGCGCCATCAGGTTGCGCACCTCCGGGGCGGCAGCCGGGGCCGAGTCCGCCAGGAGAGTACCAGCCACACCCCGCGATATCAATGCCTCATCCGGTCGTGGGGGCCCGGGAGGCTCGCAGTGAGGAACCGTCTCCAGAGCCAGGAGTGGCGCGGCCACCGAGAGCCGCCAGGATAGCAGGATGTTTAAGATCCCCTTAAGTGCAGGAAAACCTTCACAGTATCCGACACCCGGGCCTTGCGGCGGGCCCCCAGTGCTCGTCCGGGCCCGGCCCAAACAAATGGGGTTGGTCGCCATCTTGAGAGCCCGAACAGGCCGCGCGGCCAACAACCTCCGCCGGGGCGGCAGTCAAGCAGATAAAGTCCCGCCGACAGGCAGAAGAACACCCCGGACAGGAAGGGGGGCCACCAGAAGAAGGGGATTCACCGGCCCCCCAATGTCGCCAGTCCCGTTTTCTGAGTCCGGCGGCAAAGAACAAAATGGCCGGACCGGAGAACAAAGGGGGAGGAAGCTGAACACACGAGGAACCCCAATAATGGAGGGCAGCGTCACCATCCAAGGCTGCCGCCACACAGGAGTCTCTTAGCCAGGAACCTCCGGCTCACACGAACAGCGACCCTCCAATCACCTCCAGCGCGCCCCGAAGGGCAAGCCCGCAGGCTGCATCCGGCCCAGGAGCCGGGACGAAGAACCAGGCCAGTCCGCTCTCGAGTCCCGGGAATGGTCGGGGGCACTGCACCGGACCCACAGCAGCCAGGACAACCGGAACAAGTGGTAAGTGCCTGCAGTGCGTCGTAGCAGTACCACACAGCAAGGAGGGCTTCCCGGGGCAGGATAAATGCAGGATAAATGTGAAAAACACAGGCGGGCGAACGGAGCCGAGCTAAAGCGCGGCCATCTCGGTCGCGAGCTAGGCTCCTCCCCCGGTGTTATTAAATGCCAGCGCAACGAATTCCAAGGCTGCGTAGTCTTGATTCTACATCATGCCTGTTTAATCAACTAACATACACGCCCTGCCTCTTGTCTCACGCTTTCAGATTCCTGCTTCCTCTCTTTGCAACTGTTTTTCTGCCTTTCTCTTCATCCTTCTTTCCTGTTTAGCTATTTTCCTCTCTCTTGCTCTCGATCAATGTTTGATGAGGGAAAATAAGTGCTGCTCCCCAAAAATAAGTACTACTGGGCCCATTGGCAATCATGGGCTCAAATTAAGCACTAAGCAAACACAAGGAGATGTGGACGGAGCCCTGAAACTTTTCAGACACTCACCAAAGTCACAGGTCTGGGTTGAAACCATCATTGTTCTTTAGCTCACTTCGCCACCTCAGTGCAGACCCAGCTATATGCAAATCAGTCTTGACCCTGTGCCTCATAGGAACAGTCCAGCCCAAACAGCAAAGCCAGGTCTTCCCTGAACCGAACAAGCATCCTGGGACCGGTTTCGGGGTAACACCCCTCATCAGCCAGGCTAACTTGAATCCAGTGGCAAAGTGAGCAAGAGACCCACGTCTGGGCATACAATGCCAACTTCGGACAAACAAAGCAAACACAAGGAGATGATGGACAGAGAGCTGAAACTTTTCAGACACTCACCACAAGTCACAGATCTGGGTTGAATCCATCATTCTTTAGCTCACTTCAGTTCAAACACAGCTATATGCAAATCAGTCTTGACCCTGTGCCTCATGGGAACTGTCCAGCTCGAACTGCCAAACCGGAAACAAGCATCCTGGGACCGCTTTTGGGGTAACATCCCTCATCAGCCAGGCTAGCTTGAATCCAGTGGCAAAGTGAGCAAGGGACCCACGTCTGGGCATACCCTGCCAACTTTGGGCGAACAAAGCAAACACAAGGAGATGATGGACGTAGCGCTGAAACTTTTCAGACACTCATCCCCAGTCCCAGACTGGGGGTGAATGTTTTGATTTGTTCTGCATTCCGTCCATCAATTGTGTGTCTTTTGCTTTCTGACTCCAAATTAAGCACTAAATCTGGGCTATTTTCTTTCCAAGACTGAATCAATGACCATCCTATGTGAAAAGTATTACTTCTAGAAGACAGATCTTGGACATGCCATTATCCTACCCACAAGAGGTATATTCAAGTCACAGCAAGAGGGGTGTGGCACTCACCAGCACCCAATAGATGCATTCCCCTCAAAACACATTGGTTATGGGGTCCTGCCGGTGAATAGCTTCTATAAGAGGTGGGCGTGAACTACTGTAGCTCTGGCAAGTGTCCCTCTTGTAACTTAGCGGAGGAAACACTTCATCACTCTACCTTTTTTTGTCTTACATATGTTAGGCCACGAAAACAATGGCTAGAACCTATATGCAAACTCTTCACTATTCATCATTATCTGCCTGCACTACGCACTTTACGCTCTGACATTAGAGAGGTGATTGTTGTTGGAATGACAACATTTTTACATGCTGCTTGGCTCATCCATACTCGCAGTGCCAAAGCAATGAAGTGGTGAAATGCGTTCATGTTAATTTTTTTCTTTTTCTCTCACTCTCCATTTTCTGATAGGAGCTCTTTTATTATAGATATACTTTATCTGTATCCAAGCTGAATGTTGTTTTTAACATTACCAGAGTTTTTTTCTGGTTATTTATCATGTGTTTTTAACGTTGTGGCACTGGCACTTTGTATGTGATTGATTGTATTTATTGTTGTTAAGCTACCTTGATTGTTTTTATATTTTTATTCCTGTTGTACTGTGTTTTATTGATTATTATATCGGAAATAAACATTTTTGATTGTTTGACATTGGTTCGCTTTGTATGTTTCACTCACAGAAGAGGGGCATTTCCAATGGCATCGCAAGTATAACTTCAATTTCTAATTAGACGATTGTGTTTTATATTGAAGTTTATCTTGGGGATTGTGGATTGATTTCTCTCATGAGTAGTTCGGGCAGATCATAAAAGTTTAAGAAGGTTAGAACAGTGTTTCTCGAAGTCTGCAGAAGCTGAGTAGAAAAAGAATTCACATTTATCCAAATTCTACATCCAACTCCAAGCACCCCACCTAAAACAGCGCTGTATTAAAATGTGTGATATGTATTTTTTCTAACCCCTTCTTTTACACTGCCCTACATAATGTACATCATCTGAAAAAGGAGGTCTTAGAACAAACAGTGACCAACATAGGCTAGACGTACAGAGTACAACCTTTAGAATGTAGATGCACGCTTTTAGAAATAAAACATGCAAAATAATGGCATTTGCAATTTCAGTTTTAATGTCATTGATGCTAAAAATATACGGCGAAACAGAAATGTTGGAACAATAAATAGGAGAGAGAAAATGTATTTAAAAATTCGTTTTAAACTAGACAAATATACATACAAAGTCCTTAACAGATTTCTCATCTTTTCAATAAAATCAGCATCCAATCTATGCATATAAGCGTTATAAATTTAAAATCTCGCTCCAACCTTTGAAGAGTTATTTCATAAGTCTTAAAAGTCTTGCTTTAGATGCTAAGAAGCCCCACTTTACAAACCCAAACTAATCCTGTTTATTAATTGTAATGGATATTTCTCTAGCCATAGATATTTACTGAAGTTATGAATCTGCAGTTCTGGGAGACCCGATTTGCTCTGCACGGGACTTCAGCAACAATACCATAATGGCATCTTGAAATGAGCTGTGGTTGTCTGGCTAACATTTATCTTCAAAAGAGTCAGTCAGCCATTAGGCCTAACAGGGAGCCAATTGAGAGAAATACAGTTTCCCAAGAAATACACCGCTAGACCATAAGGTCCTGAGGTTTTCCATTTACTAAGTGCTCATGTAGATTTGAAAAGCATGTTCAAGTAAAATTATTCTGAGAATTCTTCAGTTCTGAAAAAAAGACACTGCTAAAAGGTAACACAAAGGCTGCTAGCATTACCCAACTATAAGCAAACGATATTGCATAGTTGGAGATTCATCAAATCAAGATGCATGCTAAGTTTGTTGTTCAAGTTCTCATGGTAAAAGGTTCTTGTAAGAATAAATGTATGGTCTTGTATTGAAACCCCATTAGACCTCCGTATGGAACAAGACAATAAATAAATAATTATGTGAAAGTGATCATCAATGCACATAAAATACAGTTATAACTGTCCCTTGGAACGACAGTGGTGACTTTAAGGAAGGTAACTAGAACTAAAAAGAATATAAAAAATAGTATTTACAAGAAGAGGTGAATATCTACATCACTGACCCAAAGTCGAAAAAGCAACTCGTTAGTTCAAAATGGATTTTTGAAGAACCTTTCAAAAAGGCTTCTGCTACAACAATTTGCTCAATTTACTGTGATCTTCATAAAACGCCTACGGTGGGATACTGCCTTGAAAGTATACATCTATGTCTACTCCATTAATGATTACAGTATATGGTTCATTCTGTATGTTTCATCCTGTAGTGCTCTAATGTAAATAGACAAGATATTGAACGTGCATGACTGAATATATTTGCCGGTCAACCACTTCACACTCACGGTTATATCTTCTTCTCTTTTGCCTCTTTCTTTACCCTTTTCTCTTTTTTTGGTGCCCACTATTATTGTGGATGACAAGTTAATCTTTGCAGCTAATTCACTTTTAATAGAATTTAAAAAAAGGTGCTGTTCAGACAGGCTCAAATAAGTTTACATTTCTGTTCTAATCTGACTTTATGAATTGTAAAGGTCTATGGTATCACACTCTTGTCCCACTAAAGGATGCATCTAATTATAAAACTGCAAAATCATCATAATATTTTCTGTTATATAACCTCCTCTTCAACACCTTCTCTGCTGCTACAGTCATCACGACTCCTGTGATTGTGACGCAGGTCTTTCAGGACACTTCTTCTGCAGGCATATAGTTCACTTAAGCATGTGGTTCTGTGTCCCTGATTCTCAGTCAAAAAGGCTGGGTGAGGCATGGAAAGGTGTCGGTGGGGCATGGAAAGGTGGGACAGAGAACAGAGGGCGAAGGGGACTAGCAGAGAAACAACCAAAGTATCTGCTGTCCCTTTGTTGAACTAATTGGCTACCTTCAGAAATATTTTCATGGGCAAACTTCACCATAACAACTACAACAATAAATAGAGGTAAGGGGCAAGTATCTTTTTAGTAAACAGTTAGTTCGTAAACAATTAGCACCAGGAAACCCCCTCGGGTAGCTGTGCACTTCATAAACTTTTTATTAATAATAATAATAATAATAATAATAATAATAATAACAACAACAACAACAACAACACAGGTTCAGAAAAGGACATCAACAAAATGTAAACTTACAGCAAAACGTAGCAGCAGGCAGGACTTGCCAACCCCAGAATCTCCAATCAGAAGGAGCTTAAATAAGTAGTCACTGAAAATAAGATTCAAAAAGAAAGGGATCAAACAGGTTGACTCATGACTTACACAACACAAGCATTCGTACAACCCCTTCGGCCTGCTTCCACAACAGTAAAAGTGATGATGCACATGTATGTTTAAGGCTATATATGTAGGACAGTGTAAGGAATTCGTGACTTGCCACCAATGAGTTCAGACATTCATAACCGATGCCAGAAAACTACTGGTCTCAGAAGACGTAGTTCTTTCTCCAGTCATGGGTTAATGCTCTTCTGGGCCTGAGTGAGATAAGGGGGGGATTCTAAGTAAGGGCATTCTGATGTAGATCAAGGGAAGAAGTCATTCTGAAGCTGGTCAAGATTGGAAGCCATTGTGCAACAAATACCATGAGGTGTCGGAATGGGTAGGGGCATTGAAAAGAAAAAAATAGTGGTGAGCTCATCAATGTGCGCCTTAAAAGTAGGTTTTTCATCGAAGATGATGCACAGGTTGCATACCCTACAGGCATGATCAAGAGGGGGTCTGAGTGAATCAGGCCACCAACTGAAGGATTTCCACAAATAATGTCAGGGAGAATTGGAATTCATGAAATTAACCGGAGCATAGTTTTGATACATCCTCCATCAAGTCTAAGAACAATCTGGATATCGCCTACATAGGCATAAAATGGGAGGTCAAAGAATATAATAAAAGCAACCAGGGAGCAACGTAGATGTTAAACAAGGTTGAGCTCAGGGAGGAGACATGAGTAAGCCAGCTTTTATTAACCTTGAATTCGGTGTGAAAAGGGTGTAAAGCCACTGCTTGAGAGTGATCTTTAAGAAATGAGGAAAAGCAGCTGTGAACTGTGCCCTTCAGCCTAATATCTTTGAGCCTGTCTGAATGAATGTTGTAGGATACTGTGTGACAGGCTGACAAGAGACCAATAAGATGAGAGCAGCAGAGCCTCTGGCAATAAATATCTTTTTGATGTCACCACTGGCCAAGACAAATACAGTTTAGGTATAAATTTCCTAGGCAACAGATGTCCTGAAGATGCTCAGGTAAAGAGTTCAACTGTGAATATATTTAGACCTCAATGTACTGACTCAGAGACGGATGACGACAATTCATGTACTGTTTAGATGTTAAAACCGGTTTACGTCTGTGTGAAAAAATTTTTAACCAATGTAAAATTTACTGTATTCTTTCTTTGTATTAAGGCAGACATTATGTTTTTTTAATTGAATATCAAAGGGGCTACCTTTTCATCTTTGTGGCCACCTATTTTAACAATTGATTTGTGTATGCTGTGTATGACATAATCTTGAGAAAATATATATATATATATATTTTTTTTTTTACTAAAATATGTGTTTGAGTCAGTACATTGAGGTCTAAATATATTCACAGTTGAACTCTTTACCTGAGCCTCTTCAGGACATCTGTTGCCTAGGAAATGTATACCTAAGTTGTATTTGCCCTGTTCTAGGAACATTATCTGGATTCAGGGGGTCCTTGTTTTACAAGACAAATATAGTGCCAGTGCTCAGTTGCGACAGAAATCCGATCGATAGACAAGTAATAGATGGTGATGTCCAATATACACTTACAGCTGTTGATTGGCAAAGCTTTCAGAAATCTTAGCGACCAGAGGCAGAGGAGAAATGGGATGATAGATGTACATTATTGAATGATCTGCGGCAGGCTTTTTCAGCAGAGGGATGATGAGGTCCTTTTTCCAAAATTCAGGCACATTACCACAGCTCAACAAGGACGTTCAGTGTGTGGTAAGAAAAGGTGTTCAATATGATATTAATGCCTTGGCGGGGAATGGGTCAAGAGGTTACTCTGAAGATATGGTGCAGAGTTTACAGAAGATGTTTGGATGACTGTGATAAAAGAAGTCTACACGGGGAATGAACGGATAGACATCTGAATGGTGTTAGCAAACAGATGTGAGGAAGTCTTGCTGGAACAAGAGGGGAAGGAACTCAAAAGCATGGACATGAAAGCAAAACTGCGGAGTTAGGACAGTACTGGAGACTGCGGTAGGATGGGCAAAATTATTCGATATAGACAAAATCTCCTGGATAAGATTTTGGACCAGATGTACGACCTGCCAAATAGCGGCTTGCACGTTGTGCGGCATTTGCGACTCGCAATTTGCGAGGCGCTATTTGGCATGTACAACAGTGTGTTTAACACTGTTTGCAATTGCCAATGGGGTCGCAAATTGCGCAGCTCATGAATAATAATGAGTCTCGCAATTTGCGAGCCCATTGGGAATGACAGGCCCTCGCGGGGATGGTGGCCTGCTGGGCTCAGCAGACCACCATGTCTGAGACTCCTTTTAAATAAAGCAGCTTTTAAAAAAAGAAAAAAAAAATATGAATCCCGTTTTCCTTAAAGAAAAACGTGATGCATTTAGAAAAATAAAAATGTTTTTGTTCAATTTTTTAAGGGCAGGCAGTGGTTCCTTGGACCACTGCCTGCCCTTCAAAAATAATATTGCATGCATTTGCAGAGGGGAAGGGGTCCCCAGGGACCCCTTTCCATTTGCGAATGCATTACCACCTACTTGAAGTAGGTGGTAATGTGTGAATGTTTTGCGACTGCAATTGCAGTTGCAAAACATTGTAACATAGCTTTGCGGTCACTATAAGAAGGGAACGCCCCTTCCTAATAGCGAGTAGCAAAACAGTATTTTGCGAGTCGCAAATTGAGACTCGCAAAAAACTGTTTGTACATGGGCCCATGCTTTTTAGCGTGCGCAAACGGGCCTAAGACCTGTTTCCGCACTCTAAAAGGCACCATACATCTGGTCCTTTATGTGTTGTACAAGATTTTTGTATGTTTGAAATTCAGTTTTAAAAGTAATTTCATCAGCAGAGTTGTAGGAAGGTCTCTTTTGTCTTTTTAGTTTTGTGCACCGCCTCTTGGCTAAGGGAAGTTCTTCGTTAAACCAAGAGGCAGAGGATGTTATCTGATACAGCTTACTTGTTTTCAGAGGGATAGCGGATCTAATGCCTTATTTACCCAAACCCTGAAGAGGATAGAATTGATGTTACCATCAGAATGGAAAGTAAGCATTCAAGATCCCAAAATGGAGGTGTTAGACCTGTCTGGCTTTTTGCGTAGTCCCTCCAATTTATTATTTATTTTGTCCCCTTTTTGCCCCTCATACCTTTAATAATTTTTGTGTCCACTAACTTTTTCTAGGTGTTGGTCAAGGGGATAGGTGTTCTTTTCCCCCCTCATAGTTTTTCACCTCAGGCCTAGAGGCCTGTTCTGACAGGAAAATAGTTGGAGTCACAAAATGGTGGCTACTAACTGTCCTAACTGCCAAACCCAGAACCTGTCCCATAGAGTAGAATAGGGCGTTCCAGAACATTCTGGTCCCTTCTGGACTCCTGAGGGTCAGCCTATAAAAGGCGGAATGCTGGACAGCCATTTTGTCTAACCAGAGTGAGTCAGCTGGAGGACAGGCTGCAGCAAAAGGTGGGGGTAGGATAGTCAGAGGGTTGCCTTACTGATTCACCACCCTTCCTCCCTTGGGTTATTTGTCCTGACCCTGCTGTTTTGGATGGCTGGAGACCCTGGGCGCCTGACCAACCCCTAGCTTAGACATAGCGGGGTGTCAAAAGGAGAAGGAGACTGCAGCGCTGCGGAGCGCAGTCCTCTGCCCAGTGAGGGAGACCTTTGAAAGGGTGCACTTCATCCCCAATCCCTGCCAGCACCAAGGGTTAAGAAGTCTCTGAAGGATAGAGATTGGGAGCTGACCTGTGAAGAGATATAGCTCTAGGTTCCATCGCCTTAGGTGTAAAGCAGACTTTGGCCAGTGTGTCCCTGTGGGACCTTACCTAAAACGCAGGCGACAGGACTCTATTTCTTTTAAGGAAACAGAGGAAGGAAAGGGGTGCCGGTTCTTATGAAGCGGCGCTGATGTCGCCGTGTACAGGACCCCGGGGGCACCGGCCGCGTTGTGGTGGATGTGCCATTGTTTTGAAGGTATTTAAGTGCTATCGCGCATGCCCCCAGCGTTCCCACTTCCACAGTTCAGGAAGGGCCTAGGATCGAGCAGGCCCGAGAGAGAAGCGTCTCGCCCTCGGAAGTTAGCGCGTGAGAGCAGCGTCTCACCATCGGAGCCAGCGAGGTGAGAGGCGGGGACAGCGCGGGCGCCTCGCGCATGCCTGAAGGTGTAGTGTTCCCCTGATCAGAGCTGAGGAGGAGCGCCGGAAACCCTCCGGCGGCTGAAAGCGTGTGGTGTCACCTCTTCCCTGCTCGAGCGCCTCCTGAAGGAGCTGGCGTGAGCGGGAAGGGAAACCTGAGGAGCCTGATAGCGGCAGGGGAATTCTGATTACTCTGTCCTTCTCCGCTCGTGAGCCTTACAGAGCAGTTGGCTCGAGCGGGGTGGGAAAGGCTGAGGGGCCCTGGAAGCTGGTGAGCTTTGCCAGCGCTTGGTTCCTTTGACTTGCCAGGTGGTTACCCCCCCATCTCCTGGTGTACCAAGACTTCAACCGCCAGATCTTCTACAAGTAAGGAGGTGATCTGCAAGGGGAAAGTGGCGCTAGAGCCCATAAAGGAGTAACTCAGACACTGGTCGTTTCCTCCACTGTATGATACAAGGTGGGGAGTAGCTTGAGGGAACCAACTGCGAATAGAGGGCTGAAGGAATCTGCTGGTTAAGTAAAGGCATAAGTTCCTCATAGAGTTTGCTGATGTCTAAGTAAACTTCAGGTTTAACTGAAATTCCTCATTGTACGTGTACCTGGTTGGTGAGGTAATGGTGCTGATGAGAAGGGTTTAGGGCACCTCATTGAAGTCAAATCTGGTCAATGTTGGTGTCTGAGTAAATGGATTATCGATGATAATTACTGAAATAAGTTAGCAGCTCTGAAAGTAGGACTACTGATTTCAAGACATCTAAATGTAATGTGCTGATAAGTTCATAGAACTGTGTGTTGACATTATTTGGCAATTTTAAAAGTACTGTTTCTTCTCCTGACAGAATGTATTATATTGAACTGTGAATTCTAGAACCAAGAGAGCAAAGATATTATTTTTATAAACAAGTATTTATTTTTCCAACATTGGTGTAGTGTCCTTTTTATGTGTTATTGCGTGGAATTACTGCTGGGTGGTTTGCAACCTTCACACTTGTGCCTCTAGTATTGTGTCTTACCCTAGGCCAGGCTACCCTAGGTGACCTGACATCCCAGGTTCCAACAGATTGGTGGCTAGCGGTGGGATCCTGACTGTGGTTGCAGCTACTCAGTAGTAATTAAACGTAATACACTAGCCTACACCAGGAGTTTTCTCCTAGCGGCCCTCCTAATTTGTCCTTTTGTTTTTCCAAATTTGTTCCTGGTGGTGGGGTGGAGGTGGCTTTAGGTTGCCCTTGCAACTCTAATTTCCTTGTGTGTATAACTTGGTATTGCCTATTGTAAAATGGAGTTTGCATTAGAAAACCTAGATACCTATTCTGTGGCTCAGCTGAAAGATTTCTGCCAGAAAATGGCGGTATTTTTTAAGCATGGTGCCAAGAAGGGGGAACTCCAGACCAGTCTAAGGGCTTGGGTGGAGGCACACAAAGAAGGGAAGGAGGAGGATGAAGGGGCAGACCGGGACCCGGTTGTGGAGATAAATGGATTATTCCACTCGGAGGGGGAAAACCTACTCCCAGGACCAGGGTCCTACTCCAGGAAAGGCAGTAGTGTCTCCGGGGGAAGCTTAACCGAAGCAGAGCTCGCTGACAGGAGGGAAAAGAGGCAATTAAAATGGGAGTTGGCTAAGCTGGAGCAGGAGAAGGAAGAGAAGAGGATGGTTCATGAGTTCAGGTTGAAAGAGTTGGAACTCCAGGCCCTGCAAAGGGGGCCCTCTCCTGTAATAAATGGTGGCAGCGAATCCAAAGAAACAGCTAGGGAGTCCAGACCCTATTTGCCAAAAGACCTTATTGCTAGCTTTAGTCAGGGAGATGACATAGCCAAGTGGTTGGCTGCCTATGAGGTCTCCTTAAGAGCCCATGGGGTGCAGGAGAAGCACTGGGGGGGTGGTTTGTATAGATACATGCCTCCTGCTGGTCGGGACACCTTGCTGGCCCTGGAACCAGAGGAGCAAACCAACTACCCCATCATGAAGCTAGCATTAGTAAGGAAGTTTGGGCTTACCCCAGAAAGGTACCGTCAGAAGTTCAGGGGGAGCCACAAGTTGGGTACCCAGAACTGGGTGGACTTCCTTGACTACGCACGTAAGGCATTGGAGGGCTGGGTCAAGGGCAGTGAGGTGAAGGACTATGAGGGGTTGTATGATCTATTTTTGAAAGAGCACCTCCTCGAGAAATGTTTTCCCGAGCTGCGCCAACACCTGGTGGACAGCAAGCTGACCAATCCCCGGAAGCTTGCAGAGGAGGCAGACATCTGGGCAAGTACCCGGGTGTCCTCAAAGGGGACTGGAGGGGATTCCCAAAAGGCCGGACAGGGCGCCCCCCAGAAGAAGGAGGGAGGAGATAAAAAGAAGGAGTTCTCTAAAGGTCCCCAAAACAATTTCCAAGGAAAGGGAACAGGTTTCACCCCTAAGGTAAACCCGCCCAGAAACCCTAATCCTGGCCAAAGCCAGCAGCCAAGGGTTCTCCACTGTTTTGAGTGTGGTGGTGTTGGACATTATAAGGGAGATGTCAGATGCCCAAAGAGACCACCCCCTCCCACCGGAGGAAAACCACCGGGAGTAGCTAGTGTAGCGCTCGGGGAGGAGTTGCCCTTAGATAAGGGGGGTGAGTGGGCGGGTGTCACCTTAGTGTCCCTGGGAGAGCGGGAGATGGTTCCAAAGATCCAGGTGCCCCCAAATACTACAAAGTATGGGCAATGGGTCACCATCAATGGCCAGAGAGGGGAGGCTCTGAGAGATACAGGAGCCAGTATGACTATGGTGAGAAGTCAACTGGTGTCTCCAGAGCAGGTGGTTCCCAATGTACTCCACCCCGCCGCGATGGCTGACGGCAGACTGGGCCACTATCCAGTGGCTGAGGTTCCCTTTGAGTGGGAGGGGGTTGCAGGTTCACTTTGTGTTGCCGTAAGCCCTGCCGTGCCAGTTGATTGTCTGCTGGGGAATGACATGGAGCACAACACTTGGAGAGAGGTGGAATACCGGACGCACACTGCGATGCTGGGTACACCTGACTGGGCCTGTGTGAGCACACGGTCTGCGACTGCCCGGAGAGGGAGTTCGCCTGGGTTGGAGCCTGGAACAATGGCCCAACCCGCTGCCAAAAAGGGACAGACCCGGAGACAGGAAGAGCCTGCTTCGGCTTCCACAACCCATGTGACAGATCGGCCACCTGCGGTGGTGGACCAGGAGTCCGTGGTGGGGGAAGTAGCCTCTCTGGAGGACCTACCCATCCCTGCTGAGTGGCATGTGGAGGGAGGGCCTACCAGAGAGGACTTCTGTAAGGGGCAGAGGGAGTGCCCTACGCTTGAGGGACTGAGGTGTCAGGCTGAAGCGCAGGCAGCAGGTGATGCTACGGGACACCACCATATTTACTGGGAGGATGGACTCCTCTACAGTGAACCCAAGGTACCCTTACCTGGCTCATCAAGGGCCTTGGTAGTCCCGCAGCAATACCGAGCCTTTCTGCTGGAATTGGCTCATGCAATACCCTTGGCAGGACACTTAGGCCAGGACAAGACCTTTGCTCGGCTTGTCCTCCACTTTTACTGGCCTCAGATGAAAGTGGCGTCCAACACTTACTGTCGGACATGTGTATCCTGCCAGGCCAGTGGGAAAACAGGGATAAAGCTGAAAGCTCCCCTGGAACCACTTCCAGTCGTTAGCACCCCCTTTGAAAAGGTGGGCATCGACATTGTAGGGCCATTGGATCCACCAACAACAGCTGGTCATAGGTTTATCCTGGTTCTGGTGGATCATGCCACACGGTATCCAGAGGCCATTCCTCTGAGGACTGTCACTGCACCTGTGGTGGCTAGGGCCCTGATGGGGATCTTTACCCGAGTGGGATTCCCCAAGGAAGTTGTGTCCGACAGGGGGACCAACTTTATGTCAGCTTACATGCGGGCGATGTGGAAGGAGTGTGGAGTGACTTACCGGTTCACCACTCCTTATCACCCCCAGTCGAATGGACTGGTAGAGAGGTTCAATAAGACCCTGAAGGGCATGATAAGAAGTCTGCCTGAGAGCCTACGGAGAAAATGGGACGTCCTCCTGCCCTGTTTGCTGTTTTCCTACCGAGAAGTGCCGCAGAAGGGAGTGGGCTTCAGCCCTTTTGAACTGTTGTACGGACACCCTGTGCGTGGACCTCTCAGCCTGGTGAAGGATGGATGGGAAAAGTCTCCCAGAAAACCTCCTCAGGATGTGGTGAGCTACATGCTGGCCTTTCGGAGCCAAATGGCACAGTTGTGGAAGCAAGCTTCTGACAACTTGGAGGCCAGCCAGGCAGTAATGAAGGAATGGTACGACCACAATGCTCACCCGGTGGAGTTGGAGCCTGGCCAGAAAGTGTGGGTGATGGAACCTGGAGAGCTAAGTGCCCTTCAAGATCGTTGGACAGGCCCATTTGAAGTGTTGGAAAAGAAGGGTAAGGCCACTTACTTGGTGGATCTTAAGACCCCTCGACAGCCCCTTCGGGTGCTGCATGCCAATCGCCTCAAACCCCACCATGAGAGGCCAGAGGTCATCCTGATGATGGTGACTGATGGTGCAGAGGAAGCAGAAAGCGAGCCTCTCCCTGATCTCTTCTCGTCCCAAGAGAAGGATGGGTCGGTGGAGGGAGTGATTCTCTCCCCATCCCTAACTCCTGAGCAGCGAAAGGATTGCCGCCAGGTATTGGAGCAGTAATCTTCGTTGTTCTCCCTTGTCCCGGGAAGAACCCACCTCTGTACCCATGATGTGGACACAGGGGACAGCCCACCAGTGAAGTCGAAGACCTACCGGCTGTCCGACAAGGTGAAGGCTAGCATCCATGGAGAGGTTGCCAAGATGCTAGAGCTGGGAGTTATCGAACCTTCCAACAGCCCTTGGTCCAGTCCGGTGGTGCTCGTGCCAAAAGCCGCGCCACCAGGCACCACACCCGAACTGAGGTTCTGTGTGGATTACCGGGGACTGAACTCAGTGACAAAGACTGATGCTCATCCGATCCCTAGGGCGGATGAATTAATTGACCGGCTAGGAGCTGCCCAATATCTAAGTACCTTTGACCTCACTTCAGGGTACTGGCAGATCTCCTTGACAGATGGAGCAAAGGAAAGGTCAGCCTTCTCCACGCCTGAGGGACACTTCCAATTTTGCGTGATGCCCTTTGGGCTCAAAAATGCCCCTGCCACATTTCAGCGGCTGGTGAACCAGGTCCTCTCTGGAATGGAGAGTTTCTCTGCTGCTTACCTGGATGACATTGCTGTCTTCAGTAGCAGTTGGGAGGACCATTTGCAACATTTGCAAGCAGTTCTCCAGGCCCTGAAACAAGCTGGATTGACCATCAAGGCCAGCAAATGTCAGATTGGGCAGGGGTCGGTTGTGTACCTTGGACACTTGGTGGGTAGGGGGTCAGTGCAGCCCCTGCAGGCAAAGATTGAGGCAATCATGGCCTGGGAACCCCCCAAGACACAGACTGAGGTCCGAGCTTTCCTGGGCCTCACAGGCTACTACCGTCGCTTTGTGAAGGGATATGGCACTATTGTAGCGCCCCTCACAGAGCTCACCTCAAAGAAACAACCTCGACGGGTAGTTTGGACGAAAGCTTGTCAGCAAGCTTTTGAGAAACTGAAGCAGGCAATGTGTGCAGCACCGGTCCTGAGGGCCCCAGACTTCTCCAAGGAGTTCATTGTCCAGACAGATGCATCAGAACATGGCATTGGGGCAGTGTTATCGCAACTAAATGAAGAGGGCCTGGATCAGCCTGTGGTCTTCTTATCCAGGAGACTGCTTTCCCGGGAACAGAAGTGGAGTGCAATTGAGAGGGAAGCTTTTGCGGTGGTGTGGGCTCTGAAGAAGCTGCGACCATACCTCTTTGGCTCGCACTTCCTGGTTCAGACTGACCACCGACCCCTTCATTGGCTGATGCAAATGAAGGGGGAAAATCCCAAGCTGTTGAGGTGGTCCATTTCCCTACAGGGAATGGACTTCCGGGTGGAACATCGGCCTGGAGTGGACCACGCCAATGCAGACGGTCTCTCCAGGTATTTCCGCCTTAGTGATGAGGACTCCCAAGGGGTTGGGTAGTTCTCCCCACTTTCAGCTGGGGGGGAGGCGTGTTAGACCTGTCTGGCTTTTTGCGTAGTCCCTCCAATTTATTATTTATTTTGTCCCCTTTTTGCCCCTCATACCTTTAATAATTTTTGTGTCCACTAACTTTTTCTAGGTGTTGGTCAAGGGGATAGGTGTTCTTTTCCCCCCTCATAGTTTTTCACCTCAGGCCTAGAGGCCTGTTCTGACAGGAAAATAGTTGGAGTCACAAAATGGTGGCTACTAACTGTCCTAACTGCCAAACCCAGAACCTGTCCCATAGAGTAGAATAGGGCGTTCCAGAACCTTCTGGTCCCTTCTGGACTCCTGAGGGTCAGCCTATAAAAGGCGGAATGCTGGACAGCCATTTTGTCTAACCAGAGTGAGTCAGCTGGAGGACAGGCTGTAGCAAAAGGTGGGGGTAGGATAGTCAGAGGGTTGCCTTACTGATTCACCACCCTTCCTCCCTTGGGTTATTTGTCCTGACCCTGCTGTTTTGGATGGCTGGAGACCCTGGGCGCCTGACCAACCCCTAGCTTAGACATAGCGGGGTGTCAAAAGGAGAAGGAGACTGCAGCCCTGCGGAGCGCAGTCCTCTGCCCAGTGAGGGAGACCTTTGAAAGGGTGCACTTCATCCCCAATCCCTGCCAGCACCAAGGGTTAAGAAGTCTCTGAAGGATAGAGATTGGGAGCTGACCTGTGAAGAGATATAGCTCTAGGTTCCATCGCCTTAGGTGTAAAGCAGACTTTGGCCAGTGTGTCCCTGTGGGACCTTACCTAAAACGCAGGCGACAGGACTCTATTTCTTTTAAGGAAACAGAGGAAGGAAAGGGGTGCCGGTTCTTATGAAGCGGCGCTGATCTCGCCGTGTACAGGACCCCGGGGGCACCGGCCGCGTGGTGGTGGATGTGCCATTGTTTTGAAGGTATTTGAGCGCTATCGCGCATGCCCCCAGCGTTCCCACTTCCACAGTTCAGGAAGGGCCTAGGATCGAGCAGGCCCGAGAGAGAAGCGTCTCGCCCTCGGAAGTTAGCGCGTGAGAGCAGCGTCTCACCATCGGAGCCAGCGAGGTGAGAGGCGGGGACAGCACGGGCGCCTCGCGCATGCCTGAAGGTGTAGTGTTCCCCTGATCAGAGCTGAGGAGGAGCGCCGGAAACCCTTCGGCGGCTGAAAGCGTGTGGTGTCACCTCTTCCCTGCTGGAGCGCCTCCTGAAGGAGCTGGCGTGAGCGGGAAGGGAAACCTGAGGAGCCTGATAGCGGCAGGGGAATTCTGATTACTCTGTCCTTCTCCGCTCGTGAGCCTTACAGAGCAGTTGGCTCGAGCGGGGTGGGAAAGGCTGAGGGGCCCTGGAAGCTGGTGAGCTTTGCCAGCGCTTGGTTCCTTTGACTTGCCAGGTGGTTACCCCCCCCCATCTCCTGGTGTACCAAGACTTCAACCGCCAGATCTTCTACAAGTAAGGAGGTGATCTGCAAGGGGAAAGTGGCGCTAGAGCCCATAAAGGAGTAACTCAGACACTGGTCGTTTCCTCCACTGTATGATACAAGGTGGGGAGTAGCTTGAGGGAACCAACTGCGAATAGAGGGCTGAAGGAATCTGCTGGTTAAGTAAAGGCATAAGTTCCTCATAGAGTTTGCTGATGTCTAAGTAAACTTCAGGTTTAACTGAAATTCCTCATTGTACGTGTACCTGGTTGGTGAGGTAATGGTGCTGATGAGAAGAGTTTAGGGCACCTCATTGAAGTCAAATCTGGTCAATGTTGGTGTCTGAGTAAATGTATTATCGATGATAATTACTGAAATAAGTTAGCAGCTCTGAAAGTAGGACTACTGATTTCAAGACATCTAAATGTAATGTGCTGATAAGTTCATAGAACTGTGTGTTGACATTATTTGGCAATTTTAAAAGTACTGTTTCTTCTCCTGACAGAATGTATTATATTGATCTGTGAATTCTAGAACCAAGAGAGCAAAGATATTATTTTTATAAACAAGTACTTATTTTTCCAACATTGGTGTAGTGTCCTTTTTATGTGTTATTGCGTGGAATTACTGCTGGGTGGTTTGCAACCTTCACACTTGTGCCTCTAGTATTGTGTCTTACCCTAGGCCAGGCTACCCTAGGTGACCTGACATCCCAGGTTCCAACAGGAGGCGAACTGCAAAATACCAAGTTTCAATAATGGTTTGGTTGAAATATGGAACACTAAGAGAAAAATATAGTTTTCTGGTCAGACCATGTCACCTCTAAGGTGGGAGAAGCCGAAATTAAAATTAAAAAAAATAAAATAGGGTCAATGGTATGTCCTGCTGAGTGGGCCCAGACACTAACTGAGGGAGATTAAAAGCAGAAAATGAGCTAAGTAGCTATTGGGCAACCACAGCTGTTTTAATATTTACATGTAAGTTAAAGTCTTCCAGAACAATTACTTTATCGTTTTTCAAACAAATGGAGGTAATTGATTGAAAAGTTAAGGTTAATGGTTCTCGTTGAAGGATAGATCCGTAATCTCCCCCGATTAAAAGGTGGATGTAATTATAGTAGATTTAAACATTATAGCCATGCCACCACCAGGGTGTGAGAGATGGTCAAGCTGCTTACTATGATAACCTGGGGGGATTGCCAGTACAATGTCAGGAGCCAAGTCCTCTTTCAGCCAGGTTTCAGTGATGCAAGCTAAATCTAGATTAACCAATAAAAAATTCAAGACATCTATACCATGTTTTATCAAAGCTCAAGTGTTTAAAGAACACATCTGATGGCCAATGTTACACAATAAGTACTGCTTGAGGGATTGTTCGATAACAATATGAGAGATAAAGACATGAAAACTGAGAGATCACCTGTAGGTGGTGACCATTGGGAGAGGGACAAGGGAGAAGGAAGGAGAGCTTGGACGTTCAGAGGAAGAAGGAATATATATATTACCATCTATATTTTTAAGACTATAAGCAATAAGACAGACTGGGAAAATATTATGCAGAGCCGTGGAGGGCTAAACCTGGAAAGTGAAACTGGCAGCATTCCTGAACTGGTGCCTGGGCTGCACAAAGGTGTACAGCAGACGTCCCACAAGCAAGCCGCTCTGTACCATCAGTAATAAAACCTGGGGTGGTCTCCACATCTCGATGGAAGAAGAACACATGTGTCTGCACTGACCAAGCTCTACTGTCGAACACGCAGTACAGCCCAAAGATGGCGGGAGCTCCCACCACAAACCCTGGTGTAAGAAGAGCCCTGTCCGCAAAGCACTAGCAATAGACAAAAGAGCAGCAGGAGAAACAAGCATTTGCAATGCAATCAGTCTCGCCTTTGCGGCCTTCTAAATATTTAGCCATGCAACACACTGTCTGTGGCTGGGGGTCAGTAGTGGTTCCACCAGGATGCGGGGAAGGGAAACAGTGTGTTCCCAATCGAGGGTCAGCGGTCTGACAAATGCCAAATATGGAAGGATCTGTGAAGTTAATAACGTTATAATGCCCTAAAATTAAGGGAAGGGGGCGTTAAAACCATATTGAATCGAGAGATCCAACTACGAGTGTCCGGATGCCAATAGAACAGCAGGAGCCGGAAGGATTAGCGCGTGTGTCTTTAATAGCAGAGGGGCTCGAATACACACCGGCATTTAAATGCAGTCAGCAATTGTGCATCAAGATAAAGAAAGGAGGAGGAGGCGCGGGAGCACTAGGAAGGGCACAGTGCGGACAAGTGTTAATGGTGGCCATATTGGTAGAGGGAATTACAGTATACGAGCCCTGGCAACAGGTTAACAAAAGGAGTAAGGAAAAATAAAACTAAAATAAAGTAAACACGTTGCAATGATAAAATAGTAGGCAACTCCAGCCTGTGGGCCAAGAAGATATTGGGACAGATCAAGTCAGAATGAACACCGGAGGTATTAGTGATTTCTGACACAGAAGGTCTCTGGGAATGCAGGCACAAAGCCTACTGACTTTGGATAATCCCTACATTCACGTCCTGAAAACGTTTTGTAACCACTTGCAGAGCGCATTGTAACAAAATGAAATACAGGGCTTCCAAGAGCTATTGCAAGGCTTTAGAAATTATTCTGTGGATTGAAATACTTGCACTCCATTTTTTTTTTTTTTTTAAATCAACTTTATTGATTTTTAAAACAAAAGCGAAAAAAATCATTGGTAGCAAATCAAACATTGTGAATGAAGAAATTAAATCCCACACTTTTGACAGAGGACATTAGCTCAACTGGATCAGATGTGACATTCCCAAAACAAGGAGATAGCACTCCATTGTTTTTACATTACTCATTATATGTGTTGAAATCCTATACTATAAGTGTGATATGCACAAACCGATGGTCAGTACAGTAACAATTTCAAGTTGAAAAGTACATTGTTTGCTTTATTTCACTAATAAATCAGAAGCTTAGGTGTGGAGGCATAGTATTCTTTGCTCTTGCTGTGTGTTAATTGTAATAGGGATTGTTAGAATGAACAGTGTCTGCGGGGGCATGGTGGAGTGCACGCCCGATCGGAGCATGACCTAGGTAGAGAACGCACACATGTAGCCTGTAGCCACTTAAAACACAGTGAAAAGAAGTCCCCAAGCACAAAGAAAAAGCGGAAGCAGACAAGTCCTGCGGAAATACTCCAGAGCCCACAAAGTATATACAACACATTATCCTGCAGTGAATGCTCTGTGGGCTAGACCTAAAAAGAGGGATGGGAGAGTGAAGCATGAGAGGGAAAAAGAGATTGCAGTTGGAGACCAGTAAAAAGAGTGAAACAAAAAAGAAGTCACACAAAGAATGAAATAATGCAGAAACGATCCAGCAACGAAGAGGCACTAGGCAGTATGTCAGGACAAATAGCTATAACACTTGAAAACATAACAATGGAAGTATTAGTAGTTCCAACAATAGCAAAAAGTCCTCTTTGTTGTGTTCTTTGTGTGGTTCTACAAGTTTTCAAATATAAAGTATTGTTCTATCTGCCTCAGGTTGGTTTTGTACTTACTATTCTGGGTTCATCGCGGACATCGCTGTTTTGGCTAATGTTCTGTCTTATTTTCGGGGTTATCCTCCTGATCCTGTAGTACCTTTGTTTCAATTTGGAATCTGCAGCAACGGAAGAAAACATTGCGAGAGTGAGATTTGTATGCAACACTAAGAAAAACATTTCAACTACATTTCTGAGTGAAAGATCTGCAGTTCCTTGGCACGACCAAGGATTGATCCCTAAAGCGGAGGTATCCCATGTGGGGTGATTCAGGTGCTTTACAAATGACATAAATAAAATAAATGGGGTGTAATACAGCGTTAGATCTGAGCCTTGAATACAATCATGTTACATACTTTTTTCATTTTTAAACCTTTATTTTCAGTTTTTACCAACAGTAAAACCAATATAGTCAGAGATTGTCAGGGAAAACGTTTAAGTTGGGTGAGATCCACGACAAAGTGCAAGATTATAAAAATAGTACATGATCACTATCCGCTTTACCAGTCATCCGACAGCACTGAGCTTATCATAAGAACATCAGTACATCAACGGGCATCCTCCTCAGCTGAACATCCACTGCGTGTTACATACTTTTATGTTATAAATGAATTTCACAAAAGTATAGTTGGTGGTGCGCAATAACTAACATTAAAAACGTTATGCTGTCTCGACCGTCGCTGGTCACTAGAATTGTCATTAAAATGTATCTGAAAACGTCACCAGGGACCGAGTGGCGAAAATAGAGGGAATCACATATGCAGCTGCCATGTCTAAACTGACGACAAATGTTTCGGCTAGGTTCCCCTCAATGGGTAATCACAGGTGCCTCGGAGTTCTCTAAATGAGAAAAGGCTCTGGGTCCGTAATAATTAGCACTCAATGTACACAGTTTGCAACAAACTTGAGGATCCCTTCAGCATTCTTTATTCTCTAGGTAGGCGTGGGCCATTAGTCCAGGGCTTACCTTAGAAGAGGTACAGTGAGTCTAGGTACAAAACAACACAGACATCCAACCAAAATAAGTACCAAGGAACAGCAATGTGATTGTGGGACACAACTCTTTTAATATTAGTTCATATGCACATATATATAGTACATAAGCAGATGTGCAGAATTGAATATGCTATTTACTAAGATTCTTGCGTGTGGGAGAGGCCATATGCGTCGAGTGTGTCATGATACCTCTATCCTTCATTAATCTATGTTTCATACCTTTGTGTTACAGTAATTCAAAGCCAGTGGTATCTTGGAACCAGTGACAATCATGTTTTCCTCTGCTGTACATTAAAACTAAAATGGCTTCTACGCCTGATCCAAGTACACATGCCTTCTAGGTCCACCCATATGGGTCTATACAATTTAAATTCAGTGTTTGGGTTTCATCTTCAGTTTTATTGCAAACATATGGCACCATGTTTAGGCATTTCCACTTTAGCCCTTGAGAAGACAGCATGTCCTTCTCCGTTCGGTCTTCTACGCCCCTTCTCGCACTCCCAAACCTCACCTCCTCATTCATCCTTGGAATTTCCCCTCACACACTATCTCCATATCCCTCTCTCTCTCTCTTTCCCCCAGTTCCTCCTTGACAGAGCACTTCAGTTGCTTGGTGTATTTCTCTCTTGCAGGTCCCCTGCCCCTCTCCCACCCCCCTGAAAGCCCTTGGCATATTTCGCTCCACCCACAGCTATAGGCATTGCCACTGCTTGCAGAACTGCATTGCAAACACAGGCACAGCCAACAGCAGAAGGTGGACATCTTCAAATGTTATTTTGCATACCTTCAAGCTACCACATGTCATCTAGATGCAACATGCCACAAATCTTGAAATGGTATAACAATAGGTATACAAAGTAATACTGTTACACCATTCCATCATGGACACCACACCACATCTATCACACCTGGCTTCACTTGAAATACGTGATTACATGCATCAGCCCATTTCCTAAAGGGAGCAAAGAAATTTGAATAATCTTTCCCATACTGCGTTCCTGAACCCAGCTTCCTGTTGATGAATGCTTAATAGGTTCCATCATCTTTAAAGCTTTGTAGCTGCCTACATCAATGCATCTTTATAAAGAAACTCGTGCAGAAGGCGTGGTGACCTTAATGAAATAAAAATGCTGCATGATTAGACACCTTCCTCTTCCTTCAATAAATAAATGAAAGCCAAAACCCATATTCTGCTCCCACTTCTTTAAAAATGTACCACTGTATTTTCATCTCCTAGATTCCGACTATATGTTGGCAGGGATACTGAATATCTATGTAGGTATCTATACTACATCTCTATACTATATCTACTTTCATTTGGCAACTCCTCACATAACTATATTCTCTTCTTCATTACTAATCTTCAATCGACAGGTTCGATACTACTAATCTGGTGCGGTCTACTACTAATCTGTAACTGTCAGATTAATAAAAGGGAAAAACGTGGGAATGTCGTTGAAGGTGGAAGTGTTGTTTAAATAAAAGACGTCAAATACTTTGTTCTAATGGCTGAAGTATGGAGTTTCATACTTATGTGTGTTCTCCGAAAATGCTTGGTGGACGGTTCTTTTTATCTTGAAGGCTAGGGAGGGGAGGGGGTTGAGATGTAGGTTGTCAAGGATAGACCCTCCTGGGATGGCAGGTTTGTGATTTAGATACTGTAAAGTAGTGGTATGTAGAGCTTTGTGTACTATGCAGGCCAGTTTAAAAGTGATGGCTTCGAAGTAAAGTCAGTCGAAGGTGATCAGAACTGGCATGATGTGCTCAGACTTCTAGTTCCTATACTGATCTTGCATCTGCACAGAGGGTGACTTTTGGAGGTGGGTGGGTGAAGTTTGCATTTACCATACAATACTGAGTTACTGTAGTCTGTCTATGATAGCGGTAGGGATTGCATCATGTATTAAAGTTGGGCTCCAGTATGAATGGTTTGACAACCCCGGGAAGTCTGATCTGACTTTGTGTATATATGGCTAGAGAGATTATGTGAGCAAGTATGTTAAGATTTTTATCTTGCAGAAATCTGGCATATTCCACGATTGATGGCGTACTCAAACACGTTGAGGACATGAGCCAGGTTTGAAGAAGAATAGGTCAGTGAGTTGGAGAACAGCCTTTTGGCATGGTTTAGTTTTATATGGTGCATGGGCATCCAAGGCTGAATTGTTGTGACAGCATTGGCCAGATCGGTGTTGTCTTTAGGGGTAGACATTTTCAAGTACAGCATAGATGGTAGTAAATGCTAGAGCTTTCGTGGATGCGAATAATGGTTCAATTTAAAGGTAAAAGAGATTGGTGGAATAGGACAGAGTTGCATATTTTTATTACTGAGGCGTGGTTGTTCTGCTAGGTGGAGAACTATCTCAGGACTTTTATGTATTTCTGATTAAGATGCTTAATAAATTAATTGCCAAATTATTTTCAGGCCAACACAATATACATTTCCATCCCTATTTCATTCTGAAACTTTTTATTCAGGTTGGTATTGTTTTGCTTTGCTTATTAACAAGGCCTTCTTTGGATTGTTTTAGAACCATGCAATCAATTTAATTTTTTTCGCTCTCAAAACGGTTGTACAGCGCCACGCTCCCAAATGAGATCTGCACCTTATAGAGCTGTCAAACTAAGTTTTTGTGCAGTGAAAGGTTAAAGCAGACAGAGTTTTACGGAACCCTGTGAATGAGTTTTAAGGGCAAGAAGCATGTTGTTGCTCTCTATTCATCTTTTTAAAGAGCCTGCACTATGGAATAGATTACTTCTGACTTAGCACTGCATCTTTATACGCAGACGAAGGGAAAGTTAAGTCAGAATGAGTAATGGGTATGATTCAGTTTGCCCAGAGGGGATGCGGAAATGGTTTATTGGTGACAAGTAATCTCCTACCAAGCACTGTCATGTGCCTTAAACTTGAACTGAAAGTGCTGGCTTGAGATCAGTGTTGGCAATGCTTTCTTAGGTGTTAAAGATGCTTCAATATATTTTAAATTTTTAGCTTACTGCTATATTAGTGCTATAAACCTTATATAACAACCTGGCCACTAACTGAGGATGTAAGCAGGATCACAAGAAGCCCAATACGATCTTAAGAAAGACACCAGTCTTTTGTTTGAATTGTATTGCAACCCTGGAGAGTGTGCTGTTCATCTGGGTCTGCTCTCAGCTCTCTTATGAATCTCTTGTTGAGCAATGCCTAACTCCAAAATGGCGACGGTTGAAGACATTTTCAGTCACCATACAGTGCCTGACTTTAAAATGGCGGTGCTACAGAATCCTATCGACTACACCTTGATTATCCTTTCATGATATGTTGAGAGTGGCATTCTAGACTTATTGTTGCTCACTTTAAGACCTGGTCATTTACACTAGCCTCATTGAAGACTTGCCTGACTTTAAATTGGTGGTGCTATAAAATCCTGTGGATTACATCTTTATTATCCTCTCCTGATATGTAGTGGCATTCCAGACTTATTGTTGCTCACCAGGTTCATTGAAGACACCTATACCACTTGTGTAATTGAAACATTGGTGTGTGCCCGAGACGCCACTCTGCCTGATAACACTCAGGAGAGACCAGATTCTCAGTCACTATAGTTCCCTCACGGCTTGATACCTGGAGACCCATCCCCCCTGCTGCCTATCTGACCCTGGTTGGTCATATAGTGCCCCACCCTAGCCAACATGTCAGGTCCTGGCCTGACCGCCACTGGGTAAAACTGATATACTCTGGCCTACCCCCCCAACCTCTCCAAAACCGCTGCTAGATTATTCAAGCACTCTACTCTAATAAGTCACCCTGAGACTTTGATATCTGACCTGCATTACAGTGCGGATATCGGCACAGTAAATAATTACCTCATTTTCTACTCCAGAAGACCCGCCTCCTGGCGCAAAACCTTTGCACGTCTTCTTAACCACATCAATGCTACAGCAATTCTCCCTCAGCGCTGGAACTCAATGATTCCCATTGTTCATGACGAGCGCAGCTCGTCATGAGCACACTAGCAGTGTACTGCATGACGAGCTGAGCTCGTCATGAGCATGGAAGGGGTTAATGTTCACTCAACCAGGAACATTCAATACGGCACCAAGCTTACAATAGCGCACTCCTCAACCCTGTGAGCTGACCTCACCATCACCCTCTACAAAAACGGCATCGTAATGATCCAAGCCTCAACCAAAAACCTTAATAAATTTGCAGACCATTTCACCCTCATCAGAAACCATGTGCACGACACTGACAGAGTCACTAACACCTGCACCGACGACCAGCCAGCCTAGCGTGCCTAGCTACCCACAAACCACCCTCCAAGGGTTTCGAACTCAGACCATCCTAACCTACCCAGCACGCCTCCCGGCCTCGCCTACAGAACCGCCCCTACATCTTCGATCTCCTCTCCCCTAACTCCTCACACTGACTTGGAGACTGGTTCATTCCAAAGACTTCCGATACAAGTCGAGCTAGCCCTCCCAGCCCACAAAACCCCCCTCTAAGGCTCTCCAACCCTGATCACCCTAACCTCTATAACACGTTTCCCAGCATTTCCAATATAATCGTCCCTAGACCTTTAGCCTCCTCCCCGCTGGCTCTCCACTCTGACTGCGAGATTGGTACGCCTCCAGAGGCCTACAATATAGTTCGAGCCATCCCTTCTACCCCACCACCTATGCATGCCGTTCGTACTGCTCCTGAAACGCAGCCCCCCTGTCCTCTAGCTCCTACCTCTTATATGGATTTTGAAACTCTGCACTCCAGAGCAGCCATATTAACTCAGAGCATCCATAACTCCATTCTGGACCTAATGAACCTCCTTCACCTCGCCGAACTCTCCCTTGCTAACCTCAAGCCCCTGCTGATTTCCACCCCTCCTCATGGCACAGAGCTCCAAAAGCACCCACTACCGCTATCCCTGAGACACATTCACAAGCAATCATGCCACCTTTCAGAGAAGGAAACCCTAGCTCTCACCCTCTCCTACAACTCCACCTCTGCCACCCCAAGTCCACTAGACCTCACTGAAAATGAAATCCTCGCCATCCTCCAAGACTACAACTCTGCGCCAGTCACCCCTTGTCTACTAGATGTGAGTTCCGAACATGCCATCGGTACGGTCACCATCAACTCCACCAGGTCAGCTACCCTCCGTAACAGAAGTGTGGTTATAAGCAACCTAGCGCCTGTACACCTTTCCGTCCCGACTCCTGACACTCCCCCGACCCCTCCTTGTCTGGTCTCTCAATCAACTCCCGATCAGCAGTTAAGCATGCCGCTAATATTGCCGATCTTATACTGAACAAAACATTCGACCTAGCAATTCTGACAGAATCATGACTCAACGAACCCTCATCTCCATGCCTAGACCTCTTTGTCCCTCCCAACTATAACAATGCAAGACTGGACAAGCAATCCAGCAGGAAAGGAGGAGGCATCGCCTGCATCTACCGCTCTAACCTCATTGTCACGGAACTTATGGCGGATACCACTGACTCCTGCGAATACCTCGCCCTCTCCATTTGCAGCAACTCAACCCAACTGTGCAATCTTCACATCTTTTACCAACCTCCAGGCCTGAACGACTCCTTCACTGATCACCTCTTGGAAATTATCACAACTAAGATCTCCTCTAAAGCTAAAGAGATTTTCCTTGGTGATTTCAACCTGCCCTGGAACGATCCCAAGGATCCTCATGTCAACGCCATCAAAGACCTCCTGGTCGATCAAGCCATGACCCAAGCCTCCTCTCTCCCAGCTCACTCAAAAGAGGCCACTCTGGACTGGATCATCTCTAAGGAATCAACAATCAAGCTTGCCTCTATAGAGCCATGCGACTGGTCTGACCACCACACCATCACCTTCCTTTTACCTGGGACCCACAAGACAAAGGCACCGCAACCGGTGATTCCCAAACGCTGGGTCAGAGACACCAAGAACCTCGACCACAGGGTACTGGAGGCCCGCTGAAAATCTGAATTCCCCCCCGCCCTTCGCATATCACAACGGTCAGAGACCTTAATGATCACTACTCAGCGACTATATCGAACATTCAAGATGACCTAGCCCCACTAAAACTGAAAAGAACACAAATCAAAGACAGAAACCCCTGGTTCACTGGATCCCCCAACAAGGAGAGGAGATCCCTCAGGCAATCTGAAAGAATATGGAGACAGCACCCCTCTGCCGCTCATCTAAAACTTCTCCGCCAGGCGAGAAACGCCTAAAACAAAAACATCCTCTACTCAAAAAAAGATTTCTTCAGATTGGAACTGGGGAATGCCAAGAATAGACCCTGCAAG
This sequence comes from Lissotriton helveticus, assembly GCF_964261635.1. Classification (NCBI taxonomy): domain Eukaryota; kingdom Metazoa; phylum Chordata; class Amphibia; order Caudata; family Salamandridae; genus Lissotriton; species Lissotriton helveticus. The sequence continues at coordinate 926,676,248 of NC_136070.1, forward strand.
CTCTTTGAACTGGTCAAACACCAATCCAATAAACCGGCTAAAACACCGAAAGAAACTCCCAAGTTTCTAATATCATCCGAGGAATTCTCCTCTTTCTTGCTGGCAAAATCCTAGCCTTTGGAAACGAACTCAGTACCGCCACATAGTTTCAACCCCCTCCTGGCCTGCCTCCTCTTTCCGCGCTACCCTCACGGACTTCAACAAAAAATCAAGCACACTGGACCGACTTTAAGTGCTATGACGAAGACTCCGTCTCTAAAATCCTATCTACCTTAAACCCTAACAATCACTTTAATGACCCGCTCCCATCCAGCTGCCTTGCTGCTGCCACCCAATCCATTATTCCTAGCTGGACTGCAATAATTAACGCCTCTCTCTAGCAGGGATCGATTCCTGACTCTGAAAGCCGGCCAAGTCCTCCCCCTGTTGAAAAAAACTTCTCTGGATCCAGCCTCCCCTGACAACTTTAGAACTATCTCAAACATCCCTCTCTTAGCCAAAGTGTTAGAGAAGTGTGTGCAACAGCAACTAAGTCAACACATCAACAACTTCCACCTACTCAATGACTTCCAATCTGGATTCAGACCTGGGCACAGCACTGAATCTACCATGCTCCACATTGTTGACGATGCCCTCCAAACCCTTGACCAAGGCAAAACCTGCCTTCTAATCCTCCTAGATCTATCCTCAACCATGAAAAACTACTTGAACGCCTCAAACTCAGGATGGGATTGGATGGCTCTGTTTTAGAATGGTTTAGGTCCTTCCTACATAACCGATCACAGAGATTCATAATTAACGGCAACTTATCTTCACCCTCCCCGGTCACAGTGGGAGTCCCTCTAGGATCAACGCTGTCCCTCACCCTCTTCAACCTCTACCTAGAGCCGCTTGCTGAGGTACTATGCACCGCTAATATCTCCTACCATATGTACGCCGATGACACTCAAATATACATAAAAACTTCATCTCTCGAGGAGATTCTCTCCCTGAATGAGGCCCTGAAACGGACTGTCCAATGGCTTGCCTCCAACCAACTCAAACTCAACGAAAAGAAAACTGAATTTCTCCTAATTTCCCCGACAAAAACTGACCCGGAGATTCAAGTATGGATCAATGCCATCACATCCTTCAATTGCCCACCGACCATTGTGGACTCAGCCAAATCGCTGGGAATAATCCTTGACTGCAACCTGAACATGCGGGACCATATCAACTCGATGGCCAAATCAGCCAGGTTCCACCTGAGCTACCTAAGGAAACTGAAACCTTTTATCGATGCTCCTGACCTAAAAATGGCGGTCCAGGCATTGGTCATCTCTAGACTGGAATATGGCTGCTCCACCCTCTCGGGTCGACCTAAGATCTCCCTGGCACCTTTGAAAGCCTGCCTCAACGCAGCCGCCAGACTTCTTACCGGCTCAAAGAAATTCAACCACATCTCTCCACATTTGAAAGCTTTGAACCGGCTTCCCCTAGAGCCCAGAATACAGTTGAAATTGGCATGCATCACACACAAGGCCTTTATACGCAAACTCCCCTGCTTATCTGGCACAGAAACTAGTGGTATCTGGAGGAATCAGAAACTCCCGGTCCGCCAGAGACCTCTTGCTCCAACCTGTGCGTTTTCGGGGGGAAAAAAACCTACAATCGGGCTTTCTCCGGGCCCACACCAACAGTATGGAACTCGCTCCCACGCGCCATCAGAAGAATCCCTTCTCTGGCACGCTTCAAAAAGGATGCCAAAACTTTCCTCATGGGTAAATTCCTCGCCTAATTTCTGCCTTCTACCACCACAGAGACCCTGCTTAACTTATGACTATCGCATTTCCCTATGGCTACCTATTCACTCCACCAAGAAATTGGGGGGCCTTGTCTTGAGTATTTGAATATATATAAACTGTACATTTTTGTCCCCCATCCCCTATGTACCCTGCACCCCTGCTCCTCTCCAACCGTTTGTATACTCTGTATCTCCAAGCCTATTTGTACAACTCTATGAACCTTGTAAAGTGCTCTGATGCCCTAACGGGTCAAGTCTGCGCTCTATAAAACACCTAATAAATAAAGCCCAATGATGGAAAATAGGCCTTCCAGTGGATAGCCTTGGGGATGCTGATAGGCTTCAGCCACCACATTCTACTATCCCAAATTGTTCAATCCCACCTTTTCTACAGCAAACTGGCACAGCTGAATATGGGAGATCCTGTGAGCAGAATGGTGAATGCCGTAAAAGCTGCAACTTGGGAGTATAGTCGAAGAGACGGAGGAGTGGTACTGGAGGACACAAAGAATTGGAACATCTTCATCAGTATGGAACCTAACACGCAGCAATGAGAACAGCAGCAGAAGTGCTCAAAATGACACAATTTTGAACCACAGCATTTTCCCTCTAATCACAGAAAACAAATAGGAAACGGTGTCTGAGGATGGCATCAAAGGAGGAATGAGAAGAAAACAAGCGCACAGGAACTATTCACACATAGTTGTGATAGCCTAAAAAGCACAAATCAGCTCATCTTTAACTACAATAAATGAGTAACAACAAAGATTAAGAAAACGATTGAGGTTAGAATTAAGGAAATGGTTAACTTCCAGCAACAATACATAGATGTGGGAATGATACAGAGGGGGCTGAGAATACGAACCCTTCCACGCTAAGAGAAGCACATTCGGCCACCATTGGAGGAATGGTATAAAAGCACCATGGGTTGTTCTAGGAATTGGTTGCACATTCTTGTGAAATAGAAGAAAATGACTATGATTTACTGTTGAAGAAAATTCAGGAATTACATATAAACTTAGAAAAAGCACTGAAACAGATGTAGATCACAACTTTCAAACTGCTGATGAAAAAAAAGGCTGGATAAATACAGGGAAGAAATCAAGACTAGAAAACTGACAAACTTCTTAATAAACAATGAAGATCAGGATGTTCATGAACAGGTCTGCCTTTTTACCTTTGCCAAAAACTCTGTTCTGGTATTCTGGGAAGAAACAAAATAGAGAAGAGACAACAGATAAGAAACCCTACCATCAGAAGTCAGCTTGAAACTGAGCTCAGAGGGAAGAATGATTACCACTAGTGAAGTAGAAACAGAGAATTAAATGGCTTGTCAGTTTTTTAGACACATTTCGACTAACAAAACAATAAAGAACCACAACTCAACAGAAAATGGACATCCAAGATGTGATGCTACAATAAAAGAACATGAAGAAATGACAAAGAGGGCATACGAATGATACTACACACTACAAGGGTACAAAACAAGAGGAACAAAATGTAATAATGATCAACCTATAAGAATAGGTGACTTATCTTTTTGTCCATAAAATCTATGTGCCCATGTAATAACATGAATTGACACTTTCAAGCTAATACAAAAACTGAAACGTATACAAGTACACAGCATGGGAAAGAAGAAAAAAGAACCAAAGGAACAAATAAAGTCCCAAGTGTATGCTGGAGGCATTAGATGAAATAAGTCAGTCAATCAACGGCATTTTGTTGGATGATAGGAAAGATTGAGTGCCTAGGCCACAAAAATGGTTTGATAGTGACTGCTCGTGGACCCACAAAAATCTAATTCACGCCTTGAAACAGATGCCTAGGGACAGGGTACTGATGAGACTGCAGGCAGCAATATAATCAAGCTGCTATGCATCAAAAGGCGGTTATCAGGCAAGAGGCATGGGGAACAACTACGCAAAGTGTACGGAAGGACTCTTGTTTGTTTTTGGAGACTGTCAATGCCCCCTATTTTGGAGATAATCATAATACATGCAGTGATTCTTCTGTCTTGCTAGATAAATGGGTTGAGCACTCCACAGGGGTATATGGGAGTAACAGAGATTAATAGTTATTCTGAGATAACAGACAGTCATCCAACCAGGGGTGGTTTGGAGTTAGCACTGCCCACTTATCACGAGGTCATAAGTGCACTGGAACAGACTGTTAAGAACAAAGCCCCTTGCCCTGATGGGGTTTTTGCAACCTCCTTTTCTGGAGATTCTTGATTATGGGCACCAGTACCCACAAACATCATGAGGTGTGCTGTTATCAAAGGCCCCCCCCAAAATCATGGTCAAAGGTGATCATAGATCCTATATTCAAAAAGGGTAATAGGGCAGATCCCAAATGCTACCGCTCGATTTCCTTAATTGACACTACAAGCAAACTCATGGGCAGAATACTACTGGTACGATTGAAAGCATTGGTAGCAGAAAGAGGGAGCTTCTCCGATGTGCAGTACGGCTTCAGAAGAGGCTTTGGTACTGTCGAACAATGTCTCAACCTCCACCTGGTCATAAGCAAATGTACAGTGGCAAACAGTGGTACTCTCCACTTAGGATTCATGGATTTAACTTCGACTTTTGACTGGGTGGACAGAGGGAGACTGGCAAAAAATTTGGGAAATTGGTATAGATACATCCCTAGTCCACTTTTTAGCTCAGATGCATAAAGATGTGACAGGGAGTATAAGATATGGGGCAAGTGGAGAACTTACCTCTCCAATTAAAATGAAGCGCGGAGTGAGTCAAGGGTGAGTATTGGACCCTTTTTTACTCTGCCTATACATTAATGATTTTGAGAGTTACCTCCATCAGGGGAGGAAGATACACCTAGGGTGGGTTCCAGAAACTTACCAGCTCTGCTTTACACAGATGACTGCCTCTTGATATCAAGAACCGGTTTTGGCCTACAAAAACGGTATAAAGTATATTTGCCTCATTTATTAGCTATTTGTGTTTAAACACAAACGCTGCTGAATCGCATGTTATGGTAGTTGTGAAAACCTTCTCCCCTTTGAAATGTTATCATATCAATAGCGATAAATTGCTCCATGTCCCAACCTTCACTTATTAAGGAGTACCATTCGATCAAAAAGGTACTTGGATGCATCTTATTAAGGTTAGGATGCTGTGATTTGGTCAAACTATTGAGGCCCTCTTCAGATTTGCATGGAAACTTGGCTCTAAACTGCTTGATGCAATGATTAACATTTATGTTGCACGCGGTTCTGTTGTTATGCATGGAGGTGGAGTCTGGGGATATTGTGATGTCTCATCCTTCCAGACAGATGAAAATCTACTTTTAAGAAGACTCCTGGCAGCACAAAACAGTCTCGCGATACTTTTATGTCAAATGGAACAAGCTATAGTCACCCTAGAAGATCGTATTAAAAGCATGCTCTTAATGTTATGGCATGCTATCAGGGCTAAGGACAAAACTGCACTCAATCGAGCAATAATCCACGATTGCCTGCGCCTTGATAATGCACATACAATTCAATGGATAAGATATGGAAGGAGTCAGGCTGATATGTTAGAGAGAGATGAATGCTTTCAAAACCCTCAGCATATTACCGCCATCTCTAAGCAACAGTTAAAGTATGATCTTATAACTGCACTTACAAAAGCAACGTGAATGTGCAGAGATGGGCAAGAAGAGATTGGTTGAATAACTCCCTCTATTAACCACTGAATCCATGGAGCCATACCTCCTGTTCCTTTTACGACACTAGCAAAGATATTTGACAAGGTTCAGCTTTGCCCAATTCTTGGTTTCCCTCCTTGAACCCTGCCCATGTGACTCAATTTCTATCCAGAATGGGCTGCATTTCTTTTTCTGCCGACTATATAACAAACCACAGAAATAATTTTTTATTCCGTTGTTAAGGACCTTGGGCCGTATTTATGAAGGCCTTGCGCCGCCGGTGCGTCACTTTTAACATGGGAAAAAGTGACGCATCGGTGGCGCAAGTCCTTCATAAATAAGGCCCCTTGAACATTAGAAGATGCAGGCCGGCACTGTATTACCTTCAGCTTTTAAAATCAGAATACATCTGTTTAACAATCTATAAATGTATTTCTGCAGCCATATGTCTGAGGAAACAAGTAGGGAAATGATCGTCTTTTAGCTCAAACAGTAGTGTCTTAAAATAAAGCTGATAACTTGAAATGGAAATGTTTACATCTATTAATGGCACTTTATGGTCTTCACTTAATTATCGGTTTAATTAGCCACATGTAACATGCATAGCTTGTGGCAATTTCTTAATATTTCGGTATAGTGAAGCAAAAGAAATTGGTTTATTTATTGGCACAAGGCACTTTAAAGCACTTGGTTCGTCTGACTGAGTGTTTTGTATGCTCAAGACGTGGTATTCTCTAGACTCTAGAGTATTATGTGGTTAAAAATTAAAGACCAGTTGGCAACTGGAACCGTAAAGGCCAACTCATGTTATTTTATGATTATAATCTCAGGAAAAGGCTAATGTAGCTTAGCCCACGATATGTTATATTGGTGACCGAATAAAAGAAATCACTAGAATGTTATTTCAAGTGCATACCAACTCCTAAACATTGCACTTTTGTGCAGTTTATATATGCATTTTATATTTTAACCCCTTCGCTGCGGGGGTTATTTTCCCGCTGTGCTGGGGGGAGGGGGGCGCGCACGGCACCCGCATGCTCATGACGAGCTCAGCTCGTCATGAGGCACGGCGCCCGCATGCTCATGACGAGCTCAGCTCGTCACAGGTGCATTACCTGCCGTGGAACGCTCAGCACAGCAGGGGAATTATCCCCGCATGCGAGCGTTCCACGGCTCATGACGAGCTGAGCTCGTCATGAGCACTGGAGCGCCGTGGCTCATGTCGAGCTCAGCTCGTCATGAGCATGGAAGAGGTTAATAAGGGTGTTTGGGGGTTATGGTCACCGCTAAACTATGATATAATGTGAATTGTGTGATAAATCCACAAATGCCTATTCATTAAGAATGATTAACTAGAAATATCCAAATTTTACATGCTCCCAAAGGACCATAGGAAGACAAAAAACAGAAACCCAGGTAAATTGAAACTGGTATCAATTTATGTAGATCATTTTCTAACAGACTTTGTCATTGGTCTCAGCTCACGTGTTCGAGACAGGCATGACTTCACTAGGAAGATGTTCAGCTTACAATGGCAAAGTGAATACGTGATGATTGATTTGGAGTTATGTTGTTACAGATTAGCATCTGACATGTAGATAGTTTAGCATCATGCAGCTATGTATTTATAGCATGGCCTTTAAATCTGTGTATTCATCCTTAAATGATTATGGATAGGATTCCATTTTCTTTGGAAAACTATGTTCATCTTCTGTGATGAACTGTATGGACCAAGTCATGGAATTGCCTTGGATATCTTTTTATCCCCTAGCTATGCAGATTTGTTCCTGGGCTAGTGGGCTATTCATAGTACAAAGTGGTAACAAAAATGTAAAAGTGCATACAATAATTGAACTAGAACAATCTGAATTTAAACTTCATGAGTCAGATCAGCAGAGATATCATAAACGTTCTAATGGAGCATCCTATATGGGGAACGCTTGAGTGAAACAGAATTGCAGCTCAGGAGAAGCACACAATTCACAGCGCCAAAAATGATGCAAAGATTAAGAGCAGCAGGATGTCCAGAGAAGGTTTTGAAAAAGTTAAATGAACGAGTGATATGAAAAAGTAAGAGCTGCTTTTTAAGCTGGAAATAGTGGCCAAAGAGGTAGAAAAAAACACTCATATGATTGAAAGCATATACTAGTGATATGCCTAAAATCCGGAAATTTTTTAAGAAACACTGTGGAATACTACAGACAGGCTAACCACAGATTACATTCAGACGATCACCATTGTTAAGAGATGCAACGGAATCCTCATTTTAAAGCTGAGAAACCAACCCCGCAATTTAAGTAAAGACGATATTTCTAGGCCGCATCAAATGCAAAGCTTGCCAATACAGCTCAAGTAGAAATAATTTTTGAGTCCAACAGAAGAAAAAAAGAGAATTAGCAAGAACTACAATTTATGAAATTTTCTCTCTTTGCTGTGTCCTTTAATGCCTCTGTAAAAAAAAAAAAAAAAGTCAGGTTGATAATACAAGATTTCCATTAAAAAAAGAACTTTGGAAAAACAAAAAGAAATCCGCAAAAAGTATCCAGCATCCCCACTTGCCAGATATTTCAGGAAATTTCACTCAGGAAACATAACTTTATTCCAATTTTTCGAATCGATAAATTGAAATGAAACCAAAGAGGAGGCATTCAGTTTATGATGTTGAAACAATTAGAGTTGAAAACCATAATTGACCTGGATAAAGAACATAACCAATGGGCTGAACACCGAAAAAAACTAAGTCAATATTGGGGCGAAAGGCACTAATAATCAGACATATCAGACCTCAGAGTTGTGTGGTGCATTCCTTTAAGCATTTACAAATCTATGAGACACATTGATCTGAGCTCTGCAGGGAAGCGAGGGAAGAGATGTGTCAATACTCCTCAAAAGGAAACTAATGCCCAATTATTTCTTAGAGACGAATATTGGCGGTTCATCTCGTTCTTATTTATTTCCAGAACAGATAATTCGGCTGATTCACTCAGCCTCATTACTTTGCAAAGCAGAAGATGGCCAACATGTGTTTCGTGGCATTCAAGGCACTTTGTCAGGGCCAATCTTTAATCTTTGAATGGTGTTAAATGACATGCAATTTGCTACATATCATAAACAGACAGCAGGTAAAATCAGTACAAACAAAAGAGTTTGAGAAAGGAATGCAAAAAATAAAGAAAAAACACAACATAACGTATACAAAAATATGTGATGTATTTTTTTGCATATGTTTTTTCATTTCCCTATTGACAACTTGTGTAATATTTTGGATAATTTATTAGATTTTTCTTTGCTCCATTACTTTATTGCAATCCTTAACTCTTTCATTTGTACTGATTTTACCTGCTGTCTGTGTTTGACGTGGCAAATTGTACATCATTTCACACACTCACACTATTCCAAGATTAAAGATTGGCCCTGAAGACATGACTTGAACGTCACAAAACGTGCTGATGAGATAAACTGCCAATATTTGGCTCTAAGAAATTATTGGGCATTAATTTCCCTTTGAAGATTATTGAATTATTGCTTTCCCGTAGACCTCGGACCAAGTCTGATTGTGTTTTACAGAAAAAGAACTGCTAGTACACCTGTAGTGAAACAAAAAGAATGCGACTCAAATGATTGCTGGATCCTGGAACTTCAATGGGACTCAATGAAAGATCTAAAGGTTACTCAATCGTGTGAAAAAGACTCCACTGAGCTTACCCACTAGGCATTACACGTACAACCCGATTCTTGCGCATATGAAATACATAACAGGATAAGAAATGTTAATGGGAACTCTTGATTTTCTTTAAACTGGTGAAAGGAAACTCTTAATTTACCCACTATGGGTGAAATATAATAAAACTTTAAGAATAGATGAACTGATTTGCATGCAACAGAAAACACCACTGTGCAGCTAATGTTAGGCCAGAATGTCCATAGAAAGGGCATTTATTCTTTTGCAAATAACGTTGGCGCTGTTTGACGAATCTGCACAAAACTTTAGCAAAATGTTCTTTTAGCTTACCTCCTTCAAGGAAACTTTAGCAAGAATTCCTCAATGGGCCCAAGAAAAAGAGGGGTCCAATACATTGCTTTTCCATGTTATTTCCCGTAGGTCACTGCTCGCAGATACCGAGAAAATGGCTTACCAAAAGTACATCAAAGTTGGCAAAACAATAAAACTTTACTCAGCCATTTTTGGGAAATTCATGTTTAAAGAGCTGCTCGTGTGGGGATTGACGGGGCTAAAAAGTTGGTAGTACATGGATGGCTGGTCCTACAGGAATCCAAGGGTACCAAAAGTTTTAAAAGATATGATCCTCTGATTGGCTGAGGGAGCTTTTTTCCACTGTCAGCCCTTTTGGTACAGCGGGACCATTACTGGTTCCACAGTAGTAAACAATTTGATTGTCTGGCTGTAACCCAGAGAAAATGTTGTGCCCGCAATTACAAACCAGGGGAGCTCCCAAAGTGGGCGTCCTGTGAGGCACTGCAGTACTCCTGTGGGAATCACCACACACGCTTCACTCCCATGGGACTGGGTTACTATGCAAGCTTTTAAAAATGTAAATATTCAAAAATGTAACGTGGGTTAAAAGTTCATGGTGGGTTGACGTGGTGGAGTGTGAGCATGGTGTAGTTAAAGGCCATGCACAGCAGGGGAGTTGTCTGAATATATGTTTTTAAAAACTGAAAATCACAGGAAAACACCAACGGTTAAGGTAATGTTACAGTTAAGCATAAGATCTAGGCTTACATTTTTAAAAAAAATGTAAAACTAGAAATTCACTGAAAAAAACAAAGGTAAAAGTAACATTATAGTTATGTGTTGAAATAAGAAAAATGCACATTTAAAAAGCACTCAAATTCACCAGTTATAGTTTACTGAGCTAACTATACTTATACTCCCGCCATGCACTGCCTATGATCTCACATATTGCGTCACTCTTGACATGTTAAATGACATCATACAATCACTGTAACACCATTCTATAGAACTTGAAGTAACTTGAGTAGTTCAACATGTTACATCTCTGGACGATTTTCTGTTCACCTTAATGGGGTTACCTTCTTGAAGATTTCACATGGCTTTCAATTGTCTCACGGCAACATCCTCTACCTGGGCTCCAACCAAGCCGTCACCAAACGACTGCAACTTGCCCAAAATGCGGCCGCAAGACTGCTTTGCAACATCCCTAGAAGATCTAGTGTGTCGAAACACCTAATCGATCTGCATTGGCTCAGGGTGGAAAACCGCATTAGGTTCAAAGCCCTGAGCTACATGTTCAAGATTAAATCTGGCACCGCACCAAAGTACCTTCTATCCCTTGCAACCCCCTACCTTCCAGCTAGAGAACTGCGCTCCCAGACCTCGGCACTTTTTGCAACCCCGAGATTCAGACTAGCGAGAATGGGAGGGAGATCTTTCTCGGTACTCGGGCCCACGCTCTGGAACAAGCTCCCGCCTCACATCCGCAAGGAAGATAACTATGCCAGATTTAGAAAGAACCTAAAGACCTGGCTCTTCCACAAATAAAAATCCTTTCATTCATCAATTTTCTCATGCTTTGTCTGATCTGTCATCGGCGCCGGGAAACCCTTTCTGGGTAGCTGTGCGCCTTACAAATGGAAAAAATAAAATAAATAAATAAATTTCAATTGTAAGTCAAGAGATTGACAGGTATACATTTGCCATTCAAAAGACACCTTCTGCCAGGACCCACGTACACCCTTCATAGTTTAGTAAAAACAAACTACACACATTTCTGAGATTTGCACAATGGTAAACAACCTTAGGACCATGCTTACAACACCAATGCGAGATAAACATTTCTAAGAGGGACACATCTAGATTCTACATCATTCAACAAGGTGCAATGCCTCAAAATCTTCAGCGAAGCTCTGGAAATAAACATCCACGCCTTATAAAAGTCCTCACTACATATAATTTTACTCTAGCACTGTATTACAACTATATAACATGGACACATGACCAGATATGCACAGGTGGATAACCTACTGTCAACAAAAGCTTTGGCCTTGGCTTCCTCACAGATGTTTTGCATCAGAATGAGAGAAACACACACTGACATTATGACTAGTGCCTCTGTGTGACTACTGAATGTTGTAAGGTGTTGAGTGCTATATTTGTATGGCATGGGAAGCATATACACATTGGCAGAAGAAGAATTCATGCTGTGCGGTGTTACGAGCAGGCTTTGCCTCGCCAGAGAAATATATACACAGTGACAGAAACAGAATTTATGTTGTAAGACATTGAGTGCCATCTTCGACCACAGAAGCATATGTTACTGGACAATGACAGTAAATGGAGTTATGCTGGCCGGCCCTGGGTTCCCTCTGTCTGACCCTGAAATATATATTTTTTTTAAAAACACACACATATATATATATATATATATATATATATATATCTCAACAGCAAAAGAAGTTATACTCTCAGGCGCACTGTGTTGTCTTTGTCAGACCAGAAAACCATATAAATCCTGCCAACTACAAGGGAATTGATGCTTTAAGATACCTTGGTTATTACACAGTGAAACAAGATAAATTATGCTGTGAGTCCCTGAGTGCTGTCTCCGACTGACTGGCGAAGTATAAGTTATGCCATTACACAGTGACAGAAAGAAAAGTATGCTGCAAGGTCCAGGGTGCGGTCTTCTAACTGGAGAAATATACATGATGTTATTACATAGTGGCAGCAAGACAAATTATGCTACGAAGCACTGCGTGTACTCTTAGTCTTTCTGGAGACGTAGAAATGCTGTGTGCCATGTCCTAAATGAGAAGCCCCTTTAGTTTGCTCCTCGTTTAACTTCCCATCAATCCTTCACATGTGCCAGGCACATCGCCTTTAGAACTCTGGGGCATAGGGAGAAAACAACTAATTGGGCGTTTCTGACATGGAAATGGTAGTGCAGATCTATCTGACGAGTTGATGCTGAGCTGTGCTATGCCCGGTCCCCAACCCTCAGCCCGATACTGCAAGACGTATCCACCGGGCCCAGCCAGTGTTGTTCACCCGGCCATTGACCAAGGCCAGCACCGCGAGATCCGTATAAAGCGACCACAGAGGATTTGGCGACGGTGCAAGCAAGGAGGTCGAGGAGCGGGCAACGGAGCCCGGACACCATCCCTCTGCATCGTTTTTCAGCACCAGGAGTACAACGCCATGTTCTAACCTGCACAGGCCCGTCAAGCCTGGGGTCCTGGAGGCGTGCCCAGAGGTGTGCAGAGGAGTGCAGTGAGTCTGCATCATGAAGCAGCAGCAGACCCACTTCCGGTGCCCTATCCAAGCAAGTACAAGCGTGGACTCTCAGCACTGCTCATCCAAGCCCATTCTTCTGTCCCTCACCATCATACAGTGCACTCCCAGTTCAATGTAATTCCTCCAGTTTATTTATGGTTACTTCACTATGATTACTGGACTTTTGCAGCTGTCCATGTTCAAGTTGAGGACAAGACACATTTAAGAAATAATACAATCGTAATCACACTCCTTGTTAGGTAACAGGGCATGGGCAAGGTATCGATCAGAACACCAAACCTACCATGTGTCAGTAGATAATGCGAGATTGCAACCAACTGCATGTACAAGCTCTTAGGTATATCTTGACCGAAGCTGTTGTAATATTTAATTAATGAACAATGAAACCCCCCAAAAAAACAGTTTACAAAAAAATAATAAACCAGCAGCAGACAGCATGTGTGGGGTGGAGAGTGAGGGGGTGGCTCCCCTGGAGCACTAGGCTGCTTCAGTGACCTCGCTGTGCGGATGCGGCCGGCATTAGGCCAGTGAGGCTTGCACGCAGAGCAGCAGTCGGCATTAACCCCGACTTACTCCATCATAACACACCCCAACGCCGGAACTTCTGCTTACCTGCCGTGAGGGGAACGGCTGCTGTTGTTGTTTCTTCTGCCCTCGCCTCGCCTTCATCTTCCTGTGCAGCGCGAGTGAGACGCCGTGAGGGGAACGGCCGTCGCGCTTGCACCGCCATTGTGCCTACAGCCACCGGGGGTCAAGACTACACCTCCTAGGTGCCCCGGCGGCTGAGTCGCGTCCCTGACGCCACCTCTGCGCCCGGAGGCGCCTGAAAAGAGGAGCGCCGAGCGCTCTGAGGGACGCCGGAATTTCTGCTTACCTGCCGTGAGGGGAACGGCTGCTGTTGTTGTTTCTTCTGCCCTCGCCTCGCCTTCATCTTCCTGTGCAGCGCGAGTGAGACGCCGTGAGGGGAACGGCCGTCGCGCTTGCACCGCCATTGTGCCTACAGCCACCGGGGGTCAAGACTACACCTCCCAGGTGCCCCGGCGGCTGAGTCGCGTCCCTGACGCCACCTCTGCGCCCGGAGGCGCCTGAAAAGAGAGGAACGCCTCTCGCCCCGCGAGTCGCGCGCGGGAGCGCCCAGGCGAAGCCCGGGCAAAGGGCGGGCCATCTGAGGCCGTCCGAGGTCGGACAAGGTTGGGTTGGGCCAGGTCCCTTATTTTGTGGTGTTCGTAAATGTTGTGTTATTACATCTGGCAAATCTGGTGATTCTCACAAGTGTGTATTGTAGACGCTGTGCACATATTTTATCATGCCGGCTAAAAAGGCAGTCACTTCTAGTAATTCTATTGAGAATTATCTTGTACAGGTTGTTGAAAGAATCAATAGTGATAGGAGATCCTCTCTTGGTATAGATCTGACTACCCAATCCTCCCTTACTGATATTGACTTAGATGATCCTTTTGGTCTTCAGATTAACACCTGTTCTAACGGCGTAATGCCTGATCCTGCTCCTGATACCAGCATTATTCAGCCTAGTGGTATTGTAGCTGGAATTGTAGACCGCAGTATTGATGAGGCTTTGGTAGAGATCACTAATAGTAGCGAACCCCTGATTTCCCCCTCAGCTCCTATTTTAGTTGTAGGGAAACGGGAGGGTCTAAGGTCAGCTAAGAACAGAGTAGCAAACCCTCCTAGGAAACACTCAGAGGAAGAGGAGCTTGATTTGACCAATGAGGCTTCTCTTACACTTTCTAACGCCCAATTCATCAGACTATTGTCTCTGATTGATAATAAAATTAAAGGTGCGGTCAAACCTCTTGTCAGTAAAATAGACAAGTTAACATCTGAGGTTAGCCGATTAGAAGGTCTATTAAAAGATACCGTGAGTGAGATGGATAAGATCCCAGAAAATGTTTCTACCAGGATTAAGGACATCCTAAGCAAACCACACACTATTGATAGCAGCGGATTGGTCTCTACTTCCGTCCCAAATCCTCAACTGGTATCTAGGTGCGTCCCGGCTGGTGATGCTTCTAATGTTTTCATCCCAGCTCCCGACACTGAAGACCAAGCTGTGGTAAAAGGATCTTTCGAGCTTGTAGTAGAAGCTTCCCCACTAGTACTTGTTCTTGCCAACGTACCACCATTGGCCCCCGACGAGAGGGAAACAACATCTTCCCTAATTAATAAATCCTTATCGTGGTTGACAAACAATATGGTTATTTCTCCCTGGGGTAAGCAACAACTTTCAGAAGAGCTTGTTAAAGCGAGAAGGGTACAGTGGATTGGGGACAGAGCGAAAAAGTTTAAGGGGGAGTGTGTTGTCCTACATTTTTCCGACCCAGGGGTTTTACCTAACATTTTGCCCAACATCTTCCCACCACAACGGAGATCCACCTCAATTGTCCCACTGACTTTGGACTTCTTTTACCCAAGAAAGGGAAGCGGGCCAAATCCTAGTATTCTAAGAACTAAATGGAACATTGTGACAAAGAGGGGGAGGAAGGATGTTGCTTCAGTGGATTGGGGATTGGGGTTGGAAAATCGATTCTCTGCATTATCGAATCTAAATGCTTGCGACTGACAACCACTTAGTAGCAATTCTTTGATTTTGTCTGATTGTGATGGAGGTATTGTTGAAGGGGTTGGCAATGTTGTTAAAGATTGTATTTGGGGGAATTCCGCTGTGGAGCTAGTAGCCCCCACCAACGAAAATAATAGTGTGCAGAACTCTGGTGGTACGGAGAGTCACGAGATTATTATAAACCCTTGTTCTCCTATGATATCTAGCTCAGGGAAGCTTTTGTCCTGGAACATAGCTGGACTATGTTCGAGGATGGATTGTGCTGACTGGTTGGGATTCATTAATAAATATGATCTTTGTATCTTTCAAGAGACTTGGGCATGTGACCCTATCTTTGCCCTGGGGTATATAAATTTTTATGTTCCTGCCACTAAGGGCCCTAAAGGTCGGCCAATGGGGGGCCTTACCATATGGATCAGGCAGTCTCTGAAAACCATAGTAAAATGTGTGGAGCTTGACCATAAAGATATTCAGCTTATCAGATTGACCAGTGATGCATCCATCACCATAGACATTTATAATGTCTATGTTAGAGGTGGCAGCAAAGGTAAATCAGAGGTTCTTTTGAGTCTTTTTAACTTTCTTGAGACTCATTCTGCAGGTAAAAATATTCTAATTGCAGGCGATTTAAATCGCACATTCGAACCCCTTATCACTGGCGACTCTCCTCTTGGAGCAGAGGAAGATAAGCTTTGGAATATCCCCATATTAGAATTACCACCAATAACTCGCTGGACATCTGACATATTAGGCTTGAACGCAATGTGTCTTGAGCATGGGCTTCGAGCCCTGAACGGTCGAACTAAATCAGACCGTGTTCCTGCTACGACTTTTAACAATGGGCGTAATAAAAGTCGTATCGACTATGTCATCTGTAGTACGTCATTATGGTCATCTCTCAATGACATGGTAGTAATAGCCAGGCCAGAAAGCGATCACGACCCTTTATGTGTCTCACACAAATGGTGGACATCTAAAGAAACTATTCACAACCTCCCAGATGAACTTCTGCCCCCAACGATTCTACCATCTAACAATATGCGTAGGTTAAGGTGGGTAGGTGTCAAGGCAGACCAACAGACCCTTGTAAAAATAAGTGCTGCGGCTGACAAGGCCATTATGGCATTGGAGAATGTAGACGGGTGTTCCCAGGGCAATGAGGATATTATAAATGCACATACTATTCTCTTTACGGAAGTCAAAGGCTTCTTTGTGAAACCTGTGAAAAAGAGGGCATGCCCTTGCAAATCAGCAAAATGGTATAACCCTGCCTGTAGGACGGCAAGATTAAATCTAGGAGCTGCAATTAAAGGTAAAAATTTGGACGGGATCCGTTCAGCCAGGAAGTACTACAAAAATTGTATTGTAAGGGCTAAAAGAGACTGGGACGAAGAATACTGGCTGAAGCTAAAGGATGCAAGCGATCGTAAACATTCCAGACTCTTTTGGCATATCGTCAAATGGGGTCATGATAGGCCTCCAGAAACTCCCAATAACAACGTCTCCCATGATGCGTGGGTTAAATTTTTCAGTGAGCAGTACTCTTCCAGGGATCAACTTTTTAATAGTGCAAGTCTAAAGTACCTGTATGCAGACGATGACATCTTTGTGCAAAGTGAAGTACTGTCTGCCCTGAAATCTGTTCACCCCGGCAGAGCCCCGGGTATAGACGGAGTCCCTGCGGATGTCTTTCTAAATGACACCGACAGGTGGAGTAAATATATCTGCCTCTTATTGAATCATATTGCCAAGGGAGCAGAAATCCCGGTATCATGGCGTGGTGCTGTTATTATTCCAGTATATAAAAAGGGAGACCGTGCCCAACCTTGCAATTACCGCCCAATTAGCTTAATTGACACAGTTCAAAAAGTTGTTGGACGTGTAATTATTAACAATTTGTTAGATTGGGCTGAGGAGCAGAATGTTTTATCCCCCTTCCAGGCTGGGTTCCGCAGGGCAACTAGCACTGTGGACCAGGTCTTCCGTTTTCAATTGATACAATGGAGGACCGTGGTACTGGGAGGATGCAGCCTTTACGCAGCGTTTGTTGACCTGCGGGCTGCATTCGACCTGGTGCCAAGGGCAAAATTGTGGGAGGTCCTTGCAGCTCTAGGGGTCCCAAAGATTATTTTAACGATGATTATGAGACTCCGCGAGGGCACTTATGCCAAAATCCAATGGGGTGGCTATGGCAACGACACTATTGATTTTCCAGTCGCCAGAGGCGTCCGTCAGGGTTGCTCAATGGCACCAACACTTTTTACTCTTTTTATTAATGGAGTCGTTGCCCGCATGCAATCGCAGGTAGTGGATGCTCCTTCCCTTGCAGGTGCAAAAGTCCCTATTTTAATGTTTGCAGACGACACCCTAATTTTATCAAAATCCCCCAGCGGTCCTCAAAAGGCTTTGGTAATTTTTGACAAATTTTGTAGCGACCATGGCCTGGAGGTCAACGCCGATAAAACAAAGCTCATGGCTTTTAATCCATGTAGAAATTTTAAATCTAAAATAACCATGAGTGGGCGTTGCCTCGAAGTAGTAAACTCTTTTACCTACCTGGGTATTCATATTTCAAATGACAACAGATGGAACCAACATATAAACATCGCAGTTTTAAGACATAAACAACTGGCTGGTACCATCATTAAGGAGCATTTTAAATCTCTGACAAAACCAATCAAACCTCCTTTGATCATATATGAGGCCAAGGCCTTGGGGTCAGCCCTGTATGGGGCTGAGCTGTGGGGTCAAGAAAATCTTCTGGACCTTCAGGTCTCAGAAAATAATTTCCTTCGCAAACTTACAGGTACCCCTCAGAGTAGTCCCCTTTTGCCTCTTAGATATGATCTCGGTAGGAAAGAAATATCGGTAATGTGCAAATTACGTCCAATATTATACTGGCGTAGAATCTGGACCACCCCCGAGTTGTCACAATATGCAGCTGGGTTTGCTGATGTCATCAAAGCAGACCGGTTTCACAAAATCAAATGGTTTAGATTTTTAAAAGCAGCATTAGGCGAACTAGGGTTAGCTGAACTGTGGTCCGACCCAACTGGGTCGTCCTTCCCCACTAAGGGAACAGGTAGAAAACAGGAGTCTTCTTAGTAACAACCATGGGTCTATGACGGTTATTTTTCTTGAAGCTAAGCTCTTCCCCATGTATGAAATCTATTGGGATTTAATAACGAAACCCATGGATAGGAAACTGTTTTTCCAAATGAGGGCTGGCTCTCTACCTCTGTGTAATCTAACTGCAAAATGGAGAGAGGGAAGTCCAGCTCTATGCCCAGTCTGTGGGGAAGGAAAGGAAACGTTGGGTCATTTTTTGTTCTCTTGTTATGCATATTCTGTTCCTAGACGTGTTTGGTTGGCTCCTATGTCTAGAAATCTGGGTACTAAAAGCAGCATGGTAGCTTTACGTATAATAAAAACTACCTCCTTAAATTGGATTACCATAGCGACCGCAAAGTTTTTGGGGTGGTCGTGGGTAATTAGGCAGAGATTGCTAGTAGGGTAACTACTCTCTGCTTAGTTGAACAGAGATTGCTAGATCATCTACTCTCTGTTCCCCATGCGGGGTGTCTGATCTGTTTTAATCTATTTTTATCATGTGAACTTTGCACTTTTTGTCAATATATATTTGTTAAATGAATTTTTAATCGTCTTTTAAAATGCATCGTGCTAAAGTCATATTCGAAACTGTAATTTAATTGTATTTTTATTATGTGTTTGTTTGTCTGCTTTTATGAGTAATACTCGAATAAAGCACTTTTGAATTGAATTGAATAACACACCCCAAAGACTTTTAGAGACCCTTAGAGCTGACTACAATTTTTGTATACTGCCGGCCACTCAATCAAACCCGAACGGCAGAAGCTACTTCAGGCTGTGGTGTGGGTTGCTGCCTCGCTCTCCTCTCTTGGTGCTCTGCTACCCAAGATCTCCTCAGCGGCCTCATTGCAGTACCCCAGTGAACTGCAGAATAGACTGAAAAGATAGAGGCCTTCAGACCCAAGCATTCAGATCCCCAGTGCCATTGCTCAGTGATCAGCAACAGGTCAGACACAGAGGCACAGAGAGCTACATCGGAGAGAGCACCAACGAGCCAATGAAAGAAAAGACTTGGATTTGTCGAAACCTCCTGACACAGGCCTTCTTATATATTGTATTGTAATTGTATTTATATAGCGCTTACTACCCCAGATGAGGCGTTGAGGTGCTTTTCGGTGAGTAGCATGCTACTCCAGAACCCAAAAAGGATTAGTGGTGGATTAGTATAGTGAAATTTGAGTGGTGAAAATGTGACGCCGTTAGTTGCATCGAAAAATATAATGGGGGAATGGAGGATGATAGAAGAGGGAAGAGTCTAGAAAGTGTTTATTGAGAGATCATAGTAGTAAGATGAGGTTTGGGATAAGTCTAAGGCGAGATGGAGGGAAAAATCTCTAGAAATGGATTAGGGAGATCATAGTAGTAAAAGAGTTTTGGGATGAATCAAAGGAGGGATAGGCGAGAGAAGAACTTAGAATAGTTGTTTGGGAGATTATAGTATTGAAATTAGGTTTGGGGTGATCCGAGGAGGGAAGTGTCTAGAAAGGGTTATTTTGGAGCTCATAGTAGAAGAATGAGGTTTGGGATGAGTCAGAGAGTGGAGATAGAGGATATATTGAGAGAGGTATAGGGTGAAACATAGGGTAGTGCATCGTAGAGTCAGCTGTTGTAATTTTTACAGCAGGAGTAAAGTAATACACATATCAAGCAATACACATATCTAGATACATACATACATATAATGAAATGAAATGTGTATATGCACAGGGATATGCTGTACATTTGTGCCCGAGCATGGTGGTCATGTTGGAAAGAGCCAACTCTTGAGCAGTCCCCCGAAAACAAGCTAGTCATCCGTGGATCCCATGTTTGGTGTAATGAATTCCACAGAATTGCTACTCGAACAGAGGAAGATGGACTCATGTATTCAGACATGTATAATGTACTTGGAGGTACAGTAATGTGATCTATTTCTCATAACTAGCAACTGTTTTTAATTAACCAACTATAAAACATCTAAACAACTGCGATGACACAGGTATAATGCGATTTTGTATTGCAAATTATTCAGGGGACAGTCTTTTGAGCAAGATCTAAGAGTACCCACAAAGACTCAAAACAATATTTTGTTTAATAGTAACACACTTAACTTAACTCAATCGAAACACATTCCTACATTCTTGATTTCTTCTTTTTCACCTTAAAAATCTGCTTTAAAGAAATCCATTGAATGTATGTTAACAGAATCTAGGGAGTGTAAAGTTTCGAGAAAAAGGAGCAATCAAGCATACTTTTACAGATCTGTAATTAGTGAACCGTAATGTTTTGGCAAAAATTGCCTGCACCTTTAGGTTAATGTTGCAGTACATGCATGTACAGTTACATCATAACTTAGGATGTCTGAACCGGGAAACATTTTCATAACCAAATCAAAGGTGAGATAAAATAGGAAAGCTTACGCAAAATTACAAACCACTCAAATTACAAACTCTTAAACTTTCAAACTTATAGCTTCAGCCTCACAAAATAAGGTTCAAGAGCGTGGATGTGACATCAACTTTATGTCCAAGAAGAACTCTAAGAGGCTGAACACCAAACAATCCAAAACAAAACTAAATTACAAAATACGTATGTACACTTAACACAAAACTGAATGAATGGACAGGGGGGGGGGCACTACTGATGCACTTCAGGGAAGAAGCAATTCAAACTATTTTTTATTTTGTATTTTATTTATGCGTTTTTATATAGCGCGGACTTTACCCGAAGGTGTCAGAGCGCTTCACAATAGGAACAGAACTGATACAAGAGAACATTACAAGAGAACAAATTAAAAAAGCAAATGTTACATCACATGAGGCAAAAGTGACAATCGTGAGCAAACAAAATACAAGAGGTAGCAAACGGTGCATTACAGGAGGAAAAAGTGACATGTGTGCAGGTTACAAAAGCGTACATAGTATAAGTAGAGGAATAATACTGCAATAAATGGAGGACACTCAAACACAAGAACAAACGTTACGTAGGCAATGGTGGCACTTGTGCAAGTATCGAAAGCAAACAAAATGTAAGAGGTAGCAAACAGTGTGTTACATGAGAAAAGTGATGTGTGCATGTTACAAAAGAGTACCAAACACAGGTAAAAGGGTAATACTGAAATAAATGGCAGACTCTCAAACCACAAGAACACACTGGGAAGGCACTTCCATAGTCATGGAAAATAGACATTTTCTATACTAAAAGGTCTTCCTTCAGATAATAGAGGGGGCATGAATTAACTTTGGAACTGTCTTTGAAGGAGGAGAACTTTGAGGTCTGTTTTGAAGGCCTGGGAGGAGGTGGTGGTCCGGAGCTGAGGCGGAAGTGAGTTCGAGATTCTCACTGCGTTGCCTGAAAAGGATTGGGCCATCGATCTTTCCTTCTTGAAAGTGGGAGGTTCAAGCAGTAGATTTTCCGCATTTCGTGATGGTCTAGAGCCTCCAGAGAGTTTCAGTTTATTCACCAGGTAGCGAGGAGAGGAGGATTGCAAGGCTTTGTGGGTGATGCAAGCAGTTTTGTAGATAGATCTTGCCTCAATGGGAAGCCAGCGGAGGGTGAATAACATGGGTGTGATGTGGTCGCTTCTTTTGGCCCCATAAATTAAACGAGCTGCTGAATGGAGAACAGACTTAAGGGGGGACAGGTGGGATTTGGGGAGGCCAGTAAGAAGAGAATTGCAGTTGTCCAGTCTGGAGAGGACCAGCGATTGGACCAGGGTTTTAAGGTCATGCTCCGGGAAGAAGGGACGAATCCCCCAGAGAAGGCGCAGTTGGTATCGAGCAGACTTTGCAATTGAATTAATGTAGGAGAGTAGATTGAGTTTTGTGTCGAGTATCACACCAAGGGATTTTGCGCTGTCGACAATGATGGGTTTATTTTTCAGTAGATTCATCTGGTCCATCCATGATTGAACCGGGGGAGGAGAAAGTGAGGAGGAGAGGAGGAGGAATTCAGTTTTGGAGGGATTCAGAATCAGTTGATGTGTTGACATCCAGTTTTGAATGGAGTCCAGAGTAGAGCTTAGGACGGAGAGATCGTGAGTGGAGGCAACCTTGAGGTAGATTTGAGTGTCGTCTGCGTAGAGATGATAGTGGACCCCGGATTTACTTAGGAGATTTCCCAGTGGTTCCAAATAGAGATTGAACAATGTGGGTGCAAGTATAGAGCCTTGAGGAACACCTTGACCCACCGCCAAAGGAGATGAAAGACTGTCTGCCATTTTGATCATTTGGGATCTATCAGAGAGGAAGGAAGCAAACCATTTAAGCACAGTGCCCTCCATGCCCATTCTCTGTTGGAGAGTGTTGAGGAGGGTGCTGTGATTGACAGTGTCAAACGCTGCAGAAAGGTCAAGGAGAATTGGAAGTAAAGACCCCCCCCCCCGAATCGAGTATGCGCAGCGAGTCATCAATCACTTGCAGCAGGGCTGTTTCAGTGCTGCAGTTTTGGATGAAGCCGGAGTGAAAATTGTCAAGAAGATCATTGTCCTTGCTATGACGAGAGAGCTGTTTCGCAACACATCTTTCTGTGATCTTCGCAGGAAAGGGTAGGTTAGTGATGGGGCGGAAGTTGTTGAGGTAATTCGCATCAGCAGTGGGTTTTTGAAGCAGAGGGGTGACCTGCCCAATTTTGAAGGGAACAGGAAGAGAGCCTTGACAGAGGGAGAGGTTGACCAGAGTGGTCCAATAGGGAAGAGAATGGGTATAGAAGTCAATGGCAATGGCACTAGGGATGGGGTCAAGAGAATGGTTGGAGGTACTAGTCTGAGATTATTCCAACTGAAAGTATTATATCAAGTCTACTGCAACAGATGTCAACTCCAAATATTGCGTTTGGTTGCCCATAGAAAATGCTTGCAATGTAGAGTAGAAGAGGTCACCTTATTATCACCTTACTACATACAATATGGCCATACGGAGGGGTTTTGATGGGAGATGTAGGAAGAGCTCTTAGAAGTCCTGGGGTCACTATCATTTTGGCACTGCAATTTTTGTTTCTCTGTGTACTTAATGATGTTGAATTACTTAGAAGTAATCAAACACTGCTTGTTGCAACTAACTATTGCCTCTAAACTGGTAGTGGTGTAAGGCAGTGGAAAAGTAATTTACAAGGGGAAGAAAGTCTACAATAATTACTTCAAATATAGGGCCCTGGGTTTGTTGGAGGTGCCCCCTTTCCACCCAAGAATGCTCCTGGAAAGTACATATTTCAAAACAGTGCACGTTAAAGGAATAGTGGGATTTGCAGTATCATTCAGTTGTACTTGCATTTGCTAAGCAGCTGTGATAATGCAGGGAAGTAGTAGCTACCATTATATGCTAAAGGGAATTCTCCATGCCATAACAGCCCTTTTGTTTTTACTTTTCATTTAAAGTAGTTGTCTCTATAACAGGCGTGCTCGGGCCTCTCCCCTTCCCACCTCATTTGCATCTCCAGGGAGGTAAGACAGCGTCCAATGGTCCACAAATCAAGCCAAAGGGGAAAGTCAACTGGGCCAAAAGACCTTGGCCACGCTGGCCTCCGGTACACAATCCATGAGTTTGCAAGCAGAGAGCCCGCAAGGAGTCGAAAAAGCTGCCAAGTATCTCAAGGCCCACTCCTACAGAAACGCACAGGCGAGAGCACAGTGGAGGGCTTGGGCGGAGCGTCCACATCGAAGTGCGTGTGCTCACACTGCTCACTTCTCACTTGTGGAGAAGTTACGGCATGACATCATGCTAGGTGAGCGTTGTAGGGGAAGGGAAATCCTTTTAAGAGAGTCATTTTCTCTCTGGAATTCCCTTCTCTTTTTGAAACTCAGGAGCAGCAACACTGTCCTGGAGTCACCAGGGCTTTAAGTGGAAGCTTTTTCAATATTATCTACAAGCCATTGTTGCTGCTTATTTATTTTATGCAACTAACAACCATTGACAAAGCCAATAGTCCTGACTTCTTGTCTCATATATCTGGATGCAATGACAAACAGCAAAATACAAGTCGGGCGGCACACTATGCTAAGCACAGATTGTTAGCTTACATGTTTTTATTTCATGCCCTTAATTACATTGGCTACGCCCCTTTGAGAGACCCCCCTTGTTTTTCCATACCACTTAAAGCCCTGTCCGCAAGTGGCAAACAGATCAAGAAAAGATGACTTAAAGACAGAGGCATACAAGTGTGCCTGGGGCCCTGATGCAAGGAAGGAAGCGCATCTCTCTGGCCCCTTGCTCGCAGTAGAAGCAAGGATGCCAGGGGCCCTGGAACAAGCAAGAAAAATTACCCCGCTCTTAGAGTAGTAAAATACAGCAATTATTAGGGTTCAATGGACGCCGGTGCAAGTGCACCTCCTGCACCAATTACCCTGCTTGCTCGATTTTGTAAAAAAAACATAATTCGGATCCAAAGTGCCACCCGATGCCCTCGGTGCCATTGCAACTGCTGCACTGTCGGTAACTAGCGTCTTGGGTGGTGGTTTAAGGGGCATTACATGCTTTTCGAAAAGGTTATGGCTCTTAGGAAGCTAGGACTGTACAAAATGCCGCAGAGAAAGCTGCACGGCAATCAGGCCGCACAGGGCCTCGACTACAGGCTGCTGCTGATCGGGGGACAATGACAACGTGCGTATTAATTAACCAGTGTCGATGGCTTCCCCCCTCCCCCTACTTACCGTCTTTGGTTGCGTCTTCTCTCCCTCTTGCAACTGGAGGAGGCCTGCCCCGTCCAAGCACTTCAAAATGTGATGCGGGGAGGTAAAAGTCCCATTTGGAAGTTCGGCAGGAAGAAAGATACAGGTTCCCTTTGGAGAAGCAAGGTTGATACGGGGCCAGCATACACCCGGCAACGTTACAGCGTAATCATTTATTGATCAGGGCGGAAACGATTGCGTTACATCCATGTTGCAGCTGTCTCCCAATGAGGGAGTGTCCTGGGACGCTGTCAGTCTACAGAACGGCTCTCCTGGAAATAGGCCACAACGATGGGTGCTTAGATGGAGTGAGTGTTAAACCCTGTGCATTCAAACTACGATCAGAGCTAGAAAACACGTAAAAATGCGCGTTAAAGAATTATTGAAGTATGTATCACCATAATACAAGGGGTCAAAGTGCATTACAAAAATGTGAACTGTCATCCTGCGCGCAGTGCGTTCAGGGTCGGTGAATGTGTGTGTGAATAACATATTCTGTTTTTTTCTGGTCTTTTACTTTCTAATAACTGCATATAAAATAATGCACACACCTGAAGTGAAAAAATAAATGCAAGTTTAACTGAATGGTTCGAAATACACTATTTTATGTTCGGAAACTTCGCTCGATTAATGGGACCACTGAAGCACAGAGCCACAGAATTTAGTTCTGGTTGGTGCAGTGGGGAGGGCGGGAGGGGGGTTTATTTTATTTATTTTAAAAGTTTTGTATAGCGCTGGCTAGACCCGGAGGTATCAGAGCGCTTTACATGAGCATCAGATCATAGTTACAGGATACATCGTTACAAAGGTTACACAGTTCTTAGAGCATGGCAACATAGTTACTTGTAATGTAAGGTCGAGATAAACAATAAGCACAAATACGTAAGGGGAAAAGAAGGCAAGGTGAGAGATTCAGGGGAGGGGGTTGGAGTAGGGGAAGTAGACAGATAATGAAGGCGGGAAAGAGGAGGGGAGGGTGAGAGACACAGCATGGGGAGAGGAGGGTAAGGGTGACGGGGACACCTTCATTATCTTCATTATTTTCTATTAACAGGTGTTACAGTAGCAGTGGTTGGCCATGTGTGTTACTGGACTTACTAGAGTTTCCTTTTAAATAACTTACATATTTTTAGTGATACAAGGCTCCAGCCTGTGAAAAAAAGCACTGTGAGTATGTAGGCCATCGGTTTACATTTGCATTACACACAGAATAAAATAAGCTGTGACAAAATGAGCTCAAAGATTTAGGTTTAAGGAAAAGAGTGCTTTCAAAAACACAGATTTTAACTAATACGTAGCCAAACTGTACCCAGTGACAACATTTTTTATCCGTTTCCACTAAAAGCACGCGTTCCAGAACTAAGCTGATAAAACCCTTCCATTACCCCTCAAATGAATACATCTTTTTTCCTCGTAAAGCTTCCCGTGTCTCTATCAATTAAAGCCAACACTGTCTTCCAATCAAGCAGCCTTTACATTTGCAGACTAACCAATTGGAAACATTATATTTCTTTCAGGGAACAGGCAATTTGGAGAGAAAATCGGTTTCTTCTTTCCCTGTATGCTTCCTTTGTTTCCCCTTCAGCCTAGGGCCTAGGCATTGCAACTTTCAGAATTAACGGTTCCGGACGACTGATTTTAAAAAAAGTAGGAGAACTTGTTTTTTTGGCACTTAAAAAGTATGGGCACGTCGTGCCACAAAGGTCCGCCACGTCGACCTCTGCATACAAATGGATGCATCTGTGCATCTCGACCGTGTATTTGTCACCGATCTTAAAATCTCCGTTAGAGGGTCACCACTCAAATTGCATGTACGACACAGGCCCAAACCTTGCACTGCATGTCTATCCCCCAGGTGATACAGGAACCATGACTCAGCATTATACAGTTTTTCTAACCATCAAGCTTCACATATTTTCTAGACTTCAAGATGTTACACAGTAGGGTCACAAACACACAAATCCCATTAGCTCAAGCATTAGGTGGAAGAGATATCCCCCAATTTACATCGAACTTACAGAACCCACACTTAACATTGCAGGGACCATGAGTGTCCCTCCTGTAATATAAATCTTACAAGCTCAGCCATTAAACAGCTGAGATTTCACCCAGGTTTAAACATATTTACACATCCAAGCCTCAAAACAGCAGTGGTATCCATCAGATTACATAATCATACAGGCCTAGCTCTTGGAAACCGATCAGGCTACACAGCTCTTGCGAACCGAAACATTAGACAGCAGTGAGACCACTGCATACGAAGACACGTTCCCATGTTAGATCTTTTTTATAAGGGGATTTTACACCCAAAATTAGTTGACTAGCTGTAACAGTTTATCCAAAATGGACTACCAGCTAGTATTTATTTTGGTAATTAGAGAGATCTGTATTCCACTGAACCTTAGGTGAGCATATTCCAGCTGGATATGCAATGTAAAGGGTTCCATAGAGTGGGGCCTAAAAGACCATCTACCAAGTTTAACCAGAAGGAAGAAAGGTAAAAGTATCAATCACAGAGGTATCATTGAAAAGCATGCTTAGAAATACATTTTCTCTGATAAAGAAATTGGTCATACAGTGCGACAAGACCAATGTTTAAGGTATAATTGTCTATTTTGAAAAATGGATTTCTGTGTTTAAATTAATTCACAATGGCATGGATTATTAAGCACCTAAATATAGTTTGCTACTCAGCCAGATACTGATTGTGTTTAACCACAACCAGAATTCATAGCACGGCTCCAGTTTGAGGAGTTGAGCACACTTTCACACTTGTTGATGCTACAGGCAGAACCCTCAATTGCTATCGGGCTGATCTCTATAATTAAAATGTGTCTGTGTTTGTTCCTGCTCGGACCGACGCGGAGTACACGTCAGCCAGACATCATTATTTATCCTTAGAATTTGTACTATACTTGATATCCTCTTGTTGGTGTTCTAGATGCTTTTCTATGGTGAAGCAGGACCATGCCTATTTAAGGCGGCCTGCCGCGAGGCCACTCAGCTGACTAGCACAGCTGGCGCTCCAAAGGCAAGCCCTTCTGCACCCATCAAAGCTCCATGCCAGCCATGCTGCCTAAATAAACACTGAAGGAAAGCCTAAGGTATTTAAAGGAGAACTTTTAAGGGTGGGTTATGGGTCCCTCAACCTTCTCCAATTTAAAAGGATTACAGCTAAAATAAGAAGTAGGGTGGATATGTTAGCTGACATAGATTAAGCCTGCTTGCCTACGTGTTAGATCTTTTTTACTGGAAGAGGTGTGGCGCCGCGGCCAGGGCGACTGACGCTGGAATCTGGGGACCACGGTTCGATCCCCGGCTCCGGCGGCAGGTTAGCCCAGCACCATGTGACTCTGGGCAATAGCTCGCTTAATCTTCCCGACGGCCCCCAGCGCCTAGAGACCCTTACGGGTGATTGTGCGCTTTACAAATGTGGACTTTTTGAAGCCCCCCCCCCCCTCGGCCATCACAATGTTAAAAGAATAAAGATAAATTAAATGTTGATCAATACACACTATCTAAAAAACTCATGCTGAGAAAATCCATGAAATACTACTTTCCAAAGGGTTAGATCTGTTCTTTGTGACAGAAATCTGGCCATCAATTGACTAAGACCGTGCTAGGACTCTCACCACACATAACGGCATCCAAGCATTTGTGTTATAGCTTCCCAGGAATGGCCACTAATTGTGTGAAATTTCTGATATATATCATCACATTGCTAATATTATCCCACAGAACATTTCTTATATTGGGTGATTTTAATGTGTGGGCTGATATTTCTAAGTCTCATGCAATGAACTTTGTTAATTCAATGGCAGGATTGGGTTTAGAGCAATTGGTTTTTTGGCCCCTACCCATAAGAAGGGTAATTTGCTAGATTTTTCCTCCATCTAGCTTGTCTCTAAGGTGAAATAGAGCCTCAGGTGTGGACAGAACATTTCCTGACTTTCTTCTAACATATGGCTTAGGATAAGATGAAATCGAGCAACGTTACAATGAATAAACCTGCTCTGTGTCGACCAAGGGCAAAATGGTCCTACAATGACATGACAGACACTCTCAACACTACTTAAACAAGCATTAGAAATGCAATCGGGCTCGGATTTATTTGAGTTTGAGCTAATGGCATTGTAAATGGTAATGTATTTTTGCTAAGTGTTATGGAGTGTGTTAATGTGGTGGTGGTGGTAGTGGTAGTACTGGTGGTGGTGGTACTGGTAGTACTGGCGGTGGTGTTAGTACTGTTGGTGGTGGTAGTGGGTGGTGGCTGTAGTAGTGGTAGTACTGGTAGCTGTAGTAGTGGTAGTACTGGTGGTGGTAGTACTGGTAGTACTGATGGTGGTAGTACTGGTGATGGTGGTGGTACTGGTAGTGGTAGTACTGGTGGTGGTGGTACTGGTACTGGTAGTGGTAGTACTGGTGGTGGTGGTACTGGTAGTACTGGTGGTGGTACTGGTAGTGGTAGTAGTGGTAGTACTGGAGGTGGTGGTACTGGTAATGGTAGTACTGTTGGTGGTAGTACTGGTGGTGGTAGTTGTGGTGGTACTGGTGGTGGTGGTACTGGTAGCAGTAGCATTGGTGGTGGTGGTACTACTGCCCGTAATACTGGAGTGTGTTAATGTGGTGGTGGTGGTAGTGGTAGTACTGGTGGTGGTGGTACTGGAACTACTGGCGGTGGTGTTAGTACTGTTGGTGGTGGTAGTGGTAGTACTGGTGGCTGTAGTAGTGGTAGTACTGGTGGTGGTAGTACTGATGGTGGTAGTACTGGTGATGGCGGTGGTAGTACTGGTAGTGGTAGTACTGGTGGTGGTGGTACTGGTAGTACTGGTGGTGGTGGTACTGGTAGTGGTAGTACTGGAGGTGGTGGTACTGGTAATGGTAGTACTGTTGGTGGTAGTACTGGTGGTGGTGGTACTGGTAGCAGTAGCATTGGTGGTGGTGGTACTGCTGCCCGTAATACTGGTAGTGGTAGTACTGGTGGTGGTGGTACTGGTGGTGGTAGTACTGGTGGTGGTAGTGGTACTGGTTGTGGTAGTACTGCTAATGGTAGTACTGGTGGTGGTGGTAGTACTGTTGGTGGTGGTAGTGGTAGTACTGGTGGCTGTAGTAGTGGTAGTACTGGTGGCTGTAGTAGTGGTAGTACTGGTGGCTGTAGTAGTGGTAGTACTGATGGTGGTAGTACTGGTAGTACTGGTGGTGTTGGTGGTACTGGTAGTGGTAGTACTGGTGGTGGTGGTACTGGTAGTACTGACGGTGGTGGTACTGGTAGTAGTGGTAGTACTGGAGGTGGTGGTACTGGTAGTGGTAGTACTGTTGGTGGTAGTACTGCTGGTGGTAGTAGTGGTGGTACTGGTGGTGGTGGTACTGGTAGTGGTGGTAGTACTGGTAGCAGTAGCATTGGTGGTGGTGGTGGTACTGCTGCCCGTAATACTGGTAGTGGTAGTACTGCTGGTGGTGGTACTGGTGGTGGTAGTACTGGTGGTGGTAGTGGTACCGTTTGTAGTAGTACTGGTACTGGTAGTACTGGTGGTGGTGGTAGTACTGTTGGTGGTGGTAGTGGTAGTACTGGTGGCTGTAGTAGTGGTGGTACTGGTGGCTGTAGTAGTAATAGTACTGGTGGTGGTAGTACTGGTAGTACTGATGGTGGTAGTATTGGTAGTAATGGTGGTGGTACTGGTAGTGTTAGTACTGGTGGTGGTGGCTCGGATTTATTTAATTTTGAGCTAATGGCATTGTAAATGGCAACGTGTTTTCGTCATGTGTGAAGGAGTGTGTGCATGTGGTGTGTAGTGGTATCATGTGAGTTGTATTGTGTAATGCTGTGCTTTAGATGAAAATGTTTAAAAGTAAAGTGTACCATACTGCGATTGCTACAAAAGTTAATTGTGGATGTGTTAACAATTGATGCGTGCACTGATGGCTGGTGGTGTGTGTGCTTGGTGGAAGAGTGCACTATCGCCTGGAGGTGTGTGTGCCTAGTGGAAGGGTGCACTGCCGGCTGGTGTGTGTGTGCTTAGTAGAACAGTGCACACATGGCTGATGTTGTGTGTGTTTGGTGAAAGATTGCACTAACGGTTGCTGGTGAGTGAGCCTTGTAAAAGAATGCAAGATAGCTGCCTGGTAGCAGTAGCATTGGTGGTAGTGGTACTGCTGCCCGTAATACTTCTACCAATCTGCACTCTGCACTACCAATCTGCACTCTGCACTCTGCACTACCACTCTGCACTACCACTCTGCACTCTGCACTACCACTCTGCACTCTGCACTACCACTCTGCACTACCAATCTGCACTACCAATCTGCACTCTGCACTCTGCACTACCAATCTGCACTCTGCACTACCAATCTGCACTCTGCACTACCAATCTGCACTCTGCACTCTCAATCTGCACTCTGCACTACCACTCGCACTCTCAATCTGCACTCTGCACTACCAATCTGCACTCTGCACTACCAATCTGCAATCTGCACTCTGCACTACCAATCTGCAATCTGCACTCTGCACTACCAATCTGCACTCTGCACTACCAATCTGCAATCTGCACTCTGCACTACCAATCTGCACTCTGCACTACCACTCGCACTACCACTCTGCGCTCTGCACTACCACTCTGCGCTCTGCACTACCACTCTGCGCTCTGCACTACCACTCTGCGCTCTGCACTACCACTCTGCGCTCTGCACTACCACTCTGCGCTCTGCACTACCACTCTGCGCTCTGCACTACCACTCTGCACTACCACTCTGCGCTCTGCACTACCACTCTGCACTACCACTCTGCGCTCTGCACTCTGCGCTCTGCACTACCACTCTGCGCTCTGCACTACCACTCTGCGCTCTGCACTCTGCACTACCACTCTGCGCTCTGCACTCTGCACTACCACTCTGCGCTCTGCACAACCACTCTGTGCTCTGCACTACCACTCTGCGCTCTGCACTACCACTCTGCGCTCTGCACTACCACTCTGCGCTCTGCACTACCACTCTGCGCTCTGCACTACCACTCTGCACTACCACTCTGCACTACCACTCTGCACTACCACTCTGCACTACCACTCTGCACTACCACTCTGCACTACCACTCTGCACTACCACTCTGCACTACCACTCTGCACTACCACTCTGCACTACCACTCTGCACTACCACTCTGCACTCTCACTCTCACTCTGCACTACCACTCTGCACTCTCACTCTCACTCTGCACTACCACTCTGCACTCTCAAACTGCACTCTGCACTCTGCACTACCACTCTGCACTACCACTCTGCACTACCACTCTGCACTACCACTCTGCACTACCACTCTGCACTACCACTCTGCACTACCACTCTGCACTACCACTCTGCACTACCACTCTGCACTACCACTCTGCACTCTCACTCTCACTCTGCACTACCACTCTGCACTCTCACTCTCACTCTGCACTACCACTCTGCACTCTCAAACTGCACTCTGCACTCTGCACTACCACTCTGCACTCTGCACTACCACTCTGCACTACCACTCTGCACTCTGCACTACCACTCTGCACTACCACTCTGTACTCTGCACTACCACTCGCACTCTGTACTCTGCACTACCACTCGCACTCTGCACTCTGCACTACCACTCTGCACTCTGCACTACCACTCTGCACTCTGCACTACCACTCTGCACTCTGCACTACCACTCTGCACTCTGCACTACCACTCTGCACTCTGCACTACCACTCGCACTCTGCACTACCACACTGTACTCTGCACTACCACTCGCACTCTGCACTACCACACTGTACTCTGCACTACCACTCGCACTCTGCACTATCACTCTGCACTCTGCACTACCACTCGCACTCTCACTCTGCACTATCACTCTGCACTCTGCACTACCACTCTGCACTACCACTCTGCACTACCACTCTGCACTACCACTCTGCACTACGCACTCTGCACTACGCACTCTGCACTACGCACTACCACTCTGCACTACCACTCTGCACTACCACTCTGCACTACCACTCTGCACTACCACTCTGCACTACCACTCTGCACTACCACTCTGCACTCTGCACTACCACTCGCACTACCACTCGCACTACCACTCTGCACTCTGCACTACCACTCGCACTCTCACTCTGCACTATCACTCTGCACTCTGCACTACCACTCTGCACTACCACTCTGCACTACCACTCTGCACTACCACTCTGCACTACCACTCTGCACTACCACTCTGCACTACCACTCTGCACTACCACTCTGCACTACCACTCTGTACTCTGCACTACCACTCGCACTCTGCACTCTGCACTACCACTCGCACTCTCACTCTGCACTACCACTCTGCACTACCACTCTGCACTCTGCACTACCACTCTGCACTCTGCACTACCACTCTGCACTACCACTCTGCACTCTGCACTACCACTCTGCACTCTGCACTACCACTCTGCACTACCACTCTGCACTACCACTCTGCACTACCACTCTGCACTCTGCACTACCACTCTGTACTCTGCACTACCACTCTGTACTCTGCACTACCACTCTGCACTCTGCACTACCACTCGCACTCTCACTCTGCACTACCACTCGCACTCTCACTCTGCACTACCACTCTGCACTCTGCACTACCACTCTGCACTACCACTCGCACTCTCACTCTGCACTACCACTCTGCACTCTGCACTACCACTCTGCACTACCACTCGCACTCTCACTCTGCACTACCACTCTGCACTCTGCACTACCACTCTGCACTACCACTCGCACTCTGCACTACCACTCTGCACTACCACTCTGCACTCTGCACTACCACTCTCACTCTGCACTACCACTCTGCACTCTGCACTACCACTCTCACTCTGCACTACCACTCTGCACTCTCAAACTGCACTCTGCACTCTGCACTACCACTCTGCACTCTGCACTACCACTCTGCACTCTCAAACTGCACTCTGCACTACCACTCTGTACTCTGCACTACCACTCGCACTCTGCACTCTGCACTACCACTCTGCACTCTGCACTACCACTCTGCACTCTGCACTACCACTCTGCACTCTGCACTACCACTCTGCACTACCACTCTGCACTACCACTCTGCACTACCACTCTGCACTACCACTCGCACTCTGCATTCTGCACTACCACTCTGTACTCTGCACTACAACTCGCACTCTGCACTACCACTCTGCACTCTGCACTACCACTCGCACTCTCACTCTGCACTACCACTCTGCACTCTGCACTACCACTCTGCACTACCACTCTGCACTACCACTCTGCACTCTGCACTACCACTCTGCACTACCACTCTGCACTCTGCACTACCACTCTGCACTCTGCACTCTGCACTACCACTCTGCACTCTGCACTACCACTCTGCACTCTCACTCTGCACTACCACTCTGCACTCTGCACTACCACTCTGCACTCTGCACTACCACTCTGCACTCTGCACTACCACTCTGCACTCTGCACTACCACTCTGCACTCTGCACTACCACTCTGCACTACCACTCTGCACTCTGCACTACCACTCTGCACTCTGCACTACCACTCTGCACTACCACTCCGCACTCTGCACTACCACTCTGCACTACCACTCTGCACTACCACTCTGCACTCTGCACTCTCACTCTGCACTCTCACTCTGCACTCTGCACTACCACTCGCACTCTGCACTACCACTCTGCACTCTGCACTACCACTCTGCACTCTGCACTACCACTCGCACTCTCACTCTGCACTACCACTCTGCACTACCACTCTGCACTCTGCACTCTGCACTACCCTATCCTTCACCACAGCACAGAGCAGAACGGCGCCTTCCCTCATAGACTGACATACAGCATGGTGCCCAGTAGGACTGCGCCAGATTTATATTTAGCTGGTGTCGCAGCCGCCCAAACTCACACTGTGAACCCGAAGTAGGGCATGAAAAGCGCACTCTTTACCTCTTACTGAACTCGCCACCCGTTGAAATGAGTGAATGTTCAATATCATCCGAAATTGCACTTTCCCACTTATTTTTATCGCAGCTAAGAGTGACAGTCAAATATACAGCTGGTACCGTGTTCTTCCCTCGTTATTCCACTTACCATGTCAGCCGCTTAAATAAACAAACTGGCAAGCCAGCCCGAAGCACCCACCACGTCGACCCTGAAGTATCACCTCACAGGGCTATCAGTGCTCTAAAACAAACTCGCTTTACATTCCGTGTTCAAACAAGGAGGTGCAAGCTAGCTGAAAAATGTAAACCTTTTATTCCAAACAAACATTTTAAATTTCGGTAAAAGCATTTGAGCTATTCAAACATTGAAATTAGCCGAGTAAATCTGAGATGAAAGGAGCAACAAAATAATGCATGGCGCGCGCCCACCAAAACGCACTGCAGAATGGTGAACGCGCCCACTGCATCTGGATTCCATTACAGCACCTCCCTGACAGCTCCTAATTGATATTTATGGACGGCCGTGCGCGAAACCGCAGAGAAAATGCCAAACATGGCGCACGTAAATTACATATAGCCTATCACGTCAAGGCTACTAAATAGACAGCACAGTGAAGACGAATCACTAGGCAGATGCCAAAAAACACGGCCGCGCACTTAGGAATGTTGCAGCCCGGACCCCTAAAGAATTTTTTTTTTTCTAATACATAAGAGCTCGGAAGCTCCGCCCCACTTCGTGGTGACGTAGGCCCGAGCCCTAAAAACACAGCAGTCGACTCAGTTGACATGGAATATATTACCTACAAGGAGTGGCTATACAAGCACTGGATACTCATAAAAATACAACAGTGCACTCGCTTCTCTGCGGCTTGATATAATGAGCAGGGCCGGCTCTAGGCTCACGGAGGCCCTGAGCAGGGAGTGTAGGTAGGGGGCCCGAGGCCGCCAAATCCCTGCAAGGGGCCGCCACGCCAATATATATCTAAGGATATATATTGGCGTGGCGGCCCCTGGGGTTTGGCGGCCCTGTGCAGGTGCACAGCTTGCACATGCCTTAGGCCGGCCCTGTAATGAGGGTCTTAGAGATGTTAAGTTATAGACTACAAGAGAGTAGAGAAACAATGGCTATACCTCAGAGATAAAACTAAAGCTTAAAGATGCTTTAATAGCCTATAGAAAGCTAACTACCATCACTAAGGCTGATTATGTCACACAAAAACCCTAGTTGCCCCAAATTCTGACAAAAAGATTTCCTCCATTGTATCGAACATGGATAACCCATCTTGTACTATACAGACATCTGAACATTCACAATATCTCTGTGGTAATCTTTCCAACTTTTCTTGAGTAAAAAAATTACCAACACTTTTGTAAGCCTGGGGTAAGCAGAGAATATGCTAATCAATGGCGAACAACTTGACCACAGCCAGAATGTAGTCAGTATGGCTGGTGATTCTGAAACTAGAGGTCAGATGTACAAAGCATTTTTCGGGTCGCAAAAAGCCAGATTAACAGAATAAGGCAGTTTGAGACCGAAACAATGCTTTTTCAAATGTACAAATTGTGATTCAGTAACTTGATACCAAATCGCATTTAGCATTTGGGATTCGGTATTTGAAAGCGGCATGTTTAGTGAGTCCCTTCCAAATGCAGAATCGGTATGGTATGTATTACTGTTTTGTGACCGAATTCCGGTTGCAAAACAGAAATACTTTACCTCCAGTTTAAAACTGGTGGTAACCCATTCTTAAAGTGGAAGGGGTCGCCAAAGGATTTGTGAGAATGTAAATGATAATAAATAAATAATAATATTTAATATATGCCTTGACAGGTGCATGCAGAACACTCATCATTCTATACTGCAAATTACAATCCAGCTTTATAAAACTCGATTTTCACTGTTGGCACTTTACGGCCATAAGGAAATGCTCCAAGTACTTACGTGTGTTTAACATTTTCCAGGAAAAGTATGAGCCAGAGAAAGTCATTTATAGGGAGTTAAAGACGGCAGCTGCGCTTGCTTGTGTTTGATAAGAAATTGGGACATGGTCAAGTGTGCATGCTTTGACAGTCGCACTACATAACACATCTCATTCTATACTGCAAATTGCGTTTCAACTTTATAAAACTTCCCCCCCCCCCTCCCCATTGGCACTTCACGGGCACAAGGAAATGCTCAAAGTACTTTTGTGTGTTTAATATTATCAGGGCGAGTACGGGCTGGAGAAGATCCTTTTTGATAATCTTTGGACACATCCAACATTAACACCTTAGGAGCTAGTAAACAAACCTCCCCAGTGCTGCGCTGTCCATTATCCAGTGCTGAACTGGACGTCCAGCGGTCGCACGCAGCACTGGGGAGGTAGTGCCCGTGACGACCGTTGGCCGACGGCAGCACCTAAAGGGTTAAAAGATGGCGGCCAGGTAAAAGCAACACACAGGGTTGGCCAAATGTAGCTACACCAGGTGGTGCCAATTTGGAGGACTATTCAACTCCAGAGTCCGACAGCAACCTGTTGTGCTTTGGTAACACAACACAGGATTTTGTTTGAATCGTGAGCCATCAAACTAACTGGTAAGCATAACAAAGGGGGGACTGTGGTTGTGTTTTAGGCGAGTTTTCTTACAGCTATGGATTCTATAATTTTACCTTGGTTAGATTCACATTTTATATCTGAAAGGGTTATTAAATCGGTAGCGACAGAATATTAAATGTAATATCGAGAATTAACCCACCTCACTTTTTTATGAGATGTATCCCTTTTGACTGGGTTTTAATATATACCGATTTCGGTAATTTAAAGTGTTGTTAGTTTTATAAATTACTGTTATTCACAATATGATAATGGTGCAACTCGAAGAATTTACACGCTCTGTAAAGTGTATGTGGTTAATCCCCGGTACATTTAAAGGTGATCTTAATTTAATGTAGTCTCTCCCTGTAACCTTTGTTAAATTCCAGGATTTAACAACGCAATAGAAGGCCATACATAGTCTCATGACTGACAAAGGACGAGGATACAATCTAAATAATCTGGTAGCCATGCTTTTGATGGTACCAAACAGTGGCCCCTGACCTGCACATTGGGCTTCTACTAACATGAGCAAAACCAACAATATATGAATGGTTTGATCATTTTGAGAAATACCTTATGATTGTAATCCTCTTCGTTATGCTGGAGGAGGTTTATGTCAAAACAGTACCAAAATAATGTGGCTTGCAATTTTAAGGTTGTGGTTTCTTACCAAAGATTGATTAGAGACGTGTCGGTGTTGCACCTGCCTCTCACTATTTTGCGCAATTGAAACGGTATGTAAGGGTTCTAAAAATGAGGTTTAACGTTTGTTTGCAACTTTGAATAATACATTCTCTTACCCGAGGTTTGACCAGAGGCATGTCGGGATGTCTGTCACTAATGTACTCATTTTGGACCAATAACGTTTGAACTAATAATGTGTATGAATTAATTAGCCACTGGCGATGATTCATGGGCAAGTCGGCAATCCACTTGTCGCTTTTATAGAGTGCTGCTCTGGAGGGTGTGAAGTGGCTCAATATCTGTCAATACATGATAGTTGGTGCCTGTATAAGGCACTCCCCCCTCCCCCTCCTGCCCGGCCAACTGAATTGCACAAACTAGTTGAGTACTGACATTATAGGATGGTGTGACATGGATTCTGGTTACTCAATGTTTAGGAAAAGTAGAAGATATAACAAAGCTTTTTACCTCATGAATTACACAGACATACCATTTCACTCCAAAACTCTTTATATATTACTATTAGGATCCATAAAACGACAGCCATCACAGACAAGAAATCCCTACAAGAATTTGTGACTATGGTGCACTAAACGTCAACTCTGGTAGGGGACTCTAAACAGAGTGGCATGTCCATTATTGGGTACCTTCCCTCAGAGGTACAATTCTTGCTCTTCTCCTGACTGGGTTGTTTAAAGTTTGGAAATGTAGTGTTGTTTATTGATCCATACATTTTTGAAAAAATACGTTCCTTTCACATCTTTTACAGGTCCTAGGGAAATTTGGTCTTTGCCAAAGAAGCCAGTACTCAACTAATTCCATGACATTATCATACTGTCCCATTCAGAGGAACCTCCACGTGAAGTTATGGCTCATCATACTTCATAATAAAAGTATTTTCACCTGTACTAACTATAATAATAATAGATAGAAAATACATAACCTTGGATTGAACTTTGAGATAAGATGAATGAATCAAATAAAGAAGGAGCTAATTATCAAGCCTCTTCCTGAAAATACCATTTGAGAGAAATGGACTCAGGACTAATATATATGAATTTTAGCAAAGGACAAACTGTTTTAGGGAAATCTGATGCGCAGTGATAAATTTGTAATAAATAGAGACCGGTTTATTGATTAATCAACTGTAAGGCACTATTTAGGAGTGTGCTTTATACTCTTGGGTCCTAAAATATTTTTTAATCACATTTGTAATAGGGCATATGTAGTTCTTTTGTCACTTTCTTTCTTCCTTCCATGTTTTTTTGATTTAGTGGAGAAAAAAAAATTCTATGTATGGGTTTTTTAAACTGTATTTTATATGTTTCTGTAGCCCTGAAGAAGTTCTCTGACAAAACGCGTTGCCTACATTTGAATTAAAAAACAGCTTTTAAAACAGAAATAAAGGAAGAACATGAATAAAGGAATTACTTCAGAACAAAAATAATGGAGTCTGTCAATTATGTAAAATAATTGTGCTGAATCGTTTTGAACTGAAGTTTATCATATGTTAACAAAAGTGTGGTGCTGGGCTATTTGATTTTGCAATTGTTCATGGATCTATTCCTGCGAGGAAGACGAAGGGGCTGGTCTTCGGGGTCCGTGCACTACTTTATGCTATTGTTAATTTTACCCCACCAAAGTAATAAATGCGATGGTTTATTGCCTCAGCCTCGTTAATTTTGCTCCATTAAAGTGTTAGGTGCGATGGCTTATTGCCTCAGCCTCGTTGTATTGTGGAAAAGTAAATTTTGCCATGTTCTGTGTCCCTACGTGTCATCCATCATATGTTATGTGTGCATGATTAAATATGCATATGCATTCCCCATGTTCGATTAATGACGCAATTATAGTTGTGTCCACCTCTAGTATGTCAGTTTCCAGTCCTCGTGAATACTACGAATATCAGGCCTATGTAAAGCTACGTTGCCACGTTTCTCAGTGTGCACGTTATTCTATTATAAAGTCCCCGTTTCTAGGCCTCAAAAGGGCCTGGACATCAGATTCAGCTCCTGTCTCCAGAAACCTCGCTGAGGAGCGATACAGCCCCCACCTGTATCCCCGACCCTTCACTTACTTCCTGCCTCGCAGTGCCCGGTCCAGCCTGGCTCTGCCTCTGAGTTTGCCAAAAGTATGTTATGATTCCAGTTATCAGTCCAGTCCTCCTTCTCTGCATTCCTAAACTACTGAATCGCATCAATAGTTTCCGTCATTGTCTAGCCTTCACGTCTCCACGTTAGAGAAATACTGTATTAATGGTCATTTAATATTCTTCATCACGCACTACATGTAGAATAATGCATGGTCCAGTCTTAGAATCAAGTTAGCCTTTCCCCTCCTAACTTCTAGTTTATATCAACATGTTCTCTAAACATCAGATACTAGATACTATTTAGGTACATGTCGCCCTGACTCTCCAGACTTCAGTCTCTGCTCCTAGCACAGAGTTCATAGCCCCCAGCTTCTCCTAGTGATACGTCATTGCTAGTTTGCGCGCACCACCAGGTTAGAGGTCCCGGCTCCTTAGGTAGCCCCCTCCATGGTTTCCGCCCCATTCATGACATATTCTGTTACGTTTGCATCACATGTCTATGTATACGCCCTGTTACACCTCTTTTCCCCCTTATCTTTCGCGACTGCTACGCGTCACGCCTTCTGCTCCACCCACTGCTACGCCTACTGCAATGTAATGCTATGTGTTTGCGTTATGTATATATGCTCATGTATTGTTATTAAAAAGTCAGCGCGCTCATCCCAGATCCAGACCCAGCAGCTGCTGGGCCCTGTCATTCTATTCCCATGCAGGTTGTCCTGTTCCTGTCCTTATGCTGTATTAAACCTGCAAAACTCCTACTACCTCGAATCTTGACTCTTATTTATTGAGCTATCTGTTATGATATATGTCTAGTCAAAAATAGGGTATTATTTATTTATTTACCACATAATGGCGCCCGAATAGGGACTTGCCCTTTCCCCACGCGTCGGTGAAGCCACGCCGACCCCCTGACCCTCTGCAGTCGTGACGGAACTCTTCTGTGCACTGGCAGATATTTCTGCTTCAAGTATCCCTCAGGCCCACGGAGGAGACGGAGGAGGCGGTCCAGCATCCAAACGAGACGGTGGAGGAACGCGGCGAGTCCCGACCAGAGCCCAAGCCAAGAGTTCAAGGTCCGAGGTATCCGGAGGTCCACCCGTAACTGAAGTCCGAAGTTCGTCGTCCGTCGTCGTAGCAGTCCAGTCCAGTCCGAGGCTTTCCGTTCTTGCTGCCCGGTGAGTACCATTACTGGGGTAGTATCTAGACAGGGTCAATCTAAATTGACTCTGGTCCGTGGGTTGGTGGTACACAGACTCACAAACGAAGTGTTCACCTAGGTGGATACGGGTCTTGATGCGTCCCTTTATGGGACCGGTATGTTCCGTACTGTTTCAGCAGTGCATCCAGTAAACTCTAGTCTGTTCCGTTCTCGAGAAATTCTTGTGTTTCTGTTCTCAGTATTCCAGGTAATATTCTGTCCGAACTGTTATGTTATGATGTTGTTCAATGTATTTCCAATGTCGTGGTATGCCTGAATTGTTTTCCCAGTTGTTATTGTTTCTCGTGTATTGTATTGTATTCCGATTCAAGTTTACAATGTCTCTCTTTTCGAGATTACGTCAGTTAAAAACTAGAAAGGGTTTGTTAGAAGAAGCAGTTCCTGTTCCGCCGAGGGACAGTCCAGGTCATTTTATGTATCAGAAGCATGGCATAAGCGCCATATTGTATCTAGATTTATGGGTAGAGTATACCAAACAGTTAGAAGAAAAGTATAGATGGCCCGTATCGGGTACATGGGATGCCGAGTGCATCATGCGAGTAGAAGAAGCATTATGGAAAAAGAAAGCCAGACAGTCACAGAAAGATGCCATCGAGTTATGGCGCAAAGAAGCTCATAAAAGAACTGAAAAGGAAATCAGAAAGTCAGAATTAAGTAGAGAATCCTTAGAACGAGCACAAGAAAAAGAACTAATCGAGATAGGTGAACAAGTCAAAGCCGAACAGTCAGACAGACA
Source organism: Lissotriton helveticus (assembly GCF_964261635.1). Taxonomy (NCBI): domain Eukaryota; kingdom Metazoa; phylum Chordata; class Amphibia; order Caudata; family Salamandridae; genus Lissotriton; species Lissotriton helveticus. Next base: position 926,718,543 of record NC_136070.1, read on the forward strand.
GAGGCATGCCCTTATTAGGGGTATGTATCCTCTCCTTGCCGAGGGCTTGCCAAAAGCGACCCCAGAGGCATCCAGTAATTTTCCGCCACCATTAGTTCCGACCAAGCTACGTCACAAACAGACCGCAGCTGATATTTTTATTTCGTCCTATTTGGACGACACAGTCCCAGAATATGCAAATCCTGTTCGCGCTCCACCAGTCCCTGTAAATCAGGCACTTCCCGCTCCTCCAGACACCGGAGTACCTGTTACGGTACCCCCGGCCCAGCCCGCCATACAAGTCCAGCCTACATTTCCATTTCCCACTCTGCCAGGACGAAGAGCCTCAGTAGACCTAGACTCCAGTTTAGGGGCGCAGGGGGAGGTACTCCTCAAACCCCGCCGCCACACAAGCGTTTAACGACAGCCGAATTACATGCACAAGCGTCACAGCGTACGCCCAGACATCAGACTGTAGCAGAAATAAGAAAATCCCTTGCCGAATGCGGCTATGATCCAGTCCCAGGCGAGGATAATATGGTTTTATATTCATTCCGCGTAAGAAAGGTGGCCGAGTATCTAGTCACCTTACCGAATATGAAAGAAGATCTAGACAGAATATATCGTTTCATCCGTACAGGGGATGATCCAGAAAGTATTAGCGAGGCCATGTCTCAAAGGAAAGCCGAGATCCAGCTCATGATATTAAAGTTTCTGATCAATTGTCTAATAAGAGAACAAGATTACCCGTCTAAAGATCCGGCCGAAATGAAAATCCTGACAAGGTGGAGTGATAATATAGCCGAGGGTAAGCACAAGACCGTCGGTGCTATGGAGAGTATGTACAAGAAAATCCGTAGAGAAATAATAAAGATACACGAACAACGTAAAGCAGCACAAGTAAGCGAGAAAGAAAGTAACTCTGATACTGAAGAGGTAGAGGACGAGAATCCCGCCAGAATAGCGTATGTAGGAAAATCTAGATTTCCAGATCGCCATTTACGCCTAGAACACAAGTCTATTTTTCATTCTCCAGCACCAGAACAAGGTTCACTAGAACAAGTGTTTCAAGCTACCGATCACATTCTGAAATCACGAATCGGTTACAGTGAGTTAAGTACTATGCATGAACAAGAACTAGCCCGATCAGCAGTCCGATGGATTACTGATTCTACCACTTTTCCAGACGAAATAGTGGCACAAATGTTTCTGAAAATGCCCCCAGCCGAACAACGACTGGCGGGTATGTATATGATTCAGTACCTCATTACATTGTATGAGGGTCAGCACTCTGATCCAGACCCGTTACATGATATCCTGAACGAGTTACTCCAGTATAGATGGAAAGGTCTAGGTACCGATTTAATTAGTGTCATTCTAGAACAGCGCCACAAATATAGAACGTTTCTGAACCCGCATTTTGTTCATGTCTCACCCCCAGAAAGTAAACCCTTTTACATGGAGAGACAGAATCCGTTACGAGAAGTCCACCCAGTTAAAGGAACGGGTGGCGAAATGCAGCGAGTGTTTGTTTACACTCCAATTACAAAGATGGAACTCCTCGAGATGAAGAAATTAATTCCCTGTCATGACAAAGATCCAGCAGGGTTCCATAGAGAATTAAAAGACATGCTCCGTATGGGAGAATACACATATCCAGATATAATCAAAATGTTAAAGGTTCTGCTGCCCGCAGGGGTGTATGAAAAGCTCAAGGAAAAAGAATGGGAGGTGGGAGAGAAAAAGATCGATTGGGCAGTTCTAGAAGCTGAAGACAAGGCACGAGTACCAGGTACCGGTCTTGGAGATAAATGTAAAGAATTACCAGAATTATTAATACAAGTTTTACCCAGATTATTAACAACTAGAAAAGAAGACTGGGATGCAATCTCAGCCTGTAAACAAAAGCAAGATGAGGACATTAGTGATTTTTATTCTAGATTTGAAAAATGTTTTAGCATCAACAGTGGCCTCAAGACAAGTAGTGAGTCATACCCTCACCTTTTTGTTACTAAATTAGTCGAGAATTCAAGCCCACAAATTAAAAATCGAGTTTTGAAAGTCGAAAGTACCTGGCAAGCTAATACCCCGTCCCAGATGTTGCAGATGCTCCAATACCACCAGAATAGAATCAGAGAAGAACAAGAACACGAGAGAAAACGTATGAAAGACACGAAAATGAAAGTACTAGTTGCACAATCTGTTCCTCAAGACAGTCAGAAGAGGGGTCCGAATCAAGCCAGTCATCCTGCAGCTCCCGTTAAAGGGAACTGCAATTATTGTAAACAGCCAGGTCATTTTATAAATGAGTGTGCAGTTCTGAAACACAACATAGCTACTGGTAAGACTAAAGAAAGACCACGTCCGCCTAGACAAGAACAAGTTTCACAGATTCCTCAGCCACAGAATGCACCACAGACAGTTACAGCACCGCAGCCTATTGCTGCAACACAGCATGTTACATCGCAGATGTACCAGTATGCACAGTCTGAGTATCCAGAGTACCAGCAGTATTCATGAAACAGCCTAGAGAGGGAGGTAGGCTTGCCTCTCATCGAGATACCTGTAGATCAAGAAGGTCCCTATGTTCACAGTCAAGTATTAGGGAAAGACAGAAAGTTTTTGATTGATACAGGGGCAAGTAGGACCACAATTAGTCACGCCGAAGTTCCAGGGGCTCCGCTCTCAGGCTCAAGAAATGTTTCCCTTGGATTTTCAGGAAAACCTATCGTAAATGAGATTTCAAAGCCAGTTACTCTAGAAGTAGGTCCATTGTCCCGCACTACTGATCTGTTACTTACTAAGTCATGTCCAGAAAACCTATTAGGCATTAAAACACTGAAAGAGCTAGGTGCAGTTATATGTTGTTCCCCAGAGGGAATACGATTGTTCCTACGTGACTTCAAGGGTCACTATGTATTACGTGATTTTGATTCAAGACTGACCAATGTTCCGCAGCATCTATGGGCGCAAGGTCCAACTGATGTAGGTTACATGCAAATCACACCCTATCGTGTGACTCTCAAGCCAGGTGTAGTGTTACCACGAATCAGACAGTACAGATTGCCACCTGAGGCTGTAGCAGCCTTATCCAAAATTATTGACGAGCTTATTGCTCAGGGAGTGGTTGTAGAAACTGACTCCAATGTATGTAATTCTCCGATCATTCCAGTCATGAAACGTACTGATCCAAATGCACCCCCAGTATATCGATTAGTGATTGACCTACGAGAGCTTAATAAATGTATTATTCCTCAGTACCCAGTTGTCCCAGACATCTCTTCCCTATTGACAGCCATTGATTCCGAAGCCACGTTCTTCACTGTCATAGACCTCAAGAACGCATTTTTCAGTGTTCCTATTCATCCAGACAGCCAGTTCCTTTTCGGATTTTGTTTAAATGGAAGGAGCTATATGTTTACACGAGCTCCTCAAGGTTTCACAGAAAGTCCTAGTATTTACAGTCAAGCACTTAAGAGACAACTAGACAACATTCACATGCCAACTGACACTGCCCTGCTCCAGTATGTCGATGATCTCCTGATCACAGCCCGTTCTGAACGTGCTTGCGAGCGAGCCTCACTTACAGTATTGTATTTCCTAGCCGAGATGGGGCACAAGGTGTCCCCTTCTAAGCTTCAATTCTGTGTCCAGCAAGTGGTCTACTTAGGACACTTACTGTCCAAGAGGGGTAGGCAGTTGACACCAGACCGTATCCAGTTAATAGCGAGTCTTCCCCAGCCCAAGACCCAGAAGGAGGTACGTGCTTTTATCGGCCTCACTTCTTACTGCAGACAATGGATTCCCCAGTATGCATTTCTAGCCAAACCACTGATACAGTTAACGACACAGGAGGCAGCCGTATCGACTGTTCTCCCTTGGACATCTGAACATACACTTAGTTTCAATGAGTTAAAGAAAGCCCTATGCCAAGCTCCAGTTCTAGCGACACCGAACTACAGTAAGCCTTTTACACTGTTCGTTACTGAACGTGAAGGTACAGCATTATCTGTTCTCACACAAGATCAAGCAGGACAATACAAGCCCTGTGCTTATTTTTCGAGCACATTAGATCCTGTAGCCCAGGCTCTGCCTGCGTGCCTCAAGTCAGTTGCAGCCACAGCACTAGCTATCAGACAAAGTGATTCCATAGTCTTAGGACACTCCTTGACAGTACAAGTTCCACATTCCGTGGAAGTTCTTTTAAACCGAACACAAACTCAGCACTTGACAGTTGCACGTTTAACAGGTTATGAATTGACACTGTTCCAGCCACACATAGAAATCAGACGCTGCAACATTTTAAATCCTGCTACACTGTTACCATCAGTTAATTCAAATCCTGCCACACATGATTGCGTGGAAGTAGTTAACATTACGACAAAGCCAAGACAAGATCTGACAGATATTCCGTTACCAGACCCCGACCTGACACTTTATGTGGATGGTTCATGTATGAGAACTAGTACAGGAGAACTAGTCGCCGCGTATGCAGTGACTACTGACACTGAAGTTATTGAAACACACCGTATTGATACCCTGTCCGCTCAAGCAGCAGAGCTAGTTGCTCTGACACAAGCCTGTATACACGCCAAGAACTTGAAAGTTAATGTTTACACAGATTCACGTTACGCATTTGGAGTTGTACACGACTTCGGAGTGCTCTGGCAGGAGAGAGGTTTCATGACTTCTCATGGAACCAAGATTCAGCATGGTCTCCTTATTCAAGCTCTGTTAGATGCCATACACTTGCCGACATCTATCGCTATCATGAAGTGCAAAGCACATACGAAAGTTACTGACATTATTTCTCAAGGTAATGATCTAGCAGATCGCACAGCCAAGCTTACAGCACAGACTCTAGACATTCCAGTTAACATGACACACACTCCAGATCCGATTACATGTATGACAGTTAAGGACCCTACACAAGATGTCATAGATATCCAGTTACACGCTACTCCCGAAGAAATCAAGAAATGGTCCGAACAAGGAGGGGTCCAGACAGATCAAGGATGGTTAACGAAGGGTAGAGCCACATGGTTTCTCCCCGACTCTATGGTTCAAGTCATTATTAATACCGCACATAGTCCAGCACATTTAGGAGAAAAAGCTATGTTAGACAGTATCCAGAACATTTGGTTCAACAAGCATTTACGAGCTGCAGCCAAGCAGAAAGTCCGTACCTGTATGATATGTTGTCAGTTTAATCCAGGTAAAAGTGTCCCGGTGGAACAAGGTGGATTCCAGCCCCCTGACCACCCTTTTGAAGTCCTCCAGATGGATTATATTCAGATGGAGCGATGTCGAGGTTTCAAGTATGTCCTTGTAGTTGTATGCGCTTTGTCCAGGTGGACAGAAGCATATCCAGTCCCAGATTACACAGCCGCGACCACTGCCAAGCAGTTGGTTCGTGAGTTCTTCCCTCGTTATGGACTCCCTAGAGTCGTATATTCTGACAACGGCCAGCCATTCTCATCCGAACTCATGAAGCATGTTTCCCTTTTGCTAGGGTACCAGTGGAAGTTTCATTGTGTACGCCATCCTGAAGCAGCCGGTCTCGTAGAGAGACATAATCAGACTCTAAAAATCCGTATTGCAAAAGTGTGTAAAGAAAAAGGTGTGGACTGGCTAGTAGCTCTGCCAGTCGCTTTATTTTATATGCGCATGGTCGCACATTCCAGATCAGGTCTGTCCCCGTACGAGGTCGTATTCGGCCGCCCCCCTAACATGTGGGGTACTCCTAGACCCCGAAGTATTACCGATGTTTCAAGTAATATGCTGACAGATTACCTAGCTTCCTTGATGTCTGCCCTCAACTCATGTCGTTCACAGGTTGCTGCCGCATTTCCAGACAATACCGAGGTGGCACCGCACGAAATCGTTCCAGGATCCATGGTGATGGTCCGCAACTTTGACAGATCAAGTCCGCTGGAGCCTCGTTGGAAAGAGCCCCGACAGGTCCTCCTCACCACCCGTACAGCCGTGAAGTTGGAAGGACGCAAAGGCTGGGTACACCTTTCTCATGTTAAACTTTTTAATGGACTGAAACCCGCCTTAAAGAACATTTCCCAGGATTCAAAGGATTGCCAAAATATTGTTCTCAAGGACTGTCCCGCAAAAGACATTGTTACAACCCCTCCCCTGTTAGAGAAAACTCCGCAGCAGGAGTATAAGCTAAAACTCCGGTCTAGTAAAATAAGTCAGTCAGTTTGATTGTCTAAGTCCTCCCCTAGGTGAAACGGTTAGACTGTTTCTGACATGTATAAAATAGACCCCCATAGTGAGAGAGTTAGTCAAAACTCAATCCGATGTATCGTTTTTCTATGTTTCATATTGTTTCTCAGCATTATGATTTCCTGCACGAGTTATGCATTCTACTTGTATTTCCCAGTTCTTCGTGTAAATAAGTCTGCTAATGCTACAGTAGAGCACACGTTTAGTGATCTGCCTCCTCATGAACTCTCTTACCGCCTCGCTATGCGAAATAACTCATTTATCCGCATGTTACATTACTCACACCAGTCCAGCAATGCCACTAATTGTTGGGTGTGTGGTCGACTCCCCCCTTTCCAGACACCGAAGGGAGTTCTGCCACTTTTTCCTTATCCATTTTCACATAATGGTTCGTGTGGAGCATGGTCCACGTTAACGTCATCCTCAACAGATATGTCTTTTCTTGACAGTACATGTTTCCCAGACAAGCAAGGTCTCCCCCACAGAACCGGGTTAGATCTAGAAAATGAAGTGTATAATTTAGGTAATTATTCTTCGAATTTTATGGTCCTGAATGTTCAGTCTGATACTACTCCAGACTTACCCGCTATTTCAGTACTACCAGTCAAAGGCGAATTATGTGTCCGAAATAAGGGTTCTGTACATGTAGGACATAGTGATTGTACTACTATTGTCAAGTATAGTGACAGTGGGAAATCTATTTTCAAAGCTTCACGTCATTCCTATTTTATTTGTGGTCAAACTGCATATGTTCGTCTGCCCCTCGATTGGGAGGGAACCTGTTACATTGCCTTCCTACTGCCACCAGTTTTTCTAGCCCCACCTGATTATCATAGAAACACACATCTAGTACACATTAGACATAGAAGGGAGTCCCCAATTGTCGATTATACTGAAACTGCTCTAGAACAGTATACAGATTTCAATAGAGGTTTCTTCTTCTTTATAGGACCTATCCAGAATAGTAAACTGATCCGTAGGTTAACCAGAACCCTCGAAGCTGTAGTAAATGAGACTGCCTCTGCTCTAGGTAACTTAACCGAAGAGCAGTCTGCTATGAGATTTGTCGTTTTACAGAATCGTCTCGTCCTTGACGTCATACTGGCCGATAGGGGCGGGGCCTGTAGAGTCATCGGATCTAGTTGCTGCATTTTCATTCCAAATAACGCGCCGTCTGTTTATTCAGCTATAACCAGACTCCATAAAATTGCCCATCTGATACACCAAGATCCAGGCACCTGGACATGGTCCGGTTGGTTCTGGAATATAATTTCCGCCTGGGGATGGAAAATATTGTCCTTTCTAGGTATTGCAGTAGCGATCATATTCAGCTGCTGCCTCTGTATACAATGTGGCCCTGCGATTTGCGGCATTTGTGCTACCTCTTGTATTCCTAGTCCCAAGCCCCGTTCTAAATCCCGTTCCAGGATAATTCGAGACGAGCAAATGATACTGTATGAAATGATAGATGGTATCATGAAAATTGATGTTTCCTGATGGAAACGTAGTGACAAGGAGGGAATGTGGAAAAGTACATTTTGCCATGTTCTGTGTCCCTACGTGTCATCCATCATATGTTATGTGTGCATGATTAAATATGCATATGCATTCCCCATGTTCGATTAATGACGCAATTATAGTTGTGTCCACCTCTAGTATGTCAGTTTCCAGTCCTCGTGAATACTACGAATATCAGGCCTATGTAAAGCTACGTTGCCACGTTTCTCAGTGTGCACGTTATTCTATTATAAAGTCCCCGTTTCTAGGCCTCAAAAGGGCCTGGACATCAGATTCAGCTCCTGTCTCCAGAAACCTCGCTGAGGAGCGATACAGCCCCCACCTGTATCCCCGACCCTTCACTTACTTCCTGCCTCGCAGTGCCCGGTCCAGCCTGGCTCTGCCTCTGAGTTTGCCAAAAGTATGTTATGATTCCAGTTATCAGTCCAGTCCTCCTTCTCTGCATTCCTAAACTACTGAATCGCATCAATAGTTTCCGTCATTGTCTAGCCTTCACGTCTCCACGTTAGAGAAATACTGTATTAATGGTCATTTAATATTCTTCATCACGCACTACATGTAGAATAATGCATGGTCCAGTCTTAGAATCAAGTTAGCCTTTCCCCTCCTAACTTCTAGTTTATATCAACATGTTCTCTAAACATCAGATACTAGATACTATTTAGGTACATGTCGCCCTGACTCTCCAGACTTCAGTCTCTGCTCCTAGCACAGAGTTCATAGCCCCCAGCTTCTCCTAGTGATACGTCATTGCTAGTTTGCGCGCACCACCAGGTTAGAGGTCCCGGCTCCTTAGGTAGCCCCCTCCATGGTTTCCGCCCCATTCATGACATATTCTGTTACGTTTGCATCACATGTCTATGTATACGCCCTGTTACACCTCTTTTACCCCTTATCTTTCGCGACTGCTACGCGTCACGCCTTCTGCTCCACCCACTGCTACGCCTACTGCAATGTAATGCTATGTGTTTGCGTTATGTATATATGCTCATGTATTGTTATTAAAAAGTCAGCGCGCTCATCCCAGATCCAGCCCCAGCAGCTGCTGGGCCCTGTCATTCTATTCCCATGCAGGTTGTCCTGTTCCTGTCCTTATGCTGTATTAAACCTGCAAAACTCCTACTACCTCGAATCTTGACTCTTATTTATTGAGCTATCTGTTATGATATATGTCTAGTCAAAAATAGGGTATTATTTATTTATTTACCACAGTATAAAATGATCTCTAATAATAATTTTTAAGAGAAGGCAGTGGTGTCAAGGACCACTGTCTGCTCTTAAACATGCATTGGCAACGTCAATAGGTCTTGGCAATGCCCGAGCTATAGGCCTGGTCAATGTGAATGCCTTTTAGCCATCTGCTGTTCAGCATGGCTGAAAGGTACTGAAAGCCTAGAATCCCAGGATGTTAACCCGACACAGAGTCTCTTCACACCCATGTTGATTTTACTGTCCTGCCCCACCGAACAGAAAAAAACACTATGACATGGCCTGTGCTGGTCGCATCATATCACTTTTTTCAGTGACTTTCAGCCATGCTGAACAGCAGATGTGCTGCTAGACAACACTGCTAAAATACATTCACATTGACAAGGCTAATACCTTGGGCATTGCCGAGATCTCTTGGTTTTGCCAATGCTTGTTCGGTTTTGATGGGTTCTTGATTAACAAATGTGGAAGTGGGAAACAGTTGAGCAGGTTTGAAGTGAAGTGCAGATGTGGTGTAAAGTCCAGAACTGTCAACAGGGGAACTAGGTTCGAATCTCTGTGTTGGCTAAATAATTTGTGAATCTGGGCAAATCACTTACGCTACCCCCTGCTTACGACAATTAATGTGTTATTGTGTAATGTAATTGTAATTGCAGAACTTCTGGAGCACGTACAACCAGAACGGATTGAAGTGCTGAGCTGATTGAGAATGTGTGACGGGTGAGAACCCAGAGCAGAGAGAACCAAAGCAATGCGCTTACTCTTAGGGAGGGCCAGTTTGAGAATAACCAAGTTTTCACCTGCCTACAAAATATCAGGTTTGTATTTAAACTCCTGTGGTGGGAATTCCACAGCCTGGCAGCTGCCACTGTGAAGTCCTGTTCCCCCTCACATAGCTTTCCTGCACCTAGGAACAACCACATTCCATAGGCCCACAGATCTCAGGGAACTTGTAGGGCCATACCAATTAAAGGCGGTTCTGAGGTAAAATGACCCCTGCAAGTGCATAACCTTGTAAACCAAGCAAAGAGCCTAAAAACACCAGATTCTGAACTGGCAGTCAGTGTAGGTGCCTCAATCCCTCCTTGACTGAACAATGTTTAGGTACTCCCAGGACCAAGCAAGCAGCCGTATTATGGCAGGTTTGAAGCTTGTTTAGGGAGAACTGTTTAACATTTAAATACAGAGCATTGCAGTAGTCTAAGTAAGAGGTGATAAGCGCATTGATCACTGACACCCTAAGCTCTTTTGGGAGAAACAGTAGAAATTTCTTCAAGATCTTGATGATCCAGAATCAGGATCCGTCTATTCAGTCCTATTCACCTGGGTGTCAAAAGTCAAAATCACACCCAGGTTTTTGGCCACAGCCGCCAGGGTAGGTAGAGAACCACACATTTCTGGCCACCAGCGGTCATTCCAAATGGAACTATCCCTTCCGAAGACTAAGATCTCAGTTTTCTCCCCGTTGATTTTGAGCCAGGACTCACTTGCTGATCTCCATCATGCAAGCCCTGAACCTGTCAGTCAACTCTTCCCAGTCATCGGAGATGTGAACGATGATCTGAGTGGCATCTGCATAGGACACCAGAAAACCAGAAGAGCGCACACCTTCGCTAAGTGGGCGACATATAAATTAAATAGGGTCTGGCTTAAGTAGTACCCTTGTGGAACCCCACAGGGGGAGCTGGAAAGGAGGCTCTGAAGTCCCCACAGTGAACCGTGAGCATCCTATCCAACAGGACAGACTCCAGCAAATTGAGCGCCATGTCCTTCAGCCCAGCCTGATGCAGCCTTCGCACCAACAGAGATGGAAATATGGTGTCAAAGGCTGCGGACAGGCCCAGCAGCACAACAATAGCCACACCACTCTGGTTGACTTGCCTGCGAATGGAGTCAGCAGTCGCTATAAGCGCAGATTCGGTGCTGTGATTCCTACTGAACCTGTTTTGAGAGTTGTCCAGGAGTTCTTGATCCAGGAGAAACTGGGTTGGGTCACGATTTATATGCTTCTCCAAGAGTTTAGCTGGAGCGGGCAGTAACAAATTAGGGTGCACGTTTTTTTTTGTTTGTTTTTTTAAATCGCTGGAGCCCCCCACAGTTTTTTTTCTTCAGAGGGGTGACAAATGCCTTCCTCCAACCCTATGGGTAAATTCCAGACTCCAGAACCTGAGAATAGACCTTCTCCCAGGCATCCAAATTCAGGTCAGGGACCAGCTGCGGACAAAGCCCAAAGTAGTTCCTCCCAACAGTCTTTATTTTAGATGCAGGAAGCGAGGAGAACCTGGCTAAACACCTGGGGTTAAGCAGGATGGGGGTCACACCTTCCTTATAGAGAGCTATAGCTCTCTCCTCGCCTTCTGCCATCTCGAAATTACCGGGACTATCCATAGGCACAGGAAATTGGCAAAGATCTTATCTTTGAAGAAAGACGCAACCTTATTACAGAAAGCCTATGAGTTCTCCACCGCTTAATGTGCAAGAGATGCCAAGAGGGCACGCACAGTGTTAAAAAATTCCTTATGAACTTTAATAGCTGATCTAATTCTCTGGGAGAAATATACCGCTTTCGCCTTCTTGATAGCCAACTTGTATTTGAGAATGAGCTCCTTATGTTTCATTTTCTTCCCCAATTTAGGAGCCAATCTCCAGCAGCGTTCCTGCATCCAACATTGCTTTTGAAACGCCTTGAGCTCCTCAGAGAATCATGGGGTAGAGGGTTTCTTCCTACCCTCAGGAGGGTCTGGCCAGAGTGGCACCCTACTCAATGGCTGACCTCACCAATTGTTAAAATTCTCTGCCAGTAAGCCTGGACCCTTAAGATCATTCTCTTTGAATTTTAACAGGGCCTCTGAGAAATTGGCAGCTATGATTGTTCTCCAATTTCTGACGCTCTTAGCGATGCCTAATGTACTTTCCGCCACATGTCCCTTGTATGCTCAAAACGTTACCGGGGTCTCTTGATTGGAAAAGATCCCATTCAACGTGTGTTCCGGTTTATGATGTGGGGTACTGACCCACTGGCTAAGGCCGAAACTGTGCATTAGGTCGAGTAGAGCCCTGGTATTACAGTCCCTCTCTTCTTCCAAATGAAAATAAATATAAATCACCCAGAATGGTGAGACTACCACAGAAGATAAAGGACTTATGTACTTGATGCCAGTTCATAATGAACTGCTTTTTGGGGCCAGGCAGACGATAGATCAGGAGGCCCGCCAGAATCACAGTATGTTTACTTTTAATTTTGAAGTGCCCCACCTCCCAACCTTCACCACCTGTGTTTACGTGCTCTAGCGTGCAACTCAACTGTTCCCTAAAAATAATGGCCAAGTCTCCATCCCTCCGACCACTCCCATCTAGCCTCACCACTGCAAAACCTGGTGGTGTAGCGACCGCAATGTCCGGGCCAGATCTTCCTTGGCCCCCGATTCTTAGACAAACAGGCAGTCTAACTGTTCTGTAGCTGGTGAGCACTGAAAGCGCTCCAATACCATTGGCTAGTGTTGGCACTATGGCAAGATGGAAGATGGAACAAGTGCTCAATTTCCATTGGATCGTGCAAAAATGTTTTTTAAAAAGCAGCAGCGACAAGGGAGGCATGGGGGGACGGGTCAAGCAGGGAAGCAGGACGGGATGGGGAGATGGCCAAGCAATGATGGGAAAAAAACCTTAAGTGAGCAGGACCAGCAACAAAAAATGAATGTGACATTGTGTAATGTAAATTGTGAGTAGCTAAAGCGCTCCTATAACATCTGCTTGTGTTCGCACTAAGGCAAGACGGACGACGGAGTAAGCGCTCCAATACCATCTGATCATGGAAAAAAAAAAATTGATGTTTGAGTTTAAATAACTTTTTAAGAAATGCATTGGTTTACCTACACGTGCATGCATTTTAGTGGTATGTATGTAAGTGTACAAGGGAGATGGCCTGAAAACACAAGTACTCCTATGGTGTGCTTGAAAGCAAAGAAAAAATTGCTCCATAAACCAGGAGCTGTGTAAGAAGACATGTACTTGGTCAATGCACTACGGGAGGGCCAAACACAAGAAGAGGGCATGATGGCAGCATGCCATGACGAATGGCATCAAAGTAAATGAGAGCGACGCGGAGGTTTACCAGTGGTAGGAGATGTGCAGCCTGTAAGCCCACAGAAAGAAGCAACACATCTCTTCGAGACAGCGGTGTCTAGCCAAGACCTAAAAATGGAACTTCAAGGTTTCATTTCTTCTTTTTAAACACATCCCATTTTCATTTAAGGAAAATGGGCTGCATTGAAAAAAAGATTGCTTTGTTAAAAAGCAATCATAGACATGGTGGTCTGCTGACCTCAACAGGCCACCATCCCTGGGATGGCTGTGATTCCTAATGGATCGTAAACTGCTGCCTACCTCATTAATATTAATGTCGTAGGTCGATTTGTGACCCACAAGAAGTCTCCCAATAAAACTCAATGAGTTTCATCCATTAGGAATACTGATTTCCTAATTGCGATTTGGAGGGAATCAAAGTTAGTAAATCAGTATTCCTAATGTTTGTACATCTAGGTCCCCAAATCCAACTGGCTTTGGTTGGTGGATCTTGAATCCTTCATAATTGCAACTTCTATGTCCTCAGCTTCACCTCCGGATCCTACATCTCCTAGGATTTTATAGGAATATGTCCTGGTCCTTGGCTAAACACCTATTGGCAATCTGTATTAACTGTCGAGTCCCAGGAACCATGCCCTTGGAATAGAAAGAGGCCATGGTATTCAGCTGCTGAAAAAACCTAATGAGGACTCTTCAAATCTGAGCAACTTAACGGCCCTTAGCTCTCCTCCACTTTCCAGCAAAAAGCATGGAGAAATATATTAATAAGTGGATTCGGGCTCTGTGGAGCATCACCAACTCCTGGGCACTGCCCGATCAGGTATTTTGCCGGCATATGGTACTGAATCCACTCTTGTCTTACTTGATTTGTCTGCTGCAGTCACAACGGTATCCAAGTATACTCTGATCACCAGTTTAACAGAGTTTGGTATAGGACAAAAAGTGTTGAATTGGTGTACATCATATCTAGAAAACAGATCCCAAGAGGTTTGTCTTACTTCTTTTAAGACCAATTTTAAGCTTTGGGTCAAGGTGTTCCACTGGGTCTCCACTAAGAACTACTTTATTAAACTTGTTTTTAAGGCCATTAGCACAGCTGATTAGAGCCCATGGAGTAAACTTCATGAATTATGCCGACGACACTCCGTTTACTATATGTCGATCACTATATCCCTTATCCTTTTAAGGTCTTTCATAAAGGTATGCAGGATAGTACTTCATGGTAAGCTGGGAACTCCTTGAAATTTAAAAGGAGACTAGATGGAAATCCTGACTTGCTCTACTGCCGGCCTTCCAGAGCTCTTACTCCTCATTTCTGGCCATAGTCAGGTGATTCAATACTTTGTGTTTCAATCTAAGTCTGTGATTTGGTTCATCTAATTGATGACCTGTCACTGTCCAGTCCTGTAAATAAAGTGTCATCCTCCGGCTTCTCCTTGATACGGGGCCTTTGTGAAATTCATGCCCGTCTCCCTGAACGTAGGTGTCCTTTTATAGTAAAATCAATTATTTAAAGCAGAATGTTGCAATTCTCTATTTCTGGGTGCTCCAGGATATACCCTGAAGTGACTTTAGCTGCTTCAGACTTCTGCTGACAGGCTATCACTGCTACAACCACACCAATCGTTTACATCTGGTGCCCTTTATGCACTACATATGCTGCCTCTGTCTAAGAAGGTTATGTTTAATGCACTCTGCATTGTACACAAAACCATTCTCAAGTTAGGGCTATGGTTTCAGAACCAGAAGTTCAAACGATATCGACTCATATGCCTTTTGAGCTCTGTTGATGCAAACCTTAAACAAGCTCAGACCAGAGAAAGCATGAGGCAGAGAATTTTAATTGCGAGCTGCACATCTCTAGAATAGCTTACCTCAGTCCCTGCACTCTACAAGAAAGTTCTTGGCATTTAGGAAGGCCTTAAAAATCTTGCTTTACCTCTCAGGGTTGCTGGTGCACACGTCATTACTTGGCTATTATCATCCCCAGGACACCTGTGTAGGTAGCAATTGTACTCTATAATTTTTTAATAATAATAATAATGAAATTCAATGCCTATAGACTGAAAACCTATGCGTATAACAAGGACACGCAAAATGTTGGTTCTGACTCATTCAGAACTGTACTGGTTGCAGCATGCTAACTCATTACAAGCAAGTTAAGCATAAATGCAAAAAACAAATGTGCTGACCGCAGTAACAAAAAGAAGGAACCACAAAAAGGATCTTTCACAAGAGCATCGGATGGTAAGAGGTGACCTCTGTGACCAAAGAGCTCTGCACTTTCATGAACAATTTAGAGTCTATGAAGATGCTCAGGTACTAACTGTACTTGAGGTCCGGGCATTTGCCTCCAAGGTCAGAGGTCAGCTCGCCACGTGGAGAAGAATTTCTGATTTTGATTAGTTTCATTTCAGCTGACTGGCTAAACATAGCCACTGTCTGGATACATAACCGACCTGAACTTCTAGTGAACTTTATCCAATTTACATTTAAAACCGAGGATCAGAGGGGAATGGTTTGCTTTCATATGAAAAACTTGATTTCAAATGAATAAATAGCCAAAAGCATGAGATAACATGTGAATATCAGTGAAATTGCTGATCTCTGAGGCATTACCTCCCCCATTTGTTTGTCTATGAGAGTACTGAAAAGATAGAACAGAAATTCCATGGGAACAGTCTTCCGAGATCAAGATCATCCATTTTAGGACTTTTTCCCCAATGTCAATACTTGAGCAAGAGACACAACAGGCTCAGATTTTAGATACAGCTACTCCTCGGATATACAGATTTTATAAGCTAGTGAATTAAACCCGCAGTGCTATGTCTCAGTAAATTCAGGCATTAAGCAGCAATGCTACACCTCACGTTACACAGATTTGAAAAACTCTGACAGAGAGCAGGGTTCAATTGTTAGATTAACTTGTAATCAGACTTTAAACAGCAACATTGTCACTCCTATAAAAGATATGGCCAGAGGCAGTGTTATCCATAGGGTTACACAGATTTTACCAAATCAGGACTTAGACCAAATGCGTTCCACAGGTTACACAGATTAGTATAGCTATGCAGGCCTCAGGCAGAAGGGATATCATTCAGATGGGACATATCTTCTGGAGTAAGATAATAGACAAACCTCAGCCTTCGTTGACTCGGTTCTTAAGACAGCAGAGCACCTAGATCAATGCAATTTGATTTAAAACAAAAAGCCAAACTTGGAAAACTTCTAACCTGTAATATTCAAAACAATAATTTTAATTACCCATGCCCATCTCCAGTAAATCTATTTTTACCCCCATGTCTACTCGCCTTCTTGTTGCTAATTCCCTTTTCTTTCGAAGGGTTTTCCTAACCTGCTTCACTGTTCCTTTCTTCAAGGTATTGCAAGTGTTATACATTTTATTATGCAAGAGAAACTTTGTCTGCTTTGTTTTTCTGAAACATATACATTGTCATGAATTTAAAAAATGTGAAAATTATTTTACACATTTATATTTTAGCTATCTTGGTATCAGACATTTTTTTCTATCATAGCGCTAAATGCAAAATAGTTTCAAAATAATTCTCTCTCCTGTTGCGGGGCTTGATCAACACTGACATATATAAAATGTAATTATGAAGACTCTGCAGAATCAAATGTGTCTTGCACAGACTGGAACTAAGGCTGAGAGACTTCCATCAGATGTACAAGTTATGGCTTGTTTGTAGTCTATTTTGGATATAACAGGCTTGGTCCTCAAGAGTAGTATCTGCGAGTATCGGAAGAACAACATGGCTGTGTGAGTGGGAGACCTTGGTCCTGGATGAAGCAAAGTTGGTCCAAGATGAAATGCTTTAAACAAAGTCATCTTCGTGTTTGGTTTCACGTCATTTTCGACTTAGTGTGCACAGTCTTGACAAAGAGCAGTTAATCTTTATGCATTTGAGCGAGGGAATTTCAATGTGAGAATAAAAGAATAAAATATTGTGCAGGATCTGTGGAGCTGGCTTGACTTATTTCATAGTTTCTGTGGGACGGCTTCAGTTGTGGAGTATGGCTTGGGGAATGTTTAGCCTATAGTACAATGTGTGGTGTTAAAATAGGGCATAGATGTAATGTTTTAGAGCAGCATTCCAACATGTGAGGCGAGGGGGATGTTTGGGTCTGGGTAAGGTTTGGAGCCTGGCATACTGGATGCTTGGCGTAGTGTTGGGGAGAAACATGCTAGGTACAAGTTGTGGGTGTACATTGTTGGACTATGGTAGTATTGAAGTGAGAGGGTGTTCAGTTCACAGGTGGAATTTGGGGAACAGTATGCTTGGTCCAGAGGTCGTAGTGATTTGGAAGTACGCTTGGTCCAGTGGTCATATAATTGGTGGGTGACTTGTTCAGTTCAGGGTTAATATTGTAGAGCATGGTTGCCCCTCTGGTAATACTGTGGGTTGCAGGCTTGCTGCAGATGTATTGTCTGGAAACAGATGCTGTAGCGACCTGACGAGTGGGAGGTGGACACTAGGACCCTGTGGGTCATGAGGGAGGTGACCAGGTCACCGGACACCACATCCGGTCAGGGGACAGGAAGAGGACAGTATTGATCAGGACGAGCATGGGGACGGATGCGTGTGACCAGCTGCATCGAGTGCAAGAATAAAGAGTATTGAATACACTGACCTGTGTCCAGCGTGTGATTCTCTGTATGGTGCCCACTGCGTGGACACGACAACTGGCGACGAGGGTGGGATCCGAGCCGACGTACACCTCGACAAAAAAAGACGAAGCCATCAGGAAGAACCAGGTGCCCACCCTGGATGTGCACGAAAAGCGAAAAGAAGCGACATCGGAGCCCACCCGACCGCCTCTGAGGAATCACCGGCAAACTGCGGTAAGCGCTAAGGAAAGGGCGCGATCCTGAAAGAGAGGCGCGAGCTCTCGCGAGAGTCTCGGCGGCCATCTTAGGATCAGGCGGCTGGGCCAATCAGAGGCGATATCGGGGAAGCGGCCATTTTAGAGTCAGGCGAGCGAGATTTCGATCGCGAAATCTCGCGAGAAAAGGGCGGCCATTTTGAAAAAAGGACAATAGAAAGAAGGGCCATAGGAATAAACAGGGCGGCCATTTTAGAGTCAGGCAAAGAAGAAAAAGCCAGAAAAACACAAGCAAAGTTCAAGGAAAGCCTAGAAAAGGCTAAAACAAAGCAGAAAATAGAAGAAAAAGAAGAACAGAAGAAAACAAAAGAGACAAAAAGAGATAAGAAGATAGAACAGGTCAAAATAGAAGAAGAAAAGAAGTAAAAGAGAAAAGAAGATAGAACAGGTCAAAATAGAAGAAGAAGAAGAAGAAGAAGTAAAAGAGAAAAGAAGATAGAACAGGTCAAAATAGAAGAAGAAGAAGAAGAAGAAGAAGAAGAAGAAGAAGAAGAAGAAGAAGAAGAAAAAGAGAAAAGAAGATAGAAGATAGAACAGGTCAAAATAGAAGAAGAAGAAGAAGTAAAAGAGAAAAGAAAATAGAACAGGTCGAAGAAGAAGAAGAAGAAGATAAAAGAGAAAAGAAGAAAAGGTGAACAAAAGATAAAAAAGAGCAGATAAAAGGGAAGAGCGTTGAAATCGAAAACGCACACTTTACGACACACAGATATCGCACAGACCGAGGGAAGAATGACTGGAGGGAACAAAAAGAGAGGAGACAACTTGAAGGAACATGCTACAAGTGCGGAATGGGATTTCCACACAGAGGCACATGCCCAGCGTTTGGCCAGACGTGCAGAAGATGTGGTGGAAGAAATCACTACGCCAGTATGTGCCAAAGCGCACAATTCAGAGACGACAAGGGAAGAACAGGAAGACAACAAGAGTCGACGGGAAGCACAGGAAGACAACAAGGTACGTCAGGTATGTTGACAACGAAAGGAGAAGTTTGTCACGAGAGTCAGGAGAAGAAGAGGAAGAAGAGAAAGTAGAAAGACTATACCACATGTCAGAAGTGCACACAGAACGGAGCGAGGAAGACGAAGCAGGAGAAACAACACAGCCAGCAGACAAACACCCGAGGAAAGACTGACTATGCAAAGATAAGAGTAGGAGCGCATGAAGCAGACTTTGTACTGGACAGTGGTGCAACATGCAACGTCATGTGTGTATCAGAGTACGAGGGAATGGAAGTAAAGCCGACGCTGAGAGCGTCCACGGCAAAGGTTTTTACCTGGGGGGGCAAAGAAAGAGGTAACCAACCTGGGAAAATTCACAGAGGAACTGAGGTACAAGGACAAAATAAACAAGGAGGACATTCATGTTCTAAAGGGCGATGTCCCAGGACCATGCCTGATGAGCAACAGCACCGCTCAAACGATGGGCCTCATAACGATGACATATGAAGAAGACAAAAGAGGTACTGAGAGCAAGCGAAGAGAAGACACAGGGACCAGAGAAAGAGGAAGAGAACAAAAAAGAATCATTGAGGGAACAAACACAACAAAGGGCGGCCGTAGAAAGAGAGGAGCAAGAAGCAAGGATAAGAGGAGAGAGCAACGACAAAGAGGAAGAGAGGCTGACAAACGGAGAGCAGACGGAGGACAACTGAAAAGCAGAAGCAAAGACGATGGCAGAAAACGATCAAGGAAGGGATGCAAGGGGACAAAGAGACTAAGTAGAAAAACGTAGGAGACAGAGACTGGGGAGAAGGGTCGACGAAACTGACAGACTCTCTCTCTCCATCTTTCTTTCTTTCCACGACAGCAGGCAAATGCGGTCAAGGGTTGAAGGGGCGTAAATGATCAGGAGAACAGCATCATGAACATTTGTTTGCAACAAAGGGGGAGATGTAGCGACCTGACGAGTGGGAGGTGGACACTAGGACCCTGTGGGTCATGAGGGAGGTGACCAGGTCACCGGACACCACATCCGGTCAGGGGACAGGAAGAGGACAGTATTGATCAGGACGAGCATGGGGACGGATGCGTGTGACCAGCTGCATCGAGTGCAAGAATAAAGAGTATTGAATACACTGACCTGTGTCCAGCGTGTGATTCTCTGTATGGTGCCCACTGCGTGGACACGACAGATGCTTTCTCCGAGAAGAGACTTCCAGGTCAAGGGCCACTGGCCGGTGGGTGGCCAGTGTCAGTGCTGTCTAGGAGGTTTTCAGGTTTGCCAGGGTCTTTACTATTTGACTCATGTAGTGTCAGTAGGCTTACCATATGGCTCGGCTCGTGCCTTTCTTTGGGACAAAATGCCACAGTCTAAGGATTTGCGTCCATCATTGTAACTTGCTTTTCAAGTCTGATTGGATGCACGGCTCCTCTCAACATAAACCAAGGCTGCAACTCCAATAGAGCATAAGATGAAAATATAGAGAAAGACTGCCACAATATGAGCCCATAACATGAAGTAACCGGGTAATCCTTACGCTAGGAATTTGGCGATGCAGTGAATATGGGGTTCGTATACCTAGGTGGCAGTTGGAGAAGGCACATGTGAGTAATGTTTGTGGTTGCGTGGTCAACCTGCTATTGTGTGTGGGACAACATTTATTCCAGGGGGAAGTGGCATCCTTGTTCAGGAAGCTAACGTTAGCGGCCCAGTTTGGCCATGCAGAATGTTTTTGAGGCATGTTTTGTCCAAAGAGTAGTGTCTGGAATGCATGTTAGGCCCAGGAAAACACCTGTCCACTCGTCATGTATTCTCTTTTCCGAATATCTCCGCCTTCCCTCGTCCCCTCTCCTGTGATCTCTACCTCTCACTCGCGCCCCTCCATCTACGCCAAACGCTTTCTCACCTGGGATCTCTTCATTCCCTCTCACCTTCCTCCGTTGCTTTCTCTTGGGCAGGTCCTCCAGTTGACAGCTGCCCGACCCTCCTCTGCACCGAGTGCCTTTTCCACCAATCAGAGCGCGGTACCCAACATGTAACACCGCCCTCTCACACCACTTCCACCAATCGCGCATCCCCGTATGGCAGCTCTAGTCACAGTGTGACAGCCCCGACCTTTAACCTGCACGCGGAAAATAGACAGAAAAAGAAGACAAAGGCCGTAGAGTCGCAGAAAGAGGACGAACATCACCTGGGACCAGTGAATATCTACTCTTTACAACAATTAGCATGGCGAGGGTCTTAACCTGTAATCACGACGGTCAACGTGGCGGCCATCTTGAACTGAATGACGATAAATGCGTTATAGTAGTTACAATCGTTTTGACTTCGAGCACATCTAGGATTTTCAGTTCTATATGTATGTTGCTTTACAAATAAAATATACGGTATGGTTTACCTAATACATAAAGTAGCACTTCCCAATTTAGAAATCAGATGTTTTAAATAGAATACGTTCAAATATTTTGTTTTTACTTTTACATCAAAGTGCCCTATCACAATATTTGATATGTTGTGTTGAAATATATTTGATGAATTAGACGGGTATCTTCAAACTGTTGCATACCTTACAGTAAAAGATAGAACCAGCACTAGCCTAAGATGGCTGTCGCTGACAGAGGAACCTGAGTCAATGCGCAGTTCCCTGTACTTATTTAATCGTGCTTATGGGCTTTAATTCGGGGCATAGGATGTTTCTCTGATTTAACGAAGTAATAATTTAATCTGCTAGGGTTCTTCCACTGCTCGTTTTTTAGCTGCCAAGTTTCACTGCTCCATGCGTTGATGTGCTGCTTCAGTCTAGGTTTCTTTTCTTTGAATTCTGGGACTTGTAGTCCTGATGTATAATGGACTAAACATTATAGTTCACAGAATTCAAGAAAAAACCTGGAATAGGGAAGCACATTACACATGAAACTGTGAAACTTGGCAGGGCTGTAACTCACGTGCCAGGATCAATGGTTTTGAAGGGGACAATTCATAGCTGCCAACTTTCCCAGATCCAAGCGTGCCTAATTAAGCCAGGCACCTTTTTTCCCCGCTAAACATGATGGGACTTGTCTTATTTAACCAAGTAAAAACCACGACTACAAGTCCCAGAATTCTAAGAAAACAAAAAGAAAGGACTGCCTAGTCCTGCATGGACCTGGGAAGCTTGGCCACTATTAACACATTAACCGCGGTGACATTTCCGTTGCGGTGTGGGCGTTCTGATGAGTGGGCGGGGCGTGTCAGCCAACGTACGTGTGCAGCACTACGAAGGTAGTGCTCGCGACTGCCGCTGGCCGACGGCCGCAACGACAGGGTTAATACAAACATAAACAACCACTCTCTAAGATGTAGCTTTGTGTTGTCCACCACAGGAGAAGAAAACGTCTTTCTTCTGTTATAAATGTTTCCTTTCCTGATGCTAGGGTTGCCACCTTTCCAAGAGAAAAATACTGGCCATCTGTTGTTGTTTTAACAGTCTGCAAAAGCCCAAATATGATACTAAATAGGGCTTTAACCCGTTTGCAGCTGCCGTCGGCCAACGGCCGTCGCGAGCACTACCTCCGTAGTACTGCGCACATCCGTTGGCCGAGGTGGCCCCACCGGCTTAATGGAACTTTCCGCACTGGCGCGGAACGTTTAGAGCAGCAAACGGGTTAAACAAAATCTTAGGTATTCATTTCTAAGATTATTTTTCTAGCTTTGTTTACTTGAATTATTAGTCAGGTATCGTTAACACAGCTCTAGAACACATTTGAAAGTGTTTTCTGTTTATATTTGCTGTTTAACATATGTACAGCTAAGGGCACCAAATACTGGCTTAGGGGATTTTGCTTATTTTTGTACCGACCAGGACTTTGAAATACCAGTGGTGCCGGTAGAACACGGGTCAGGTGGCAAACCTACCTGATGCAAGTTGGTACTTTTGGTCCCTTATTAAACGAATACCGTCTACAAGTTGTGAGTGAAACTTGTTATTTGGAAATCGCATGGTTACATGTTTGTCCTTGTTTGACAGCAAAATTAAACATCATAAATGGCAAGTGTCCCAGGTCCATGCATGATGTGCTGTGCAAGTTAATGTTTTTCTTTGAATTCTGAGACTTGTAGTTGTTCTGCTGTGGGCCCTAGGCACACATGCTGATTAAACAAAGGACACAGACACCAGATAAAAAGCATGTAACTGCACTTTGGCGCATGCACCAGAGCTTTTTTTTAAACAGATCCACCTGACCGGTGACGCTTTCGATCGACGGGTGTCGGGTTAGTATATGTACCACCACAAGGGAGTGGCTGCCTTGTGATATGTCTAGCCGTACACTACAGTAGTCTTGCTTATGCCATTATAAAACAGGACTACAAGACCCAGAATTCATAGGAAAAAACCTGGACTGGAGCAGCACATCACACAGGGATCTTGGAAACTTGATAGCAATGAAACATAAATAAGGAGTCAGTTTCCCCAGTAAACACTGTTCTGGCCAACTTCTACAACAGGGCCAGAGGAAAAGATTATACTTGACATGACATTCTTTACTGAAAAACACAGCAGTCAAGCATACATTAGAATATCTAACTTTCCTCTGTGAATAGTGACGATAATCACATGATTAAAATAACCATTAAGTATCTGCAACACATCATATAAGGCATTCTTCTCATCCAGGTGTACTGACAAGGACACCATAGGCATAGGCAAGTTTTTTTCACTTTCGGCACTCCAAACAGAATACGATAACTGTAAATTTTACAGTTGATAACATTTCAATTCCATTTCAACAACAATGTGATGGGAGTTGGGCGACAGGGAAGAAGGACAAGGGGGGAAAAGGCAATAAAGGGAACAGGAAAAATAACCAAGTATGAGGCAGATGGATAATAATATTAATTCAGAATATTAAATAATCTCCCTCCTAATTAATTTAATACACAGATGCGTCCGGCATGGCTTGTGGGTGGGGGTGCGCTGGTGGGTGGTCACTGGGGTTTTTTGGGTTGGGGTGGTCACGTGGGAGGGAGCATAATTAAAATACATTTTTTAAAACGTACCTTTAGGCTGGGTCTACGTCTCTGCTCCTGCTCTCCTGTCTCCAACTCCAGGAACAGGAAGCAGGCAGCCAGGCTCTCTCCCCAAGGCCAATCACAATGCTGCAATGCAGCGTTGGGATTGGTCTGAGCGCATGACACGGCGCTCAGTTAGGGGCTGGAGGGGTGGGCATGTTCTCCATGCAGGCTGTAAGGCAGCTTGCATGGAGAAGGGGCAAGTGCGCATGACTCGGGTCGCCCAAAACAGTCACTGCGCATTTAGGAGTGGGCAAACCACTCCTCCCCTACCCTGCTCCATTAGCAGAGCAGAACCGCCCGCCCCCAAAGGAACCATAAAATGGTAATAACTGAAAGTTATTATCACTTTTATGTTTTTGCTTCTCGCACTGCAAGAGAGCAGTGGGGCGACGCTCCTCCATCATAGCGCCGGAGCCGCCACTGTTGATGCATAAACCTTGAATCAAACTAATTCCCTCATTAGGTGAAGTAACACTTGCGTAACAACCAGCATAATTTCTTCTGTCAGCCACTTCACCGTTCATATAATGCAAATGTACCATCCAAAATATCAAAGGTGTTACGGGAGCCTGACACAGATCTGGTGGAAAGTTCTGTCAGTTTTATGACAACCACATTAGACCTTTCCGCCACTGTCCATTGTCTGAAAAGTTAGCAGTACTCATTATCTTAAGCACCCACCTTACTTCACTGAATCTACACATGTTTTGTCTTTTTTTAGGGTAACTTATCCTTACTTGATCACCAGTCTGCACAGACATT
The DNA here is from genome assembly GCF_964261635.1 of Lissotriton helveticus. Taxonomy (NCBI): domain Eukaryota; kingdom Metazoa; phylum Chordata; class Amphibia; order Caudata; family Salamandridae; genus Lissotriton; species Lissotriton helveticus. The sequence goes on from NC_136070.1 coordinate 926,743,230, forward strand.
CTCTTGGCTGTACTTCTTGTATTGTAATTTCTATGCATAGCGCTGGATGCCTGAAAACTGCTTTTCACAACTGAGCATCATCCTCTGTCAGAATCCTGCATTACCATTTTTTAGGTTTCGCCTGGGGCCGGAGCTCCTAGCTTCGCCCAGGAGAAATCTAATGTCTCTACAGTGTACTCTTAGTCCCGCCCTCTGTTCCATTGGCTAGCTCCATAAATGGAGGCTAGCCATTGGAACAGAGATCTGTCCGTCAAGGCCGGACCAGATTCGGGGGCGTTCCCTACATTTTTTCCCTCTCCACCCACTTCTGTTCGTCATCACGGTGGTGGGTGTGTGTTATTTTTTTTTTTGGAGTCCGCCTGTTTTCTTCTTTTGCTAAGTGTTTGTTGTTGGAGTTGGCTGCAGGATTCGAGTTCCCACGAGGCGATCAGTGAGGGAGCATTTTGTTTAGAAATGTGCGTGCGCCGTGATCCTCCCCCCCCTCGCTGTCCTGTGCACGTTTCCCGCCCCCCTCCCGCCGTTCGTGTCCTCTCCCACCCCCCTCCCGCCGTCCGTGTCCTCTCCCGCCGTCCGTGTCCTCTCCCGCCCCCCTCCCGCCGTCCGTGTCCTCTCCCGCCCCCCTCCCGCCGTTCGTGTCCTCTCCCGCCCCCCTCCCGCCGTCCGTGTCCTCTCCCGCCCCCCCCGTGTCCTCGTAGGTGCTTGAAACTGCTGTTAATAAAACGTAAAGAGAATAATCCTCGCATTCGCGTCCTTAATAGAATTAAACGTTTCCTTCATTATAGGTAGGAAACTTCTCTTTTACCACTACTGCACGCCAACAATACACAGCACAGCACGGCTCTGAATGTGTCCGAGTTTTCACATTTGCGCCTGCGTCCCAATATATAAATTATTATTGGCTTATTGCATTGTACTACAGACTCCGCCCTTTACGTTTCTGATTGGCGTTTCTTCCGGAAGAGCAGCTCTCTCAGTAGGTGAGCTTCCTCCGCATCGTGCGCCTGCGTATACCAGGTCTCTGGAGTTTTCATTGGTCAACGTTGAAGCTCAACCCTGTGCGTCGGTGCTACATTTCGGAACTACCACGCTTTCTTCTCGCCGGATTGGTCACTTTTGGAATCTCCGCCCTTTCTAGTTTCTGGTCCTCTTTCCTTTCTCTTACCGCGCGCTTCGTTGTTTTCAGAGTGATTGGTTGTTTGTGAAACCCCGCCCCTCTCTTCCCTCACACACAGTGTTCTGATGGCGCTGGTTGGAGCAGTAAGAGCGGACCTGGCAAAGGCTGTGGGCGAAGCCCGGTTGCTGGTGGTGGGAGCAGGTGGCATCGGATGCGAACTGCTCAAGAATCTAGTACTGAGCGGCTTCAGCTCGGTGCGAGTGGCGAGACCTGGGGTGAAATGGGAGGGTGAATACAGGATGGTTAAAGTAGTGAAAGATGGTGCTCTGCAACTGCACGCGGCAACTATGTAAGCTGTTAATTATAGTGAAAGCAAAGAGCGTTACTGTAGTAGTGAGCTAAGCTGGGATAACCCAGGAGCTTGAACCCCCCGTCAAGATTGTTGAATTATATTTCAGTATGACAGTGTACTGCGCCCACCCTCCAGCCGTCTTTCTCTTACTTGTCTCCTGTATTGTTTCTGTTTTCATCAGACCGCCAAGTACATCCAGTGGCACATATTATCTTCCAGGTCCCCTGATGCCCTTACTTCGTTCCCTCTTGTGTAGGGGTCTGCAACCTTTTCCATAATAAGAGCTAATTACGGTCAATGAAAATGATCATGTGCTTCTCATGCTTTTAGTGTTGTGATAGTGACCGCATCAGACAGGTTTATGTAGTAGCTAATAAGTTATATTTAATTAATTATATTCTTAGAGTTTTAGAAGTTTTAGTATTCTGTATGTGTCATAGTATTCTAATGGGATCTGGGTATTCTATCTGTATCAGTTGTGCTGGCGTTATAATTTAGCTTTCAATCCGGCTGGATGTATTCTGGTTTATCCATTAAAGGACATTTATCTAAATCCTAATTGGTGTCACTACATTGTTGCTACAGTTTACATTAGTGGCTACCATAGAGAAGATTACCAGTAGAGATTAGCTCAGTTTGTCAGGCACGGTTGCCACAAAAAAAACTTGGTCAATGTGCAATTCCTTTACATGTTTAATACGTAGTCATAACCAGGTCCTAATGTTAGCAACGTTTTTAAAAAAATGAAACATAGTTTCTCATTGAAATATAACCTTTAAATATATTTTGGAAATTCAGCCATTTTTCTCAGTGGAGTGGAGTGGAGTGGAGTGGAGACGTGTGGCTCAAGGGTTAGAGGCAGCAGACCCGGAAGCTGAGATCGGTCCTGGACCAGCGTTCAATTCCCCGCCTCGGCAGGGTCTTGGGCTAAAAATTCCACGGACTTGATAATTCTCGCCCCGGTGCCTCCACGACTCACGGGTTCACACTCTGCGACTCTGGGCAATAGCTTGCTTAATCTCCACAACGGCCCCTCGCGGCGGGATGCCTGACTTTCACCTTGTGGATACCCTGCTATCTCACAGGGGAATACCAGGAAGGGTTCCCTAAGCAAGCGCCGGGAAACCCACTGCGGGTAGCTGTGCGCTATATAAGCTCAACTACATTTACATTCTCAAAATATCAGCGTGTAGATTCTGAAAACGCACACATTTTCGTCTTGAGTATGAGCTTTTTTTTTCCCTTCGAATTTTTGTATACATACATTCAACCAAGCAAAAGTTTCTATTTAGTATATTGAGCTGCACACAGGAGAGCTATTTAGCTGCAGCAGGAGAGCTACCAGTAGCTCCCAACCTACTGTTTGGGGAAGTACGCTCAAGTGTTTCCTATTTTTCATGCTTTATGCCCACTCTGGATGCTCCGGATCTACTGGATATTGTATCCCCTCCTATTAACGGTTTGTGAGCCAAAGTTCTGATTTTTCTCGCTGTAGAATTTCGCTCTCCTGTTTATCTATAATGTTTTTTTCCGTCTAAACCTTTGGTTGGTTTTTCACCACTGATGCTGTCCACCTGCCACTCCGAGCTGAATGATTGTATATAGAGCACTTGCTGACCCCGCAGCAGTTCCTTCTTTCTTGCCTGTCTCATTCTGTCTCATTCTCAATATTGACCTCACCCCTCTTCTCAAACCCATCAGGAAGGTCCGTGACTGCTGTCCTGCTCATCAGTAAGGCCTTCATGTGAGAGAAGCTATAGGACAGCAATACAAGCCTCATGACGACCCATGACATGGGCTTTAGATTTAGTGGGACTGGAACCCGGAGTGGTCTTAAGTGGTGATAGAATTTTGAGAATCATTGAATGCTTATACACAGCCTCTGCTGGAGTTAATTGAAAGCCTCATTTGGATGTCCACATGTATTCTGAAAAGTTTATTTTTGTGGTCTTGCATAAAACTGTCTTCAGAGTACTTTACAAGGTTTTTAACAGAATGCACTACAGGGCACACAGCATCTGTGACTGTTATGCATGTCTCTTATGACATTCACCAATCTGTTATTTTAAACTTGCTGGCATGTTTCAGCGCTGGCTGCCTTGCTGAATTCATCTGCATGCGCCGGGCTCAACCCCTTCCTTTAAACATATTTTCACTTGAAAAGCTTCACTCTTCGTGTCTAAATGTGACTTCTTTTATCCGACCTGACTCAAACTGCTCTATGACGTCAACGATAAGACAAAAAAAGCGTTCTGTCGACACCATTTGCTAACAAGCATTTACAATGCAACGGTTTCACCTTTGGAAAAGTTTGAGCTATTGGCATTGTAAATGACAAAATTTGTATTTATGTGTTGGTTTTGAAAACCGATAAATAAATGGCATTGTCATTTACATTGCCAATAGCTCTAACTTTTCCAAAGGCGAAACCGTTGCATTGTAAATGCTTGTTCTGTAGTAGCGACCAATATGTCATTTTGTTGGGAAAAGTTAGAATTTTCCAGTACACTCCCTCCAGAACTTTGCAGTTAGCCATTTCTTTGTTTGTTAGGCTCCCTAAGTTTGGTTTAGTATCATCAAGAGGTCGTTCCTTTTCAATGATGGCAGGCACAACATGGAATGAGCTTTTGCCTTTTCTGCATTCAATTCAGTGTGTGGCCCATTTCAGGAAAGATTTGAAAACACTTCTTTTCTCGTTTAACTTACTGTGAAGAGCTGTTTCTGATCCAAGCAGAGTTGCGCCTGAACACTCCCTTGGAGTAGCTGTGCGCTCTTTAAATGGGTTTAATTCATTAATTCATTCATTCTCTGCGTAAATAGAAACTGCCCTTTTCACATCAAGGAGATGTCACAAATCTTTCCGTTTGGAAGATGGATTATGAAAGAAATCTGATAACACGATTTTATGTTCTCTGTGAAATCTAGTAGACAATTTTGGAAGAAAATCAGAATTAGGCTTTTGTACAGCCCATGTGATGTGATGTGATGTGATGTGAAAGGCATTTGTAAAGCGCAGCATACACTATACAGTTTCTTGGCGCTGGGGCAGAGAAGGACGGTGGGCACCGCCTGGACAGGACAAGGGAGTGCACAGCAGCAACAAAAAAAAAAAAAGAGAGGAAAAAGAACGGAGAAGAGAAAACTTTGTAGTTGTATGCAATGCGAAACAGATAAGTCTTAAGAAGGGATCTAAAACAGGTATAGGGAGAAGCAAGCCTTATGTCCAATGGGAGGGCATTCCAAAAAGATGGAGCAAGAAATGAGAATCTTAATCCTCCCCATTTCTTACGCTTGACTCTCGGGATTTTGAGTAAAGCCGAGTGAGCCGAGCGAAGATTGCGAGAGGGGACATAAGGATGAATGAGGGAAGAGATAAAGGTAGGACCTAAGCCACCCAGAGATTTAAAAACAAGGCAGCCCAGCTTGAATTTGCAGCGTTCAGAAACAGGGAGCCAGTGCAGAGATCTAAGCAGGGGGCGGACGTGATGGTGCCTCGGTTGATGGAAGATGAGGCGTGCCGCCTGATTCTGAACAAGCTGCAAACATTTAAGTTGATAATCTGGGATGCCTATGTACAAGGAATTGGCGTAGTCGATCCTAGAGACGACTAACGCCAAAAGGGCTACGGTAAGAGCCTCGGTGGTAAGAAACCGCGCGATTTTCCGAATTTTGCTCAGTTGGAAAAAACAAGAAGAAAGAGTGGCATTTATCTGGGGCTACATCGAAGGATCTTTACTGATGATAACCCCCAGACTTTTGGCTGAGTCAACTGGACGAGGGGGGAGACCCAAGCTAGCAGGCCAGAAATTGGAATTCCAAGGGTTAGAGGGCCCCCCGACAAGAACCAGTTCGGTCTTGTCGGGGTTAAGCTTAAGGTGATTTGCCCCCATCCAGTTGCTGATGTGACAAAGGGTGGCTTGAAAATCTGAGACAGACTGGTCCGAGGGGTCAATGTTAAAGACCAACTGGATGTCATTCGCGTAATTAAACGCGGTGACATTCCTATCTCGGAGAGACCGGATCAGGGGGGTAAGGTATAAATTAAAAAGGAGCGGGATAAAGAAGAGCCCTGCGGCACGCCACAGGTCAACCCTACCCTGTCAGCGGAGAACTGGGAAAGCCGGACCGCTTGTTGGCGGCTGGTGAGAAACGAGCGAACCCAGTCCAGGGCAGTGCCCCTGATGCCAGCCTGCCTGACACGGTCGACCAAGATGACATGGTCGACCGTGTCAAAGGCGGCCGACAAATCCAGGAGCACTAGGGCCTGACTGATGTAAGAGTCGGCCCCCCTACGCAGTTCTTCCATGACAGAGTGTATGACCATCTCTGTAGAGTGGGCGGGTCTAAACCCGGCCTGTTGAGAGTCAAGAAAATGAGACTGCTCAACAAACGAGCTCAAGATGTTAGTGACGTGAGACTCGAGCACCTTGCTGAGGTAGGGAAGGAGGGAGATAGGGCGGAAGTTGCTCATGATCGTGGGATCGGCTGTAGGTTTCTTTAAGATAGGCACTACCTCGGCTGCCTTAAAAGAGCTAGGGACTAGGCCAAGAGTGAGGGAATTATTCAGGAGACCCAAGGGGGGGGCTGGGCAAGCAATGAAGGCCTCGCGTAGGATCTTAGGAGGGCAGCAATCAGTGGGAGACCCTGAGGTGACTTTGCGTAGAAGAGCGGAGAAGTCCGCCTCCAGAATAAGGGGGATCTGAGTGAGAGAGTGGGGGTTGAGGGAGTCAGCGAGGGACCCGGGAGAGTCCGATAGGGGCGACACCGAAATGCTGTTTTTGATTTTTTCAATCTTTTCAACAAAAAAGTGATTAAGAGAGTCGCAAAGCCCCTGTGAAGGGAGAGGTTTAATGGAGACCCTGTCTGGGTGAGACAGTTCCTCCACAATCGAGAAAATGTCTTTAGCTTTGTTAGCTGACTCCACAATTCTGTTGGAAAAATATAGGGTTTTGGCTAACACAATGGAAGACTTGTACCCTTTAAGTAAAGTTGAGAACTCTAGCCTAGTTTCAGGGGCATAGTTTCTACGCCAACGGCGCTCAGCTTGTCTAAGTCCGAGTTTTAAAACTTTAAGGTCCTTGGTAAACCATTTCTGAGCGTCATGAGGGCGCCTAACTTTGACCCTTTTGAGGGGGGCAACCACATCGCTGGCCGATTCGAGCCAGCGGGTTAAGTCAGAAGGTTGAGTATCTATTGAGTTGGATTTGGGGGGAAGGGAGGTGCTGAATAAGTCGACGAGTTGGCTAATATCAGCTCTATTCCAGTTATGGGCCGAGAAGTTCGCCTCCAAAGGCCTACTGGGGCAAATAGGGACTTTAAGGGAAAAAGAAATAAGGGAGTGGTCAGACCATGCACACGGCAGTATAAGGGGGACGAGATCTCTAAATTAGAAGTCCAAACCTGGTCCAGTATGTGGCCTTCTGTGTGCGTGGCAATGTTAATATGTTGACAACAATTCAGGCCACATAAAAGATCAGAAAAGGCCGCAGAGCACGCGCTCTCCTTATCGTCCAGGGGCCAGTAATTGAAGTCTCCACGGACTAGGATTTTAGAATTATTGATAACTACCTGAGACAATAGGTCTCCAAACATAGTCGGAAAATCAGGCATGGATTGAGGAGGGCGATAAACTAAGACACAAATAAGGGGTGATACTGAGGATTCCAACCTAAGTGCTAAGCAGTCAACCTGAGGAATACAGGGTACAGTAAGAACGGAGAATCTGGTAGAAAGCTTAATGATGGCTGCCACTCCCCCCCCGGATTTGCCAGAGGCCCTATTGGCTTGAATGATATAATAGCCAGGCGGAATGGCTGCCAGAATGTCGGGAGAGGATCCATCATGTAGCCAGGTTTCCGTTATAAACAATATATCGGGACTATCGGCCTCTAGAAGGTGAAAAATTTCCGTCTGATGTTTTACTAGTGAGCGGGTATTAAGGTAGCTCACTTTGAGCTCGAGGTTGAGGGGTGGTTTGACGGGAGGGGGGCAAATAGTGGACCGATGAGGGAGAGAAGCCAAGCAAGCATCAAGCTCAGGAAAAACTTCTCAGGCGTGACCCAAACCCAGTTGGTCAAGCTGCGACCGGGCAGTCAGGGCGAGAGGCCAGGGGGCATGCAGATCGATAGAGGAGTATTGAATAAAATGGGCAGAGTGACATGCCCCATGCCCCGTCCGGCCGCGGACGGGCGCAGACGGGCTTACCTTAGGCGCACCTTTGGCACGCCCAAGTCGTGCCCGCTGCGCCCGTCCGCTGCGCTTCCGGTAGCACATGCGCGTTTTGTAGGAGACAGCCTCGGGCCGCTAGACCGCTGCCTGCGGTATGCGCGCCCTTCCGGCTACTCCCAAGATGGCGCCCCACCCTTCAACCGGCTGGCACAGGAAGCCGCGGTGAAGACGCTGCCCTCCACGCGATCGGCACTGTGAGCCGCGCGGGACCGGGGCAGAAGGGGCGGACAGGTAAGTAAATGCCACAAGTTACAGTGCTGTCAAGCAAAGGAAAAAAATAACTACACTGTTTAGGCAGAATTTAGAACAAACAAGTAAAAGTAGTTAAAAAGTTATGGCAGTATCGATCACTGCGCACACACAATAAAAGAAATTATCACAAGCCAGCGCAGCTGTTCTCAGGAGCACTGCGCACCCCAATCCTTCTGGCAGATGTGTATACTTAATTCTTACGTAAGAAATGTGAATAGAATAAATTGAAGCAAACACAATTTTAGCTTACAGCAATTCTTTATTGATTATAATACATATTGATTGGACTTCTTTGAGTGCTTCAGTATTTTTTGCTTATTAGTCTACTGAACTAGGGTCTTTCTGGTTTCTGGCTACTTGGCCTTGGGTGGCAGGGTGTTAATACCAGGAAAACACACTTTACTTTTTGAGTTAGGTCTTGACACATTTGTTTCCCCAAATTTTTGTACAGGTGGGGAAGTGCAGAATTTGAGGACTAGCCACCAATTTCTTGTAAATTCAACATGTGATGTGGTTCTGGCTGAAGATGTAGCATGTGCCAGTGGGAATTCTGAAGGGAATTTGTCTTACCATGCCACATATGTCTCAAATTAGTCTGCCACCACAAGGGGCAGGAGTCGGCGATGTTTGGAGACTGAAGTGAATGTGCCCAGTTATGTTACAAACCTGGGTAGATACACGTCACCAATTCCGGCACTACTACCATGTGGGGTACAGCTTGACTCATAGACCTCAATAACAGCCAGCCGTATCAGTCCATTGGATATGGTCACACATATTGATGGTGTGGTAGGCACGTGAGTGTCAATCTATGATCTGGGTTACATCACTGTATGGCATTACGTTTAATCACTGGCACAAAAGGAGGAGTGGCAGGGGAGGCATGTATATTTATAAGTGAGTGGGCCTGAGTCAAAGGATGTGTTATGCTATGCAGATACTCAACTCTGACAATTACCAACTGTTGTTAGTGTCAGCGCTAGCAACCTACCTAGTGTGATAGGGCCCATCGCCTCGATTTGGTACACAGTGCCCACTGTCCACAAAGAGGAAGCCAAATGTATATCCAATCAAAGCAAATGAGTAGTTACAAATACGAAATACATGGTAACTACATGCCCTCACATATTCCTGTAGTGTTGCATGGTTGGTTGGTGTGTAGAGTTGTGCAGGATCTGTGTTCAAAAATCCACCCATGGCCACATAAATGCACAATATGCATGCAAGGCAGCACAACAAGGCACAGTGCCATAGTGTAAAGTTTGAAAGCCAGATCGCAGAATCATAACTAATTCATGACCAAGCCCACATCGCCTGCAGAGGAGCAGTGGCCCTGAATACTGGCCACAGGGAATACAAGCATCTTGGAGAGTAGTGGAATGTGACTAGAAGTGGAGTCAATATGTCAGAATCAATCAATCAATCAGAACATTTGTAAAGCGCACTACTCACCCGTGCGGGTCTCAAGGCGCTGGGAGGAGGGGGGTGGGAGGGGTACTGCTACTGCTCCTCGGATGCTTGTTTCCGTTCTGGGAAGGACATGGCTTTTGTAGTTCGGACTGGACTGTTCCCATGGGGCACAGGGTCAGCGCTGATTTGCATATTGCCATTGTCTAACCCAGGGTGGTGTGGAGTGGAAAAACGATGGATTTGGGCCCAGATCTTTTGACTGGGGTGAATGTGTGACATTGATCCACATTCTGTCCATCACTGTTGTGTTTGCAATTACCGCTCTAAGTGTACTGGGGATGCTCAGACGTGAGTCCCAGGCACTCCACACCACTGGATTCAAGCTAGCCGGGCTGATGAGAGGTGTTACCTTGAAACCGGGCCGGTCCTCGGATGCTTGTTTCCGTTCTGGGAAGGACATGGCTTTTGTAGTTCGGACTGGACTGTTCCCATGGGGCACAGGGTCAGCGCTGATTTGCATATTGCCATTGTCTAACCCAGGGTGGTGTGGAGTGGAAAAACGATGGATTTGGGCCCAGATCTTTTGACTGGGGTGAATGTGTGACATTGATCCACATTCTGTCCATCACTGTTGTGTTTGCAATTACCGCTCTAAGTGTACTGGGGATGCTCAGACGTGAGTCCCAGGCACTCCACACCACTGGATTCAAGCTAGCCGGGCTGATGAGAGGTGTTACCTCGAAACCGGGCCGGTCCTCGGATGCTTGTTTCCATTCTGGGAAGGACATGGCTTTTGTAGTTCGGACTGGACTGTTCCCATGGGGCACAGGGTCAGCGCTGATTTGCATATTGCCATTGTCTAACCCAGGGTGGTGTGGAGTGGAAAAACGATGGATTTGGGCCCAGATCTTTTGATTGGGGTGAATGTGTGACATTGATCCACATTCTGTCCATCACTGTTGTGTTTGCAATTACCGCTCTAAGTGTACTGGGGATGCTCAGACGTGAGTCCCAGGCACTCCACACCACTGGATTCAAGCTAGCCGGGCTGATGAGAGGTGTTACCTCGAAACCGGGCCGGTCCTCTGATGCTTGTTTCCGTTCTGGGAAGGACATGGCTTTTGTAGTTCGGACTGGACTGTTCCCATGGGGCACAGGGTCAGCGCTGATTTGCATATTGCCATTGTCTAACCCAGGGTGGTGTGGAGTGGAAAAACGATGGATTTGGGCCCAGATCTTTTGACTGGGGTGAATGTGTGACATTGATCCACATTCTGTCCATCACTGTTGTGTTTGCAATTAAACGCTCTAAGTGTACTGGGGATGCTCAGACGTGAGTCCCAGGCACTCCACACCACTGGATTCAAGCTAGCCGGGCTGATGAGAGGTGTTACCTCGAAACCGGGCCGGTCCTCGGATGCTTGTTTCCGTTCTGGGAAGGACATGGCTTTTGTAGTTCGGACTGGACTGTTCCCATGGGGCACAGGGTCAGCGCTGATTTGCATATTGCCATTGTCTAACCCAGGGTGGTGTGGAGTGGAAAAACGATGGATTTGGGCCCAGATCTTTTGACTGGGGTGAATGTGTGACATTGATCCACATTCTGTCCATCACTGTTATGTTTGCAATTACCGCTCTAAGTGTACTGGGGATGCTCAGACGTGAGTCCCAGGCACTCCACACCACTGGATTCAAGCTAGCCAGGCTGATGAGAGGTGTTACCTCGAAACCGGGCCGGTCCTCGGATGCTTGTTTCCGTTCTGGGAAGGACATGGCTTTTGTAGTTCGGACTGGACTGTTCCCATGGGGCACAGGGTCAGCGCTGATTTGCATATTGCCATTGTCTAACCCAGGGTGGTGTGGAGTGGAAAAACGATGGATTTGGGCCCAGATCTTTTGACTGGGGTGAATGTGTGACATTGATCCACATTCTGTCCATCACTGTTGTGTTTGCAATTACCGCTCTAAGTGTACTGGGGATGCTCAGACGTGAGTCCCAGGCACTCCACACCACTGGATTCAAGCTAGCCAGGCTGATGAGAGGTGTTACCTCGAAACCGGGCCGGTCCTCGGATGCTTGTTTCCGTTCTGGGAAGGACATGGCTTTTGTAGTTCGGACTGGACTGTTCCCATGGGGCACAGGGTCAGCGCTGATTTGCATATTGCCATTGTCTAACCCAGGGTGGTGTGGAGTGGAAAAACGATGGATTTGGGCCCAGATCTTTTGACTGGGGTGAATGTGTGACATTGATCCACATTCTGTCCATCACTGTTGTGTTTGCAATTACTGCTCGAATAGCCAGGTCTTGAGTAGCCTCCTGAGGGTTAGTAGGTCCTGGGTCTGCCATAGGAGGATGGGGATGGTGTTCCAGGTTTTGGCAGCAAGGTGGGAGAACGATCTGCCGCCAGTGGTCGCTCTTCGGGTGCGGGGGACGGTGGCGAGGGCGAGGTCGGCAGAGCGGAGCTGGCAGTTCGTGGTGTAGAATGTGAGTCGTCTGTTGAGGTATGCCGGTCGGGTGTTGTGGAGTGCCCTGTGTGCGTGGATGAAGAGCTTGAAGGTGATCCTTTTGTTGATGGGGAGCCAGTTCGGGTCTCTCAGGTGGGGTGTGATGTGGCTGTGGCGAGGGATGTCGAGGATCAAGCGTGCAGAGGCATTCTGTATGCATTGTAGTCGTTTTAGGAGTTTGGCCGAGGCTACTGCGTAGAGGACGTTTCCGTAGTCCAGCCTGCTGTTGACAAGGGCCTGGGTGACCGTTCTTCTTGTTTTGGTGGGGATCCACCTGTAGATCTTGCGGAGCATGCGGTGGGTGTTGAAGCAGGAGGACGAGATGGCGTTGACTTGCTTGGTCATGGAGAGTGTTGAATCGAGGATAAACCCCAGGTTGTGTGCGTGGTCAGTGGGTGTCGGTGCTGCTCCCAGTGCGGTCGGCCACCAGGCGTCATCCCAGGCCGAGGGGATGGAGCCGAGGATGAGAACCTCTGTCTTGTCCGAGTTCAGTTTCAGGCGGCTTTCTTCATCCACTCAGCGATGGCTTTCATTCCTTCGTGGAGGTTGGTTTTGGCGGTGAGGGGGTCCTTGGTGAAGGGTAGGATAAGCTGGGTGTCGTCGGCGTAAGAGATGATGTTGAGGTCGTGTAGTCGGATGACGTGGGCGAGCGGTGCCATGTAGACGTTGAACAATGTCGGCCTGAGGGATGATCCTTGGGGATCCTTGGGGATCAGAACACAATTAGCATAGGTATCATGAAAAAGACTGCAAATCACCTTGGCAGATGTGGACCTGACCTCCTCCTATGCGTCCAGTAATGTAAGTCCAGTGATCTGTGTAACTGTGTTGCGATATGTGTCATGAGACAAAAAGTCAGCCTTGTCACACAGTGGTTGCAATCCCCCGGTGCACCGCAAAGGTGGGGGCCGGTTTTGGGCCCTGGGGGCCATTTTTGTTACAGGGACGTTTTTGAAGCATAAAAAACCGGCCCGCCAAAAAGCTCGGTCGCACCCCTAGGGGGCCGGCCGAGCCCTTTGCCAGGGCCAGTTTTGTTTCTCAGCCCGGCCCTGAGTGGTTGTATGAAGTATGCAGAGATACTGCCATCTGAAAGACAACTACAGTGCAACTTGGAATCTATACCTCTGTGTAGCAGACATTCAATGCATCAATGTTGTATAGAGAGTCAAATATTAACAAGTCAGATTGTCATTCAGATTACTCATGTAAACATCTAATAAACAACACTGTTAACATTTCTATATCTCATTGCAGAGGATGTACCTACACCTCATTACCAGCTGCCTGTCGGGATGACAATCTGGATGAGGATGACAGCCTGCCAAACCTTGACCAAGAGACCTTCAAGCAAATTCTGGACTCCTTTGGACACTATGTCCGGTTGCGGGCAGAGCCAACAGCATTGCAGGGTCTCCAGAGAATCCACCCACCAGCCAACAATCACCACCTACTAGCTCACCCCCAGGCCTGGACTCCGAGGACACCTCGGCTGCTATAACAGGCACCAACTCTCTGCTCTGTGGACCCAAACAGTCACTGGCTGACATTGCTGGTGTAATGAGGCAGAGGCATGAACAACTGCCCTGCCAAAGTGGCACTAGTGAGATTGGCAATCAGCTGGAGGGAAACCGCAACATTGTTGTTCTCATTGATAAGTGACAATTGGTTTTCATCACCATCCCTCCAATGCATGTCACATGACTTACACACACAGAGCAACAGTACGCGAATACCTGTTTCGGTCTGTCTTTCAATTCACATCAAGATTGCCACTTAAAGTACACAACTTTGTTTGTAGATTTCTTAAGTGATTCCATGGCAAACCTGTCAGACTCTTCTCCATAGGTCTTTCACCTAGTCACACATGTCTACCAACACTGCTTTCAAAGCCAACTGCATGTACTTAACATAACCTAAGAAGATATGCCAACTCCTACACAGTAAATCATGTGGTAGACTTGTATGTAGAAAATAATTATATTTAATGTAATGATAAAACTTAATCTACCTAAAACTACCTAAACTACACTAACTTACTTATCTAACCTTAACTGCACCTAAACTAAACTATGCTACCTGAATTGCACTACCTTTTCCTATATATATTTAAAAAAAACTAGCTTATCTTACCTTATCTTACCCTATACCTATAGCATGACATATTAAACATCAAGACCCTCACCCCTTTAATACACATCTTCATACAAAACAACATAAATTACATCTTAACATATAAACCTAAACAAAGATATATTTGTTTGTTTTTTGTTTGTTATTGAAACCCATATCCTAAACACCAACACCCCACCTACTAAATAACCTAGACACCCCATACCCAAATAATTAACCCACTCTGCCTAAACTATTAAAACTACTATACATTACTTAACCAATGCGTATACTAACTATCCCTGGCCAAAACTATGCTATTAAAACAGAACAATTAGAACAAATACTTAAAACATGGGTAAGGGCAAAAAGGCTCTCTGTGGCCTAAATAGGCTCCCCAATTCTGTCAACAGCCTGCTTGAGAGTCTGGAATAACTGGGTTTCTGTGTCCACCTTGTGCTCCAGTGCAGCCTCATGGAGCTTCATGTCGGACATGTCTTTCATCCTCAAAAGGTCGAAAGTTGAACTATGTCCAAGTGGGTTGGGACAGAGGCACAGCTGGACCTGTGGGCTGGCTGGTGGATGTGCTTGGCAGTCTGAGGCACCTCCCTGGTAACCGGCATCAGCATAGCTTGGTCTTGGCTGGGCATGTGTGGCTGGCCCCTGTGGTGAAATGTCCCATTATCCAGCAGCCCTCTCCTCCACAAATTGCATTGCCACCTGGTGGAATGCCCTTTCTAATAGGCGGATGCATCGGTACAGCTCAAGACGAATGAGACAGTTCTTCCTCTGCTCTGCGGTCATGTAGACTTTTTGAGTCGAATGAAAAACTATTATACAAAGTGGAACTAGGAACTGTGAGAATCATTATAATGCTTCACATATTTTCAAACATCTCATGTGCTATCCCGAAATCCCATTAATCACCTTGAAGTATAAAGTGACCATCCATGGGAAAATATATTAACTTCTCAAATTTTGACAAGGCCAATGTACACCGGTGATGACAAAGTAGGCAACTGCAATGGCATTATCTCGCTAAATGCAGGTCCCGAACCCTTTCAATACAGAGCATGCTTAGGAACAGTGCTGTAGCATACACGTGGTATGGTATTTTTTATTTTAATTTTATGGTACACATGTCCCAAGTAATTGTTCAGTTGTGTTCCTTCTACAGGCTGCCACCGGTTTGGCTCTATGGCCATTGACCTAGGGAAATGAGCTATATCTGGTAAGTACATGTATTTTGACTGCAAAATGTGTACCTGATATTGCAAGGACACACACTGTCACATATACTTACTGTAAGAAAGTGCCTCTGTATATACTGGACCAAAGTAAGGTACAGTGTGCACAGAGTCCAGAGAGTGGCAGAGGCTAAAACTAGATATAGCCTTACTCTCCAAAGTGGTAGCTTGGTCCAGCAGTAAGGCAGTACCAGAGGGCAGTGCAAAGCATTTGTTGTACACACTCAGTCAGCAAAAGGTTTCACACACTCAAGAACTGAACTCTAGGCCAATTTTTTTGTATCAAAAGATATAGGTATTTTATTTTTAGAACCAACAAGGTATTAAAATATACTTTCTCATCATAGATTATTTCAGTTAAATACTTTTCAAATAGGCAATAGTCTCTTTGAATACAATAGTTACAGTTTGTTGCAATAGGCAACACAATTTCAAACACAATGCAACATTGAGCTCAATGGGAATGTTCAGTTAAATGCAAATAATTACTTTGTAGATTACTTTCCTAACCACAGGATGGATCCTGGATTCAGTCCTGGGACATGAGCTGTAAAGAGTTAAGCAAAAGCGTTTTGGTTACAGTAGTGATTTTTAAGGAATATTATTGTATTTTAAAAGATGACACTTAGAAACGTTTTCAGTTGAAATTACCAATGTTACCCTATGGAAGGAAATTCAGTGTGCAGGTAAAGTATGTTCACGTTACTTTTGTAACCCAGTACTGGACTCCTAGGTTCAGCACTGGGACCTCGATCCAAAACAGGTAAGTAATTACGTTTTGGTAGTTGGTACGATTTTTAAAGAATATTTGTAGTTTGCAAAATTCAACAGAAGAAATTTCACAGAAAAACAGTCAATGGTTTCCTATGGAAAAAAGTTCAGGTTACTGGTAAGTACGGTTAGAATTACTTTTCACAGGTTGTGCTGGGCTAAAAGGTGCAGCACTGAGGTCTCTCCTGATAACAGGTGAGTAAATCGAAATTCGTAGTTCGGCTGATTTTAGGTGAATATTTTAAAGTTCCAAAACTCCACACTTAGAAGAATTTCCAAGTGAAACCAGTCAATGTTAGCCTATGGATGAAAAGTGAGTTATCGGCTTTTAGGTAAGTACTCGACTGGCAGAGTTAAGGTTCTGGGCATAGACTCAGGGGTCTCCCAGGGTCAGGTAGGTACAGTTGGTACACCCTCAGCGGCACAGGGGCAGCGGGGTTGCAGAGCTAGTTAGGCTCAGTGTTATCCAACGAGAGGCAGAGGGCCTTTGATTGGTGGCTGCTGGCTAGAAGGCCACGCGACTGTGGGAGCTGGGCTCCTCGTCACTTGTTCAGGGTAAATGGGGAAGTAGGGTAGGACAAAGGTTATACGGCCAGGGGCACTCGGGTGGCTGGGTGCAGGGTACTTTTGAGCCGTCGGGCGCTCAATGTTATTCAATCGGAATCATGAAAGGTGAACAAAGGCTGCAGGCTCAGGGACGGAGGATCTTCGGGAGCGACCAGCCCTTCGAGGGGTAAGTTGGGATCCTGGAGGATAGGTGGCACCCTCGAGTTGGGCACAAGGTTCCTACTTCAACAGCGTCATGAAGCCCACGGGCGTACGTGCGCTTTACAAAAAAACCCTAACATAACATAACATAACAAGGGGCCGGAGGGTGCCGGGTGCAGAGGTGTCTTTTGGCGTCGGAAAATCTTACCCCCTGCTGGTCGCGGTTGGAGGGATCCCTGGTTCTGAATCTGCAGGTGTCGTCTGCGTCTTCAAGGAGGGTCCTTGGGCACTGGATTCCAGGTCAGAATTGCTGGGGGAGGTCCTCAGGGTCTTTGTACACTTGGGCACAGGCCGGGCTCGGCGGGTGCAGAGTGGGCTGGGTTTGCGGTTCCTGACTGGCACCAGTGTATTGCTGTTGGAGCAAGACCACTGCTCGTGGAAGTCCCAGTCTCTAAGAGGGTCAAGGCAGGCCCTCCGGGGTTCTCGAGGTTGCTGTCCTCAGGAGATGCTGGGATTTAGCAGGAGCAGGTTCAAGGATCAACAGGCCTGTAGGGCTGAGGCCAAGTCAGTTGGTGTCATCCTCTTGTTAGCAGCTGCACGGCAGGTCTTCTTCTTCTTGGTCTTATTTCTTGTTTCGAAATCAGGATCTCAGAAGGAAGGTTCAGGGTGCCCCTAAATACTGAATTTAGGAGCGTTACAGGTAAGGTGAGGGCAGGGACCAATAGGTCCCTGTCTCGGAGAGGGGTCAGGAGGCCTAGCTGTGAGTGGGTATGGCTCCCCATCCTCAAGATGGCGGTAGCCTGGAGTCGTGCTTCACCTCGCCTCCTCCACCTGAGTGGTGGAGTTGGCAGAGGCTGGCACACCCCCTTTCCTGACGTAGGGTTTCCCGCCAGTCTTCCCGCCAGAGTGGGGGGCAGAACTGGGCAGAACTGGTGGGGGCCAGTTGCTGAGTACAGCAAGTGGCCTGGAGAAGCTCACAAAGGCGGCATGCCTTTGACGCTTCCCCCTGCCCATCCTGGGGGAGGAGACCTAGCACCTCGCCCAGGATGTGCATTGTTGCAGGCCCAGGAGAGTGGGGGGCTCTCCACCCAGGGTCCAGCAACATGTCTGCTGTGTGGCAGCCTAGGCAGCCTCTCAGACAAGACGTGGATTGTAGGTTAGGTTTCAGGTGGCATCTCTAAGATGCTCTCTGTAGTGCATTTTACATTAAATCCCACACTGGCATCAGTGTGGGTTTAATGTGCTGATATCAAACTTGTCAGTCTTCAGTGTAGCCATTATGGTGCTTTGGAGTTCGTAATGACAACCTCTCAGCATCATATACTCTTAATGGTATCACTGCACTTACATTGTCCAGGATTGGTCCTGGGTACTGTAGGGGCACAGGGCTCATGCACATGTGCCCACACCACTGGCATAGGGCACCCAGCTAGAGGGGTGACTGATGTATGGGAGGGCAGTGGGGTTGTGGGCATGGCACAGGGATGTGTGCCATGTCGACTCTTTGTTTAGTTCTGCACTAAGACACTCAGCCTGAAAAGGCTGTGGGTGTCAGGGTGCAGGGCCCCTAAGGGTGGCAGAATAAGTGCTGCTACACTTAGGTGTCTTCTCTGGTTACAATGCCCTGGGTACCCATGGTACCATTTACCAGGGGCTGACATGTGGCCAAAGATGCCAATTGAGTTTTAGCTTCAATACAGTTTTAGGGAAGGAACGTAGGGCCCGATTCACAGAACTAACTTAAGACAAAATCCTAAAGTTACTACTATTGGTATTCACAGAAGGCATTTAGTAGTAGTAAAGTTAGGATTTTGTCTTAAGTTTGTCTTAAATCTGTCTTGAGTTTGTCTTAGGTCTGTCTTAAGTTTGTCTTAAGTCTGTCCTAAGTCTGCCTTAAGTCTGTCTTAAGTTTGTCTAAGACATGAATGGAGGCTGGCTAGCTAACTCACATCAGAGATGTTGGATACATCTCCTTTATACACGATTCTAAATCCCGGGAGGACCAATCCATGGCTCACCACATGCAGTTTAAGTAATGGCATGTGTCCCTCTACATAGCCTAGTGTCTGTTCCCAAAGTGCCAGCTATTGCTTTAACCTTACTGCACATCAACACTCAGCATATGCAAGTGATGGATATGTGCATGCATGCTATACATCTCATATGCACAAGTATCTTGGGATGTAACTAACGAATGGTAGCCAAAGTGCACTCCTGGCTCGCAGAAATGTCTTCAAGGCATGTTCTGAAGATGTTGAAGGCATTTCTTCTAAAGAAAAAGTTGCTGTACTCTTGAACACATTTCTGACAACAGTTTGTTTATCAGTATATTTGTCCTTCTGATCTGAATTAGTGTCATCTTGCTCATTCTCCTCTGGTTCGTACCCTGATAGGTACATCATATTGCAGCTTCTGAGGATTTACAGAGATTGAATATTAGCCATTGTTCCTAAAACAATTATCCTGATTCCGGTTTCAAAATCATCCTGGGCACATGCCAATTGCCTACCCATGCTCTTCCAGGAGGTGAGGCTGAGCTTGAAGAAGAGATATCCTCCACATGATTTCTCTTTTTTTTTTTTTTTTTTTTTTTTAAAACCTTTATTGCGCATTATCATAAACAGATACGGGCCTACAACCATCCGGCCGGCCGAGACAAATATACGAGCATGAGACAAAATTATCGCAACTCAGTAGCACAGAATACAATAATAACAAACGATCCAAATTACTGCAAATAAGCGGGCGCTACCGAGAAACAGGAGAAGTTAAGGTTCATTTTTTAAAGGTGACATAATTAAGTGGTAGAAAAGCATACGAATCGAGAAGGATCTGAACACATATAGGTCACCGAAGATAAGGGTGGGCAACGCGTACCCGAAGGATTCAGAGCAAGCAATGAGAACTAATCAAAATGGCGGCTAAAGAACAACACTAAAGGATAAATAGGCACCAGTTACACATAGCACGCCTAGCGTCACCCATCTAATCCCGAACGATCCCACCGACCCAGAAAAAGCGAAAAGAAAAGGGTGAGAACATAAAGAAAAATAAGGTACCATAGAAACAAAAGCGGACAAAAGAAAACCCTTCCCCCAACCCCCCACCCTACACACATGCAGAGGCTATGGTCTACCCCCCCCCTAACAGTGTGCCTGTCGCCCCAAAAGAGCACCCGAAATATAGAAGAAAAATAAGAGAGAAGAAAAAGAGAAACAGTAACGTATCAGAGGAGGGCCTAACGAACATACTCAAAACAACCAGCATACGTAAACGCGGCCGCCATCCCCGGACCCCCAACCCGACATAGAATCAAAACACAGGATCCCCGCGTGTACGATATAGTCCCAGCAACACAAGTTCAGGAATCACAGGGAGAAACTTCATCAACCTTGCCCCTTACGGTCCGACGTACAAACAAGGTCCAGCTGAATAGTGGCCGTCATTAATAGAGCAGAAAGACGGGATGACCATTGCAGGATAGAAGACCGTCCACCAAAGTCTGAAGAACTCGGAACCGTACATGTCACAACATCACAGAAGGGTCCCACACTCAGCAACAACAATCCACCGGGAGAGGCCGAACAAAGAAGTGAGTACAGTCCCAGGAGAAGGCGGCGAGAAACATCATCAGACCACTGAGGCGCCGCCGGACACAGCGCCCGGATACGAACACCCAGCCAACTCGCAAGTCCCGGAACATCAAGGCTCTCCCCAAACATAGTATCCAATTCCACAACAGGAGCGGGGTTCGGTAGCTCTCGTACCTCCGTAGACGTCCGGTCAGTCAATCCATGGCAAACAGCAGCAGGATGTGGCAT
Source organism: Lissotriton helveticus (assembly GCF_964261635.1). Lineage (NCBI taxonomy): Eukaryota > Metazoa > Chordata > Amphibia > Caudata > Salamandridae > Lissotriton > Lissotriton helveticus. The sequence continues at coordinate 926,763,748 of NC_136070.1, forward strand.
AGTGCTCCGCACATGAGAGCAGACGTGGTCAGCCGAGGGCATAGCAGACAAAAGGGCATCCAATCGGTCCTCCAGCTCTCGGGCAGTACATCGAAAAACATCTCGTAATTCACCCAGCGCCCCAACAATATCGCAAATCCGCAGCAGTTCCCCGGGACAGGAGGAAGCAGCCGCACCCTGTATGCCAGCCTCACAGATATGGAGGAGATCATAAGACCGGCCGGCGACCCCCCCTGCGGGCAGCCGGTCATCAGGTCGCAACTCCGTACAATAATGACAAGTCAGAGGCACAGGGGCAGCACACTCCATTCCGACACCCAAACAAGTCCAGGCAGCGACGGGGCACGCTCGCATACTCAGGAGCAACCCGGGGTCGGCAAATGCTGGAGTCGGGGAAGAGATACAAGATGGCACACACCAAGGCGCTGGGCAACGAGAAAGCTGGAAAACTCTCGTACGAGCTGGGGAGAAGATACTGTAACACTCACAGCCGTCTTGCCCCTGAAGAATAAAGCGTTGCGGAGCAGGCGGAATATCCGCGGTGGATAGCACAGAGAAACAGCACACCCCCGCCGGGCGGCTCCGACGTAGTTACGATGGCCGCTGGCGATGCAATCATGGCCGGCCGTCTCCGAGGAAGAAAGACCCGGTCGCCGCCATAGGGCCAAAGGAGGGAGCAGGGGCGCTGTCTCTCTTCCCCCACCGGGAACACATCGAAAGCACAGCGTCAGGAGCAGAAACACCTCCCGGATCCGAAAATGCGGGTATGGAGCAGGATAACTTGCAGGATGAGCCGCAACACGGGGTAAAAACGAGAGGGTCGGCGGAGCCGAGGGTTCAGGCGGCCATCATGGTTGCGGGCTAGGCTCCTCCTCCACATGATTTCTCTTGTACAAAAGGCGTGTCACTTCCAACGCGCATGCCTGAATTTTCTGATTTAAGCGTACATGGTTTGCTGAACTGGCAGCCATTTAGAGCACTCAAGTCAGTCCTCTACATTAGGACACTGGTAGAGGACATAGTAGGTCTTGGATTTTGACTTAACATTTCTTTAAAACAATCTTATAGCATATCTTCACTGTAAAATAAAATTGCAAATCTCCTGCTCAGACACAAATATCAATGTCCCTCTCCACACAAGACAGACAATTTCTCCGTTATGTGGAAATATTAATGTCTCTCATCCCAGAAGACAAACAATTTCTCAGTTATAACAGAAATATCAGTGTCCCTCACCACAGATGACAGACCATTTCTCCATTATGTGAAGGTTATTAAAATGCCAGAGTGTAGAATTACAGTGGGAGACAAGGAGGTGGTTGTCCTTGCTCATTCAGGGTCTCCACATGCGCTGATTTGGGACCGTAATTGGGAAGCGATTTCTGGGAAGGACCAAATTGTGTTGAAACAGCCTGACATCAATCCAATGGGTTATGGTGGAACAAAAGCTGACTTGGTTGGTTATGTTTCCATGAGAATAGCTTTCAGAGATAGGGAGAATGTAGGCAAGGTTTATGTTGCCAACAAGAGCGGCAATTAGCTGGGATAGAGTCACCACTGTGATCTGGGAATTACCCTGAACCCCAATACACTGGATCAAGTTTTATTGGTATAGAAATAGAGTGAAAATGAAGACGTTAAGCTGTGCTTGACGAAAAGTTGGTTTGCTTTAATGACTTTGAACAGAAGACTGTGGTCAAAAGAGTAGAAAGACCTGTTGTGTACAGGATGAAAAAAGTACCCATCTAATATTAGAGCCATTAAGAGTAGACTTAGAGAAGTTAAAGACTTTGGGTGTGATACAGGAGATTGAATCTTCTGAGTGGTTTGCATTTGTGGTTTGGGCTTCAAAGGATGGTGAGAAGAATATTTTTATCTGCATAGATCTTCAAATCATCAACAAAAATATGTGATTGGATGAACAGTTACTACCTAACATAGCGGCAGAGCTGTCAGTGTTGAATGGGACACAGGTTTATAGCATGATTGATCAGTCTTCGGTGTACTATCAAGTCATGTTCCATGAATAATAAAGACGCTGACTTCTTTTGTTACACTGCTGGGAGCATCCCTTTTCATCAGCATGCTGTTTGGGTTAGGTCTGCTGTGGTATGCTTCCAGCAGGTTCTGAAAAAGGTGTTAGAGGCTATGGAGCATTTCCTGCTTTACCAGGACGATATCCTGTTCTATGGTTAGAAAAAAGAGAAGTATGACCATATTTTAATGGACATATTCATTGGGATTTTAAAAACATTTTATTTAGGTTGTGAAATGAGACAGTCATTTGAGGAGTGGTAAATAATCCAAAAATAAAAGAAAAGCAAAGTAAAGAAAAGAAAGGGGGCTTTGCTATAGAATGGTACAACATAGACCTTTTATTACTGTTATTAGTGAAGAGGTTACTCAGAATATATTGTATTGGGGGGGAAAGCAAACAATTCCCTTTGCCCTGGTGCTTGGTGAGGGAAGGGGAACACTATCATCAGGCTATTTGAGATTCCTTGAGATGTTTTGGCTTCTGTGTCAACGTTATCGATGAGCTGAACATTGTATCTAATTGTCCCTTACTCGCCTAGTCAGGGACATGCCTTGCCATTCTCTAGGCCCTTATATGATTCTGAATGTATGTCTTAAAAGGTTTCCTTTTTTGTCAAAATGGTACATCTTTGGGCTAAAGTTAACTTGCCTGCTATTAAAAAGCAGGCTTAGGATATGTTCTATGTTTTCCTGGGTGGTCTAGCAATATCACAGTGGGGTACAGTGGTAAATCTACACCTGTTCATTTTGGAAGTATTTCCCCTTCAGTTGTATAGTTCGTTAGGTAACATTCCATGATCAAAAAACAACACATTTATAAGTCCGATGCATTTCGGGCTTAATGCCCTTCCTCTGGGACAACAACTAGAAGCAAGACAAAAAGAAATTCTATTCAAATCGCTGTAGATGTGACATTATATTCAAAACAAAAACATTGCATTTCGTGTGTATCACTAAAAGATATCGTGCTCGTAACCATTGTGCTCTCCCATTGTGTGCGTGCATACAAAAACTTCAACAAAACATTGGTGGACTCACGTGTTGTTCGTATTCTAACTCACTCGAAGTCAATGAATAATGCTGGGGTTTAAACAAGGAAATACGTGAATGTCAAGTATAGAGTGAACGTCTATACCAGAGTTATGAAAACACTGTTACAATTTAACTTACTTGTGGTACGCATTAGCGTCTCCTGTGTGTATCGAATGGTTTCCCAAACGCGTCTGGCGCGAAACTGTTTGAAAGGACTAAACCATTCATATTGAGTTTAAGAAATCTGTGAGATTCCTGTTTGGAGTAAGATGTAACGTGATTGGGCGAAGTTCCGACCACGTGATCGGAAGTCAACCAATAGGTGATCAACTTCATCAAAACAACCAAAATACATGACAATGCATAATGTAATAAAAATGAACACATGCTTTACAAAAAATATACAAATATACGAAGTTGGATATGCAGGTCGGCCCCTTTTCGATTCCAACTAGCAAAGAAATTCAAAAGGGTACTGAAAATTCATGAATCAGTCTCACAAATAGCATGCAAATTCTATACGATCATTAAGACCGTTCGGCTTGCTGGAGTTAAGTAAATAAATCCAATGGTTCTCTCTTTGAAGAAGGAAACGGTTATTGTCTCTGCCCTCTATTTTTTCAATGGTTTCAAGAACCACATACTGAAGTTGTGAAATGTTATGGTTGGCTTCAGAAAAATGACTCGCTACAGTTGATTTTAGGTTCTTTGTTCTTATGTTTGATTTATGCTCGTTGAGTCTTGTTTTTATTTTATGTTCGGTCTTGCCGACGTATACCTTGCCACAAGGGCATTTCAGCATGTAAATCAAGTTCGATGTGTCACAGGTCGCATTGACTCTCAATTTGATTTTATGACCCTTCATCGGATGTGCTATTTGATTACCTCTCATAATGTTATTACAGTTGCCACATTGTAGACATGGACGGGTACCACGATATAATTTGGAGTCTGTGATGGTAGATTTCAACATTTCTCCAAAATTTCTATTTCTAGTGAAAGAAAAGATCGGTGGATTGTCAAAAGACTGTTTAAAATCAGGTTCTGCTTTGAGAATATTCCAGTGACGGTTGATAATCTTCTTAAAGTTGAAACTCGCAGTGGAGTATTTAGACACAACTGTCATTCTGTCTAACTGGGGTTTATGTTTTGTTGTCAAAAGATCCGTTCTACGTAAGCTTTCTGTTTTCTGTGCAGCTTCATTGATTATGAACTCTGGATATCCTCTAGCGTGGAATCTTTTACCCATCTCTCTGATGGTACTCTTTGCTTTTTCTGGGTTTGACGTGATCCGTTTTGCCCGCATCATTTGCGATAGTGGTAGGTGCCTTTTGAGAGATTCCTGGTGGAAACTGTGGTAGTGAAGGGTGTTATTCCTGTCAGTATCTTTGCGAAACATCTCAGTTTCAATTCTGCCTTCGACTAGATTCACACGTACGTCTAAAAAGGTGATAGACTCTGTGGAGATTTCCCACGTGAATTGTATACGTTCTTCTTTCTGGTTTAGTTCGATCAGAGCTTGTTGTAACGAGTCAGTTGAGTTCTTCCACAAGATGAACACGTCATCAATATAACGTACAAACATCCTTAAATTTTGTGTCCATCGTGGGTCATTTAAGATGTGTTGCGTTTCATATGATCTCATGAATAGGTTCGCATATACCGGCGCTGCGCTATTGCCCATGCTTGTCCCTATCAATTGTTGATACCACGTGTTATCATACTTAAAGTAGCTATGTTATAGCGTAAAAATAATCAGTTCCATAAGAAAGGCTTGTAGTTTTGGATCATAATCGGTGGTGAGGATGGCTTCTTCCATGGCTTCTATTCCCAACCCATGTGGGATCGACGTATATAACGACTTCACGTCTGCTGTGCAGAGTGTCAGTTGTTCTTGATCATTCAATTCCAGAGCATTCAACTTTGACAAAAAGTCTGTGGTGTCACGAATGTATGTGACCATGTTTTGTACCGTGGGTTGCATTAACCGATCGATAAACTGACCAATTGGTTCGTGTAAGCTGTTTCTTGTTGATACAATTGGACGTAATGGAGGATCAAGCAAATTCTTGTGGACTTTTGGCATCATGTAAAATGAAGGACTCTTTGGGTTTGTGGATTTCAAAAATTTACTCGTTCTTTCATTGATTGTGCCATCATTTTTAGCTTTGTTGATGAGATATGTAAGTGTCATTAAGTATTTGTTGGTGGGATTGCACTTGAGGAGTGCATAAGTGTTCTTGTCGTTAATGTGATCTAGTAGTTTTTGTTTGTACATTGTAGAATTCATGATAACTAATCCACCCCCTTTATCAGCTTTGGTACAAACAATCTCTTTGTTGGTTGATAATCTTTTCAGGATTCCCAGATCCTTCATGGTAACATTATTTTGACGTTTTTTTGGCAGTTGATTTTTAACAGGTCCTGCCTGACCAATGTTTCGAAAAGATCGAGTGTCTTGTGGCTTGTAGGTGCAATAAACGTGCTTCTTGGTTTCAAACCCCTGAGTTGATCTGGTTCTTGTGCCATGGGATTGGTAGATATGTTGTTAAAGAAATGTCGCAGTCTTAATTTACGCATGAGTTTGAAAAAACTAATCTCCAATTCTAAAGAGTTAGTTCTGGTCGTAGGAACAAAGGATGTTCCCTTTTGGAGTAGTTTCAATTCTTCCTCTTTTAGCCTATAGCTAGAAATGTTGATCACTAATTGATTCTGGTTGTTTGCTTCTTCTTTTCCTTCTCCTTGGTAGTCACTTTCTCTTTTTCTTTGGTGGTCGTGCTCCTTGTGTGAGGACCTTCTTTTTCCCCTCCTGAGTCTTCGGTATCTTGTAGGCCTCTTTCTAAAAAAGGCACTTCCGGGATGTTGGAGATGTTCGATGTTGAAGGCGTGCCTTCTCTTTGTAATTCGCCTTGAACGTTAGTGCGATCCTTTCTAGGTGGTTGCATTCTGGAGGAAGATGGTTCATTTGACATATCACTTCCTGAAGACGAGGTGTCGGTGTAAGGAGTATAGGGACGGTTTCTGCGTCTCTGGGCGTACACATCTGCCCATGTGTACACTTCGCCTAACTTATAATCAAGCGTGTCACGCCTGAATTTCCTGATTTTTCTTTCATTGATCTCTTGCGTGTGTTTATCGATTTGTTCTTTAACGTCTTTCAAAAGAGTATCCAGTTCATCACCTGTTAGCATGGATGATAATTCTTCTGTGGTTTCGTCTATCTCCTTTTTTAGTTCGTTTAAAATGCCAGAAAGTTCTTCTATAATTAGTAATATGAGATCCAAGGAACATTTGTTCAACACGGCATACCATTTATCGCGGAATTTTTGTGAATTTTTGCAAAGAGAAGGTTTTAAATGCAATGCGTAGTCCTCTCGGTATGCGCTGGAGTTTATGATATTTGATCAGTGCATCTGCATGGAGTTTATGATTCACGTGTCTTTTTGATAGATATAATAATTGTTTGAGGTTTTGTTCTTTGGTTTTGTTGGAAAAGGTGGGATTGATCTGTTCTCCTATAAGTGAATATATTCTAGAAGCTTCGCCTTGATCGAAAGCGAATGTTTCAGCTCTTGCTTCCATGCTCCTTGCTATTTCTTCGTACTGCATCTTAGGAATGTGTATGTGACTTGGTTACTGATGATAATTGCAAATGTTATTTATGGCGTGCGGCTATTTTCCATGACAAGAAATACGAGTAGAACAAAAGATATGGAGAAGTCGCACAGCTATATTTTAGAACCCAAAAGTTAGTAACTTCTAAATCCACAGTTTTAAAGTTCGTGAGGTTTGCTGTCAGGGAGGCGTCTCTTGCCAAAGACGTCCAGTAAAACATGAAATCGTGCTGCCAATAGAAACTAGAAGCATCCCCTGGCGCTCCACTCTCAAATAAATTCAAGTTGAATTAAAGAAAAGTTCATTCAATCGTTTGAAGTAATCTCAAGTTTATATATACAAGTTCATTTTGGAAGTATTTCCCCTTCAGTTGTATAGTTCGTTAGGTAACATTCCATGGTATAGACGTTCACTCTATACTTGACATTCACGTATTTCCTTGTTTAAACCCCAGCATTATTCATTGACTTCGAGTGAGTTAGAATACGAAGAACACGTGAGTCCACCAATATTTTGTTGAAGTTTTTGTATGCACGCACACAATGGGAGAGCACGATGGTTACGAGCACGATATCTTTTAGTGATACACACGAAATGCAATGTTTTTGTTTTGAATATGATGTCACATCTACAGCGATTTGAATAGAATTTCTTTTTGTCTTGCTTCTAGTTGTTGTCCCAGAGGAAGGGCATTAAGCCAGAAATGCATCGGACTTATAAATGTGTTGTTTTTTGATCATGGAATGTTACCTAACGAACTATACAACTGAAGGGGAAATATTTCCAAAATGAACTTGTATATATAAACTTGAGATTACTTCAAACGATTGAATGAACTTTTCTTTAATTCAACTTGAATTTATTTGAGAGTGGAGCGCCAGGGGATGCTTCTAGTTTCTATTGGCAGCAAGATTTCATGTTTTACTGGACGTCTTTGGCAAGAGACGCCCCCCTGACAGCAAACCTCACGAACTTTAAAACTGTGGATTTAGAAGTTACTAACTTTTGGGTTCTAAAATATAGCTGTGCGACTTCTCCATATCTTTTGTTCTAAATCTACACCTGTAACACTCTTGATGAGAAGCACCACGGGCACCCAAAATGGCAGGATCTGTGAACAAAATCACCAGACATGCGCCATTGTGCTTTTCATTTGACAATCTTTCCTCCACCTATCGGAACCTCCCACCAAACATGGTGCGGAGCTTGACTGGGGTTAAGTACCAACAAATCAGAGTCTAAGAAGCATACTCCTTATACTTAGTGCAAGTTGAAATTTTAGCAGCTCTTAACCAGATGGCCTCCTAGTCTTCCTCATCCAGGCTTTATTTGACTTCCTCTTCCCATTTTACCATGTAGCTCTGTGGAGTTGCTGAGAGTGTGCTATCTAATTTCAGATACAAATGGGAAATGCCTTTCTGGGTTGAGGCCTACGAACTAATAAATTCCAAGGAAATCAGTTTTCACCCCCCTGAAGCCGTCAAGTGTAGTACCTGCATTACTTTAAATCTAGATCCAGGGCGAATCTGCTATAACTCTTCACCCTCCTTTCTAGTTTCGAAGTCCCAATTCTCAAAGAAATCATGCAACCTTTGCAGATCTGGGTCTCCTACTTCCATAAAGTGTGGGTCGCGCAGGCCTAGCGGGAAGTTGGTTATATGATTGAGGGAGCATGGGGTGGTGGATATGTCGTTACCATCTTGCTCCCCACCAAGATCTTCCAGTTGCTTAACATCATGTTGATGGTGTTTGGTAGTGTATCTTCATCAGGCCTATACCGCATAGGAAGCCATAGAAGGTGCCACAGATAGATATGGGAGAGATCTTCCTCTACCACTGTCCATGTTTTTGTCCTATTAGGCCACATCCCCTCAAGTGCTGGGCGTAATTGAGAGGGTAAGGGACATTGTGGTATGTCCAGGAATCCAAGGCCTCCTTCTGACTGATTGTTGGAAAGCGTGGTTTTGGTGACCCAATGGGATTTGTCCTCCCATAGGATCAGTATTGTATGTTGGTCAATATGTGTTTGGGAAATTCAATAGGAAGACTTTGAGCTTCACAGTGTTTTTGCAAGGATGAAGAGTAATTTTAATACATCTAATTCTGCTAATCCAGGTGAGTCCAGCCTGCCCCAGCAATATAAATCTTTTGAATAGGATGCCCAGCAGGATAGGTATGTTAGTAGCAAATAGGTTGCTGCAAACTGCCAGTATTTGGACGGCTAAGTAATGTAAGGGAGCCTTCCTAGTAGATCAAGGGCCCTCTTCAGTAAGTGATGCTTTACATTCTGGGTAGGACGTGCTACTCCCATCCCTAAGGATTTTGTGTAAATAACTAAATCCTTATACCCTCGAGAAGGCCTCTAGCTCTATTAATGCTGGCAGGGAGGTTACTGGATGTGTAAAAAAAAAACATAGCGTCATCTGCGAAGTGGGAAATTGTGTACATTTGCCTTTAACGTCCATGTGCGGTAATGTTTGATTGATTATCTTTAATCTTTTGGATGAAGGGTTCCATTGCAAGGGCAAAAATAAGGGGGAAAGGGGACTCTCTTGCCTTGTTTCCCTGAAGAACTGGAATAATATCCCATTTGTTTTAATGTGGGGTAATGGGTCCACATAAATAGCTGTGATAAATGAGGTCATCATCAGGTGATAGGGCAATCAAATATAACTTTGAATTGCAGTCAACCCTTTCGAAGACCTTCTCAGCATCCAGAAGGGCCACCATGGTTTTGCTTTTGGTAGCCAAATCCATTACATTGACCACTCGTCTTGTTTCGTAAAATATGCGCCATCCTCAGACGAACCAAGATTGGAGTGATGATATAAGTGTTGGCCAGATTAGGTTCAGTCTTGTGACAAGAATCTTTGTAATGCTTTTTGCGTAATTATTAAGGTGCACTATTGGTTGATAGGACTCAACATTCAAAGGGACCTTTTCATCACCTTCTTCAATGAAAATGTTAATAAAAAGTTCTTTAAAAAAGGGTGTGGTGTACTTTCGGTGGATTGTCCTGGGATGTATCTATACGTGTTCTAATTGATTACAGTGTCAAAATCCTCTCCAATTATTAATTGACCTTGGGCAAAAGCCTTGATTCGGTGACTAGGGTTAGGTAAAAGCACTTTTTGATCTCAGTGAGACCATATATTGAGAGGATGTTAACCTTCCTGCCTTGCAGTTTGCCTCTAATATCTAGCATCCTCCTCAGTAGGTCTTTCAAAAAAAGGTATCTATGTAAAATGCTAGGCCTCTTCGCAATAATATTGCTACCCATTTTGTCTTATACGTGGCACAGGAATGTTATTAGCATGGGAACCAGTAGGAACAGAGGGCCTCATTTATGGGGATTTGGCGTAGGGTAGTACACAAGTCATCTTGCTACGCTGCTCTACGTCAAAGTGAAAAGGCAGGAATGCACATATTTAATGAATACGGTGCATTCCTGTCCTTTCACCCTGTGCCGGCGCCGTTTTGGCAGCCTAGCACCAACACAGGCACCCTTGTACCATGGTGCAAGGGTTCCTGTGTTGCGGGAAGGATTCTGTTTGTGCAGGGAGGGGCACCTTTCTGCGCAAAAACAATCCTGAGAGGCGTTTTTCTCGTTCTATGTGTGCTGCAGAATGGAAAGAGGAAAAAACGAGGAGAAATTAAGTTATTTCTCCTTATTGCAGCTCCCCTGGGGAAGCGTAAGGTTTTGGCGCATCCCCAGGTTTACATGGTTTTTTAGGTCTCGCCTGTCGATGCGCATGCGCATCGAGCTTGCGAGCCTATTGCGGCTTAAACAACCTTTAACTAACAAGCAAGGAATCGTGGCGATTCCTTGCAGTGCCCGTGACTTTTAAGCTCAATGCGCATGTGCATTGAGCTTAAAAGCTCGTGCACATCAGTTCCCTCAGCCGCAATCGCCGTCTGTTCCCTCAGCCGCATTCCTCCGACACCTTTTGAAGTGAAGCTTAGCTTCACTTCAAAGGCCCCGGCTTCTTTACACCCACATGCCGCTCTCCCCGCTCCGCCCCCTCCCCTGCCCGCCGTGTCGCATTTCTCCTCCCCCCTCCCCTTATCTGCCTTTCCCTCCGTCTTGTTTTTTTTTTTACCCGCTCCGCCCCCTCCCCTGCCCGCCGTGTCGCATTTCTTTTCTCCTCTTTGCTCCTCCAGCAGTTCTCTGTCACCTTTCCTTCTCTCCTCCCTTGTTCTATTTAATGATTTCCTCTTTCCTGCTCAAGGTGAAAGTCTGATGACAAAAGGGCTGCTGGCTAAAAATGAGTGGTACTGGCGGTCAATGCTTGTTATTTTTCTCATCTTGCTTGTGTTCTGTTAAACAAGAAAGTGTTGTGACCCTTAATTGCGGGCAGCTTCACAGCAGGTTGTGGGGAGCCTGGCTTGCAACAGTGTCCGAAGTGTCTCCATCTGCTGCTGGCCTGCGTGCTTCCCACAGGGGGCCGGGCAAATTTTTCAGTCAATTAGCAGAAGGTCTGCCTTTGTTCTGCAAGTGCATCCCTTTCGCTCCCTCCCCCAGGGCTCTTCTTACACCGCGGACACTGCATTCAGATGTTGTGCTTTCTTGAAAAAAGCATATCATATTTTATTTCTCGGCTGACCTCTGTGACATTGTTGGGCAAACGCTGTCTCGGGCAATCACGGAAACCTGCATTGAAAGTGCTCGGAGCGGATTTTGATTCCTTTGTGATGAGCAATAAAAACAACTTGGCTTGACGAGTGTGTTCGCCTGTTTGCCAGCTCGTTATCGTTTCTTTTTTTTTCTAAATTTGGAAAGCAATAAAGCAAGATCGGCAAAAAGAAAATTATTTTGTTAATACCAGACACATTAATAAGGTCGGATGAGTACAAGAGCGACAACGAGGCAGCCATAAAACATTCTCGGGAACAAGTCATCTTTATATTGCTTTGAAATGAAGTGTGCAGGCTCATGAGTGAGGCGCTTTTGCAGCTTAATTCTTATTAGCAGAGCATGGCACCGGCCGTTGGTAAGCTTTAACAGTGCACGCCATTCAGAATGTATTCCAATCTTCTATTCAAACACAAGCTCAGGGATTCAGATGTTGTGCTTTCGGATCACACCCTCCCTCACTCACCCTTGCCCTCACTCACCCTCACTCACCCTCACCCTCACTCACCCTCACCCTCACTCACCCTCAATCACCCTCACCCTCACTCACCCTCAACCCCTCACCCTCACTCACCCTCACTCACCCTCACCCACCCTCACCCTCACTCACCCTCAATCACCCTCACCCTCACTCACCCTCACTCACCCTCACTCAGCCTCACCCTCACTCACCCTCACTCACCCTCACTCACCCTCACCATCACTCACCCTCAACCCCTCACCCTCACTCAGCCTCAACCCCTCACCCTCACTCACCCTCAACCCCTCAACCACCCTCAACACCTCACCCTCACTCACCCTCACTCACACTCACTCACCCTCACTCACCCCCACCCTCACTCACACTCACTCACCCTCACTCACCCTCAGTCACCCTCAACCCCTCACCCTCACCCTCACTCGCCCTCACCCACACTCACCCTCACCCTCACTCACCCTCAACACCTCACCCTCACTCACCCTCAACCCCTCACCCTCACCCTCACCCTCACTCAGCCTCAACCCCTTACCCTCAATCACCCTCACCCTCACTCAGCCTAAACCCCTCACCCTCACTCACCCTCAACCCCTCATCCTCACTCACCCTCAACCCCTCACCCTCACTCACCCTCAACCCCTCACCCTCACTCACCCTCACTCAGCCTCACCCTCACTCACCCTCACTCACCCTCACCCTCACTCACCCTCACTCACCCTCACTCACCCTCACCCTCACTCACCCTCACTCACCCTCACCCACACTCACCCTCACTCACCCTCACTCACTCTCAACCCCTCACCCTCACTCACCCTCAACACCTCACCCTCACCCTCACTCACCCTCAACCGTTCACCCTCAACCCCTCACTCACCCTCACTCACCCTCAACACCTCACCCTCACCCTCACTCACCCTCAACCGTTCACCCTCAACCCCTCACTCACCCTCACTCTCACTCACCCTCACTTACCCTCAACCCCTCAGCCTCACCCTCACTCACCCTCACTTACCCTCAACCCCTCAGCCTCACCCTCACTCACCCTCACCCTCACTCACCCTCAACCCCTCACCCTCACTCATCCTCACCCTCACTCACCCTCAACCCCTCACACTCACTCACCCTCACCCTCACTCACCCTCAACTCCTCACCCTCACTCACCCTCAACACCTCAGCCTCACCCTCACTCACCCTCAACGCCTCACCCTCAACACCTCACCCTCACTCACCCTCACCCTCACTCACCCTCAACCCCTCACCCTCAACACCTCACCCTCAACCCCTCACCCTCACTCACCCTCACAACACATATTGTGTTACAATAGGTGTCACATTTGCGGAAGATAAAACTATCTAGAGATGTAGCATAACGACCAGAGCTGCCATATAAGTCACGTAAATACTAAACATGTTGCATTCCAAATGCTATAGGTGTCACATTTGCAAACGTTATAACTATTGGCATTGTAAATGACAAAGCCATCAATATAGCAATTTTAACATCGCAAAAATAAATAAATTATGTCATTTACAAGACCAATAACGACAACTTTTCTAATGCGATACTTATTGCATTCCAACCCCACTCATCCACGCAACGCCACTCACACACGCAACGGCACTCACACACGCAACGCCACTCACACACGCTACGCCACTCACATACGCAACGCCACTCACACACGCAACGCCACTCACACACGCAACGCCACTCACACACGCCACTCATCCACGCAACACCACTCATCCACGCAACGCCACTCATCCACGCAACGCCACTCTTCCATTTGCAAAAAGAAAAATGTCTAACTATTCTATTGCGAGACCTATTGCATTTCCAATGCTTGTTTTATCTGGGGAAGTGGCAAAATCCAGGGGTGTTGCATTGGAACACCCGTCACAATGCCAATGGAATGCTTCCCTAGTGCAGACTAAAGCCTTGCCTTACTCCATTTCTCTGAGGCCATTCAAAGCAACACAAAGTGGCTTTTCGTGGCCTCATACATGTGATTTTGGAGTTTGCTCTGCCAGGACGTCACAAAAAGTGACTCTACGACAGAGCAAGGGGCTTCTAAATATGCTTCAGAGTCTGGGAACATCTTGACTCAGCCAGTGGCTCTCTTGTAGTGTAGCGATATTGTATTCTTTGCCATGTCACCATTTTAGCACTGCACAGTGGCGGCTGGCAGGGAGAGGGGTGGTGTGACAAGGGATGTATGTCAGTACAACGCGATCTTTTAGATCGCGGTACATGACAACGCTGCCATTACAACGCAAGTCGTTACAAAGACTTGCGTTGTAGGGCGTGGATTGTGGAATATTATAATTTTATATTCCAACACCAGTCCACGTAACAGTAGGGAAGGTGCTGGAATATAAAATTGCAATATTCCTTATACGACAGCGCCATCCAGCGCAAGTCGTAGTAACGACTTGCGTTGTAATGGCATCGTTGTAAAGGCAACGCAGTGTTTTCACCGCGTTGGAAACGATGTTCCCTGTGACAAGGGTGTGTGAAAAAACTAAATATTAAATATTAAAAAAACACTTACCTCTTACAGCCGCCATCTCTCCTCTGTTGTTGCTTCTCTTCCTGACGAGTCCCAGAAGCGGAAAACATGCAGGTTCCATCCCCTAAGCCAATCACAACACTGCTGTTAGCAGCGTTGTGATTGTTCTGAGCACTGTGGGTCAGGGGCCTGTGCATGTTCTCCATCCAAGCTGTGTATTACATACATGCCAGTTTGGCCAGCCGTGCAAAAACCACTCCTCCTCCCAGGCTGTGCACCAGCCACATCCCGCCCTAACCCAGCCCGATGGCTACGAAAATTCAAATGATAATAACGATGTTATCATTTTATTTTTCCTTTTTTCACTGCTCTGAGAGCACTGCACTCCTCTTAATTGAGCTATTCATGTTCTGCACATTCAGATGAACTATGTGAAGATTAGCCATCATATGAAGATTGCTTATTCATTTCGGGCCTTGGGTGCTACTCACATGCAACACTATATGTTTACGCACCCGATTTTCATTTGAGTATTCCCTACATCGTCGAGTGACCAAAAGTAGTCTTGTCCCAATTCTTCCTGTATCTTTTTCCATTCTCTCCCCGCCTTGCTTTTCCCTCCATTCTAGGAGCTATAGTTGTAGGTAACGTAAAAGGAAAGAAAAAAATCGAACCAAGCATAGAAGATGCTACACAGCTAAAGTCTTGAGCTAAATCTGTGCCAGAGAGAGTTGGCTTCTGATGACTAATTATTCTGTGTTGTCACAAACTGCTTGGTATGGTGTGCCCCCTGAATATCGAACCCACAATATCGTTGGGAAAAAGTATTGAATTGAAAAAAATAAATATGGGCAGGTAAGTCTAGATTTTTTGTACCTATGTGGTACATATATCTTCAAGGTACATAGATGTGGAGTTAGGAATAGTAAGTCTATACTTCCCTATATGCACTTACTTTTCAATTTTTTGTCCCTCAATAGTCTTATACCATAACACCGTTGGTGTTGATATTCAGTCGTATAATCGATAGGTCGATCAGTGAGCATGTTGGAGGAGTTGGATTGTTATGGGGGAGCGCATTAGTCTTCATCTGATATTATGGACTAGGCCGCTCTGTCTTTATTGTGTCTTTGCTATCATGTTTGTCCGTGCTCCTTGGTAGTTGTTGTCTTTTCCAGGCTCACGATGAGCTGTTTTGATCTCTTCCATTTTCTCTGAACTCTGCGAGCTTAGGAGGGCCTGAAAGACCGGGAATCTTCTTCTTCCCCATGTATGTTAAGGATAGTCTAACTGGATGGGTCTGTTCTGGGATAGTGCCCTGCTGGATCCGCACGTATACTTCCAGATGTTACTGAGAATTGCTTTGCTCCTTAGAGATGCAGTACAAACTGTGATGTCTGTACCCAAGTGTGCCATAATGAGGTGAACGAACTGCATACACGTATTGTATTATTGATGCCAATTGCGGGGGGGATTGTTTTGCTGTTGTAATAAAAAACTAAAATAAAGTTAAAAAAAAAAAAAAGGATAGTCTAACTGGGTGCCTACACCTTTATGGAAATTATTTTTTGCATAGAGTATCTGTGACCTCTCTGAACGTTTTGCACCAAATTATGGTCTTGGGACCGGGATCATGTAACTATCCCCATTAACTGCCTGCAATGTGATTATTATTAGTAAACTTCTGCAGACATATATATGGGCATCTGGCAGAGCACAAAAAGGTGTCCTACAACTGCCCTGATCATATATGTCAAAAATATCAGTGGGATATGCGAAGCAGATGTTTGTGTTTTGGCATTTGTGCCAGCTAGTGTAAGTTTAAAAAAAATATATTTAAAGTGTTATATCCACATCTTTAATGTCCCTTCTTCCACAGGGACAAATGTGACATGGTTCTATTTTATTCTCCAGGATTTCTAAAGCGCATGGTTACCCAGAAGGGCCTCCCAGTGCTAAGCTTGCAATACACACCTTTAGCTTTGCAGACAATTATTCGAAAATCATAGTTTTAAACATTGTTCTAAATTTTAATTCTGATTCAATTTGCCTAATTTGCAGCGGGAGAGCGTTCCAAAGCTTGGGAACAATGTAAGCAAAGGATCGACCCCCAGCTCTAGCTTTCTTTAACCTGGGGACTATCGGCAGGTGCTGGTTAGTGGAGCATAGCAGCCTTGAAGGATTGTGGGGTGTAAGAAGTCCCTGGATAAGCTTGGATCCTTTTTTATACACAGCTCTATGGGAGAGGGAGAGTGCTTAAAAGTGAATTCTTTTAGACACTAGAAGCAAATGCAAGGTTGCCAGTGCTGCTGTTGCAGACTGATGTTTGGATAGTTTCACCAAACAACGGCTGCAGCATTTTGTCTGATCTGCATTCTTGTGATAATTGACTTGGAACTCCAAAGGTGTGAGGAAGTTCTATAGTCCAGTCCAGAAATTAAAATAATTACCAGGCCTTGCTCCGCCACTCTGCCTGCTTACTCTGGAAACCATCTCAGAAGTCTTCTCAAGGTTCACAGTAGGCAAAAACAGGTGGCTACCAGTTTCTTGACTTGAATTTCCATTGTATGTTTCTTGTCAAGCCAAACTCCTAGACTTTTAACCTCTGTTTTATGGGTGGGTTGACTGCCTACAAAATTTAGCCAGTTCATCTCCACTCACCTGGTGGGGCTATCTTCCACTACCATCACCTCTGTTTTATCTCCATTTAATTTAAGATTGCTTGCTGCCATCTAGTCTCTAACATACTTAAGGCAGGTGTTGAGGAGGATAGAGATACTTTCGGTTTGATGGGAAAGACTGATGATAATTTGCGTATCGTCCACACAGGAGATCGATGAGAAGCCATATGTCTTTATGATGTCTGCTAGTGGTAGAACATGCAGATTGGACAGGGTCAGGCTTAACGAGGAGCCCTGAGGCCCTCCACACTTGAGGGGATAAATATCTGACTGGCTATCTTCTTCGCATATTTAAAATGTTCTATTTTAGAGGAAGGAGGTCAGCCATTTCAGTGCTGTACCTGTAATCCCTCCATCCACTTGTCTTGTAATCAGTGTGGGATGTGAGACAGTGTCAAATGCGGCACTTAGATCGAGTAGGAACCACCTGTGTCCAAAATTGCCCTCAGTTCCTGCGTGACTGCTAGGAGGGCAGTTTCTGTACTACTGTCTGGTCTAAAACCTGTTTGGGAAGCATGCAAAATTCCATTGGACTCCAGATATAGGGATAGAATTTTGTTTATAATTTCTTCAAGGATTTTGCTAGGGCCTGGTATGAGAGATCTTGTGTGACAATTTTTGCACAGTGACAGATCTGCTGTCGGCTTTCAAAATAATGGCCTGACTGTGGCATTCTTCAATGTTAAGTGAACTGTACCAGACTGTGAGAAGTTGGCCTGATGTGCAGTGCTCACTATTCTAGTGATCACTATATATCA
This sequence comes from Lissotriton helveticus, assembly GCF_964261635.1. Lineage (NCBI taxonomy): Eukaryota > Metazoa > Chordata > Amphibia > Caudata > Salamandridae > Lissotriton > Lissotriton helveticus. The sequence continues at coordinate 926,781,493 of NC_136070.1, forward strand.
GTCCAAACAACCCTTATTGATGATTGGTTGTAAGTCAACCTTATAGACCAGCTATCCTAGTAGCATGGATACGAGCAGTCTAAGGCTAAGACTCTAGAGGGCGTGTTAAGCCAGCTGTTTTACCATCACATTACCCCTTGAACACCCAGTGAAAGGACACCACACAAGTGTTATGAAAATAAACAATGTATTTATTAGAATCACAACAACCCTGTACTCTTTATGAGGACAGGGTGCTAAGCACACAACAAAACTCTTACGAAAATACTTTTAAGTTAGCACGTTACACAAATGCCCGAGGGGCACGAAAAACCATATACGCTAAAAGTGGAATGCGAATTACTAGCAGGTAAGTAACAGTTCTAATAGGCTTTGGAATCGCTAGGACTGGACTAGGGAATCGTTAGATTACTACTAGGAGGCCCAGGGGACTCGGGTGCAGAGTGTGCACTCTCACGCGGGATGCGGGACAAAGTCTATGGAAGCTAGAATTCACAAAGTTAGTGTTCACGGGCGAACCCGACCTGGTAGGGAGAAAATGACAGTGGATCCTGACCCTTGGATAGTGAGGCTATGCTGGGACACCGGAGTGCCGAAGTTACCTAGCCCAGGGGCTGCAGCTGCATAGGTCTGAAAAGACGTCGGGGATCTCGTTGCCGGACCAGGAGCCTGGAAGGAAGAAGTTGCTGGCAGGCGACCAGTGAAGGAAAGTTCGATGGATCCAAGCCTGGATCAAGGAAGAAGAAAACCTGAAAGCAGAGGGGACCAAGTTCTTGAATCACTAGCCAGTGATTAAGTGGGCACCAGGATGGCACCGGGCGAAGTCACCGCAGTCAGGTGAGTGGGCGCTGCTGGGCTCTGCAGTCTCTCGGACCAGGAGGCGTTGTCGGCGACCAGGATGGAGGTGCGAGCTGTCCCACGAAGGATGAAGTCGTTGGCGTCGAAGTTACCCAGGATTGGGCAACAAGCCTTGGCTAATTCAAGCCCACGCGGTGGACTCAAAATGGCGTCTTGAGTGGACCAGGAGGGTCCGGGGTGCTCCTCTTCTGGGAGGGAGCAAGGGCCAGTCTGGAGCAACCAGACCAGCAGCAGAAATGTCGTCGGGCGTCGTCAGGAAGGCCACAAGCCAGCGGGCTAGTAGCCAAACAACGCGGTGAGCAGTAAAAAGCAGAAGGGCCCCACGCAGATCGTGGAGATGCTGGGGGGCTGCTCTTCGGTGCTGGAGCTGCTCAGGGTGGGGGCTTCTCGGACCCCAAAGCACTCACCAGGAAATTACTCGGTGGGCTTGCTGTGCAGAAGTCGTGCAGTCTTGGCGATGGCCGGTCCCTCGAGGTCTCGTCGCACCCACGGTTCTCAGCTGTGCTGTAGAGGTGGGTAGAGGTCAGAGGTGCCAGGGAAGCCGGGTCTCGTCGAGCTGGGCAGTCGGATTCCGGAGGAAGGACGTGCAGCAGACCGCAGTGTTCTTAGATGGTGCCTGCGGATGCAGGGTGACTACTCCTTAGCCACAAGGGAGAATCTTGAGGAAGAAATCGTGAAGTCCTTTCGTGGAAAGTGGTATCTTGATTCCAAAGATGATCTGATTTGGAAGGGGGCCAGTCTCTCTCTTTATCCTGTAAAAAGGGGCTGGCACGCGACTAAGTCCTGCCCTATGGGTGGGACTAGGAGGGGGGTGGTTACACCCACTTCCTTGGCGGGCTTTTCCCCAGCACAGGGTCTGGAGTGACCCTGGAACTGGTTCCAGCCAGCCTATGCACAGTGAGCACCGGGGTGCCACGTGCAGTCACCTTCCTCTAAAGCCCTGCCTACCTACAATACACAAAACCCTGTCTGGGACGGTGCTGGCACCGCCCCTGGCAGGAAACCCTTTGTCCTTATCTCCTGCTCTGGGAGGACTCCCAGCAGCAGGAGGGCAGACTTGTGTCTCGGTGGCAGCATCCATTTTGTGGATGCTAAGGCTCTGTCTGACTTTTAACCGGGTTATAGGTTACATGCATGTCGTGTCCCTCTAGAAGGGTGGAATGCTAACCCCGTCGCCAGAATTGGCGAGGGGTTAGTATTCCAATTCGTATGACACCTTACTCGACATGTGTTGATAAAGCGATACCAGAGTTGGCATTTAACCGCGAGGATTATAATGCACTTAAGAGTATATGGTATGCGATATCATGGAAACGGCTAAGGGATGGATCCCGAAAGCCGCAGACAGGCTCAGCTCATGCCAGAGCACCATCTCACACGATTCCAAGCACTCTGCCTTCAGGATTGTTAAGGCCTGCCATAGGAGTGACTGATAGGAGATCTGTGTGTCCATTTTAGGGTTAGATATAGGTATACTATATCTAAAGCAAAGGGTGATTACACCACCTTGCCCCAGCTGTCAAGCAGCCAGTTGTGTCAGATTTGGATGGCCAGCCAGGGGTGGCATAATACATGCTGCAGCCCCTGGTAGGCCCTGGGTACACCTATGCCCTGGGTACCTAAGGTACACTGTACAGGGACTGATAAGGTGACTCAGTATCCAATTTAGATATGTACCTAAGGTACATGGAATCCATTTTACAGAGAGAGCAGTAGGCCTGGGGTCCTGAATAGCAGGGCCCCAGGTCAACTAAGTCAGAAAACCAGCAAAACACCAGGCAAAAAGTTGGGGGCAACCATAGTCAGGGGTCAACCTTCCTACATAACCCCCCCCCAAACGAAAGGAGATAAGGCTATCCTTGTCCAGGTAAGCCTATATTGCCTAAGTGGCCATTTAAGGAAGTACCAGCACTGGCATGGTTACCCCCTATGTCATGGTCCACTAAGCAATCCCTCACCCTAAGGGTGTCTGAGGGTCTCCACCATAGGGAATCTCTACCTGTGGTGTGTTTTGTCAAAGAAAAAGGCTGGTGCTGAAATGGAGTACTGAAGTGAGGCTCCACTAATTTTGGGCTCAGCTTCCTCCAATCATTTTCCACCATAGAGGCCTTTCTTTCCAAGACTGAGTTATTTTGGGCTCTCAGGGTCAACCTCTGGCTACCTACAGCGGGAGGTTGGGTCCCTCTGTTTGGCTTACTGGAGGGACAGGTCAGGTCTGGGGCCCTCAGGTCCCAAGTTTGGCTGTACCCAACAGTGTCCATCTGTGGGAGGTCCCTAACTAATTTTAAGGGGGATCCCTCAGGAGTATGTTTTATTTTCACTTGGCTAGGACTACTAGCTTCAGTGCCCTTAATCTGCTGATTGGGGAATTCTTTTGGACAGGGGGCCCTTTGGGGTCCAACACTGGCCTCCCTGACCTCTACAGCCCTGGGCTGACTGAGGCAGGGTAGAGAGGGGCAGGTTACCTGCTCCAGACTGGGTCCCACCTTGGAAGGGTCCACTGACATCAGGGGTTCTGCCAGGCTAGGTCTGACTACCTCTGTGGCAGTTTCTTCACAAGGGGTCAGATCAGTTCCCTGAGGAGGCTGATCCTTTCCTAAAGTCTGGTGGGAGGGAGATTTCTCTTCCTCCTCAATACTCTCTGTCTGAGTGGAGTGATCCATAGTTTCAGGCTTCACAACACTGTCATCTGTCTGAGTTTGAGCTGTGGCCATCACAACTCTCCCAACCTTTTCAGGAGGGGGCTCAGTTTGGGTGTGGGCTGTGACCATCACAGCCTTGACAACCTGTTCTGGGAAGGAAGTTGTCTGAGATTGGGTTGTGACTGGCACAACCCTCCTGACCTGGTCAGGGAGGATATCTTGGACTGGGGCTGTGGCTACCACTGCCCCACTAACCTTACCATGGATGTTCACCATTCTAGAATGGGTTTCTTGCTCTACTTCAGCCCAGGCTGAGAGCTCTAAATCATTCCCCAGTAGGCAATCTACAGGCAAGTTTGGTGACACTGCCACTCTCTTGTGGCCAGTGACACCTCCCCAGCTGAGATTGACCACTGCCATGGGATGATCTCTCTGTACTCCATCAATATTGGTCACCTGGTATGTGGCACCAGGTAAAAGTTGCCTTGAGGGGACTAGACTCTCAGTCACCATTGTGATGCTAGCCCCTGTATCTCTATAGGCCTCAACTTTTATACCATTGATGAGGGGCTCCTGTCTGTACTTGCCCAAAGTGTTGGGACAAGTTGTGAAGTTGGCAAACCCCATGCCAGTCTCACAGACAAGAGTATCTAAGTTTGGGGACCTGGTTAGGCCAGAGTCCCCAGGAACTCCCAAAGTAAATGCACCCAAATTCTTGGGGGCACTCCCACCACCTGGGGGATTACTACTAGTAGTAACAGGAGGTTTGGGAATGTTACTTGGGGGTATGTTTTCCTTATTGTTATTCTTTGGGCAACTGCTGTCAGTTTTTAAATGACCCACCTGTTTACAGGGATAACAATAAGGTTTCTTCTGGTTATTGGAAGGATTCTGGGACCCACCCCCCTCAGAGGATTTTTGGGGCCCTGATGTGGTTTGATCTGGAGATTTATTCCCACCCTTCTCTTGAGGCTTGGTTGATTCCTTTTTCTGGTCACCACCTTGGTTCTTGGGCCTAATCCTGGTTCTGACCCATTTGTCTGCCCTCTTACCCAATTCTTGTGGAGAGGTCAGATCAGAGTCTACCAGGTGCTGGTGTAGTAACTGGTTCTGACAATTATTTAAGACTTGCTCTCTCATAATTAGATTATACAATCCCTTGAAATCAGTAACCTTACTACCCAGTAGCCAGCCTTCCAAAGCCTTAGTGGCACAATCAACAAAGTCAGACCAGTCCTGAGACTGAGTTTTCTGGGTGTCTCTGAACAGCAACCTGTACTGCTCAGTGGTTAAACCAAACCCATCAACCAGTGTATTCTTCAGGACCTGGTAATTGTTAGCATCCTCCACTCTTGTAGTGAGGAGCTTATCTCTACCTTTACCATCAAAGGAGAGCCACAGTATAGCTGCCCACTGACTCTGGGGAATGCACTGCACAGTGCAGGCCCTCTCCAGAGCAGCCATCCATTTCTGGATATCATCCCCTTGCTTAAAGGGGGGCACTATTTTAGTCAGGTGTTTAGTATCTAAACCCTTCTCTCTATCTCTTGGGAGATTGCTGCCACCAGTGGGAGTTAGCCCACTCATCTGCTGCTCTCTTGCCAGGGCAAGCTTCTCTTTGGCCAGGGCAATTTCTTCCCTTTCAATCCTCAGTTCAGCTTGTCTCATCCTAGCCTCATGCTCCCTTCTCTGAGGGGAAGTAAATCTCCTCTGTGGAGGATTCCTTCTCCCCTGAGAAGAGGCATTAGAGTGCAGAGATCTATTGGAGTCCCTAGAAAGAGATCTATCTCTCCTAACTCCAAGGTTAGGCCCACTTCGGGTTAGTACTGGGGGGCCCCCAGATCCTAGCCCAAGTAAGTCTAAGTTGGTCCTAGTTAGCCTTCTGACTACCTCAAGACCTTTGTCTACCTCATCCCCAGAGAGTACCTCCTGATCCTCCTCCTCAACTGCTGAATCAGTGTTGGGGAGGTCTGGATCCCCAGAGGTTCCCTCTAAGGCTGGCATGCTCTCATGTAACTGAGAGAGCTTTCTGGCATCATATGTCTCTAAGAGACCTATCAGAAAGGTAATGGTGGGGTTAGACCCCTGCTTCAGTTTCCTGGAGACACAGAGTTGCCTCATCTCCTGAAAATTGAGAGCTGCATATCTTGAAGTGACCTGTGGAGGGTCAACACTGACCAGGGGAGTCTCAGTAGAGTCCCCCTGAGTCGACATGCTTTTCTAGTGAGGTGTAAGTGGTGCACTTACCTACACTATATGTTTGCCTACTGATCCCTTGCTAGAGTTGTAGTTTAGGGTGTGCTAGGCCCTAGGAGCTACAACAGCTGGTTCAGTAGAACTCAGAGTATTCTAAGCTAAGTTATATGTACCTTTAGTACTTATGTGATCTTTCACAAGATATTCTTAGGGCATGTGTGGTAAAACAACAGCAAGCTCAAATCCCAACCGCTGCTCACCAATGTGAGAAGTTGGCCTGATGTGCAGTGCTCACTATTCTAGTGATCACTATATATCAGTCCAAACAACCCTTATTGATGATTGGTTGTAAGTCAACCTTATAGACCAGCTATCCTAGTAGCATGGATACGAGCAGTCTAAGGCTAAGACTCTAGAGGGCGTGTTAAGCCAGCTGTTTTACCATCACATTACCCCTTGAACACCCAGTGAAAGGACACCACACAAGTGTTATGAAAATAAACAATGTATTTATTAGAATCACAACAACCCTGTACTCTTTATGAGGACAGGGTGCTAAGCACACAACAAAACTCTTACGAAAATACTTTTAAGTTAGCACGTTACACAAATGCCCGAGGGGCACGAAAAACCATATACGCTAAAAGTGGAATGCGAATTACTAGCAGGTAAGTAACAGTTCTAATAGGCTTTGGAATCGCTAGGACTGGACTAGGGAATCGTTAGATTACTACTAGGAGGCCCAGGGGACTCGGGTGCAGAGTGTGCACTCTCACGCGGGATGCGGGACAAAGTCTATGGAAGCTAGAATTCACAAAGTTAGTGTTCACGGGCGAACCCGACCTGGTAGGGAGAAAATGACAGTGGATCCTGACCCTTGGATAGTGAGGCTATGCTGGGACACCGGAGTGCCGAAGTTACCTAGCCCAGGGGCTGCAGCTGCATAGGTCTGAAAAGACGTCGGGGATCTCGTTGCCGGACCAGGAGCCTGGAAGGAAGAAGTTGCTGGCAGGCGACCAGTGAAGGAAAGTTCGATGGATCCAAGCCTGGATCAAGGAAGAAGAAAACCTGAAAGCAGAGGGGACCAAGTTCTTGAATCACTAGCCAGTGATTAAGTGGGCACCAGGATGGCACCGGGCGAAGTCACCGCAGTCAGGTGAGTGGGCGCTGCTGGGCTCTGCAGTCTCTCGGACCAGGAGGCGTTGTCGGCGACCAGGATGGAGGTGCGAGCTGTCCCACGAAGGATGAAGTCGTTGGCGTCGAAGTTACCCAGGATTGGGCAACAAGCCTTGGCTAATTCAAGCCCACGCGGTGGACTCAAAATGGCGTCTTGAGTGGACCAGGAGGGTCCGGGGTGCTCCTCTTCTGGGAGGGAGCAAGGGCCAGTCTGGAGCAACCAGACCAGCAGCAGAAATGTCGTCGGGCGTCGTCAGGAAGGCCACAAGCCAGCGGGCTAGTAGCCAAACAACGCGGTGAGCAGTAAAAAGCAGAAGGGCCCCACGCAGATCGTGGAGATGCTGGGGGGCTGCTCTTCGGTGCTGGAGCTGCTCAGGGTGGGGGCTTCTCGGACCCCAAAGCACTCACCAGGAAATTACTCGGTGGGCTTGCTGTGCAGAAGTCGTGCAGTCTTGGCGATGGCCGGTCCCTCGAGGTCTCGTCGCACCCACGGTTCTCAGCTGTGCTGTAGAGGTGGGTAGAGGTCAGAGGTGCCAGGGAAGCCGGGTCTCGTCGAGCTGGGCAGTCGGATTCCGGAGGAAGGACGTGCAGCAGACCGCAGTGTTCTTAGATGGTGCCTGCGGATGCAGGGTGACTACTCCTTAGCCACAAGGGAGAATCTTGAGGAAGAAATCGTGAAGTCCTTTCGTGGAAAGTGGTATCTTGATTCCAAAGATGATCTGATTTGGAAGGGGGCCAGTCTCTCTCTTTATCCTGTAAAAAGGGGCTGGCACGCGACTAAGTCCTGCCCTATGGGTGGGACTAGGAGGGGGGTGGTTACACCCACTTCCTTGGCGGGCTTTTCCCCAGCACAGGGTCTGGAGTGACCCTGGAACTGGTTCCAGCCAGCCTATGCACAGTGAGCACCGGGGTGCCACGTGCAGTCACCTTCCTCTAAAGCCCTGCCTACCTACAATACACAAAACCCTGTCTGGGACGGTGCTGGCACCGCCCCTGGCAGGAAACCCTTTGTCCTTATCTCCTGCTCTGGGAGGACTCCCAGCAGCAGGAGGGCAGACTTGTGTCTCGGTGGCAGCATCCATTTTGTGGATGCTAAGGCTCTGTCTGACTTTTAACCGGGTTATAGGTTACATGCATGTCGTGTCCCTCTAGAAGGGTGGAATGCTAACCCCGTCGCCAGAATTGGCGAGGGGTTAGTATTCCAATTCGTATGACACCTTACTCGACATGTGTTGATAAAGCGATACCAGAGTTGGCATTTAACCGCGAGGATTATAATGCACTTAAGAGTATATGGTATGCGATATCATGGAAACGGCTAAGGGATGGATCCCGAAAGCCGCAGACAGGCTCAGCTCATGCCAGAGCACCATCTCACACGATTCCAAGCACTCTGCCTTCAGGATTGTTAAGGCCTGCCATAGGAGTGACTGATAGGAGATCTGTGTGTCCATTTTAGGGTTAGATATAGGTATACTATATCTAAAGCAAAGGGTGATTACACCACCTTGCCCCAGCTGTCAAGCAGCCAGTTGTGTCAGATTTGGATGGCCAGCCAGGGGTGGCATAATACATGCTGCAGCCCCTGGTAGGCCCTGGGTACACCTATGCCCTGGGTACCTAAGGTACACTGTACAGGGACTGATAAGGTGACTCAGTATCCAATTTAGATATGTACCTAAGGTACATGGAATCCATTTTACAGAGAGAGCAGTAGGCCTGGGGTCCTGAATAGCAGGGCCCCAGGTCAACTAAGTCAGAAAACCAGCAAAACACCAGGCAAAAAGTTGGGGGCAACCATAGTCAGGGGTCAACCTTCCTACACAGACTTCAATCAGTGGTTAAACATAATAGTTAAAGTGGAAATAACTGGTATCCCTCTTTTGAGCATAATATCAGGGGGAGTGGGATCCTAAGGGGAACCTGATTTAAGAGATTACAGGATTTCTTTGTGTTTCTTCCCTCGGCATGTACGGATAAGTACTCACTTTTCCCTGCACCAGCTCCAAGAATGCTCCCAGTGTTCGAAGGATATTATTGACCTTATCCAAAAAGAAGCTGGCCAATAAGTTGCACCTTGCCTGTAAAAGAGGGGGACCAAATGTATTGTTTGTGGGTTTCATCAGACTATTCACCAAGTTGTAAGGTTCTTTGGATGAGTTTGAAACATTTTCTATTTTAGCAGAAAAAGAATGAACTCTGACTTCCCTGATGACATAGTGGTATTTATTTTATTGACTTCTTATAGTCATTTTTACTTGCTTTGTAATTTTTCTCCCCAACCTTTCTGGTTGAGTCTCTTTTTAGTTCCTGGAGATCTGTCGAGAACCAGGGCGCTCTCTCCCTATGGTGTGAAGCCTTTTGCTGTTTTAAAGGCATGAGGAGATTTAGGGCGTTCTGTATCCATGTCTTGAAGCGGTAATATCTGCTAGCTATGTCCCCTGTCAATTCAGGTATGAAGTTGGTAAGCATATTTTCCCAAACTCATATGTCCAAATGTGACCAGTTCCACCAAACTCTGAAAGTAGTGGGTGCCCCAGCTGTCTGGTTTGATCTGTTCAATTGGAAATGTATTATTTTGTGATATGACCATATAATATCGAATTGGCCCCCTGTGATTAAATCATGTATGTTTGAAAGAATGGGGTCAAGTATGTAACCTAGATTATGGGTAGGGGCTTTAACTCGTTTTGTTAGTTGGACCGCTTCTAGGTCCATTAAAAGGTTGTTTGTCATTCACTGTTTTTGTTTTCTAAATGGAGATTAAGGTCTCCTAACAATGAGAAGTTTGCTGTCAGCAGACTGTGCTCTGCCACGACATCTGGGAGTGCTTGTATAAATTGCGTGACTGGGCCTGGAGGTCAGTATATAAGTATCCCAGAGAAGGTGAAGGTATGGGATAGTTCAATGGAGAATAATAACCCTTCACATCAAAGGAGTAGTATGGGATCAAATTTAGCTTTAATTTCCTCTTTGTGCTGTCACTTCTTGTGATGTCATCAGAGCTAAGGGTCATGTTATATCACACGGGACTCTGAGGACATGAAATTACACTTCTGATACTTCTGGCGTTTTGGTGAATCGACGTCCAAGCCCAAGGACCGACGAAAATACTTTGCTGAAGTATCCAGAAGGGGAAAGGGAGATAAACTGCCTGGTGTGCAGAGAATCTGCTTTACTTTAGACCAGAGCAGAGCCATTGGTGATTCCGAGATGACCAAAACCAGTGGCCTGTACCTGTGTCCATTTTGACCACGCAGACAACCCTTAGAAAGTGGAGTGCGCTTGGGCCCGCTCTCCAACTCCTTAAGGGCCTGTCTGACCAACATGCATCTGTGCTAGTACTGACGTGTGAGGGCCCGGGAGACTTCGCCATGGGAAACAGTAAATACCACGACTGCCGAACAACGCGTTGCCTTTGAAACTCGGGCGAAACGATGAATGTGTCTAAACCACGCATTCCATTTACAACGCAAGTCATAACAATGACATACGTTAGATAAAACGGGGATGGACATTAAAGTCCAACACTTTCTTTACTGTTGTGCGGACTGGAGTTGGAATAGTACATTATACTATTCCAAAGTCCAACGTCCCTCTAAGGCAAGTCGTTGTAACGACTTGCGTTGTAAATGGAATGCATGGTTCAGGCGCATTCTTTGTTCCGCCCGAGTTGTTAAGGATGCGTGGGAAAGGAAAGCGTAGTTGTGTCATACAACCCTCCGGCACTTCTTCTGCTACACTTTTGTTCCCCCCTGCAGTGATACTGACCCAAGCAATATTCTCCCAATATTGTTGCGTTGTCACCAACATTCGACCACTGCTTATTAATTATTTTTGGTTGTTTGTCACACTGACCAGGAGTTGATGTTTGAGCTGTGAACTGTAGGAATGTGATTAACTACACCTCTGTTCTCAGTTTTTTGCTTCGATTTATTTCCATGTACTCGTCTCCCAAGATGTAAATTCGTTTAAAACATAATAATAATTTTTTCAGAAATATAAACTCTCTCTGTGTGTTTCCTTATCCTTCCTTCTGATTTGATTCAGTGCAAAACAAAGTGTGATACTCTGTCGATACACCTGAGTTTGTTACGCATGTACGACTCATAACTAAGACTCTCTGTTTCCAAATAAGTCCCTTGTAGCACACTGTGATTTTAAATATATCATTGATACAGCAGCTGAGCGAGTCCATGCAACACAGAAGCACCGTACGTAAAAAGACTCCATCTCTGGACGATACCACCTCCTCCCTCTCTATGGAGCTGCCTTTTGGGGTACAGGCAGTGAGGCCAAAGACACCACTATGTTTCATGGACGGTTGCTGTATCAGTGAATCACAAAACGGGCCCCCTGGGTTGTATTGCATTAGAAAGCGTGTCAATTCCTCGGGAGGTCTCTGGCTACTGGGAGAAGTACCCGGCAAAACACCTATACAGAGGCAGCATCAGACACTGCAACGGGCTCCAACACTCATGGTGGTCATCGGCTGTGTGTTGACTCCTGTTGATAAGGTTCTCTGAACCAGTGAGCTCAGGTTCAAAATACAAGCCTGTCAGGACACAGATAGTTAAAAAACACAAACTGCTTATAATCAATTGCTTCATCTCAAAAGAATCAAATCCATTATTCACATTTAGACAGAGGCAATGCATTTATTTCAAAGATATTTAAATCTTCATTGTTGTCATTGAAAGGTTCTTCTATCAGTCCGCCTTGTGGTATGGGTGAAAAAACATGATCGTATCTTTTCTATTTTAATTTCGGTATAATGGCTGCCTTGTGGAGGCTTGGACAATCTTTACAATTGGCTGCATTGTTTTCATTCACCATGTAAATTGTAACAATAAGGCAATCTGTCAACAAATTGTTTCTGTACGAAGGAGCAAGCTACATGCAATACGTTGGTACTTCACAAGAACAAAAACACACAAAACACCAGATCAGAGCTCCTCAGCCTACACGTAAAAAATATAGGATACAGTTGTAAGGACATTATGTTTGGCATATTTGTAGCTTGGAACGCTTCAGTTTAATCTTTGTCTTAGAAACCAAATTCAGTGTTTCAGGCCTTTCTCGCTCTTCGTCACAGACCCTCTTGATCCTTGTACTGTATATTTTTTTTAATATGTTTAACGCAGAATTGTTAAGTGTTTTATATTCTGACATTTCATACAGTTTGTTTATACTATGAAATGGATTGACTTTGACACAGCCTTACAAAATATTCAAGTAAGGTATGCGCATTACACCAGTGGCAGATATTGGAATATAGCGCCAACTTCCCACCTTGAACTCTGTCAACATTATAAATGGAATGCTACTGCCTTTGTGCTTCAAGAGCTAAACTGTTCAGTCACTAGGAGTTTTAAAATGGAGTTCTGCATTTTATAAAGATCAAAAATAAAATGAAAAAGAAGAGTCTTTTTCTTGAAATTTGGCAATTAGTATGCTGAGTTTAGGATCAAATTCAGAAGAGTGGCTCACTATCTAGTTAGAAAACCTTAGTATGGCACATTAAGACTGGCAAGTAAGATGGGAGAATGGGCATTTGTCTCACAGTATTGTCAATTAAGGTAAGTTCTGCTCAACACCCATCCTCAGTCAAGTAACAAGTAGCTTAAAGGCACACTACAGAGCCAGCACAATGCCTTCCCCGCCACAATCCGTCGGATCATTACACAGGCCAATGAAAGAGCCTTCCTATTAAGAATTGTTAGTTCATGGCTTCCGAGCAGAAGGCACTTCTATGGTCTTCATCCATCCCTGTAGTGGTTATTTCAGGAAGCGGATGCTCATTTTCTGCTCAATACTCATCTTCTCAAGAGACTGATGGGAAATAAATACAGTGTGAGAGTTATTCCTTTTTTTGTGACAATGTTTACAAAAAATTATACTAACAGTAACACTGGCTTAAAGACACAAAACAAATCTATCCAGGAGCCCGATTTACAAACTGCACTTTATGGTAGGTTTTGTAGAACCAACTAGTACTACAACACTTACTTCAAAGTGCTAGTCACAAACTGCATTTTTGTAGTAACTTACACATTTATATACATTTACATGTGTGACTTGCACTTTTGTAGTAACTTACACTTTTGTAGTAACTCACATGCACCACTTACCTTTTCTAGGGACTTACTATTTGTACATAATGGAGTTAGGGATTTCTTAGGAAATAATGGTAACTTAAATTAGATTATTTAAAATAGTTAAAAATGTAAATAAATATAAATTAATGTTAAAAATATTTTAAACTAGTATATATTTATTATTTGATTCGAAAATATGTAATAACCTATATTTAATTTAAAACATATGCAGCATTAAATTGTATTTAAAATAACAACATTAATTTTAATGTATTCTATACATCACTTTTAATAATTAATATTGCACAATACATATTTATTTTCTTTCCCCAGGTGGCAATTAATTTTGTATTCAAACTTAAAAAATAATTGTAATTTAATTTAGTATATTTCTATTAATTAAAGTTTTAAGGCAAAAATAATTTGATAGTGTTGTAGCATTTTTCTCTTCTGTTCTATATTTAAAGTAAATATATAAAATGAATTTCCATTAATATGTAACATAAAAATATTGTAATTTTTTTAAAGTTTTTTTTTATATTCTCTATACTTTGCCATGCAGAGATTTCTGCCCCGGCTACATAGTCTCTCTTTGGTAAAATATATGGAAAAATAAAAAAATGCATTTTACTACAAAAATTTAAAAAAATAATTTAAAGCATTAGATTACTACAAAAGTGTAAATTAAGTGTGTAAGTTACTACAAACGTGTAAGTTATTACAAAAGGGCAGTTTGTGAATACCGCAAATTGGTAAACATATTCAAAATTGTTAGCTAACTCAAAGTGTAAGTTACTTTTGTGAATCATGACTAAAATCTTTAAACAGTCCAACAAATATCAAGTGGCACTTGATTCTGAACTTAATAAATTGTTTCAGGTGAATCTCATAAAATATATTTTGGCAGTGAGCTAAATAAATGAGAGAAGTACAAGTATAATACAGGTGCGACACAAGGGTATAGTTACTATGGCGCAGCAGGTGCAGTGGAAGTGGAGCACCACTAAATCCTATATAATAATATTTTAATAGATGTCCTGCAGTAAGAGGGTTCATTTGTATTGATTGCACCCAGGCTCGGCATCCTTGCTATGTCACTGGGTGTGAAGGGGCCTGGTCTCCAGCCATGGAAGGTTAATTTCTACATCAATTTATCCACTCTGAAAAAGAAACACAATTTCCTTTGGTACTACCTATTTTCTGAGAATATCCAAATTGGTCAACACAAGGCCGACGACTGCAGATTGATATATTGCCGCTTTAGAGAACTGAAAAAATAATATAAACCATTTTCATGAATTCCAAGGTAATTTTGAGAAAAAAACTTTCATTTGGAAAAACCAGCTCATCTCACAGAGCCTATCAATGTCAGGTAAGTATCGAAAAATTCAAATTAAAGTAAAAATAAAAAATTGGTCACTTTTTAAAAACACGGTTGATGAATTCCTTTTTCATTTTTACAAGAAAAGGACAAGTAAACAATACAAATGTATCTGGTGGAGGGGAAGGAGGGAGCTATATCCTGCCGAGAATTTCCCGCACAAAAAAGTTAAAAGGCCTGAAGAAAAGGGACCAGGGCCAGGATGAACAAAGCAATGTGGGGAGGGGCATGGGATTAACGATGACATGAATGGGAAAACGAGGGGTGCTGGTGAGTAGAAGGGTGAAGCATAGGCAGGGCCGGACTGGAAACCCAAAGCGGCCCTGGCAATTTTGTCAGACCAGCCCCCAGGGCGGGGGCAAGTGCTGCTTTTGTTACTGGGGCCCGATATTGCATCACGGCTGCAAAACCACCCCCCAGTAGCAAAACTAGCCCCCACCCTTCCCCGCTACGGCCAGTCCAGCCCTGAGCATAGAGATGGCGGTGCACTGGAGAACGTGTGGTTCAGAAACAGGAACACACACAAAAAAACTAAAATAATGGCAAAGCCAATTGATCTGGTGTTGGCCTCCAACCTTTTGGCTTTGTCAACGGTTGCTTTGTTTTGGCATGTTGTGCAACACTTTATCGAGGAAGCTGCTGATCTGCTTTCAATGTAAAAAAAAACATTGGCTAAAAACAAAAACAAAAATTGGGAGGTCTCAAAAGGCACACTTTGCCATAGTAGTGCCTGGATGTGATCCTTGTGAAAGGACAGAATGATGTCACCCAAAGTCAAATTACCCAGTGGCTGGAGTGGGTCAACCCCCTGCCATATGCTGTAGATAGAAGGTGGAATTAAAATGTGACCGACACAACAGCAGACCAACGGATGAAGAGGTTTTTTTAAAAAAAAGCTACAAATGACTGTATTGAAAATTGAAGAAACCAGTCTGTGCAAAAATACTTTCCATCATGAAAGACGCTCATCATATATGCTCCATCTATCACAATAGTATAGGCCAAAACAGCACAAGCCATATATGGCGGGCACAAGACTAGTGATTTTCCGCTTGGGCCACTAATGACTCGTCCTCGGGGCAGAGAGGGTTGGTTCTTGAACGTTTCGAAGTTTTAGAAACCGGGGGTGTATTTACAAGCCCCTAGCACCACTTTTTTTGGACGCTCCAGTGGTGCTCTATGCTAGCCCATATTTACAAGGCAGCGCTAAGCCACGTTGTGTGGCTTAACACAGCCTTGTAAATATGGCCCTCTGCAATGCAGTTTTCTGCAGCAAAGGCGCATGCAATCGGTGTTATTGTGAGCGTTCCCAGCAACGCCCATGACTTTTTGACACTGCTCCAGATTTACAAGGATCTGTAAATCTGAAGAAGCGCTAAAAACTAACACCTTTCAAAAGGAGGAGTTAATGTGGCGCAACAAGGAGAAATACTTTTATTTCTCCTCGTTTTATGCTTTTTCTAATTTGTGCGGCATTCTGTAGCACACATAGAAGGAGCAAAACGTCATTAAATATTGTTTTTGTGCAGGAAGGCGCCCCTTACTGCACAAACACAGAATCATGCCTGCAACGCAGGCACCTTTGCACCATGGTGCAAAGGTGGCTGCATTTGCGCTATTCAGCTTTTTTAGCGCAGAGGTGAGCACAGGGATGCGCTGTACTTTTGTTAATACAGCACATCCATGAATTTTGGAAATTATGCAGCTTGGCACAGCAAAATTGCTTGTGGCACCACGCTACAACATTTTCATGTAAATATGCCCCTATCTCTTCAAATAAATGCCACTTAACTGCAGTGATGTACTCTAATGCCCTAAAGTGAACCCCTTTCAAATCTTCTTAAAATAACAATTTTAAAACAAAATCTGAATTCTTACCATATTTTTACATTACATGTGTTGCACGATTTACATGCCAACTATTTAAGGTGACCAGGTTTTGAAAACTAAACAGTGGGATATGTCACAAACCCCGAAGAAGTGCAAATTTATTTAATTGACAACACTCACCAATATAGAAAACAGGACGAGGCCCTAATGGGAAATTACATTTTAATATTTATACTTATTATCAAACGTGTTTACTAAATTGCTTTCTGATAAGGGCTGCTAACTCATACTACACTGGTGCATATGAAGACCCCCCTCCCCCCCCGAGTTTAGGCAACCCTCTTTGAAAATGGGAACATGTGCTAAATTTACTGAAATTGGCTGGGATAGGTGTTTAAAAAACGAGATTACCCCAGCAAATTCAGGATATCTGGGCACCTTAGCCCAGTGGTACTTTTTTTTTTTTATAAATCCTTTTATTGAAACAGACATCAGTTCAAATAGGCAATACAGAGGAATCAGCCAATTTATATGTAATTATAGCGTACATAGGAATAAAAAAGGATTATATCAGGACATAGGAGGGGAATGTTACGGGATGAGAGGGACATTTTGTTCAATACAACAAGGTGGCGTACAGATTTCTCCACAGTAACTATTCCAAGGGCTCCAAATTCGGGACAACTTTTTGGGGCATCCCCTGGCTACATATACCGTCTTCTCCCTAAACATACACCAATCAAAGTCCTTTTCCCAAGCCTGTAATGTAGGTGGTTTAGCAGCGCCCCATAGTTGTGCAATATTTCTCTTAGCGATCATGAACCCCAGGGTGGCCCATTGTGTCAGGTGAGTGTTCAGGTCTGTGGGTTCCCATATGTTTATCAGACATCATCTCGCCTCCGGATGGAGACGGATTCGTAGCACTGCATGTATCTCATGTACCACGTGCTAGAAGGAGCTGACGTGTTCACATTCCCATATGATGTGCAGGAACATTCCCAGGTGGCCACATCCTCGTTTGCACTCCCCACAATCGGATTCCTCCATATGTATCAGACGGGCCAGGTAATGTACACTCAATGGAGAATTTTTAGCTGTACCAGTTTAAGGCGCACCGGAATGGCGACCACTCTAGGGGAAGACTCTCACCATCTATCTCAATTCCATCACCCATCTATCTCTCCCGCAATGCCTGGAAGGGATCTGCCATGTTATTTATCATTTTTTTGTAGATTAAGGAAATCGTCTTGTCTGGTAGGTGGCCATCCAAGATCCTGTCCTCGAAGGGTGAGGCCTCGGGAGGATCCATCCCTTTAGGTAGTAGTGATTGAAGGGAGTGTAGGATCTGTGCATATCGAAAATATTCAGTATCGGCTAGGTCATATTCCGTCTGTAGCATGCTAAAGGACTTGACTTCCCCCTCTCCCCAAATGTCTTTGACTTGAGAGATGCCGATGAGGTCCCACCTGTCGAATACTTTCGACCTCCATAGGCTGCCCAGTTTTTCAGTATCCCAAAGTGGGGTTGCTAATGTCAATTTATGTCCCCATCCAAGAGTTAGCTGCGTCGTGCCAAATTTGAACCGAATGGTTAGTGGGGCCTGTCAGAGAGTATCTTAAGGATCGCGAAAGAATGCCCAGTTGTAATTGCCTCCAGGAAGGAGCCACTTATCCATGGTATAGTCAGGGTCATCACCTCAGCCATAGGTGCAGTGATTGACGGCAGCAAGATCTGCTGCCCAGTTAACTTTTTAATGTCTGGGAGGCTTAATCCACCATCGTACCAGTTCAAGGATAGCTTATTTAGGGTGATACGCGGTCTACCTTCCCATAGCAGGTCTCTCTGAAGGCCCTCCACTTCCCTGAAGTAAATGGGCAGGTACAGGGTCCAGGACGTTTTGTTGTGCATAAAGGAATCTGGGCAAGGACATCATTTTAAACAGGGCCGCTCTGCCCAGTCGGGAGAGGGGAAGCGATTTCCAGCTGGCATTGTCTTTTTTAAGTTTACACAGGGGCGAAAGAAGATTTTGAGCATAGCGGACTGAGAGATCGAGAAAAATAAAAATGCATAGATATTTAAAACCAACAGTGTTGATCTGAATTAGGCAATCTCATGGGGGGATGGGAGGATCTCCCCTAATAGAGAATAATAAGGATTTACCCCAGTTGACTGTGAATCCAGAAAATCTGCCGAACACTGCCAAAACATCTAATACCACTATTAGGGATTTCGTCGGGGAAGCCAGATATAGTAAGATGTCGTCAGCGTAGAATGATATGCGGTCCTCCCAATCAGGGGACCACCTCAACTCTCGTATCATGGGATCCTGACAGATCCAAACAGCCAGTGGTTCTACGGCTAGGTCAAAAAGAAGAGGTGAGAGTGGGCATCCCTGACGGGTTCCGCGACTAAGGGGGATCGTGGTTGACCGTTTATTATTGACCAATACCTGGGCCAGGGGTTCCTGCTATAAGAGGCGCACCCACTGTATGTATTTTGGGCCAAATCCCAGCTTTGCCAGAACTGGGCCATTCAACAGTATTGAATGCCACAGTTGCATCCAAGGACACTATCACAGCTGACTCCTGAATGGTTGATGCTCTTCCTAGCACCCCATGAATCCTACGCAGGTTTAGGGCCGTATTTCTGTGGGGCATAAAGACAGATTTATCTGGGTGTACTAAGTTACTTATTATTTTAATCAGGCGATTAGCTAGGAGCTTGGCCAGGATTTTTGGTTCGGCGTTTAGGAGGGAGATCGGCCTATAAGAGGCACAGTCAGTCTTCCCTTCTTTGTCTATGGTGGCTATTCTCTGTTCCCTTGGCAGTGTTCCATGCTCTATAAACTCCTCAAACATCAAGTTTAGGTATGGAGCAAGTTTATCGGGCCGCAGTTTGTATAGCTCGATGGGGTTACCATTTGGGCCGAGAGCCTTGCACAAATTGCTTGCGCAATCTCATCTGTGGTCAAGTCACTGTCCATGAAGTCATTGTCTACGGAGGTGAGACAAGGGAGCCTGATGTCTCGAAGTAGGTCTTGAGAGTACTCTTCAGACTGTGAGGTTACAGAAGTGTACACATTTTGGAAATGGGTGGCAAACCTGTGTACTATGTCTTGAGGTTCAGTGAGAGAGGTGTCCCCTTTGACTTTGAGTTCCGGGACTAATCTGCTCGCCCAGTCTTTTTTGTCCACCCATGCTATGAGCTTCCCTGCTTTATCACCCAGGTCATAAATCCTACCTTGACGCTCCCTGCCCAGGGTTTTGGCCTTGTCCGTGACCAAGACTTTATAATCTTGTTGTTTTAGTCTTAGTAAATGGAGCTTTTCCGGTGTCGTCACCAGATTCCAGGTCACTCTCTAACTGATAAATTTAATTCTCTATAGCAAAGGACTTCTTTCTGTTTTTCTTTCTTCGCCCCTGCGATTAAGGACAGGGCCTGCCCTCGAATAACGGCCTTGAATGCTTCCCATAAGGACTGGGATGAGGACCCCACATTTCGGAGAAGTAATCATCCATAGCTTTGAGGAGATTTTTACGTAGTTTTGGGCCACAAAGGTACCAGAAATTGATCGAAGCCAGTCTACCCACCGTAACATGAATAAGAACTATGTGTATCCATATCGGGGAGTGGTCTGAGATGCCCCTGGCAAGGTGTCTGATTTCATGTATGTGAGGGACTTGTGCTGCGAGGACCAAGCAATAATCTAGACGGGAAAGACTATGGTGTGCACCGGAATGAAAGGTGTGTTGTATCTGGTCTGGGTGGTACACTCCCCATCCGTCTACCAAACCCATAGCAACAAGAAAGTTGGGCAGCCAGCATGCAGAGGGTCCTATCTCCCTTGAGGGATAACGGTCCCGTGTGCCCGAGACTACTACATTGAAGTCGCCCCCGAGGACCAGGAGGTCATCCGGAACAGTGAGTAGAACTGAGCCCAGGTCAGCAAAGGTGGAACCCTGCAGTCCCGGGAATACATAAATGGACATGAATGTGATTGTGCGGCCCTCCCATGTGACCGGAATCCCAGCATATCTGCCCCTCTCGTCTGTCCAAATGGAGCCCACTGCCAGGGGGAGTGAGTTCTTATCCATGATACCTATACCTCTGGAGCCGGAAGTGAAACCTGCATGGGCAACCATTTTGTACTCCCCTCTGTGCATTGCTTTACAAAGATTCCCAATCAGGTGTGTCTCTTGTAGGAGGACAATATTTGGGGCCTGCCGTTCAATATATTGGAGAAGTACGCTACGTTTAATCTTGTCCCCAAGCTCGTTTACATTCCAACTCAATATTTTAACATTTTTGTCCCCCATGATGCTCATAGTTTAGGTAACAAGTTGCAGTTTCCTCTGTGATAATAATGAAATAGAATTCTGATGTACAACCAGAACGACAAATAAACACGAACCCCCACCCCAAAAAGCCCCCTCCCTGCTGCCCTGCACTCTGGGTGCGAAACTGCCCATGGTCAAACTAGCAGAGGGCATGTCGCCCAAACAAGGAACTAAGACAAGAACTAGGGAGGGGAGCACCACACTCCGTCGTTCCATCTCCCCCTATCCCATCAGTATGTCATAGGTCCCAAGGCAAAATAGACTCCAGGTGGTCTAAGGCTGGTAGCTGGGAGTAGTTTCACATCAGACCTAGACAGTTATGAGCACCGTGCACCTGGAACCCAGCCGACCTCTAAGTTCGAAGTAGTGTCAGATTCAATGATTCCTGGGGATCATCCTTTGCGCTGCATGTCCGATACGCCCCCAAGGTCCTCAGGGTGGATGTCCTGTTCCGTTTGGTTCTCCAGCCAGTCGGCAGCCGCCTTTGGTTGCTCAAAGAACCATGCGTGGCAACCCGGAGGCGTGCAGGGAACAACATGGCGTACTTAAACCCTCTGTCCCTGAGTTTTTTCTTGGTCATCAAGAAAGATCTCCTATGTCTCTGTACTGTGTGAAGTCCGGGAATAGTGTTATTACAGCAATGTCATAGTGGAGCGGCCGCCTTCACGCTCTGGAGGATTACATCTCTGTCTCTGAAATTCAGTACTCTTGCCAGCATGGAGCGTGGAGGGGCACCCGTTTTGGTACGGCCTCCCGGGACTCTGTGCGCTCTCTCTATAGCAAAGAATTTACTGAGGCCTTTGGGTTGTAGGTGGCTTGTGATTAGGTCCTCTACGAAGAGGTACGGTAACTGCCCCTCCGCTTTTTCCGGGACTACCAGTATGCACAGGTTATTCCCCCGGAGACGCCTTTCGTAGTCATCCAGCTTCTGCTCTGTGAACTTGCGGAAGGCTTGTTGGTCACGGACATCACTTTGGACCTGAGAGACATCTTCCACCAGGCTTGCCGTGGTGAGATCCACCTGCTTCACCTTCTCTTTTAGCTTCGTGAGATCCGCCCGGATAAGATTAATCTCGATTGACATGATGTCCATTTTGTTCTCCAGTGAGGCTTTGACGCCTGCAATTGCCTCCATCACATCCTTTAATGTTAGGTCTTGGCCCTCCCCCTCCAGTTCACCTGCGGATTTGGCCTTGGGATCTGTATCTTGCAGCGTCTCTTTGGAGAAGGTGTAGCAATCTAATTTGTTTGTCTGGACCATTTCGGGCCCCTCGTGCCCATCATTTTTGACCTCTCCATGGTTGCCAGCGGGGCGAGGGTGAGGTCCCCAGTTCCCTTTTTGCTCCAGTATTCGGAGCTGCCGAGTCACGGGGCTGAGTCACCTCTCTCCTGAGTCAGCTGGTGTCCCCTTCTTCCCGATGATCAGGTCAATCACTGTGGGGATTTCACCCAGAGTTTTTTGAGCTTTTGGGGGGGGTGGGCGGGGTTATAGAGCATACGCTTTAGTCCTGTGCCCCGAGTGCTGAGACAGTGGGGGGGCCACGCATTGTCGCCCCATAGTTCGTTGCAGTGAAGGGGGGGAAGGGCAACCCACGATCCCAGAGCACGCCCAAGTCTCTCCATACTGTGTTTCAGAGAGAGCTCCGGCGCACTGTCATGGCCGCCGCTTGAGTTCCTTTCAGCCTCCTGGACGAACTGCTAGCTGCGCATCTTCACATGCAGTGGTTCGGCCGTCTGCCGCTGCGGATCGCAGTGGGACCCTTTGGATGTCTCGGGACACATCCCCGCCGCCACCAGGGGCACCGGACACCGCTTCAGGACTCTCCACCTGCAGCTGCACCTCCTCGTTCCTCCTGCGGCAGCAGTTCATAATTTAGGTACCGGCTTAGGCAGGGCGCGGGCAAGGATACAGGCCACAAAATGGTGGGATTTCCGGCAGTCGCTACAGATGATCGCTAGACTCGGGAGCAACCGGATCGGCCTGGGGCACCCTCCAATCAATTTTGGGTACCTTGGGCTATGGATTATTGGGGCGGATAGACGAGAGGGAGATGGTCTGCGCTGAGCTGTTGATTTAAGTGGCCATCTCGCTTTGCTGCTTGGCCACGCCCCTAACCCAGTGGTTCTTAACCTTTAGTCCAAGGATCCCTGGGGGTCCGCCAAATCTACTCAGGGGGTCTGTGACTGCTTAGAAAATTAAATAATATTACCAAATTAATGAACTGTATATAAATAAATAAACAAAGTTTAAAATTGAAAATGTTAAAACTCTTGGTAAATGTGAAGGCATTCGAAATTGGAGTCTAAAAATTAAGTTAGTACCCTCAGATTGATTTGTGGGATCAGTGCAAGTGCATCAAACACACTATTTATTGTATGTAAAATAAGTGGCCTCAATTGAATTTAGAAAAGGTCCAACCTTTCCATTAAAATTAAAATTAGATTTTTTTTTATCTTTGCGAATTAGGTTAATCATTTTATGATTTCTATATTTGTTTGATGAATTAATATTTCATCACTCGTGCATTTGTTTAATAATTTGTTTCTGTATTCTTGTGTAATGTTTTGAGGCCCAAATCATAGAAAATGCTGAGACAGGGATACCCAGATTCCTGAAATGACTCAGTCGGGGTCCTCAGATTACAATAATGGTTCTGAGGGTGGGAGGGGGAGCTCGTTCCCACTAATGATTAAGTAAGGTCCACAGGAGTCAAAAGATTAAGAAACACTGCCCTAGCCAATCTTTATCTTTTTCAACATCCCGCTTGCTGTTCTGCTACAAAATCAGGCCAGACCCACAAGAGCAAGGGTTATATTGAAAATGTAATTCAAGTTTTCTTTTCCTCTTCTGCCATCAAGTGGTCTGCTTTAATGCCGTCTTGCCGCATGTCAGGTCTGGAGCACTAGAAGGCTAGTTGCGAAATACGTTTTGTGGAAGTACAAGAAACTTACAGGGGGTTTACAACCCTACCAATGCTTACCATTGAGCCTGGGCCGGTGCTAGGCATGGGCAGCATGGGCGGCTGCCCAGGGCCCGAGTGCAGCCCATCAACAGGGGGCCTCGCAAAAGTGTTTCCCCACCGGCCTCGCGCCTGTGGTGAGCACTGAGTGGCCCAGGGAAGGGCTGCCTCTTCCCTGGGCTTCGCAGGCATGTGTAGGAATAGGGGAAGAGGCCCCCTCCCCTGTGCCTCACAGCACTGGGCAATGGCCGATAACCCCCAGGGAGGGGGCCCCTTTTCCCCTGGGCCGTGCAGCCCACATGTAGCACGAGGCCCGTCTGCATTTGCAGGTTTGACCTGTAATTGGGGATGCCATCCACTTCCCACTCCAGTGCCAATTAGCACGCATTTTGGGGCCTGTCAGTTGTAACGATTTATAAAGACAAGCAACTCTCACTCTTTCAGATGCTGATAAGCTGCGAAAGAGATGCTGGTCAGTGGCAAAAAGGAAGGTGTTGTAGCACACGAGGGGGCCATGCAGGGTCAGGAGCACCTTCCGTAATTTAGATGCAATTAGCTTTCAATCTCTGTGTTCCAAAGAGCTCTCTCAGTCCAGGGGCTGTGTGTCAGGTCAGTTAAAAATGTTAAGTGTTTTGCAAATGTTTGGCAGGCTCCACTGGTGGAGAGTTCATAGTGTTCTACTCCTCATTTCAGTCGTGCATGAATGTTACGCGTCCCCAAAGCTTTGAGGGGAAAAAAAGTTACCTTTTAATTAGTAGTTACGAAAAACTTGATCGTGAAAAGTTATGTCTATTTGGGCAGCACCTTGTCTAGTAGTTTAAGCCATATGCTACGTTTTACAACGTTTTTTTTTAAACAAATCTATGGAGAGAAAAACGCTTTAAACATCGAATGCAAATATATAAAATAAATATGTTGCCTACCCCAAGTTATGCCCTTGAGTACATGCCCATTTTTAATTGGCCTATTTGAAATGTATACAAAGGGAAGATTTTACGAAAAGTTTGTAGCCTACGTTCTGCTATCCCAATACAAATTAGGCTAGAGCTTGGACTCCATCACTCATGTTCAAGCACTGCCTAATGTGATTTGTTGGGGGGTACAAGGTCCTTAACACCCTTTGCTGCTAGGCCTTTCCACCGTGCTGAGCCTTTTTTTGGCCATTTGTTGTAGTTTGCGTTTAGACCCGTAACTTTGTGCATGCAAGGGGATGGAACCACCCTCCCCTGGACCGACCTAACCAGTCATGCACACTCTGGCCTTTCTCCATATAGGCACCAATGCACCCTACATGGAGAAAATGGCCTCCCCATAGGCGCCTAGCTGGTCGGCATCCCATCCAATCACAATGCTGCCATTGCAGCGTTGTGATTGGCTTAGGGGAGGGAGGTTGCCTGATTCCTGTTCCTGCCAGAGGTAGGAAAGAAAAAGAGCAGGTCAGGAGCAGAGATGACGCGAGACCTGGGAAGGTACATTTATTTTATTTTTAAATTACCCCGCCCGAACCTCTGCGAGACCTCCCACACGCGATGGATTTTACATGCAAATTAGAGGGGCCTCACATCTTCCCTTTCGCCCAGGGCCCCAGAAGTTCTAGGACCGGCCCTGCATTGAGCATCTAATTTGTAAAAAATATAAGTTCCAGTGCCTGAGATATTTCGAAATCACGTCAAACTGTAGGGCTGGCTTTGCCCTGCAGTTTTATTATTTTTTCAGTACATTGAACAGTTTTTAGGTCAAGCCTGCCTCAGTGTTGCACACTCCCTCGCGTGCTGCATTTCCTATTCTCACGTACCTGGCTTTAATTGTATTTTATCCTCATTGCTGCACTTCCCATCTGCTCCGCCCACCCGCTCCTTCATTCTCCCATGGTCTCTTTAAAAAAAAAAAAAATCTTTTTCTTAGGGCTTAGTAACAGATTACTGATGACTACTCTGCCTTATAAAAAAAGTGATTTCACGCTAAAAGAAATTCATGTTTTTGATTCATCAATCCATCTTGGATGGGTAAATAAAATAAAAAATTGCCCACACCTTTTTATAGGTGCATGCATGTATGGTGCAACATGCGCACACTAATAAAATATTGCAGCCACATCATTGCACATTTTTTTTTCCATTTTTTTTTCTTTTGGCTGATGTTATACAAAATTGACAATCTGCAAAAAAATGCTTTTTGCAGATACTGTTACCAAAAAGCATTTGCAATGCGAGTAAATCCCAAAAGTGAGACCTATTTACTTTACTAATGGTTGTTGAGGTTTGACGTATAATGAGGATTGCACCATTCAGGGCTAACATATTGTATTCTATACATACTTTAAGGGGCTTTGGTTGGCCTCCTTCAGCCATTGGCATTGTGTGTTCAGAACCATCAGCCATTGCCTGGGGACATTGTCAGATACATCTTTGCTTAGCCATCAGGGGTATTTCCGTCTCCTGTTTTTTTCTACTGACTGTTTGGGTGTCACCTTCCACCTCCTTGAGATGCACGATGGACGATCATGCAGACAGCGAGCAGCCCGATAGCACTGTGGAGCAAGCACCGACAAAATCATCTGAAAACTCGATGCGACAGAAAAAACCCTTTATTTTTCTGTAGCATCCATGCTCTGACTCTTTTATCTGTGCTTGCTTCTTAGTACACTAAAAAGGACCAGCAAAGCCAATTACAATGTCAAACCTGTTGGCTTAGCCAATGATTCTTTATGTAAATCTTTCCCTTCACTCAACTTATTTTCCCCTCTTGTGCATTGTACAAAAGCTTGCCATCTTGACGCTCTGTCTTACTCCGACAAGTGAGACTTGCATCCTTTTTTTTAATCTCCACTATCTTCTTACTTAACGGTTTTTTCAGTAGAGAAAAAGTCTCTTCCTGGTTTGCTTTTTGATTGCCTTGTGACCTTTCTATGACCCATGTTCTGTCCTCCCTTTCAACCCTTGAGTGAGTGGTTTGGAGGGTGATCCCCTCTTGATTACGGCAATGCCCTGTTTGCAGCACTCAACGAAGATTTGCTTTCTAAACTGCAGCCCCTGCAGAACGCTGCGGCCAAACTGACCCTTGACCTTCCACCCAGAACCGCCTCTGCCCCTAGTTTGAAAAAACTTCACTGGCTCCCCATTCGTCAGAGAAGCCACTTTAAGATCCTGAGTCTGACACACGCTATCCTGCACGACACTGGTCCTAAATATCTCCTAAAGAAACTCAACTGGTATGTACCCAACAGACCCCTAAGGTTCAGCAATAAATCATTTTTGGTCCAGCCTCGTGTCCGTACCTCCCGAAACGGCCACCGCTCCTTTTCCTATCTTGCCCCTCGGCTGTGGAATAAACTGCTCCCACATCTTCTATGAATCTCTGAACACAAAGTCTTCCGGGAATGTCTCAAAACATGGCTTTTCCCTAAATAACGCCTGTTGTTTCAGGAACACTCTTTGGCGTCGTGGACTGTCTTTCTGCTCAAGCGCCTTGAGACCTTACGGTGATAAGTTGCGCTTTATTAAAACATTTGACTTGACTTGACTTGAAATCAATAGACAATAAAAATATCATGGTGAGGAAGGATATTTTCAGGAGTGATGATCCCATTGAAGTCAATGGAAGGCATTTTGCTAGTTAGCGAGTTAAAGATGAGTCCAAGATGGGTGACACCCTACAAATGAGGGTGAGCGGAGGTATACTTTTAATTCTGGTACACCATGCATACTGGTTCCCTCCAATCTTATTCTGGGCACATTCCCAACTTTGTCTTGCTGCAAGATTTTTCGCTCATAACTATGATTTTCTTTTAGCATTAAAAATGCAGGTGTGGCTTCTGGCATCAGCCACCTGCATATCTTCCTGCGCCCCCTAGGATCTTTGGGCCAGATGTATGAACACATTTTTCCATAGAAAAAGAATGAGTAAAACTGTTTGATACATCTGACCTTTTGTTTCTTTCTCTCATGTGCTTAATTGGCTGGCTGCGGTGTGTGGTTGTCCATCTTATCTCACTGGCTTCCGTTGAGAATCTGATCTCATTTTGCCAGAAACAGTGCAAAGGATTGAGCCCACCAAGTGTTTAGCCTTCTGCGGTGCTCCCCATACAGTGAAACAAAGGCATTTTGGCTCGTTTGAAGTAATTTTTAGCTGTCACTAAGTGATGCGATAAAACTACAGCCATACCTCACATTTTAGAAGTGCTGGTCCTGCATCTGACATGTGCCTTGGGGTCTCGCTCTGTTTTAAGCTAAATGTGGACTAAGCGCTTCCATAGTCACCTGCTGGGTCTACAAAGCATGACATGCTGTTCTACTCAAGTTCTCACCTCTCACAGGCTCAAGATTTCCTCTTTTCACTGATGGAATTCTTCCCTATTCTGAAATAATGCCAATGAAGCACTCTCTCTCACCCTCTTTGTTGTATCAAGGAGGGGAACTTTTCATATTGTCCCTTCATTTTGTGGCACATTCTGTTTGTGCTCAAAATCGCTTTGGCACCCCTGGCATATACGTTTGTGGTCTCTTCTCTGATTTTTCTCCTCCAGGAGGTTGTCTGTGCTTTGAATGCCAAGCTTTCATTTAAGGAAGGCACTTTGTCTCTCAATGGTCATGCGCTACACCACCCATATTTTGTTTTAATACTCATGAGAGCTGGCCTAGCACTGCCTAGATCTCCAAATTATGCAAGAAAGTTGTAATAGCAAAAATGTCATACCCTTGCATTTTCTTACAACATAGAATGCAAACACCAATATCTTCAGGTTGTCATACTCATGGAGGTATAAGCCCACTCTATCTAATTTGTCGCATCGCATGACAATAATATTGCATCCAGTACATTGACTTATCCACTATATCCATTCATCTCAGGGCTATTCACTGGTTCCCCATTGACAAGTCTGCACTCTTGAAGCTACTTTGCCACACTTATAGAGCCCTGTACAAAACTGACCCACACTTCAAAATAAGAGTGTCTCCTTCCTCGGGCCCTCTCAGATCTTACACTCATCCATGCTCCACTTTGCCAACACCCCACCCGTTTTCAACTCGAGATCCTCTTTCTTTTATTTGGCCGCCAAAAACTGGAACCAACTCCCCTTCTCAAGATCTATGACCACTTTCCAGAAATTCGAAAAGAAACTCAAAGCCTGGCTTTTTTAAACTCCTGGTACACATCAGCTTCACCTGTCATCTGGCACCCGGATAGTCTTTTCAGGGTGATATGTGCAATTTAAAATTCTCCATAATGTAACTTACTATAATGCAAGCTAAGACTAAGTGAGTAGTTGTGCAGGTAAGAAGAAGAATTCTGTACTTACCTCGACAGTGTAGTGGACGCGATATTATTGCAGGTCGATATTATCTATCTAGATCCGGGGTATCCAGCTCTTTCTGTATTAAGAGCTACTTTCGTTCAATGGAAATCATCCCGAACTACTACTATTAGTGATGTAATAGTGACCGAGATTGGAAGCAGTGATCACATCAGTGGATGAGGCAGGGTTTCCAGCACTAATGTAAAAAAATCCTTTGAGAATTTTAAATGACTGTACATGGGTAATACATAAAAGCCATAGCTGCAATCCCTCTGGCACTAAGGTAATAATATAAGTAATAAACCTCCCAAAATGAGTAATAGCTTTAAAAACATTTTGAAAACGTACCTAATTTTGTCCAAACATCAGCTTATGAGTTCTGTAAATACCCACATTTTAATATTGAGGACATGCTTTTAAATTTTAGTCTATATATATATATATATATGATGTGACCAAGGCCGCAGGGACGGCCGAAACGCGTCATGACTAGCTGTTGGGGCGAATAAATCATATGCTACACAAGAAGTGGTCCATGCCTTGTTTTTCACCTGAGTGGTGGAGCGCTGCGAGGTGTTGCGGATATATATATATATATATATATATAATAATAATTTCACCAAGCAAAAGCTTCGATATTAGTAGGCTGGGTTGAACACAGGCGAGCTACTCACAGGTACCTGATCTAGATACAGTGTCATAAAACTCTCACAAAGTGTAGTATTGTTTCTGCCTGGACCATCATGTACTCGCGGAAAGTGGAGGTATTACCACACAGTTGCATACTCACTCTAGGACTTGGTAATACTGCCTGAGCCTTCACATACTTAAAGAGGAGCTAGCATTTCTATCACATCCTCCAGATACATTTGTGGTGTTCTCATCCACATCAGCATATTTTGGTCATTTATACTGCTCTTGTGCTGACCTGCACAAATTCCTGGAACGAGATGGCGTTGTCCCCGTCCAGATCTGCTTCCTGGATAGTTCTGTCCGTGATGCTCTCCAGTTGCTCATTGGTTACCTGCACACCCACCATCATCCGTAGCACCTGGACAGTGGTGAGAGGAAGATCACATTACTCTTTCCGTTTCCACCCTTTCGCCTTCCCATCGTGCCTCCATTCATACCCGGGAGCCGTGTGATATCAGCAAACATACTTTACTTTGAACATTAATGGACATATTTACTTTTATTTCACACAATACAGTGCAGCAAGGGAAGTTGCTGTGCTGCAGTGCAGGAAAGGAAGAGAGCAGAAATGCTCTATCATTTCTGCTCTCCTTGTGCCGGCGCACTGTGTGCTGCCTAGTGCCAACACATGTACCCTTGCGCCATAGTGAGAGAGTGCTTGCGTTAGGATTGTTTTTGTGCAGGAAGGTATACCTTTTTTTAAGTTCAATAAAGATTTATTAGTCATAATATAAGGTATGAATACATAATACAGTAAAGAAATTGCGAGGGAAAACGGGAGGGGGGAGGGAAAGGAGAACATAGGAAGAAAAATCAGAATACATTGTAGATTTAGAAGTAACAATAGTAAACTTATCATGGGCAATAAAAGTAAAGGAAAGGGTACAATAAATATAAAATAAAAGTAAATGCAAATGAGGTTATGCAGGTAACTATATTAACAAAGAAAAGGGGAATGAAAAAGGGCATCAAGGGGGTTTGGAAACTTCCTGCTGAGCAGGAAGGTATACCTTTGTTCATGAAAACAATTCAAAGAGGCCTTTTTCTCCTTCTACGTGTGATGCACAATGCAGCACACACAGAAAGTTTCAATCAGGAGAAAATAAGATTATTCTCCACGTTTCGCCACCCTCCGGGAGGCATACCAAATTGAAGCAATCTCAGGTTTTCTAACCTCTGTAAATCTAGAATTGAGTCAAATCTACGGGTGGATGCACGGGAACACCCATGCTTCACCAATAGAACACCTACCAGCTCGAAATGTCATCTAATGCATCACAAGTATGCAAGGTGGTGCAAATAGTCCCTTGTGTGGCTTTGCAAATCTTACTGAAGCATTGTGTTGTCCTGCGTCGCCTTGTGCAATGTAAGGACAGTGCAAAGGCTTAGTCAATATGGGCCTCAGTCTCACTGTCCTCGTCTCCTTCACTTACTCTACCCCATTCCCCTTGCTGACTCTCGCTTTCTCATCCTCAGTATTGTCAGGGACACAGGTACTGTCTCTGATGGTCTTTTCTGCAGTCTCTCAGGTACATAAGGCCAGGGCCACTGGAATTATGTGGCAGATGACGACCAAATCATGCAGCAGGGTCAACTAAATTATGTGGCAACAAGAGGCAAATTATTATGGCGTAATATGGCAGGTTTTGTAATAGAATTACTTCATTATTTACACATATGAACACTGTCTGGCCAAAGATTTCATCTCTTTAGTATCAGTTTAACAGCCAAAAACAGCAATAATCATCAGAAAGGTGACCGGTCAACCTTTGCTAAGGGCCTCCAATGTGTGGTAAAACATCGCTGTGTTTTAAGTAACCTTTGATCTGTTTGAGCTAGAATTTTTTTTTGTTAAAATCTGAAGATTATGCAGCAGATGAAGGATTATGTGGCAAATTCATCAATAAGCGGAAAACGCAGTGACAGCAAAATTGCATAATTCCAGTGGCCCTGCGTGAGGCTCTGTCCCTTGGTCGTTACTGATGTCTCCTATGTACCCAGGGGACTTTTTCTTCTAGCACTCACCGCCATTTTCAAGGTACGCAGCAGCCACTACTTACTAGTGGTTGCACCTCTTTCAGAGGCATACAGTGGTCAAGCCCTACAGGCCTCCCCTTCACTTTCCCAGGATCAAAGGGCCTAATCCTTTCTTGCCTCTAGCCTACCCTTTCCCATTGTGCACATTACACACTCTTCCACTCACGCCTTTTCAGAAAGATGCATTCCTGTCGCTTTCGTCCATTACCTGCATCAGTTCCGCCCTGGAGATCTTCCCATCTCTATCCTGGTCGTACAGCTGGAAGGCAACTGGAAAGTCATGTTAAGAAAAAATGTCAAGTAGTGAAGTGACTGTGCAAAGCAATGGCATAAGCATATCACTGCATGTACATTTATCCCACTCTCATCCAATCCTTGGCCTCTTTGATGGATCACCTACCACTGGGCTAGGGGTGTAGCGACTGGTTTCCATGCCCATTCAGTACTTGGCTTCTCCAGAGCAGGATGACATCTAGAGGAAATGCCCATTGACTTCTCATCAATTGCCTCCCTTTTTGAATGGGTTGTAGATCTTTTTAATTTCTATACCGACGTACACATATCGACTTCTCTTAAAAATGCAACTTCTAGAGAGTAAGACTATGCCCATGCGTATTTAGTGTATACCCTCTTTGGAGTGATTATATCTAATAACATAATATATGGGACATTCGTGCCACTAAAATGTATTTAAATATGCATTTTATACGGCCAGTTTGCCTAGAGACAACTATGATATATCGTGCTAGATATCTGTGAAGAACAAATAAGGAGAAAACATCACAAAAGTTCCAAGAATATCACAGCATTTTACTTTCCAGAGAAAATTATTACCTTTGTTTTGTGAAGTCATGTTTTAATTCTGAAATGTTTTGTTTCACAAAAGAGAAAAAGCACCAGTTTGGGTTTGAGCTACATGGAATGGTGTCAGAGGGCCCATTGTTTACACAAAAGAACCATGGACGACCTCTTGGGCATTGCAGGTTAGGATAGGGTTTCAGAGCACAATGATTTTGGTAAAGTAGGCGCCACACTGTCTTCTGTGCTATTGGTCGACATTTTAATGAAGAGTCTTTTAAACATTCCAAGTCCTGATGAAAGTCTTTTGACCATTTGTTCGCAGGGAATAAAATAGGTTGAAACATGTTGACTCTCTGTTGAGATACAATGGATCATAATGCCCTTCCTACATTTTAACATTGTGGTATTGGGTGAAAATATTAATGTTGTAACCTCACCGCTATACAATTTTCCCAAAATATGGGACTGTATATATCTAGAGAAAGCCAGAACTTACCACTCTGATTAAAATTAACACATATAGACAGGACAAAATGAGCCTGAATAAGGCCCATCTTTAACTTGCATCCTTGATGAGGAGCAGGTTGGCGATGACGAATGTCGGGCTAAATCAAGAACAATAGAGTTAGTTATTTTCGACTATCTAGACAATCCCTCTTGCTAACTTCCTTGTAAGGGGTGTAGTTGTATATTTTGTGTGTACATTGTCTCTTTGTAGGAGAAAATTATTCCTACTTACACATGTAACCGCCAAAGAATAAGGATATATAAAACTGAGTGATGGAACGTGATGGAGAGTTCATATTAGATGTGTTTTTTATTTCAATTATATTGTGCATTCAGCAGATTTTGCATTATGCAATTCCACGTTAATTTTGGCAGGCGAGAGACTGAGTCTTGCCAAGTGACATTTCCCACTTGAACAGTATTCTGCTGCTAAACTACGTTACCTTTTTTAATTGAGGTATATATTCTAATAAAAAAATGTTGCTGTAAAAGTGTACCTTTCATGAAATTCACAGGAGAAACATTATGCAGTTTTGCATACCCCTAAATAACCATCTCAGTTTCTTCAGAGCTGACACAACATACCAATCTTCCGTGCTATAGCTAAGGCGCAGCCGGCACAGCTAGCTAGCGGTGTGGCGGTGGTGTGGGGAAGGTGGGCGGTGAAGTGGACAGATGACGGGATAGTGGAAGTAAAGTAAAAAAATAAATAAAACCACTTACCTTGTGCTCGCCGCATCGTCGAAAAAAGGAGATAGTCAAATTAAAGTTAAAAAAACCCACTTACCTTGCGCTCTGTGCATCGCCAAGTCAGCGAGTACAAGGTAAGTGGTTATATATTTTTTTACATTACTTTCACTATCCCGTTGTCTGCTAATCCCTTCCCCACCCACCTCACCCCCGCCCTGGCCTACCGTGGTTACCTAGGCCAGCCGCGCCATCCTACAGAAACATCACAAAGCTACATGGCAGAAAGCTTTTTGACAGCTCCCAATCCTGTGCTGCAGTTTATAAATATGAGCATATAATCTTTAGAATTTGTATAGCTGTTTGGTTGTGGGGACAGAGCTTCCCACATTGTTTCTGCTTCTGCCCATTTTGGTTTCATTCCTTCATCACTCGCCCTAATATGGCATGACTTCAAGCCCATTGCTCATGGTGACAAGCCTCTTGTTTCTGTACCTCTTGAGTGACCAAGGTAAGCTCATGTGCTAACATCATCCTGAATTCTTTCTTAGTAGCTCATAGGCAGTTGTTCTCCCAGCCTGTGGTGGGAGCGCGTGTTCTCCATTTGTAAAACAAAGTTAGTGCAGGGGTCCCAAGTATTTTTAGCAGCCTGCTGATGGAGCAGCTGAATACCAATGCTACCAAATCTTTAATCCACTCCATGCACATGTCATCCACGGCCTGTAGAAGTATGATCACATCACACCCATCCTCATGGAACTCCAACAGCACCCTTTACTGACTTGCACCATCTTCAAAACCAGCTACATCATTTACAGAGCCATCACAACCTCCACCCCCCATTTATCTTGCAGACAAGCAGACAAAAAACAAGACAGCATGCCTTCCCTTGCTCTACAAAAGGCTACCCTTAAAAACTCACCAAACGAGAAGGATGTGAAACAAACTTAGAGCTTTGAGCATCCCATTTGAACGTTCAGAATTAAAATGCTTGTCTTATGACTACTCACTTACGGAGGAAAAAACCCAAAAGGTTGTAAATACTACCCTCACCCACTAGATAGTGGCATGCTTCATCATTGGGCCACTGACACACCCTGGAGCAGGCCAACGATCAGGGTGGAGCACATATGTTTATGTTTTAGAGAGAACATCCTTATCCTTGAAAGGGATCCCAAATGCAGAGAAAGAAAAAGTATTTTTAACTGTCTAAGTGGAGTGCCCTACCTACATTTATTCTGTTAAAAGTAAAAGGTGGTATATTGGAGAGATTGTGTCTCCATTTCCCTCACTGCCAGTTTTAACATGTTTCAGCCTCTACCCACTGCCCCATTGGGTCATAGGACTTATTCAGGATACAGATCCCTCTGTTTTCTTACATACTATCCCTCTAAATAGGAAATACCTTGTTGCAGGGCTAAACGGTGCTGGCAATACTTGCCTACTTGTCAATACACTCAGGGCATGTTCCAGAATTTCACTGTTGTCGATCTTAACACGGGTCAGAGTGGGAACGTTCTCCTGTAGTCATACTTTCGTCAAGGAGTATCGTTACCCTCCACACCAGTCTCGACCCTCCGACGATGATAGCCAAGACCCACCCCACACCAAAATCGGCTTCAGCACAGAAAAATAAAATGATAATAACATTGTGATGTTATCATTTTATTTTTACTTTTTGCACTGCTGAAAAGCAGTGGAGCGACACTCCTCCGCGTTAGCTGAGGAGCTTCTGCTGGAAAACATGACGTCCAGGTCCCCTTTAAAAAGCAGACCCCGTAACAACAGTGGGGTCCAAATACATTGACCTTTCCTTGCCAAGATCCAAGTGATTTGATTCATCTCTAGAATTTATTCAGACAATAAAGAGATGCTTTATTTCTAGACTCTGGATTAACACATTACTGAAATGGGGTTACCAATAATGTGATGCAGTCTGACCTATTATCCTCATCATATGTACTTACAATCTCAGGCTTGGTTACTACACCTTTCATTTAGGCATGTGCTAGAGGAAGAAATGGAAGAATCATTGTAATTAGATGATGTGAACACATTCTGTCAGATCGATCATGCATGGTAGCGGTCTCCTATTCTTCCAACTTTCTTTCTTAGTCAGTGATTATAGATGAATCAGTATAATCTGCACTTTAATAATTAATTTGTGCTTCTTCACTGGCCAGGGTTGGATTGGGATAAAAAATTTGGCCCGGGACCTCTAAAAAAAAAAAAAAAAAAAGGCCCACATTTGCGGATTGCATTTTTTCTCAAAACAGAGCTTCAGTATTTTAAAAATGTTATATAAAGAAGTAAGGGGTTTCTATAAAAGAGGCACATTTTCTTAACTTCACTGAGATAAATAAAAATGCAAATGTTGCCAGGACTCTGTGCACGTATGAGTTCACAATGGTGACCCGCACCTGAATGTAAGTGAGGCCACTTCTGCTCAGGCCCCCGGCCCCTGCTCAATCGGCGTACATTAATGGGACGGCCCAGCGAGAGACTGGGGATGAAACCTCCCAGGTAAAAGGGAGGAGGCAGAGGCCCATCTGCCACCAGAATGACCACTCGGGCCCCCACTGGGCCCCTGGCGGCATCTGAACTGCACAGACACAGTCCATATCGGCCACCACGCTTGCCAAAAAAGCAGCCCACAGGTGCAGGTCGAATACCGGCCCATTGCCCGAGTGCCCGTTTTACCAATCCGACCCTGTCACTGGCATTGGTAAAGAATCTTATTAAAGTTAATGGGATTTATTCACATTCAGTTCCCTAATTCCTAGTACATGACTGTCTCAAACAGTTTGCAAAGGAGAATGTGTGTGGCAATTGTTGTATGTATTATGCATTGGTGGTCAAGCCCCTACACGCCTTATAGGGACCCAACCTTTGTAGCTGTCCATTGATTAGCTCCTTCTTGGCAGAGTCTTGTCCCTGCATGCTCCTGATTCCAGGAGACACCTGTGTCCCTGCACGCTCCTGATTCCAGGAGACCCATGTGTCCCTGCACAGTCCTGATTCCAGGAGACCCCTGTGTCCCTGCACGCTCCTGATTCCAGGAGACCCATGTGTCCCTGCACAGTCCTGTTTCCAGGAGACACCTGTGTCCCTGCACGCTCCTGATTCCAGGAGACACCTGTGTCCCTGAAAGCTCCTGATTCCAGGAGACACCTGTGTCCCTGCACGCTCCTGATTCCAGGAGACACCTGTGTCCCTGCACGCTCCTGATTCCAGGAGACACCTGTGTCCCTGCACCCTCCTGATTCCAGGAGACACCTGTGTCCCTGCACAGTCCTGATTCCAGGAGACCCCTGTGCCCCTGCACGCTCCTGATTCCAGGAGACGCCTGTGCCCCTGCACGCACCTGATTCCAGGAGACCCCTGTGTCACTGCACAGTCCTGATTCCAGGAGACATCTGTGCCCCTGCACGCTCCTGATTCCAGGAGACGCCTGTGCCCCTGCACGCACCTGATTCCAGGAGACCCCTGTGTCACTGCACAGTCCTGATTCCAGGAGACATCTGTGCCCCTCCACTCTCCTGATTCCAGGAGACACCTGTGCCCCTGCACGCTCCTGATTCCAGGAGACACCTGTGTCCCTGCACGCTCCTGATTCCAGGAGACACCTGTGTCCCTGCACGCTTCTGATTCCAGGAGAGCCCTGTGTCCCTGAAAGCTCCTGATTCCAGAAGATCCCTGTGTCCCTGCACGCGCCTGATTCCAGGAGACACCTGTGTCCCTGCACGCTCCTGATTCCAGGGGAGCCCTGTGTCCCTGAAAGCTCCTGATTCCAGGAGAGCCCTGTGTCCCTGAAAGCTCCTGATTCCAGGAGACACCTGTGTCCCTGCACGCTCCTGATTCCAGGAGACACCTGTGCCCCTGCACGCTCCTGATTCCAGGAGACACCTGTGCCCCTGCACGCTCCTGATTCCAGGAGACACCTGTGTCCCTGCTCGCTCCTGATTCCAGGAGACACCTGTACCCCTGCACGCTCCTAATTCCAGGAGACCCCCGTGTCCCTGCACAGTCCTGGTTCCAGGAGACACCTGTGTCCCTGCACGCTCCTGATTCCAGGAGACACCTGTGCCCCTGCACGCTCCTGATTCCAGGAGAGCCCTGTGTCCCTGAAAGCTCCTGATTCCAGGAAACACCTGTGTCCCTGCTCGCTCCTGATTCCAGGAGACACCTGTACCCCTGCACGCTCCTAATTCCAGGAGACCCCCGTGTCCCTGCACAGTCCTGGTTCCAGGAGACACCTGTGTCCCTGCACGCTCCTGATTCCAGGAGACACCTGTGCCCCTGCACGCTCCTGATTCCAGGAGACACCTGTGCCCCTGCACGCTCCTGATTCCAGGAGACACCTGTGTCCCTGCACGCTCCTGATTCCAGGAGGCACCTGTGTCCCTGCACGTTCCTGATTCAAGGAGACACCGGTGCCCCTGCACACTCCTGATTCCATGAGACCTCTGTGCCCCTCAACACTCCTGATTCCAGGAGACCCCCGTTTCTCTGCACGCTCCTGATTCTAGGAGATTCCTGTGTCCCTGCACACTCCTGATTCCAGGAGACCTCTGTGCCCCTGCACGCTCCTGATTCTAGGAGATTCCTGTGTCCCTGCACACTCCTGATTCCAGGAGACCTCTGTGCCCCTGCACACTCCTGATTCCAGGAGACCTCTGTGCCCCTGCACGCTCCTGATTCTAGGAGATTCCTGTGTCCCTGCACACTCCTGATTCCAGGAGACCTCTGTGCCCCTGCACGCTCCTGATTCCAGGAGACCCCCGTTTCCCTGCACGCTCCTGATTCTAGGAGATTCCTGTGTCCCTGCACACTCCTGATTCCAGGAGACTTCTGTGCCCCTGCACGCTCCTGATTCTAGGAGATTACTGTGTCCCTGCACACTCCTGATTCCAGGAGACCTCTGTGCCCCTGCACACTCCTGATTCCAGGAGACCTCTGTGCCCCTGCACGCTCCGGATTCCAGGAGACCCCTGTGTCCCTGTGCACTCCTGATTCCCGAAGATCCCTGTGTCCCTGAACGCTCCTCATCCCAGGAGACCTCCGTGTCCCTGCAAGCTCCTGATTCCAGAAGATTCCAGTGTTCCTGAATGCTCCTGATTCCAGGACACACCTGTGTCCCTGCACGCTCCCGATTCCAGGAAACCCCTGTGTCCCTGCACGCTC
This sequence comes from Lissotriton helveticus, assembly GCF_964261635.1. Lineage (NCBI taxonomy): Eukaryota > Metazoa > Chordata > Amphibia > Caudata > Salamandridae > Lissotriton > Lissotriton helveticus. Next base: position 926,820,176 of record NC_136070.1, read on the forward strand.
CTGATTCCAGGAGATCCCGATGTCCCGGCACGCTTCTGATTCCAGGAGACCCCTGTGTCCCTGCACGCACCCGATTCCAGGAGACACCTGTGTCCCTGCACGCTCCTGATTCCAGGAGAGCCCTGTGTCCCTGAAAGCTCCTGATTCCAGGAGAGCCCTGTGTCCCTGAAAGCTCCTGATTCCAGGAGACACCTGTGCCCCTGCACGCTCCTGATTCCAGGAGACACCTGTGTCCCTGCTCGCTCCTGATTCCAGGAGACACCTGTACCCCTGCACGCTCCTAATTCCAGGAGACCCCCGTGTCCCTGCACAGTCCTGGTTCCAGGAGACACCTGTGTCCCTGCACGCTCCTGATTCCAGGAGACACCTGTGCCCCTGCACGCTCCTGATTCCAGGAGACACCTGTGTCCCTGCATGCTCCTGATTCCAGGAGGCACCTGTGTCCCTGCACGTTCCTGATTCCAGGAGACACCGGTGCCCCTGCACACTCCTGATTCCATGAGACCTCTGTGCCCCTCAAAACTCCTGATTCCAGGAGACCCCCGTTTCTCTGCACGCTCCTGATTCTAGGAGATTCCTGTGTCCCTGCACACTCCTGATTCCAGGAGACCTATGTGCCCCTGCACGCTCCTGATTCTAGGAGATTCCTGTGTCCCTGCACACTCCTGATTCCAGGAGACCTCTGTGCCCCTGCACGCTCCTGATTCCAGGAGACCCCTGTTTCCCTGCACGCTCCTGATTCTAGGAGATTCCTGTGTCTCTGCACACTCCTGATTCTAGGAGACCTCTGTGCCCCTGCACGCTCCTAATTCTAGGAGATTCCTGTGTCCCTGCACACTCCTGATTCCAGGAGACCTCTGTGCCCCTGCACACTCCTGATTCCAGGAGACCTCTGTGCCCCTGCACGCTCCTTATTCTAGGAGATTCCTGTGTCCCTGCACACTCCTGATTCCAGGAGACCTCTGTGCCCCTGCACGCTCCTGATTCTAGGAGATTCCTGTGTCCCTGCGCACTCCTGATTCCCGAAGATCCCTGTGTCCCTGAACGCTCCTCATCCCAGGAGACCTCCGTGTCCCTGCAAGCTCCTGATTCCAGAAGATTCCAGTGTTCCTGAATGCTCCTGATTCCAGGACACACCTGTGTCCCTGCACGCTCCCGATTCCAGGAAACCCCTGTGTCCCTGCAGGCTCCTGATTCCAGGACACACCTGTGTCCCTGCACGCTCCCGATTCCAGGAAACCCCTGTGTCCCTGCACGCTCCTGATTCCAGGAGATCCCGATGTCCCGGCATGCTTCTGATTCCAGGAGACCCCTGTGTCCCTGCACGCTCCCGATTCCAGGAAACCCCTGTGTCCCTGCACGCTCCTGATTCCAGGAGATCCCGATGTCCCTGCGCGCTCCTGATTTCAGTAGACCCCAGTGTCCCTTCACACTCCTGATTCCAGGAGACCTCTGTGTCCCTGCACGCTCCTGATTCCAGGACACACCTGTGTCCCTGCATGCTCCAGATTCCAGGAAACCCATGTGTCCCTGCACGCTCCTGATTCCAGGAGATCCCGATGTCCCGGCACGCTCCTGATTCCAGTAGACTCCAGTGTCCCTTCACACTCCTGATTCCAGGAGACCTCTGTGTCCCTGCACACTCCTGATTCCAGGACATACCTGTGTCCCTGCATGCTCCTGATTCCAGGAGATTCCTGTGTCCCTGCACGCTCCTGATTCCAGGAGACCCCTGTGCCCCTGCACCCTCCTGATTCTAGTAGACCCCTGTGTCCCTGTACAGTCCTGTTTCCAGGAGACCCCTGTGTCCTTGCACGCTCCTGATTCCAGGAGACCCCTGTGTCCTTGCACGCTCCTGAATCCAGGAGAACCCTGTGTCCCTGCCCGCTCCTGATTACAGGAGTTCCCTGTGTCCCTGCACACTCCTGATTCCAGGAGATCCCTGTGTGTCTGCACGCTCCTGATTCCAGGAGACACCTGTGTCCCTGCACGCTCCTGATTCCAGGAGAGCCCTGTGTCCCTGAAAGCTCCTGATTCCAGGAGAGCCCTGTGTCCCTGAAAGCTCCTGATTCCAGGAGACACCTGTGCCCCTGCACGCTCCTGATTCCAGGAGACACCTGTGTCCCTGCTCGCTCCTGATTCCAGGAGACACCTGTACCCCTGCACGCTCCTAATTCCAGGAGACTGTTAGAAAGGCGACCCCGGGGGAGGCAGAAGATGTCTGACTGACCACCCCTAGGTCCACCTCTCCTTTGAGAAGTAGCCGAGTGTTACGGAGAGGCCTCCTGAATGAGGGCCCTCTCCTAGGATCGTACAGCAGAGTAATCACAACACTACAAACGGACACCACACAGGAGGGCAAGTTCTCAAGTTTTATAGGTAATAAAAGGATGCGGGTTCTTGGCAGTATATACAGCTGGATCGAGGGATCCGTAAAGTCTCGTACAACCGGGGGGGGTAGGTAGCGGGACAGTCGAGTTCCGGACGGAGGAAGGGGTACCCTACGCACAGCTCTCAATCCTCGAGCTGGGGGGTACCGTGATGTCGAGCCGCGGCAGCGCCAGCAGGTTCTCAGATGACTTAGCAAGGTAGGCCGCGGCAGCGCCAGCAGGCTCTCCGATGGTTCAGCAAGGTAGGCCGCGGCAGCGCCAGCAGGCTCTCAGATGGTTCAGCAAGGTAGGCCGCGGCAGCGCCAGCAGGCTCTCAGATGGTTCAGCAAGGTAGGCCGCGGCAGCGCCAGCAGGCTCTCGGATGGTTCAGCAAGGTAGGCCGCGGCAGCACCAGCAGGCTCTCAGATGGTTCAGCAAGGTAGGCCGCGGCAGCGCCAGCAGGCTCTCAGATGGTTCAGCAAGGTAGGCCGTGGCAGCGCCAGCAGGCTCTCAGATAGGCTTCGGGTTACAGGAAGGATGAGTTTGTCTGGTGTCGGCCGTGACAGCGTCAGCAGGCTTCCAGTCCAGGATACAACTGGCGTCCTACTCCGGGGCTGGCCCAGATATAGGACTGGAGTCCTTTGATGTCCAGACCCTCTCGCCTGGGGGTCAGAAGGGCCGGGATGATGGTGTCCAGACACCCAGCAGGGGGGTGGAGCCAGGGCCCAGGGAGGCCGGAGGGCGATCGATACCAGACGTCCGGGGGCGGCTGGAGGGCCATCGAAACTCCTCTCCCTCCGGGATCTGTCGAGTGGCCACTCGACCACCTGGGTGGATCTTGGTGCCTCGAGGTCTGGGCTTCGCCAGGGCCGAGGCTGGGGCTGAGGCCACATGGTCGTGACGTGGTGGGCCCAAGATGGAGTCGGGCAAGGCCTCGTGCTTAGGTTGTGAGGGGCCTAGGCTGGAGCCAGGCCGGTGATGGGGATCCGGGATGGTAGCCGGATCTGTGGCGTTGGTGTGTGCCGGGTCGGGCCGAAGGGGCCGCCCGAGGTCCGGAGGAGGGCTGATGTCATCCTGGGCCCGCCATGCGGGAGGGGTAGGGCCACGCCATGAGGCCGGGTCCAACACGCGTCCCCCCCAGCTGAAGGCAGGGGAGAGTCACCCATCTTCTTGGGGATTCTCCTCGCCGAGGCGGAAGAATCTGGACAGGCCGTCGGCATTGGCGTGGTCGTTGCCGGGGCGATGCTCCACGGTGAAGTCCATCCCTTGCAGAGAAATGGACCAGCGCAGCAGTTTCGGGTTTTCTCCCCGCATCTGCATCAACCACCGCAGGGGCTGGTGGTCGGTCTGAACTCGGAAGTGGGTGCCGAAGAGGTAGGGCCGGAGCTTCTTGAGTGCCCACACCACGGCAAAGGCTTCCCGCTCGATGGTACTCCACCGCTGTTCTCTTACCAGGAGGCGTCTGCTGATGAAGGCCACCGGCCGGTCGATTCCTTCGGGGCCCACTTGGGACAGGACCGCCCCGATGCCGTGTTCCGAGGCGTCGGTTTGGACTACAAACTCTCTGCTGTAGTCGGGGGCCTGCAGCACAGGGGCGGTGCACATGGCCGTCTTTAAAGTCTCAAAGGCTGTTTGGCACGCAGGAGTCCAGTGCACCTTCTGGGGTAATTTCTTGGAGGTCAGTTCCGTGAGGGGCCCCACAATGCTCCCGTAGTCTTTTATAAACCGCCGATAGTATCCGGTGAGCCCCAGGAAGGCTCGGACGGCGGTCTGGGTGATCGGGGGCTCCCAGGCCCGGATGGCGTCTATCTTGGGTTGGAGGGGAGACACTTGGCCGCTCCCCACTTGGTGTCCCAGATAGGTCACGGACCCTTGGCCTATCTGGCACTTGCTGGCTTTGATGGTTAGTCCGGCCCGCCGGAGGGCCGTCAGGACCTTCCAGAGGTGGGACAGGTGCTCATCCCAGTGAAGGCTGTACACCGCAATGTCATCTAGATAGGCGGCGCTGTATTCCTCTAGTCCGGCCAGCACCTCGTTCACTAGTCTCTGGAAGGTGGCCGGCGCATTTTTCATGCCGAAGGGCATCACTTTGAAGTGATAGTGGCCATCTGGTGTCGAGAAGGCCGATCGCTCTTGTGCGCCAGGGGTAAGGCCGATCTGCCAATACCCCGCCGTGAGATCAAAGGTGCTGAGGTATTTGGCGGCCCCTAGGCGATCGATCAGTTCATCCGCCCTGGGGATGCGATGGGCGTCGGTCCTGGTGACTGCATTCAGTCCCCGGTAGTCAACACAGAACCGGAGTTCGGGAGCTATTCCGGGGGAGGCAGCTTTGGGGACCAGGACAACGGGACTGGCCCAGGGACTGTTGGAGGGTTCGACTACCCCCAGGGCCAACATCTTGGCTACTTCCGATTGGATGCAGGCCCGAACCCGGTCGGGCACCCGAAAAGCTCGTTGTTTCACAGGGGGGCTGTCTCCGGTGTCTACATCGTGGACACACCACCGGGTGACCCCCGGCGTGAGGGAAAACAGATCCGCAAACTGCCCCAGCAGCTTCCGGCAGTCCTGTTGCTGCTCTGGGGTCAGGGTCGAGGAGAGCCGGACCCCTTCGAAGGAGCCGTCTTTCTCGGTGGTGCTGAGGAGATCTGGTAGTGGTTCGGAGTCGTCTTCAGCTCCGTCATCGGTCGCTAGCAGCAGGCTCAGTTCAGTGCGTGCAAAGTGTGGTTTGAGCCGGTTAGCGTGCAGAACCCGGAGGGGGTTCCTGGGGGACTCCATGTCCACCAAGTAAGTGACGGGGCTCTTGCGCTCCACCACTTTGAAGGGCCCCGTCCATTTGTCCTGGAGGGCACAAGTTTCGACCGGGGACATGACCCAGACTTGCTGGCCCGGCTCGAATTCGATGGACGAGGCGTTTTGATCATAACAGCGTTTCATGTCCTCCTGACTAGCCTCCAGGTTGGCCTCGGCCAGTTCCTTGAACTTCCGAGTCTGATTGCGGAGGGTCAGGAGGTACCGGTAGACATCCGGTGGGGCATCTCGAACTGCTGTCTCCCAGCCCTCCTTGACCAGGCTAAGGGGGCCTCGAACCGGGTGTCCGTATAGGAGTTCAAAAGGGCTGAACCCCAGGGATTTCTGGGGTACCTCTCGGTAGGCGAACAGGAGGCAGGGCAGCAGGACGTCCCATTTGCGCCGGAGAGGCTCTTCCAGGCCCTTGATCATCCCCTTCAGTGTTCGGTTAAAGCGTTCCACTAGTCCATTTCCTTGGGGATGATACGGGGTGGTGAATTTATAGGTGACCCCGCACTGTTGCCATAGGGACCGCATATGCTTCGAGATAAAGTTGGAGCCCCGATCACTCACTACCTCTCGGGGGAAGCCGACCCGGGAGAAGATGCTCATGAGGGCTCGGCCCACCACGGGGGCTGTGATGGTTCGGAGAGGGATGGCCTCCGGATAGCGAGTGGCATGGTCCACCAGGACTAGGATGAAGCGGTGTCCCTGCGAGGTGCGAGGGTCCAGGGGTCCTACGATGTCTATTCCTACTCGCTCGAAGGGGGTGGTCACCACGGGGAATGGCTGGAGCGGGGCTTTGACTTTCCCCCCGCTCTTCCCGCTGGCCTGACAGGTCGGGCAGGTTCGGCAGTGGTTATGCACGTCGGTGCGCATTTTTGGCCAGAAGAAATGGGTCACCAGGCGGCTGTAAATTTTGTCCTGCCCCAGGTGCCCGGCGAGGGGCACATCATGTGCTAAGTTCAGGAGGAAGTCTCTGAATCGGAGGGGTACGACCAGTACCCGGCCGGCCCCTAGCTCGGCAATCTTCTGCTCACTGTAGAGGAGGTCGTTGTCCCAGTAGACCCAGTGGGACCCCGCGGGGTCTCCAGCGGCCTGAGTAGCGGCTTGCTGTCGCATCCCCTCGAGGGAGGGGCAGGTTTTCTGCTCCTGCCGGAACTGTTCTCGGGTGGGGCCCCCTTCTTGGCGCCATTGAGCGAGTTCTGGGAGGTGGTTGAGCTCGGCGAGATCTTCTTGGGCGGACCCGTGGGGGCCGGCCTCGGGGTCGGCGTCCTCGGGGACGACTGGTGGCGGAGGCGCGGGCCACTCTGGCTCTTCAGTCGGCGCTTCCCCCGCTGAGGGGGAGGCTCGGGCGGACATGGAGCGGATGGTCGCACAGACCCACTCGGGCAGGTCTAGCATCCCCAGGTGCTCTCTTCGTTCGACGCCAGCCCAGGGGGAACTTTCCAGGTCGTTCCCAAGGAGGCAGTCCACGGGGGCATCGTCGCGGACAGTTACTTTCAGCATGCCCGACACTCCTCCCCACTCGAAGGGAATGCGGGCCATCTGGCACAAAGTCTCTGAGTTGTCTGCGGACCGGACTGGGCATAGGACGTTAGGAAGGATCTGCTCTGGGGTCACCAGGTGGCAGCGGACCGCTGTCACGCTGGCTCCAGTGTCACGGAGGGCTTCGGTCCGGCGACCATTGATGGTGACCCACTGGCGGTATTTCTGGGTGTTGCCGGGGATCGGACCTCGAGGCATCAGGTCGTGAGTGCCCAGGCATGCTAAGGTCATGGCGGCGGGTTCCCACTCGGGCTGTTCGGGGCTGTCGTCCTCTTCCTCACTTCTCTCTTCACCCAGGGCAGCTGCCGCGATCTGGCGGGCTGGGGGCCCGGTGGTGCCGGGTCGCTGGTTCATCGGGCAGAGGGGGTCATTTGCATAATGACCCTGTCGCTGGCATCTGTGGCACGTAACGTTCGGCCGGGGCCCCGGCCTGGCTGGGGGGCCCCCTCTCCGGCCCAGGGGTGGTGACATGGAGGTAGGGGATGACTCCTGGGGGGCGTCTCGTCCCCGGCTCTGGCCCACTCCGCCGCCTCGGGGTCGGTGGTTCCCGGGGGATCCCCGGCCGTCCCCCACCGTGTTCCGGGGGACTCGGGTGCTCGCCCATCGGTCTGCCTCGACAGCGAGCTTTCGTGGCTCAGTCAATTTGCTGTCGAGGAGGTGCTGCCGGTTTCGATGAAACAGTTATTGGACAGGTGTTCCCATAGAATGAGGTCGACTAACTGCTGGTAGGTGGTGACCTGGCAGCCTCTGATCCACCCCTCGAAGGCTCTGCTGTAAAAATTCACATACTCTACCCACGTGGTACCGGGGATTTTTTTGCAGTCTCGGAATCGCTGCCGGTACATCTCGGGGGTGAGTCCGTAGCGAATGAGGAGGGCGGTTTTCATGGGTTCGTACGAGTTTCTCTCGGTATCAGGGAGCTCCAGCAGGGCGTCTCTCCCTTCGTTGATAAACTTCCCCCACAGGCCGGCGCCCCAGTCCCTGAGGGGTACTCGATGGGCGGCCATGGCGACCTCGTAGGCTTTGAACCACTGTTGGATGTCATCGTTCTTATAGTACTCCTTGATGATATCTTTGGGTATGTGCACCTTCGTGTCCACCGGGGGTGTTGGGGTCTTACCCCCGGAGGTGGCTGTCTCGTTTTCCTTGGCTTTAAGTTCCAATTCTTTGAGGACGCGCTCGTGCTCGAGCAGGAGTTTCTTCTCCTCAAGGGCTAGCTTCTTTTCTGCCAGTTGGAGTTCTCCGTCTTGTCGGAGTCGGGCCAAATCCAACTCGTGGAGCCGGATCCTCTCTCGTTCTCGGGCGTCTTCGTGGGAGAGGCACGTGTCTGGGTTTGCGGGTCTCCCTCCCGCCGGGTTCCCCTCAGCCTCCGGGCCTCCGTTCGGGCTCGGGTTATCTTCACTCGGAGGTGGCGCCTCGCCGGCGTCCACCCAGGCCTGCAGGGCCGATTTAAAATCTTCTTTGGTGCTTAAGCCAGTGGTAGCGATGCCTAGGTTTTTGCAGAATTGCTTTAACTCCTTGTGACTGTAGTCTTCCATTTTCTCTTTCTGGAATTCTGTGCTCATGGTTGCAGTGGGTTTGTCTGGGTAGCGGGTGAATCACTCTCTGTACGATCTGCGTGGCTCGGATCCCACTTCTGACACCAATGTTAGAAAGGCGACCCCGGGGGAGGCAGAAGATGTCTGACTGACCACCCCTAGGTCCACCTCTCCTTTGAGAAGTAGCCTAGCGTTACCGAGAGGCCTCCTGAATGAGGGCCCTCTCCTAGGATCGTACAGCAGAGTAATCACAACACTACAAACGGACACCACACAGGAGGGCAAGTTCTCAAGTTTTATAGGTAATAAAAGGATGCGGGTTCTTGGCAGTATATACAGCTGGATCGAGGGATCCGTAAAGTCTCGGACAACCAGGGGGGTAGGTAGCGGGACAGTCGAGTTCCGGACGGAGGAAGGGGTACCCTACGCACAGCTCTCAATCCTCGAGCTGGGGGGTACCGTGATGTCGAGCCGCGGCAGCGCCAGCAGGTTCTCAGATGACTTAGCAAGGTAGGCCGCGGCAGCGCCAGCAGGCTCTCCGATGGTTCAGCAAGGTAGGCCGCGGCAGCGCCAGCAGGCTCTCAGATGGTTCAGCAAGGTAGGCCGCGGCAGCGCCAGCAGGCTCTCAGATGGTTCAGCAAGGTAGGCTGCGGCAGCGCCAGCAGGCTCTCGGATGGTTCAGCAAGGTAGGCCGCGGCACTGCCAGCAGGCTCTCAGATGGTTCAGCAAGGTAGGCAGCGGCAGCGCCAGCAGACTCTCAGATGGTTCAGCAAGGTAGGCCGCGGCAGCGCCAGCAGGCTCTCAGATAGGCTTCGGGTTACAGGAAGGATGAGTTCGTCTGGTGTCGGCCGTGACAGCGTCAGCAGGCTTCCAGTCCAGGATACAACTGGCGTCCTACTCCGGGGCTGGCCCAGATATAGGACTGGAGTCCTTTGATGTCCGGACCCTCTCGCCTGGGGGTCAGAAGGGCCGGGATGATGGTGTCCAGACACCCAGCAGGGGGGTGGAGCCAGCGCCCAGGGAGGCCGGAGGGCGATCGATACCAGGCGTCCGGGGGCGGCTGGAGGGCCATCGAAACTCCTCTCCCTCCGGGATCTGTCGAGTGGCCACTCGACCACCTGGGTGGATCTTGGTGCCTCGAGGTCTGGGCTTCGCCGGGGCCGAGGCTGGGGCTGGGGCCACATGGTCGTGACGTGGTGGGCCCAAGATGGAGTCGGGCACGGCCTCGTGCTTAGGTTGTGAGGGGCCTAGGCTGGAGCCAGGCCGGTGATGGGGATCCGGGATGGTAGCCGGATCTGTGGCGTTGGGGTGTGCCGGGTCGGGCCGAAGGGGCCGCCCGAGGTCCGGAGGAGGGCTGATGTCGTCCTGGGCCCGCCATGCGGGAGGGGTAGGGCCACGCCATGAGGCCGGGTCCAACAGAGAGCCCGTGTCCCTGCACAGTCCTGGTTCCAGGAGACACCTGTGCCCCTGCACGCTCCTGATTCCAGGAGACACCTGTGCCCCTGCACGCTCCTGATTCCAGGAGACACCTGTGTCCCTGCATGCTCCTGATTCCAGGAGGCACCTGTGTCCCTGCACGTTCCTGATTCCAGGAGACACCGGTGCCCCTGCACACTCCTGATTCCATGAGACCTCTGTGCCCCTCAACACTCCTGATTCCAGGAGACCCCCGTTTCTCTGCACGCTCCTGATTCTAGGAGATTCCTGTGTCCCTGCACACTCCTGATTCCAGGAGACCTCTGTGCCCCTGCACGCTCCTGATTCTAGGAGATTCCTGTGTCCCTGCACACTCCTGATTCCAGGAGACCTCTGTGCCCCTGCACGCTCCTGATTCCAGGAGACCCCCGTTTCCCTGCACGCTCCTGATTCTAGGAGATTCCTGTGTCCCTGCACACTCCTGATTCCAGGAGACCTCTGTGCCCCTGCACGCTCCTGATTCTAGGAGATTCCTGTGTCCCTGCACACTCCTGATTCCAGGAGACCTCTGTGCCCCTGCACACTCCTGATTCCAGGAGACCTCTGTGCCCCTGCACGCTCTGGATTCCAGGAGACCCCTGTGTCCCTGCGCACTCCTGATTCCCGAAGATCCCTGTGTCCCTGAACGCTCCTCATCCCAGGAGACCTCCGTGTCCCTGCAAGCTCCTGATTCCAGAAGATTCCAGTGTTCCTGAATGCTCCTGATTCCAGGACACACCTGTGTCCCTGCACGCTCCCGATTCCAGGAAACCCCTGTGTCCCTGCAGGCTCCTTATTCCAGGACACACCTGTGTCCCTGCACGCTCCCGATTCCAGGAAACCCCTGTGTCCCTGCACGCTCCTGATTCCAGGAGACCTCTGTGCCCCTGCACGCTCCTGATTCTAGGAGATTCCTGTGTCCCTGCACACTCCTGATTCCAGGAGACCTCTGTGCCCCTGCACGCTCCTGATTCCAGGAGACCCCCGTTTCCCTGCACGCTCCTGATTCTAGGAGATTCCTGTGTCCCTGCACACTCCTGATTCCAGGAGACCTCTGTGCCCCTGCACGCTCCTGATTCTAGGAGATTCCTGTGTCCCTGCACACTCCTGATTCCAGGAGACCTCTGTGCCCCTGCACACTCCTGATTCCAGGAGACCTCTGTGCCCCTGCACGCTCTGGATTCCAGGAGACCCCTGTGTCCCTGCGCACTCCTGATTCCCGAAGATCCCTGTGTCCCTGAACGCTCCTCATCCCAGGAGACCTCCGTGTCCCTGCAAGCTCCTGATTCCAGAAGATTCCAGTGTTCCTGAATGCTCCTGATTCCAGGACACACCTGTGTCCCTGCACGCTCCCGATTCCAGGAAACCCCTGTGTCCCTGCAGGCTCCTTATTCCAGGACACACCTGTGTCCCTGCACGCTCCCGATTCCAGGAAACCCCTGTGTCCCTGCACGCTCCTGATTCCAGGAGATCCCGATGTCCCGGCACGCTCCTGATTCCAGGAGACCCCTGTGTCCCTGCACGCTCCTGATTCCAGGAAACCCCTGTGTCCCTGCACGCTCCTGATTCCAGGAGATCCCGATGTCCCTGCACGCTCCTGATTCCAGTAGACCCCAGTGTCCCTTCACACTCCTGATTCCAGGAGACCTCTGTGTCCCTGCACGCTCCTGATTCCAGGACACACCTGTGTCCCTGCATGCTCCAGATTCCAGGAAACCCATGTGTCCCTGCACGCTCCTGATTCCAGGAGATCCCGATGTCCCGGCACGCTCCTGATTCCAGTAGACTCCAGTGTCCCTTCACATTCCTGATTCCAGGAGACCTCTGTGTCCCTGCACACTCCTGATTCCAGGACATACCTGTGTCCCTGCATGCTCCTGATTCCAGGAGATTCCTGTGTCCCTGCACGCTCCTGATTCCAGGAGACCCCTGTGCCCCTGCACCCTCCTGATTCTAGTAGACCCCCGTGTCCCTGTACAGTCCTGATTCCAGGAGACCCCTGTGTCCTTGCACGCTCCTGATTCCAGGAGACCCCTGTGTCCTTGCACGCTCCTGATTCCAGGAGACCCCTGTGTCCCTGCCCGCTCCTGATTACAGGAGTTCCCTGTGTCCCTGCACACTCCTGATTCCAGGAGATCCCTGTGTGTCTGCACGCTCCTGATTCCAGGAGACACCTGTGTCCCTGCACGCTCCTGATTCCAGGAGACACCTGTGTCCCTGCATGCTCCTGATTCCAGGAGGCTCCTGTGTCCCTGCACGTTCCTGATTCCAGGAGACACCGGTTCCCCTGCACACTCCTGATTCCATGAGACCTCTGTGCCCCTCAACACTCCTGATTCCAGGAGACCCCCGTTTCTCTGCACGCTCCTGATTCTAGGAGATTCCTGTGTCCCTGCACACTCCTGATTCCAGGAGACCTCTCTGCCCCTGCACGCTCCTGATTCTAGGAGATTCCTGTGTCCCTGCACACTCCTGATTCCAGGAGACCTCTGTGCCCCTGCACGCTCCTGATTCTAGGAGATTCCTGTGTCCCTGCACACTCCTGATTCCAGGAGACCTCTGTGCCCCTGCACGCTCCTGATTCCAGGAGACCCCCGTTTCCCTGCACGCTCCTGATTCTAGGAGATTCCTGTGTCCCTGCACACTCCTGATTCCAGGAGACCTCTGTGCCCCTGCACACTCCTGATTCTAGGAGATTCCTGTGTCCCTGCACACTCCTGATTCCAGGAGACCTCTGTGCCCCTGCACGCTCCTGATTCTAGGAGATTCCTGTGTCCCTGCACACTCCTGATTCCAGGAGACCTCTGTGCCCCTGCACGCTCCTGATTCCAGGAGACCCCCGTTTCCCTGCACGCTCCTGATTCTAGGAGATTCCTGTGTCCCTGCACACTCCTGATTCCAGGAGACCTCTGTGCCCCTGCACGCTCCTGATTCTAGGAGATTCCTGTGTCCCTGCACACTCCTGATTCCAGGAGATCCCGATGTCCCGGCACGCTACTGATTCCAGTAGACTCCAGTGTCCCTTCACACTCCTGATTCCAGGAGACCTCTGTGTCCCTGCACACTCCTGATTCCAGGACACACCTGTGTCCCTGCATGCTCCTGATTCCAGGAGATTCCTGTGTCCCTGCACGCTCCTGATTCCAGGAGACCCCTGTGCCCCTGCACCCTCCTGATTCTAGTAGACCCCTGTGTCCCTGTACAGTCCTGATTCCAGGAGACCCCTGTGTCCTTGCACGCTCCTGATTCCAGGAGACCCCTGTGTCCTTGCACGCTCCTGATTCCAGGAGACCCCTGTGTCCCTGCCCGCTCCTGATTACAGGAGTTCCCTGTGTCCCTGCACACTCCTGATTCCAGGAGATCCCTGTGTGTCTGCACGGTCCTGATTCCAGGAGACACCTGTGTCTCTGCAGGCTCCTGATTCCAGGAGATCCCTGTGTCCCTGCACACTCCTGATTCCAGGAGATCCCTGTGTGTCTGCACGCTCCTGATTCCAGGAGACACCTGTGTCTCTGTAGGCTCCTGATTCCAGGAGATCCCAGTGTCCCTGCATGTTCCTGATTCCAGGAGATCCCTGGTTCCTTGCACGCTCCTGATTACAGGAGACCCCTTTGCCCCTACACCCTCCTGATTCCAGTAGACCCCTGTGTCCCTGCACAGTCCTGATTCCAGGAGACCCCTGTGTCCCTGCATGCTCCTGATTCCAGGAGACCCCTGAGTCCCTGCACGCTCCTGATTACAGGAGATCCCTGTGTCCCTGCACACTCCTGATTCCAGGAGATCCCTTTGTGTCTGCACGCTCCTGTTTCCAGGAGACACCTGTGTCTCTGCAGGCTCCTGATTCCAGGAGATCCCTGTGCCCCTGCACACTCCTGTTTTCAGGAGATCCCTGTGTCCCTGCACACTCCTGATTCCAGGAGACACCTCTGTCCCTGCAAGCTCCTGATTCCAGGAGATCCCTGTTTCCCTGCACACTCCTGATTCCAGGAGACACCTGTGTCCCTGCAAGCTCCTGATTCCAGAAGATCCCTGTGTCCCTGAATGCTCCTGATTCCAGGAGCCCCCTGTGTCCCTGCACACACCTGATTCCAGGAGATCCCTGTGTCCCTGCATGCTTCCGATTCCAGGAGACACCTGTGTCCCTGCACGCTCCTGATTCCAGGAGACCCCTGTGTCCCAGCACGCTTCCGATTCCAGGAGACACCTGTGTCCCTGCATGCTCCCGATTCCAGGATATTTGTGTCGCTGCATGTTCCTGATTCCAGGAGCCCCCTGTGTCCCTGCACACACCTGATTCCAGGAGACCCCTTGTCCCTGCAGGCTCCCGATTCCAGGAGATCCCTGTGTCCCTGTACGCTCCTGATTCCAGAAGAACCCTGTGTCCCTGCACGCCCCTGATTACAGAAGATCCCTGTGTCCCTGGACGCTCCTGATTCCAGGAGCCCCCTGTTCATCCTTGCTCAACTTCCTCCCCATCACAGAGCTAGAAATCCTCAAAATAATTGGCAATCTTAAACCATCCTCCCACACAAAAGACCATGTACCCTCCAATCTTTTCCCCACCCTTAAACACATCAACGCCCCATTCTGGACAAACATTATTAACACCTCTCTCTCCACGGGCTGTGTCCCCACCTCCCTTCAACTTGGACAAATCTTGCCCATAATTAAAAATCCTAATGCTGACCCGAATAACCTAAACAATTTCCGCCCTATCACCAACCTCCCCCTTCTCTCAAAGGTCCTTGAAAAACGTGTCCTACTACAACTTGACAAACACATCGAAAACTTCAACCTACTCGACCCCCTCCAGTCTGGCTTCAGGAAAGGCTGCAGCGCCGAAACGGCAATGCTCAATGTCATTGATGACATCCATTAATCACTTGATAATGGCGAGACCTGCCTTCTTATCCTCCTTGATCTCTCCGCAGCGTTCGATACAGTCAACCATTCAGCCTTACTCAATGTTCTTATGACCCGTTTCGGCCTTAATGACACAGCTCTCAAATGGTTCACCTCATACCTTCAACACTGAACTCAGCAAATAAAAATTCAAAATTGTCTCTCTAACCCCTCTCCTGTCTCCCTTGGAGTCCCCCAAGGTTCTATTCTCTCCCCTTCTCTCTTTAACCTCTTTATGGAACCCCTCTCTTTCATTCTTAAACAAGCAGGCATCAAATACCACCTATACGCTGATGACACCCAAATCTATTACAAGATTAAAACTCACGCTGACATCTTACACCTGAACAACTCCCTTCTCAAGATTCAATCCTGGTTCCAGTCAAATCATCTCAAACTAAACCTAAATAAAACTGAAATCATCCTCTTCGCCCCTAAAAAGAACCGTCTCCCCATTCAATCGTGGATCCCGGCACGCTCCTGATTCCAGGAGAACCCAGTGTCCCTTCACACTCCTGATTCCAGAAGACTCCTGTGTCCCTGCACGCTCCCGATTCCAGGAGATCCCTGTGTCCCTGCATGCTCCTGATCCCAGGAGATCCCTGTGTCCCTGCACGCTCCTGATTCCAGGAGATTCTTGTGTTCCTGAATGCTCCTGTTTCCAGGAAATTCCTGTGTTCCTGCACACTCCTGATTCCAGGAGACCCTGTGTCCCTGCACACTCCTGATTCCAGGAGACCCTGTGTCCCTGCACGCTCCTGATTACAGAAGACCCCTGTGTCCCTGCACTTCAGCATAAACGCTCTGGTCTGCCATGACCACGAATCAGGACGACAGATCCGGTGTAAGTGCAGTCACAATGGGACTGAGAGGGAGGGAGGGCATCTAAGTAAGACTTTGTGTGGTGGGGGAATGGGAGTGACAATACTAATAGGTGAAGATACAAAGTGGAACAGTGTAAACAATATAAAATCTTTGCAGTGTATGAGTTTTTGTTGGACCTGCACCAGAGGCATCTCTTCAATCTGAATGTACGGCTTTAAAATCAAAGGCGCATGTCCGCCTGTTTTAGCACTATGACTTAAAAAGAACTGATCACAAATATGCAGAGTCTCACTTTTGCCCAGGCACTTACCACCAGTTCTGAGCTAATTGAGCATTAACACACACAAAAAATGCGGAAAACCATTTGCGCTTCTTGGTCCCTGTTTTCTGCATTAAGGTAGCTACTTTTCCTATCAGCAATCTGCTACTTTCTTGATGTGCTGAAAATTTACTGCAGTGACACAATGAGATAAACTTAAGAACTAAACACAATTCTAAAAGGATCTAGTGTTCTTAATCTCTATTTTTAATTATTTTTTAAATTCACAAAAGACTTCCACTCACAGGAATAGTTTTGTACACACTTTAGCATATTAGTAACATTAGCTCACGTCTACCCTGATATGTGTACAGTGTCGAGAATCTGGTTCCGCAACAGAGCCGCGATGTAAAGAAGCAGCCACCATGTAAAACGTCGATATAAACTTACACATTAACCAGTGCCAGGAAACAAAGTCCATTGGCTTCCATTGTGTTCCATTTTCAGTATCATTCAAATTGATTATGCGATTAATAATTAAGATTGGCAGTTTTTAAAATTCTTTTTTGAAGTTGAGATTTGATAACGTTTATTAGCCATTTTTCTTCAGCCAGTTTCGAAATGTTATATGGTCATTCTTGCTTAAAAAACGTCAGTAAATGCTGGCTGCTCCTGAGATCACTCTGAGGACAGGTACTTCTTTTGGATACAAAACATTAAAATATGCCAATTAACCTAGGAAGAGAGAACAGTGACTCAAGATCCTATTGCTGGACCCTCATTAGAAAAGTCAAAGTCACCCAGAGGGACACAGGTGAAGTGTCCCCTGTCCAAAGAATCTTCTACCTGCTGACACTGTAGCTCAGCTGGAGAGGGGCATTTAACTTAGAAGTAAACACAGACGCCATCTTGGCTAGGCAGGAAGTCCCCAGGGGGATTCGTGGTTACCATCACTCAACTCTCTTGAGTCTGAGGTAAAAAGGGGTGGACAGTAGCTACAGGGTTTGACATATGCACCACTAGGATAGGTTTTGCTATTTGGTGCCAAAGTGTGTTAGATCTTGGAGATATGTTGCCTTCATGTAACGAAGAGATTACAAGATTGTTTGCAAACCTGAAGGCGGTGTAGCAGTTAATAAACATTTTTGCCTACTCCTCTCACACAGACACTATAAATTATCCAGCTTTACCTTAAATTGTTTAATAATGTTGCTCTCTGACCCTGCCTCTTATTTGCTGAAAGGTTGTTCTATGGTCTGATTATCCCTTCTGTGATGTTTTGATGTTACTCCAGAGCTTCTCGTATTGAGTTTTCTGTTAGCAGCCTTTAGTTCCAATATTCATCTACGTCATTAGCAACTTTAATGCCTCTATGATAACCCTGCTCTCTTACCTTCCCATAGTGCATTCATGTTTGAATTTGTGAGCCTCTGCTCACAGTTCTTGTAGTTTAAACCAATGCAATTTTGATAGCTCTCCACTGAACTCTCTTCAGCCGGGTTTTGTCCTTCTGGAGACATGAGGGTATATTTACGAGAAAATGTCGGAGCACGGAGCTTCGCCAAATATGGCAGCAACACACTCCGATACTTTCAAAACGCAGGGATGCGCCGTATTCACAAGATTATGGCACACCCATGTTTTCCCTAGCCTGGAGCTAAATTTAGCTGCCTAGCCCCAATGCAGGCAACCTTGCACCATAGTGCAAAGGCGCCTGCGCTGCAGTAAATCGTTGTTTATGTGCAGGAAGGTGTCCCTTCCTGCACATGAACAATCACTAATGGGGATTTGTTACTTCTATGTGTGATGCAGAATGCAGAACACACAGAAGTAGCAAATTGTCATTGTTTAATTATTGTTTATGAACAGGAAGGGACACCTTCCTGCACATAAACAATCATTAATCACATTTTGCTCTTTCTGTGTGTGCTATAGAATGCAGCTCACATAGAAAAAGCAAAAATGAGGAGAAATAAAAGTATTCCTCCTCGTTTCACCATTCTAATGCCTGCTGTTCAACAGCGTTCGTTTTTGCTCTGCGTCAGATTTATTATACCTCCCTGTAAATCTGGGGCAGCGTCAAAAGCAATGTGTTGCAGTGGAACGCCCACAGCAACACCCATTGCACTCCCCTTTCACGCTAAGTGATGCGTTTAAAGGGGCCTATTTACAAGCCAGTGTTAAGCCACAAAAAGTGGCTTAAAGCTATTTTGTAAATATGGAGAACGGCATATCGCCACCAGAACTTCGCTAAAAGTGCCATTCTGGTGGTGATATCCCCTTGTAAATATAACCCTCAGAAACGGGCACTACACTCCATTTAGCACTGAGAACATGGTGAATATGTATTGATTCTAGGAGGAGATGGTGATATCCTATTTGATATGTGAATATGGTGGGTCATTGGAGTCATGAGATTTTGCGACTGCTGCGTTTCCATGTAATTATGTTTTTGGATGCGCCACGCCTAATGCATTATCTTCTGCTTTACAAAAATGTGCTTTTAGCTCAAACAGCTCAAATGATACAATTCCCCTGCATTTAGGTACTGAAGAGGTGAGAACTCCACCCAGATGGTGTTAATATCCCTAACAGATGTATGAGGAAACTGCTTTTGTCTACAACAAGAAACAGATATCCTACATATTTCAATACATTTTAAACAAGGTGGAAAGGATGTTCACAAATTGACAAGGACATTCTTAATTTAGAGGAGCTCAAAATAGTTTGCATCTCTTTAAGACCTGATGTCTTGAACCTTACAGTGCCATTATAATGCGATGCTTACACAATAAATGTGTACTGCACAGAACTGTTCTGCAATAGGGTTTCTTGGAGGAAAGGGGAGATTACTGAAACTTTATGGTACAAATTGGTAATAATCCGACACAGAGCTCCAAAAGGCAAGTTTACAAACAAAACTGGGATTAGCTGAATAAAAGAGGCCCACCTGTTATTACAAGGTGTGTATCGATTTATGTTTGTGCTTCGCACAAATTAGTTAAACTGTGGGAGGTAAAGAGAATAGTATTTTTTAAATGATATACCTATTTATCAATGCAAGACAAAATCATACCTCGACATGGGTGCACTGGGCCCGGAAAAAAACACAATTTATCAGAAATGACATGTCAGTTTACAAACATATCTCATGAGACATAGCTGCATGCCACATCACAGCCCAAATCACAAGAAAATGCCAGTGAGGCGTCTAAACGCTTAAAGAATATACAGCCAGATTCATGAAGCCAAAATCGGCTCGCAAAGGGCCACATTCTGCGAATCTGGCCCTTTGCGAGCTCTTTTTTTGCATTTGGGATTCATCATCCCAAATGCAAAAATCGCAAATGTTGAAATCGCTAAATTGCGAGGAATTGCATTTAAGTAATCTCTATTTGAGATTCCTTAAATGCAATATATGAACCATTTTAGAATTGCGAATTCGCAATCTTGGGTCGCTATTTACCGCGAAGTCTGACTTCGTGGTAAATAGCGAAAAATTAGAAAAATGCACTTTAGTCCATTTTTCTAAGTTGAATGTTACACACACACATGTCCTTTGGACATGTGTGTGCGCAACACCAGTGTAAATCACCATTTCAGGGGTGCTACAGGGTGTCCTTTGGACACCCTGGCACCCTTGAAATCGCTTCCTTATTTGCGATTCGCTAATTGCTAATAGCGAATCGCAAATAAGGAAGCAGTAGAAATCGCTATAAATTTTGCGATTTCTACATGCATCCCGTTTTGCGAGTCTTTAATAGCGATTCCTTAATAATCGCTATTAAGGACTCGCAAAAGAGGAGCATGATGAATCTGGGGGATAGGAGGCTATAAAAACTTATCAGAGCAGCATGGAATATAATGGTGTCGCGTGCGCTCAGTGTTTTAAGAATTAAACGATGAGGGTATTTTGGAGTAGTGTGTCTGTTTTTGGGTGGACAATTCTGAAAGGTGACAGCATCACATGAGGATGTGCCATGGAATTTTAAACAAGCTGTCGCCATTGCGCAAAGGCTGCTGCTTGTTTATATTTGCATCACACTTTCAGTTTACCAATAGCTGCCACCCCACACAGCCAGGGCCAGATTCTGTCCGGAGCGGGCACCGGGTGTTTCCCCAGTGGGCCGCTAGGGTGGGGGCCGACTTTGGGCTCTGGGTGGCCATTTTTGTTACAGGGCTGTTTTTGCAGCATAGCTGCAAAATCGGCACCTGTAACAAAATCGGCCGAAACAGGCCCTGGCAAACAGCTCGGCCACTCCCCGGGAGGCCGGCCAAGCTCTTTTCCAGGGCCAGTTTTGGTTCCCAGTCCGGCCCTGCACGCAGCACTCGCGGGGTGAGGCGGCAGCTATTGTTAAAGTGAAAGCGCAATGCAAAAATAAACAAGTTGTCGCCTTTGCCAAAGCCGACTGAATGAAACAAGCATTGGCATTGCCAATAGGTCTCGCTTGTGGGACCTTATAAGTATTTAGGGGCTCATTAGGATGGCGGACGGACTTGCGTCCGTCCGCCACCCTAGAGGAGGAGGGACCGTCCGCAGGGGCAGCGGCGGTCCCTCCAGTGCAATTAGGATGTGACCGCCAGGCAGGCGGTCACATCCTCAATCTTTAACATTGCGGCGGGTGCAGCTTCAAGCTGCATCCGCCGCAATGTTAAAAATGCATACATTGCAAATGTATGCAGCAAGCAGCAGGCACCGCACGGTGCCTGCCGCTTGCTGCATACATCTGCAGGGGGGTACCATAGGTACCCCCCATGTGCACCCCCCACCCGCCAACACCCTGGGGGCCCGCAACGGGCCCCCAAAATCAAAAGTACACATGCTTTTCCACGGCGGAAAAACCGCCGAGGAAAAGCATGTTTACTAATGATTCCTAATTTGGCTGGCGGTGTCTGATAGACACTGCCAGCCAAATGAGAGCTTTTCCGCCGCGGTTGTAATCCGACCGCGGCGGAAAAGCAGCGGACAGAAACCAAGACCCACCAGCCATCGTAATGCGGCGGTGGGTCTTTGGTGACTCCGCAGAGGATTTTCCGCCTCCTCCGGGCCGGAGGTGGCTTCCGCCGGCCCGGAGGAGGCGGAAAATCCTCCATCCTAATCGGCCCCTTAGTTTTGCAGCACAATATGATGAGTGGCGTTGCGTGTGTGAGTGGCGTTGCGTGTGTGAGTGGCGTTGCGTGTGTGAGTGGCGTTGCGTGTGTGAGTGGCGTTGCGTGTGTGAGTGGCGTTGCGTGTGTGAGTGGCGTTGCGTGTGTGAGTGGCGTTGCGTGTGTGAGTGGCGTTGCGTGGGTGAGTGGGGTTGCGTGGGTGAGTGAGGTTGCATGGGTGAGTGGGGTTGCGTGGGTGAGTGGGGTTGCGTGGGTGAGTTGCGTTGCGTGGGTGAGTGGCGTTGCGTGTGTGAGTGGCGTTGCGTGTGTGAGTGGCGTTGCGTGGGTGAGTGGCGTTGCGTGTGTGAGTGGCGTTGCGTGTGTGAGTGGCGTTGCGTGTGTGAGTGGCGTTGCGTGTGTGAGTGGCATTGCGTGTGAGTGGCGTTGCGTGTGTGAGTGGCGTTGCGTGTGTGAGTGGCGTTGTGTGTGTGAGTGGCGTTGCGTGTGTGAGTGGCGTTGCGTGTGTGAGTGGCGTTGCGTGTGTGAGTGGCGTTGCATGTGTGAGTGGCGTTGCGTTTGTGAGTGGCGTTGCGTGTGTGAGTGGCGTTGCGTGTGTGAGTGGCGTTGCGTCGATGAGTGGGGTTGCGTGGATGAGTGGGGTTGCGTGGATGAGCTGCGTTGCATGTGTGAGTGGCGTTGCTGTGTGTGAATTGCTGGTTGGGGGAGTGGGGGGGGTGGGCGGCTGAGCAGCAGGCAGATGCGAGTGGAGCGCGCGCTGGAGAGGGAGGGGGTGGGAGGACTAGGCAGCGGGAGAGAGGGAGAAAGGAGCGCGAGGGAGGCGTTTTTAGATACATGAAGCCAAAATTACAAGTGAGCATGTTACAAAAGCAAACGTTACGTTACATGAGACAATAGTGACAGTTGTGCAAGTATCAAGAGCAACAAAATACAAGAGGTAGCAAACGATATGCAATAGCATATCTGAGGGAACACGGCCTGGGGGAAGCTGGCTGGGGAGGGGGAGGAGAAATGAAAGGAAGGCTGTGTTTGCGGGGAGAGAGAGGGGAGGTGCTGGTGTGGGCGGGGGGAGGTGCTGGTGTGGGAGGAGTGCTGCTACGGCAAGGCTGTGTTTGCGGGGAGAGAGAGGGGAGGTGCTGGTGTGGGAGGGGGGAGTTGCTGGTGTGGGAGGAGTGCTGCTAGGGGAGGAGAAGCCCTGGCCGTGAATGCTCGTGCATGTTCACGTGAACTGCAAGAAAACGCCGGGCTGAAACCCCTTAGTTTGAAGAGGATTTTGCCGACATGAATTCGATCCTATCCATTCCTGCGGAATGGGACAGGCTCGACCTAAAAACATAGAGCCCGATTCACAGAACTAACTTAAGACAAAATCCTAAACTTACTACCATTTTCGTCTTCACAGAAGGCACTTACTCATTTTAGAATTCACAGAAGACACTTACTCATTTTGGTATTCACAGAAGGCATTTAGGAGTCCTAAAGTTAGGACTCCTAACTTCTGTGAATACCAAAATGAGTAAGTGCCTTCTGTGAATACCAAAATGATAGTAAGTTTAGGATTTTGTCTTAAGTTAGTTCTGTGAATCGGGCCCATAGTGCTTACCGTTTAATAAAGGAGACCGTGTAACGCCACAACTAAAAGATCCAGTACTGATGGGCGGTCACAAAAGGAGACAGGGTGGTTTTATACCTTGTATGACTGAAGTTCTCGTTAGGAGCACATCTTCTTTGTCTGGCTCTGTTGCAAAAGACCTATGAGAGAAAAGAAACCCGCGTCGCTGATGTTTTGAGTCATGATGAGGAGATCTCTAGGGTGAAGGACTCACATCATTAGTGACTCCATGACAGAATCGCGCTCTAGTTCACAGTTTGCAGGTTGCAGAGAGCCAGCGCGCCAGCCCGCCCGCCCTGTCGAGCCCAGCAGGAGCGAGGAGCAAGGTGCGCCGGAGACGCTGGAGGTTTGCCCTGCTCTGCTGTGCTGACCGGGCCGACTGAGCCGCAGAAGCCGAGGGGCTTGCCTGCCCGCCCGCCCGCCCGTGTTCAGCGTTTAGCCTGTCTGCCAGCTTTCTCCCGGTAGCCTCACCCCTGTGCCTGGACTGGCGGCGGCAACGAGCGGCAACGAGCGGCCCAGCGGCCCAGCGGGAGCCGGGAAAACCAGCGGCCACGGGAGGAAACATTAGGAAACCAGGCAGCCAAGCAGATCCACAGAACAGCCCGCACTGTCCGCAATCACCTTGCATCACCCCGGGCCAGGGGGATGCCTCACCAGGGCCACGGTGTGGAGAGAGAGAGAGAACCAGGTGAGGCAGGCTCATCGTTGGCATTGAAACTGTTGCTCCCAGGGCTGCAGAGAAAGAATCCAACTGTCCCTGGGCGCCCCAAAGCGCCGAGCTCCAAGCCCCAAGCCCCAAGCCCCAAGCCCCAAAGCATCGTTTTCCGTTTGTACAAATTGCAAGCCTCCCCTCGAGCCCCCTAAGCGAACTACACCCGTAGCGGTAATCAGGGCGGCAAGGGTGGGAGCTGGGGTCTGTGCTCCGTGAAGGAGAAGGGGAAGGAGGAAGGAGGCGAGGAGAGAGGAGTGGGCGCCACGGCCAGCGGTGTAGGTCCCACCACAGTTTGCTCGCAGTAGTGGTGGCACGGCCAAGACCGCTTGGGACGAAAGCAGGGGCCCAAGCAAACGTCTCAAATCCTCAAATCCCCCTGCCCACCGATCCATCAACCTGCTACAGAGCCCCTAGAGCCCTCAAGAAAACCAAATCAGGGTTCTGCATAAATGAGATCAGGAACAGTCCGTCAGGTGGCGATAGGCAAAAAAACAGGTAAAAAAACAAATAAAAAATCCAAATTTAAACCATTAAAAGAGGAGGACTCCCTATCCAACAAAACACCAAACGGAGCGAGCCTAAGGGAGAGGCTGATTTCAGCACCCATGCCTACATCAAAGTTTAAGCCATCCCCGAATTACCAAACAGGGATTCGAAAATTATTTTTTCTAAAAGATCCAATGGCGGCAATTTACGCTCCCTCAAAAGAATCCTCCATGTTACCTAGCCGAAGGCAGCCTGACAAACCACAAGCCACTGCCCCAGGCACTCCTGCAATTTCTGCCATCGCATCGCAGAATGAATCATTGTCGTAGAAAAAGTCGGTTCAAACTGGTGTTAGGAAATCAGTTGCAGTAACCGTTCAGGTGCATCAGATTGCACCCAAAACTCCAGTCACAACCCTCATTACAAAAACAGAAGCGACTGCTGAAAGTCTCAATGTGATAGGAATAAAATCAATTACAATCGGAGATCTAGCGGAACCAACTGAGTGTGAGACTCCCACGGGGGACAATAGAGAATGTGAAAAATTCAACCACAGCTTTGAATCATCAAAGGCCGCATTGAAGGGACCAACATCCGCCGCAAATCCAAAGGTCAGCAAACTACCATCTGGTCCCAAGGAAGAGCGCCGATCAAACACAAGAGGGACCAAGGAGGAAAAAATAAATCTAATTAAATCCGCAGTAAATGCAGCTCCTAAGGAAGCAGCGCGTAGTAAATCATTCTCTAACATAAGCAACTCTAATCTGATTGAAATCCTGGAATCACTCGAAGGGAATGGTCGGGATGATGAACGCCAAAGCCCCGGCTCAAGGAAAAGAACGCCACAAAGGATATCCAAATGGGTTTCATCAACTCTTCTCAGCCCTCAGGGCGAACAAGCCCCCCAGTACTCAGATCTAGCAGAGGCTGGTCACAGCTCCATAACAATTAAGCAACCGATTCTTTCCTCGCCAATAACCATCTCCTCTGAAAGCGGGTCAAGTACTGGGTTGACGGCTCCGGCGCAGTACATTGAAGACTACTCCAATATGCAATGGGCTCAAACACTGATTCATACCCTTTTTTTTCTTTTGAAAAACCTTTATTGTGTATCAACAGCATACATGTACGGGCCTACAACCACTCTGGCCAGCCTCGAAAGCAATTATCAGCGTATCTGTCAATAACAAGGTCACTCAGCAGTCTCCCCAGTACAAAATGCGACAGTGTCCCCAAAATTGTACTTCAGTTGAACGTGACCGTTGAGTTACAGGAGTTAAGAAGGTTAATTTTAATCATACAAAATAAAGAGGATCAAATGCAATATGGTCAACCCAGGAAAGATAATGGGCGATGCACACAACAGAATATATACGAAGCGGAGAATCATAATCGAAGTATCGGTGCAGAAGTATACTTATCAGGATGAAAGAGCACGTGATCACATTTCGCACCAGTCATCGCCCGCCCCAAGAACATAAGGCTACCGCAGTATGGATTACTAAAAAAGGCAAAGAAAAGAAAAGAGAAAAGGCAAAAAAAGAGGCCCATAGAAACTGAGAGAGAACAAAACAAAACCACTCCCAACCCCCCCACCCTGCACCTCTGCAGAGGCTACGGCCAACCCCCCCCCTAGCAGCGTGCCTGTAGCCCACGAGGAATACCCGAAATTTAGTCACAGAAAAGAGAAGGAAAAAAAGTTAGTTTTGTAAAAACTGGGGGAGGGCCATCCGTACGGGCTCCCGGCCACCCCCTCCCGCAAAATACACTCCACCCCAAGATACGTAATCCACAACAGTAATCGATCGAGTCAATCAGTAATGGGGAGAAGTATCAACACATTGCACTAATAAGCGTAGCAGAATAACACGCGACCCCCACCCCCGCCAGCCACCAAAATGTCAACATTTTAAGGGATACATCTTATCCTTGGCCAGTCCTTGCAAGTCCCCGGAGACACGTCTGCCGATCGATTCCAGCATCAGCCGATATAAGGAAACAAAGCGGCCAAGCAAGGCCGGAGAGCAACACGAGCATACAAGATGGACGTCGCTGGCCACCAGCAGAGTCATCGGCCCATACGGCCATCTTCCTCAAGAGAGTCCCAGGACACGTATTCCACAGCAGGGATGCGAGGACAAAGACGGAAGAAACAGGCACGGGAACCAGCCGCCGCTGTGACAAAGCATAGGACGGCGGTAGCGGGGCAGCGTATGGAACCGCTAACATCTGTTGTGAAAGGGAACCATCAGAATAGTCGAAAGCCACGGATAGTTGTCCACGATTCACCGCATAGTCCATTAGCACCCGTACTCCTCCGCATACACGGGTGGACACGGCACCCCCCTCGGAGACAGTTCTGGGCGGATCCTCGTGCACCAAGAAGTCGTCTGACCGTGAGTGCCCCAGCGCGAGCGTGACACCGTCCAGCTTCCTCCCCAGCTCACGGGAACAATGTTCCCAGGCAGATCGAAAGTCACCAATAGCAGCAAGTATGTCACCGCCGAACAGCGTAGCCCTTCTCGCACATACCGCAGCGCCTCGTGACTGTACACACTCCACCTTTCGCTGTACCCCGGTAGCCAGGATAGCATTCTCCATCTCGTTCAGGCAGCATTCTGGTGTTTCCATCGCAGATGGGGACTGGGAGTCGGTCAAAGGCGAGGCCAGCTCGATGCGACCACAATCGGTTCGCGGAGACATGGAAGGCAGATCCCCAAGGAACGGTCTCCTGCAGCGATCATCTGCGCTCCGGTTCAGCACCAGCCGAAAATTCGGGAGTGGCCCGCAAAAACCGGGCCGAATCCTAAACAGCGTCGGAGCAGCTACCATCTGCACTCCTCATATATATAAAGTTTCCACCAGGCCATCGCTTCGGGAGTGCCCCGCGGCCGCTTCGCTTGTCAAGCAGGACGCCTGTGGGAAAAATCCGACCGATGGACGCTGCGCTCCAGTAGACCGACTCCGCCCCTGAACTGATGGCCGCTGTTGTTGCATCAGCACCCGGCCATATTTAGAAGCAGACGCCCCGGTTCCAGAGTCTTTTAGGGCCGCTGACTGCCGTCGCAGATTTCTACGGTTATGGGGCCGGCAGGGGTCTCGGGATCGCGCTATCGGTTTCAGCGCTCATTCCCAAACACCAAATTGAAGCGTAATATCAGGATGATGACAGGAGAGTCGTGCGGGGCTCAGAGGTTCACGGAGCCGGGAGCCTACGCGTCCGTTCCGATCGCCATCTTGGCTCCTCCCCCCTGATTCATACCCTTGAACAATCTGTAAGGGTTTTAAATTTTCAGTCTGACAAAGTGGACGTCCAAATTGATCTTATAAACCTTATCGCCAGTCACATCTCCGGCATAAACAGTAAATTAGACCTAATAACATCACTACTAACAAAAAGAGAAAGTTTGGATCAACAAAGATACAAAAACAATCAATTATCCCCTTGCTGCTGCAGCCCCATAATTGAGAAACTGGCAACCCTCCCGGAAATTTTAAAAGACGTCCTAGGGGCAGTAAAACAATCTTACAACAGTAAGCGGCACGCAAGCCCCCAGAAATACGTCGATCAAGAGGCAAGAGCAAATTGCAACAAGGCAAAAACTGAAGGAACAAATGATACCAACGAAGTATTAGTGAAAACAGAGCACGAGGCACAACTCAATTTAAGCGACCACCAACCAGAGGACCCAGAGGACCCTCATTTACCTGCAGCTGTGGGAGTTAAACCCACAAAACAGGAAAGAAAGCACGCAAGAAAGGCCCAGCTCAAATACAACAAACAGTCCAGCCCCGCCCCGGAAATTTGTTTTCCGCTTTTTACAGTAAAATCGCCCAGGGAAAAGAAAAAAATACTCCCCCCCCCCTGTCCGGGGAGGCAAACTTTGCAAGTGACCAATCCCAAGCCTCTCAGCCCCCATCTCAAAGCAACAGGGCCTCAGCCCAGCCGCCAAAATTCAAACTTCACCCCAAATCAATCAAGGGGTCAGAAGCCTACCTCTAGAGGACAAAATCGCTCAAAAAGCCACCCAGGCAGTGCAGCAACAAGGAGGAAATACATCACCTAATAAAGAAGAGGGCGAAGGAGGAAGAAGAAAAATCTGGCACACAACGGGCAATAGAAGCCCAGGGAACTGCAATGGCGCGAATACACAATATTGTGTTCTTCTACAAGTAGCAACAAACAAGGGGTCAGATTTAGAAAAGCACAATCCTACCTTAGAGAACACGTCGGAGGCCCCAACACCATCTAACTCTCCAAACCTCCCCAAATTTATTGCTGTAACAATAAGGGGAAAGGATCGCCACTGCAAGCTCCTAAACCAGGATCAAGCGTACCCGCGAACTGGGAAATCAGTTCAAAAATCTGCGGGGCCACCTAAAGTGAGATCAGAGGGGTCAACCATATACACCGCTGAGTATGATCAAGAACGTGGACAAAACATCTCATTAATGTCAACATTTAACGGTAGAAGAAAGGAAAACGAATCCCCTTCGTACAAAGATCAAGCCCAATCGGATGAATTCGAACTGAAATTGTCTTTCATCCCCGAATACTCGACAAAAGGAACACAAGATATATTAAACAGAGGAAACCTTTTGAGACTGTTTTACGAAATCCCAGAACTAAAAGGAATCCGCTCGTGTGACCTAACATCGGTGGAATTTAAAGAAACAATCGGGAGGGGAGTCGAAGAGACTCTGACAACCTGGTCATCTAAGGACCTGGTGGATAAAATAGTAGCAACGAGTGGAAGGTTCGGAGCATGGGGAATCAAGCTAAAAGCTCACCAATGCCCAAGGTACCCGCATCCCCTCCTTAAAAAGCCAAATGAAGTGAAAAGCTCGGGAAAAAGCCAGTCCACATGTGTACGTGGCGCACTTTCCAACTCACCAGTAGCTCCCTCCAGCAAGAACAGGTACTCCATAAGAGAAAGCCTCGGTAAAACTGAGGGCAGCTCACAAGAAATAAGGGACTGGTCTTGGATTCCCAGAACACTAAACAATAAGCATTCCTACACCAAGCAAAGAAAAGCAAAACAATAGTGATGGGGACAGCCCCCACAGTAGAAGATGTGCGTACAGCTAACATCTCGCTCTGCTCGTGGAACGTTCACGGATTTAAGGATATGGGGCAAGACCACGAAACAGTATCATTCTTCACGCAACAACACATAATCCTGCTCCAGGAAACCTGAAACCTGGTTGCAAGCCCAATTCCTGGTTTTATAGACTATCATTGCCTGGCAGAAAGACATTCAAGCTATGGACATCCGAAAGGGGGCCTATCAACATTTATTACACAAAAATTGAACTGGGCAACGGAAGAACTAGACACGGGGGCCAACTGGATCCAAGCGACCAAAGTAAGCAGCAAGGAATCAATGAGTCAACTCCTTTTAATCAACGTTTACATCCACCCAGAAAGAAAAAAGCAGAAGGGAAAACATGTAACCCTAACAAAATTATTAACATCATTGCAGAGAAGCCACACGAACTGCCAAATAGTGATCTCAGGCGACTTCAACAATAACCTTTTAGAGACTCAGCGGGGAAGTAATAGTAAAGCTACCCAGGGTGCGAGAGAATTAGTGTATAAACTAGCAGCTCTCGACTTGACAATCCTGAACAGCAACGCTCCGGGGGACAGGCCAGCCACCGTAACATATTTGAGCGGAAAAGTCTCCTCAACAATTGACTTTACAATCATCAGCAACAACATGCTCCCACAAATTAACAACTTTAGAATCATTTCACGAGCCAAAAGTGACCACCTCCCGCTCATCCTGAACATGTACAATAAAGTCAAGTGCGCACAAAAAATCAATACCATCACGCACCCGCCCGAAACGTTCAACCTTCGCAAGCTAAAATGGCGAGGACTGGCTCCCCAATCCATTCAGGAGACAGTCAAGGCCTTCCAGGAAAATCAAGGTCCCCTACCAGAGAACGATTGCGTCAGCTTCTGGGAGCAGCTAGCCCATTTTTAGTCTTAAAATTTCCAGTCTCCCAGGGACGGACATCAACAATAGTTACCGGAAGGGTCCCGTGGTTCAACCAAGATCTTAGAGGGCAAAAAAGAGAGATCGCAAGAGAAGTGCGATGCCAACTTCAAGCAGGAAAAAAGGGTCAAAAACAAAGCTGCACGCACTAAGGCGCACTTACAGGAGGAATTTGGGTAGAGCAAAAATAGCGCATAAAGGTTCCATCTGGCTGCAATTATTATCTGCCAACAAAAAGCCCAATAGCAGCGATTTTTGGGGCATAATAAACAAATTATCATCCGGCCCAACACTTCAACAAGAAGCAGGAATTGGCGCAGACACATGGATTGCCCATGTGCAATCCCTGTATAACAAGGCAGAGACAGGCCCCGAAGGAACGCTCTACGGACAAGACCTCGACCAGAAAGAAATACAAGCCTTCCCCATCCAGGATCTTGTGGAAGGCAGCTCATTACAACCACATTCACTCACCAATGAACCAATCTCCCAGATTAACGTGAAAGAGCTAAGTGGACTCATATTGAAACTAAAGTCTGAGGGAGCGGCTGGGCCAAACGGCATCCCCAACGCAATATTTAAGAACAATCCAGAGTTGTGGTCTTCCATCCTCACCCCACTTTTCAATGAGATTTACACTCAGTCCAACATCCCGGCTTCCTGGAAGGGGAACATCATCCACCCCATATTCAAAAAGGGAGATCGCCGCAAGCCGGGAAACTATAGATTAATCTCACTGATAGATGTAGAAGCAAAACTGTATGCTTCGTGCCTGTTAATTCAGCTGCAAGGTTGGATGGAGGAAAAAACATTATCCCAAAATTCCAGACCGATTTAGGCAAGGAATGGGTACAATATCCAACCATGCCACCCTAGCACTTTTAATGGAAAAAGCACAAAAAAGGAAACTCCGTCTGTTCGCCTGCTTCGTGGACATCAAATCCGCTTTTGACAGAGTGAGCAGGAGCCAGCTCTGGAAGAAACTCAACGCATGGGGTCTGCCACGTACAATGCTTAACGCCATAATCTCTCTGTACACGGACACTTGGGCAAGAGTTAAGCTGGGTGATGGGCTGACTACCACCGCAAGCATTCACACTCAAAGAGGCCTGAAACAAGGCTGCGTCCTTGCCCCCAGCCTATTCAACTTGTTTTTATCTGATATTGCATCACATATAGAAAAACCAGACTCTCACCCCCCGAAACTGGTCAACGCACCAGTTGCCATCCTGCAATATGCGGATGATATAGTTCTGCTGAGCCAAACCCCCATCGGGTTACAGAGATCTGTAAACAATCTCGTAGACTATTTGGACAAGGAACAGCTGGAGCTAAACAAAGAGAAAACAAAAATTGTCCGTCTAGTGGACTGCAAAAAACCAAAGTTTAAATGGACGGCCAAAGGGGCAAAAGTTGAAGAACGCAGCTCAGATAAATACCTGGGAGTAATAATCGGGCAGGGTGCAACTCATAAAGAACACAAACTGGCACTCAAAGCCAAGGCACAATCATTAATGTATGCTTACAGATTAATACGCAAACAAATGGACTGCCCGAATCATTCCCACTTGCTAAAAGTAATGGCCGCCCAAATCCAGCCCAGCCTGTCCTACGGCTTGGCCCCTTGGTGTGGCAAAGATGCGCACTTATTGAATGAGTTTCAGTTAAAGATCTACAAAGCTGTCTTCGACCTGCCAAAATGTGCCTCGCCTTCTCAGGTCAGATTGGAATTCGGCCTCCAGCATCAGAAGTACCGGGGAATGAGCAGCTTTATAAAACTTTGTCACACATTTCGCTCCTCAGACCCGGGCTCCCTGAACAGTTTATGCTGGGACGAAATTAAGCTTCAGAGGGAGCAGGAAATGCCCAACTCCTGGGGAAGCTTTTTGAGTAACTCTCTGGTCGAGATGGAACTACAAACAGCATGGGACAAAGGGATGGATAGAGGAAGCTTTGTCAAAATAGTAAACGTCGCAGCCAAAAAGAAATCTTTGCTGGAGGACAAAATGGCGCTCACCAAGAGGCGGCATGGGTGGACAGTTATAAACTCCTACAGGTTTACAAAGCCACAAGCTTATTTATCCGCCCATTTCAGCTCTCAGCTAAAAATGAGCTTCATAAAGTTTTGAATGGGCCCGCATGACTTAAAGGATTTACAACCTCTGTGGAAAAAGGCCTTTAAATCAGAGTCCTGTCGACTATGCGGCTACAAAAAAGAAACCCTAATCCATCTATTATGCGCCTGTCCAGCCGTCCAAGACCAAAGGAGACAGTACTTGAAATCAATCTTTAATGAACTGAACATTCGGTCCTGCAGGCAAGCAGTGATACGCTAGCTAGAGGGCACGTCGTTCATCCTGGCATGCCGAGGAGTTAAATTCATGAAATCAGTTAGTGGACTTCTACGGCAAGCCGACGGAGATCCAATATAATTCTGTGTAAAATCGCCTCAACACCCTCTCTAAGGGGTTCACATTTTGTTAAACCCGCTATTCCGAGTTTATAAATCGCCAAAGCAAGTCTTTTTATATTTGAATTTTACTGCCATGTACTTTTTATAACAAAAAAATACTGAAGTGTATCCTTTCTTGTATTGCAAGATAACGCTATCGCCTATGTAGCTTTTTTATTCTTTTTTCCAGGGGGTTTTGTAATGATTTTAATTAATCAAACAATAAACTTGAAAACTTGAGACAGGGTGGTAACAAGGAGGGACTAAGAAGCCTCATATTGAATCGGAAGCCAACATTTACCATGGACAATGACACCAGCCAATGAAAAATATGGGCAGGGCTTCCACACCACTTCAAAAACATACCCTTCTACAACATGTCTCGCAGAGCGAGCAGCGCATGCGCTGCAACGTTAGGCTCGACCTAAAAATGCAAATGTTGCCAGGGCTCTGTGCACGTATTAGTTCACAATGGTGACCCACATCTGAATGTAAGTGAGGCCACTTCTGTTCAGGCCCCCGGCCCCTGCTCAATCTGTGTACATTAATGGGACGGCCCAGCAAGAGACTGGGAATGTCACCTCCCAAGTAAAAGGGAGGAAACAGAGGCCCATTTGCCACCAGAATGCCCGCTTAGGCCCCCACTGGGCCCCTGGCGTCATCTGAACTGCACAGACACAGCCCATATTGGCCACCATGCTGGCCTAAAAAAGTGGCCCACGTCTGAGCATACCCTGCCAACTTAGGGCGAACAAAGCGATACAAAAGGGGATGATGGACCGCTTTTTTCGCCATAAGTTGGCAGGGTATGCTCAGACGTGAGTCCCTTGCTCACTTTGCCACTGGATTCAAGCAAGCCTGGCTGAAGACGGCTGAAATGCCAGAAACCGGTCCTAGGAAGCTTGTTTCCGGTCCAGGGAAGGCATGTCTTGGCAGTTCGGGCTGGACTGTTCCCATGAGGCACAGGATCAGACTGATTTGCATATGGCCATGTGTAGCGGTGATGGATTAAACCCAGATCTGTTGGCTGGGTGTGAGTGGTTGATTGGTTCAGATGCTCCGCCCCTTTTGTACTGCCGGATATACTGGGGCACGAGTCATAGCACTCCTGTGCGACTCGTACCTCGTGGACAAACAAGCGGCCTACAAAGTAACACGCGCCTTGTGGACACTGCAGTCCGGGGCACGGCGCACGCTACAGAGCGTACCAGGGGCTTGTGGAGACAAATAGGCGGTGCGAGTCGTAGGCTTCAATGCGACTCGGACCGTGTTGGACGAAGAACAGATTTGCCAAATTGTACGCGCCTCGCAGACACTTCAGTCCGGGGCACGGCAGACAGCGAACGAGACAGTGCGTACCAGGTGCTTTTGGTCTCCCAGGCAGTACAGTTCACAGTGCACAGTACCTGGTTCGCTGAGGAGTTCGGGGCGGACGATGTGAAGGCCGGTCAGACGTCCCTCGGCGTGTTGCCTTCCTTGTGATGCGAGGTACGGCTCGGGGGCCACAATCACTTTACTTTGGGCAGCGATGCGTTGAGGGGCGCAGGTTCTTCTGTGCAGGGTGCGCTCCGGTCTTGAAGGGGGGAAGCGGCGGACGGTGATGAGAGGTGCGGTGCGATCCTAAGTACGGGACGGCCACCAACCGCACTACGTGCCGCAGCAGCTCAGACACAGCAGCGGGGTGCTTTGAACAGGACGCCACACGGGGAGAGCGAACCTTGGGCAGGAGTCAGCCTTTACGTTGCGAGCTACGGCTCGGGGGCCACAGGGTCGCGGTGCTCGGACCGGACGGGTCCTTTGCTTTGTGTTGCGAGCTACGGCTCAGAGGGGCACAGTCACGGCGCTCGGGTTAGGCGGGGCTGACCTTTACTTTGCGAGCTGCGGCTCGGCAGGCAGAAGTCACGGTGCTTGGCAGGACAGGGGGTTGCACAGGCTCTTCAGAGTGAGCGATGACAGGGCACAGCACACTCAGCTTTCCTCGGGCAGCGCTGCAGGGTCAGACAGCACAATCCACAGCTTTTCCTTCAGGAGGGGGTAGCGCCCAATGTTCCTGGGGCACAGTTAAGTGGGCAGGCTCACACGCAAGCCCTTGGAGATCTGCTTCAGAGATTGCACAAGTTGAAATAAATAAAGTCTTTCTCAGTCTTTTCTCCCCTCCTTCTTGCAGCAAGGCACCCACCACAGGCCAGTCTCTCAGGCTAGAGACAGTAGTCCTCCATGCAGCTTTCCCAGGTCCTTCTCTTTGGGCAGAGTTTCCTCTTGGCGTAAACAGGATCTAATGTTTAGGAGCAGGGCTCCTACCTTTGTACTCAAAATCCTTTGTTCTTGCAGGCCAGGGGGCCTGAGCCTGGTTCAACCCAGTTTTGTAGCACGTTGTTGACATGAAGCTGCCTTCTTCTTTCAGGGTGCAGAGCAGAGACATCAGACGCTCCGCAGGAGGTGGAGCAAGCATTGTGGTGGCAAAGCACAGCCCTATTCAGAGTCAAGGGGCACTCCTCCCACCTGTCCTGGGGGTAATCCCTCTATTCACCACCTGGCAGCCCAGACTGTCTCCTGGAATTCCCCAGCCCTGTCACTCACACAAACCAGACAGCAGATACACATCCCAGCAGAGGCGGGCTGAAATAGTCAGGCACGCAAATGCTATCTTTCTAAAAGTAGCATTTGCAAACACAGGATATTAAAATACACTTTACTAAAAGAAGTATTTTATTATTCTGAGTTCAGGCATACTAAACTTGACTTTCTACCATGTTCCCTGAGCCTGCTGGGATTATAGAGTGTAATAATTCCTGCAGCCCATTCTGGCCTATGAGAACAGGTAGCCTTACAATAGTGAAAAACGAAAATGACTGTAATTCACTATTAGGACAGGCCACACACATCAGGGCATGTCCTACCGTATGCTTACAATGCACCCTGCACTTGGGCCTACCATAGGGGTGACTAAAATGAAGTTAAGGGAAGGTTTAGGGACTGGCAAGTAGGTGTACTTGCGCAGTCAGCATGACAGTACCAGACTGCACGCAGGTTCTGCAATGGCAGACCTAGACACATTTTACCAGGCCGCTTCTGTGGGTGGCACAACCAGTGCTGCAGGCCCACCAGCAGCATTTGTATTTACAAGCCCTGGCACTCCTGGTGCACTTTACTGGGGACTGACAGTAAACCAAATAAGCCAATCATGGAAACCAATCAATGTATACACTTTTCACAGGGAGCACTTGCACTGTGGCACTGATTGGCAGTGGCACAGTGCTCTGAGCAGCTAATACCAGCAAAACACATGAGGCACATCAGCAAAAAGTGGAAGGGAGACTCCCGCCAAGGTGCCTGGTCTAACAGTGGTCAAGCCGCTACACGTCTTATAGGGACCCAACCCGTGTAGGTGTACATTGATTAGCTCCTTCTTGGCAAAGTCTTGTCCCTGCATGCTCCTGATTCCAGGAGACCCCTGTGTTCCTGCACCCTCCTGATTCCAGGAGATAACTTTGTCCTTGCACTCTGCTGAATTCAGGAGATCCCTGTGTCCCTGAATGCTCCTGATTCCAGAAGATCCCTGTGTCCCTGCATGCTCCTGATTCCAGGAGACCCTTGTGTCCCTGCACGCTCCTGATTCCAGGAGACCCCTGTGTCCCTGCATGTTCCTGATTCCAGGAGACCCCTGTATCCCTGCAAGCTCCTGATTCAAGGAGACACCTGTGTCCCTGCACGCTCCTGATTCCAGGAGATCCCTGCCCCTGCATGCTCCTGATTCCAGGAGACACCTGTGTCCCTGCATGCTCCCGATTCCAGGAGATCTCTGTGTCCCTGCATACTCCCAATTCCAGGAGATCCGTGTGTCCCTGCACACTCCCGATTCCAGAAGACCTCTGTGTCCCTGCACGCTCCAGATACCAGGAGTTCCCTCTGCCCCTGCACGCTCCTGATTCCAGGAGACCCTGTGTCCCTGCACCCTCCTGATTCCAGGAGACCCGTGTCCCTGCACACTCCTGCTTCCAGGAGATCCCTGAATCCCTGCATGCTCCTGATTCTAGGAGACCCTTGTGTCCCTGCACGCTCCTGATGCCAGAAGATCCGTGTGTCCCTGCATTCTCCTGATTCCAGGAGCCCCCTGTGTCCCTGCACGCTCCCGATACCAGGAGATCCCTGTGCCCCTGCACGCTCCTGATTCCAGGAGACCAGGTG
This sequence comes from Lissotriton helveticus, assembly GCF_964261635.1. Classification (NCBI taxonomy): domain Eukaryota; kingdom Metazoa; phylum Chordata; class Amphibia; order Caudata; family Salamandridae; genus Lissotriton; species Lissotriton helveticus. Next base: position 926,856,417 of record NC_136070.1, read on the forward strand.
TCCCTGCACGCTCCTGATTCCAGGAGACCCGTGTCCCTGCACACTCCTGCTTCCAGGAGATCCCTGTATCCCAGCATGCTCCTCATTCTAGGAGACACCCGTGTCCCTGCACGCTCCTGATTCCAGGAGATCCCTGTCCCTGCACGCTCCTGATTCCAGGAGACACCTGTGTCCCTGCAGGCTCCCAATTCCAGGAGATTCCTCTGTCCCTGCATGCTCCCAATTCCAGAAGACCTTTGTGTCCCTGCATGCTCCGATTCCAGGAGATCCCTGTGTCCTTGCACGCTCCTGATTCCAGGAGATTCATGTGTCCATGCATGCTCCTGATTCCAGGAGATCCCTAGTTCCCTGCACGCTCCTGATTCCAGAAGACCCCTATGTCCATGCACGCCCCTGATTCTAGAAGATCCTTGTGTCCCTGAACGCTCCTGATTCCAGGAGACCCTTGTGTCCCTGCACACTCCTGATTCCAGAAGATCCCTGTGTCCCTGCATGCCCCTGATTCCAGAAGATCCCCGTGCCCCTGCACGCTCCTGATTCGGCAAGACCCCCGTATCCCTGAACGCTCCTGATTCCAGGAAACCGCTGTGTCCCTGCACGCTCCAGATTCCAGGAGATCACTGTGTCCCTGCATGCTCCTAATTCCAGGAGATACCTGCGTCCCTGCATGCTCCAGATTCCAGGAGATTCCTGTGTTCCTGCACGCTCCTAATTCCAGGAGATTCCTGTGTTCCTGCACACTCCCGATTCCAGAAGACCTCTGTGTTCCTGCACACTCCCGATTCCAGGAGATCCCTGTGTCCCTGCATGCTCCTGATTCCAGAAGATCCCCGTGACCCTGCACGCTCCTGATTCGGCAAGACCCCCGTATCCCTAAACGCTCCTGATTCCAGGAGACTACTGTGTCCCTGCACGCTCCCGATTCAGGAGATCCCTGTGTCCCTGCATGCTCCTAATTCCAGGAGATACCTGCGTCCCTGCATGCTCCAGATTCCAGGAGATTCCTGTGTTCCTGCACACTCCTATTTCCAGGAGATTCCTGTGTCCCTGAACGCTCCTGATTCCAGGAGACCCCTGTGTCCCTGCACACTCCTGATTCCAGAAGATCCCCGTGTGCCTGCACACTCCTGATTCCAGGAGCCCCCCTGTGTCCCTGCACGCTCCCGATACCAGGAGACCCCTGTGTCCCTGCACACACCTGAGACCAGGAGATCCCTGTGTCCCTGAATGCCTCTGATTCCAGAAGATCCATGTGTCCCTGCATGCTCCTGATTCCAGAAGATCCCCGTGTCCGTGCATGCTTCTGATTCTGGGAGGCCCTTGTGTCAATGAACGCAGCTGATCCAAAGAAACCCTGTGTCCCTGCACGCTCCTGATTCCAGGAGACCCCCGTATCCCTGCATGTCCCTGATTCCAGGAGACCCCGTGTCCCTGAACGCTCCTGATTCCAGGAGACCCCTGTGTCCCTGCTTGCACCTGATTCACGCAGACCCCCGTGTCCCTGAATGCTCTTGATTCCAGGAGACCCCTGTGTCCCTGCACGCTCCTGATTCTAGGAGATCCCTGTGTCCCTGCATGCTCCTGATTCTAGGGGATACCTGTGTCCCTGCATGCTCCTGATTCCAGGAGATCCCCATGTCCCTGCACACTCCTGATTCCAAAACACTCCTGTGTCCCTGCACGCTCCCGATTCCAGGAGATCCCTGTATCCCTGCATGCTCCTGATTCCAGGAGATCCCTGTGTCCCTGCATGCTCCTGATTCCTGGAGATCCCTTCGTCCCTGCATGCTCCAGAATCCAGGAGATTCCTGTATTCCTGCATGCTCCTGATTTCAGGAGATTCCTGTGTTCCTGCACGCTCCTGATTACAAAAGACCCCCATGTCCCTGCACTTCAGCATAAACGCTCTGGTCTGCCATGACCATGAACCAGGACCACAGACCCGGTGTAAGTGCAGTCACTATGGGACTGAGAGGGAGGGAGGGTATCTGAGTAAGACTTGGTGTGGTGGGGGAAGGGGAGTGACAATACTAATAGGTGAAGGTACAAAGTGGAAGAGTGTAAACAATATAAAATCGTTACAGTGTAAGGTTTTTTGTTGGACCCGCACCAGAGGCATCTCTTCAATCTGAATGTACAGCTTTAAAATCAAAAGGCCCATGTTCACCTGTTTTAGCACTATGACTTCGAAAGAACTGATCACAAATATGCAGAGTCTCAGTTTTGCACAGGCACTTACCACCAGTTCTGAGCTAATTGAGCTTTAACACACACAAACAAGCATTTACAATGCAATGGTTTCGCCTTTTGAAAAGTTAGAGCTATTGGCATTGTAAATGACAAAATTAGTATTTATGTGTTGGTTTTGAAAACAGATAAATAAATGGCATTGTCATTTACAATGCCAATAGTTTAATCTCTGGCAAATGCCACTCATCAAGCTGAGACACTCAGCTGCAGTCACAACTGTGGTTTGGAAAAGACACGGACACGCTGGTAAGTAAATATAGTGTTACTGGAAATTACAGCACGCATTAGTCAATTTCCTGGAAGAACCTCGATTCTATTAACTACCAGCAGGGTACACGCTGTTTTTGACCGAGCTGACATTTTTGGCCGCATTCATAAGTGATGACATTTGTAGTGGTGGCCTCGGGCGAATTATTTGGCTTTGTAAGCGAAAAATGACAACTGGCCCCAAACGCCAAGTGTTCATCACATGGTGATAATCACAAGGCGATAATGAGCTGAGAAAAAAAGCAACGACAGAATGGATAGAAGAGCAAATTGGATCCCCTCGATGTCCCCACCCGGCCCGTCACTCCCCACGCCACATGACATGCCAGCGCCGCAGAATAAAGTCGGGCTTAGGCTGAGTGATTCATGTCAAGCACTGCATGACAAGTGACTGACTGACTCCGTTCCAGCCCATGTGTCCGGGGGTCCGAAGTGTCTGGAATCTCAACTTACACCCGGTTCCACTCTAGTGACGCGCTTCAGTTGTCCACATGTTCTATCAATGTGCTACCCATACAGTTTTGTAAATCACCGAAACATCACCTAGGTCAATTCAGAGCGCTAAGATGTGACAACCATATGTTCGTCTAAATTGGCTTTTTTTAAGATATCTCATATGGAAGGTGTTCAGCTATGGTGACATGGCAAGATGCAAACATCAGAAACCAGCTAAACCCTGCCACCTCCGTGCAGAGCCCAGACTATTCCGGATTCCACCACAGCCCATTCTGAACAGACTGTGGGCAGTTCTTTGCCTAACAAAATAATAAAGCGATCTATCTACATAACCTCAATCACACACCACAGCCCAAGCAAACTCCCAGAAAGTCACAGAGCAAGATGTTGAACGACGCCCACAGGCACAAGGTGTGCACAATAACCTTGATTACAAGCAGGGTGGGTTTGTACCTCCAGCTACTAAGCTCACACTAGTGCACTAACCACGCAGAGAGATTTCACAAAAACTTTCCTCACGTCTTCCCAAGTAATGATTTTGCCAGAACACCACAGTTGCCCCAGAAGCTGAAGGAAACGCACAGCTCACCACAGCAACGGGCACACGGACAGCGGGAGGGGGGACGGCACAAGGACAGCGGGAGGGGGGCGGCACACGGACAGCGGGAGGGGGGACGGGCACACGGACAGCAGGAGGGGGGACGGGCACACGGACAGCGGGAGGGGGGACGGCACACGGACAGCGGGAGGGGGGACGGGCACACGGACAGCGGGAGGGGTGACGGGCACACGGACAGCGGGAGGAGGGACGGGCACACGGACTGCGGGAGGGGGACGGGCACACGGACAGCGGGAGGGGGGATGGAGGAAGGCAGGACAGCAGCAAGCACTCACCAGAGGTCGGGGCAAATGACAAAATAAAAGGCGGCCAAAAAAAAAAAAGGAAACGCCCACCGCCGCAATGACGTGCTAAAAGGGGCAGGATGAGAAAAAATCGCCGGAACGCCCACGAGTCGCCTCGGTGAATGACGGACAGATCTCTCTTCCAATGGCTAGCCTCAATTTATTGAGCTAGCCAATGGAAGAGAGAGGCGGACCTAAGGCCACACTGTTTCTAACATAAGATTTCGCCTGCGCGACACGCTGCTGCGCAGCTTTCGACAGGCGAAACCTAAAAAGGGAACAATGACTCCATCCGCGACAAAGAACACCCACCAAGGGAAACCGCAGGATAGGAACTCACCAACCCTTAGAGACCGTTACTGCCAGGCCACAGCGTAAAAATGAAAACAAAATATGAAAACGCATCAACTCCAGACAAGTCGACATGACAAGCAGGACACAAACCCTCATGCTGAGAGAGACAGTGGCACCAGAGGCACAGAACATACCATTGAGGTATAGCTCCGTGGTAAGTAACGCAACCAAGGGAGGAAGATCCACACCTGTAACAGTACTCTCATGTAACGTAACTGGTTCAATTGAACAGTGCTCTGACACCTTCGGGTAAAGTCAGCGCATTATAAGAATGCATTAAAGAAACAAATAAATAAAGTGGAAGAGCCACGCATAAAAAGCACAACTGACCGCACCAGGACACAGAAAGACCAGCAGGCAAAAAACATAAAGACAGTGCGCCAGACCTGAAATATGCAGAAAGCCAAACCCCTAAAAATAAGGAGAGGAGTAGACCAAAAGCACAGGAAGTAGAGCGGCAAAGCCGAGACACGATCCGGCAACCCCAGCCACAGGGACAAGTACACTAGCCACTAGGCTATCTTCCAGCTCACTCACATGCATGCATAGTGCACAGAAGTATGCAGGAACAAAGGGGAAACCAATACCCACAGAGCGGGAAAAATAACCCCAGGACAGGAGAAAGGCGTACACAGACTCATGGCCGGAACCTGATCCAAAATCCCCAAAAGGAGAGTACGTGGAATCCGACGCACAGCAATGGGACACCAGTGCCCAGCTTAGAGAAAATGTCATATGTAACAAAACAAACGGGAAGCATTCATCAGAAACGAGAGCCCCTTCCAACAGCACTCGCCCACTCCCCTGACAAAAGTAAACCAGAAACGCAGCTGGAAAACTAAGCGGAGCGCAGGCGTAAGTGCAAGCTCCAACCAACTGGAAACACCGGAGGCTACAAGCATGAAGGAGATAGACAAGAACCCCACACAGCCCACAAGCCGCACGCCGACAGCCAGAGGCATGGGAAAATATGCGGCAACCCTTGGGACCGGGAACGTCTGAGGCAACTGCCGCAGAGAAACCGGGCCAGCAAGGTAAGCCCCCCCCCCCCAGGCAGAGTCCACCCACGCCGGGCCGCAACCAGAGCCCGCTAAAGCAGTGCAAAAAAAAAGACCCCAAGTCGAGGGGGTGGGGGGGGAGGGGGGTGGAAAGCATACAGCAGCCCCGGGGAAGGCAGTGAGCGGCTTGCAACACAAAGCGGCAAAAATTATCACGAGGCAGGAGCCAAAGCAATTGGCGGGCAAAAGCGGCCCACGCACGACAAGCGCAGGCAGCCACTGGAGCGACATAAAGGGAGCCCTCACAAATACGAGGCACAATGCCCACAACCTCCCGCAGTGGGTACAACATTGCACTGAGGTACAGCAGCCGTCGCAACGCCAGCAGCGGGCCGAGAGGATGGACTGGAGCGGAATGCAAGAAACCCCATAACAAAGCCTGTAGCCCTCCCGGGGGCCGAAGGGACCCCGACAGAGAATGTATCCACAGTGCGGTCCAATAACCGAGAGGTGGGGAGGGACTCCCAGGGCTATGTGGAGCAGTGAGGCAGCCGAGCCGAACCACAGAGCCCGCTAAAGCAGCGCAAACGGCCCTAGAAGCTGAAGGAAACGTACAGCTCACCACAGCAATGGGCACACGGACAGCGGGAGGGGGGACGGCACACGGACAGCGGGAGGGGGGACGGCACACGGACAGCGGGAGGGGGGACGGCACATGGACAGCGGGAGGGGAGACGGCACACGGACAGCGGGAGGGGGACGGGCACATGGACAGCGGGAGGGGGGACGGGCACACGGACAGCGGGAGGGGGGACGGAGGAAGGCAGGACAGCAGCAAGCACTCACCAGAGGTCGGGGCAAATGACAAAATAAAAGGCGGCCAAAAAAAAAAAGTAAACGCCCACCGCTGCATGACGTAGGCAAAAGCCTAAAAATCTCGGGAACGCCCACGAATCTGCTCCGGCTATGACGGACAGATCTCTGTTCCAATGGCTAGCCTCCGTTTATGGAGCTAGCCAATGGAACAGAGAGGCGGTGACCAAGCCACATACTGTTCTCATTAGATTTCGCCTGCGCCGAAAAGCTGCGCGTTGCGCAGCTTTCGGCAGGTGAAACCTAAAAACGAGGAAAAACATTTGCCCTTGTTGGTCCCTGTTTTCTGCATTAAGGTAGCTACTTTTCCTATCAGCAATCTGCTACTTTCTTGGTGTGCTGAAAATGTACTGCAGTGACACAATGAGATAAACTTAAGAATTAAACACAATTCTCAAAGGGTCTAGTGTTCTTAATCTCTATTTTTTATTATTTTTTAAATTCACAAAAGTCTTCCAGTCACCCTTAATAGTTTTCTACACACTTTAGCATATACGTTTTATTAGCTCACGTTTACCCTGATCAGTGTATAGTGTCTAGAATCTGGTTCCGCAACAAAGCCGCGATGCAAAGAAGCAGCCACCATGTAAAACATCGATATAAACGTACACATTAACCAGTGCCAGGAAACAAAGTTCATTGGGTTCCATTGTGTTCCATTTTCAGTACCATTCGTATTGATTATGCTTTTAATAATTAACATTGTCAGTTATTAAAATTCTTTTCTGAAGTTGACTTTTTAAAAGGTGTATTAAATAGTCATGTTTCTTCAGCCAGTTTCGAAATGTGTTTCTGCTCCTGGGATCACTCTGAGATAGGTTCTTCTTTTGGATGAAAATCATTAAAATATGCACATATGAACAATGACTCAAGAGGCTATTGCTGGGCCCTCATTAGAAAGGTCAAAGTTACCTAGAGGGACACAGGTGAACTCTCCCCTGTCTAAAGAGCCTCTACAAGCTGACACTGTAGTTCAGCGGGAGAGGGCATTCAACTTACAAGTAAACACAGACGCCATTTTGACTAGGCAGGAAGTCACCTGGGAGATTCCTAGGTACCATCACCCATCTCTCTTGAGTCTGAGGTAAAAAGGGGAAATGGACAGTTGCTGCAGGGCTTCATATATGCACCACTAGGATAGGTTTTGCTATAAGGTGCTAAAGTGTGTTAGGTCTTGGAGATATGTTGCCTTCATGTAACGAAGAGATGACATAATTGTTTGCAGACCAGAAGGCGGATGTAGCAGTTATTAAACATTTTTGCCTACTCCTCTCACACGGATATTACATCATGTGATCAAGCCTCTGGCTAGAGGCGAAACGCGTCATGCGGACTTGCAGGGTGTTCATTCTTTGAAAATGAAAACAAAGCGCTGAAATTTGCACCAGAACGAGCTCTGCTTTTTCGTCCTTTGTTTATTTTACCAAGACGAGTCGGAGACGCGCTGGCGTCGGACGGAGAAATTGGGATATTACAAAGTATCCAGCTTTACCCTAAATTGTATAGTAAATGGTTGTTTATGTGCGTGAAGGTGTCCCTTCCTGCACATAAACAATCACTAATGGGGATTTGTTACTTCTATATGTGCTGCAGAATGCAGAACACACAGAAGTAACACATTGTTATTATTTAATGATTGTTTATGTGCAGGAAGGGACACCTTCCTGCACATAAACAATCATTAATCACATTTTGCTCTTTCTATGTGTGCTGCAGAATGAGGAAAAATAAAAGTATTTCTCCTCGTTTCACCATTCTACTGCCTGCTATTCAGTGGCGTTAGTTTTTGCGCTGCGTCAGATTTATTCACACCTCTCTGTAAATATGGGGCCGTGTCAAAAGCAATGGGTGTTGTGGTGGAACGCCCACAGCAACACCCATTGCACGCCCTTTCACGCTAAGAGATGCGTTTAAAGGGGCCTTATTTACAAGTCAGTGTTAAGCCACAAAAAGTGGCCTAAAGGTATTTTGTAAATATGGAGAGCGCCATATCGCCACCAGAACGTTGCTAAAAGTGCCATTCTGGTAGAGATATCCCCTTTAAATATAATCCTCAAAAACTCTACTTTGCACTGAGAACGTGGAGAATGTCTAATGATTCCAAGAGGAGATGGTGATATTCTATTTGATATGTGAATATGGTGGGCCATTGGAATCATGAGATTTTGAACTTCTATGTTCCATGTAATTATGGATTTGAATGTGCACCGCCTAATCCATTATATTCTGCAAAAAATGTGCTTTTAGCTCAAACAGCTCAAATGATACAATTCCCCTGCATTCAGGTACTAAAGAGGTGAGAACTCCAGCCAGATGGTGTTTAATATCACTAACAGATGTATGAGGAAACTGTTTTTGTCTACAACAGGAAATAGATATCCTACATATTACACTACACTTTAAATAGGGTGGAAAGAATGTTCACAAATTCACAAGGACAAAAACAGTTTACATCTCTTTAAGACCTGATGTCTTGAACCTTACAGTGCCTTGTAATGAGACCGTTACACAATGTGTACTGCACAGAACTGTTCTGCAATAGTGTTTCTTGAAGGAAAGGGGAGATTACTGAAACTTTATGGTACAAATTGGTGATAATTCGACACTGAGCCCCAAAGGGCAAGTTTTAAAATAAAACTAGAATTAGCTGACTAAACGAGGCACACCTTTTATTACAAGGTGTGTATCGATGTATGTTTATGCTTCACACAAATTAGTTAAACTATGGGAGGTAAAGAGAATAGTATTTTTTAAATGATGTACCTGTGTATCAATGCAAGACAAAATCATTAATTAATTGGTTTAATTGTGTAGCAATATCTATGTGTGTTGCTGACCTTTATTAACAGCTAGATGTTAATGTCACTTAACCTCTATGGAGCCGCTTGCGACCTGACTCCGACAACATCACTCCAAGCGTGGCCTGTCTTTCACACCCGTGTGGTCCTTGTGTCTATGTATGCGGACAGTGTCACACTATATGTCAAGAATCCACACAACATTCTGGATCCTTTGATCGGGGAATTCACTAGATTTGGGGGTATCTGGGATTACTATAAATTGGGCGAAGTCAGTGATCTTTCCGCTTATGGCAGAGACGGAGGAGTTCACCTCGGAGTTCTGGCTGGGGTGGGCAGACGAGCCAATGAAATATCTGAGGGTATAACTGAGTTGAGATCCTGATGAACTTTGGAGCACCAATTATGGTCTTCTGATGACTTGGTTGGAGGGGCGGTTGGAAACCTGGATGAAGCTCCCGTTATCAATGACCGGCAGATTGGCCATATGAAAGATGATTGTCTTACCCATATTCCCCTACCTGTTACTTAAATGTCCCACTGCAGCGGTGTTTCTGGTGACAACTCCGGTTGCGTTTTGTGGAGCTTGTGTGCACAGGAAAACAACCCAGGTTTGCGTGGGAGATACTTATGCTCCCCTTCGAGCAGGGTGGACTCTGAGCACCAGATATTGACCTATATCTCTATCGAGCGCAGCCGCAGTTTGCACATTACTGGCTATACCCTACAAAATTTCAAGCTCATACTGTGCTTGAACATGACCATGCTGCCCCCTGCCTCCACCGGATGGCACTTTACAAGACCACCAGACACCCAAAAATGGCAATTGACACAGTCGGATGCATAGTCTCTTTGCCCCTTCAATCTTGCTACTTGGACATCCCTCTTTTCTCATCACACTTGACACTGGTACTCATAGAAAATGGTGCCAGCTGCAACTCACCACCATGGGTGCCATCTATCCAGATGGCAGCTTCATTACACCGCAGCGGGCCCTGCAGGGTCCAGATACAACTATGCTAGACATGTTCACATATTATCAGCTGCAAGTGGCGGTCCATGCACTCCATTATTCCTTTCCTGCAGCAACTCCTACGTTTCAGGGCTTCGAAGCCATCCTTGCGAATCCTTCCCCACGCAAGCTCATCACGAGACTGTAGGATGGTATGGAAGAGGCGGCGGTGGTTCAGATCCCTGGTGCTAGACAGGCGTGGGCTGATGCCCTTGCTACTCCCATTTCAGAAGATCAGTAGTGTTCCTGTTGCACTCAGTCCTGGGCGCTCTAGCCCTATTACCGGCTGCACCTAGTGCATTTTAAGTATTTCCACAGACTCTACCGCACCCTGGAGCAGCTGCACAAGATGGGCCTTTGAGAGGACTCATGCTGCACATGATGCTCAGTACGATGCGTTAGTTTCTTACATTTAGCTTGAGACTACCTGTGGGTGGGACAATTCTGGCACAATGTCTTCGAAACCATTGCAGAAAGCACAGGTCTCCAGTTGGAGCACTCGCCTAGGGTTGCGCTGCTGGGGAATGTCAGGGAAGTTCCCCTGGAAAAGCGGAAGTTGACTGCACTCCTGCTTTTGCTCACTAAGCGGCAGGTGGCGAAGCACTGAGTTCGCCGCCCTGTGCCGCAACTGACTGATTGGCTCCAGGATGAAACTTAGTGTCAGGAACAACTAACTGCCTACTTGGTACTGTTGCCTCTGAGCAGTGGCAGCTCCTCCGCTAAGACAGCAGCCTTGCAGCTGCTCACACAGGAGCAGGTGGAGGAGTGGTTTGCACGCTCCAAGTGCGCATGAATGTTTGGCCAGCCGTCTCAGGCCGGCCAAACATTCATGAGCACTTTGCATGTTCTCCACTCAGGCTGCATTACAGCCTGAGTAGAGAACATGCCCAGGCTCCCACTGACTGTCTGAGCACCGAACCATGGCACTCAGACCAATCGCAACGCTGCTTTGCAATGTTGTGATTGACTATGGGGAGACTGGTGCTTCCTCCTTCCTGTTCTGGCCGGGATAGACAACGAGGGACGCGGAGGAGAGATGCAGAAAGCAGGTACGTTTTTTATATATTTCTTTACACCCCCTCACCCTCCACCCCAACACCCGATCGGTGCTGGCCGCCACTGCCCCTGAGGTCCCATCCTCAAGGTATTTGGTCCCCCCTGGAGTCATATTTGAGGAAAAGGGCTGAGGAGTGGGTGGAGGTCACTGCTACTGCTACGTACATGAGAGAAGCAGATTAGATGCCAATTCGCCTTGTCGCATGTGGAGCTCCTGTAGATGAGGCTTGAGTTCACTGCAGGATGCGCCCAAGTCATGCCTTCATGGGGGCCTGAGTGGAGTCACTACTACAGGATCCCCATCCGTTCCTGCCTTGCTGTGTGGCTTTCTCTCCCTCCTCCTAACTCTTCCCTTTCCCTCCTAGTCACACCGGAGAGAGATACAAACTTTGCAACTCTGCTGTTTAAACATGTGATCCGAGTAAGCTTTAAGATCTATTTGCACTGTGTTTTGGCATGGATTGTAATGCTGTACTTTGTATCTCTATCTGAACAGTACAAAAAAAAAGAAATTAGGAAAAAAATGCCACAGAACCTGCTGCATACTTGGTTGCATAATATGTAGCATAAGTTGCTTCTTTTAGTCTAATTCAGTCAACAGTGTCACACAGTGTTGTCTTGGGATACTGCATAATTCTACGTGTGCCTTCAGGTGACCCTTTTACTATGGGATATAACTCTGAAATGCTCACACCCCACTCATAGCCATCTCCCTCTCCCCTCACCCCTCATCTCCCCTACCATCCACCCACCCACGGAGGCGCCAGTCCCTCAGATCTCTGGGGAATTGTAATCTGAAAATTACCACCAGGCTACCACCATGCTATCCAAGTCACTGTCTCTTAGATCAGAAGGGCTCTCTTGCAGAGGCCTAACTATTATGAGTGCAGCAGATATAGTAGCAGTTGCACCAAGGCGCACCAGGGGTTCATAGAGCACCAGTTATGGTGGTCTTGTACAACCCAACCAATTTCCCTGTATTCCATTAAGGCTAGAAGCAATTTTGTACCACCACACTAAGGCACAGTGCAATTCTCACATTTTAGCTTGTTACTCCTGCTGTTGATGGGCTCCGGGGTGCAGGGCTCCTTGGAGTTTTCTGCCTCGATAGGACGGAAATGTGCAAGAATTCGAACAAATTTCGGAAAGTCGACGGAATCTCTGTAAGGAAACAAAACGCACTGATGAAACAGCAAGTTTCAGAAACTATGGGCTCAAGAATATGAATCTGTTGGCATCAGATTTAAGGATCTGATGTGCTGAATGTTCTATTACCATCAATTTTATAATGCACTTCCACCATTTGTACGCACCTGAAGTACTGTGAGCGTTTAGGAGCCTGCACTGGTCTCTTCATTTTCAAATACACACAGCAACTGTTTTGCAATATATAGGATAAAGCTGATGGGTAGCGAAGAATGGTCTGGTCAATGTATGTTTCAGTAATGACTTCCATTGGCTAGTGGGACAAGCATGATGTGTCCAACTCAGTGATGGATCTTTATACAGCATTTTGACCCTTGTTACAAGAGAGGGCTGCAAAATGGCTTGGATATTCCCCACCCCCGGAGTTACAAATTGGATCCTCAGGGTGCCCTTAGGAATGAGGAATTAGCAGGGGAAATCAGTAATTGCAGATTATTGTCATTATTTTAGATTTCTAAAGCGCACGATTGCCTAAAGAGGTGCCCTGGCCAGATACGGTCAGTCACACTCTAACTCACCATTATCTAGTAAAAAGCCAGGTTTTGAAGGATTTACTGAACTGGCCAAGATCTGTGGACTTTCGCAGCAGCATTGGTAGATTCTCTCACAGATGAGCTACATGCACCACAAATACTCCACCCCCAGCGCGAGAAAGTCTATATTTTCCTGAACCAAGAGACCGGCATCAGTTGACCTCAGCTGGCGTCCTGTTCAATAATTTCTGAGCTTATTCCTCAAGGAAAGAGGTCCCATCATATGTGTAGCCTTTTAAACAATGTCAAGCTACTTAAAGAGAATCCTCTTGCCTGCTGGTAGCCAATGGATCTGATTAGCCCAGTAATTCCACATTTTATTCTAATTTTCACAAAGAAATTTTGGCTGTCTTTTGCAGCCAAAATTTCCATGTGAAAATAAACACATCTGTGAATACAGTGAGCATCTCATAATTCGGCCAGTAACTTCTGTTATCAGCCGCATCCGAATTAAGTGGTCAGTCGTAGTAAGGGTCTATGCATATGGATGTGTGTGCCTTGGGACTTAGGGGGTGATTTATATGTTGGTGGTATGTAAACTATATCGCGACAGCAATGGGGTACACATTCCGCCAGCATGAAGGTCCGCCCGCCCGATTTAAATGTGGGTGGACCTTTAATTTTGGTCACGGGAGAGACTACTCTGCCTCCGCCTTGGCCAAACTACTCCGATGGCCCTCGGGGAAAAGGGCAGTTGGAGTTATACCTACATGTCCAGCTGCTCAATTTAGATGGGCAGAAATGTAGTTCTTTTTTTACTGTGTCTTATCTCTTGGTAAAACCTGACAGCAAGGAACAGTAAAAACATTATATAATGCTCCCCCGCCATGAGAGAAGGCTTCCATGGTGAGGAGAGCATTATATTTTTTCTTTACAAAAATAAAATCTCATTTCAGGAGAAATAAAAATTACTCTGTGCTACTGGGCTGAGTCCTGCTTATGCCGCCCCCTAGCACAGAGTAACATGCATTGCCAGAAACCACAGTGACGGTGGTTCCTGGTAATGGTTTTATAAATCACTGCTAGATTGGCGGTCATTTAAAAATCAGTAGGGGCGGCTCTCCACTATGGGGATGGAATAATTTACGCCATCCATCTGGCGGAATGGCGGGACGTCCACCAAGAAAAAAAAAAATCAACCCCTTAGCCTTTAGTTTTGATCCTCTGGTGCTACTCATGATTGTTACTACTCAGCCTTAGCTTAGATGTTCTGTGAAGAAGCCTCATTAGCCTGTTATATACCTATGATGCAATGCAGTGTGCATGTGGGTTTTGTTTGTTTAAGCTAGGTTGATCAGAACGATACTGACATGACTGCTTGTGATAAAATGTGGATATCCTGTTGATGTGCCAATACATATCCAAATAGCCGGTTTGGATGACGCGTTTTGCTGTTAATGGTGCCATGGGTGTGTCTAGGGCTTTAAGTGAGACGGGTCCTGCCAGTACTGAGCACCGGCAGTTCTAAAAAGCAGGTGCTGAGATGGATCCCTATCGGGCTCTCCATTTTTGCCCTCATCCTAAGGCTGAAAAAAGAAATCTTTAATTCTGCAGCAGTACGACCCTTCGCTGCTTGTGATGTAACTGCGAAGAGACTCGTTACAGTTCTTTCAAAGTTTCGTCATTTTAGAACAGAAGCATTGTCAATATTATATACAATGAAGTCATAGGTGTTTTTAAGCTAGGCCCTTAATTACTTAGACAACGCCCCTTTGAGAGACCTCCCAATTTTTTCGTCCCACTTAAAACCCTGGGTGTGCCAACTGTAATCTGTTGGTGTACAGGTCAAGGGTGAACAGAGCTGACAGCAATGATACCTCATTGGCCAATCAGAGAGTCGGAGGTCCTGAGTGGGGTACACCAATATAGGTTAAAGAGTTACACACTGATAACTCAAGGTATGGAGCTGTGAGATCATAGTCAGAACAGAAACAAATGAAATAATGGCCCCTAGTGACTAACCTGAGTACAACACTGACCAATGTTCTATGGGAAGCAGAGAAACAGTGGTGCAGTGATAATGACTAGTGACTAGTCAGTATTTCAATTTCAATTCAAGAAGTCTTTATTCGATTGATGCATCATAAAAGACATAAAATACAGTAAATACATAATTAAAAACATCTAAAACCAATATTAAATTACTTATACAGGCTTCTATGAATGAGTACAAAATTGGCATTACCACATAAATTACCAATGAGCATCAGATATAGTGAACTAGTCATTAACAGGTAAGCAAGCAAACATTATTAAACCCCCAGCTATTTACTTTTGATGAACCTGGTTCTAAGCAACCAAGCCCACCCCAAATATTTAGCTACCCCCACAACTATTATTGGGGTCAGGTTAGTTTTTAAAATTCTGCTTGCTTCAACAGCCGAGCGGGTACCTAGGCATCTACAAACCGGGCTTAACCATTTGGCTCTTGGGGCTGTATACAAAGGACACACAAACAAAAAATGGTTTACACTTTCTCCTTGACCAAGACAGTTTGGACTGTGCCCCGTCCCGCCAGAACCCCACTTTTTAGTGAAATCCCCTAGAGGCAGCGAGCCACATCTGAACTGGTGGAATAATTTGCGATCCAGGGGCTTTGTTATCATGTCCCAATATTGTTCAAGCTTGGATATGTCTTTAAAAACAATAAATAGACTTGTAATATTGCTGGAACACAGACTCAAGTGTCTATTATAAACCACCCAGTCCCAATAGTGCAATTTTAGGTCTTTTTTGGAGGGAAAGGTTGCTAATTCAGGACCAGACCACAAATCACCATACCCCAGGGCGGAGAGGGTAGAGCTTAAATCCTTAAACCAGCCTATGTTTGAGGAACCAGGACGATCTTTGACCTCCAGGCAGGCCCTGGCATAAAAATGGAGTTCCGGCGTTGTCCATAGACGTCGCCAGAATGCCAGAGGACGGAATCTCGCTTGATCCTCCACCGGTTGACACCCGAGATCATATAAAAGCGGAATCCGCGGAGTTGACTGGGGCAGACCCGTTGCCATCCTGAGGAATTTGTTTTGGGCTGATCTCAAGGGATCCAGTTTGCTGAAGCCCCATAGCTCCACCCCATATAAAACTGAGGGTAGAACCTTTGAGCCATATATCTTAATTAGTGGTGAAATTGGCCGGGTAAAGGAGCCTTTGTGCTCTTTAATCAGCGCACCACCTATCTGCAAATGCTTTAGGGCCATAAGCTCAACCTGGTGGGACCAACTAAGGGTCTCGCTAAAAGTAACACCCAAGTAAGTAAAAAACTTGGTTTGTTCCAATGGGGTACCCCCCATAGTTACCCTTGCACTAATTTGATTATGACCTCTTAAAACCATGAATTTGGTCTTAGACACATTCACTTCAAGCTCATGTTCGCTGCAGAAAAACTCAAACCTCGACAAGGCTTGATGAAGGCCCTGTCTGGTTTTTGAAATCAGGAGTGTGTCGTCAGCGAACATGAGCAGGGGAATTTTCATTCCGGCCAAAGTCGGAGTGTCCGTGGGATGGTTTTCAAAATACTTGGTAACCCTGTTAATATATAAGGAAAAAAGGGTAGGGGCCAACACACACCCTTGCCTGACACCTTTGGCCACAGGAAACCTATCCGTCACCTCCCCTGGTTTGCCCCAGCGGAACTGGGCATAGGTATGTGCATGTAGGTTCACCAAGAGACGAACAAGGGGGGGTGGCATGCCCAGTTCTAATAAGCACTTCCACAACCCAGCCCTCGGGACGAGATCAAAAGCAGACCTCAAGTCCACGAAGGCTGCGTATAGGTTACCTTTACCCAAGACAACAGTCTTCCAATAAAGAAGCATGAAGCGGAAGGCCTGATCTAGAGTGGTCAGTATGATAACAACTGTTATGTTATATGTTATGTTATATAGATTTATACAGTGCACAGCTACTCCCATAAGTGTCCCGGCACTAAAAGACAAAAGGCACCTACAGATAAGACCTGTGCAGATTGTCGGAAAAGCCATTTACAAGCCCCGTACGCCACTTTTGTGCCCCCGTTGCGTCACTTCTGTGACTTCTGTGACACAACGGTGGCGTAAAGCCAGCACCATGCTGCAGGGTATTTACAACGTGACACATCTAGGGAGAAGCGTCACGTTGTAATGCCCTGCGCCACATGAAACCTGCATTGGGGGGGGAGGTGTTCCGGCGCAGGAACGCCTCGCAAAAGTGGCAGAGTGAAATCTACAAGATTTCATTCAGTCACTTTTACTACCCCGCTGGGTCAAAACCTTGCGCCTGCTTGAAGCAGGCGTAAGGCTTGACGCACCATGTTGGACATAGGCAGGTTTGGAACAGGGCTGGAGTTGTGTCGCGCCCACGACACAACTCCAGCACTGCACCAACCTTACGCCGGCAGATGCGACACTCATCTGTTTATCCTTGCGCCATGATGCGCCGCATTGTAAATGCGGTGCATATGTGGTGGCGCAAGGGTAAACTTGCTTGACACATCTTTCCTGGCGCATCCCTGCTGATTTTCAGGGGTGCGCCAGGAAACGTAAATCTGCCGCAAGTCATTTTTGCTTAAAGACGGGAAGGTCCCATGTTAAGCACAGCTCTCTAGGGAGCTTGGTCCAGTTAACGTGCCCTAAGCAAGAAAATTATCTGCCGCCTGTTTTAAGCTGGCAGATACGTGCAGGTGTTCAGAAGAGGAATGCAGGGCGCGAACAGGTATGTAGTCATGGATCCTCTCCTTCAGATAGCTAATCCCTGAGCCATGCAGGGCTTTATGCACCAAAACCATGGCCTTGAATCGTATCCTCTTTCTTATTGGAAGCCAATGAAGAGCCTCCAAATGGGCAGTCATGTAGGAATTGAGGTCTTGGAGGGAGCAGAAAAGCTTCACTGCACCAGCGAGACAGTGCTGGCCAACAAAATATGTGACTGATTGAAGTTCTGAAAAGAGATCTGTATTTCTACTCAAGAAAAAACCCATGGCTGCATGTTTGGATCAGGACCTAGACCAGCAATACAAACAGCAGATACTCCAAGATTTCACTTGACAGACTTTGACACGCAACCACCCATACCGTTTGGAGGGGCACAAGATCCATTGCCCCTGCATGACAGCACTGTCATCATTGGCAGAGGTTTGGTGGAGATTCTCAAGACCTACGGCAACCCTACTAGCAAAGCAACTACATGATCAACGTTCACGTAGGCTAAGTTGGAAGGTGTAGGATACCCTCCCCTTACACAACATGTCAGTGACACTAGCCCAACCGTTCAAACCACCCACTCAGATCAATGTGGTTGGGTATGAAATGCCCCTATGGAGAACCGCGACTGGATAAATCACAAATGATGACTGCGCAAAGCACCAAGAGGCAAGTGAACTGGTAAGTGCTACACCATACAAATACCAAGTGCACAATATAACAATATGTAATTGCAGGGGGTCTTACTCTGTTGTGGAAAGGAGAGTGGGAAATTACATTGGAGACAGAGCAGGGTATGAAATCCTGGGGTAAGATTCCAAAACCTTTGGTCTGATTCTAGTTGGACTGAAGATGCAAGTAAAATCTAAAAGGGTCATACTCTAAATGCCCAATCTCTGTAAGACATAATGGGAACAGGCAGGACACAGAAAAGTAAACTGTGTGGGTGGGAAGGTACCCAGCAGGCCTGAAACCTGCGATGTTTTTTCCTGCGAACATGTTCCCGGAAAATGCACAGATGGGGTAGACCTACCGGATTGAGTACCCCTGGATCTGCCACATAAAGGCAAGTAGAGTGAAAGTCACCAAGAGGTGGGTCATTTGAGAGCTGAGCAGGACGTAGTGCTTGTGGCATTGCGTGGGGCTGTATGGGTGATGTACCCGGCCTGGGCTAAGACTGGGAAAGGTGGCATCTTGTTTGGACCAGGCTTTGGGTTTGTATATAGTTCTTGGAATATCTCCAGATTTACAAGACCTGCTAGAGCGCTGCGTGTTTGGGAGGTATGGGTTTCCTCAGATACAATTATTTAGAAGATGAAACTATTCCAGTTTCTCTTTGAGTAGGAACCAAGCAGCCCGGCTGTCTTCATTAATGTGAGACAACTGATCTCTGAGACAACCATTCCATAGTCAACTTGCTCCATCTCTAACCCTGCTCTTGTCAGTATCTAGATGCGCCACCTCTGGCTCCCACCCGTGGGGTGAATCAGGTACCCCAGTTCATGTCCTGTAGAAGGAGACAATCAATGGAACCATCACCTTCAGAAGATGACAACCACCCATCCATTGCCAATAGCAGTAAAAAACTACACAATCCATTCTCTGTATCCAGAGACATTTAGCCTTCCCATTGCCTATAGAAAGTGATTGCCACTGAGCTCTAAGTCGTAGAAGGACACAAACAATATGGCTGTCAGGATTGTCACAAGAAGGGGAGCAGCCGGGGCTATTTGCCCAAAGCCCCACTCTTTAAAGGGCCTTGTGCAACCACTGCTAAATATATTTATAAATTATAAACAAGGGAGGCAACCTTACCTGCTGCTAGGTGTTACCATAAAACCAGAGTAGGCCCCCATATCACGCATGTGACCTGAGCCCCACCAAAGTTTCTGACAGGCCTGGTGAGCGCTGATGTGCCATAATGTCAAGTGTAGAAAAAGTGACTTCACACATGCTTTGAATGATGATGAAATCAGTAGGTCGCTCCTTGGTCTCAATGCTAGTCCCACAACAGCCTCATATTTGCTGCATACTTTTGGTGTTAGGCGGACTGCGAGGAGTGAAAATTGCAGGTAGTAAATAACTCCTTGCCCTGCTACTGCCTACATGCCCCTTAAGACCAAGGCCACTGGAATTATGTGTCAGGAATTGACCAAATTATGTGGCAGAGTTGAGTAAATTATGCAGCAAGAACAGTCAAATTAAGCGGCATAGTCCGCCACATTATGTATTAGTATTACTTCATTATTTCGCAATTTCGAAACTTGATACCACTGTCTAGGCATTGGTTGTACTTCATTAGTACCAGTTTAACACCCAAATATAGCAATAAGCAACAGAAAGGCGATCAGTCAACCTTTGAGAAGGACCTTCCACCGCGCAGCAACACGTGTTGCTGCATTTTTAGTACCTTTTGAACAATTTGAGCTAGAAACAAAGGGGCATATTACCAAGGGCCTTATCGCCGCTTTAGCGGGAATTTTTCCCGCTAAAGCGGCGATAATTTAATCGCCCTATTACCTAGCTGTCGCTAACACCAGTTAGCGACAGCTAGTAGGAGATAGCGAGCTTCTGGGGGCCCACTTTGCATGTCAGCGATATATAGCGCTAATGACATGCAAAGTGGGCGTGCTAACTCCTATTACCAACTTTTGGAAATAATCGCACTAAGCGCGATTATCTCCAAAAGCTAACGCCTACCCAGAGCAGTTCTTAGCCATGTTATCCAATGGTAGGTGGATAACATGGCTAAGTGTATTTGCTCGGTAATGCATGAATATCGCTGACTTTTCTGCGATATTCATGCATTTCGGCCGTTTTTTTTTCGCTTAGGAGATAAACCTTGATAATAGCAAGGCTCCTAAGCGATAAAAATAGGCGAAGCACGGCGATATAAATATAGCCGCTAACCAAGCTTAGCGATATTTTTCGCTTAAGCTTGGTAATATGCCCCAAAATTCAATCGCAATTCTAGTGGCCCTGCCTAAGACCAGTATAGCTAATATGGTGCTAAATGCCTTGAAAAGCGCACCAGTTTCTAGCTGTGGGTACCCCTAACTGATATCCATGACAACTACCCCACCCATCAGTAGTGGAGGACAGAGAGTACAAATGTAAACCTGTATTAGGAGTAGGAGGCAACTACTCCCATTTTCCCAAGTGCCTCAGGCGCCAAACAGCTTTGGCGGCCCTCGGCTGCAGTTGTGTAGATTTAATCAAATGAACGAGGCTTTGTTAACTTACCCATCGCCAAAGAAAGCGCCGATGATTCTGTCCCCCAGCGGGTTCACTGCCAGCTCCCCGATACAAAGGAAGTTCTGTTTACTGCAGAGAAGACGGTGAGACAGGGGGAAGGCAAGGGAGGAAAACATAACGACAGAAAAGAAACAAATAAAATAAGTAAAGTGGAGAGGAAGAGAAGGAAGAAGTGTGGAAGGGAAGAAGACGGGAAATGGGAGGAAAGTTCAGAAGAGGAGCCAGAAAAGTAGAACAGATGAAATGTTGAAAAAAGATGAAAATGTGGATGAAGGTGATGGGCGAAGCAAATAAAGGGGAGAATATGGTAATAGATAAAGGAAGGATAATGAATGAAAGGGAAAAGGAGGGAAGAAGTATGGGGAGGAATAGAGTGGAAAAAGGGAAGGGAAATTGAAAAGGAGAAGGGGAGGAGTGGAAAGTAAGGAGTTAAGTGATGTGACATAGCACCCATGGAAAATATATGAAGTTAAAGAAAGGGGAAGGGACAATGAAAAGGGTAGTAAGGAAGAGAATCCATGTGAAAGGGTAAAACAAAGGTAAAGGAAAAGAGGGGAATTGAAGGAAAGATATAGAAGGAAGAGGAGAGGAGAAGAGAAGAGAAGAGAAGAGAAGAGAAGAGAAGAGAAGAGAAGAGAAGAGAAGAGAAGAGAAGAGACCGCAAGACAAGATAAGACAAGACAAGAGAAGGCATTAAATTCACAGTTAGGGACTGGGTGTCACAAGAGTCTAACATTAAAAAAGAAAGTATTAAATCAGTACTACACTACAAATAACATTGTACCATATGAACTTGAGATTGCACCCCTAAGCTACACAATATATGCCTTCACTCTGAGTCTCTGTCACCAAAATTGGCGTGCAAAGAAAAACCAAAGGGGATGATGGACGGAGCGTTGACAATACAAACACTCATCCCCAGTCAACTGATCTGGGTTAAATCCATCACCGTTCTTTAGCTCACTCCGCCACCCCAGTTCAGACATGGCCATATGCAAATCAGTCTGACCCTGTGCCTCATGGGAACAGTCCAGCCCGAACATTGGCGTGTCCATTCCCTTGGGGTCTTCAATGATGCATTATAAACCTCAGGCCAAGGAGGTGCCCTGGCAACAGCAAACTATTTCCTCAATCCCGGCTGCATCCTAACAATGCACACTAATCACTCAGACGCAAACCTCACATACAAACTACCCCTCATACCTAGTTTGCACACTAGAAACCACATGCTTAATGCCACTGGCCTGCACACATGCTAAAGTGTCCTCCCTCATTTGAGGCTACTTCCTTCAAATAAAACACACATATATGGTATTCGCCCCACATTATCCTCTCACAGGTAGGGTACACGCTGAACTGACGAGTACACCCATTGATGAGGGCTGCAGTCGTGGAATACTATATAACTTCTTTGTTCCGGCTTGCAGAACAGGCTTCTGTCGTTGCAGTTTGAGCCTGTACAACCTATTACAAACTACTCCCCTGGCCTGCTAATATTGTCAAACCACAGCCCGGCCTTACTAGCTAGGCCTACCTACCAACCTCCTACATCAGGCCTACATTTCAGAGGAAGGGCTCCAATATCCATAATGTCCCTAACAGAAGTGGGCAAGCCAGTGAATTCGCTGGGCAAGCCAATCCAAGGGTTGGCTTGGCTTTAAGAGTCTAAGTACAAGGCGAGCCATCAAAAGATTCGAAAAGTAAATGGTGCAGCAAATGCCATGTGCAAATAATAGTATTATTTCTTACTCAGTTGGACAACTCGATCGCCTGGCTGATTTAAGTGGGAGGCCGAATGTCCAGTTTCTTCTACATCATACCATTGTGAAAAACCTGGTGGTAAGGGACAGTACAATCTAGTAAATAACCCCTATACCATAGAGGAAAACTTCCCTTGTAGGAGGGTCATTAGTTTTTGTTTTTTGAAAAACAAAATCCCACTTTGGTTTTGAAGAAACAAAAACAGGTTAAAGGTTTGAAAGGCGACTGTCATGTTTGACATAGCCGCCATCAAACTAATTGATTGACAGGAACCCTTATTCAGCAGTTCCTGTCAATTGACTGGAGTTTTCTACCGGGCAGGAGGACGACTCACAATTTGGAGGAAAGGTACACTGTCAGGGCAACAGAATATTTTACTTCTTCACCCTGACGGAGTAAATACCATCTACCGTACTCTAAATCAGGCCCATCATTTCTCTCACCTCCAGTGCCCTGACCTCACTGCCACGAATGGATCAAAGGTTGTCATTTTGTCAAGTGTCCCATATGTATGGCTAGTACTGGTGTATGTAAAGCAACATTAATACCTATTAAAGCATATGCAATTGAGGGTTTTATATAGCATGCATCCTGAACTGAATTTCTTTAAAGTCGACACATCGTTGACTACTTAGTAGGAATAAAATGTTAAAATGTCTTCTTTCAAAAATGCTAAGCATAATGGAATGCAGAAACCTATTTTTGATGATACTATCACTGTCTTCCCTTGACTTAATAAAAACTCAGGGGCATATTATCAAGGGATTTATCTCTGCTTTTTTGGCTTTAAAAGCCCAGATAAAATGATCTCCCTATCAGCAACAGGGTGCTAACACGCAAATTCGCATGTTAGCACCCTTTTTCTCTACGCTTCCCTTTGCATCTGGGCGTTCCAGAGAAAAAAAATAGGAGAAATGTTGTTAAGCGACATTTCTCCTATTATCAAGGATTTCGCTAACCCTGTTAGTGATAAAAAAAAGCAGCGCTAACCGCGGTTAGCACTGCTTTTTTTTACACCTGGTATTTTCCTGACTTAGCCATGATATCCTATGGAAGGTGGATATCATGGCTAAGTTTGTGAGCCCCTCTCATCAAGCTAACGCCAAACTTCGAGAGATTATCGTTGGTTTTCCAGCGATAATCTCTCATTTGGCAGTTAGCTCGAGGATTTTTATCACTTCTGAGATAAACCTTGCTAATAGCAAGTTATCTCTGCGATAGTTTCCGGCGTTGCTTAGCGTTAAAAAATTCGTTGCTAAGCATCGTTAGCGATAAATATCGCTAATCGTTGGTAATATGCCCCAAAGAGCTCTCCGACTTCTCACGGTCGAATTGCAGCTTAGCTCGGTTGCAGACACACACAGCAGAAAAGTAACTTTTTTTTAGATTTTGTGTACTCTGCTGTCATACATCCACTGATTTATTACTTCTTTTTATGTGCAATAGAAAGGGAACAAGGTGTGCCTGGGATGCTTGTCTCGGCTCTATTTTGGCACATCACTCCCAATGCGACAAGAGCCGAGCCAACAATTCTAGTCGAGCCAGACTCGAGCCTTACATGCCTTGCCCTCCTCTAGTCTCAAACCAGTTCTGGATTACCAAATAGGAAAGTAGTCACCGGCCTATGAGCTCACTCCTTTGAGGGGACCCGTGACAATGGATCAAAATAATACTGATTTGATCTTGAAAGAAAATTACAATCAAGCTTTCTTAAATTATTTCCAAAAGATTGAAAAAAATGAATCAACTTAAAGAAACGAAAACGTTACATTTCGGACTCTATGGAGAAAATACGGTATTAATGTAATGTACCCATTGTATATTTAAAGTTATGTTGGTTTATAAAAAAAACGTTTTGTTTAATAACATTAATAATTGTTAATCTTTAGTTTTGTGTAAAAAATTGGTTTATTAAAATTGTTGGTTGGTAAGATTAAAAACTTATTAGAAGATAATTTGCGAGGGGGCCCCCGACATTTTTACTACCCTAGGTGCCTCCACAGGGTTTATCTGGCACTGATTAAATCCAACCAGGTGTGAAGATTCTTGTGCCCTGTTGCACACTGGTCCTTCTTTCCCGGTCTTTTTCATTCCCCTGCCCCAATAGCTGCAGCTCTCAGGAGGGCTGTTTTGCACTTTACAGGCCTGGCCTGTAGTTTTAAGTCAGGCAGATGAAAATATTGGGAAAAGCAGAGAAATCGGGTATGTTTCCACGTCTAAAACATAATCCTAGCACTGCAAACATAATGAAATGAGTCAAAAAGTATTTGAGAGCGGTCTAAATTGCTTCAGAATGAATATCAGAGCAAACAGAGGCATAATTGCCATGTTATAAAAGAATCCTGACAATTCCAAAACACATTATCAATATTTTTCTAAGAAAGGTGGTAGCCCTGTCTGTACCTGAGGTAGCCCTTGCCTTCCTTGTCCAGCGCCTGGAAGCGATGGTGCAGGCGGATGATGCTGGATGGAGAAACTAGATAGAAAGATAAAGTTGCAATATTAACATCTGTTTGATGCATTCTGACTTCCTGAGATCCCAAGCAATGCTTTTGTTTTTTTTTATTTGCCACTATTAAATGTTTCTTATTTTGCTATTCTTGTGGCAAGCAAGGTACACTCATGTACAAGCAGTCAGAGTTATACAGACATTACAGCTGTTATGCGCACATACTTTTAACAAGATTATTACATCAGTGTTAACTCGTCAAACAATAGGATAAAGACGGATGTATGACGTTACAACGCATGCTTTTACCACGCATGCTGTTACAACGCGGTTTTTACAACGCATACCATTACACCGCATAGTGCTTTGGGGTGCTGGATAGTGAATAGTTTAATTTACTATTCCAACTCCAGTCCCCGTGGACACTAGGGAAGGTGTTGGATAGTAAATTAAATCTATTCCCTATCCTAGAGCGCCCCCCCAGCGCAATGCGTTGTAATGATTTTCGTTGTAAAACCTGCGTTGTAAAGGCACTGCGTGGTAAAAGTTGTGTTGTAAAGGATGTTTCCCGATCAAGACTTTGGTGGGCAGTATTGTTAGTAAAGCTCGAAGTGCTCCTTCTTGCCAGAACTGAATCAATAGCAAACAACGAAACAATCTACAACTTGTAAGGGGTCAAGGGCTGACACAATATGTATGACTGATCTCCTGCCTTGTAGCAGGCAAAAGCGTCAGCTGCAGAGTGTTGCCAAGGATAGGTTTCTCGACTGAAGGCAGCTACAAGGGAGATTCACGCGATTTGCAAATTTTACAGGTGGTAGATCCAGAGGAGAAGATCCTGTGTGGAACTTAGCAATGGTTCCTAGGATTTTGGGTCCGCCATTTTGGAGGGAGAGGCGATCAATCAGAGCTGGCATTCACTTTAAGGAAGGAATGAGCAGGGTACAAATTGCAGAGTAGGGTTAGTCCATCACTATGTTTCTACAGGGCAGGTTGCCATCTTTAATTTGAGCACAAAAGGTTTCGATCAGCTCGTCCCACCTCAGTGACAGAGGGTAAGGTATTTCCGAAGGCCCCTGTCCTCCTCTCGCCTAAGCGCTGTGCTTTCAGTTTCTGCTCAGGAAATAACTACACTATGCCACACAGCTTCTCAGGGAGACACAACAGGCTTCCAAAGACATGTCATAGACCTCATTGCCAAAATAAGGGCCATGTCTAGGAAACGAGATAGGACTTTGTGTTTTTTAGAGCGGTTTAACAATCCCAGGGCACAAGCCATGTAGATTGTTATGCCCCAACAGCATCTGTAATTGATCTCTTACCTTAGTCCAGAGGTGTTTTAGTGAAGGCACATCCAGTACTTGTTTTGCATTTCAGCACCCAATAGTAGTCAACCAGGGCAATGGGATTCGGCTCCCGGAAAGAGTTTATCTTTCTGGGATCAGACATGATCTGGTTAGAATGTAACATTGGTTAAGTTTGATTCTCGCATTTCAAGATACTGTGAAAGGGAGAGTGAGGATATAATACCATGCAGCGTCATTAGACTCTCTGCCTAGGTCTGTTTCCCATTTAACTCTACGCACGTCCAAGTGGAACAACTTGTGCGCCACCAACGTTTTAGTCAGCCGTCTAGTAAGGTGCTGGCCTTTGCCCATTGTAAAGATATCTTGCATTACCTATTGGGTTGGTTGCTTTCTGGCCACTATCCGCCAGCAATGGTGCAGTGCACGAGATAATGCGTTGTAAGGATCAGAAAGTGACCCTGACGAATGTTGCGATGTTCCCGATGCTTGTTGAATGTAAGCAAGGAGCCCTCATGATAAAGGTTGCCAAGTCTACTAGGGTGAACCATTGTTTGAGGATGGCAAGGGTTGGTGCTCTTCCAGTGCATGGCAGATTTAAGGGTGGAGTAGCCAGAGCGTATGTAGGTGCCCATTACGTGAGGTGCAAGGCTCTACGATAACATACACAGGCATCCCACAGCAGTCGGGGAGAAGGTCATGCAGAGCTACCTACCGGACAAAAGTGCGGCAATACTGTGGCCATCGTCCATGGTGCCTGTGCAGTAATGGTGTCCACCAGGCAGGCGCACATTACACAGCGACAGAGCCACTAGAGTTTCGAGGCTATAATAAAGCTCTAAACTAGGGACACAGAGGCCACCCACATTAGGCTAACGCTGAAGCTTAGTCAGCACAAAATATACTAGCCATTGAGCCAGATTTCCTCGCCTAGGTGGGTATTTAGAGCGGCAAGAACTTTCACTAAAATGGAGCGGTAGGTTGGAGAGGTAATAGAGTAAGCGGGGAAGCATAATCATCTTTGAAATGGCAATCGTGCCGATCACGGATAGCGGCAAGGTTCTCCAGAACGCTACCTTGCTGCGGAAAGCTGTAACAGCGCATTATGTTCCCATAGAGAAGAGCTTGATCTGTGTGGTAGATTTGTATTCAAAGGTATTGGAAAGTATGATGTTGCCAACAGAAAGGACTGCCCCACCCGTATATACAGATCCACTCCTGGGGTCCGAGGGGCAGTGAGGAAATAGTCAAGATTTCTGCCAGTTGACGTGTAGGCCTGACACTATGTGGAAATCACGGAGAGCTAGCGCAATGTACGGACAGCCCCCAGTGACATCTTTTGAGTATAACAGCATATCATCTGCATACAGGGAGATGGTGTGTGTTCGGTTCCTAAAGGAATGCCTCACTCACTCCCCCTTTGCGCAGTCGGATGGCAATCGGTTCCATTGCCAGGGCGAAGAGATGGGGTAGCCTGGTCTAGTGCCCAGATGTATAGGCACAGACTTCGATATGCAGTGCCCAATGTGAACTCTGAATTGAATGAACCTCACTATGCGCCTGCCCAGCGGCTCGAGCAGATTGAACAGGTAGTTCCAGGCAAGGGAGTCAAAGGATTTTTCTAGATCTAAAACCAGATACACTAGCCTGGAGAAAGTGTGGGGTGCAATTTCCATGATCCAGAGCAGTATTCTGATATTTAGGGATGTGCTTCTTCCCAGAAGAAAGCCGTTCTGGTCAGGGCGGACCAGAACGCCATCCGACTGCGCAAAGGGCGGACCAGCTGAGGCAGCCTAGGCAGCAACCAATCCACCACTATCCTGCTCAGGATTTTGTAATCCATGTTCAGGATCACCAGCTACTGATGGGAAGCAAACGCTGGTATCCCTCCCTGGTTTTGGAATGGAGACCAACTGGGTCTCTCGAAGGGAAGGAGGGAGAAGCACATCAGAGGACACAGTTCTAGATGCTGGGATGGGTCGGCCCAGGAACAGGAATGATCGTGAGAGGACGCGGTGAGGTAAGAAGAGTTAAATTATGCGGAGTAATTCTGTTTATGTCATTATATTATTACTTCATTATTTTGTCATTTTTACATGTTGCCACCGTCTGAGCAAATGCTTCGCCTCATTGGTCCCAGTTTAATAATAATAAAATAATAAAGACATTTGTAGAGCGCATGGTTACGCCTTCTCGGCGTGACCCCGCGCTGTGGAGAAAGGACTGTCAGATATGAGCCACCGCCAGAGGACGCCATCAAAACTAGTTGTTAAATAGATGGGTTTTAAGCAGTCCTCTGAACTTGGGTTCCGACCTCTCCAGCCTGAGGCCGAACGGGAGTTTATTCCAGTTTTGAGCAACTATGAAGCGGAATGATCAACCGCCCATTCTAGCTTTCCTAATCTTGGGTACAGCTGACAACAATTAAAAAATGCAATATATATATTTTTTAAACGCCAAGCTGTGCACATTAGTCTCTAGCGCTCTAACTCAGCGCCGAGACTTAAAAATGCGACCAATTGAAATCTTTTAAAAGCACCAGAATGCAACGTGGACGCAGTGTTCTAGCTCAGCACCTGCAACTTAAAAAGTGAAAGCCAAGTAGATATTAGCCTGTCGCTGCCACCGACTGACCAGTCTCCAGTTTAACACTCAAATACAGCAATAAGCAACAGAAAGGTGACCAATCAACCTTTGTGAAGGGCCTTCCACTGCGCAGCAACGTTTCACGGCATTTCTAGATCCATTAAGGCTTTACATTATTTGTTTGTTGGAAGCTGCAGATTGTGCAGCAGTTGATGGATTGTGTGGCAAATGTGGTAAATTTATATTTATGCGGAAAATGCTGAGGGGCAAAATAGCAGAATTCCAGTGGTCCTGTCTATACTTTCGTTCTTCTACAACACGAGGGGACAACTTCTTCTCCCAGCATACTACGGTACTTATAAAGTCTGCTTCCAGGCACACACTAAGTCATTCATTGCTAATCTCCTGGCACACCTCAAGGGTATTCACAATCTCTCTACCGCCATTGTTCTCAGACCTTGACACATTAAGCAGCTCACACAGCCCTTCTTCTGGCTTACTATGGTCGAGGTCACTGGATTTACTTGATTCTGTGGCTGCAGCATTTTCAACATAATTATTTTTTCACTTCCCTTGCCACATAATCCACCATCTTCTGCATAATTTGCAGATTCCAACAAAAATATATTTTTTTATGTCAAATGAACAAAAGTTACTAAAAAGAGCCACTCAATATTAGACCATTTGCAAGTGCTAACTGGTCACCTTTCAGTTACTGTTGGTGTGAAACTGGCACTAATGATGTGAAATCTCTGCTGAGACATTACCAATGTTTGTTAAAACTATGAAACACTGAAATATTACAGCCAAGGAACATTCTGCTTTATGCCACATAATTTGCCTTTTCTTGTCATATCATTCATTTAATCCCGCATAATTCTAGCGGCTCTTAAACTCGGAGTATCTCCTAGCACTTTACCTTGGTACCCACTGTCAGTTTCCTAGCATTCTACCAAACCTAATTTCGGTTCTCTGGTACACCATAACTGTATTCATACCCGGTCTCATGATACATAACCCATACACCACATGATGGGTGTACCCAGCCTCCTGGCACGCTACTGGAGTAGTCACATTCCTCATGGCATACTGTGGTACTCATCACCTGTCTCCTGGCACACCACTGGCGGTCGCCTGAACTATTGCGTTGGTGGTACACGGTGACAGAACCCCCGTCTACAGCACCATCTTTTTAACACTGAGGTATTTTCCTATGAGACGTTCGGACCATTGCCACTACTTTAATCAAAGGCGTTACATGGCACATGCTGCACCAGTTGCCGATACTGTGGATACATACCAATTTCGATGAATTTTCGATCTAGTCATCCCTGCCGTACATCATCCATGAGTGAGTGCACGCTTCCAAGCACAGATATCGACCATCATTTATCCCTCCCTCTTTTTCTAAGTTCAGGAGAACTCTCTATTTATTTACATTCAATCATCGGTGGGATTCTGTTTACCCCCTATGAGGACACCCTCTTGTCAATACTATATCAGTTACTTGCGAGGAGGCTGTCTCTACTTTACCTGTTCGGTGTATCCTCACCTGTATGAATAGACTTCAGTATTGTCAGAACATATTCCATGAGTCTACTACTATTCATTTCAGTTTCAGTGCAATAGACGGTAACCTGATGAAGGCCCACATGCCGAAACGCGCGTAGTCCTATCTACCGCATTGCCTCCAGCAATACGTGTCTATGGTTATCTTGGCTGTTTTTAATATTTCTGAGATGTACATATGACTGTTTATAAAACTATCATTTTTTTAGATCAAATTAGCACACATATGTATATTATGAGGTTTATATAGAGATATATGATGTATAATAAATTCTATGATTTGATCAAGTTATCAATAAAATGAATACTTTTTCTATCACTTTTGTGTGATTAGTTTGAGCCTTGTGGGATCAAATTAGGTTATTCACAATTTGTGTACCTAGAATTAAGCGTGTTTCTGTCAAATGGTTGATAGACTTAGCTACAGACCTTTACCTAAATTAGGTTTCTCCCTAAGTGTAGTAAGTCCATTAGTGTATATAGGGGTCCCCATTTTTCCAATGAAACACCACTGGGGTACTCACAGACTCGCTTCTTGACCCCTACCACAGTACTCACTGCCAGTCTTCTGGTACATTATGATTCTCGTGGTATGCCACCACAGTACTTACAGCCTTTCGCATGTCATGCAATAGTACTCCCTGCTTGTCTCCTGGCATACCTGGCAGTTTGCTGCCACGATACAGTATTCCCAGCCAGATTCCAGGCAAGTACCGTGGCAGAGAAAGCCTTTCTCCTGACATACTCACACCATGTTTCCAGGCACACCACCAAGGTATTAACACGCCCTTGTCCTACATTCAACCCAACCTCATACACCTATGCAGATGACACCCAAACCATTTTAGAATGGATAACCCAAAGACCTCTACAATTCAAAACTTGACGACTGACTTTGTGCCATAAACAAATGGATGACGAATAACCATCTAAGCTTTATACCATAAAGACAGAGATTATTGCCAGCGGACAATAGCAAAAGTACCAGCCTCCCGCCATATGGTCTAAGGAACTTAAAGTCCCTCCAACAACATCAAGAGAAGTTAGAAACATAGGAGTAGCCATGGGTTCAGACCTATCCTTTATACTGTATGTTAACAATGTCATAAAGAGGGCCTTCAACACAATGAAAACACTACGTCACATCTTCCCATACCTTGCATACCAACATAAACAGCAAGCTATCCTCACCTTCGTAATTTCCAAGCTTGACTATGCCAACAGCCTATACCTTGGTGCACCCTCATATATCGTTTACAAACTATAACTCATCCAAAATGCTGCTATAAGGCATCTTCTCTACCTGCGCCAGAGAAAACACATGACTCCAGTCCTGCACACGCTCCACTGGTTACCTAGATGAGCAATGTCCAAGGAGCTCTGCGTTGCCCACAGAGCCTTTCAAGGAAAATAACTGCTCTACGTACATGTTAAATTCAAGCATACAAACTAAACAGAAAACTGTGCTCCAAGCTTGCACCACTTACAAACATACCACCTGATCATAAGCCATCTGTAGGAGGCACTGCTTTCTCAGTACAAACGTCAAAGCTCTGGAACTCACTATCAGCCAGTATTAAAAGCACCCAGGAGTATATAGACTTCAGAAGGCAATTGGAAACATGGCTATTTCTTTGAAACATGCACCAACCCACATCTGGCAACAGAGCCCAAATACTAGATGCGTCCTCCAGGGCATTCCGCAGCTTACAACCCATAGATTGGAAACAACCTAACCAGCAAACTGCTTTGATATGCAGGTAAACTAAGAAGGGCTGACGTATAGTTTGCCGTGGTACTACATAGGTATGTACCTGCATATATACCAGTTATAGCCCAGAATACTATTAAGGCCATAATACGCATCAGTAAGCAGCAAACTGTAATGTATACCTCTTACACTCACATAAGACATGTCTGCTATGAGAGTTGTCCGTCACCAGCACTGTGCAGCCCAAAAAAACACAGACTTCACAAAATGAACATGCATGGAATATCTGAAGAGATCTGTCACACACTGATGGACAGTATGGAGGACTTTAATACAGTCTGCTCCTGCAGGTACCACAGGGTCAAGGCTGATTTGCATATGGCCATGTGTGAACTGGGGTGGTGTGGAGTGCAAAAAAAGACGATGGATTTAGGCCCAGATCTCTGGACTGGGGTGAATGTATGACAATGTTCTGCATTCTGTCCATCAATTGGTGTTTTCACCAGTAAGTACTCATATATAGACTTCGACTGCTTCTTTACTTCCCACAACGACACTCAGATATGGGATGATAATTACGATGCCCATCCCAACATATCTCTCCACTTCTATCTTCCTACATCCGTGCCAGCTCAGGACGACGACTATAATCAGATGCTCAGATTGGACAACCCAGTGCAGTAACAAGCTAACCAGACTATATCATAAGGAATACAGCAGAGCTGCTCAAAGCTACCAGCATGTTGAAAACCATACAACTGCACGTCTGTCTCTCACACTTCAGCATCCACCACACTGCCACAAGCTGCATCTCGTAACACGATAACCACACCTCGGTGGTCATCACGCACAACATGGAAACACTTCACACATAGGATCAAAACAAAGACAACATCCTTTCAAACAGACTTGTACACAGTGTAGCGTGCTACCCATGTAGGTCAGCACTTCTACACCCCACTTAGGGGCAGTAAGACCTACATAAATGCGGTAATACAATACTGCTCATACCAGTTCTCATGCAATGCTATGATACTCAATCACTGCATGTTTCCTGGCTCACCAGTAAGTACTGCAAAACACACAAGATGATGGACGGAATGTTGCACATTGGCAAAACATTCACCCCCAGTCACAGATCTGGGTTTAATCCATCGTTATTTTGCTCACCAAGCCACCCCAGTTCAGACATGGCCATATGCAAATCAGTCTTGACCCTGTGCCTCATGGGAACAGTCCAGCCCGAACTGCCAAGCCCTGTCTTTCCTGGACCGGAATCAAGCATCCTAGGACCGGTTTCTGGCTATCAGCTGTCTTCAGCCAGGATAGCTTGACTCCAGTGGCTTAGTGAGCAAGGGACCCACGTCTGGGTATACCCTTCCCACATAGGGTGAACAGCAAAACACACAAGATGATGGACGGAATGTTGCACAATGGCAAAACATTCACCCCCAGTCACAGATCTGGGTTTAATCCATCGTTATTTTGCTCACCAAGCCACCCCAGTTCAGACATGGCCATATGCAAATCAGTCTTGAACCTGCGCCTCATGGGAACAGTCCAGCCTGAACTGCCAAGCCATGTCTTTCCTGGACCGGAATCAAGCATCCTAGGACCGGTTTCTGGCTATCAGCCATGGGTGAATGTATGACAATGTTCTGCATTCTGTCCATCAATTGTTGTTTTTGCATTTGTCACCCCGAGTGGGATGGGTATGCTCAGACGTGAGTCCCATGCTCTCCACACCACTGGAGTCAAGCTATCCTGGCTGAAGATGGCTGATAGCCAGAAACCGGTCCTAGGATGCTTGATTCCGGTCCAGGAAAGACATGGCTTGGCAGTTCGGGCTGGCCTGTTCCCATGAGGCACAGGGTCAAGGCTGATTTGCATATGGCCATGTCTGAACTGGGGTGGTGTGGAGTGCAAAAAAACGATGGATTTAGGCTCAGATCTCTGGACTGGGGTGAATGTATGACAATGTTCTGCATTCTGTCCATCAATTTGTGTTTTCACCAGTAAGTACTCACAGACTGTCTTCTACCACACCACCAAGGTCTCCTTTGTACTTTCTGCCTGTCTACTGACATATTAACATACTGCTAGCAGATCTCCACAAACATACTTTGATTGCAGCTGCCCCATGACTTTCTATAGTACTCAATGTGTGTTCCCTGGTGTTATTGCCAGCTCTGTGGTACACCAGTGGGTACTCACAGTCTGTGTTCTGGAAGACTACTGTACATGCATCCTGTCTCCTAGCACAGTGTTGTGCTTTCAGCTTGTCTCCTGGCACAACACCCTCCATATTCAGTGTCTCAGCACTTCTCTGTCATACTTGCTGCCTGCATAATGGCTTACTATGCCTCTTAATGTCTCTTTCCACAAACACAACCAGAATACTCAAACTCTGGCTCAAGGCATTCCATTACACTTGAGGGCTGTCTCTAGACAATCAACAGTACTATGCCTGTATCTGGGCACACCCCCGGGGCACTCCCTGTCTGTATACTTGCCAACTAGACTCCTCACAGCCTCAGCCCTGGCACTCTACGATACTCACTGCTTGTCTCCTCGCATACTGTCTCAGCGGCTCTCATGATATTCAATGATACTTGCTATCTCTTTGCACGCTACAGTACTTCCCTTGGCTCACCTCTCGGGTACTTGCTACTGATCTCTTAGTAAAGTGCCATATTCTGAGTCTGTCACCTGGTATACTCATGTGTGTAGCACATTCCCAGAAAAACACCGGCAAGATACTCACAGCCTCCCTCCTGGTATGTTAGAATGCTAGCTATCTGCCTGTTGGCATGCTAGAGTACTCACATGGCATCTCTTGGCACACCTCTGGAGTACTAGCTGCCTGTCTTTTGGCATGCTACAGTACTCACATGCACATCTCTGAAGTACTAGCTGCCTGTCACTTGGCATGCTACAGTACTCACATGCACATCTCTGGGGTACTGGCTGCCTGTCTCATGGCACGCTACAGTTTTCACAGGCACATCCCTGGGGTACTAGCTACCTGTCTATTTGCAGGCTACAGCACAAGGCACATCTCTGAAGTACTAGTTGCCTGTCTCTCGGCATGCTACAGTACTCACAGGCACATCTCTGGGGCACTTGCTGTCTCTTGGCATGCTACAGACACTCAGGCACATCTCTGAAGTACTAGCTGCCTGTCTCTTGGCATGCTACAGTACTCATAGGTACATCTCTGAAGTACTTGCTGCCTGTCTCTTGGCATGCTCCAGTACTCACAGACACATCTATGGGGTACTAGCTGCCTGTCTCTTGGCATGCTACAGTACACACAGGCACATCTCTGAAGTACTTGCTGCCTGTCTCTTGGCATGCTACAGTACTCACAGGCACA
Source organism: Lissotriton helveticus (assembly GCF_964261635.1). Taxonomy (NCBI): domain Eukaryota; kingdom Metazoa; phylum Chordata; class Amphibia; order Caudata; family Salamandridae; genus Lissotriton; species Lissotriton helveticus. Next base: position 926,891,813 of record NC_136070.1, read on the forward strand.
TCTCCGGGTACTATCTGTCTGTCTCTTGGCACGCTACAGTACTCACAGGCACATCTCTGAAGTACTAGCTGCCCGTCTCATGGCATGCTACAGTACACACAGGCACATCCCTGGGGTACTAGCTGCCTGTCTCTTGGCATGCTACAGTACACACAGGAACATCTCTGGGGTACTAGCTGCCTGTCTCTTGGCATGCTTCAGTACCCACAGGGACATCTCTGGGGTACTAGCTGCCTGTCTCTTGGCATGCTACAGCACACAGGCATATCTCTGAAGTACTAGCTGCCTGTCTCATGGCATGCTACAGTACACACAGGCACATCCCTGGGGTACTAGCTGCCTGTCTCTTGGCATGCTACAGTACACACAGGAACATCTCTGGGGTACTAGCTGCCTGTCTCTTGGCATGCTACAGTACACACAGGAACATCTCTGGGGTACTAGCTGCCTGTCTCTTGGCACGCTTCAGTACTCACAGGCACATCTCTGGGGTACTTGCTGTCTCTTGGCATGCTACAGTACTCACAGGCACATCTCTGGGGTACTTGCTGTCTCTTGGCATGCTACAGTACACACAGGCACATCTCTGGGGTACTAGCTGCCCGTCTCTTGGCATGCTACAGTACTCACAGGCACATCTCTGGGGTACTTGCTGTCTCTTGGCATGCTACAGCACACAGTCACATCTCTGGGGTACTTGCTGTCTCTTGGCATGCTACAGTACTTACAGGCACATCTCTGGGGTACTAGCTGCCTGTCTCTTGGCATGCTTCAGTACCCACAGGGACATCTCTGGGGTACTAGCTGCCTGTCTCTTGGCATGCTACAACACACAGGCATATCTCTGAAGTACTAGCTGTCTCTTGGCATGCTACAGTACACACAGGCACATCCCTGGGGTACTAGCTGCCTGTCTCTTGGCATGCTACAGTACACACAGGAACATCTCTGGGGTACTAGCTGCCTGTCTCTTGGCATGCTACAGTACACAGGCACATCTCTGGGGTACTAGCTGCCTGTCTCTTGGCATGCTACAGCACACAGGCACATCTCTGGGGTACTTGCTGTCTCTTGGCACGCTACAGTACTCACAGGCACATCTCTGAAGTACTAGCTGCCTGTCTCTTGGCATGCTACAGTACACACAGGAACATCCCTGGGGTACTAGCTGCCTGTCTCTTGGCATGCTTCAGTACCCACAGGGACATCTCTGGGGTACTAGCTGCCTGTCTCTTGGCATGCTACAGCACACAGGCATATCTCTGAAGTACTAGCTGTCTCTTGGCATGCTACAGTACACACAGGCACATCCCTGGGGTACTAGCTGCCTGTCTCTTGGCATGCTACAGTACACACAGGAACATCTCTGGGGTACTAGCTGCCTGTCTCTTGGCACGCTTCAGTACTCACAGGCACATCTCTGGGGTACTTGCTGTCTCTTGGCATGCTACAGTACTCACAGGCACATCTCTGGGGTACTTGCTGTCTCTTGGCATGCTACAGTACACACAGGCACATCTCTGGGGTACTATCTGCCCGTCTCTTGGCATGCTACAGCACACAGGCACATCTCTGGGGTACTTGCTGTCTCTTGGCATGCTACAGTACTTACAGGCACATCTCTGGGGTACTAGCTGCCCGTCTCTTGGCATGCTACAGCACACAGGCACATCTCTGGGGTACTAGCTGCCTGTCTCTTGGCATGCTACAGTACACATAGGCACATCTCTGGGGTACTTGCTGTCTCTTGGCATGCTACAGTACTTACAGGCACATCTCTGGGGTACTAGCTGCCCGTCTCTTGGCATGCTACAGCACACAGGCACATCTCTGGGGTACTAGCTGCCTGTCTCTTGGCATGCTACAGTACACATAGGCACATCTCTGGGGTACTAGCTGCCTGTCTCTTGGCATGCTACAGTACACACAGGAACATATCTGGGGTACTAGCTGCCTGTCTCTTGGCATGCTACAGTACCCACAGGGACATCTCTGGGGTACTAGCTGCCTGTCTCTTGGCATGCTACAGCACACAGGCATATCTCTGAAGTACTAGCTGTCTCTTGGCATGCTACAGTACACACAGGCACATCCCTGGGGTACTAGCTGCCTGTCTCTTGGCATGCTACAGTACACACAGGAACATCTCTGGGGTACTAGCTGCCTGTCTCTTGGCATGCTACAGCACACAGGCATATCTCTGAAGTACTAGCTGTCTCTTGGCATGCTACAGTACACACAGGCACATCCCTGGGGTACTAGCTGCCTGTCTCTTGGCATGCTACAGTACACACAGGAACATCTCTGGGGTACTAGCTGCCTGTCTCTTGGCATGCTACAGTACACAGGCACATCTCTGGGGTACTAGCTGCCTGTCTCTTGGCATGCTACAGTACACACAGGGACATCCCTGGGGTACTAGCTGCCTGTCTCTTGGCATGCTACAGTACACACAGGGACATCTCTGGGGTACTAGCTGCCTGTCTCTTGGCATGCTACAGCACACAGGCATATCTCTGAAGTACTAGCTGTCTCTTGGCATGCTACAGTACACACAGGCACATCCCTGGGATACTAGCTGCCTGTCTCTTGGCACGCTTCAGTACTCACAGGCACATCTCTGGGGTACTTGCTGTCTCTTGGCATGCTACAGTACTCACAGGCACATCTCTGGGGTACTTGCTGTCTCTTGGCATGCTACAGTACACACAGGCACATCTCTGGGGTACTAGCTGCCCGTCTCTTGGCATGCTACAGCACACAGGCACATCTCTGGGGTACTTGCTGTCTCTTGGCATGCTACAGTACACACAGGCACATCCCTGGGGTACTAGCTGCCTGTCTCTTGGCATGCTACAGTACACACAGGAACATCTCTGGGGTACTAGCTGCCTGTCTCTTGGCATGCTACAGCACACAGGCATATCTCTGAAGTACTAGCTGTCTCTTGGCATGCTACAGTACACACAGGCACATCCCTGGGGTACTAGCTGCCTGTCTCTTGGCATGCTACAGTACACACAGGAACATCTCTGGGGTACTAGCTGCCTGTCTCTTGGCATGCTACAGTACACAGGCACATCTCTGGGGTACTAGCTGCCTGTCTCTTGGCATGCTACAGTACACACAGGGACATCCCTGGGGTACTAGCTGCCTGTCTCTTGGCATGCTACAGTACACACAGGAACATCTCTGGGGTACTAGCTGCCTGTCTCTTGGCATGCTACAGTACACAGGCACATCTCTGGGGTACTAGCTGCCTGTCTCTTGGCATGCTACAGTACACACAGGAACATCTCTGGGGTACTAGCTGCCTGTCTCTTGGCACGCTTCAGTACTCACAGGCACATCTCTGGGGTACTTGCTGTCTCTTGGCATGCTACAGTACTCACAGGCACATCTCTGGGGTACTTGCGGTCTCTTGGCATGCTACAGTACACACAGGCACATCTCTGGGGTACTAGCTGCCCGTCTCTTGGCATGCTACAGCACACAGGCACATCTCTGGGGTACTTGCTGTCTCTTGGCATGCTACAGTACTTACAGGCACATCTCTGGGGTACTAGCTGCCCGTCTCTTGGCATGCTACAGCACACAGGCACATCTCTGGGGTACTAGCTGCCTGTCTCTTGGCATGCTACAGTACACATAGGCACATCTCTGGGGTACTTGCTGTCTCTTGGCATGCTACAGTACTTACAGGCACATCTCTGGGGTACTAGCTGCCCGTCTCTTGGCATGCTACAGCCCACAGGCACATCTCTGGGGTACTAGCTGCCTGTCTCTTGGCATGCTACAGTACACATAGGCACATCTCTGGGGTACTAGCTGCCTGTCTCTTGGCATGCTACAGTACACACAGGAACATATCTGGGGTACTAGCTGCCTGTCTCTTGGCATGCTACAGTACCCACAGGGACATCTCTGGGGTACTAGCTGCCTGTCTCTTGGCATGCTACAGCACACAGGCATATCTCTGAAGTACTAGCTGTCTCTTGGCATGCTACAGTACACACAGGCACATCCCTGGGGTACTAGCTGCCTGTCTCTTGGCATGCTACAGTACACACAGGAACATCTCTGGGGTACTAGCTGCCTGTCTCTTGGCATGCTACAGTACACAGGCACATCTCTGGGGTACTAGCTGCCTGTCTCTTGGCATGCTACAGTACACACAGGAACATCTCTGGGGTACTAGCTGCCTGTCTCTTGGCACGCTTCAGTACTCACAGGCACATCTCTGGGGTACTTGCTGTCTCTTGGCATGCTACAGCACACAGGCACATCTCTGGGGTACTTGCTGTCTCTTGGCATGCTACAGTACTTACAGGCACATCTCTGGGATACTAGCTGTCCGTCTCTTGGCATGCTACAGCACACAGGCACATCTCTGGGGTACTAGCGGCCTGTCTCTTGACATGCTACAGTACACATAGGCACATCTCTGGGGTACTTGCTGTCTCTTGGCATGCTACAGTACTTACAGGCACATCTCTGGGGTACTAGCTGCCCGTCTCTTGGCATGCTACAGCACACAGGCACATCTCTGGGGTACTAGCTGCCTGTCTCTTGGCATGCTACAGTACACATAGGCACATCTCTGGGGTACTAGCTGCCTGTCTCTTGGCATGCTACAGTACACACAGGAACATATCTGGGGTACTAGCTGCCTGTCTCAGGGCATGCTACAGTACACACAGGCACATCTCTGAACTACTAGTTGCCTGTCTCTCGGCATGCTACAGTACTCACAGGCACATCTCTGGGGCACTTGCTGTCTCTTGGCATGCTACAGACACTCAGGCACATCTCTGAAGTACTAGCTGCCTGTCTCTTGGCATGCTACAGTACTCACAGGTACATCTCTGAAGTACTTGCTGCCTGTCTCTTGGCATGCTACAGTACTCACAGGCACATCTCCGGGTACTAGCTGCCTGTCTCTTGGCATGCTAGAGTACACACAGGCACATCTCTGGGGTACTAGCTGCCTGTCTCTTGGCATGCTACAGCACACAGGCACATCTCCGAAGTACTAGCTGCCTGTCTCATGGCATGCTACAGTACACAGAGGCACATCTCCGGGTACTAGCTGCCTGTCTCTTGGCACGCTAGAGTACACACAGGCACATCTCTGGGGTACTAGCTGCCTGTCTCTTGGCATGCTACAGTACACACAGGCACATCTCTGAAGTACTTGCTGCCTGTCTCTTGGCATGCTACAGTACTCACAGGCACCTCTCTGGGCTACTAGCTGCCTGTCTCATGGCATGCTCCAGTACTCACAGACACATCTATGGGGTACTAGCTGCCTGTCTCTTGGCATGCTACAGTACACACAGGCACATCTCTGAAGTACTTGCTGCCTGTCTCTTGGCATGCTACAGTACTCACAGGCACATCTCCGGGTACTATCTGTCTGTCTCTTGGCACGCTACAGTACTCACAGGCACATCTCTGAAGTACTAGCTGCCCGTCTCATGGCATGCTACAGTACACACAGGCACATCCCTGGGGTACTAGCTGCCTGTCTCTTGGCATGCTACAGTACAAACAGGAACATCTCTGGGGTACTAGCTGCCTGTCTCTTGGCATGCTTCAGTACCCACAGGGACATCTCTGGGGCACTAGCTGCCTGTCTCTTGGCATGCTACAGCACACAGGCATATCTCTGAAGTACTAGCTGCCTGTCTCATGGCATGCTACAGTACACACAGGCACATCCCTGGGGTACTAGCTGCCTGTCTCTTGGCATGCTACAGTACACACAGGAACATCTCTGGGGTACTAGCTGCCTGTCTCTTGGCATGCTACAGTACACAGGCACATCTCTGGGGTACTAGCTGCCTGTCTCTTGGCATGCTACAGTACACACAGGAACATCTCTGGGGTACTAGCTGCCTGTCTCTTGGCACACTTCAGTACTCACAGGCACATCTCTGGGGTACTTGCTGTCTCTTGGCATGCTACAGTACTCACAGGCACATCTCTGGGGTACTTGCTGTCTTTTGGCATGCTACAGTACACACAGGCACATCTCTGGGGTACTAGCTGCCTGTCTCTTGGCATGCTACAGCACACAGGCACATCTCTGAAGTACTAGCTGCCTGTCTCATGGCATGCTACAGTACACAGAGGCACATCTCCGGGTACTAGCTGCCTGTCTCTTGGCACGCTAGAGTACACGCAGGCACATCTCTGGGGTACTAGTTGCCTGTCTCTTGGCATGCTACAGCACACACAGGCACATCTCTGAAGCACTTGCTGCCTGTCTCTTGGCATGCTACAGTACTCACAGGCACCTCTCTGGGCTACTAGCTGTCTGTCTCTTGGCACGCTACAGTACTCACAGGCACATCTCTGAAGTACTAGCTGCCCGTCTCATGGCATGCTACAGTACACACAGGCACATCCCTGGGGTACTAGCTGCCTGTCTCTTGGCATGCTACAGTACACACAGGAACATCTCTGGGGTACTAGCTGCCTGTCTCTTGGCATGCTTCAGTACCCACAGGGACATCTCTGGGGTACTAGCTGCCTGTCTCTTGGCATGCTACAGCACACAGGCATATCTCTGAAGTACTAGCTGCCTGTCTCATGGCATGCTACAGTACACACAGGCACATCCCTGGGGTACTAGCTGCCTGTCTCTTGGCATGCTACAGTACACACAGGAACATCTCTGGGGTACTAGCTGCCTTTCTCTTCTTGGCATGCTACAGTACACAGGCACATCTCTGGGGTACTAGCTGCCTGTCTCTTGGCATGCTACAGTACACACAGGAACATCTCTGGGGTACTAGCTGCCTGTCTCTTGTCACGCTTCAGTACTCACAGGCACATCTCTGGGGTACTTGCTGCCTGTCTCTTGGCATGCTACAGCACAGAGGCATATCTCTGGGGTACTTGCTGTCTCTTGGCATGCTACAGTACTCACAGGCACATCTCTGGGGTACTTGCTGTCTCTTGGCATGCTATAGTACACACAGGCACATCTCTGGGGTACTAGCTGCCCGTCTCTTGGCATGCTACAGCACACAGGCACATCTCTGGGGTACTTGCTGTCTCTTGGCATGCTACAGTACTTACAGGCACATCTCTGGGGTACTAGCTGCCTGTCTCTTGGCATGCTTCAGTACCCACAGGGACATCTCTGGGGTACTAGCTGCCTGTCTCTTGGCATGCTACAGCACACAGGCATATCTCTGAAGTACTAGCTGTCTCTTGGCATGCTACAGTACACACAGGCACATCCCTGGGGTACTAGCTGCCTGTCTCTTGGCATGCTACAGTACACACAGGAACATCTCTGGGGTACTAGCTGCCTGTCTCTTGGCATGCTACAGTACACAGGCACATCTCTGGGGTACTAGCTGCCTGTCTCTTGGCATGCTACAGTACACACAGGAACATCTCTGGGGTACTAGCTGCCTGTCTCTTGGCATGCTACAGTACACACAGGAACATCTCTGGGGTACTAGCTGCCTGTCTCTTGGCATGCTACAGTACACAGGCACATCTCTGGGGTACTAGCTGCCTGTCTCTTGGCATGCTACAGTACACACAGGAACATCTCTGGGGTACTAGCTGCCTGTCTCTTGGCACGCTACAGTACTCACAGGCACATCTCTGAAGTACTAGCTGCCCGTCTCATGGCATGCTACAGTACTCACAGGCACATCTCTGGGGTACTTGCTGTCTCTTGGCACGCTTCAGTACTCACAGGCACATCTCTGGGGTACTTGCTGTCTCTTGGCATGCTACAGCACACAGGCACATCTCTGGGGTACTTGCTGTCTCTTGGCATGCTACAGTACTTACAGGCACATCTCTGGGATACTAGCTGCCCGTCTCTTGGCATGCTACAGCACACAGGCACATCTCTGGGGTACTAGCTGCCTGTCTCTTGGCATGCTACAGTACACACAGGAACATCTCTGGGGTACTAGCTGCCTGTCTCTTGGCATGCTACAGTACACACAGGAACATCTCTGGGGTACTAGCTGCCTGTCTCTTGGCATGCTACAGTACACAGGCACATCTCTGGGGTACTAGCTGCCTGTCTCTTGGCATGCTACAGTACACACAGGAACATCTCTGGGGTACTAGCTGCCTGTCTCTTGGCACGCTACAGTACTCACAGGCACATCTCTGAAGTACTAGCTGCCCGTCTCATGGCATGCTACAGTACTCACAGGCACATCTCTAGGGTACTTGCTGTCTCTTGGCACGCTTCAGTACTCACAGGCACATCTCTGGGGTACTTGCTGTCTCTTGGCATGCTACAGCACACAGGCACATCTCTGGGGTACTTGCTGTCTCTTGGCATGCTACAGTACTTACAGGCACATCTCTGGGATACTAGCTGCCCGTCTCTTGGCATGCTACAGCACACAGGCACATCTCTGGGGTACTAGCTGCCCGTCTCTTGGCATGCTACAGTACTCACAGGCACATCTCTGGGGTACTTGCTGTCTCTTGGCACGCTTCAGTACTCACAGGCACATCTCTGGGGTACTTGCTGTCTCTTGGCATGCTACAGCACACAGGCACATCTCTGGGGTACTTGCTGTCTCTTGGCATGCTACAGTACTTACAGGCACATCTCTGGGATACTAGCTGCCCGTCTCTTGGCATGCTACAGCACACAGGCACATCTCTGGGGTACTAGCTGACTGTCTCTTGGCATGCTACAGTACACATAGGCACATCTCTGGGGTACTAGCAGCCTGTCTCTTGGCACGCTACAGTACTCACAGGCACATCTCTGAAGTACTAGCTGCCCGTCTCATGGCATGCTACAGTACACACAGGCACATCCCTGGGGTACTAGCTGCCTGTCTCTTGGCATGCTACAGTACACACAGGAACATCTCTGGGGTACTAGCTGCCTGTCTCTTGGCATGCTTCAGTACCCACAGGGACATCTCTGGGGTACTAGCTGCCTGTCTCTTGGCATGCTACAGCACACAGGCATATCTCTGAAGTACTAGCTGCCTGTCTCATGGCATGCTACAGTACACACAGGCACATCCCTGGGGTACTAGCTGCCTGTCTCTTGGCATGCTACAGTACACACAGGAACATCTCTGGGGTACTAGCTGCCTGTCTCTTGGCATGCTACAGTACACAGGCACATCTCTGGGGTACTAGCTGCCTGTCTCTTGGCATGCTACAGTACACACAGGAACATCTCTGGGGTACTAGCTGCCTGTCTCTTGGCACGCTTCAGTACTCACAGGCACATCTCTGGGGTACTTGCTGTCTCTTGGCATGCTACAGTACTCACAGGCACATCTCTGGGGTACTTGCTGTCTCTTGGCATGCTACAGTACACACAGGCACATCTCTGGGGTACTAGCTGCCTGTCTCTTGGCATGCTACAGCACACAGGCACATCTCTGAAGTACTAGCTGCCTGTCTCATGGCATGCTACAGTACACAGAGGCACATCTCCGGGTACTAGCTGCCTGTCTCTTGGCACGCTAGAGTACACACAGGCACATCTCTGGGGTACTAGCTGCCTGTCTCTTGGCATGCTACAGTACACACAGGCACATCTCTGAAGTACTTGCTGCCTGTCTCTTGGCATGCTACAGTACTCACAGGCACCTCTCTGGGCTACTAGCTGCCTGTCTCATGGCATGCTCCAGTACTCACAGACACATCTATGGGGTACTAGCTGCCTGTCTCTTGGCATGCTACAGTACACACAGGCACATCTCTGAAGTACTTGCTGCCTGTCTCTTGGCATGCTACAGTACTCACAGGCACATCTCCGGGTACTATCTGTCTGTCTCTTGGCACGCTACAGTACTCACAGGCACATCTCTGAAGTACTAGCTGCCCGTCTCATGGCATGCTACAGTACACACAGGCACATCCCTGGGGTACTAGCTGCCTGTCTCTTGGCATGCTACAGTACACACAGGAACATCTCTGGGGTACTAGCTGCCTGTCTCTTGGCATGCTTCAGTACCCACAGGGACATCTCTGGGGTACTAGCTGCCTGTCTCTTGGCATGCTACAGCACACAGGCATATCTCTGAAGTACTAGCTGCCTGTCTCATGGCATGCTACAGTACACACAGGCACATCCCTGGGGTACTAGCTGCCTGTCTCTTGGCATGCTACAGTACACACAGGAACATCTCTGGGGTACTAGCTGCCTGTCTCTTGGCATGCTACAGTACACAGGCACATCTCTGGGGTACTAGCTGCCTGTCTCTTGGCATGCTACAGTACAGACAGGAACATCTCTGGGGTACTAGCTGCCTGTCTCTTGGCACGCTTCAGTACTCACAGGCACATCTCTGGGGTACTTGCTGCCTGTCTCTTGGCATGCTACAGCACACAGGCATATCTCTGGGGTACTTGCTGTCTCTTGGCATGCTACAGTACTCACAGGCACATCTCTGGGGTACTTGCTGTCTCTTGGCATGCTACAGTACACACAGGCACATCTCTGGGGTACTAGCTGCCCGTCTCTTGGCATGCTACAGCACACAGGCACATCTCTGGGGTACTTGCTGTCTCTTGGCATGCTACAGTACTTACAGGCACATCTCTGGGGTACTAGCTGCCTGTCTCTTGGCATGCTTCAGTACCCACAGGGACATCTCTGGGGTACTAGCTGCCTGTCTCTTGGCATGCTACAGCACACAGGCATATCTCTGAAGTACTAGCTGTCTCTTGGCATGCTACAGTACACACAGGCACATCCCTGGGGTACTAGCTGCCTGTCTCTTGGCATGCTACAGTACACACAGGAACATCTCTGGGGTACTAGCTGCCTGTCTCTTGGCATGCTACAGTACACAGGCACATCTCTGGGGTACTAGCTGCCTGTCTCTTGGCATGCTACAGTACACACAGGAACATCTCTGGGGTACTAGCTGCCTGTCTCTTGGCATGCTACAGTACACACAGGAACATCTCTGGGGTACTAGCTGCCTGTCTCTTGGCATGCTACAGTACACAGGCACATCTCTGGGGTACTAGCTGCCTGTCTCTTGGCATGCTACAGTACACACAGGAACATCTCTGGGGTACTAGCTGCCTGTCTCTTGGCACGCTACAGTACTCACAGGCACATCTCTGAAGTACTAGCTGCCCGTCTCATGGCATGCTACAGTACTCACAGGCACATCTCTGGGGTACTTGCTGTCTCTTGGCATGCTACAGTACACACAGGCACATCTCTGGGGTACTAGCTGCCCGTCTCTTGGCATGCTACAGCACACAGGCACATCTCTGGGGTACTTGCTGTCTCTTGGCATGCTACAGTACTTACAGGCACATCTCTGGGGTACTAGCTGCCCGTCTCTTGGCATGCTACAGCACACAGGCACATCTCTGGGGTACTAGCTGCCTGTCTCTTGGCATGCTACAGTACACACAGGAACATCTCTGGGGTACTAGCTGCCTGTCTCTTGGCATGCTACAGTACACACATGAACATATCTGGGGTACTAGCTGCCTGTCTCATGGCATGCTACAGTACACACAGGCACATCTCTGAACTACTAGTTGCCTGTCTCTCGGCATGCTACAGCACACAGGCACATCTCTGGGGTACTTGCTCTCTCTTGGCATGCTACAGTACTTACAGGCACATCTCTGGGGTACTAGCTGCCCGTCTCTTGGCATGCTACAGCACACAGGCACATCTCTGGGGTACTAGCTGCCTGTCTCTTGGCATGCTACAGTACACACAGGAACATCTCTGGGGTACTAGCTGCCTGTCTCTTGGCACGCTTCAGTACTCACAGGAACATCTCTGGGGTACTAGCTGCCCGTCTCTTGGCATGCTACAGCACACAGGCACATCTCTGGGGTACTAGCTGCCTGTCTCTTGGCATGCTACAGTACACACAGGAACATCTCTGGGGTACTAGCTGCCTGTCTCTTGGCACGCTACAGTACACACAGGAACATCTCTGGGGTACTAGCTGCCCGTCTCATGGCATGCTACAGTACACACAGGCACATCTCTGGTGTACTTGCTGTCTCTTGACATGCTACAGTACACACAGGCACATCTCTGGGGCACTTGCTGTCTCTTGGCATGCTACAGACACTCAGGCACATCTCTGAAGTACTAGCTGCCTGTCTCTTGGCATTCTACAGTACTCACAGGTACATCTCTGAAGTACTTGCTGCCTGTCTCTTGGCATGCTACAGCACACAGGCACATCTCTGAAGTACTAGCTGCCTGTCTCATGGCATGCTACAGTACACAGAGGCACATCTCCGGGTACTAGCTGCCTGTCTCTTGGCACGCTAGAGTACACACAGGCACATCTCTGGGGTACTAGCTGCCTGTCTCTTGGCATGCTACAGCACACAGGCACATCTCTGGGGTAATAGCTGCCTGTCTTATGGCATGCTCCAGTACTCACAGGCACATCCCTGGGGTACTAGCTGCCTGTCTCTTGGCATGCTACAGTCCTCACAGACACATCTCTGGGGCACTTGCTGTCTCTTGGCATGCTACAGTACACAGAGGCACATCTCCGGGTACTAGCTGCCTGTCTCTTGGCATGCTACAGTACTCACAGGTACATCTCTGAAGTACTTGCTGCCTGTCTCTTGGCATGCTACAGTACTCACAGGCACATCTCCGGGTACTAGCTGCCTGTCTCTTGGCATGCTAGAGTACACACAGGCACATCTCTGGGGTACTAGCTGCCTGTCTCTTGGCATGCTACAGCACACAGGCACATCTCCGAAGTACTAGCTGCCTGTCTCATGGCATGCTACAGTACACAGAGGCACATCTCCGGGTACTAGCTGCCTGTCTCTTGGCATGCTAGAGTACACACAGGCACATCTCTGGGGTACTAGCTGCCTGTCTCTTGGCATGCTACAGTACACACAGGCACATCTCTGAAGTACTTGCTGCCTGTCTCTTGGCATGCTACAGTACTCACAGGCACCTCTCTGGGCTACTAGCTGCCTGTCTCATGGCATGCTCCAGTACTCACAGACACATCTATGGGGTACTAGCTGCCTGTCTCTTGGCATGCTACAGTACACACAGGCACATCTCTGAAGTACTTGCTGCCTGTCTCTTGGCATGCTACAGTACTCACAGGCACATCTCCGGGTACTATCTGTCTGTCTCTTGGCACACTACAGTACTCACAGGCACATCTCTGAAGTACTAGCTGCCCGTCTCATGGCATGCTACAGTACACACAGGCACATCCCTGGGGTACTAGCTGCCTGTCTCTTGGCATGCTACAGCACACAGGCATATCTCTGGGGTACTTGCTGTCTCTTGGCATGCTACAGTACTCACAGGCACATCTCTGGGGTACTTGCTGTCTCATGGCATGCTACAGTACACACAGGCACATCCCTGGGGTACTAGCTGCCTGTCTCTTGGCATGCTACAGTACACACAGGAACATCTCTGGGGTACTAGCTGCCTGTCTCTTGGCATGCTACAGTACTTACAGGCACATCTCTGGGGTACTAGCTGCCTGTCTCTTGGCATGCTTCAGTACCCACAGGGACATCTCTGGGGTACTAGCTGCCTGTCTCTTGGCATGCTACAGCACACAGGCATATCTCTGAAGTACTAGCTGTCTCTTGGCATGCTACAGTACACACAGGCACATCCCTGGGGTACTAGCTGCCTGTCTCTTGGCATGCTACAGTACACACAGGAACATCTCTGGGGTACTAGCTGCCTGTCTCTTGGCATGCTACAGTACACAGGCACATCTCTGGGGTACTAGCTGCCTGTCTCTTGGCATGCTACAGTACACACAGGAACATCTCTGGGGTACTAGCTGCCTGTCTCTTGGCATGCTACAGTACACACAGGAACATCTCTGGGGTACTAGCTGCCTGTCTCTTGGCATGCTACAGTACACAGGCACATCTCTGGGGTACTAGCTGCCTGTCTCTTGGCATGCTACAGTACACACAGGAACATCTCTGGGGTACTAGCTGCCTGTCTCTTGGCACGCTTCAGTACTCACAGGCACATCTCTGGGGTACTTGCTGTCTCTTGGCATGCTACAGTACTCACAGGCACATCTCTGGGGTACTTGCTGTCTCTTGGCATGCTACAGTACACACAGGCACATCTCTGGGGTACTAGCTGCCCGTCTCTTGGCATGCTACAGCACACAGGCACATCTCTGGGGTACTTGTTGTCTCTTGGCATGCTACAGTACTTACAGGCACATCTCTGGGGTACTAGCTGTCTCTTGGCATGCTACAGCACACAGGCACATCTCTGGGGTACTTGCTGTCTCTTGGCATGCTACAGTACTTACAGGCACATCTCTGGGATACTAGCTGCCCGTCTCTTGGCATGCTACAGCACACAGGCACATCTCTGGGGTACTAGCTGCCCGTCTCTTGGCATGCTACAGTACTCACAGGCACATCTCTGGGGTACTTGCTGTCTCTTGGCACGCTTCAGTACTCACAGGCACATCTCTGGGGTACTAGCTGCCTGTCTCTTGGCATGCTACAGTACACACAGGAACATCTCTGGGGTACTAGCTGCCTGTCTCTTGGCATGCTACAGTACACAGGCACATCTCTGGGGTACTAGCTGCCTGTCTCTTGGCATGCTACAGTACACACAGGAACATCTCTGGGGTACTAGCTGCCTGTCTCTTGGCACGCTTCAGTACTCACAGGCACATCTCTGGGGTACTTGCTGTCTCTTGGCACGCTTCAGTACTCACAGGCACATCTCTGGGGTACTTGCTGTCTCTTGGCATGCTACAGCACACAGGCACATCTCTGGGGTACTTGCTGTCTCTTGGCATGCTACAGTACTTACAGGCACATCTCTGGGATACTAGCTGCCCGTCTCTTGGCATGCTACAGCACACAGGCACATCTCTGGGGTACTTGCTGTCTCTTGGCATGCTACAGTACTTACAGGCACATCTCTGGGATACTAGCTGCCCGTCTCTTGGCATGCTACAGCACACAGGCACATCTCTGGGGTACTAGCTGCCCGTCTCTTGGCATGCTACAGTACTCACAGGCACATCTCTGGGGTACTTGCTGTCTCTTGGCACGCTTCAGTACTCACAGGCACATCTCTGGGGTACTTGCTGTCTCTTGGCATGCTACAGCACAAAGGCACATCTCTGGGGTACTTGCTGTCTCTTGGCATGCTACAGTACTTACAGGCACATCTCTGGGATACTAGCTGCCCGTCTCTTGGCATGCTACAGCACACAGGCACATCTCTGGGGTACTAGCTGCCTGTCTCTTGGCATGCTACAGTACACATAGGCACATCTCTGGGGTACTAGCAGCCTGTCTCTTGGCACGCTACAGTACTCACAGGCACATCTCTGAAGTACTAGCTGCCCGTCTCATGGCATGCTACAGTACACACAGGCACATCCCTGGGGTACTAGCTGCCTGTCTCTTGGCATGCTACAGTACACACAGGAACATCTCTGGGGTACTAGCTGCCTGTCTCTTGGCATGCTTCAGTACCCACAGGGACATCTCTGGGGTACTAGCTGCCTGTCTCTTGGCATGCTACAGCACACAGGCATATCTCTGAAGTACTAGCTGCCTGTCTCATGGCATGCTACAGTACACACAGGCACATCCCTGGGGTACTAGCTGCCTGTCTCTTGGCATGCTACAGTACACACAGGAACATCTCTGGGGTACTAGCTGCCTGTCTCTTGGCATGCTACAGTACACAGGCACATCTCTGGGGTACTAGCTGCCTGTCTCTTGGCATGCTACAGTACACACAGGAACATCTCTGGGGTACTAGCTGCCTGTCTCTTGGCACGCTTCAGTACTCACAGGCACATCTCTGGGGTACTTGCTGTCTCTTGGCATGCTACAGTACTCACAGGCACATCTCTGGGGTACTTGCTGTCTCTTGGCATGCTACAGTACACACAGGCACATCTCTGGGGTACTAGCTGCCTGTCTTTTGGCATGCTACAGCACACAGGCACATCTCTGAAGTACTAGCTGCCTGTCTCATGGCATGCTACAGTACACAGAGGCACATCTCCGGGTACTAGCTGCCTGTCTCTTGGCACGCTAGAGTACACACAGGCACATCTCTGGGGTACTAGCTGCCTGTCTCTTGGCATGCTACAGTACACACAGGCACATCTCTGAAGTACTTGCTGCCTGTCTCTTGGCATGCTACAGTACTCACAGGCACCTCTCTGGGCTAATAGCTGCCTGTCTCATGGCATGCTCCAGTACTCACAGACACATCTATGGGGTACTAGCTGCCTGTCTCTTGGCATGCTACAGTACACACAGGCACATCTCTTAAGTACTTGCTGCCTGTCTCTTGGCATGCTACAGTACTCACAGGCACATCTCCGGGTACTATCTGTCTGTCTCTTGGCACGCTACAGTACTCACAGGCACATCTCTGAAGTACTAGCTGCCCGTCTCATGGCATGCTACAGTACACACAGGCACATCCCTGGGGTGCTAGCTGCCTGTCTCTTGGCATGCTACAGTACACACAGGAACATCTCTGGGGTACTAGCTGCCTGTCTCTTGGCATGCTTCAGTACCCACAGGGACATCTCTGGGGTACTAGCTGCCTGTCTCTTGGCATGCTACAGCACACAGGCATATCTCTGAAGTACTAGCTGCCTGTCTCATGGCATGCTACAGTACACACAGGCACATCCCTGGGGTACTAGCTGCCTCTCTCTTGGCATGCTACAGTACACACAGGAACATCTCTGGGGTACTAGCTGCCTGTCTCTTGGCATGCTACAGTACACAGGCACATCTCTGGGGTACTAGCTGCCTGTCTCTTGGCATGCTACAGTACACACAGGAACATCTCTGGGGTACTAGCTGCCTGTCTCTTGGCACGCTTCAGTACTCACAGGCACATCTCTGGGGTACTTGCTGCCTGTCTCTTGGCATGCTACAGCACACAGGCATATCTCTGGGGTACTTGCTGTCTCTTGGCATGCTACAGTACTCACAGGCACATCTCTGGGGTACTTGCTGTCTCTTGGCATGCTACAGTACACACAGGCACATCTCTGGGGTACTAGCTGCCCGTCTCTTGGCATGCTACAGCACACAGGCACATCTCTGGGGTACTTGCTGTCTCTTGGCATGCTACAGTACTTACAGGCACATCTCTGGGGTACTAGCTGCCTGTCTCTTGGCATGCTTCAGTACCCACAGGGACATCTCTGGGGTACTAGCTGCCTGTCTCTTGGCATGCTACAGCACACAGGCATATCTCTGAAGTACTAGCTGTCTCTTGGCATGCTACAGTACACACAGGCACATCCCTGGGGTACTAGCTGCCTGTCTCTTGGCATGCTACAGTACACACAGGAACATCTCTGGGGTACTAGCTGCCTGTCTCTTGGCATGCTACAGTACACAGGCACATCTCTGGGGTACTAGCTGCCTGTCTCTTGGCATGCTACAGTACACACAGGAACATCTCTGGGGTACTAGCTGCCTGTCTCTTGGCATGCTACAGTACACACAGGAACATCTCTGGGGTACTAGCTGCCTGTCTCTTGGCATGCTACAGTACACAGGCACATCTCTGGGGTACTAGCTGCCTGTCTCTTGGCATGCTACAGTACACACAGGAACATCTCTGGGGTACTAGCTGCCTGTCTCTTGGCACGCTTCAGTACTCACAGGCACATCTCTGGGGTACTTGCTGTCTCTTGGCATGCTACAGTACTCACAGGCACATCTCTGGGGTACTTGCTGTCTCTTGGCATGCTACAGTACACACAGGCACATCTCTGGGGTACTAGCTGCCCGTCTCTTGGCATGCTACAGCACACAGGCACATCTCTGGGGTACTTGCTGTCTCTTGGCATGCTACAGTACTTACAGGCACATCTCTGGGGTACTAGCTGCCCGTCTCTTGGCATGCTACAGCACACAGGCACATCTCTGGGGTACTAGCTGCCTGTCTCTTGGCATGCTACAGTACACACAGGAACATCTCTGGGGTACTAGCTGCCTGTCTCTTGGCATGCTACAGTACACACAGGAACATATCTGGGGTACTAACTGCCTGTCTCATGGCATGCTACAGTACACACAGGCACATCTCTGAACTACTAGTTGCCTGTCTCTCGGCATGCTACAGCACACAGGCACATCTCTGGGGTACTTGCTCTCTCTTGGCATGCTACAGTACTTACAGGCACATCTCTGGGGTACTAGCTGCCCGTCTCTTGGCATGCTACAGCACACAGGCACATCTCTGGGGTACTAGCTGCCTGTCTCTTGGCATGCTACAGTACACACAGGAACATCTCTGGGGTACTAGCTGCCTGTCTCTTGGCACGCTTCAGTACTCACAGGAACATCTCTGGGGTACTAGCTGCCCGTCTCTTGGCATGCTACAGCACACAGGCACATCTCTGGGGTACTAGCTGCCTGTCTCTTGGCATGCTACAGTACACACAGGAACATCTCTGGGGTACTAGCTGCCTGTCTCTTGGCACGCTACAGTACACACAGGAACATCTCTGGGGTACTAGCTGCCCGTCTCATGGCATGCTACAGTACACACAGGCACATCTCTGGTGTACTTGCTGTCTCTTGACATGCTACAGTACACACAGGCACATCTCTGGGGCACTTGCTGTCTCTTGGCATGCTACAGACACTCAGGCACATCTCTGAAGTACTAGCTGCCTGTCTCTTGGCATTCTACAGTACTCACAGGTACATCTCTGAAGTACTTGCTGCCTGTCTCTTGGCATGCTACAGTACTCACAGGCACATCTCCGGGTACTAGCTGCCTGTCTCTTGGCATGCTAGAGTACACACAGGCACATCTCTGGGGTACTAGCTGCCTGTCTCTTGGCATGCTACAGCACACAGGCACATCTCTGAAGTACTAGCTGCCTGTCTCATGGCATGCTACAGTACACAGAGGCACATCTCCGGGTACTAGCTGCCTGTCTCTTGGCACGCTAGAGTACACACAGGCACATCTCTGGGGTACTAGCTGCCTGTCTCTTGGCATGCTACAGCACACAGGCACATCTCTGGGGTAATAGCTGCCTGTCTTATGGCATGCTCCAGTACTCACAGGCACATCCCTGGGGTACTAGCTGCCTGTCTCTTGGCATGCTACAGTCCTCACAGACACATCTCTGGGGCACTTGCTGTCTCTTGGCATGCTACAGTACACAGAGGCACATCTCCGGGTACTAGCTGCCTGTCTCTTGGCATGCTACAGTACTCACAGGCACATCTCTGAAGTACTAGCTGCCCGTCTCTTGGCACGCTACAGTACACACAGGCACATCTCTGGGGTACTAGCTGCCTGTCTCTTGGCATGCTACCGTACTCACAGGCACATCTCCGGGTACTAGCTGCCTGTCTCTTGGCATGCTACAGTACACAGAGGCACATCTCTGGGGTAATAGCTGCCTGTCTCTTGGCATGCTTCAGTACTCACAGGCACATATCTGGGGTACTAGCAGCCTGTCTCTTGGCATGCTACAGTACACACAGGCACATCTCTGAACTACTGGCTGCCTGTCCCTTGGCATGCTACAGTACACACAGGCACATCTCTGGGGTGCTAGCTGCCTGTCTCATGGCATGCTACAGTTCACACAGGCACATCTCTAGGGTACTTGCCTTCTCTTGGCATGCCACAGTACACACAGGCACATCTCTCAAGGACTAGCTGCCTGTCTCTTGGCATGCTACAGTACTCACAGGCACATCTCTGGGGCGTGTGCTGTCTCTTGGCATGCTACAGACACTCAGGCACATCTCTGAAGTACTAGCTGCCTGTCTCTTGGCATGCTACAGTACTCACAGGTACATCTCTGAAGTACTTGCTGCCTGTCTCTTGGCATGCTACAGTACTCACAGGCACATCTCCGGGTACTAGCTGCCTGTCTCTTGGCATGCTAGAGTACACACAGGCACATCTCTGGGGTACTAGCTGTCTCTTGGCATGCTACAGTACTCACAGGCACATCTCTGGGGTACTTGCTGTCTCTTGGCATGCTACAGTACACACAGGCACATCTCTGGGGTACTAGCTGCCCGTCTCTTGGCATGCTACAGCACACAGGCACATATCTGGGGTACTTGCTGTCTCTTGGCATGCTACAGTACTTACAGGCACATCTCAGGGGTACTTGCTCTCTCTTGGCATGCTACAGTACTTACAGGCACATCTCTGGGGTACTAGCTGCCTGTCTCTTGGCATGCTTCAGTACCCACAGTGACATCTCTGGGGTACTAGCTGCCTGTCTCTTGGCATGCTACAGCACACAGGCATATCTCTGAAGTACTAGCTGTCTCTTGGCATGCTACAGTACACACAGGCACATCCCTGGGGTACTAGCTGCCTGTCTCTTGGCATGCTACAGTACACACAGGAACATCTCTGGGGTACTAGCTGCCTGTCTCTTGGCATGCTACAGTACACAGGCACATCTCTGGGGTACTAGCTGCCTGTCTCTTGGCATGCTACAGTACACACAGGAACATCTCTGGGGTACTAGCTGCCTGTCTCTTGGCATGCTACAGTACACACAGGAACATCTCTGGGGTACTAGCTGCCTGTCTCTTGGCATGCTACAGTACACAGGCACATCTCTGGGGTACTACCTGCCTGTCTCTTGGCATGCTACAGTACACACAGGAACATCTCTGGGGTACTAGCTGCCTGTCTCTTGGCACGCTTCAGTACTCACAGGCACATCTCTGGGGTACTTGCTGTCTCTTGGCATGCTACAGTACTCACAGGCACATCTCTGGGGTACTTGCTGTCTCTTGGCATGCTACAGTACACACAGGCACATCTCTGGGGTACTAGCTGCCCGTCTCTTGGCATGCTACAGCACACAGGCACATCTCTGGGGTACTTGCTGTCTCTTGGCATGCTACAGTACTTACAGGCACATCTCTGGGGTACTAGCTGCCCGTCTCTTGGCATGCTACAGCACACAGGCACATCTCTGGGGTACTAGCTGCCTGTCTCTTGGCATGCTACAGTACACACAGGAACATCTCTGGGGTACTAGCTGCCTGTCTCTTGGCATGCTACAGTACACACAGGAACATATCTGGGGTACTAGCTGCCTGTCTCATGGCATGCTACAGTACACACAGGCACATCTCTGAACTACTAGTTGCCTGTCTCTCGGCATGCTACAGCACACAGGCACATCTCTGGGGTACTTGCTCTCTCTTGGCATGCTACAGTACTTACAGGCACATCTCTGGGGTACTAGCTGCCCGTCTCTTGGCATGCTACAGCACACAGGCACATCTCTGGGGTACTAGCTGCCTGTCTCTTGGCATGCTACAGTACACACAGGAACATCTCTGGGGTACTAGCTGCCTGTCTCTTGGCACGCTTCAGTACTCACAGGAACATCTCTGGGGTACTAGCTGCCCGTCTCTTGGCATGCTACAGCACACAGGCACATCTCTGGGGTACTAGCTGCCTGTCTCTTGGCATGCTACAGTACACACAGGAACATCTCTGGGGTACTAGCTGCCTGTCTCTTGGCACGCTACAGTACACACAGGAACATCTCTGGGGTACTAGCTGCCCGTCTCATGGCATGCTACAGTACACACAGGCACATCTCTGGTGTACTTGCTGTCTCTTGACATGCTACAGTACACACAGGCACATCTCTGGGGCACTTGCTGTCTCTTGGCATGCTACAGACACTCAGGCACATCTCTGAAGTACTAGCTGCCTGTCTCTTGGCATGCTACAGTACTCACAGGTACATCTCTGAAGTACTTGCTGCCTGTCTCTTGGCATGCTACAGTACTCACAGGCACATCTCCGGGTACTAGCTGCCTGTCTCTTGGCATGCTAGATTACACACAGGCACATCTCTGGGGTACTAGCTGCCTGTCTCTTGGCATGCTACAGCACACAGGCACATCTCTGAAGTACTAGCTGCCTGTCTCATGGCATGCTACAGTACACAGAGGCACATCTCCGGGTACTAGCTGCCTGTCTCTTGGCACGCTAGAGTACACACAGGCACATCTCTGGGGTACTAGCTGCCTGTCTCTTGGCATGCTACAGCACACAGGCACATCTCTGGGGTAATAGCTGCCTGTCTTATGGCATGCTCCAGTACTCACAGGCACATCCCTGGGGTACTAGCTGCCTGTCTCTTGGCATGCTACAGTCCTCACAGACACATCTCTGGGGCACTTGCTGTCTCTTGGCATGCTACAGTACACAGAGGCACATCTCCGGGTACTAGCTGCCTGTCTCTTGGCATGCTACAGTACTCACAGGCACATCTCTGAAGTACTAGCTGCCCGTCTCTTGGCACGCTACAGTACACACAGGCACATCTCTGGGGTACTAGCTGCCTGTCTCTTGGCATGCTACCGTACTCACAGGCACATCTCCGGGTACTAGCTGCCTGTCTCTTGGCATGCTACAGTACACAGAGGCACATCTCTGGGGTAATAGCTGCCTGTCTCTTGGCATGCTTCAGTACTCACAGGCACATATCTGGGGTACTAGCAGCCTGTCTCTTGGCATGCTACAGTACACACAGGCACATCTCTGAACTACTGGCTGCCTGTCCCTTGGCATGCTACAGTACACACAGGCACATCTCTGGGGTGCTAGCTGCCTGTCTCATGGCATGCTACAGTTCACACAGGCACATCTCTAGGGTACTTGCCTTCTCTTGGCATGCCACAGTACACACAGGCACATCTCTCAAGGACTAGCTGCCTGTCTCTTGGCATGCTACAGTACTCACAGGCACATCTCTGGGGCGTGTGCTGTCTCTTGGCATGCTACAGACACTCAGGCACATCTCTGAAGTACTAGCTGCCTGTCTCTTGGCATGCTACAGTACTCACAGGTACATCTCTGAAGTACTTGCTGCCTGTCTCTTGGCATGCTACAGTACTCACAGGCACATCTCCGGGTACTAGCTGCCTGTCTCTTGGCATGCTAGAGTACACACAGGCACATCTCTGGGGTACTAGCTGCCTGTCTCTTGGCATGCTACAGCACACAGGCACATCTCTGAAGTACTAGCTGCCTGTCTCATGGCATACTACAGTACACAGAGGCACATCTCCGGGTACTAGCTGCCTGTCTCTTGGCACGCTAGAG
This sequence comes from Lissotriton helveticus, assembly GCF_964261635.1. Classification (NCBI taxonomy): domain Eukaryota; kingdom Metazoa; phylum Chordata; class Amphibia; order Caudata; family Salamandridae; genus Lissotriton; species Lissotriton helveticus. The sequence goes on from NC_136070.1 coordinate 926,914,929, forward strand.
TACACACAGGCACATCTCTGGGGTACTAGCTGCCTGTCTCTTGGCATGCTACAGCACACAGGCACATCTCTGGGGTAATAGCTGCCTGTCTTATGGCATGCTCCAGTACTCACAGGCACATCCCTGGGGTACTAGCTGCCTGTCTCTTGGCATGCTACAGTCCTCACAGACACATCTCTGGGGCACTTGCTGTCTCTTGGCATGCTACAGTACACAGAGGCACATCTCCGGGTACTAGCTGCCTGTCTCTTGGCATGCTACAGTACTCACAGGCACATCTCTGAAGTACTAGCTGCCCGTCTCTTGGCACGCTACAGTACACACAGGCACATCTCTGGGGTACTAGCTGCCTGTCTCTTTGCATGCTACCGTACTCACAGGCACATCTCCGGGTACTAGCTGCCTGTCTCTTGGCATGCTACAGTACACAGAGGCACATCTCTGGGGTAATAGCTGCCTGTCTCTTGGCATGCTTCAGTACTCACAGGCACATATCTGGGGTACTAGCAGCCTGTCTCTTGGCATGCTACAGTACACACAGGCACATCTCTGAACTACTGGCTGCCTGTCCCTTGGCATGCTACAGTACACACAGGCACATCTCTGGGGTGCTAGCTGCCTGTCTCATGGCATGCTACAGTTCACACAGGCACATCTCTAGGGTACTTGCCTTCTCTTGGCATGCCACAGTACACACAGGCACATCTCTCAAGGACTAGCTGCCTGTCTCTTGGCATGCTACAGTACTCACAGGCACATCTCTGGGGCGTGTGCTGTCTCTTGGCATGCTACAGACACACAGGCACATCTCTGAAATACTAGCTGCCTGTCTCTTGGCATGATACAGTACATACAGGCACATCTCTGGGGTACTAGCTGCCTGTCTCATGGCATGCTACAGTACGCACAGGCACATCTCTGGGGTACTTGATGTCTCTTGGCATGCTACAGTACACACAGGCACATCACTGAAGTACTAGCTGCCTGTCTCTTAACATGCTACAGTACACACAGGCACATATCTGGGGTACCAGTTATCTCTTGGCATGCTACAGTACACACAGGCACATCTCTGGGGTACCAGTTATCTCTTGGCATGCTACAGTACACACAGGCACATCTCTGGGGCACTTGCTGTCTCTTGGCATGCTACAGTACACACAGGCACATCTCCGGGTACTATCTGTCTGTCTCGTGGCACGCTACAGTACTCACAGGCACATCTCCGGGTACTAGCTGCCTGTCTCTTGGCACGCTACAGTACTCACAGGCACATCTCTGAAGTACTAGCTGCCTGTCTCTTGCTATGCTAAAGTACTCAAAGGCACTTCTCTGTGGTACTAGCTCCCTGTCTCTTTAGAAAATTGGTGCTCGCAGCCTGCTCTGGGCAGGCTGCATTACTCACTGCCTGCCTCCTCGCATACTGTCTCTGCCTTTCTCCTGGCATTCTGTTATACTCGCTGCCTGTCTCTTTGCAACGGGCGGTACTCAGAGGTACACAAGCAGTATACGCCGTCTCTCTCCTGGAGTACAATGGTATTTGCTGTTGTCTACCATTCTACAGTACTCCTTTCGGCATGCTGCAGTCAGCCTGTCTCTTGGCACGACTCTGGCACGCCAGCTGCCTGTCTCCTGGCACACTATAGTACCCACAGCCATTTTCCTGCCACACCTCTGGTGCCCTGGCAGCTCGTCTTTTGGCGATCTTCGTTGAACACAGCCAGCCTCCTTACATACTACAGCAGTCACGGTGCGTCTCTTGGCACCTCTGGGGTACGCCTTCGCTGCCTTTTTCGTGAGATGCTGCTGTACTTACAGCATGTCTATTTACACAGCAGTGGGGTACTTGAGGCCTGACTACAGCATCACAGCTGTCTCTCGGAACACCCTGAGAGAACTCCATGCCTGTAACGTCTTTGCATAGTCCTCTAGCCACAGCCTGTCTCTTGCACTCTACTCACAGCCTGTCTCTTGCACTCTACTCACAGCCTGTCTCTTGCACTCTACTCACAGCCAGTCTCTTGCACTCTACTCACAGCCAGTCTCTTGCACTCTACTCACAGCCAGTCTCTTGCACTCTACTCACAGCCAGTCTCTTGCACTCTACTCACAGCCAGTCTCTTGGCACTCTACTCACAGCCTGCCTCTTGGCACTCTATGTACAGCCCGTTTTTTCACTCTAATCACAGCCAGTCTCTTGCACTCTACTCACAGCCAGTCTATTGGCACACTACTTACATCCCGTCTCTTGGCACTTTACTCACAGCCTGTCTCTTGCACTCTACTCACAGGCTGTCTCTTGGCACTTTACTCACAGCCTGTCTCTTGCACTCTACTCACAGCCAGTCTCTTGCACTCTACTCACAGCCAGTCTCTTGCACTCTACTCACAGCCAGTCTCTTGCACTCTACTCACAGCCAGTCTCTTGCACTCTACTCACAGCCAGTCTCTTGGCACTCTACTCACAGCCTGCCTCTTGGCACTCTATGTACAGCCCGTTTTTTTCACTCTAATCACAGCCAGTCTCTTGCACTCTACTCACAGCCAGTCTATTGGCACACTACTTACATCCCGTCTCTTGGCATTTTACTCACAGCCTGTCTCTTGCACTCTACTCACAGGCTGTCTCTTGGCACTTTACTCACAGCCTGTCTCTTGGCACTCTATCTACAGCCCGTCTCTCGCACTCTACTCACAGCTCGTCTCTTGGCACGCTACTCACAGCCCGTCTCTTGCACTCTAATCACAGCATGTCTCTTGCACTCTACTCACAGCCCGTCTCTTGCACTCTACTCACAGCCCGTCTCTTGCACTCTGCTCACAGCCCGTCTCTTGCACTCTGCTCACAGCCCGTCTCTTGCACTCTGCTCACAGCCCGTCTCTTGGCACTCTACTCATAGCCTGTCTCTTGGCACTCTACTCACATCCCGTCTCTTGGCACTCTACTCACATCCCGTCTCTTGGCACTTTACTCACAGCATGTCTCTTGCACTCTACTCACATCCCGTCTCTTGGCACTCTACTCACAGCCTGTCTCTTGCACTCTACTCACAACCCGTGTCTTGCATTCTACTCACAGCCAGTCTATTGGCACTCTACTCACAGCCTGTCTCTTGGCACACTACTTACATCCCGTCTCTTGGCACTTTACTCACAGCCTGTCTCTTGCACTCTACTCACAGCCTGTCTCTTGGCACTGTACTCGCGGCCCGTCTCTTGCACTCTAATCACAGCCAGTCTCTTGGCACTCTACTCACATCACGTGTCTTGGCACTCTACTCACAGGCCGTCTCATGGCACTCTACTCACAGCCTGTCTCTTGGCACTCTACTCACAGCCTGTCTCTTGGCACACTACTTACATCCCGTCTCTTGGCACTTTACTCACAGCCTGTCTCTTGCACTCTACTCACAGCCTGTCTCTTGGCACTGTACTCGCAGCTTGTCTGTTGGCAGTCTACTCATAGCCTGTGTCTTGGCACACTACTTACATCCCGTCTCTTGGCACTCTACTCACAGCCTGTCTCTTGCACTCTACTCACCACCCGTGTCTTGCATTCTACTCACAGCCAGTCTATTGGCACTCTACTCACAGCCTGTCTCTTGGCACACTACTTACATCCCGTCTCTTGGCACTCTACTCACAGCCTGTCTCTTGCACTCTACTCAAAACCCGTGTCTTGCATTCTACTCACAGCCAGTCTATTGGCACTCTACTCACAGCCTGTCTCTTGGCACACTACTTACATCCCGTCTCTTGGCACTTTACTCACAGCCTGTCTCTTGCACTCTACTCACAGCCTGTCTCTTGGCACTGTACTCGCAGCCCGTCTCTTGCACTGTAATCACAGCCAGTCTCTTGGCACTCTACTCACATCACGTGTCTTGGCACTCTACTCACAGGCCGTCTCATGGCACTCTACTCACAGCATGTCTCTTGGCACTCTACTCACAGCCTGTCTCTTGGCACACTACTTACATCCCGTCTCTTGGCACTTTACGCACAGCCTGTCTCTTGCACTCTACTCACAGCCTGTCTCTTGGCACTGTACTCGCAGCTTGTCTGTTGGCCCTCCACTCACAGCTTGTCTCTTGCACTCTACTCATAGCCTGTGTCTTGGCACTCTACTCGCAGCCCGTCTCTTGGCACTCTACTCACAGCCTGTCTCTTGCACTCTACTCACAACCCGTGTCTTGCATTCTACTTACAGCCTGTCTCTTGCACTCTACTCACATGCTGTCTCTTGACACTCTACTCACAGCCTGTCTCTTGGCACTCTACTCACAGCCTGTCTCTTGCACTCTACTTACAGCCTGTCTCTTGGCACTCTACTCACAGCCCGTCTCTTGCACTCTACACACTGCCCGTCTCTTGCACTCTACTTACAGCCCGACTCTTGGCACTCTACTCACAGCCCGTCTCTTGCACTCTATCACAGCCCGTCTCTTGCACTCTATCACAGCCCGTCTCTTGCACTCTTCTCACAGCCCGACCCTTGGCACTCTACTCACATGCTGCCTCTTGGCCCTCCACTCACAGCTTGTCTCTTGCACTCTACTCACAGCCCGTCTCTTGGCACTCTACTCACAGCCCGTCTCTTGCACTCTACTCACAGCCTGTCTCTTGCACTCTACTCACAGCCTGTCTCTTGCACTCTACTCACAGCTTGTCTCTTGCACTCTACTCACAGCCTGTCTCTTGCACTCTACTCACAGCTTGTCTCTTGCACTCTACTCAAAGCCCGTCTCTTGCACTCTACTCACAGCCCGTCTCTTGCACTCTACTCACAGCCCGTCTCTTGCACTCTACTCACAGCCTGTCTCTTGCACTCTACTCACAGCCCGTCTCTTGCACTGTACTCACAGCCCGTCTCTTGCACTCTACTCACAGCCCGTCTCTCGTCTCTTGCACTCTACTCACAGCCCGTCTCTTGCACTCTACTCGCAGCCTGTCTCTCGCACTCCACTCACAGCCCGTCTCTTGCACTCTACTCACAGCCCGTCTCTTGCACTCTATCACAGCCCGTCTCTTGCACTCTACTCACAGCCCGTCTCTTGGCACTCTACTCACAGCCTGTCTCTTGCACTCTACTCACAACCCGTGTCTTGCATTCTACTCACAGTCAGTCTATTGGCACTCTACTCACAGCCTGTCTCTTGGCACACTACTTACATCCCGTCTCTTGGCACTTTACTCACAGCCTGTCTCTTGCACTCTACTCACAGCCTGTCTCTTGGCACTGTACTCGCAGCCCGTCTCTTGCACTCTAATCACAGCCAGTCTCTTGGCACTCTACTCACATCACGTGTCTTGGCACTCTACTCACAGGCCGTCTCATGGCACTCTACTCACAGCCTGTCTCTTGGCACTCTACTCACAGCCTGTCTCTTGGCACACTACTTACATCCCGTCTCTTGGCACTTTACTCACAGCCTGTCTCTTGCACTCTACTCACAGCCTGTCTCTTGGCACTGTACTCGCAGCTTGTCTGTTGGCAGTCTACTCATAGCCTGTGTCTTGGCACACTACTTACATCCCGTCTCTTGGCACTCTACTCACAGCCTGTCTCTTGCACTCTACTCACAACCCGTGTCTTGCATTCTACTCACAGCCAGTCTATTTGCACTCTACTCACAGCCTGTCTCTTGGCACACTACTTACATCCCGTCTCTTGGCACTCTACTCACAGCCTGTCTCTTGCACTCTACTCAAAACCCGTGTCTTGCATTCTACTCACAGCCAGTCTATTGGCACTTTACTCACAGCCTGTCTCTTGCACTCTACTCACAGCCTGTCTCTTGGCACTGTACTCGCAGCCCGTCTCTTGCACTCTAATCACAGCCAGTCTCTTGGCACTCTACTCACATCACGTGTCTTGGCACTCTACTCACAGGCCGTCTCATGGCACTCTACTCACAGCATGTCTCTTGGCACTCTACTCACAGCCTGTCTCTTGGCACACTACTTACATCCCGTCTCTTGGCACTTTACTCACAGCCTGTCTCTTGCACTCTACTCACAGCCTGTCTCTTGGCACTGTACTCGCAGCTTGTCTGTTGGCCCTCCACTCACAGCTTGTCTCTTGCACTCTACTCATAGCCTGTGTCTTGGCACTCTACTCGCAGCCCGTCTCTTGGCACTCTACTCACAGCCTGTCTCTTGCACTCTACTCACAACCCGTGTCTTGCATTCTACTTACAGCCTGTCTCTTGCACTCTACTCACATGCTGTCTCTTGACACTCTACTCACAGCCTGTCTCTTGGCACTCTACTCACAGCCTGTCTCTTGCACTCTACTCACAGCCTGTCTCTTGGCACTCTTCTCACAGCCCGTCTCTTGCGTCTCTTGCACTCTACTTACAGCCCGACTCTTGGCACTCTACTCACAGCCCGTCTCTTGCACTCTATCACAGCCCGTCTCTTGCACTCTATCACAGCCCGTCTCTTGCACTCTTCTCACAGCCCGACCCTTGGCACTCTACTCACATGCTGTCTCTTGGCCCTCCACTCACAGCTTGTCTCTTGCACTCTACTCACAGCCCGTCTCTTGGCACTCTACTCACAGCCCGTCTCTTGCACTCTACTCACAGCCTGTCTCTTGCACTCTACTCACAGCCTGTCTCTTGCACTCTACTCACAGCTTGTCTCTTGCACTCTACTCACAGCCTGTCTCTTGCACTCTACTCACAGCTTGTCTCTTGCACTCTACTCAAAGCCCGTCTCTTGCACTCTACTCACAGCCCGTCTCTTGCACTCTACTCACAGCCTGTCTCTTGCACTCTACTCACAGCCCGTCTCTTGCACTGTACTCACAGCCCGTCTCTTGCACTCTACTCACAGCCCGTCTCTTGCACTCTATCACAGCCTGTCTATTGCACTCTACTCACAGCCCGTCTCTCGTCTCTTGCACTCTACTCACAGCCCGTCTCTTGCACTCTACTCGCAGCCTGTCTCTCGCACTCTACTCACAGCCTGTCTCTTGGCACTCTACTCACAGCCCGTCTCTTGCACTCTAGCTCACAGCCTGTCTCTTGGCACTCTACTCACAGCCTGTCTCTTGGCACTCTACTCACAGCCCGTCTCTCGCACTCTACTCACAGCCTGTCTCTCGCACTCTACTCACAGCCTGTCTCTTGCACTCTATCACAGCCTGTCTATTGCACTCTACTCACAGCCCGTCTCTCGTCTCTTGCACTCTACTCACAGCCCGTCTCTTGCACTCTACTCGCAGCCTGTCTCTCGCACTCTACTCACAGCCTGTCTCTTGGCACTCTACTCACAGCCCGTCTCTTGCACTCTAGCTCACAGCCTGTCTCTTGGCACTCTACTCACAGCCTGTCTCTTGGCACTCTACTCACAGCCCGTCTCTCGCACTCTACTCACAGCCTGTCTCTCGCACTCTACTCACAGCCCGTCTCTCGCACTCTACTCACAGCCTGACTCTTGCACTCTACTCACAGCCCGTCTCCCTGCGGATCTCCTCCACGTCCGGGATCTTGCTGAGGTGGTGGGAGCTGTGCCCTCCCATGTCCTGTAGCTGGCAGCGCCGGTGCCCGCTCGGTGCTGTGCGCCCTCGCCTCGGTGGTGCCAGGGCCGCGCCCACTGCGCGCGGCTCCGGGCTCGCCCGGTCACGCCGCCCGTGTTGATGCAGAGACTCTGGACCCTGTCCCGGGATCCGGGCAACTGACGGCTCCAGGAGCCAATGCGGAGTTGGGATCGCACCAAGGGAGGGTTCATCCGAGGACTTTGCTCGCGGGCCCTTTAAAGCCGCAGCTCCCTCTAAGATATGATGAGTTTGTGTGTTTTCAATAGCGCCCACATGCAGCCTAGCATTTCCATGCATTGTGGGGTTACATAAGTACTGTTAGAAATAGCGGATTCAGAAATGCATGTATCCGGCATTAGGGCGGCGCGCCATTCATGCATTCTCGTGATCACTGCCTCACTGTGTTTGTGCTGCCCGCTATTACACTGTGCATTAGTACCCGCCACACCCGAGTTTTTTTCTCGTTTTTTTGCAGTTTTATACCCGAAGCTATTGGAGCGCTTTACATGAGCACCAGTTACATAACACAAGGACACATACATTTTTTGGTAGGCAGGGGAGATTAAGTGATTTGCCGAGAATCACAGGCTGTTGAGCTGATGCCCAGGCTCGAACCTCCTTCTCCAGCTCCGATCAGCTGCTCTGGCCCTTAGGCCACATCCTCTGTGCCATTGGCACTGCCCATTGGCAAAGAGTGGCTACTCGGAAGCAAGCGAGAGCTCTTTCAACAAGACCACTTCAGCCCTCCCACCATCTCCCAATGGATGACCGGATGCTCGCCCCATGATTTGTTTTCAAAAGTGGGGTACAAATGCTCGCACTTACTGCTGACATTTCTTCTTTACCGAATATGTCACAAGTATGGAATTTGTCAAAGCAGCAGGCTGGGCTCCAGGATTTTTCATCTGGATGGGCCAAGGGTGCCTTGGGGTGGGCCATGGTAGGGCTAATAGTTGTTGCTTCTGGAGGTAGCCTACAAGCCCTAGATTACATCATATCTACTTCCAAACAAGCACCACAATGCAAACCTTAGATTTTGTGTGTATATTAAGCATGTAGAGGGCTAACCCCCAGATTGATAATTGTCCCGTTTTGCGAGTCCTTAATAGAGATTATTAAGGAATCGCTATTAAATACTCGCAAAACGGGATTCATGTAGAAATCGCAATTTTATTTGCGATTTCTACAGCTTCCTTATTTGCGATTAGCAAATTGCTAATCGCAAATAAGGAATGACTCCCCAAAGGCCCATAGGAATGAATGGGGAGTCATTCCTTATTTGCGATTAGCAATTTGCTAATCGCAAATAAGGATGCGATTTCAAGGGTGCCTGGGGTGTCCAAAGGACACCCTGTAGCAGCCCTGAAATGTAAATGTAGACTGATGTTGCGCACACACATGTCCAAAGGACATGTGTGTGTGTAACATACAACTTAGAAAAATGCACTAAAGTGCATTTTTCTAAGTTTTCGCTATTTACCACGAAGTCAGACTTCGCGGTAAATAGCGGCCAAAAATAGCGATTTCGCAATTTTTAAAAGCTTCATGAATAGCATTTAAGGAATCTCAAATTGAGATTCCTTAAATGCGATCGCAATTTGATAAATCACAATTATTTGCGATTTTTCAAATTGCGAGTTCATGAACCCTTGATGAATCTCAAATGCCATTTTTGCGGGCGCAAACGGGCGAATTTTGCGATTCGCACCGTTTGCGCTTGCAAAAATGGCTTGATGAATCTACCTGTAAGTTGCTAAATTGAGCTAAGGTTAAATTTCTTGTTTAGGGATGGGTAGTGGTAAAGGGATGTGAGGGTGAATTTACGGTTTAGGGATGGGTAGTGGTAAATTGAGCTACGGGCAAATTTAGGGTTTAGAGGTGGGTAGTGGTAAAGGCATGTGTGGGTAATTTAGGGTTATGGGGGAGGCTAGTGGAAAAGAGATGAAAGAGTGTTGTAGTTTTAGTTGTTTTCTATTATATTAATTAAATAAACATTGAATACCAATGATTTCTGGTTTTATAGTGTCCGGCTGGAAACAATGTCCTTGGTAACATGTAGGGAAGTTGTAATCCTACATACAGACAAATGTTTCAGGTACGTCCAGAAAGCTTCCTAAATGGAATGGGGCCTAGGTAGAACTGCTGGAAGTGGGATTGAAATCACCAACTCTCCAGTCTGCAATTCTTCTGTCCTTTGCTCAGGAGCTTGGGGACACACCATTACTTGGTGCAAGGGTGCCTGCGTTGGCACTAGGTAGCTCATTATGCACCAGCGCTGGGGAAGGGAGGAATGCAGTGTATTCTTTTAAATACGACCCATTCCTGCCATTTCACTGTCACGCAGCTCGGCAAGGTGACTTGTTGCGCTGTGCTGCATTTTTTTTTTGCAGTTTTATATAGCGCGAACTAGACCCGAACCGAATCAGGTATCAGAGCGCTTTACATATCACCAGTTACGTTACATGAGGACACACTTTCATTTTTTTTTAGGCACGGGGAGATTAAGTGATTTGCCCAGAATCACAGGAGGTTTTGGCGTCGTTACCGAGACTCGAACCCAGATCCCCAGGTCCGAGGTCGAGCGCCCTAGCCGTTAGGCCAACTCCTCTCCCCATTACTTTGTTGTAAATATGCCCCAGGCCGTCTACCGATCCATCGTTTTTAGGTCATGGGACCCTTACAGATAGGGATCGAACACAAGCAAATCACTCCTGCAAATACCCCAAAGGGACACTTAGGGTCATATTTATGACCTGGTTTGCGTCGAGTGATGCAAACCGTAAGTCATAGTTTTGAAGCCACGCAAAGCCACTTTGCGTGGCTTTGAATTGCGTCAAAAATCTGGAGTTATGAAACGCAGCGCACATCACTGCTTTGCTTTTCTCTGCTGAAGAGAGGTTTTCTATGGGTGTTACCATACAACTCTGATGGTTTTTGATGCATTTCTAGATTTACCAAAACTGGTAAACATCGGAATGCACCAAAAAGCTACGCCTCCCCAAGAGAGGCGTAACAGGGAGAAATATTGTTATTTCTCCTAGTTTATTCCTCTTTCTACGTGGGCTGGATTTTGCAGCACACATATTAGGAGGTTAAAGCCTCTCAGGATTGTTTCTGTGCAGGAAGATGCCCCTTCCTGCATAAAAGAATCCTGCCTATAACGCAGGCTCTCTTGCATCATGGTGAAAGGATGCCTGCGTTGGTGCTACGCTGCCAAAACAGCGCCAGTTCACAGGGAAAGGACGGAAAGGCATTATATTGGATGGATATGGGGCATTCCTGCCCTTTCGTTGTGATGCAGGGCAGCACAATAAGTTGCCTTGCTGTGCTGCCCTGCACTACAGAACTCATAAATATGAACCTTAACACTTAAGTGCTGGGCCTTGACCCCTCTGCACCAAAACTCAAGCACCCATAGATGTGTTTCAGCAATACCTTGTTGGTGAGGTCAGAGCCAACTCATCCTTGCATACTACTATGGTTCATAAAATAAGTATCCCTTGCGTTTTGGGTAGTAACACCTGTTTCTTCAATAAAACGAATAGCTTGTTCTATTCACACCTCAGTTCTGCAGTTTCTAAAAGCTGCAAGAAATAAGTGCTACTAAAATCAAATGTAATTGGTTGCTGAACTATAAAGGTTATGGTAGAAAGTTCAATCTAAAAACATGTGAAATCATTATTTTATTGTGTTCTGTAATGCACCAGCATGTTTTTTTTTTTTATTTGCATGAGAAACATAAAGAGAAAGAAAAAATAAATACAAATAAAGTTCATTCAGTCTAAACATCCAATTAAACTATTCGATATAAGTCAATCCATACAGGGGTATAATTCATAACAATTGAGGAATATTCAGCAGTACAGAAAATTAATATTAAACATAATGAACTCAGTATAGTTATAGCCTTGACAGTAGTTTTAACCTCATCACCAATTAAACACAAAGAAGGGTAAAAATAAAATTCAGAATTATATAAACGTTCCCCAAATGTTATCCCGTTTCAACATAGATCGTGATCCTCTTACTTTGGCTAGCGCTAATTCCATGATATGAGTTTCATTAACAAGTGTCCACCATTCCATAATATGCGGAGGTTTCGAAGATATCCAAGCACCAGCATGTCATACTCAAAATGTACTCACTTAAGAAAGTTCACAGTCAATGCTAATTACCAGCAAACACATACATATTGTACTCTATACTTGCAAATAAAAAGTTCTGCGAGGATAAATTACTATTACTTACTCACATTTTCCATTATTTTTAGCAAAATATTTGCATCTCCGAAAATATTTCAAAATAGCTTATTTTTCAATGCATTCTTTTTGACTTAAGTATTTTTAAATATGGCGCCTGCAGTGAACTATTATTAGTGCACACTCTCCGTGGGGAGGAGCGGGCATGTTACACTTGAAATAGCTCCTTCTCCCAGCCTGCGTGCATCACTCTCTTACCAGGAGGCTCCAGCTCTGCCAACTGCCTAGGGACGTATCTTACTCATTTACATTCGAGGGGTGTGAAAGGGAGATTTCCCAACCATTACACTCAGGGGCATATTTACAACGAAGTGGCGGGCATGGCATTAGCTTCCTTGGCTTAATGTTATGCTCCATCACTTCTGAAACTCAGGGCTGCACCGTGTTTTCAACAATATGGTGCAGCCCTGCATTTCCCCCTGCGTTGATGCTAAATTTAGCAGCCTAGCGCCAACCCCGGCACCCTTGCACCATAGTGTTAGGGTGTCTGCCAGGGCCGGACTGGGAACCACAACTGGCCCTGGCAAAGTGCTCGGCCGCCCCCCCCTCTGGAGGAGCCACCAAGCTCTTTGTCGGGGACGGTTTTCGGCCGATTTTGGTACAGGGGCGATTTTGCAGCTATGCAACACCGGCACCCACCCGTGCGGCTCACCGAGGGATTTCCCGGTGCCGCTATGGCCAGTCCGGCCCTGGTGTCTACGTTGAGTGGAAGTTTGTTTATGTCTAGGAAGGTCTCCCATCCTGCACATAAACAATCTTTAAATGGCGTTTTGTCACTTCTATGTGTGCTGCCTAGTGCAGAACACATAGAAGTTACAACATGTCATTTTTTTAAAGATTGTCTAACAATGAATGGCCTTTTGCTGTTTCTATGTGTGCTGCACAAAGCAGCACACATGGAAACAGCAAAAATTAGGAGAAATAAAGCATTTCTCTTTGTTTCGCCTGTTTAAGACCAGGTTATCCCTGGTCTTAATTTTGGCGCTGCCTCCTATTCACGCCACAGTTGTAAATAGGGGGCAGCGTGAAAGTCAATGGGTATTGTGGTGCAACGCCCACCACAACACCCATTGCCCTCCCCTTTCACATTAAAGTACAGCGTGAAAGGAGGCCTTAGTTACAATGCAGCATTAAGGTATGTTAAGTGGCTTAACGTTGTCTTGTAAATAATGCAAAGCACATATTGCCACAGGAACGTCACTAAAAGTGACGATCTTATTGTGATAGGGGCTTGTAAATATGCCCTTGAGTATCACAGTGAAAAAAAGGTGTGTCGACCGGTGAGGGAGGGCTGGGTGACTGCCATATATACAAATTGTAGAGGGTTGGGGGGAGCAAGGGAGGCCAGTGAAAGATATGATGATCAGCATTGTGGAAAGTAAACAACATTCTTGAAGTCATTCATATGCATCCATACGTTGAGGTATATTATACTTTGTTGTTTAAATTCCTAAGAGCGCACTAACGCTGAAGATGCTTGGTGCTAAACAAAGATGACACTGCAGTTCTGATCATGGATACACCTATTCAGTGAACAACCATGTGTTAACGTTTTCTTACCAAATGGTAGTAGGCATTCCACTGTGAGCAGTTTAATGTGCACGGTGTTCCATAGCTTAGCTGCAGCTCCAGGGCAAGATCTACCCTCTAGTCCTACGTATATGGGGGCATATTTATGGGATATGTGGTGCAGGGCATCGCAACAAGTTACCTTGCTGTGCTGCCCTGCACCACATTTATCCAATACGGTGCATTTCGGTTCCTGTCCCCCTGTGCTGGTGCCGTTTCGGCCGCCTGGTGCCTTTGCTGTAGCCAGGATTGTTTTTGTTCAGGAAGGGGCACTTTCTGCACAAAAACAACTATAGAGGCGTTTTCCTCTTTCTATGTGTGCTGCAGAATGCAGCATACATAGAAAAAGGAAAAAACTAGGAGAAATAAAGATACATCTCTTCATTAGGCCTCACCTTGGAAGGCGTATCATTGTGGCACATTCCCAGGTATACCAGTTTTCGTAAATCTGGAAATGCGTAAAAAACATGGGGTTTGCGTGGGAACAACCACTGCAATCCTCATGGAATTCCTCCCTAGCCCAGAGTAACTCAATGCAGCGATATGCGCTTCGTTGCATTGCTCCATATTTATGAAGCCATTCAAAGCCACGCAAAGTGGCTTCATAAATATGACATGGAGATTTGCGTCGTGCATGTACCACATTGCGTGGTGCAAGCATAACGCAAGGATCTTGTAAACATGGGCCCTGGTTTGGGAGGAGGGCTAATAGCAGCCTCTAATGTAAGGGTCTCAGGGAGTGTGAAGGAGACTATCTCTCAAATATAGAAGCTAAGAAAGAATGAGATTTGGGGAAAAATACCTTACGGACAAAAGGAAGAGATTTAAAGAGTATTTGTTTCCTATTCTGCAAGCAGCAGCGGGTTCTGACGGTGTGTGATACAAGATCACTTTTATGCAGACCACCTCCAAGTCTAGATTTCTCTAATTATAAGCAACCACTGCCTCTTCTGGAACAACAAGAAGTTGATGGATGTAATGCTTGAATTAATCTCTGACACTGGCAATTACTTGGCCTGTATTCCAGTCTATTGTTTTTCACCCAAGGTGCTACACTAGACAACGGCTCACCTTATGCAAATAAGTACTGACCCTGCTCCTCATGGGAACAGTCATCCTAAACTGCCATTAGAGACCCATTCAGAAGGGGCCACAAGCAACCCCAGACTGGTTTTGACCTACTTAGGTGTCAGTTTCTGATTGGACCCAACAAGCCTTGGTAACAGCATCCCATGCAGAAAGCAAAGATTGGCTTCGGTGAAGACCAGCAAGGTCTGAGGGACTGACACTTTAGAGGGGAGTCAGGGCATGTCTGGAGCAACTAGAGAAGTCCAAAAGAAAGAAGAGTTACCTTCGTGGGGACCCACCAGTTGACGGACCAGGGATCGCGAAGGGGCCTCAAGCAGAAATGCTAGAAGCGGGCTCACGGAACACTCGTGGAGTGTAGGCCCACAATCTTCGGTGCAGATGGTGCTCAGGGCTTGGACTACAAGTAGCTCAATGCACAACTTCAGGAAAGCTCAGGAAGTTGATGCACTTGCAAATGTGCACGGTGTCCAGGAGTTCCGGTCCCACGTCTCTCATGAGGGCTGCGGGTCTCAGCTTTGCTGGGATCTCGTGTCGGTCTCTGAGAAGTCTGGAAGTCCATGTCCTGAGTCGCAAATCCGTTGGGATCCAGTGGCTGCCTTGGAAATGCAGACCAGCAAGATGCTTCTTTGGTGCCTGTTTGAACAGGGGAGAAACTCCTTGACCCCAAGGGAGATTCTTCCATCTTCTATTCGATGTAGAATGTCGAAGTTCCAGGATGTATGTTGCAGATTTTCTTCCAGGTGTAATCTGAAGTCCTAAGGACAGGGATCCCATGCCCATACTAAGTTAGGTGGTTGGACATACTCTGGGGACCCACCTATGGGAGGATCCAGGGACAGGGGTGGCTACACCCCTTTCCCTTTGTCCAATTTTGCGCCAGAGCAGGGGCTGAGTGCCCCTGTAACCGGTTTGAACTGGGGTATGCACAGGGACACCAAGTGTGCCCCAGCACTGTCTGAAAAGCATTCTCTGAATGCACCCACCCAGCCCCAATACACTAAAGCCTGTCTGGGAGGTCAATACACCTCCCTGTGACAGGAAACCTAGTGTCCAGGCCTCCCCTGCCGGAGTTTCATCCAGCAGCAGGAGGTCAGACCTGTGACTGTGGCATCCATTTTGTGATGCCAGGGCTCTGTTGAACTATTACCGGTTAGACCAGTGTGTACATGTCTCACCCTCTAGAAGGGTGGAATTCTACCCCCGCTGCCAGGACTGGCGGGGGGTAGGATTCCAAAGTGTTTGACACGAAACACGACATGTTTCCATGCAGACATTCCAAAGTTAGCATTAACCGCTAGGTTATAATGCACTTAAGAGTATATGGTCTGGCTGCATCACAGAACAGCCACAGAGACTAGGCTCCGAAAGCTGCAGAGGGGTCCAGCTCATGCTTGGGCACCCTCTCACACAAAAACAAGCACTCTGCCTTCAGGACTGATAAGGCCTGCCATAGGAGTGACTTATAGGTTTATATGTGCTCAGGTTAGGGCTTTGCTGAAGAAATCCACTCTAGATCCAGGGAATATGGCCAATTATCGGCCTATTTCCCTCCTTCCGTGGATCAGCAAACTCCTAGAAAAACATGTCAATTCATCCATTACTCAATTTCTAGAGAACCATCATCTCCTCCATGACTCCCAAGCGGGCTTTCGCCCAAAATTGGGAACAGAGGCGGCCCTCCTGGCGGTAACTGAGCTAGCCAGGAAGCAAATGGATCAAGGCGGCACTGCAGCAATTATGTTGCTTGACCTCAGTGCCGCCTTCGATACTGTTAACACCATTATTCTTCTTCACCGCCTCAATCAGATCGGAATTTCTGGGAAGGCCATGCAGTGGCTCCAGTCATTCCTGGAGAATCGATCTTTCAGGGTAGTTGAGGGTACTACTCATTCCAAAGTTTGGCCCCTGGATCAAGGCGTACCTCAGGGCTCTTCATTGAGCCCTACCCTTTTTAATATTTACATGCAGCCACTAGCCGACATAGTGCTCTCTTTCGGCATAGATATAATAACCTACGCCGATGATACACAGTTAGTTGTATCCATGAATCAAGTAGACCCTTCCCCGTCCAACCTAAGTAACTGTTTGGTAGCGGTAGCTCAATGGATGGCCACCTCACATTTGAAATTAAATGGCGAGAAAACTGAGCTCATGGTGCTGGGTAACCCAACCATTCCCAGCCCTCTGTCAGATTGGCCACCTTGCATGGGGCCCACACCCCAACCGAAATGCCACATAAAGAGCTTAGGCATTTGGCTGGACTCCAACCTTAGCTTTATGCAGCAGGCTACCATTCTTTCTGCCACATGCTTTGGGCTAATGCGCATGTTGAGAAAAGTGCTGCCTCTTCTTCCTTTTGAAGCCCGCAGAATAATGGTTCAAGCCATTATCCTGTCCCGTCTGGATTACGGGAACTCGCTATATCTGGGTGCCCCCGCACTCACAATCAAAAAATTACAGGTGATCCAGAATGCTGCAGCTCGCCTCCTGCTGGGCCTCAACAAACGAGAGTCAGCCACCACCGCCCTGAGGAAACTGCACTGGCTCCCTGTCAAGGCTAGAGTGCTATTTAAATCTCTTTGCTTTATGCACAAAGCTATGTGGAAGAATGCCCCTACTATGATCTGTTCCTTGGCAAAACCCTATCTTCCTCACAGATCCCTAAGATCCAGCACTGCTTTTCTGGCTACGGTTAGTAAAGTCAGACGGACAAGATGGGGCGGACGCTCCTTCTCCTGGAATGCCGCGAAGGAATGGAACTCCCTGCCCACCTCCATTCGCAGTGAACCTAGCCTTCTAAAATTCCGGAAGGCTCTGAAAACGCATCTGTTCATTTAATCTCTTTCCTTTCAGTATGACGGTACTTAGCGCTACGAGGCCTCCGGGTTGTTTGCGCTTTACAAAACCCGATTAATAATATGTGTCAGTGATTAAAGGTAGATATGGGTAACCTATATCTTAGTAAGGGGTGCATGCACCACCTTACCCAGGCTGCAGTAGCAGACCCGTGGTGCCATTTTGGAAGGCTTCCCAGGGGTGGCATAATACATGCTTCAGCCCCTGGTAGGCCTCTGGGGTAACTATGCCCTTGGTACCTAAGGTACCATATACTAGGGACTCACAAGGGTAAACCAGTAACCAATCTGAAGTGTACATAATGTAAAGGAAATCAATTTAGAGAGGAAGCAGCTAGGCTGGGTCCTGAATAGCAGAGTCCCAGCTAGACTAAAGTCGAAAAACAGTGAAACACCAGCAAAAAGTGGGGGTAACCATAGTAAGCAGATCCTATTCTCCTACAGCAAGCTTGTGTAATGTTAGAGAAAAAGGACTCCAAAAGTAACTCAAACTCTGACCTAGTTTACTGTCAGACTCTAGAGCAATGTCCTGTCATATTTTTGGTACTTTATATATGAATAAAATGGATAACTTTTTTTAAATGGAAAACAGGCTTGATGAGTAGCCTGAGAGCATTTTAGGCCTGTGATGTGGTTAACCAGTTCTTTGGCTGTGTAGGACACATAACTAATCTGCTCTGAGTAGTGTAGACCTCATTTTGAGCCTTATATACCATCAATTTTTGAGTACAGTTTTACAACTTGGATTGTAGGCTTGTTGCCTCCACTATTCAGATCTACTCACTTCTAGTTTACTCTGAGACAGCAGATTAGACAACAATCTGTTTTTAGTTTGAATGTGTACTAAATATTGTTAGATTTGGGGGTCTCTAGTTGGCAGAGGTAGGTATCTTTGACAAATAGGGACCGTTGCGTCTAGTCAGGGTAAGGGGGTACACTCCTAAAATAACCCTTGCTCACCCCCTTGTGGTAGCTTGGCACGAGCAGGCAGGCTTATCTCAGAGGCAGTGTGTAAAGCATTTGTGAACACATACAGTAACCCAGTGCCAACACTACAGATGGACACCACACAGTTGTATATCAAAAATAAGTATTCTTTATATAGACTAACACAAGCCACAAACGACAATAATCCACAATACTGTACTTAAAAATGGTAGAATTAGCGTAGTTCTCTTTAGATATTCAAATGCGACACTTTGAGTCAATGTACCTTAGGATGCGTAACAAAAGTGTTGCAGGGAAGGTGATGCGTCGTTTCCCTACTGCTGGGTAGGGGGTGGTGATGCGTCGGTTTCTTACTGCGCTTCCGTGGCAATGCGGCTCACAACGGCGTGTTGTGATGATGATTCGGTGCAATGAAACAAAGATGGCGTCTTACTTTTGATGCAATATGATGCGGACTGTGACAGGCCCTGCGACACGCATCTCGATGATGCGGCGGCATCTGAAACAATGTCGATCCTCTTCTCCGACGATGCGAGGCGCTTTGACAACAATGCGAGTCGTGACAGGTCCTCTGCCACGCTTCCCGGTAATGCAGCAGCATCTAATGCGACGTTGATCCTCTTAACCGGCGATGCGCGGTGCTTCGACAACGATGCGAGCCGCAACAGGCCCTGTGACACACTTCCCGGTGATGCGGCGGCATCTGATGCGACGTCGATCCTCTTCTCCTGCGATGCGAGGCGCTTTGGTGGCCCTGTGATGACTCAACAGATCTTCTGGGCCGCGACAGGCCCTGCGACACGTTTCCTGGTGATGCGGCAGCGTCTGCGGCGACGTCGATCCTCTTCTACGGCGATGCGAGGCACTTTCTCGTTGCGAAGCGACATCGACAGTTGGGCGTCATGCTTCTTGCTCATGAGTCGGGCTTCCAGCTCCTTGCGACATGCAGTTCTTCAGAAAGTCCCACACAACTGCAGGCAGAACTCTTGGGGAGCTGGTGGGTGAAGTCTGTTGTCCCTGAGACTTCAGCAGGAGGTAAGCTCTTTTCTCAAGCTCTTGGAGATCCTTCACAAGTTGATGAAAGTACACACACGGGGGCATATTAACAAGGGCTTTATCTCCGCTTTTTTGGCTTTAAAAGCCAAAGAAGCGGAGATACAAATATGCAAAGTGGGCGTTACAGAGCAAAATAATAGGAGAAATGTCACTAAGCGACATTTCTCATATTATCAAGCTTCACGCTAACCCTGTTAGAGACAAAAAAGGCAGCGCTAACCGCGGTTAACGCTGCTTTTTTACCTCTGCTATTTTTCTGACTTAGCCATGTCATCCAATGGGAAGTGGATTACATGGCTAAGTCCACCATGGGCTATCAACAAGGATACACCTATACTTGTAGTTTTATCGCTGCATTACCAGCGATAACCTCCCAAAATGCCGATTTCGCTGGATTTTTTAACGCCTAGGCGGTTAGCGTTGTTAATAACGCGATAACCAGGCGATATTATCCAGCGATAGCGGGCGTTAAAAAAATTAACGCTAAGCGTCCTTAGCGTTAATTTTCCCTGCTCCTTGTTAATAAGCCCCAAAGTTCCTCTCTCCTTTCTTTGGCAGTGAGGCAACCACTGCAGGCCAATCCCTTCAAGCAGCACTTCAGCTTAGGGATAGTCTCTCCTCAGTCTCTCTGGTTCCTCTCCTCAGCAAAGGTTTCTTCTTGTTTCCCAATAGTGATCTAATTCTCTGGGGTCTGTGTGAGAAGTTGGCCTGATGTGCAGTGTTCACTATTCTAGTGATCACTATATATCAGTCCAAACAACCCTTATTGATGATTGGTTGTAAGTCAACCTTATAGACCAGCTATCCTAGTAGCATGGATACGAGCAGTCTAAGGCTAAGACTCTAGAGGGCGTGTTAAGCCAGCTGTTTTACCATCACATTACCCCTTGAACACCCAGTGAAAGGACACCACACAAGTGTTATGAAAATAAACAGTGTATTTATTAGAATCACAACAACCCTGTACTCTTTATGAGGACAGGGTGCTAGGCACACAACAAAACTCTTACGAAAATACTTAAGTTAGCACGTTATACACAAATGCCCGAGGGGCACGAAAAACCATATACTTAAAAAGTGGAATGCGAAATTACCAGCAGGTAAGTACAGTACTAATAGGCTTTGGAATCGCTAGGACTTGACTAGGGAATCGTTAGATTACTTCTAGGAGACCTAGGGGACTCGGGTGCAGAGTGTGCACTCTCACGCGGGATGCGGGACAAAGTCTATGGAAGCTAGTAAAGGCAAAGTTAGTGTTCACGGGCGAACCCGACCTGGTAGGAAGAAAACGACAGTGGATCCTGACCCTAGGATAGTGAGGCTATGCTGGGACACCGAAGTGCCGAAGTTACCCAGCCCAGGGGCTGCAGCTGCATAGGTCTGAAAAGACGTCGGGAATCTCGTTGCCGGACCAGGAGCCTGGAAGAAGGAAGTTGCTGGCAGGCGACCAGTGAAGAAAAGTTCGATGGATCCAAGCCTGGATCAAGGAAGAAGAAAACCTGAAAGCAGAGGGGACCAAGTTCTTGAATCACTAGCCAGTGATTAAGTGGGCACCAGGATGGCACCGGGCGAAGTCACCGCAGTCAGGTGAGTGGGCGCTGCTGGGCTCTGCAGTCTCTCGGACCAGGAGGCGTTGTCGGCGACCAGGATGGAGGTGCGAGCTGTCCCACGAAGGTTCTTGCTGTCGACGTCGCTGGACCCAGGATTGGGCAACAAGTCTTGGCAAATGCAAGGCCCACGCGGTGGACCTAAAATGGCGTCTTGGGCGGACCAGGAGGGTCCAGGGTACTTCTCCGATGGAGGGAAGCAAGGGCCAGTCTGGAGCAACCAGACCAGCAGCAGAAATGTCGTCGGGCGTCGTCAGGAAGGCCACAAGCCAGCGGGCTAGTAGCCAAACAACGCGGTGAGCAGCAAAAAGCAGAAGGGCCCCACGCAGATCGTGGAGATGCTGGGGGGCTGCACTTCGGTGCTGGAGCTGCTCAGGGTGGGGGCTTCTCGGACCCCAAAGCACTCACCAGGAATTCACTCGGCGGGCTTGCTGGAAAGAAGTCGTGCAGTCTTGAAGATGGCCGGTCCCTCGAGGTCTCGTCACACCCACGAATCTCAGCGTGACTGATGATGCAGGTAGAGGTCAGAGGTGCCAGGGAAGCCGGTTCTCATCGAGCTGGGCAGTCTTGATCCGGAGGAGAGACTTGCAGCAGACCGCAGTGTTCTTAAGATGGTGCCTGCGGATGCAGGGTAACTACTCCTTAGTCACAAGGGAGAAATCTTAGGAAGAAGTCTTGAGTTCCTTTCGTGGAAAGTAGTTTCAGGATTCAAAGATGATCTGATTTGGAAGGGGGCCAGTTCCTACCTTTATCCTGTAAAAAGGGGCTGGCACGCGACTAAGTCCTGCCCTAGGGGTGGGACTAGGAGGGGGGTGGTTACACCCACTTCCTTGGCGGGCTTTTCCCCAGCACAGGGTCTGGAGTGACCCTGGAACTGGTTCCAGCCAGCCTATGCACAGTGAGCACCGGGGTGCCACGTGCAGTCACCTTCCTCTAAAGCCCTGCCTACCTACAATACACAAAACCCTGTCTGGGACGGTGCTGGCACCGCCCCTGGCAGGAAACCCTTTGTCCTTATCTCCTGCTCTGGGAGGACTCCCAGCAGCAGGAGGGCAGACTTGTGTCTCGGTGGCAGCATCCATTTTGTGGAGCTGAGGCTCTGTTTGACTTTAACCGGGGTTAGGGGTTACATACATGTCGTGTCCCTCTAGAAGGGTGGAATGCTAACCCCGTCGCCAGAATTGGCGAGGGGTTAGTATTCCAATTCGTATGACACCTTACTCGACATGTTTTGATAAAGCGATACCAGAGTTGGCATATAACCGCGAGGATTATAATGCACTTAAGAGTATATGGTATGCGATATCATGGAAACGGCTAAGGGATGGATCCCGAAAGCCGCAGACAGGCTCAGCTCATGCCAGAGCACCATCTCACACGATTCCAAGCACTCTGCCTTCAGGATTGTTAAGGCCTGCCATAGGAGTGACTGATAGGAGATCTGTGTGTCCATTTTAGGGTTAGATATAGGTATACTATATCTAAAGCAAAGGGTGAGTACACCACCTTGCCCCAGCTGTCGTGCAGCCAGTTGTGTCAGTTTAGTTAGTCAGCCCAGGGGTGGCATAATACATGCTTCAGCCCCTGGGAGACTTCTGGGTACACATCAGCCCTGGGTACAGGGACTTGGAGAGGGCCCAGTGCCAATTCAGTACCTGAGTACAATTTGGATAGAGAGAACAGCTAGGCTGTGGGTCTGATTAGCAGGCCCACAGCCAGGGAAAGTCGTAAACCAGTGCAGCAAAAAGCAAAAATCTGGGTGATCATAGGATTGCAGACCCTACTCTCCTACAGTCTGGGTCCCCTCTTTTTATACACAGTTTCTCTTTGTTCTCTGAAGGCAGGGAGGCCTTTGCCTAGTCCAAACCTGTTCTGGTCAGTCCTGGAGCACTCTGTTTACATGACTCCTTCTTTCCTTTCACAGTGCAGGGCAGAGACATCAGACGCACCACAGGCGGTGGAGCCAGCTTGTGGAGGGAATGCACAGCCCTATTCAGGTCCCAGGTGCAACTCCTCCCACCCATCTGCATGTAGATCTCTCTATTCAGTCCTGTGCTGACTCACCCTGTCTCATGGAATCCCCCAGCCCCTGTCACTCAAACTCCAGACAAGGAATACACAACCTAGCAGAGGCAGGCTTGGATGGTTAGACAAGAAAATACCTACTTTCTAAAAGTGGTATTTTCAAATACAGAATGTTAAAACCAACTTAACTAAAAGATGTATTTTATCATTCTAGGTTCAGGCATACTAAACTCATATTTCTGCCTGGTTCCCTGAGTCAGTTAGGATTATAAGAAGTGATAATCAAACTGCCCATTCTGGCCTAGGGGGAACAGAAAGCCTTGCAATAGTGAAAAACGAAAATGGCTGTAATTCACTATTAGGACATGCCACACACATCAGGGCTTGTCCTACCTTTTACCTACAATGCACCCTGCCCTTGGGCTTACCATAGGCGTGTCTGATATGAAGAAAAGGGAAGGTTTAGGGACTGGCAAGTGGGTACACTTTCCCAGTCAGCATGGCAGTACCAGACTGCACACAGGCTCTGCAATGGCAAGCCTTAGATACACTTTTACAGGCTGCTTCTCTGGGTGGCACAACCAGCGCTGCAAGCCCACCGGCAGCATTTGGTTTACAAACCCTGGGCACTCCTGGTGCACTGTACAAGGGTCTGACAGGTAAACCAAACCAGCCAATCATGGAATCACTAATTCAGACATCAATTTACAATAGGGAGCACTAGCACTGTGGCACTGGACAGCAGTGGCACAGTGCCCAAAGCATCTAACATCAGCAAAAACACATGAGGCAACAGCAAAAAAATGGAAGGGAGACCCACGCCAAGGTGCCAGGTCTAACAAATATCCTTAGAGGTACCTGTTAATTGTACAAAAAACCTTGAGTAATGTTGTAAAAAAAAAGTAGTTTGAATAAGTGCAATGTTGTAATCCTATTGGCCCATATCAAATCCTTAATGCATTTTGTCCCGAAAACTAATTTTTAGGTCTCACCTGGCGTTGCAGCGCACATGCGTTGCAGCGCACATGCGCTGCACGCTCTGCGACGGCTTCTTGGAATAAATATACTTTAAGAAGTTAACTTTCAGCTCCGCCCGTAATTTCCATTGGTGTGAGTCATTTTGCATCATTGCTTATGCTAAACGGTGTCTTATGATTGTAACCAAGACTTTTTAGTCACTCCTGGTTACCACCCTGTCTTCTTTTGGCTCCGCCTACCCGTACTGGATCTTTTACTGGCGGTGTGACATGGTGTGTTTTATAATTACTGTGCCGGCACTTTCTTTTTTACCATTACTTGCATGTGGCTTGTTTTTCAAGCGGCATTCAGGACTCGTTGCTGCACAGGTTCTCCTATCCTCACAGAGAACAAAGAGGGCCACTGGAGCTTCAGCAAGAGGACATGCGTTCCTTTAAAGGAAGTAAAGTAGCAACGTGCGGCCCTGGGTCTCGACGACAAAGGGAATGAAGCCCACCGGGTCACCGCAAACTAGAATTCCATCAGTTTCAACATGTACGACGGTGCTACTTCTCCCAACACCCGCTGCCACAGGTTGTATAAGAAAACAGAAATGTTCATAGGAAGAGGGAGGTGCACTCCAATGAAGTCAGTTGCGCAAATGGTTTATGTGAAAGTTCTTTTCTTTATTTATTCTTTTCGTGAAAAAACGGCACAGCCAACGCGTTTCGTTCCCCCAGTACCACGGGAACTTCGTCAGGGCTGCAATAATCATAATATATACACACATAAATATACATATATAAAACATATATATAAACACTACAAAAAACTACACAAGAAATCATATTAAATTGTCACATACAGCTAAAACTTTACATAACATATGTGTAGATCCAAAGCAAAAAAACTCACAAATATATACAAGACATACATATATATCATATTGAAATTCTTAAAACCAAAGACCAATCATTTCTAGTCAGGGCAGGGCAGCGAGTGTGTACGCGGTACAGCCTTCTGTGAAGCGCGTGCAAGACACCCTCCCCCTTTTTTCCAAGAACAGATAGCTCAACGAAAGGACGCAACTGCGTTTGCCTGCTCGTCATGTTCAATAACACACATTGCAAATGTTCAGACTTCCTTCTCAGTCTTGGTCAAGGGGACGCCGTTTTGTTTGCAATACACCCTCCTCCCCCTCAGCACTCACCCGACAATGGAGACCGGGTTCACTTCTGGATGTCGGACTTCACTGTCAAGGTCAAGAACTTCCACAATGGAGAATGTGCATGTAGCGCATGCCATAAAATGAATTATGTGTTGGTTGTTACCTTAAAACCGTTTATGGTTATTTTACTAAGCGGCGCTTATTTTTATCGACATCGGGTGGGTGAAAGGCTGATTGGGCTCGGCCGTTGCGGAGCCGTATCCAGGTGCCTGGGGGCGGAAGCCAGGCAGGAGCCAAGCCTGGCTATGGGTGGGGGCTTACTGAGGCAGGAGCCCGTGCTGCCGAGCAGTATATAGATCGGCCGCTAGGAGATGCGCGGCGGCGTGGCTGGGGTTTCTCTGCCAAGCATGTCGCCACCGTGCAGAATGAGGAGGAGAGCCAAAAGGGCAAGAACTTCCACAACGGAGATACCTTCGGCAGTAAGTGCGCAGTCCCCTTCCCTTCCCGTTACTTTTGCATTGAGCACACAGTATTCAAATGTGCATGAACACTTTTGCATAGCCATAAAAGCTTTTAAAGAGAGCTTTGTGATGCTTGTTTTTCCTCTGTCATTCCTTCTCTTACTAAAGAGATAAAAAGAACACAGCAGCAGACCAAGGTCAAGCACTAGAATTCCATCAGTTTCAACATGTACGACGGTGCTACTTCTCCCAACACCCGCTGCCACAGGTTGTATAAGAAAACAGAAATGTTCATAGGAAGAGGGAGGTGCACTCCAATGAAGTCAGTTGCGCAAATGGTTTATGTGAAAGTTCTTTTCTTTATTTATTCTTTTCGTGAAAAAACGGCACAGCCAACGCGTTTCGTTCCCCCAGTGCCACGGGAACTTCGTCAGGGCTGCAATAATCATAATATATACACACATAAATATACATATATAAAACATATATATAAACACTACAAAGAACTACACAAAAAATCATATTAAATTGTCACATACAGCTAAAACTTTACATAACATATGTGTAGATCCAAAGCAAAAAAACTCACAAATATATACAAGACATACATATATATCATATTGAAATTCTTAAAACCAAAGAGGGTTTTTTTTTTTAACAAGCAAAAACCCTATAATCCAGTTAAAAGAAAGAGGATATGCAAAGAAACATAAATGGTTCCTCAATATTGCAACGTACAAAAAGAGTTATAGATTAAAAACACATGCTCTATTGTGGGCACATCAAATAGGAAACATGAATAAATAGGCATTGCCAAAAGATAAATCAGTAAAAATGATTAGGTCTAATATGTAGAAAAGATATATATATATATATATATATATATATATATATATATATATATATATATATATAGTAAGAAGTCGAAAATAGAAGATTGGAACAATTGAAAAAACAGGAAAAGGGGAGAAAAGGAGAAAGATGAAAACAGGCGGTGATTAAATCCTAAAAATATATCTCAAATGGAGAGGTGAAGAGGTAAGATCATCCCATATGTCTCTCACATTATATATAAAGAGCAATTAAGAGGTAAACTTGCACTAGAAGAGTAGTAATCTTCACTAAGGTTAGTCACCCTGGTAGATCATTCCCAGCTGTCCACTTCCAGTTCTGGAGAAATATCCAAAAATTAATATCTCCAAACATTCTGATATGCTGCCATTTATGATAGAACAGATACGCAGAGATCCGGTTTAATGAACACGTTAAAAATGCAGAGGTATTAAGTTAAACAAACTATATATTGATAAAGTCAAATATGTATATATATATATATATATATATATATATATATCAGTCATGTGCAGAAAAGCCCCATTGAAGACAAGCCACATGAATTCCAATCACTCGATTTATTTTTCCATTACTTGCCAGCAGACGGACTAAAAGATAAAGTTCACCAAGTTCTTTATCATTGCCAAACGCGTTTCAGGATACTGACATCCTTTCTTCAGTGGCTCAGGCAGGGAAATGAATGCACTCTAATTCGTTTTGCACTTGTAAATTATTACCTCAGTGGGTGGGGCTTCAGTGCAAAGCTCCCTGGTTATTGTAGTGCTTTCTCTTAATGTTCCTCTTGTGGGGGAGGCTTTCTGTCCCAATTATCACCTGTAAAAGTTTTCTCCAAGTGGAAAGGTGAATTTCTCCCTTTAGCCATCTGCCCTGCTTTGTAGTAACAAAAACGAGTTCTGAGCAGCGTCGTTCTGCAGCGCGCTGCTCACCTTCATCCCACAGAGCAGGCTGTGTTTCAGAGCCTGCACTGCATGGACCCGCCCTTCAGCGAAGGCTTTGTCCTCGCGGCTGGGCAACAGCCGTAAACATCAGTCATGTGCAGAAAAGCCCCATTGAAGACAAGCCACATGAATTCCAATCACTCGATTTATTTTCCATTACTTACCAGCAGACGGACTAAAAGGTAAAGTTTACCAAGTTCTTTATCATTGCCAAACGCGTTTCAGGATACTGACATCCTTTCTTCAGTGGCTCAGGCAGGGAAATGAATGCACTCTAATTCGTTTTGCACTTGTAAATTATTACCGCAGTGGGTGGGGCTTCAGTGCAAAGCTCCCTGGTTATTGTAGTGCTTTCTCTTAATGTTCCTCTTGTGGGGGAAGCTTTCTGTCCCAATTATCACCTGTAAAAGTTTTCTCCAAGTGGAAAGGTGAATTTCTCCCTTTAGCCATCTGCCCTGCTTTGTAGTAACAAAAACGAGTTCTGAGCAGCGTCTTCATGGGGCTACTCTGCAATCGAATTATGTTTATGGCTTTGCCCAGCCACGAGGACAAGCTCACCGCCTGAAGGCGGGTCCATGCAGGCTCCAGAGTACAGCCTGCAGCTTGGAAAGAAGGGGAGCAGCGCGCTGCAGAACGACGCTGCTTGAAACTCGTTTTTCATCATTGTAAAGCAGGGCAGATGAAAGGGAGAGACAGTTTCACCTTTCCACTTGGAACATAATTTAATAGGCGGAAAATGGGACAGAAAGCCTCCCTCACAAGAGGAACAATTATTAAAAGCACTACAATGACCAGAGAGCTTTGCACAGAAGCCACACCCACTGAGGTAACAAGTTATAAGTGCAAATTTCGAGAGTGCATTCATTTCCCCTGCCTGAGCCACTGAAGAAAGGATTTTGGTATCCTGAAACGCGTCTGGCAAATATCAAGAACTGATGTGATCTGTACCTTCAAGTTCGTCTGCTGGCAAGTGATGGAAAGAATAAATGCGAGTGAATTAATTTCTTGTGGCTTGTCTTCATGGGGCTACTCTGCAATCGAATTATGTTTATGGCTTTGCCCAGCCACGAGGACAAGCTCACCGCCTGAAGGCGGGTCCATGCAGGCTCCAGAGTACAGCCTGCAGCTTGGAAAGAAGGGGAGCAGCGCGCTGCAGAACGACGCTGCTTGAAACTCGTTTTTCATCATTGTAAAGCAGGACAGACGAAAGGGAGAGACAGTTTCACCTTTCCACTTGGAACATAATTTAATAGGCGGAAAATGGGACAGAAAGCCTCCCTCACAAGAGGAACAATTATTAAAAGCACTACAACGACCAGAGAGCTTTGCACAGAAGCCACACCCACTGAGGTAACAAGTTATAAGTGCAAATTACGAGAGTGCATTCATTTCCCCTGCCTGAGCCACTGAAGAAAGGATTTTGGTATCCTGAAACGCGTCTGGCAAATATCAAGAACTGATGTGATCTGTACCTTCAAGTTCCTCTGCTGGCAAGTGATGGAAAGAATAAATGCGAGTGAATTAATTTCTTGTGGCTTGTCTTCATGGGGCTACTCTGCAATCGAATTATGTTTATGGCTTTGCCCAGCCACGAGGACAAGCTCACCACCTGAAGGCGGGTCCATGCAGGCTCCAGAGTACAGCCTGCAGCTTGGAAAGAAGGGGAGCAGCGCGCTGCAGAACGACGCTGCTTGAAACTAGTTTTTCATCATTGTAAAGCAGGGCAGATGAAAGGGAGAGACAGTTTCACCTTTCCACTTGGAACATAATTTAATAGGCGGAAAATGGGACAGAAAGCCTCCCTCACAAGAGGAACAATTATTAAAAGCACTACAACGACCAGAGAGCTTTGCACAGAAGCCACACCCACTGAGGTAACAAGTTATAAGTGCAAATTACGAGAGTGCATTCATTTCCCCTGCCTGAGCCACTGAAGAAAGGATTCTGGTATCCTGAAACGCATCTGGCAAATATCAAGAACTGATGTGATCTGTACCTTCAAGTTCGTCTGCTGGCAAGTGATGGAAAGAATAAATGCGAGTGAATTAATTTCTTGTGGCTTGTCTTCATGGGGCTACTCTGCAATCGAATTATATATATATATATATATATACACACAAAATGGCCAGACTGCAACTCCAGTTCCCAAGAACGGGCCAGACGACCCACGAATGCAATATAAGGAAAAATAGATTTTAATGAGGCAAACTTAGCAGCAAAACGAACTGACGCGTTTCGGGCAGATGCCCTTGATCACAGTCAAATGTTTACCCACAATGCCTGGATTTTTAAAATGCTAGTGCACACCATGTGATTAAATTCGACATAGAGAAAATACTACTACGTTTCTATGGCACACCAGAGTACAGAGGTAAGAAAAAAACACATCCAATGTTAATATCAATTGGATACAAATTCTAAGCTGAATAAATTCATTGATTATAGCAAGATTATTTCTGCATAAATGCTTCAATACGGTCAAAACAGTATAATACTATCAATTCACATCCAGTGCAAATCATCGCAATATGTAAACATGACACTCAGTGCAAAAAGACAATTTAGTTTAAAAGTATAAACAGAACAGACGACCCACACGAATCCAATATAAGGCAAAATAGATTTTAATGAGGCAAACTTAGCAGCAAAACGAACTGACGCGTTTCGGGCAGATGCCCTTGATCACAGTCAAATGTTTACCCACAATGCCTGGATTTTTAAAATGCTAGTGCACACCATGTGATTAAATTCGACATAGAGAAAATACTACTACGTTTCTATGGCACTCAGTGCAAAAAGACAATTTAGTTTAAAAGTATAATATAAATACTTAAAAACATTTTAAATGCAAAATGAATTGTTATTATAAAAACTTTCCTTAATCAATGTGCAATTCTGCGCAATGTAAACTTGACACTCTGTGCAAAAGATGCTAATTAATACTGTACTGTTAAGACCATAAAAACTATTTACAATCCTGCGGGGACATCTAAGATTGATGGCAACCCCTTCTGCTGTTGATAATGCTTCGGGGACATTTATTCATGATGGCAACCCCTCTGTTCTCAGATATAGAGCCTGCGTCTAGTAAATATCTCCTTTTAAACTATTTGTGCCCCTAACACCTGTGATAACGAGTGTAAAACTAATTTTGTAGACTGGTCAATACATCCAAATCTACATTCTCTACAGGTCAAAGAAAAATACGGGTGAATGACGGAAATGTCAAAAAATAAACAGCAAAGAAAATAACCTTTGGGCAATAAAAAAAGGAATATTACAATGTAGAAGCGGCCTCTTAGATTAATAGTATTACAATTCAGTAGTTGAGGGTTAGGGTGCAAGCTAGTGCTAGTCATAATTGATTAGTCAACCCTATAAAAAAATGATATAAATCTTCAGTAGTGTTAAGCCCATTCGGTACCTTAGTATCCAGTTCAAGTATCATCTTGGATTCCAGTTGACGCAGCATCTTGTCTCTGTCTCCTCCCCTATGCGGTTGAGGGACAGACGTCAACACAAAGTAACTTAGACACTCCAAGTTGTTGTTATGCAAACTCCTGAAGTGCCTTGCCACTGGATAAGAGTTATCCTTATTTACAATCGCCCGAAGATGCTGTAATATCCTGGCGTGCACCGCAAGCCGAGTACTCCCAACGTACCTCAGGCCGCACGTGCACGCCAGGACATAAACAGCATATTCTGTCCTGCAATTGTAATTACCCTTAATTTGCAATGGCACCGGACTGAATGGGGTCATGTAGGTGCTGGTATTAACACCAAATTTGCACGCATGACAACTTGAGCACTTAAAGAACCCAAGTCGTTGTGGAAACCAAGGGGCCGATTCACAGAACTAATTTAAGACAAAATCCTAAACTTACTACTTTTGGTATTCACAGAAGTTAGGATTTTGTCTAAAGTTTGTCTTAAGACAAACTTAAGACAGACTTAAGACAGACTTAAGACAGAATCCTAACTTAAGTCTGTCTTAACTCTTAAGTCTGTCTTAAGTTTGTCTTAAGACAAACTTAAGACAAAATCCTAACTTCTGTGAATACCAAAAGTAGTAAGTTTAGGATTTTGTCTTAAGTTAATTCTGTGAATCGGGCCCCAGGATTTTTTCTTCAGAAATTCGGGGAATGAATTGGAGACATGGTTACGTAAGGAGGGTCCCCTCCTGAATGTAATTTTGGGATTATCAGGAAGATCAGTAACCAGAACACCATCAGTTTGGAGAATAGGCCAACTTTTTGTCAGTATCGACCTAATCTTCCTGTCCTGGCAGCTGAATGATGTTATAAACCTGATAGCCGAGTTCTCAGGTTCTTCCCTGTTCCTAGTGGTCCCACTAGTTTGCTCTAATAGGGAATCCCTGGATCTTTGCTTCATTCTGCTGACTGCCCTTTTGAGAGTTTGATCACTATATCCTCTAGCTTTAAATCTGTTAAAGGCTTCTGCTGTACATTTCTCCAGTTCTTCTACATTGCTGCAGATTCTTTTTAAGCGGAGCAATTCCCCATACGGGATATTGTCAATTGTGTGTCGCGGGTGAGCACTACTAGCGTGCAAGGTGGAATTACCCGCAGTGTCCTTTCTAAAGAGGGTGGTTGCCAAATTACCCAACCTAGAAGAAACCCTGACATCCAAAAAGTCTACTGAGTTCTTGCTAATATGATGAGTAAACTTTAAATTATAATCATTGATGTTCAGTTTTTCAACCAAGTTCACGGCACTGGCTTCATCCCCCCTCCAAATTAAAAACACATCATCTATGAAACGTGCCCATATTTGCACATGTTCTGAGACAGTATCATGGTGGTCACCCATGAGGACCTGCTTCTCCCAATAGCCCACGTGCAAGCACGCATAGCTAGGGGAAAAGCAGGCCCCCATGGCCACACCCCTCTTCTGCAGATAGACATCCTTACCAAACATGAAGTAGTTATGGTACAGGCTCCACGACACTAACTCTACCAGCATCTTATTATGGTTGTAACAATCTGCCGGTCTGGTGCTCACGAAATATTCTAGAGCCTTAAGTCCAGTGGGGTATTCTATGCTCGTATACAGAGCCTCGATGTCTAACGTTATCAACAATGATTTCTCAGTCCATGTGGTGTTTTTGATTTTGTTCAAGAAATGCCCAGTGTCCTTGATGTATGTGGGCAGACTAGTGACCAGGGGTTGCAGGAAATAGTCTATATATTGAGCAAGATGTTCCCCAACGCTATTGATGGCCGATATGATTGGCCGTCCTGGGACTGGTGATACTCCTTTATGGACTTTGGGTATAAGATAAAACCGCGGCATGACTGGTAGCTCTACGTGTAGAAATTTAAATTCTTGGATGGAGATCAACCCCCCCTCCTGTATTGGAAGAGGAGTTTTCTTAGTTTCTCTCTTGCCAAGTCATATTGTTTCAAACACGTTTTGATGTAGCATGTAGCATCTGAGAGTTGCCTGGTTGCCTCGTCAATATACTGTGTTTGAGGCCAGATCACAATGTTACCTCCTTTGTCAGAGCTACACACTACGTTCTGATGATAATTTTTCAACTTAGTTACCAGAGCCCAGTATTGTTTCTCTTGATCTTGCTTAGATCTCCTGCAGTGTTTCACCTGGTGATATAATTTCTTGAGGTCTGCAACCACCACATCATGAAATGAGTCTATGGCATCCCTGGGCATGGTGGGCATTAAGCTAGATGTTGGCTTGAAAGGACTTGATCCTGCTCCGATTTATGGAATTTCAGCCTCCCTAAGTTCTTCCTGCGTAGACGTGTCAATATTTATATCATTTTCGCCCTCACCCAGTTTGTATAAGGTTAACAAGCTTCTGATGTCACGTGCTTGAAGGGCTGGTGTGGTGGGTTCCACTGTGTCGGATTCTGTGTTACTCAAACCTTTTTTGATGTTGAAAAATTTGCACAGCTTGAGTTTCGGGATATAACGAAACACATCAATTCTTGTTGCCGTATAGTTGAAGTCAGTTAGGGGGCAGTAGGTAAGGCCAAGACTGAGCAGTTGTTTTTCTGCTGTTGTTAATGTCGCAGAAGAAAGATTGACAATAGTTTTGTCATTTACTTCTTGTTGGTGCGCCAAAACGTTTTCTTTTTGTTGTTGTTGTTTGTGTTTCTGTTTTTGGCGGCGCTCTTTTCGGCGGCGGTTGATTCTGGCCCTTTTTTCTGCTGATTTTGTTGTTGATTTCGCGGGCGCAAGGTCTGTAATCGAGCACTTACTAAAAAATCAACCTCTTCGCCTAAGTCCAGTAGCATTGAAGGTTCTTCACCTTCACCCCCTACTGATAGGCTGTCATCCGAATACACACTGCTGTTGCTGCTGGAGATTGAATTTGATTCACTGGTGCTAGGAGCTTGATCAGTAGTTACGCTGCGTGGATCTTTTCCTGTCACTGCTACCCCTGCTGCTGCTTTTGCTGGGGCTGACTTCTGATTCATTTTGAGGCGTTTTGCATTCTCAAATTTGCGCGCGAACGTGTAAATTTTACCATGCTCATAATCGTCCTTGTCGCGCGCAAATTTCCACGCTTTACGAACTTTGATTTTTTTCCTCATGTTTGTTGACCCTTTCTTGGATCTCTTTTCTCATTGTGTTTATGAGGTCATTTGGTTCAAATTTGACCAGCCCCCCATTAATTTCCTCCATGTCTTTCAACAACTGCATGCGATCAATCTCCGCATATTTAATCAATATGTGTAATAAGTTGCGGGAGGCATCCAAATTGCTGTGCCCCCACTCTTTCAACATTTCTGGGTGGGGTTTGTCGTAATTCGGGCCAGTAAAATTCGCAGCCCCCGTGGAATGCGTCCCTCTGCTATATACATTGTTAGAGACTTGTGCTCCCACCATTTGGTTACTTCGTTTTTCATGATCTTCTCAAGGCGTTTCATCAGAGTCCTAATTTGCACTTCAACGGAAGGGGAATTAGTTTGTGTACCCCCTGATGTTCCAGCTGCAGCAGCAGCACCCCTCTGAGGAATTTTAGGCAAATTAGAGACCAATTCTAATGAGGCCGCCTCTCGCCCTTTCACTGTTTCTTCCATCATGGTCGCTGCTGCCCGGTTTGCTTAATTTCACTTTGTATGTGATATTTGATACGGAGGGGTTTCGATGCCGTTGTTCACCCTCACGCAAATGCCTGTATCCTCCCCATATATGTACCACGCAGCTAGTCACAATGATCAAAGTGATGGTATTTCTGAAAAGAGTAACATCATTTGGAGTCCAATAACTATTATCAATCCATGCACGGGTATCCTTCTACGGTCAATTTGGCCAAAAGGTCAGAACCTGTCAATACAGAATGATCCAACACAAGCAAATTAGAAAAAGGAAGATCAAAAATCCACAATCGTTATATCCCTTAATGCCAAAATTGTTTGAGAACCACAGTTAGTTCACACTAATAGCTCTAAATTCTCTCACCTAATTCTTAATTTAAGTCAAACAACCAGGCTCGCTGAAAGAGTATAGAACAGCAATGTCGTTATTTTCCAAAAATGGCCAAAAAAGGTCCAAATCCAGATTACAACAGTTAAAAGAAAATCATATGTTGAAAATAGGAGACTATGGGCCCGATGTAGGTAAATCCCATTTACCGATTTTGAAATACCGAATCCTACCGAATCGGTATTCAAAAATCGGTAAATGGGATGTAGGTCCCAACATCTGGATTCGTTACCGAATCCTTAACAATTCTTTAATTACCGATTCGGTAAATACCGAATCAGTAATGCCCATTCATTCCTATGGGCTTTGAAGCCCATAGGAATGATTAGGCATTACCGATTCGGTATTTACCGAATCGGTAATTAAAGAATTCACAAGGGTGCAGGGGGTGTCACTTTGACACCCTCTAGCACCCCCAAAACGGGCATGTGTGCAATGTGGCACACAGACATGCCCTAAGGGCACGTCTGTCTGTCACATGGCACATGTGTACATGCACTGATGTGCATGTACACAGGAATCGGTTTTTTACCATGGATTTGTATTCCATGGTAAAATACCGATTCTGTAGGCCATGTGCTGATGGAACATTGGCTACCTACATTGCATTTTCGGTAGTTCTACCGAATCGTCATCATTACCGAATCGGTAAATATTACCGATTGGGTAACTTTACCGATTCGGAAATGATAACGATTCGGGAAAATTACCGAAAATGTGCCCCTACATCTCGATAGCCCTTTACCGATCGGAAACGGCCGAAAATCGGTATTTTCGGCCGATTCCGATCGGTAAAGGGCTACCTACATCGGGCCCTAAATTTGTACCCTCCATACCAAGGAGTCCCAACATAGAACCCACTAGACTATCAGTCAAAACATGTGGGGACCTAGTCACTTCTCACCTATAGTTAAGTACCGTAGTCCGTGCAAAGTACCAGGAATCATAAGACATTGTCTCAATATTGACGGATTGTATCTAGAACATGCAAAAATTGGAAAAACAACAATATAGTTATAAATAGTAAGGAGCGTGATCAGAAATCCCATAGCGCATATTTCATACAGGAATAAGTAATTTGGGTGGATAAACATGGGACAGGGGAAACAGGGGAAGACACATATGCTAAGAATTTAGATCAAACTAGAAAAAGATTCCTGGAAAGGGGTTACAATAGAAATGTCATTGACAAGGCAGTCCAAAGGGAAGATCAAAGAGCACGAGAAGAATAGAGAAGGTACTGTCAGGTTTGTCACACAATACAACCTGAACAGTAATAGTGTCTACAAGATTTTGAAGAAAAATTGGGATATCCTGAGGGACATCCCTGGACTTGCGAACACCCTGTCAGACAGACCTTTGGTAACCTACCGAAAAGGGACACTACGGGACACATTATGTACTAGTCATATAACAACTCCTCGTGACATCTCGTGGTTTCTTTACCTGTGGGTCTTGTAACATTTGACCCTTCGGCATGAACAAAATCACTGACTTTGTGTACAATTCCCCCAAAAATACAGGATCAACAGTTATATCAATTGCAATACTACACATGTAATTTACGTGTTAGGTTGCAAATGTGGTGTAATTTATGTGGGCAGTACGGTGCGTCCCCTAAAGGCCCGTATCCAAGAACATCGAAGAGCCATCCTTAATAAGGATGGCCGCTATCCGGTGAGCGTACACTATAATGACACACACCCTGAAGATTTATCATTCTGGTTTCATGGGATTGACCATGTCCCACTGGACAGCAGGGGTGGTGATTGTGAACTGCTAGTCAGACAGAGAGAAGCTAAATGGATATGCCGCTTGAAAGCCACCCAGATGGGTCACAATACTGATAGGGAACTCCACTATTTCCTTGGCTAGCATGATCTTCCAACGTAGCTGCTGTGTGGTTCTACTGTTATTTATATGAAAATTAGGTGGATATTAGGAAGGACTTATTAATATTGGCTTTAGCTGTGTTGTTCCTTCTGACATTCACCATTTAAGAGATGACCCTTTTTCGGCCATTTTGGGAAATAATGACATTGCTGTTCTATACTCTTTCAGCAAGCCTGGTTGTTTGCCGCAAATTAAGAATTAGGTGAGAGAATTTAGAGACATTAGTGTGAACTAACTGTGGTTTTCAAACAATTTTGACATTAAGGGATATAACGATTGTGGGTTTTTGATCTTCCTTTTTCTAATTTGCTTGTGGTGCATCATTCTGTATTGACAGGTTCTGACCTTTTGGTCAAATTGACCGTAGGAGGATACCCGTGCATGGACTGATAATAGTTATTGGACTCCAAATGAAGTTACTCTTTTCAGAAATACTGTCACTTTGATCATTGTGACTAGCTGCGAGGTATATATATATATATATGACTTTATCAATATATAGTTTGTTTAACTTAATACCTCTACATTTTTGACGTGTTCATTAAACCGGATCTCTGCGTATCTGTTCTATGATAAATGGCAGCATATCAGAATGTTTGGAGATATTAATTTTCGGATATTTCCCCAGAACTGGAAGTGAACAGCTGGGAACGATCTACCAGGGTGACTAACCTTAGTGAAGATTACTACTCTTCTAGTACAAGTTTACCTCTTAATTGCTCTTTATATATAAGGTGAAAGACATATGGGATGATCTTATCTCTTCTCCTCTCCATTTGAGTCATATTTTTAGGATTTAATCACCGCCTGTTTTCATTTTTCCCCTTTTCTCCCCTTTTCCTGTTTTTTCAATTGTTCCAATCTTCTATTTTCGACTTCTTCTTACTATTTTTCTATATATATATTTTTTCCACATATTAGACCTAATCTTTTTTACTGATTTCTCTTTTGGCAATGCCTATTTATTCATGTTTCCTAATTGATGTGCCCACAATAGAGCTTGTTTTTTTAATCTATAACTCTTTTTGTACGTTGCAATATTGAGGAACCATTTATGTTTCTTTGCATATCCTCTTTCTTTTAACTTGATTATAGGGTTTTCGCTTGTTAAAAAAAAAAAACTCTTTGGTTTTAACAATTTCAATATGATATATATGTATGTCTTGTATATATTTGTGAGATTTTTTGCTTTGGATCTATACATATGTTATGTAAAGTTTTAACTGTATGTGACAATTTAATATGATTTCTTGTGTAGTTTTTGTATTGTGTATATATATGTTTTATATATGTATATTTATGTATGTATATATTATGATTATTGCAGCCCTGACGAAGTTCCCGTGGCACTGGGGGAACGAAACGCGTTGGCTGTGCCATTTTTTAACGAAAAGAATAAATAAAGAAAAGAACTTTCACATAAACCATTTGCGCAACTGATTTTATTGGAGTGCACCTCCCTCTTCCTATGAACATTCCTTCTCTTTCTGTTTAGCTTCTTTTCGTCATGCTCACAGGCTTATCTACCTCTTCCCTAACCTCCCTGAGTAGAGTACCTGAGCGCATTGCCCCTGTCCTCTCCCACCCTCGCCGCATGACTAACCACTTATACAGGGCCGGACTGACTACCGGGCAGTTTGGAATGCTGCCGAGCTGGGGGCTGATTTAGTTGCAGTGGGGGCTGATTTCGTTCATGGAGACCTGCGTGTGTTTCGAAATAATGAAAGCAAAACAAATTTTGTTTAGTACACGCAGGTCCCCATCAACGAAATCAGCCCTCAGCTCAGCAGCATTCCAAACTGCCCGGTAGCCAGTCTGGCCCTGCACTTATTAAGTCCCAAAGGTGAGACCTATTGGCTATGCCAATGCTTGTTTATGTTGGAGATTAAGTCAATGTGACTGTATAAACAAGAAAGATGTTTCAGCAATACAGAAAGCATGATTGAGATCTGCTTGTTTGAAAATGAAATGTGGAGTAACTTATGATGCATCAAGCTATGCATCCAAGGGACTATTGGTCATTGACAGGTCAAAGGTTTTGAATTAATATTGACACCCTGGGAGGAAGGGTGTCCCTTCCTGAGCATGCGAGCGGTATTAAAATTAGCCAATTTAGGATAAACGATATGAGTGCAGCTTAGGAACAAAAAAGTTCTTGTGAAGGCAAAATTAGGACACATTTTATCTGAGTTCTGAAATATCTTCCTTATCAATTTCAGTAAAACATTCTTACAAGCTGACTGAAAATGCAGTTTCACAACCAGCAGCAGCCTGGAAGGTAACTCCCTGTGATCAGCTGCTGTTTTACCACAGTCTTACTAATGAGCAACTAGAGTGCTAACATTGCGACAAATAATGTGAATGATCTGGGTGTATGAGTATGTGAACTAAGAATACTTGTTTGTACGTAGATCTGCCACCTAAAGGAAGCCAGGATTGTAGGATGGGTGTGATACACTCGAGAGAAAACATGGTTGTAAGGGAAACATAGACAGGCAACAACATCAGGACTTGGGCGAAGGCCGAGGCCTACTTCTTTTGAAACTGCCGTAAAAGTATCCCTGAAATGTTTAAGGTTTTGTTAGTCCGACCGCTTTTAAAAGCATTGTATTTCATTTGTTTCAAGTTTTGTTTTGTTACTATTGAGTAAAAGTGGCAAATTCTCATATAGGCAAATGCTATTTTATTTAATTTAGTCCAATGTACTGTAGTATATCAAAACAGAATCAAATGTAGAGACATATCAGCAACAGCCCGTGATAATTATCGCTAAGCGCGCTTAGCGTGAGGATAATTATCGCCGGCTATCGCTGGATTATATCGCCGAGATAGCGTGCTATCAGCAATGCTTATCTCCAATGCAATATATAATCCAGCGATAGTTGCAAAAAGTTCAATAGGCAAAACCTTGTTGATAGGGCTGGGTGGTCTCAGCCTTATAATCCACCACCACATAGGCTATTATGGTTTAGTCAGTTGAAAAGCAGGCGTAATGAAACCTGCGATAGGAGCGGTTAGCGCTACTTTTTTAATCGCTCTGCAGGTTAGCGTACAGCTTGCTGATAGGAGAAATGTCTGTTAGTGACATTTCTCACGTTATTTTGGTGAGGAACGCCCACATTCCATATCATTAGAGATGCAAAGCTGGACGTTAAGGGAAAGGGCGCAGAGGCATAGAAACAAGCGCTAGCGTGTTCTTGCTGATAGTGCAATTACATTATTGCTGCTTTTCGCCCGAAAACGGACGCTAAAGCTGCGATAATTTTATCTCTTCCCTTGGTGATATGCCCCGTATTCAGTTTAAGAATAGCAATCAGTGACATGAGAATTGATTTTAGGCAATAAAAACAAAGAAATGTTAGGACAGAGGGGCATAAGTACATGGGGATTGTGCCACCAGAACATCTCTTTTACTGACATTCCAGTGGCGCAATGCCCTGCTCCATATTTACACAGTGGCATTAAGCAACTTTTTATGACTTAACACCGCTTCGTAAATATGGTGCACTTTCAAGCAGCTATCTGTGTGAAAGGGGCATGCAGTGGATGTTGCTGTGGGTGTTCCACCGCAACACCCATTGCTTTTTGACACTGCCCCAGATTTACAAGGATGTGTAAATCTGAGGCAGTACCAAAAACTAACACCATGCGAAACTAGGTGTTAGAATGGCACAACAAAGAGAAATACTTTTATTTCTCATCGTTTATGCTTCTTGTTATGTGTGCTGCATTATGCCGCAGAAGTAGAAAGAGCAAAACGCCATTAATGATTGTTTTTGTGCTTGAAAACTATCATTAAATAATGGTGTTTTGCTGTTTCTATGTGTGCTGCATAGTGCAAAATCGCCATTATTGATTGGTTATGTGCAGGAAGGGACAACTTCCTGCACATAATCATCCCTGCAACACACTATGGCGCAAGGTGTCTCTGTTGGCTCTAGGCAGCTATTTTTAGCACCAGTGCTAGGGAAACACAAGTGTGCAGCGTATTATTGCAAATACAGTGCATGCCTGCAGTTTGGAAATGGCGCAGCACTGCAAAATTTACTGCAACGTTGCTCTGCACCATTTCCTTGAAAGTACATAGCCCCATTTGTGTCACATAGAGAAGGGTTTGAAGGCTTCACGATTAAAGTAACATGAGATGGAGTGATCGAGACACTCTATTTTATTGCTAAGGTCAAGGGTAAATAAAAGAAGGTTAGACCCATAAACAACTCAGATGTTAAAGCAGCAAGAATGTCAAGAGTCATTTATAATTTAATTCGGCGATTTAATACCTGCTTTGGAGTTCGATCTTAACAGAAAATCCTCTTATTTGTGGCGGCGGTGCTACATCTGGGGGATATTCTGCATTCAGATTTTCCTCCACCCTAGAATATTACGGTAGAAGAAATTTCACTGATGGTCAGCCACTGGTCTGTTTAGCTGTCAGTCACATTTTGCTCCCCCCCACCAACCACCACCACAGCATACAGCATGGGGCAATGGGTCACCCACTTCAGGCATTGTCTCTGTTGCATCTTGAGTAACAGCAGTTTGCCTGACTTTATGCACACATCCACCTAAAAAAGAAGTGCACTTTATAGATAGAACTGGTGGGCCAGTACTATTTTTCTTTCCATTCATTTTTCTTTTTTTGAATATCTTTTGTATCGTTTAACTAATGTACGATTAAAGTAATTTAAATGCAATTAATGCACCATTAGGAATCATATTGTTCTGGGATGTGCATTAAAACTTAAAAGATTTTGCATATATATTTAAGTCTGCCAGCCTTCTACTGGCTCTTGTACAGTTCTTTAAAACTAAACAGATTAATATTTGATATTTTCATTTTTCATTGTATACATTTAAGCAGAAATTCACTGGGTTTAAGTGGCAGTATGTTTTCTTTCTTTATTCTTCCTTTTTGTGGCATATGTCTGCTGTAAAAATGTTGTCAAGGCCAAATGTGTTGGATCTGGAAATGATTGTAGGTAACTTATAAGCATGGGCGGATTTTGCGAATTGGCAATCCGCGAAATTGCGTATTTATGGATTCGCAATCCGCAAAATCCGCGAACTCTCGTGAATTTTGTGGATTTTTTTTGTGTTCGCAAGTGTTTCTGCCATTTCGCAAGGGTTTTTTACCAGTTCGCAAACGCGAACTTACTTGTCGGGTAGCAACGGTCGCGTCCATGTTGTTTCTACGTCTGGTTCATCACAGCACCCTCTGTTTCACCACTGCCACCCTCTGTTTCACCACTGCCACCCTTTGGCTCACCCATGCCACCCTCTGGCTCACCCATGCCAACCTCTGGTTCATCACTGTAGATTATGGGGGGAAAAGCACACCTGCCCTGCCTCAACTGACATGAATTAATTTGGGGCTGATGAATGTGTCACTGAATTTGAGCTTTGCAAAAAACACAGTTGATGGACAGAATGTAGAACAATGTCATACATTCACCCCAGTACAAGGATCTGGGCCTAACTCCATCGTTTTTTTGCACTCCACACCACCCTGGGTTAGACACTGGCTATATGCAAATCAGCTCTGACCCTGTGCCTCATGGGAACAGTCCAGTCCGAACTACCAAGCCATGTCTTTCCCAGACCGGAATCAAGCATCCAAGGACCGGTTTCTGGCTATCAGCCTTCATCAGCCTGGATAGCTTGACTCCAGTGGTGTGGAGAGCCTGGGACTCACGTCTGAGCATACCCAGCCCACTCGGGGTGAAAATTGCAAAAAACACAGTTGATGGACAGAATGTAGAACAGTGTCATACATTCACCCCAGTACAAGGATCTGGGCCTAACTCCATCGTTTTTTTGCACTCCACACCACCCTGGGTTAGACACTGGCTATATGCAAATCAGCTCTGACCCTGTGCCTCATGGGAACAGTCCAGTCCGAACTACCAAGCCATGTCTTTCCCAGACCGGAATCAAGCATCCAAGGACCGGTTTCTGGCTATCAGCCTTCATCAGCCTGGATAGCTTGACTCCAGTGGTGTGGAGAGCCTGGGACTCACGTCTGAGCATACCCAGCCCACTCGGGGTGAAAATTGCAAAAAACACAGTTGATGGACAGAATGTAGAACAGTGTCATACATTCACCCCAGTACAAGGATCTGGGCCTAAATCCATCGTTTTTTTGCACTCCACACCACCCTGGGTTAGACACTGGCTATATGCAAATCAGCTCTGACCCTGTGCCTCATGGGAACAGTCCAGTCCGAACTACCAAGCCATGTCTTTCCCAGACCGGAATCAAGCATCCAAGGACCGGTTTCTGGCTATCAGCCTTCATCAGCCTGGATAGCTTGACTCCAGTGGTGTGGAGAGCCTGGGACTCACGTCTGAGCATACCCAGCCCACTCGGGGTGAAAATTGCAAAAAACACAGTTGATGGACAGAATGTAGAGCAATGTCATACATTCACCCCAGTACAAGGATCTGGGCCTAAATCCATCATTTTTTTGCACTCCACACCACCCTGGGTTAGACACTGGCTATATGCAAATCAGCTCTGACCCTGTGCCTCATGGGAACAGTCCAGTCCGAACTACCAAGCCATGTCTTTCCCAGACCGGAATCAAGCATCCAAGGACCGGTTTCTGGCTATCAGCCTTCATCAGCCTGGATAGCTTGACTACAGTGGTGTGGAGAGCCTGGGACTCACGTCTGAGCATACCCAGCCCACTCGGGGTGAAAATTGCAAAAAACACAGTTGATGGACAGAATGTAGAACAATGTCATACATTCACCCCAGTACAAGGATCTGGGCCTAAATCCATCGTTTTTTTGCACTCCACACCACCCTGGGTTAGACACTGGCTATATGCAAATCAGCTCTGACCCTGTGCCTCATGGGAACAGTCCAGTCCGAACTACCAAGCCATGTCTTTCCCAGACCGGAATCAAGCATCCACGGACCGGTTTCTGGCTATCAGCCTTCATCAGCCTGGATAGCTTGACTCCAGTGGTGTGGAGAGCCTGGGACTCACGTCTGAGCATACCCAGACCACTCGGGGTGAAAATTGCAAAAAACACAGTTGATGGACAGAATGTAGAACAATGTCATACATTCACCCCAGTACAAAGATCTGGGCCTAAATCCATCGTTTTGTTGAACTCCACACCACCCTGGGTTAGATACTGGCTATATGCAAATCAGCTCTGACCCTGTGCCTCATGGGAACAGTCCAGTCCGAACTACCAAGCCATGTCTTTCCCAGACCGGAATCAAGCATCCAAGGACCGGATTCTGGCTATCAGCCTTCATCAGCCTGGATAGCTTGACTCCAGTGGTGTGGAGAGCCTGGGACTCACGTCTGAGCATACCCAGCCCACTCGGGGTGAAAATTGCAAAAAACACAGTTTGAGCTGGCACCTGCTTCCTTAGCTGTAAGTGCTTCCTCATTAATGATGAGCTTGAACTTTTGCACCTGCCAAGTGCTTTCAGTTTTGTAAAATTCGTTAGCACACCTGCCCTGCCTCAACTGACATGAATGAATTAGGGGCTGATTAATGTGTCACTGAATT
This sequence comes from Lissotriton helveticus, assembly GCF_964261635.1. Classification (NCBI taxonomy): domain Eukaryota; kingdom Metazoa; phylum Chordata; class Amphibia; order Caudata; family Salamandridae; genus Lissotriton; species Lissotriton helveticus. Next base: position 926,959,157 of record NC_136070.1, read on the forward strand.
TGAACTTCCAGGTTGGCACCTGCTTCCTTATCTGTAATTGCTTTCTGTTGCAGTGTAATTTTTTTTAACAGGACCTTTGTTGTATACTTGTAGCTATTCTCTGAGCCTGCTGTGAGGGTCAGAGCAGGGTCATAGAATAGTTGCAAGTAGGCAACTGAACTCTGAAGGGGCCCCTCAGGAAGCACTACAGGGAATGGTTACTAATGATAAGATTGAACTTTTGCACCTGCTGAGTGCTTTCAGTTTTGCAAAAATCGTTTTTCTGCAATTTCGCGCGATTTGCGTAGCGCAAATTCGTGCGAGATCGAATTCAGAAGCCGCAAATTCGTGCGAATATACGTTTTGTTATTGCGGCGTGTTAGTTCGCGTGATTTTTTGCGTGTTCGCAAGCCGCTTGTAGCGCAACGTTTGCGAAGTTACCCTAGCGGTCGTACATGGGCGCGGCCATCTTGTTTGTGTCACGCTCTGCGCCTCCTCAGGATCAGCGTCATTGCTAAAAAGGGGTCCACCTCCAGATCTCCCTACACTCTGAATGATATAATATACACAGAGCATAGAGGGGATCAGGCGAGGGAAAAGGTAGGGAAGGGTCTGGAACGGGAAAGGGAAGCTGAAACGAGAAAAGAGAGAAAACACAAAGGTAAGTACATTACATGCTAACTACTCTCGGTAATTCTCACTACAGGAATGACCAACCAAAGCTTACTTAATTGGTACTCTTTCCCTCTAAAGAATAGTTGAGTCTTTTCTCTGTAAAAACACCAAGTCGTCCTACAACACAAAAGAACAAATTATACTCCGTCAAACAACCAGTCTGACACGAATCTCATTAGCCACACACTCTCTCATACCTTCCAGCCTCCCCTAGGACAAGTAATAATCGTGAATCCCTTTCTTAAATATGGCTTTAGAAAAGGGTCAAATATTGTTTGTAGAAGGCATGTCTCGTAGGAATTGGATTCCAAAAGAATAACCAAAAGTCAACTAAATCCAAAAATAGTTCCAAAGATAAATCCAAACAAATGAGGTTTTTTCCAAATATAGTTCGAACTCACTCCATTTCCTGCTTGTTCAAACCCTCACAAGCCAATGTAAATAATCCAAAATGCGAGGTCCCCATAAAGTTCAAAGTACATAAAGCTTGGCCAACAGTACTGTTAGAAGAGTCTAGTGGTACTCACGCCCCTTGGCATATTGATCTCCATAAACAGATGATGACTGCTAAACTCCGGAGCTGGGAGACCAAACGCAAATACTTCAACAATGCGCCCGCTCTCAAATGTCCTGCCTCGCGTCTCAGCCGAGAACGCGAGCAGGAATAATGCTCGTTTCCTTCTGTTTCAGGCAACAGTAATCAAGTTCCTGAACGCCAGCAGCCGCTAGGCGTTCACGTTCAAGGGCACTAAACAAACTCCACTCGCTTCGCGTGTCAGCAGAAATGCGAGCGAAAGACGAATAAAGTCTGCCAGACACGCCGAGAACAATCAGCTGTGAAGGCGTGCAACAGTCGAAAATCGCTACACCAGCAGCTCTTTCCCAACTAAGATAATCCCAGAACAGCAGATTCAGGAACGAACAGAATAGCCAGGCACTGGTTCAAAAATCTAGAATCACGTACAGCGAGTGTGCATACAGTTCCTCCCTAAATGGCCTTGCAGTCTCCTCCCACTCACTTAGCTTTCTGGTCCTAGTAGTTTAGGCAGGCGCATTTGACAGGACATGACAGTATGCCCACCCCCCAAGCACCTCCTAGCACCAGGCTTCTCCGGATGGCGAACATAGAACCTCTGTACCGCGGCAGGCGCGTGGTCCCCAGAACAAGGCTCCCAGGAATCGTCCTCAGCCGAATACCCCTTCCAGGACACCAAGTACCAAAGCTTGCCCTGATGATACCTGGCATCCAGAATGCTGCGCACCTCATACTCCAACTGCCCGTCCTTCATCACAGGTGGCACCACCCTGCGCCGAGCAGTACGCGCAGGCTTCAACAAGCTGCAATGAAAGACAGGATGAATCCTCAACGACGCCGGGAGCTTCAGTTTGTAAGCCACAGGGTTCAAGCGCCGGACAACAGCGTAAGGCCCAATGAAGCGAGGATGAAACACGCTGTGGAAACGAAAACAAATGTTCCTAGTCGAAAGCCATACCATGTCACCCACATGATACACCGGACCCTCCTGGCGGCGTTTGTCCTCCCATTTCTTGTAGGTTGACTTGGCTTTATCCAGATGACACTGGACTCGACGATGTATTTTCAAGAGAGCCCTCACCTGACCGGCCACCGTGGGGTGATTCACCACATCGCTCGGGATTGACAAAGGCAAAGTCACTGCGTGATATCCCGAGTTAGCCCTAAAAGGCGTCTTGCCAGTGGAACAGTGCCAAGCATTATTATATGACAGTTCAGCCAACCACAACAAGGACACCCAGGAGGTCGCCGCTTCATCAGCATAACAGCGCAAATATTTTTTGAGTGTCTGATTTAACCTCTCGGTTTGCCCGTCAGTCTGGGGATGGAAACTGGTCGATAAATCGGCTGAGATGTCAAGCGCCTTGCACCACATGCGCCAACACCTGGCGACGAACTGAGGTCCTCGATCCAAAATTATAACCTTGGGCAAACCATGGAGACGAATCACATGTGTGAGCAGCAATTGCGCAGTCTGAGAGGCCGTTGGAAGGTTCTTACTGGGGATAAAATGTCCCATTTTCGTGAAACTATCCACCACCACCAGGATAGCATTACAACCGTTATCCAGCGGGAGTCCCAACACAAAATCCACGCTAATCACCTGCCATGGCCTAGACGGGGTAGGGAGAGGCATGAGCAGACCCTTAGCTTTGATTTGTTCGCTCTTTGCTCTCGCACAAGTCTCACATTGGTTAATCCAGTCCCTTACATCTATCGACATGCCTTCCCACCAGAATTGTCTCTGCATGGCATGGATGGTCTTTTGATGTCCCGGATGTCCAGCCATCATTGCATTATGACACCAATTAAACGCCATTAGCCTCAACGCACGGACAGGAAGAAACAACCGATTTTGGTACATGGGCAGACCATGCATCAAAGACCTCCCTACATGTTTCTCAGCCCACTCCTTCCATTGTGCTGGGGTATGATGGTTTGATACGGTTTCCAAAAAACGGTCAACCGAAACCGCACACAACACCACTTCCGGTGAAAGGATGGACTTTGGTTCGTTCTTGAAAGGGCCGTCTGCCTCCATCTGTCTATACAAGGAATCTGCCTTTTTGTTCTCAGCTCCAGGTCGGTAGGTTATGGTAAAATCGAATTCTGCAAAAAACAGCATCCACCGCATCTGTCTTTGTGATAAATGCCTTGCCGTCTTCATATATTGAAGGTTGCGATGGTCCGAATATACTGTTATGGGGTGCTGTCCCCCCCATAGATAGTGTCTCCATTCTTGGAATGCTTTTTTCACAGCCAATAGTTCTTTTTCTGCGATGGTGTAATTGGTTTCCGTAGAACTAAGCTTTTTGGACAAAAATGCCACTGGATGCAGCTGTCCTGTTTGTTTGTTTCTTTGGGATAGAACAGCCCCTATCGCCATATCCGAGGCATCAGCTTCCACTACAAAAGGGACATCCATCTGAGGGTGCGTCAAAATAGGGGCCGTACTAAATGCCTCTTTAAGCGCCACAAAGGAACTTGTGGCTTCCGAAGTCCACACAAAAGGTATACCTTTTCTCAGTAAGCGGGTAATCGGAGAAGCTAACTGCGAAAAATGGGCTATAAACCTCCGATAATAGTTTGAAAAACCCAAGAAGCATTGCACCTCCCTTACTGTCTTTGGGACCGGCCACATTCGCACTGCATCCACCTTTCGCTCCGCCATTCGAAAACCACTTGGATTGAGGATCACTCCCAAAAACTCAACTTCTTGCACATTAAACTCACATTTACTGAGTTTACAGAATAACCGGTTCTCCTGCAGTCGCTGTAAAATCAAGAGAACATGTCCTATGTGTTGTGCCTGAGTATCGGAGTAGATCAGAATGTCGTCGATGTAAATAACAACGAACTGATCTAAGTACTCCTTCATGATGTCATTCAGGAAGTATTGGAATGCCGCCGGGGCGTTACACAACCCGAACGGCATTACCAAATACTCATATAAGCCAAAACGGGTTTTGAATGCTGTCTTCCACTCGTCACCAGCCTGAATGCGTACCAGGTGATAGGCCCCACGCAAATCCAATCGCGTATAGATCTTGGCCTCTCGCACCTGATCCAGCAAAACTGGGATGAGTGGAAGTGGGTACCTATTCCTGATCGTGATTTTATTAAGCTGTCTAAAATCCATGCATGTGCGCAGCTCCCCATTGGCTTTAGAAATAAAGAAAAGAGGAGATGCTGCCGGAGACCTAGAGGGTCGGATGAAACCTATGGAACAAAAATGTTCCAAGTACTCTTTCAGATGTCTGGTTTCCGACTCCGATAGGGCATATACTCTGCAAGATGGAACTACCGCCCCCTCCACCAAGTCAATTCGGCAGTCATAAGCCCTATGGGGCGGAAGCGATTCAGCCTTGGTTTCACTAAAAACCTCAAGATAATCCAAGTACTCAGTAGGCAACACCACATCCTTCTCTGCAGCAGTGGCTACTCTGTAAGCATGGGTTAACGCAACCACATGAGACTCATGCAACTTCAAACACTGTGTTAAACATACCTCCGACTCGAAATGTAAGGTTTTCTCTTTTCAGTCAATGGAAGGATTGTGACGACACAACCATGGCATCCCCAAAATAATTTCATACTGTGGGGCAGCAATGATGTTCAACACCACTCCCTCACAATGATCCATAACTTCTCCTGGCATGATGAGGTCAAGAATTTCGGTGTGTTCAGTAATGGGTCCTGACTTCAATGGTGTACCGTCAACAGCCAACACCGATTCGGGCTGCAAGGTAGGTACCTTCGTTAAACCTAAACGGTTCACCAACCCATAATCAATGAAGTTTCCAGTCGCACCTGAATCTATCATAGTGGCCACCTGAAATTTGCGACTGTCAGCTCTAATATACATAGATAGAACTATGTGCTTTTCTGTACTTGTCATAGTGGACACCTCCAGAGAAGGAATCTTCCATTCCGGAGCAGGACACTGCGCCGGAATGGTGTTCCGAAGGTCAAGAGAAGATTCAGGAACAGAGACTACCTGTGACACAGCTACCTGCTTATTGTGAATGTAAGGAGTCCTTTTCTTAGGCTTCACCGGACAATCCCTAACATAATGTCCCTTTTTTCCACAGTACATGCACAATCCTTGTGCACGTCTGCTCTCCCTCTCACTCTTAGTCAAAGGAGGTCTCACTGCTCCTATTTCCATAGGCTCTTGTCCCATGTCTTTAGCTCGAATCGAACCTGTTGATTCCACTACTCCTCCTGAACGCTCGCCTCGCTTATGAGTACCTCCCCTCTCTGTCATGCGGTGATCCAATCTTAACGTAAGGTTGATCAAATCAGTACAGGTTTTAGGCTGAGGATCAATCTGGGCCAACACATCTTTTATATTATCATTCAGCCCCTGATAGTACAGAGCCATTAGTTTTTCCTCCGGCCAAGACGTCTCCACTACTAATCCATTAAAACTAGTCATGTAAGACACCAGTTCTTTTCCACCCTGACGCAAACCTAAGAGTTCACGATCAGCACTTAAAGTTGTTGCTCGCCTATCGAACACCCTTTCAAATTCCTTTCGGAAATCGTCCCAATCCGCCAACAGAGGATCATCGTTGCGGACAAACGGGACTGCCCAATTCGCTGCATCGCCAGTGAGATAGGAAATAGCGAATGCTACTCTCGATAAGTTAGTCGGAAAAGAAGCAGGCCTACAAGAAAAATGTAACGTTATTTGTGTAAGGAAGGTCTGAATCTTAAGAGGGTCACCCGCATACCTTTCGGGACTAGCCAGCGGTATGGGAGGAGGCACAGTCACTTGAATTTGGGGAACCCCTGCAGAAGCATCAAAAGGATTTCTAGCCTGCCTGTCTAGCCTCTCTTTTAAGGCCGCTGTTTCCGCTCGCGAAGTGTCTAACTCTTGTTGCACCAGCACCAAGGCTTGCAACACATCATCCAGAGAGGCCATCCCTCAAACAACGCTGACCGGGAGGAGGTATATACTTGGGTACGTGATTCTGTCACTCTCTGCGCCTCCTCAGGATCAGCGTCGTTGCTAAAAAGGGGTCCACCTCCAGATCTCCCTACACTCTGAATGATATAATATACACAGAGCATAGAGGGGATCAGGCGAGGGAAAAGGTAGGGAAGGGTCTGGAACGGGAAAGGGAAGCTGAAACGAGAAAAGAGAGAAAACACAAAGGTAAGTACATTACATGCTAACTACTCTCGGTAATTCTCACTACAGGAATGACCAACCAAAGCTTACTTAATTGTTTCTCTTTCCCTCTAAAGAATAGTTGAGTCTTTTCTCTGTAAAAACACCAAGTCATCCTACAACACAAAAGAACAAATTATACTCCGTCAAACAACCAGTCTGACACGAATCTCATTAGCCACACACTCTCTCATACCTTCCAGCCTCCCCTAGGACAAGTAATAATCGTGAATCCCTTTCTTAAATATGGCTTTAGAAAAGGGTCAAATATTGTTTGTAGAAGGCATGTCTCGTAGGAATTGGATTCCAAAAGAATAACCAAAAGTCAACTAAATCCAAAAATAGTTCCAAAGATAAATCCAAACAAATGAGGTTTTTTCCAAATATAGTTCGAACTCACTCCATTTCCTGCTTGTTCAAACCCTCACAAGCCAATGTAAATAATCCAAAATGCGAGGTCCCCATAAAGTTCAAAGTACATAAAGCTTGGCCAACAGTACTGTTAGAAGAGTCTAGTGGTACTCACGCCCCTTGGCATATTGATCTCCATAAACAGATGATGACTGCTAAACTCCGGAGCTGGGAGACCAAACGCAAATACTTCAACAATGCGCCCGCTCTCAAATTTCTTGCCTCGCGTCTCAGCCGAGAACGCGAGCAGGAATAATGCTCGTTTCCTTCTGTTTCAGGCAACAGTAACCGCTAGGCGTTCACGTTCAAGGGCACTAAACAAACTACACTCGCTTCGCGTGTCAGCAGAAATGCGAGCGAAAGACGAATAAAGTCTGCCAGACACGCCGAGAACAATCAGCTGTGAAGGCGTGCAACAGTCGGAAATCGCTACACCAGCAGCTCTTTCCCAACGAAGATAATCCCAGAACAGCAGATTCAGGAACGAACAGAATAGCCAGGCACTGGTTCAAAAATCTAGAATCACGTACAGCGAGTGTGCATACAGTTCCTCCCTAAATGGCCTTGCAGTCTCCTCCCACTCGCTTAGCCTTCTGGTCCTAGTAGTTTAGGCAGGCGCATTTGACAGGACATGACAGTTTGCGTGACGTATTTCTGTTTCCAGGCGCTATGTGTAATCTCGCAAAGTGTGCGGCTCGCTGGTACATGTTCGCGTGTGATCGCGGGGGAAATCTCGCGCGCACTTACCCACGCGGTCGCGAACGGGCGCGGCCATCTTGTTTTTTATTCATTGCTATGGTTCTGGGCATGCTTTCTGTATCCTCTGTCAATCTCTGCCATCCTTTGCTTGTTTGAAGTTTTTTTTAATCTATTTTACTTATTATATATCCCTCTAATTTTCTAGCTCTATATTTTTGTGTTTTCTGCTACTTTTGGTTAATTTTAAACTACTTTTTTAAACTCTTTTCTTTTCTTCTTCCCTATTCTATTTCTTCTTTATTATTTACCTTCCTTTCTGCCCAGACCATGGTAAAGGGAGCCGGGAAGCAGCCTGAGAAGGGGAAGGGTCCCGCACCCCGTGCCCGGCTCCTGTGCGGGCGTTTGAGGGGGGAGCAAGTCATAGCCCGGGAGATTTTTAGCGCGGAGGAGGTGGCCGCACTAGTGTTTTATGTTCAGGGCCGCCTCCCAAGGACCATCATGGCAGGCTGCAAGATCGCTAGCGGCTACGGGCTCCGGGAGTGCCGGAAGCGGTGGGAGAAGGTGTGCCGGGCCATGTTTCAACACTCTCGGGTCCGGCGCACCTACAACCAGGCCACCCACCATTGGACGGATCTCCTGGACCGGGAACGCGACTTGCTGGACGTGCTCCGCATCGAGATCCCCGTGCTTGGTGAGTAGTAGTAGCTATTTCTAGCTATTTCATCACTACTCTGTTTTCTCCTGCTCTGTGTGTTATTATATTGCAAATTTTTGTTTTTTACCAAGAGCAATAATGCTGCCGATTACATTGTAGGTAAATTATATTTCAAAATCTTCTGTGCATTTCAGGTGCACTGCTCTCCTTCTCAGTAGCGTTGCTACTATGCTCATTTGTTTTCGATTTTGTGTTCATTTCATTGGCCTGAGAAATTATGTATGAGTGTAGTGTAAAGAACTGCGTAATGCTAGACAAAGAACTGCGTAATGCTAGACACTAAGGGTCAGATTTTCAATTACCGGCGCATCCCTGCAAAGTAGCAGGGATGCGCCAGTAATTGTGCGTCACGCCACCACCACCCATGGTGCGCCGTATTTACAATGCGGCGCACCATGAGCCCAAAACGTCACCGAAGCGTTACGCATCTGTGCCGTAAAGGCGGCACATTGCTGGAGTTGCGTCGCAATGATGGCGCAGCTCCAGCAATGCTCTGGGGTGCCCTATCTCCCCAATGCTGCATGAAGCCGTACTTCTGCTTCAAGCAGGCACAGGGTTTGAGTCACGCATCATTGTCCTAAAAGTGACTGATTGAAATCTTGTAGATTTCCCTCAGCCACTTTTAGGATGCGTTCCTGCGCAGGAACGCCCTCCCTTGCGCCGGAACGCCCCCTGATAGCGCAGGGCTTTACAACGTGATGCATCTCCCATATGCGTCACGTTGTTAATATACGCCGCACCAAGGCGCCTCTTTTGTTCTGCCGCTGCGTCACAAAAGTCACGCAACAATGGAGTAAAAGAGCCGCAAGGGGCTTGTAAATCTGCCCCTACAGACTCAAGTCCAGTCCTTCCTTTGTACACCTGGCAATAAGAAGAAATAGTGGTGGTGGATTGATAGTTTGAGTATTTTAATGACTGGTTAATGTAGTAGGAAACCTTTTAGTGTTGTCGCTGATCTGCAATCACGATGGAGTTTGTCTGTCACTTCGCGTGCTGCGGACTGCTGCCTGCCAGTCCTAGGCGAACCTTTTTAGTAGTTTGTTTAGTGAGTTACATAACTTTCCAAGTCGACGGTCCGCAAATCAAGCAATACTAATATCGTAGTAGACCACAGGAGATAGGTCAATATATCCCGTGGAATAGTTGTCTATTTGCTATTTCGCCAAAATATTTTGTTGTTGTTCTTTTGAAATGTTTGATTTGGTTGACAACAATCATCCATGTTTTCGGGTCTTTCTTTCTTTCATGTTGTACATCAGCTCCCCCCAGGGCTGGCCCCGGTAAGTTTTAATTTGAATATAGAGTACCTATTTTTTCCTAGCGTTCCTCATTCAATTTTTTCTAAATCGTCTTTGATCTTCTTGTAAACTGTATCTAAATTCTTATCCTGCCTCTACTATGACTCCCTGTGGTATTACTAGATTATTCTTATTAGTCTGTCTGTGTAGCTAACTAAGATTGCACATTTGGCAAAAGGTGTTAAAGGAAACTCCCATTCTAGTCAGCAATAGCTCTATGCACTGAGTGCAGTCCTCTGGGATTGTCCATAATCTCTTTTCAAGTCTTCTAAATGTTTATGCTTTGACAATTACCAACAATAAAAAGGTGCATGACCACCAAGAAAGAATAAGATACTACTTTACTTTTGGTTTGGATAGGAGGACAATCCATACTACTACTGTTGCAGGGACAAATCTGCACAAACAGAACTATGGACACTAAATAGTGCATTGTTTATCAATTATAATAGGCGCAGGTAGACTTTCCACATACCTCAGTTATATCAGACTTTGAAGAACCCCCAATCTCCTTACTGACTAGATAGTGTGGCAGAGTCATTTAGCTCCCGAATTCATCGATGATTGATCCCCAATGATGATTATCCAACGCAGGACAAGAGTACGGAGTCAGAGTCCAGAAGTGTCAGAGGCACGGACTCATGCTTGGAAATTGCAAAACCTTTTGCTCATTCACTCTTGACCAAAAACCACAAAGTCTATTTAAGTTTTAAAGCTTTATTAAAAGTAAAAATATTTATTAAAATCAAGCTTGTCATAAAACAAACGGTTGATTAAAAATGGGAAAGTGCTTAGTGATTTCACACATTTATTGTGGGCAAGCCGAGCCCTCACCTGGTTTGAACTTTAATTTTTCTTTTTGGTGCTCAATCGTTGGTCACGCCGTCCTAGTGATGATGATTTGTTCTTAGAAGTGAAGCTTCTGTCTGTTATGAGAAAAATGGTACGTGTTAAAAAGCAAGCATTAATCAGTTGTGCCAAAAAGTGCAGCAAGACAACACCCTTCCCTGGAAAAAGGGACATTTTACTTTAGAGTAGACAGTCACAAATTATTAGATTGGTTTCTGTATTCACATTTCTTCATTCCTAGACAAAATACTAGTGAGTGGTGTATGTCAATGACATCTAACATTCTTAAATGTACTTTGTAGGTGGAACATCTGGTGCTGGGCCCAGCGCGGAGGTGGAGGAGGACAGTTCGGTGAGGAGGGGGTGGAAGTGCCGGACAAAACTGCTGTGCGGGTTGCCACGGTAGTGGCGGGCAGTGGTAAGCTCTTATATTCCTTACTTATTGAGATTGCAGACTGCATAGTGTGCTCTCTGCACGGTTGTAGTATATATGTTCTACAGTTAAGTTACTATACTGTTAAGCAGACTTTCAAATTTAGAACAAAGTTTTTTATCAACCAGGTAGTAGCCTCCTCTAAATTTACTTCAACTCAGCGGTGATTTTTTTTTCGAGAATCCAAATCAGATCTGAGATGAACTTGATGGATGGGATGAACGAAAAGCGAAAGAAGGGTGTAAGTAAGTGTGGAAGGACGAGCAAGTTAAAGTAATGATGACTGACAAAGAAGAATGATACGTGTTTGATTGGTGCCCGAGGTGGCTGGGAAGGAATATGATGCATGGCTGGGTGAAGGATGAAGCAAGGATGGGTGGAAGGAGAACAGCCTGGGTGGGTGAAACAGAAACTGTATGTGTGCGCAATATATGCTTTGGTTGAAATTCAAATGCAAGTCAAGCACGGATGTATAGCTTGCGGTTTCCCAAATAAAATGAAAAGGTTGTTTTCCCGTGAGAAAACGTAAGGTTTGTCCAGATGAGAGACATGAAGAAGAATGATTGACATACAGTTTGAATGGATGGATGCCTGGATCATGGTACTATCTGACTCTTAGATAGCATATGTGTATCTAGAGAGAGCAGACGGTCACTGGATGAACTAAGTGTCACTTTGAAGAGCATGTAACACCGCACCCGCACGTCCCTCCCAGTGTAGGAAAGGCAAGGAAGTTGTAATTTTGTCCGAATACTACCATGAATAGTAGCAGTAGTTTGTATTGCAAGCACAACATATATCCGGCTATTCCGATGGCCACTCACTACCTCTGTTAATAAGTTTAGTAGAACTCGGTCATTCATGTGTGGATGTATCACTGTTCACTCAATAAAAAGCAAAGCACCTAAAGTCATTCCATATGTAAGCAAATACATACCATGTGCAGTGATAGATAATCAGATTATTTATCTTCTTCATTTTCCTTTTCTAGTATTCATTGGCACTGTAGGGTGAAAGTTAAATTAATTAAGCAGTAGCCCTTGTAACACAGTATTCTCAGTGCCACCCGTAATAGAAAAGTAAGAGCATCACCACCTGCATGTGCTGGACTGGTACAGTAACGCAAGTCTGTCTCACTCATCATGGCGGGCGTCTGTTTTTCTCGGGTGCAAGTTGACTGCGCTGGCATTATGCCGGCTTGCAGAAGTTAACGTACCAATTTTGCTAAACAAGAGAGAAGAAGAAGAATAAGACTGGTGTACTGTCATAGTCGACTCTAATGGAGTGAGTCCATAGTGCTCGTAGAATTGATTCCTTAAACTCCCACTAATGTTAGAGCAAGGATGAAGAAGTGGGAGGTTAGATAGATACTGGCCACAATAGTTATGTACTGCGCTTGCAACTTGCTTGTTCTACTGTGACACAACTTTCTGCTGAATCATTTTGTGTTAATCTTAAAGAGCATTGGTTACAGACTATGTCTTTCTTTCTTCATATAGATGTTCCTTCCAAACCAACATGGAAGGAGCTGGCTAAAAGGGCCCGGCAACGGAGGCTAGAGGCCACTGTCGCTGAATATCGGCGGCTGGTGGCCCAGGAGGAGGAGGACACGCAGAGTACGTCGACAACATCCACGGCGACACCTGCATCCTCCTCCGCGCTCCCTGGGTCAGCCAGTCAGCGCAGCAGGTCTCCAGCGGTACGGAGCCGGGGTACCGCAGCCACCCGCCACCGCCGAGCAGCAAAGATATCAGCTGCCCCCCACAGCAGGTGCAAGGCACGCACGCACCGCCTTTCACTGAGGGTGTCCTACCTCGAGCAGGAGCTCCTCAACACCAAAACCATGCTCGAGACCCTCCGCAAGGAGCATGCCGACCTGGCCCGAACAGTCAACAGCAGCCAGCAGTAGGAGGAGACTGTCCCTTGCCCCTTTTTTAAAGACTTCTGGGTGGTGGGAATTGGGAGTTGGGTTTTCTACTTAGTTTTCACGGACATTCGTTGGGGTTTGGGAGGGGGGGTGGGTTGGGTCTTACGGGAGATTATTTATGTTAGGGATATATAAATATACTTTAAACTTTATCTTAGCATACGTGTTTTTTACTGCTTTTGAGGCTGGTGGGTGGGGGTTTAACAGTAAGTTTGTTTTCCTGAAACTTAAGTGGCATCTTGATTCAAGTTGTGTAAGTTCTAGTAATTGCCCAAATGTTTTCAAAACTAAGTGCCTGTCACAGAGTAAGTGAATTCAATAGTCCTAGGACCGTCAGTCTCTCGTCTCTCCTAATACTCCATTATACTACCTCCCCCCAAACGCTTATCTTACCTGTAATTTGTGTTTGGAAATAGGGCTAGGCACAGGGCTGGCTGCACGGGAAATGGCGATTAAGGTTGGCAATCCTGGGCGGATGAAATGTCATCATTGTGGTGGTACTTGTGGTGTTACACAGTGGCAGTTGCAGCATCTGAAAAAAAAGAAAATTAAACCTTGTTTGTCCTTACAGTAGCATTAGAACGGTACGACAGAGAATATAGCAGGTGGCAGTACACTAGAACAGTGCCACAATGTAGCCGAACAAATGGTAAAGTATTGAAAGTACTTGCGTTGAATTTCTTTGACATTGGCTACTACTACAAGAAATAGTACTGAAGGTGAAGGACACAGCAGCTTTGCCACGTCTAGGAGGAGGATGTTCTTGATGACCAATCAAGTTGATGGCGCACATGAAAATCTGCTTTCATTTGCCAATAGTGACTCAGTGTCAAGCTGAGTAAGAATATATCCTCGGATTCCTTCACCAGCCTGTTGCTATGACCTTATCCTCCCCAGCAAGTGTGTGGAATTATTGCTGTCATTTAGTCACACATCAATCAAAACCACACAGCCCGGGGAAAGAGGGTTAGGGTTTGGAAAATGGATGGGAATGTTTTTTTTTTAAAGTTTAGTTGAGAGAAGAAAAAAAAAGCACAGCATGGACAAACAATAATTGAAGATAAACAAATCTTTGGGTACAAAGCTATCCATAAATCTTTAAGTGACATAAAGGAAGTGCATGCACTACTGCATGCATGGTTACTGAAAAGTAAGTAGTACTTTCGACAACCGTGAATGAAAGAATGCGACAGTACAGGGCTGCAGTAATAATTATGCGTTTTCACTTGCCTATCTCTGCACTCAGAGAAACACTTCTTACATTAAATTAGGTTTAAAAAATAGCAGATGTAAAACCTATAGAATGGCTGTAGGGATGAATTTAGAAGCAGAGATCAAAGAAATGCAGAGTCACACTCATAGAAGTTCACAGCAATAACATTACTTAAAAGATAATTAGAAAAGAACGGATACTGTATCTGTATGTTTTTGTAGTTGTCCTGTTGAATTTGGTAAGTTGCATGCATCCAACCATTCCTCTTATTAGCGGGACTCCTCCATTCCATCTGACGCTCCGTCCATCAATGTTGGTGACCAGAAGACACCCTGTCCACTGCCTGCCTGGCGGATGCTGAATTGCGGCTCGCTAATGTGAAGCCTGACTTCATCCTTTTTTTCCCATTGCACAGGCTGAAACCCGGCCTGTAATTATTGATGGAAAAACAGGAAGTGATATTAGAACACCACTGACAAATAAATATAAGGTATGTACGCTGTGTAGTGCAAAAAGTCACACTTTGAGTTTCCTAATAGACAGTACAATATTTTTGAAAGTGCCTACTCTGTCTGAGTCTCCTTTTGAAGGATAAATAAGTATGGGCGAATTAATTTAGCGGATCTTTCCCCTCAAGCTAGGTGTACTGTAAACTGTGTTTTAGAACAAAATTAGACCTTCCCAGCAGTGCTCCCAGACCCTTACTAAACCCAGTCGCAAAAATGTAGGAGACCCCCAATCAGATCTCCAAAAACGAGGCCTAGTAGAAAATGGTGACAAAACGTACTTTGAAGGTAAAGTAGGCCCAAATCCCCCCTTACCCACCATGGATTGTATTCAAACCATTCGCAATCAAGCAAAAGTATCCATACCCAGCATTGCTCCAAGACTCGCAAACCCCCCCACAAACACCAGGAACCCCCACAAACAACCCCCCAAAAACGGTAGAGTGAGCGAAATCTCAGAAAATGCAAAAACTTTTTCCCCAGGGATTGTCTCCAAAACACTTTCTTTCGGGTATTAGACCTTTCCAGCAATGGCCCCAGAACTGTCAACCTGGGCGAAAACAAGTTTAACCCCCCCCAATAAGCCAAAAGGAAAAACCCGGGAAAAGCCACACTTAAAAAACTTTGGGCCTAACTGGAATTCAGTCCAAATGCGCTCTGCAGCTAGGCCCTAACTCTTCTTTTCCACCATGGGTTTCCTGAAAAACAAATGCAATAACCATAAGACTGTGCCAGCAGTGCTCCCAGACCCCAAACCCACCCACAACAACCTAAAAGCCCGCCAAACAGCACCCCAAAGACAGGCAAGTGATCAAAAGCGCAAAATCTTTTTCTGCTCCGACTTTCTCCAAACCACTTTTATCCGGTATTAGACCTTCCCAGCAATGGCCCGGACCCCTGCAGCCACCCGCAAAAAAGCAGAACACCCCCAAACAGGCAAAAAGCAAAAATGGGCCTACTACCTTCAATTCTGTCCAAATGCGCTCTGCAGCTAGGCCCTAACTCCCCTTTTCCACCATGGATTTCCTGAAAAACAAATGCAATCAACATTAGACTGTGCCAGCAGTGCTCCCAGACCCCAAAACCCACCCACAACAACCTAAAAGCCCGCCAAACAGCACCCCAAAAACGGGCAAGTGATCAAAAGCGCAAAATCTTTTTCTGCTCCGATTTTCTCCAAACCACTTTTATCCTGTATTAGACCTTCCCAGCAATGGCCCCAGACCCCTGCAGCCACCCGCAAAAAAGCAAAACACCCCCAAACAGGCAAAAAGCAAAAATGGGCCTACTACCTTCAATTCTGTCCAAATGCGCTCTGCAGCTAGGCCCTAACTCTCCTTTTCCACCATGGATTTCCCGAAAAACAAATGCAATCCACATTAGACTGTGCCAGCAGTGCTCCCAGACCCCAAAACCCAGCCACAACAACCTAAAAGCTCACCAAACAGCACCCCAAAGACAGGCAAGTGATCAAAAGCGCAAAATCTTTTTCTGCTCCGATTTTCTCCAAACCACTTTTATCCGGTATTAGACCTTCACAGCAATGCCCCAGACCCGTCAACTCACCCGCAAAGAAGTAGAACACCCCTACAAGTGCAGAGTCTTTCTTCATTGGGCGTAATCCAGCCATCTGCTTTGAGGGAAATAGGAGTCTGGAGGAGGAGGAGGATAGAGGAGCATGTTCTTGTGAACTGGTTAACATGAGGAATGCAGACTGCGGCACCTTCAAATCAATAAGCAAATAAGTGAAGACAGTTCAGCTGATGGGCTTGTTTTTGTGATTAGGTGATTAAAGTTTTTTTTTATATAGATTTTGCAAAACAAGAAAGACAGACACACAGGAATAAAAGTGAATAAGGACAAAAAAGAAAGTTAGTGATTCATTGACTCATTTTCAGGGCTCGGTGTCAGGGAAGAAGAGCTCGTCCTCAAACTCTGCGAATTCAGACGGGAGTAGGTCACTAAACAGAGAAGAACTTCCCTCATCTAAGTTGGTGTCCTCCTCGTCTTCTTCCTGCGTGCATTCTTGTATTTTGTAATCTGGTGGTATGAGTGCTGATTCATCTGGATCATTGTTAACCTCTCCACATTTTTGGGTGAGAGGCGGGTCCTTTTGGAAGTTACAATGCCACCAGCAGCACTGAAAACACGTTCAGAAGACACGCTTGCGAGTGGGCAAGACAAGTAATTTATAGCCAGGTTGGTGATCTCTGGCAACACAACTGTTTTCCCATGCCAATACGCCAATGGGTCATAAGAAAGATGGACCTCTGTTGAGTCATTCAGATAGGCCTGCACCATCGACTCAAGGTTCTCCAGGGTTCCTCCACTTTGCTTACTTTTTTCTGGGACCATTTCAGAAGCAAACCCAAGCTGAGTTAGCCAATCCTCTTCTTCACACAATATTACTGTTGTGTCTGGTGCAGATGATACGGTTGCTGGTGTCGTAATGGCTAAGAGGGAAAATCACTCACTTCTGCCATGGTCACAAATGCAGAAGTGTTTTTTTTTTACTGCGGACGCCCTGCTGATGCTGATGTACTGCCTTTTCCTTCAATTTCCTGCCGTTCTCTTTCAAACCGAGTGGCTGACACAGCTAGCCAATGTTTGTACTTTGTAACATCTGCGTCATCAAAAGGAAAGAATACTCTGCCTGCCACTGCCTTTTTGTACCGTGGATCCAGAATAGTAGCACAAATGTAATGCTGTTCTGTGTTGATCATTTCAAGACGATCAGCGCCAAGTAGGCGGAGTAATAACTTCTCCGCCAACTCAAATGCTGCTTCCTTTCCATCTTTTTCAAACTTAGAACACACCGCCTTCAGTCGGTGCTCTAGCATGCTCAACAATGGGATAGCTTTTCCCAAATTACAGTCCTCCCTGCTGACTGCACGCGTGAAGACCTCAAAAGGACAAAGCATGTCTGTCAGGCTTTTAACTAGGTCCCATTGCTCCACCGGTATCCTCATGTCTATCATAGGTGTACCCAGTTTAAAGAAATACTGATCGACTACCGCATACTGCTCATACAGACGCTCAAGCATGTAGAAGGTTGAGTTCCAACGTGTTGCCACCTCCTGGATGAGTGCTTTCACTGGCAATTTACGTTCATGTTGCAGGCACCACAGCTGCTTCCGGGCCTTAAAAGAATGGCTGAAATTTGTGCACATTCTTCGGCAGGTGGTCAGTAACTCGGAGACTGGACTTTCTTCACTCAAGAATTTTTTAACAACCAGGTTTGTACAGTGCGCCAGACACGGCACTCTGAAATAGTTACCCATATCTATGGCCTTAACTACATTGGCGCCATTATCCGTGGAAACATAACCAATCATGCGTTTTCTTGGGGACAGCCATTCAAAGACCTTTGTGTTAAACTCATGCAAAATGTTTTCTCCTGTATGACTTTTCTCCATGCCAAACATGGCTATTGTTGCATGTTTCCGAGCAGCTTTATAAACTTTGTCCTCGTCAACACCTGCGTTTATCTTTGCTTTAACCCCTGAAAAAGAGACCCAGTGTGCAGTGATGCACATGTAATCAGTGGCTGCGCAACTGGTCCACTTGTCTGTTGTCAGATGTATAGAGTGAACAGCACTCTTCTGCAAAGCTGCCCCAATCACCTCCAGCACATCTTCATGTAGTGCTGGAACCGCAACTCTGGCAAAATAGAACCGGCTAGAAACCTTCCATTTAGGGCAGAGCGTTGCCACCATTTCAAGAAAACCCACCCCTTCCACAAAAGAAAAAGGGAGAAGGTCCAGCGGTAGGATTTTAGCCAGCTTAGAGTTATACAGACGCGCCATTGGGTGGTTGCGTTCATATGGTGCTTCTGAAAAAAACATGCTTCTAATGTTGGGCTGGACCATTTTACGGGATGATGATGACTTCTGCGACCCAGTTACGCTCAGTGATGATGAACTTTTTCGCATTGGTGTCTCACTCTCTCCCACACTCTTAGTGTGGCTCATAAATCTTGCAGGGGGTGTGCTGCTGACAGGGGTACTGGGTGTAACTGAAGAAATGTTTGACGCTTCTTCCTCCTCATCATCAGCAGATGAAACATCAACGGATATAATTTGTTGACTTGCAATTCGGGCATCCTTGATCTCCCTTAGGTGCGCCAGCCATTTGACAGTGTGCTGTCTCTCAAGATGACCTCTCTGGCCTCCGGTACCATAGTTGGTACCAAGCTTACCACGACTAACTCGAACCTTACAAATGGTACAAATGGCTATGTTTTCCCTTGTTGGGCTAACACTAAAGAAGTCCCAAACTGCGGACTTCAAATGTCTGTGGGGGGCAGAGGAGGAGATACTGGGAATGCTGCTAATGCCAGATGAACTGGAGGATGTGTGTTGCTGAAATTTAGTACGTTGTGCACTTACAGCACCACTAATTGAGGAAATGGAGGTCGAGGTGGATGGAGGTCCCTTCTGGTGAGAAAATATGGAAGCTGTAGGTGGTGGTGTACTAGTTAACTGCATTTGTGGTGGTCCCATTCCCACGTCGCCATCATCATCATCACGCTCAGCAGCATTTCGGGCTAGGGTTAAAATGTCTGTTTGCTGCATGCCTGCTGAGGCTGGAGTGACGTGTATGATGACTGCGTCGTCATCGTGAGAGTCTTCATCAGCAGGAGTATACGCCACTTCTTGTTCAGCGTCATCATCACACTCCATAACTCTGAGACATTCGGGGACCTTCCTTTTACGCTTAGTTACCTTTGTCAGATCATGGTGTGCCTCACTCTCAGACGGCCGTGGTGGTTCCAAAGTTTCATCCATATCATCAGAAGGAAGGGGGCTTGAAGAAGAAGTAGACACCATCCTTGATCTTTTCCTTGCTGGGGATCTGGAAGACAATGAATCATCAGGAGGAGTGGCTTCCTTATGTGATACCTCAGCTTGTATGTCCATTTTCTGATGTGCCCCTACTTCGGGAGGAACAACTATTGTGGGCACTTATGCCGCTCCATGCACCTCTGCTTGCTCCTCTCCTTGCGCCGCCTCTCCTTCCACATGTACTTGGGCTTGTACTACTTGCACATGTGGTTGTTGTTGCGGCTGTGGTTGTTGAACACTCGTCAGATGAGTTACAACAACCTGTGTTGATTGAGGGATGCTGCTACTTTCTTGCGATGAGCCAACATCACTGCTCGATGGTGATTGAACAACTATACTGGCTGCCTCTGCAGCACTCAAGGGCTTGGACCTAAGTTGGCGTGGTGGTGGTGGCACTGAGCCCAATGGAGCGGAGGTGCTGCTCCCAGATTGGTCCCCAGCAGACCCCGCTGCTGCTGCAGGCGTACTTTTTTTTCCCAAAAAAAATGTGCAGTCGTCACACCAGTCTCCAAACTACTTTTTCCCGGTATTAGACCTTCCCAGCAATGGCCCCAGACCCCTGCAGCCACCTGCAAAAAAGCAGAACACCCCCAAACAGGCAAAAAGCAAAAATGGGCCTACTACCTTCAATTCTGTCCAAATGCGCTCTGCAGCTAGGCCCTAACTCCACTTTTCCACCATGGATTTCCTGAAAAACAAATGCAATCCACATTAGACTGTGCCAGCAGTGCTTCCAGACCCCAAAACCCACCCACAACAACCTAAAAGCTCACCAAACAGCACCCCAAAGACAGGCAAGTGATCAAAAGCGCAAAATCTTTTTCTGCTCCGATTTTCTCCAAACCACTTTTATCCGGTATTAGACCTTCCCAGCAATGGCCCCAGACCCGTCAACCCAGGCGGAAAGAAGTAGAAGACCCCCAAACAGCCAAAAAGCAAAACTACAAAAATGGGGACTTAGAAATTTTCAGGCAAATTTCCAAAATCACTCCACTCGCGCTCTGCAGCTAGGTCCTAACTCCCCTTTGCCACCATGGATTTGCTTCAAAC
Source organism: Lissotriton helveticus (assembly GCF_964261635.1). Lineage (NCBI taxonomy): Eukaryota > Metazoa > Chordata > Amphibia > Caudata > Salamandridae > Lissotriton > Lissotriton helveticus. The sequence continues at coordinate 926,979,467 of NC_136070.1, forward strand.
CTCTTGCAATCAAAACTATCCATACCCAGCAGTGCTCCCAGACCCCAAAACCCACCCACAAATACCAGGAACCCCCCCAAACAGGCCCCCAAAAACACGAAAGAGAGCAAAAACTATAAAAAGTGAAACACTTTTTCACCATGTATTTTATCCAAACCACTTGTATCCGGTATTAGACCTTCCCAGCATTGGCCCCAGACCCGTCAACCCAGGCGGAAAGAAGTAGAAGACCCCCAAACAGCCAAAAAGCAAAACTACAAAAATGGGGATTTAGAAATTTTCAGGCAAATTTCCAAAATCACTCCACGAGCGCTCTACAGCTAGGCCCTAACTCCCCTTTGCCACCATGGATTTGCTTCAAACCTCTTGCAATCAAAACTATCAATACCCAGCAGTGCTCCCAGATCCCAAAACCCACCCACAAACACCCGGAACCCCCCCAAACAGCACCTCAAAAACAAGCAAGTCAGCAAAAACGCAAAAAGAAATTCCCCTCCGATTTTGTCCAAATCAATTCTATCCGGTATTAGACATTCCCAGCAATGGCCCCAGACCCCTGCAGCCACCCGCAAAAAAGCAGAACACCCCCAAACAGACAAAAAGCAAAAATGGGCCTACTACCTTCAATTCTGTCCAAATATGCTGTGCAGCTAGGCCCTAACTCCCCTTTTCCACCATGGATTTCCTGAAAAACAAATGCAATCAACATTAGACTGTGCCAGCAGTGCTCCCAGACCCCAAAACCCACCCACAGCAACCTAAAAGCCCGCCAAACAGCACCCCAAAGACAGGCAAGTGATCAAAAGCGCAAAATCTTTTTCTGCTCCGATTTTCTCCAAACCACTTTTATCCGGTATCAGACCTTCACAGCAATGCCCCAGACCAGTCAACTCACCCGCAAAGAAGTAGAACACCCCCACAAGTGCAGAGTCTTTCTTCATTGGGCGTAAACCAGCCATCTGCTTTGAGGGAAATAGGAGTCTGGAGGAGGAGGAGGATAGAGGAGCATGTTCTTGTGAACTGGTGAACATGAGGAATGCAGACTGCGGCACCTTCAAATCAATAAGCAAATAAGTGAAGACAGTTCTGCTGATGGGCTTGTTTTTGTGATTAGGTGATTAAAGTGTTTTTTATATAGGTTTTGCAAAACAAAGAAAGACAGACACACAGGAATAAAAGTGAATAAGGACGAAAAAGAAAGTTAGTGATTCATTGACTCATTTTCAGGGCTCGGTGTCAGGGAAGAAGAGCTCGTCCTCAAACTCTGCAAATTCAGACGGGAGTAGGTCACTTAACAGAGAAGAACTTCCCTCATCTAAGTTGGTGTCCTCCTCGTCTTCTTCCTGCGTGCATTCTCGTATTTTGTATTCTGGTGGTATGAGGTGCTGATTCATCTTGATCATTGTTAATCTCTCCACATTTTTGGGCGAGAGGCGGGTCCTTTTGGAAGTTACAATGCCACCAGCAGCACTGAAAACACGTTCAGAAGACACACTTGCGAGTGGGCAAGACAAGTAATTTATAGCCAGGTTGGTGATCTCTGGCCACACAACTGTTTTCCCATGCCAATAAGCCAATGGGTCATGAGAAAGATGGACCTCTGTTGAGTCATTCAGATAGGCCTGCACCATCGACTCAAGGTTCTCCAGGGTTCCTCCACTTTGCTTACTTTTTTCTGGGACCATTTCAGAAGCAAACCCAAGCTGAGTTAGCCAATCCTCTTCTTCACACAATATTACTGTTGTGTCTGGTGCAGATGATATGGTTGCTGGTGTCGTTAATGGCTGAGAGGGAAAATCACTCACTTCTGCCACAGCCACAAATGCAGAAGTGTTTTTTTTTTACTGCGGACGAAGTGCTGATGCTGATGTCCTGCCTTTTCCTTCAATTTCCTGCCGTTCTCTTTCAAACCGAGTGGCTGACACAGCTAGCCAATGTTTGTACTTTGTAACATCTGCGTCATCATAAGGAAAGAATATTTTGCCTGCCACTGCCTTTTTGTACCGTGGATCCAGAATAGTAGCACAAATGTAATGCTGTTCTGTGTTGATCATTTCAAGATGATCATCGCCAAGTAGGCGGTGTAATAGCTTCTCCGCCAACTCAAATGCTGCTTCCTTTCCATCTTTTTCAAACTTAGAACACACCGCCTTCAGTCTGTGCTCTAGCATGCTCAACAATGGGATAGCTTTTCCCAAATTACAGTCCTCCCTGCTGACTGCACGCGTGAAGACCTCAAAAGGACGAAGCATGTCTGTCAGGCTTTTAACTAGGTCCCATTGCTCCACCTGTATCCTCATGTCTATCATAGGTGTACCCAGTTTAAAGAAATACTGATCGACTACCGCATACTGCTCATACAGACGCTCAAGCATGTAGAAGGTTGAGTTCCAACGTGTTGCCACCTCCTGGATGAGTGCTTTCACTGGCAATTTACGTTCATGTTGCAGGCACCACAGCTGCTTCTGGGCCTTAAAAGAATGGTTGAAATGTGTGCACATTCTTCGCAGGTGGTCAGTAACTCGGAGACTGGACTTTCTTCACTCAAGAATTTTTTAACAACCAGGTTTAAACAGTGCGCCAGACACGGCTCTCTGAAATAGTTACCCATATCCATGGCCTTAACTACATTGGCGCCATTATCCGTGGAAACATATCCAATCATGCGTTTTCTTGGGGACAGCCATTCAAAGACCTTTGTGTTAAACTCATGCAAAATGTTTTCTCCTGTATGACTTTTCTCCATGCCAAACATGGCTATTGTTGCATGTTTCCGAGCAGCTTTATAAACTTTGTCCTCGTCAACACCTGCGTTTATCTTTGCTTTAACCCCTGAAAAAGAGACCCAGTGTGCAGTGATGCACATGTAATCAGTGGCAGCGCAACTGGTCCACATGTCTGTTATCAGATGTATAGTGTGAACAGCACTCTTCTGCAAAGCTTCCCCAATCACCTCCAGCACATCTTCATGTAGTGCTGGAACCGCAACTCTGGCAAAATAGAACCGGCTAGGAACCTTCCATTTAGGGCAGAGCGTTGCCACCATTTCAAGAAAACCCACCCCTTCCACAAAAGGAAAAGGGAGAAGGTCCAGCGCTAGCATTTTAGCCAGCTTAGTGTTATACAGACGCGCCATTGGGTGGTTGCGTTCATATGGCGCTTCTGAAAACAACATGCTTCTAATAGTGGGCTGGACCATTTTACGGGATGATGATGACTTCTGCGACCCAGTTACGCTCAGTGATGATGAACTTTTTCGCATTGGTGTCTCACTCTCTCCCACACTCTTAGTGTGGCTCATATATCTTGCAGGGGGTGTGCTGCTGACAGGGGTACTGGGTGTAACTGAAGAAATGTTTGACGCTTCTTCCTCCTCGTTATCAGCAGATGAAACATCAATGGATACAATTTGTTGACTTGCAATTCGGGCATCCTTGATCTCCCTTAGGTGCGCCAGCCATTTGACAGTGTGCTGTCTCTCAAGATGACCTCTCTGGCCTCCGGTACCATAGTTGGTACCAAGCTTACCACGACTAACTCGAACCTTACAAATGGTACAAATGGCTATGTTTTCCCTTGTTGGGCTAACACTAAAGAAGTCCCAAACTGCAGACTTCAAATGTCTGTGGGGGGCAGAGGAGGCGATACTGGGAATGCTGCTAATGCCAGATGAACTGGAGGATGTGTGTTGCCGAAATTTAGTACGTTGTGCACTTACAGCACCACTAATTGAGGAAATGGAGGTCGAGGTGGATGGAGGTCCCTTCTGGTGAGAAGATATGGAAGCTGTAGGTGGTGGTGTACTAGTTAACTGCATTTGTGGTGGTCCCATTCCCACGTCGCCATCATCATCATCATGCTCAGCAGCATTTCGGTCTAGGGTTAAAATGTCTGTTTGCTGCATGCCTGCTGAGGCTGGAGTGACGTGTATGATGACTGCGTCGTCATCGTGAGAGTCTTCATCAGCAGGAGTATACGCCACTTCTTGTTCAGCGTCATCATCACACTCCATAACTCTGAGACATTCGGGGACCTTCCTTTTACGCTTAGTTACCTTTGTCAGATCATGGTGTGCCTCACTCTCAGACGGCCGTGGTGGTTCCAAAGTTTCATCCATATCATCAGAAGGAAGGGGGCTTGAAGAAGAAGTAGACACCATCCTTGATCTTTTCCTTGCTGGGGATCTGGAAGACAATGAATCATCAGGAGGAGTGGCTTCCTTATGTGATACCTCAGCTTGTATGTCCATTTTCTGATGTGCCCCTACTTCGGGAGGAACAACTATTGTGGGCACTTATGCCGCTCCATGCACCTCTGCTTGCTCCTCTCCTTGCGCCGCCTCTCCTTCCACATGTACTTGGGCTTGTACTACTTGCACATGTGGTTGTTGTTGCGGCTGTGGTTGTTGAACACTCGTCAGATGAGTTACAACAACCTGTGTTGATTGAGGGATGCTGCTACTTTCTTGTGATGAGCCAACATCACTGCTCGATGGTGATCGAACAACTATACTGGCTGCCTCTGCAGCACTCAAGGGCTTGGACCTAAGTTGGCGTGGTGGGGGTGGCACTGAGCCCAATGGAGTGGAGGTGCTGCTCCCAGCTTGGTCCCCAGCAGACCCCGCTGCTGCTGCAGGCGTACTTTTTTTCCCCCAAAATAATGTGCCGGTCGTCACACCAGTCTCCAAACTACTTTTTTCCGGTATTAGACCTTCCCAGCAATGGCCCCAGACCCCTGCAGCCACCTGCAAAAAAGCAGAACACCCCCAAACAGGCAAAAAGCAAAAATGGGCCTACTACCTTCAATTCTGTCCAAATGCGCTCTGCAGCTAGGCCCTAACTCCACTTTTCCACCATGGATTTCCTGAAAAACAAATGCAATCCACATTAGACTGTGCCAGCAGTGCTTCCAGACCCCAAAACCCACCCACAACAACCTAAAAGCTCACCAAACAGCACCCCAAAGACAGGCAAGTGATCAAAAGCGCAAAATCTTTTTCTGCTCCGATTTTCTCCAAACCACTTTTATCCGGTATTAGACCTTCCCAGCAATGGCCCCAAACCCGTCAACCCAGGCGGAAAGAAGTAGAAGACCCCCAAACAGCCAAAAAGCAAAACTACAAAAATGGGGACTTAGAAATTTTCAGGCAAATTTCCAAAATCACTCCACTCGCGCTCTGCAGCTAGGCCCTAACTCCCCTTTGCCACCATGGATTTGCTTCAAACCTCTTTCAATCAAAACTATCCATACCCAGCAGTGCTCCCAGACCCCAAAACCCACCCACAAATACCAGGAACCCCCCCAAACAGGCCCCCAAAAACACGAAAGAGAGCAAAAACTATAAAAAGTGAAACACTTTTTCACCATGTATTTTATCCAAACCACTTGTATCCGGTATTAGACCTTCCCAGCATTGGCCCCAGACCCGTCAACCCAGGCGGAAAGAAGTAGAAGACCCCCAAACAGCCAAAAAGCAAAACTACAAAAATGGGGACAGAAATTTTCAGGCAAATTTCCAAAATCACTCCACGAGCGCTCTACAGCTAGGCCCTAACTCGCCTTTGCCACCATGGATTTGCTTCAAACCTCTTGCAATCAAAACTATCAATACCCAGCAGTGCTCCCAGATCCCAAAACCCACCCACAAACACCCGGAACCCCCCCAAACAGCACCTCAAAGACAAGCAAGTCAGCAAAAACGCAAAAAGAAATTCCCCTCCGATTTTGTCCAAATCAATTTGATCCGGTATTAGACATTCCCAGCAATGGCCCCAGACCCCTGCAGCCACCCGCAAAAAATCAGAACACCCCCAAACAGGCAAAAAGCAAAAATGGGCCAACTACCTTCAATTCTGTCCAAATACGCTGTGCAGCTAGGCCCTAACTCCCCTTTTCCACCATGGATTTCCTGAAAAACAAATGCAATCAACATTAGACTGTGCCAGCAGTGCTTCCAGACCCCAAAACCCACCCACAGCAACCTAAAAGCCCGCCAAACAGCACCCCAAAGACAGGCAAGTGATCAAAAGCGCAAAATCTTTTTCTGCTCCGATTTTCTCCAAACCACTTTTATCCGGTATTAGACCTTCACAGCAATGCCCCAGACCAGTCAACTCACCCGCAAAGAAGTAGAACACCCCCACAAGTGCAGAGTCTTTCTTCATTGGGCGTAAACCAGCCATCTGCTTTGAGGGAAATAGGAGTCTGGAGGAGGAGGAGGATAGAGGAGCATGTTCTTGTGAACTGGTGAACATGAGGAATGCAGACTGCGGCACCTTCAAGTCAATAAGCAAATAAGTGAAGACAGTTCTGCTGATGGGCTTGTTTTTGTGATTAGGTGATTAAAGTTTTTTTTATATAGGTTTTACAAAACAAAGAAAGACAGACACACAGGAATAAAAGTGAATAAGGACGAAAAAGAAAGTTAGTGATTCATTGACTCATTTTCAGGGCTCGCTGTCAGGGAAGAAGAGCTCGTCCTCAAACTCTGCGAATTCAGACGGGAGTAGGTCAATTAACAGAGAAGAACTTCCCTCATCTAAGTTGGTGTCCTCCTCGTCTTCTTCCTGCGTGCATTCTCGTATTTTGTAATCTGGTGGTATGAGGTGTTGATTCAGCTTGATCATTGTTAACCTCTCCACATTTTTGGGCGAGAGGCGGGTCCTTTTGGAAGTTACAATGCCACCAGCAGCACTGAAAACAAGTTCAGAAGACACGCTTGCGAGTGGGCAAGACAAGTAATTTATAGCCAGGTTGGTGATCTCTGGCCACACAACTGTTTTCCCATGCCAATACGCCAATGGGTCATGAGAAAGATGGACCTCTGTTGAGTCATTCAGATAGGCCTGCACCATCGACTCAAGGTTCTCCAGGGTTCCTCCACTTTGCTTACTTTTTTCTGGGACCATTTCAGAAGCAAACCCAAGCTGAGTTAGCCAATCCTCTTCTTCACACAATATTACTGTTGTGTCTGGTGCAGATGATATGGTTGCTGGTGTCGTTAATGGCTGAGAGGGAAAATCACTCACTTCTGCCACAGCCACAAATGCAGAAGTGTTTTTTTTTTACTGCGGACGGCCTGCTGATGCTGATGTACTGCCTTTACCTTCAATTTCCTGCCGTTCTCTTTCAAACCGAGTGGCTGACACAGCTAGCCAATGTTTGTACTTTGTAACATCTGCGTCATCATAAGGAAAGAATATTTTGCCTGCCACTGCCTTTTTGTACCGTGGATCCAGAATAGTAGCACAAATGTAATGCTGTTCTGTGTTGATCATTTCAAGACGATCATCGCCAAGTAGGCGGTGTAATAGCTTCTCCGCCAACTCAAATGCTGCTTCCTTTCCATCTTTTTCAAACTTAGAACACACCGCCTTCAGTCGGTGCTCTAGCATGCTCAACAATGGGATAGCTTTTCCCAAATTACAGTCCTCCCTGCTGACTGCACGTGTGAAGACCTCAAAAGGACGAAGCATGTCTGTCAGGCTTTTAACTATGTCCCATTGCTCCACCTGTATCCTCATGTCTATCATAGGTGTACCCAGTTTAAAGAAATACTGATCGACTACCGCATATTGCTCATACAGACGCTCAAGCATGTAAAAGGTTGAGTTCCAACGTGTTGCCACCTCCTGGATGAGTGCTTTCACTGGCAATTTACGTTCATGTTGCAGGCACCACAGCTGCTTCCGGGCCTTAAAAGAATGGTTGAAATGTGTGCACATTCTTCGGCAGGTGGTCAGTAACTCGGAGACTGGACTTTCTTCACTCAAGAATTTTTTAACAACCAGGTTTATACAGTGCGCCAGACACGGCACTCTGAAATAGTTACCCATATCCATGGCCTTAACTACATTGGCGCCATTATCCGTGGAAACATAACCAATCATGCGTTTTCTTGGGGACAGCCATTCAAAGACCTTTGTGTTAAACTCATGCAAAATGTTTTCTCCTGTATGACTTTTCTCCATGCCAAACATGGCTATTGTTGCATGTTTCCGAGCAGCTTTATAAACTTTGTCCTCGTCAACACCTGCGTTTATCTTTGCTTTAACTCCTGAAAAAGAGACCCAGTGTGCAGTGATGCACATGTAATCAGTGGCAGCGCAACTGGTCCACATGTCTGTTATCAGATGTACAGTGTGAACAGCACTCTTCTGCAAAGCTGCCCCAATCACCTCCAGCACATCTTCAGGTAGTGCTGGAACCGCAACTCTGGCAAAATAGAACCGGCTAGGAACCTTCCATTTAGGGCAGAGCGTTGCCACCATTTCAAGAAAACCCACCCCTTCCACAAAAGAAAAAGGGAGAAAGTCCAGCGCTAGCATTTTAGCCAGCTTAGTGTTATACAGACGCGCCATTGGGTGGTTGCGTTCATATGGCGCTTCTGAAAACAACATGCTTCTAATGGTGGGCTGGACCATTTTACGGGATGATGATGACTTCTGCGACCCAGTTACGCTGAGTGATGATGAACTTTTTCGCATTGGTGTCTCACTCTCTCCCACACTCTTAGTGTGGCTCATATATCTTGCAGGGGGTGTGCTGCTGACAGGGGTACTGGGTGTAACTGAAGAAATGTTGGACGCTTCTTCCTCCTCGTCATCAGCAGATGAAACATCAACGGATATAATTTGTTGACTTGCAATTCGGGCATCCTTGATCTCCCTTAGGTGCGCCAGCCATTTGACAGTGTGCTGTCTCTCAAGATGACCTCTCTGGCCTCCGGTACCATAGTTGGTACCAAGCTTACCACGACTAACTCGAACCTTACAAATGGTACAAATGGCTATGTTTTCCCTTGTTGGGCTAACACTAAAGAAGTCCCAAACTGCGGACTTCAAATGTCTGTGGGGGGGGAGGAGGCGATACTGGGAATGCTGCTAATGCCAGATGAACTGGAGGATGTATGTTGCCGAAATTTAGTACGTTGTGCACTTACAGCACCACTAATTGAGGAAATGGAGGTCGAGGTGGATGGAGGTCCCTTCTGGCGAGAAAATATGGAAGCTGTAGGTGGTGGTGTACTAGTTAACTGCATTTGTGGTGGTCCCATTCCCACGTCGCCATCATCATCATCATGCTCAGCAGCATTTCGGGCTAGGGTTAAAATGTCTGTTTGCTGCATGCCTGCTGAGGCTGGAGTGACGTGTATGATGACTGCGTCGTCATCGTGAGAGTCTTCATCAGCAGGAGTATACGCCACTTCTTGTTCAGCGTCATCATCACACTCCATAACTCTGAGACTTTCGGGGACCTTCCTTTTACGCTTAGTTACCTTTGTCAGATCATGGTGTGCCTCACTCTCAGACGGCCGTGGTGGTTCCAAAGTTTCATCCATATCATCAGAATGAATGGGGCTTGAAGAAGAAGTAGACACCATCCTTGATCTTTTCCTTGCTGGGGATCTGGAAGACAATGAATCATCAGGAGGAGTGGCATCCTCATGTGATACCTCGGCTTGTATGTCGATTTCCTGATGTGCCCCTACTTCGGGAGGAACAACTATTGTGGGCACTTGTGCCGCTCCATGCACCTCTGCTTGCTCCTCTCCTTGCGCCGCCTCTCCTTCCACATGTACTTGGGCTTGTACTACTTGCACATGTGGTTGTTGTTGCGGCTGTGGTTGTTGAACACTCGTCAGATGAGTTACAACAACCTGTGTTGATTGAGGGATGCTGCTACTTTCTTGCGATGAGCCAACATCACTGGTCGATGGTGAATGAACAACTATACTGGCTGCCTCTGCAGCACTCAAGGGCTTGGACCTAAGTTTGCATGGTGGTGGTGGCACTGAGCCCAATGGAGCGGAGGTGCTGCTCCCAGCTTGGTCCCCAGCAGACCCCGCTGCTGCTGCAGGCGTACTTTTTTCCCCCAAAAAAATGTGGCGGTCGTCACACCAGTCTCCTTGGTAAGTGGCGCCACTTGCTTCTTCTGCTCCTTACTGGCAACTTTCTTGCTAGAGGAGCTACGGGCAACTTTTTGTGGGGCCATCTTCTTCAGATGTCAGAACAGCAGGCCACAGTTGCACAAGTCGCAGAGTTGTCTGTGGCCACACGTGACGTTGTGCTGCACACACCGCAGCAGGACTTCTTCCCGGCACTGATGAGGAACGATGAGGCTGATGATTCGTCTTTCTGCACCTAAAAGCAAACGAAGCCAGAGGAACATCAGTTAAATAAATGTTGCATATGTAGCGCTTCAATTAATAGTTTGCAAGTGAGCATTTTTATTATACCCACCCCCCAAAATGGAAAGGCCAATAAAAGGCACCACTGACAGAGTACCCCTGGGCATAATGGATGAAAGCATGGCAGACTGGGTGCAGGCCTATAACACAACAAAGCACACTGCCTGGCTTCAAAATTGCCCCTAGACCCCCACCCACATGGCCAGGCCCTGCCTGGACCAGGCCTCAAAATGGCCCCCACCCACATGGCCATGCCCCATCAACACCCCCAAAAATTGAAAAACACACAAAAATCACTACAATCCAATGCCATCCATGCCCTCTATGATGTTTACATTAAAGAGACCCCACAGAAAGACTAGGCCCATGCACCAATGAGTGAGTATCCCTGGGCAAAAGGCCCCAACAACAGCCAAAAAAATCGAAAAAGACACAAAAATCACCACAATCCAATGCCATCCATGCCCTCCATGATGTTTACATTAAAGAAACCACACAGAAAGACAAGGCCCATGCACCACTGGGTACCCCTGGGCATAATGGATGAAAGCAAGGCACATTGGATGCAGGCCTATGGCACAAAGCACACTGCCTGGATTCAAAATGGCCCCTTCACCCCTACCACATGGCCCTGGACTAGGCCTCAAAATGGCCCCACCCACATGGCCATGCCCCATCAACACCCCAAAAAAATCGAAAAACACACAAAAATCACTACAATCCAATGCCATCCATGCCCTCCATGATCTTTACATTCAAGACACCCCACAGAAAGACTAGGCCCATGCACTACTGAGTGAGTACCCCTGGGCAAAAGGCCCCAACAACAGCCAAAAAAATCGAAAAACACACAAAAATCACCACAATCCAATGCCATCCATGCCCTCCATGATGTTTACATTAAAGAGACCACACAGAAAGACTAGGCCCATGCACCACTGGGTACCCCTGGGCATAATGGATGAAAGCAAGGCACATTGGATGCAGGCCTATGGCACAAAGCACACTGCCTGGATTCAAAATGGCCCCTTCACCCCCACCACATGGCCCTGGACCAGGCCTCAAAATGGCCCCCACCCATATGGCCATGCCCCATCAACACCCCAAAAAATCGAAAAACACACAAAAATCACAACAATCCAATGCCATCCATGCCCTCCATGATCTTTACATTCAAGACACCCCACAGAAAGACTAAGCCCATGCACCACTGAGTGAGTACCCCTGGGCAAAAGGCCCCAACAACAGCCCAAAAAATCGAAAAACACACAAAAATCACCACAATCCAATGCCATCCATGCCCTCCATTATCTTTACATTCAAGACACCCCACAGAAAGACTAGGCCCATGCACCACTGGGTACCCCGGGCATAATGGATGAAAGCAAGGCACATTGGATGCAGGCCTATGGCACAAAGCACACTGCCTGGATTCAAAATGGCCCCTTCACCCCCACCACATGGCCCTGGACCAGGCCTCAAAATGGCCCCCACCCACATGGCAATTCCCCATCAACACCCCAAAAAAATCGAAAAACACACAAAAATCACCACAATCCAATGTCATCCATGCCCTCCATGATCTTTACATTCAAGACAACCCACAGAAAGACTAGGCCCATGCACCACTGAGTGAGTACCCCTGGGCAAAAGGCCCCAACAACAGCCCAAAAAATCGAAAAACACACAAAAATCACCACAATCCAATGCCATCCATGCCCTCCATGATGTTTACATTAAAGAGACCACACAGAAAGACTAGGCCCATGCACCACTGAGTGATTACCCCTGGGCAAAAGGCCCCAACAACACCCCAAAAAATCGAAAAACACACCAAAATCACCACAATCCAATGCCATCCATGCCATAAATGATGTTGAAATTCAACAAAACAGTTGCATCATGCACCCATAACTAACCCTGGTCCTACTGGATACTGTGGCTACCCACAATATATTTTATTTAATGTTCTGAAAAAGTTCCAAAATAGTAGTTGCAGCAACTGTAATGCCCCAAACAAACTTACTTGTCAAATTTCTAATCCAAAAGTGATCCAAAGAAAGTCAAAAAGGCCTCAAATCCAAATATCCAGCAGCATCCACAGAAAGTAATCCTTCCAGGTCAAGATCCAAATCAAAGTGACCAGCACATGAAGAAAGCACTGGGAGGAGCCTGCTGGACAGGAACAGGAAGTTGGAGACTGTGGGGCACTTCCTTCCTCCCACCCCCCCTCCCAAAATGGACTCCTTGCAAAAAAAAAGTGCAGGCAAATGTCAACCTGAGGAGTTATTCTGATAAAAATCATAATTTTCAAGGTTTATGCTGCCTGCTGGTGGATTTCTTGTGCGAAATTGCAAATTTTGCAATCTCGCAATTGCGAGATTGTCGCTGCCCGCCGCATCTACGTGTTCGCAAGTGTTTACTCCCGCGATGCGTGATCACAGGCCTTTATGACGTACTCGCGTTGCCAAACTCTCGCTGTGCAAGGTGGCAAGCCGCGATGATGTAATAGCGGTCGACAAACTCCCGCGGGATCCCGTAGCAAGATCCAAAATGGCGCAGCACACGCAAACATGGAGAAAAACAACTCTTCAAACGCTGAATGACGGTAAGTGAATGCTGCGCGCCGCAAAATTGTATAGTATTCTATTTGGCAAGTGCGACCGAGCAAAAAATCCGCTTCGCGCAGATTTGCGAATTTTCGGCAAATTCGCGAGAGTTCGCGGATTGCGAATTTGCCGAAAATCCGCAAGCGGAACGGATTTTACACCCAATCTTAGTAACTTAATCCAACACACATTTCCCAAACCTGCTCCTTGGTGAAATTGATGAAAAAATTATCTTGACATTTTGTTTTAAGTGCCAACTTTATATTTTGGGGACATGGCCACAAACCTTCCAAACAAAAGCTCTCCAAGGGTTTCAAAGATCACTTTATCAACAGAACTCCAGCTTTTCATTATTAATAATCCACGTTTGGACACAGACACCAAGTTGCCATTTTCAATTACTCAGATGCTCTAACATAACTATTTGCAAAGCGCACGTTCACCACTACAAGTATCTTGGCGCTGCATAACAGATGTTTGTTGTTACCCAACTTAATGGTACTCATTTTATCAAGTTCAGATAGATGAAAGGCTGAGTGGACCTGCCGGGATTTGAACCTGTGACCATGAGGTCGAACACAGGCCTCTGCAGTAGACACATTAGCCCATTGAGCTACCAGACCCGGCTCTACTGCCGCAGACGGATATGATCTACTTCCCGTGTGTCACAATCACTTGCCAAGAATGGGCAGCAGATGAGAGTAACCAAATACCAGGGATGCCCACCTAATGCAGGAAGTTCACCTTTAGTGACCACTGGTCTGACACCGTTCAGGAGGCCAAGGGGCAGGCACTGGCTACTGGGCTGCAGCAGTGGGGGTTGAGGCCATTCACCACTGCTGTCCCCGGCCTGTTCTACTCTGGTTCTGAAAACTGGGCAAAGTACAACCCTTTCCTCACTTGACTGTCAGTGGAAGCGAGGACGAGCAGTCACAGGCTTCTCAGAAAGTTTAGTGTTGGAGTACTCAGGCCAGCCGCGGCCCTTCCATTGGAGCTGAGGAGCCAGGCTCCCCCACCTTTTGCCCCTCAGGAACAGTGTCTGTCAGGCTAAACAAAGGTCAGCCTGACAGACACTGTTCATTTTCAGGTCAGGCAGCCAGGAGCCAGACATGCGCTAAAACTGCGGTCGCTGCCTGAGGTGAACTTTGCTGGGCTGAGGAAGTCACATCTCCTGTGGACGTGACCTTCGCCGCTCAGCAAAGGTCCATGAGGCCCTCCCCTTAGTGACGAGGAGCATCACTGATTGCCTCGTGTCTGGGCACTTCAGTTTTAAGCCCTGAAGCAGTCCAGTGTCAATCAGTGACACTTCATCACAGAGTGGGGTGGGGTCAGCAGTCTCACTGACCCCATCCCACTCTGTGATGACGTTGGGACTGCTGCCTTCCCTCATTGGCTGGAAGGCAGCAGTATCAAGCCTCCTGGGACCTCCGAGGCAGAGTTGCAGGTAAGTGTATATGGTTTCTTTAATTAATGTTTGGTGCATGCATTTCTGTATGTATGAATGTTTGGTAATGGGTGTAGCTGAATTGATGTGTTTGTGTGCGTGTGTGCGTGCGAGTGTGAATGCATGGCTGTGAGTGTATGTGTGCATGTGCGTGTGTGTCCCGTCCACTCTCTTCCTCCTAAAATTACCAGCAGCCACTGACTCAGGCTCAGTAACCAACCAGGCCCCCCCAACAGTGCAATAAGATAAATGATCAGCCCATTGTTTCTCTTTGTATAAAAGACAAGTACTTTATTATACAGACAACACAGAATTCTGCCACACACACAATAATGCCAGCATACTGGATTTCCGGGTATGAGTTCTTATGCTTACAGAGGCCTTTTACAGGTAGCTCACCTACCCCTCTATCCTTGTTGGTCCTTCCTGTCAGTGGGTTCCCCCCAGTTCCAGGGCACGAGGCACTACTTGTAGGTGCAGCTTGTGCTCACCCCTTCACCCTCCCAGTTTGATCTTAGCACTCAGTTTCTTGGGTGTAGACCCTTTTAGTCTCTCGCCACGCCGTAGGAGTTGTGCCAAGTCACGTTCCGCACCAGTAGCCAGAAGCTTTAACCACATCGGTGAGGCGCATTTTCCCGCTGTGCGCGAAAGATTGCGAAATCCCGCGGTTCATGACGAGCTCAGCTCGTCATGAGCGTATGAGAGGTGTAACTCATGACGAGCTGAGCTCGTCATGAGCGTCGAAGAGGTTAAGGCAGCACCCGGCCGTCTTTAAGAGTTGCAGCCGGCCACACGAGAAACAGCCTTTACAACGAGGTTTTTGCCTCGTTAAACCTTTACAACGCACTTTTTAGCGCGGATATTTTTACAGCAAATATGCGTTTAAAACGCATGCCAATACAACACATTTAACGTACGTTATGGGGGTCTCTGCCCACAAATACAATGTTTGTAAATATAAAGACAATGCGTGGTATTGGCATGCGTTTTAAATACATTTTCGTGGTAAAAACAGGCGCGCTAAAAACAGCGTGTAAAAGGCATGCGAAGTAATTGCATGTGCTGTACCATGGTACAACCGGCCACACAGCATATTGTTCGGAGGGTCACCGTAGGAGGTGGGGCTTCTGTCGGTGGCCCTCTTCTGGGCGGCTGGTGGTAGATCTCTGCTCATAGCGTGGCTCACTCCAGCTCTCCTGGGAGTGTGCTTGGCACTTGTTGAGTGCGACAACAATAATTCTTCACTAGGCACCCCCGGGGCACCTTTCAGGGCAGTTGATCTTCAGACTGGACACAACCCAAACGACACACTTTGACAGTGCCGCTGTCACACAGTCCACTTGTGGTCCCAACACAACCATATGCCAGGGATGACCTCTACTATACTTGGGATGGCCACAAAATTGCCAAGCTGCTTACAATATGGTAAACAAGGATACTTTGTGCCATGGCCAGCACAATGCCTAGAATGTAGATGGCATGCCCAGTTTGCAGCGGCTAGAATGTCACATTATGTCAAGGAGTGCCAACAGAATGCTCAAAACATGTTAAAGCAGGCCTCCTTTTGTCAGTACTACCTGGAATGCACACAGTTTGCACTCGTCACACCATCCTAAAGAGGGACTTCTAATACCAGAGCCACTGTGGAGCGTTGAATAGTCGTGATAGACCAATCATGGCCGCCACTATGCCCATAATGCCCAAATTGGAGGGCCACAATAATCTCTGGAATAGACACAATAGGCCAAACAGGGTCTAATGTCAATGCCTTCATAATGCCTAGAACCCCTGCAAAATTCCAAGCAAGGATACCTCGTGTCAATTCCACCTTAATACTCAAACTAGCAACAGCATGATGTCGATGTCGGAATTTGTAAAGCGCACAGCTACCTCCACCGGAGGTGTCCCGGCGCTGTCCGTATACCGCTTAGGAACCCTTCCTGGCTTTCTTGGGAAATGTCCACTCCTGGGCCCCCCCCAGGTGCAGCCAGGCATCCCAGCGCTTTTGGGGCCGTTGTAGAGACTAAGCAAGCTATTGCCCAGAGTTGCAGCGTGGGACCCATGATCAGAACAGGCACTGAGGCGAGAATATCCAGTCAGGGGAATTAATCAGCCGGAGACCCGCCGAGGCGGGAATCGAACCCTGGTCCCTGGCCACAGCTCTGCATCAAGGTCTGCCTGCTCTAACCATTGAGCCACACTCCTCCGCATGCCAAGAAGGGCTATCACATACCTAGAATTGCCATATTATTCCAATGAGGGCCTTGAATACCCAATGCTTCTCGGACTTCCTTTTATTCCACAAATGCCTGAATTCGTGTTTTTTTGTCTGTTTGGGTCTTACGGGTGTGGACTGTTTTCTGAGAGAACACCAGCTAATTTTGAACTTTCAGTGTGCAGTGGACACTTCTAGCCCATGCATATTTGATCACTTGGGACTTAAGCTCTACTTGCTTTCCTGGGTGTATACTATTAATAGGATTAGAGTGAACTAACACAGCAGCAGGAATGTTATTGATTTCTAAAGGGTGGGTGCTGTTGAAACCACATCAAGCCAGCTTCAAGACAAGGGGGGTGTCTTTTTATGCACGTGCATTGGGGTCACCACCTTACTGTGCCACACCACCAGGAGGAACTCAAATCAGACATGGCTGTGAAGGCGTTATGCATCTCCATTAAGGTTCACCCAGTCTAATACAGGTCAAATGCAACCCCTATGCATTCCTTAGAGCCCCATAACGGTCACACATTAAGGAAGTCATTCAATGAATTATGTCACAGTAGGCTCAAAACCGCAGCAGCCGTCATCACACAAAGCATGATCTGGAATGTGTATGCTAGTGATTGTTAGTAATGCAGAACTGGGTAAATAAAGAACTGCTTTTAACCTTCACGAATGGCTCCTTCAAATAATTAGTGTAGTATATGCTAGAACTGCAGGCATCAGTCCAGGCTGCCGTGGGCACGAATGCAATCATTAGGGCTCCTACGTTTCTTGGCGCAGGTGCCACTGCACCTGCTGCACTGTTAATAGCTATAGCCCTGCTGCTCGGTTTACCTATATGTGAGCAATGTCACTATGTTATTGCCTCCTTTCTGATGATCTGACGCTCTGAGCTGAGTTCTTGTATTACCATTAATATTATCTTTTATCTCTTTCATCGCCCTACTTTCGTTTTCCTCCCCTCCATATTTCCTCTATCCCCCTTTTAGCCTTTCCTTTTTTCTTCTCTCTTCCTTTCTGCATCGCACTATTTCTCTCACTCTTTTAGTTTTTACTCCACTCCCTCTTATGCCTCTCCAGAACTCTGCATATGTTAACTTCACTTTTCACTCCCTTTTCTTCCCCTCCTTTACATCCAATTGGGCAGATTTACAAGCCCCTTGCGTCTTTTTTTGGGCCGCCGTTGCTTCACTTTTTGTGACGCAGCGGCTGCCCAAAAATGAGGCCCATTTACAACGTGACACAACTAGGGAGAAGCGTCACGTTGTAAAACCCTGTGTCACATTATACCTGCGTCAGGTATAATATGCAGGGTGGGTGTTCCAACGCAAAAAAACGTTGTGGAAGTGATGCAGTGAAATCTACACGATTTCACTGCGCCACTTCTAGGACGCCACAGCGTCAAATTCTTATGCCTGCTTGAAGCAGGCGTAAGGAGTGACGCAGCACAATGAGGATAGGCCTCATCATGCATTGCTGGAGTTGCGTCGTGCTTTCGACATGACACCAGCAATGCGTGACTTTTGCGTCAACAGATGCGTCAGAATTTCTGACGCATCCGTCAATCCTTGCGCCATGGTGCGCCGTATTGTAAATAGGGCGCATCAATAGTGGTGCAAGGGTGGAGCAGGGTGGAGCAGGGAAAGTGACGCATCTTTACAGATGCATCACTTTCTTGTAAATCTGCCCCTTTGGTTTTTCTTTTAGTTCCCTCTGTTCATCTTTATCGTTTTCTTTCTTTTCTTAGCTCCCTTTAGTTCTTTCTTTCCTCTGTCTGCAGTGTGTGTTGCCTCTGTTGTTGTCCGCATTTCACTCTGTCTCTCCACTAAAGTGTTGTCCCTCACTCTCCCACCCATCTCTCTCCTACTTCACCATTCTAGTCTTCTTCTCTTTCGTTGGTCCCCAACTTCTACTCTGTTCTGCTTCTCTCGCTCCCTCTATCTGTATCGCTCACTCACTCACCTTTTCTACCTTCCTCTGTTAATCTATGCAACTAGGTCTGCGTTTGACTTTCAGAAACAGCAGAAATTCGGTACGAAGCTCTATGTAAAAATGCATTATTTCCTTTTTAAGTCCTCCACATGAATTCTAAGCCAATAGTACATTTTTATTTGGACATTAGGAGTCATGTTTTCTTGTGTTGTTCAATAAACCAAACAGGGGGGCATATTTACAAACCCCTATCGCCACGGGAAGGTCACTTTTTACGATGTTCCTGTGGAGATAGGGGCTTCACCTTATTTACAAGGCACCCTTTCACGCTATGCTTAGCATGAAAGGGGAGTGCAATGGGTGTTGCGGTGGGCGTTCCACCGCAACACCCATTGATTCTGACGCTGCCCCCTATTTACAAGGGAGGCGTAAATAGCTGGCAGCGCCAGAATTAAGACCAGGGAAAACCTAATTTCTCCTCGTTTTTGCTTTTTTCATGTGTGCAGTGTTGTGCAGCACACATGGAAACAGTAAAAGGCCAATGATTGTTTATGTACAGTAAGGTCCCCCTTTCTGCACATAAACAATAATTTGTAAAAAATGCAGTTTTGGAACCTCTATGTGTGCTACATTAAGCAGCACAATAGAAGTTACAAAACGGCATTTAAAGATTGTTTATGTGCAGGAAGGTCCCCCTTCGCCTGCACGCAGACACCCTTGCACTATGGTGCAAGGGTGCCTGCGTTGGTGCTAGACTGCGAAGTGTAGCGCCAGCGCAGGGGGAAACGCAGGGCTGCACCATATTCTAGTAAATATGGTGCAGCCCTGAGTTTCTG
Organism: Lissotriton helveticus; assembly: GCF_964261635.1. Lineage (NCBI taxonomy): Eukaryota > Metazoa > Chordata > Amphibia > Caudata > Salamandridae > Lissotriton > Lissotriton helveticus. The sequence goes on from NC_136070.1 coordinate 926,998,701, forward strand.
AAACAGCGGAGTGAGGCGTTAAGCCAGGATGGCTAATGCCTCACTCTGCCACTTCCCTTGTGAATATGCCCCAGTGTGTCTATACCTGCCCCACGTCCACATGACCGCTAGGAAGCAAACATACTTATGTATTAAAATTTTATGCAACATTTTTTTGTTGCAAAAATATAACTCGCATGTTAAGACATTCTCCTTTTTTTCTTCTTTTTATTTTTGTAGCATATACTTACAATAAATTAACAACAAAAAAAGAATTAACCCCTGTACCAGCTTACCACGGCCAGACATATTGGCTTTGCCAATGCTTGTCTTTTCCTCTATTTAGGCAATTTCTTAACTGCTTCCCTTTCAAAGCTGTCTTTGCTCTTTAGTATCCGGCCAATGATGGATACAGTTCCTGGTTTAGCTGGAAGCAGCTCCTGTTAATTATTTCAGGGGCTCTTTGTTTACGCTGGAGCAGGATTTTGCACGTGACTGTGACTTCCTTGTTCTCCCGGCCCGCGGTCTGCCTGCGCTGGAGCACGCGCGAGACCTCTTTCAAGTTGAAAAGGAACTATGGGCAAGATTTTCAAAAAATACACACAAAGCACCACAGCACCCAAAGAGGCTGTGCTGCGTTGTGTGACAGGTAGGGAGCAGGGGAGCACCATATCTACAAAGATGAGGCTTCCTTCTCCCCTCTCCATATTGCCAGTGCTGATTTCAGCTGCCGAGCTCCACACACACCCCTTAGCGCCATAGTGCTAGGGGGTGTGCGTGATCTACCATAGGTTTTGTAGAAGGACCCCTTCCTGTACAAAATACCATGCTTAACCCGTTAATCGCGGCTGTTTTTTCGCGGCAGTGCGGCCGTTTTAAAGAACGGGCGGGGCTGTGTCGGCCGTTGAACGTGCGCAGCACCAGCCAGGTAGTGCTCCGAATGTTCAACGGCCGACGGCAGCACTTAACGGGTTAAAAGCTTTTCCCACTTTGTATGTGTTCTACACAGTGCAGCAGACATGCAAAGTCGGAATAGAAAGAAGAAATTAAAACATTTCTCCTGTTAGCGCCTCCTTTGAAGTGGCGTTAACTTTTGGCACTAAACCCTGTCTACAATTCTTTCTAGATAGGGTTTTGCATCAAAACGCATGGGTGGTTGCTTGGGAACACCCATGTACCACCCATGTAACGCCCCCTTGGTGCTAAGTAACGCAAAGCAGAGCTTCATGCTGTATTACGCTATTTTTAGGAATACTTTCCAGAGCAAAACAGGTTTTTCGCTGTAAAGTAAATTCCCCCAAAATATTTTGTGCTGGTTAGCATCACTTTTGTGACGCTAACCCAGCGCAAAGTGTTTGAAAATCTACCCTTTTGTTGTTTATTGTAGAGCCCTTAAGTGGCGAACCCAAGGCTTCTGTGAGACATGCTTATGCATGACACATTGACATTGAATTGCAGTTAAATTCATATACCGCCTCCTACGCCATTAGCTCAAGTTCTTTTGCAGATAGCAGCAAGTTAGTTACTCCATACGAGAACATTGACGGGAAGGGTGTGTTTCTGTAATGCGGTTTTTGCCTTTTGATGTGTAAAACCATCTGTTATAGTGAATTTATCTATTTCTGAAGGGCAAAAAAGATCATGAATGAGATTAAAAATACATTTTAAAGACAGAAGCTTGTAATTACCCTTTTGTACACAGTAATGGGAGAGGCTGGAACCCTCAAAGAAGAACACTGTAATCTAAGTAAAGATTGTATTAATGTTACAACTTTTAAATTTGTAACATCAATTCAATTACCTTTATGTTGTCTCTGTTGCTCTTAGACCTTTGGTTTCTGTTATGTTATGATATGTTGTTATGTTATGTTGATTTGTATAGCGCACTAATTACCCAAGAGATCTGTATAGCGCACTCATTACCCAAGAGGGTATCCAGGCTCTTGTGCAGGTGTGTAGGTGTGTGGTCTCCAAAGTGTTTATACGAAGAGCCAGGTCTTCATATTCTTGCGGAACTCAAGAAGTGAGGAGCAGGCTCTAATGTGTGGAGGGAGGTTGTTCCATGTCTTGGGTGCAATGTAGCAGAATGAGCGGCCTCCAGTAGTGCAGATGCTGGGAGTGTGTGTGCAGAGCGTAGGTATCTGGTGGGTTGATTTAAGTGCATGAGGCTGTTCAGGTATTCTGGTACTGTGTTATGTAGGGCTTTGTATGTGCGCATGAGAAGTTTGATTTGGCTGCGCTTGTGAATGGGGGAGCCAGTGAAGCTTCCTGAGGTGCGGTGTGATGTGGGTGCGGCATGGAAGGTTGAGTATGAGTCCTACGGCGGTGTTCTGGATGGTCTGGAGTCTCTCTATGAGTTGTTTGGTGATTCTGGCATACAGTATTTACTTTTGTGATGGTCCGTCTAGTGTTGAGGCTGGCCTGCTGCAATATGCCGCCCAGTGGTGCATGGGGGAGCGCACGGTTGAGACAGACTTACTGGGGAGCTGGAACAAGGGGCTGCAACTGCAGCAATTCCTAATGATGAGCTCTAGGGTCCCACAAACGTGCCAGCATATTATCCGCCAGGTTACGGAAGTCTGGGAGCAAGCAGTGACCTTGGTGGTCAGAAAGTCCCCATGTGCCAGGGCACTACCCCTGCGATGGTTGCTGCAGTTTCCAGAATATACAAGTGTCATGGATCTCTCAAAGTGGTATGAGGGAGGTTGTGAGAGGGCGGGGGATTTATACCAGAACGACACGTTCATGACCTTTCTGGACGTGCAGGCATGTTTTCAGGTGTCTCCAGGGCACTTTCTACAGTATGTCAAGATATCAAGATATCGCGCACTGTCCGGGAGATGTGGCCAACATTTCCCGATGAACCGGAAGGGGCCAGTACGCTGGTAACACTTCTGGACCCAGGTTCCAGTTGAGGGCTTATCTCTCGAATTTATAAGACATTTCAGGCGGACTGGGGTCGAATCTAGACAGGGTTCTTGCGAGCTGGGATGACAACCTGCCAGCCCCTTTGACAGATGGTGAGTGGAGGAGAGCACTGGCGCAAGTAGCCGAAGCCACAAGTAACGCACGGTTCAAGATAATCCAATTTTATTATCTTCACCCCACATACTTGACTCCACAGCAGCGAGCTTGGTTTACCCCAGGGTTTTCATCCACATGCACAAGATGTGGCACAGACCTCGCCACATTTCTGCACATGGTCTGGAACTGTCCGCATCTGCAGCGATACTGGCACCTAGTGGTGCTGTCTCTTAGCACAGCGACGGCGGTGCGAATGGACGTCTCCATAATGCACTGTCTTCTGGGAGTACTCCCCGCACCCAAAGGTACTAAGATGCACTATAAGTTTGCACTACTAGGACTGGTCCTGGCGAAATGACGGATAGCGATCCACTGGTTACACTCAGGACCACCCGCGTGGAAAAAATGGAGGGATGACTTAAGGGAATGGGGGTCGCTGAGGAATGTTGCCTTAAGTAGTGCAGACAGATGACAGCGCGGAGAGCGATCTCCTGGTATGGGGTCAAATGTTAACTGAAATATCCACAAAAACATATCAAAGTGAAACTGAGAGCGCACATAGCTCACAGAGCACCAGGCCCACTCTAACACATCCCGAAGCACGGTTGTCACACGCGCCCTCTCATGCCATGAACGCATGACTCACAAACAAGCTGAGAGTGCACCACTAGTTCTCTACTGAGGTTAAGAATGTTGTGCCACCTGTCTGTCGCTGTCACAAGGGTGGGGGGGAGGGAAGGAGCGAGGGATTGGATTTGGGGCGGGAACCCAGATTCCCTGTTGTGAATATTGTTGTTTATTTGGGAATTAGGATGTTGGTCCTAAAGTTTATAAACAAAAACAGAAACTTGCACTGTTATAATGGATGAGTAATGCTACCCACGAAAAGTGAGCTTGTACGTAATCATAGAACAACATGTTAACATTGCTGACTGTATACTGCCTAAAAGATCCTGAAAATGTACATGTATGTCCTTTGTCCTTGATACAGTGGAAACAGTTTTACAAAAACGATTTGAAGATCTTTCGTAGCATGTGTAGGATGTGGTAGCAGGAGGTGCACACTGCATTGACTTGAGCTGTCATATTGAGCTTATGTCTAGGATGATACCTGGATTTGTAGTGTAGTCTGTGGGTGTGGGTGTTGGTCTTAGCTCCAAGAGCCACCAGAAGTAGTCCCATGGGGAGGTCATGTTGCCAAAGACCAGTACTTCCGTCTTGTCAGTGTTGAGCTTCAGGCAGTTAGTTCGCATCCGGTCTGCTACCATCGTCATGCAGTTGGTGAAGTTGGTTCTGGTGGAGGTTGTCTTGCCTGTCAGGGAGAGGATGAGTTGTGTCTTGTCGGCATAGGAGATGATGCCGATGTCTTGTGATCGGATGAGATTGACGAGTTGTGTAATGTTTATGTTAAAAATGGTCGGGCTGAGGGACCATCGAGTGATGATTCCAATGTCGTCGATGGTCGTGATGAGTGCTGTTTCGTTGATGGGGTTCTTTCCTAGTCCTGACTGAGTGTTGTCTAGAAGATGGTGAAGTATGAGGTGGGTTGTGAGTTGCTTCTTGATGATCTTCTCAATCACTTTGGCTGGATAGGGGAGCAGGGAAATAGGTCAGAATTTGCTCAGTTGAATCGGGTCGGCTATGGGTTTCTTGTAGAGGGTTTTTTTACTTCTGCAAGTTTCCATTAATCTGAGAAAATGTGGGAGGCATGATGGAGGTGTTGATGTAGGTAAGGGTGGTGCTGGTGATGGGTGATGTTCCCACGTTGTAGATGTGGTGGGGGCATCGGTCCATTGGGGCCCCTGAGTGTATGGTCTGTATGATTACTGCTGTGTCATTTCTGGTGAGGGTTGTCCATTCAGTCAGGTGGCTGTCCTGGCTAGTGGTAGGTAGGATAGCAATGAGTTGTCTGGGGTTAGGTTGGTGTGCAAAGTTGTTGTAGATGTTTGGGAATTTTCTGTGGAAGGAGTTGGAGAGTTGTTGGGAGGCAGCACTTTTCATGACTGTCTCCACTGAGTCTTTAGAGAACCTAACTTGGGTCCGTTGGGGGGTGATAGCAGAATTTGGTCTGAGGCCGTTGGTCGGTGCGATCTCAGCAATGCTTGAGAACACATAAACACTGGCACTGGAGAGCCGAAGTCTTGGTCAGTCTTGCGAGAATGCGGCCATCTTGCTTGGGGGTACTATTTTGCTATAGGGGGAGCCGGAAACGACGCTTGTCGTTCAAGTCTTCCACCAAGCTTGCCTTCCGCATTGCCCTCCCTTGATCTTACGATTCCTCTGTAATTCTGGTTGTGTTTTTTCAGGCGACTCTGCGCGCATCTTCGCTCAGCAGCATACCTCGATCCTGATGCCTGGAAAAAGAAACAAGAGACAACCTCTTTTAAACATTGAAGTCGGTAACCACACTCGCATGCTTGCAATAGTTATCTGTGCTGGTGGGATGTTCTTTCTCCCGAAGTCCTGACAAGCTTTTGTGTTTCTTCATGCGAGCACCACTCTGATATTTATGCTATGCAACAAAACTGAGACATAGAAATTTGACAATTGAATTGAGCCCAAAAAACAAAGATATGCTGGCATCGTTTATGATATAACTACTGCATGTAAACGATTATAATGCATTCCTGGCAAGACTGTTATTGCCATGAATAAAATGTCTATATGATTGTTTATAATTTGGCAAACTATGTGACTGGTAAATGAAATTAACTTACCTAGTTACTGGTTGCCTTGTTCCAAGAACGTTGAAGGTTTGCAGCATGAGCTGGGTGAGTCGGATGTTGCTCAAGCTTGCGAGGAGTACTGTGGAGAAGGGTCTTTTCAATCTTCCATGTGAAACTTGAGGGCACAGAGGAGAATGAAGGCTCTGGAGTCAATAGTAAGCGGAGTGACAAAGTCAGTGATGGCGTTGGCAAAAGTGCGTCTTTGTCCAGGTGGTCAGTAGGCCAGGATTCCATTCAGGATGACGTTTTTGAAGATTTGTAGCTTGAAGTGCAGGTGTTCTGTAAATGGGGAGGCGTTATCTGTGGATGTTGTACATTTGATGGTTTCCTTGCAGACAAATGCCAGTCCTCCACCTGGCTAGTGAAGGAGGTCCTGTCAAGCGATCTTGTGCCTACTGGGATTGCCATGGCAATGTCAGGAGCCAGGGCTTGAGCCAGGACTCTGTGATGAAGAGGATGTCCAGTGTGTTGCTGCTCAGCGGGTCCCATATTTTGGTTGTTTGTTTGTTGAGTGATAGTGTGTTGAGAAGCATGCATGATGGTGGGTGTTCATGTGGGGGTCTGCTGTGGCATGTGGCGTAGGGTGAGTGTGTAGGCCTTGTTGACGTTTGTGTGGTGTGTGTGCAGTTGGGATCTAGCGACTTGAAGAGTGATACAGAGTATCACTGGGCACTGATCAGACCAGGGTTCCTGACTATGGGTGCAGTCCAGGCACGTAGGGGCACAGGCGAGCTTTGCTATGGTGTGCCTTCGGTGACCAGCAGCACACCTGCTGTGCGTCCGTGTTGCAATTGCCATCAAGTAGGTCCTGGGAGTGGGGAGGAGTGTAGGGTGTGTGTTGTCATTTCCTGTGGTGATGGGTGATGGGAAAACATTTGTGTTTCCTGCAATCGAATAGTGAAGGCAGAAGGAAAAGTTACTTACTTGTAACCAATTCCTTTTCATGTGTTTCTTCAAAAACACAGCAAATACATCGAAAAACGATGCCTATACGAAGACAAAATGTGCCCCCTATATTTCATCTTTCACTACAAATATATTCTTAATTTAACTAAAGTTATCTGAGAAAGTTGTCAGATTGTCTTCATTTGCCTCCTCCTAGTGGGAGCATTTTCTTCCTTCTCCATTCAGTAAAGAATGCATACTGTCCACTGTCTCAGAAATAAAATGTAGATCCATCCAGATATTTTATCGCAATATGATGTAATTTTTCACAAGGTTAACAGCACCTTATAAACCTAGATTTAAGCTTTTCACTCATAGTTGGTTTATTTCACTAGCAAGGGATCAATATAATTCTTCATTGCAGAAACACCATCACCTATTGATATTGAAAAGGTTGCAAGCTGAGTGTTCCGCACATTTTCTTGATTTTTTCAATTAATGTCATCAAAGAGTACATAATGTAGCATCGGTCGAAGAAGCATCCAGACTCTGTTGTTTTTCTCTTGGCTATGTTTCCTCCAAAATGCTCCTTCCACCTGAGTATATATGTATTGATGGTGCATTTGGCATTATTTATTTGTCTTTTGCTTTCATTCCTTATGGCTCTCCCACTTTTAATAAGGGATAACTTGTTATTCTGTGATTAGTTAAGACTCCCATAAGAGAAAGAAAGATATGTTACTTATCTGTAACCCCAGTTCTACATCATGAAAATGTTCAATACATTCGTAAACACCACTCTTCCTCCTCTGCTGGAGCCACAGAAATGGAAGCAGAGGCGTGGGAGCGCAATCCAGCGTCCTTCAGCAGATCATTAAAATTAACCGATGTGTTAAGTGCATGCTGGGATCTGGAGTCCTTAAGCAGCCTCCAAGCCAACATTGCAGTTTTCAATGTATGTGAGGCTGCATGCATGTAGGTATGTTTTCCTCTCAGTTCTCTTTTTTTAAAAAGGAAAACATGAAAAAATGTTGAGTAAAAATATGTGTTTTTACCTTTTTTTACTTTTCTATTTTAATATTGTATTGGAAGGTACAAAATGCAAAGGTAATACTACCACCAAAAAAGTCAAAATAACCTTTATTCGGATATTGCATTATCCATAAAAGCATACACATAATTACGTACATGGTCAAGGTTAAAATAAGGTAACTGTACTACATTTTCCTTAATAAAAACAATGACAAGAAAAAAGTGCAAGATATCATTGATGTCCATATCCACCAATTCTTATCTGTTTCTATAACTCTATGTAATAGATATACATATACAGAGATCACCGTTAAACTAGCAGCAAGATATACATAGAACAAATATTTAGCAGTATTATTTTAATCGCAGATTTTCTAAAGTGCATAGGGCGTGAATCCAAATTATTAGACTATCTAAATAAAGTGCATAGTGTAATAGCAGCCAAAGATCAAGGAGTAGATTGTTATCTATGTCTCCATATTTACCAGAGTGAGGACAAAGGAAAAATAATTCACATATTTACAAAGAGCAGCATAAATTTAAGGTGCAAATGTGCAAAGTGCAAAGAGGCCTCCTTCCGATCTGTTGAGGTGACATAGTTCATTTAAATAAGAATTAATTCATAGAAATACGGGATCGTATGGCCATTTTTAAAAAGGTACACACACGGTATATTAATCCATCATCTTTAAGCTGTAAAACAGATTTAAATGCCACATTAAAATCTTTTATGCCTTTAGCTCTAAAGAATGGTATCAGGAGGGGCTTACTATATTTATGATAGTAGGAGCAAAAGAACAAAAAGTGCATTAGTGTTTGCTTTCCGGAATTCTGACATGGGCAGAACAAATTCTCAATGTTGCAGTGGTAGCCCAGGGGAAACACAGTAGGTACTTTATAGATCCTGCTCTTAGGCGAAACAAAAGGCTGCGCTCCCAGCATGTGATTTCTTTAAGGAGGTAGCCGGCTGGTGTGAGCGAGGTAGATAAAATGCCGCCTTCTATTTGGATATAGTGTTTCACAGAAGATTTTGCTAGTTCAGCGTTGTATCTAGTCTCCCCATAATGCCTATAGAGGGTATTCCGTATTATCTTCCCATTAGCCCCCTCTAGTCCATTTGGGTTGTCAAATATGTGTTCAAGATTGACTGCTGCCAGGCTTGCCCGAACTTGGGCAAGCCATGGGATTTTTATACCCTGATCACATTTTAGACAGTCAGACAAAATTTCCCTTGTTAGTGATGCTTCTGGGTTATTCCAAACCTTAATCCAGAATAACACAGGACGTGCCTTAATGTACTCCTCCAAGTAAAACAATTTGAATTCATTGTGGCTTATGAAGGTGGAGGATGAAATCGGTAGACCCAAAAGCCTTCTGCAGAATCTGTTCTCCTCAGCCTGGGCGTTTTTTAAGTTTGAGTATCCCCAGATTTCGGCCCCATATGTCATGACAGGGACACATTGTGTCTTATAGATTTTTAATAAAGACTGGACCACCACAAATCTCTTAGGCTTCGGAAGAGACAGTACGGAGTTTATGGCCTTGATGAACTTAGACCGACCGTAAGCCAAGTGAGCGGTCCATGAGCCGTTATCGGCGAATTGTAGGCCTAGGTACGGAAAAGTGCGAGTGCATAACAGTGATCCCTGATCTAAGACAATCCTATTAATGTGACGTTTTTAGGGCCACAACACATTAAAAACGATTTTTTAAAATTAGTGCAAAGGTCAAGGCTATACATAAAATCCACAAACCCCCTCACTAAAATCCTCAGGGCGTTCGGTGTGCAACCCATTGAAACTGCATTGTCTGCATAGAGTAGGGAGGGGAGTTTAGTGCCATTTATTATAAGGACATCGGAAGTTAAATTAGACAGGGCGTTATGGAGTTCGTTAATATATAAAATAAATAAAAGAGGGGCAAGGACGCACCCTTGTCTAACGCCTCTGCGGACCGTTATGTCTCCTGACACTGCTCCATCTATGCTTATCCTTACTCTGGCTTTTAGGTCTCTATGCAGGTATGCCAGAAAGTATACCAGATTATTATCCAGACCATAGTCCAAAAGGCGTTGCCAGAGCTTCGACCTGTTGACAAAAAGCGGACGAAAGGTCCATAAAAGCCAGGTACAGTGCACTGTGTCGAGCGATGGTATATTTCAAAATTCCTGTTCTACTTTTATGCGGTCTATCGGTAGGCCATCAGGTCCAGGTGCTTTATTACCCAAACTCTGGGATATTGCCTCCTCTGAGGTTCCGTGATTTCGAACCAGACTCCATTTTGTTTGAGTTGTTCGTGACGCCATTTTATGTTGCCCTCACGTAGGCCTTGGAAGTAAATGAACGAACAAAGTTGCATGGGCTTCGTTGTTCATGTAAGCATTAACTTGCCCTTTTCGACTTGCGAGTGAACTGCAAGATGCTGACCCCGTCACCTGAAACTGACCCTTCCACGAAGCCAATTTGTTTAACTGATCGTTGTCCGAAATTGCCAATCAATGTTCAGGATATTGTTAACTTTTAGTTTCCTTGCACATATCTTATCCTAATCAGCATCTGAATTGTTTCTTTCCTTACGACTTTTCATTACATGGGTAGTGCTTTCAATTATGGGTTTTTCCGGCTTGTGGAAATTGAATTTGGGACAGTCCTAATAATTAACTTTTGGGTTGGGTTACTGTAAATTGGTTTTTTTGTTAATGTGATACTCAGTTAGAAAATGTGTCCTATTGGTCAGAATTTTGCGCAGTGGGTGTACATTTGTAATGAGAATATGGTGTATAAAAAGCGATGTCTTGCTCTATGAAAATTGAGCAGTTTCCTGAGTCGTACACCGAGTTGTATTGCTTGGTTTACTGTTACTAGCTGCAGCTAATAAATTTGATCTCTGACGCCATCCAGAAGTATTCCGTGTCTCTGTTTGCCAAGACAGGAGAACCCGAAGACTTTGGGCGTGTCCCTGGCGCCGCTGGGTTCTAAGAAAACCCGGCTCTTCACCTCGACCTCGCCTATAGTTATTGAAATTTTAGTAGGACACATATTAGACAAGGAATTTTCACAATATAATGGGGGGGCGTATATTTTAGAAAAGTGAGCAACCCATACTTCGCTGGAGATATTACAATCAAGGGGTGTGGAGGGATTCCGGGGAGTTCTTAGGGATTTGGTTGCAGACCAAAAGGCAGTTGTGCTTTTAGTGTTAGCTGCACAAGCCAAATTATCCCACTGTTCTTTCAGAACGGTGTCACGCCTAGTTCTTAAGGCCCTCTTATAATTTGACCTTAGTGTGCGAATGAGCATAGGATCTCTGGTGTTTGCAGACAGAGCCGCTCTCAACTCCCAATTAGCTTTGGAGCAAGTGTTATCGAACCATTTAGGGTCAGAGTTGCGTGTACCCACTGGTCTAGAGATCAGATTTTTTATGCCTACACATAGTTCGGTAAATGCAGTAACAACCACAGGATTAGAGTCTGCCAAGACCAGGCACGTCTCCCATAAATACTACCACTAAATGGCCACTATTTCATGTCCTACCAGAGCAGTTTATCTTCAGTTTTTACATATGCCTGGTGATCCTGCTCATCAGTGGAGATTTCCAGGGCCTTATTCACAAAGGGCCTCCACACTCGTGGTAGAGGCCCCAAAGTCGTACTCAGGGAGGAATTTCCACACTGAGAATTACCATCGCTAAGATCGCTTGGACAAACTGCCTCTAACGTCAGAATCAAGCATCCAGTGCAGTGATCTTCACACCATTTCACATTGAGACCTCTTTGCATCAAATAAATAAGTTGGGTTCTCATAAGTGATAAAAAGATTCTCACAGTCGTTGTGTAATATGATAAATACTGTGAGCAAGTTGTAACATTACAGCCCGGCCTATGGGCATGTCCTACAGAAAATGCAGAAAGACTGGCAGCCAGCATCACACTCGAAATATGCTGTGTAAAATATCACACACGAAGACAACAGTTGTAGTGTGCAGAGAAGAGGCCTTATGAGAGAAAATCACATAAAATGTTCTGTTATTCTTCCTCCTGCAATAGATCCAGTACATGCACTTCAAAACACATTGGTTGTATCTAAAATTGTCAGAAGACCACTATTCCACCATTTTTCCAGTAACATATCTACCTTCTTAGATGTCATATGAGGATTTTGACACAGCAGCATCCTGAGGCTTTTACTTGTCAATATTCCCAGGTATTTTGTTTCAGGCCATGATTTCTGCTTTGGAATAGCTCATGCCAAAATAATGAACTATCTCATCCATCCTGTGTATAATCTCATGTGGGTCTGATGCGTATGTTATTAGAACACGTAATGTGGCACGGTATTGTAATATCATCATGATGCCTTACTGTGGGAAGTATCACCAAAACTGGGGTTCTTCTGGTACCCCAGAACCTTTAAAAGATTTGCTATCTCTTTACTTATTGATATCTGGCATCAGTTTTTGGCCGATGTATGCCCTTGTTAGGGCATGGGAGTCACTTCCTCTGGCCACACGGTATAGGCTTTCTAAATTCAAATACTCATGGGCCATCTCTTGCCAATACTGTAGTACCCCAAGCTTTGTTGTTGCACTAGGTCAATAGTCTTCTGAATAAAGCAAGAAAATACAGCAGGGTTTGTGAGGTTCTACTAAATAGACTGTATCCTGTGCGGCAAGTACGGGCTAGATGCAGTGCTTAATTTGTAAAATAATAAGTGCCAGAGCCGTGACCAGGAGGCCACTTCAGCTTGCACCACCCATTGCCCTGTCATCACTGCCAAAACAACTACTAATCATCTCTCTCTCCTACAAATGCGACAGTTCAGATTACTCCTGGTACCCCAAAGCTAAAGGAATTGCTGGGGAGTCAGGTATTAGTCTTTTTTTTCATTTTTAACGTATATTGTATTCTTAAACAACCGTTGTTCTGCTCCTCTCTAAATTAAAAGAGCAGCACCACCATGTGGCAGACTAACCTAAGTGCAGTGCTAGTGCTGAGCACCGGAAACCAATTAAGTGCTGTTGCTGAGCACTGGAGACCACCGGCTCAAATTAAGCACAGGCTGGACGATTGTCAATAATAGCAAGTGTAGATGAACATGCTTTATAACATAGTCAGGTTGGCTACGCTCAGGAAGAAGCATTTAGTTACTCTCCTCAGTCTCTATTGGGCTCCTGAGAAACCAAGTTTCGGCAGGACTGAGAAAACTATATCCTAGGAGCAGTGAGCCCAAGAGCTGTGAGTCCGGAATCAGAACAGGTGTGGTGTCTTAGTGGGATGATGCGTCCAATGAAAGGGCATGTGTTTGACCTCATGGTCACAGGTTCAAATCCTGGTGTGTATTGTTCACCCAGCATCCCAGGAATACACAAATGTCCTCCTGTCGTTTTAGCTACCGTGTGCAAATTATAAGCCCTAACAAACGTATTGTTTTACTAGAGTTGACCTGTTTTCCATAGAAAAAAAGTTTTCAACTTCATATAGCAAATATCAAAAAGAAATTAGGAGGTAAAAGACACAAAACTTAATTTTATACTATCGAAATTTCGCATATTAAAGCCAGTAAGTTTGCCACCGGATGGCATTCGAAAGGTAACCCTCTTCCATGGACTTGCACCTTATTATTACTGATGTCCAGTTGGCAATGTAATGTTGTCGTTGATAGGAACGGATTGACTCCGTGAAGTGAATTCATGTGTTTGTATAGAAGTTGCTAAACTTAAAATTACCCCCCCCCCCTTGTATTGGTACGTGTAATTAATTGAAGACTAAATTTAGGCGCTCTGGTATTATTGTGACTGAATTTCACACCCGCATGTTTGAGTGGAGTCGCGATCTTTCCATTACCTGAAATTAAAAGAAAATATGTTCTTATCTTGTGAACACTGGAAAGTGGAATTAAACAGAAGGCAATGCAGAAGGCTAACATAGGGTCACATAGTGTGTTCAAGCTGGAAAGCTGATATAGCAACACCGGTTTTAGTGCCAACATCTTCAACTTTGTCATTAGATCAGATTTCCCAATATGCGTGACCCCGAAAAGAATAATTAATGGTAGCTCATAGGGATGAAAGTCTGCTTTCTTTTCTAAAACGCAATTCATAGGATTTTACATAAACCCTCAGATGTTAATATTTAAATATATTTCTCAGCAGACGAATCATGCATGTGATACAGTATGTTTCTTTAAATAAATCACGGCTAGTATAAGATCAGGGCCACTGGAATTATGCAGCAGGAGAAGAAATATGCAGTAGGGTTGACTAAATTATGTGACAAAAAAGCTGAATTATGTGGCCCATTTTATGGTAGTATTACTTCATTGTTTTTACACTTGTTAGCACTGTCTGGGCATAGATCACAGCTCATTAGTACCGGTTCAACACCCAAATATAGCAATAAGCAACAGAAAAATGACCAGTCTACCTTTGCAAAGGGCATTCCATTCCACTGCGCGGCAATACACATCACTGTATTTTCAGTAACTTTTATTATTATTTATTTATTTAAAACACTTATAAAGCGCAACTGTCACCTGGCAGGTATCCTGGCGCTGAGAGCTTACTCCTGAGCTAGAAGCAGTGGGAACTGTTATAGGGGGATAGACGTGGCGGGGGGAGACTAGGGGAAGAGCCACGTTTTTATTCGTTTCCTGATAGGCAGGAGCTCTGGAATTTGGCGAATGTCGGCGGGCAGACTATTCCAAAGCTTAGCAGCAGCTACTCTGAAAGATCTTCCCCCGCTCCTAACCTTCTTGAATCTGGGTACCGTCACTAGGCAGGCTGTGGCGGATCGTAGAGTTCTGGTGGGGGTATACCAGGAGAACAGTTGTTGTAGGGGTCTTGGGCCTGATTCGTGCAATGCCTTGAAGACCAAGCAGAGAGCCTTGAAGGCTATTCGTTGCTTCAAGGGAAGCCAGTGAAGCTCGGCTAGAGCGGCTGTGGCCGAGGATCTCCTGGTCCAACCAAGGGCCAATTTGGCTGCTGCCGACTGGACTCGTTGGAGTCTGTCCAATAGTGTCGCTGGAGACTCAAGCAGGAGAGCATTGCAATAGTCAAGGCGACTAAGAATAGTACACCTGACTATCAATGCTCGGGCCTGGGCGGGGAGTAATGGCAAGATTTTACGCAGTGAGCGCATAAGGGCCGAGCAGGTAGCGACTGTTTTGGATTTAAATCTTTTGGGCTAGAAACTTTTTTTGGTCACATCTGCAGATTATGCCTCTGGTGATGGATTATGTAGAAAATGCAGCAAATCCATAATTGTGTGACAAATGCCGTTACTGCACAAATTGCCTTTCTCAAAAAACAACTCATAAATCTTTTACGAAGTTTCAGTAGCTTATATTGCACAACTGCTCACCAAACAAAAATTTACAACCAAAATGTTATTATTAATGCATTTACTAATGCTTGTTTACATAGGCGTCAGCCATGGAAAAAGAACAGCTGTTACTGTAAAATTCTGACACTGGCATATTGTATGCAGTTTTTAGCAGATGTGGGCACCCATGGCATATAGTGGCACCCCAGACAAAATGGTGACCCTGGCACACAAGAGGTAATTTTTTACATACAAGGGTGCCCATAGCACATTATGAAAAAATGGGATAATGTTTGGGAACTACAGGTTTTATTACTTGAGCGCGCCATGAAAGGACTTGAATTTTTAATGAGATCGCTTTCAGAGCCTAAGCCTTGTTAGCAAATTAATTTGGAAATTCTTTTTTAAAATCTACTTTTTGATCCTATTTTTCTTCAAAATTCCCTAGAGGTGGCAAACCCCCATGAATGTATTTAGAACATGTGTGGCTCACTTGATTGCCCCGCTCACTACAATTTAAGAGAAGTATTTCAAAGCCTATGTTGGACTCAGCACCCTAATAGGTGGTACTTAAAATAGACATTTGTTTATGTTGTGTTTTCATATTACTCGTGCAGTCATTATGGAACATTAGTAGTATCAATTATTATGATGTCATCAAGGTGCAGGTATTGCAACATCACTTAGTGAGAACATATGGGGTCAAAGCGCAAAATATGTCACTTCCTGTAATGTCATTAAGGTAAAAGTGTATGTGATGTCACTTCCGCTGGCATTTTGGTGAATCGACAACCAGGCTGTGCAATGTGGGAAAAGCATTGGCCTTACAGTGCTATATCAACACCCTGACCTGCTCCTACTCAGTACTACCTGCATTGTGCTTGTCTAGCCTCAGAAACGGATGTATGACATTACAACGCATGCTTTTACCACGCATGCCTTTACAACGCGGTTTTTACAACGCATGCCTTTACAACGCATAGTGCTTTGGGGCGCTGGATAGTGAATAGTTTAATTTACTATTCCAACTCCAGTCCCCGTGGATAGTAGGGAAGGTGTTGGATAGTAAATTAAATCTATTCCCTATCCTAGAGCGCCCCTCAGCGCAATGCGTTGTAATGGTTTACGTTGTAAAAGTTGCGTAGTAAAGGCACTGCGTGGTAAAAGTTGCGTTGTAAAGGAAACACTTTGGGGACGTATTGATTATTCTTTTGCATAGACAAACGGTTACAAGAATATTAAATATAGCACAGTTAAAGTCCAGGAGTGCGATTCCGGGTCTGTTTGAGATTTGGGTTGCAGCTGTGTGGATTTGTTAAATGTAGTGCTGAGAGGGTATGGATGATATAGAAGTGAAGGCAGTCATAGTATCTGCTGAGAGACAAATTCAGTCTTGTTATGTATTTTTGCCCTTTTGTATACGAAATGTTTTTATATTGTTTGCATTTTATAATGATATATGCATATATGGATCTGTGATTATATTTTAATCATGGATGGGTTTATGTAACATGCTTTTATGGTTTTTAATGATAACCGAATAATTTTGACTGACTGGCTGACAGTCTTTTCAGTGAAATGTATTTCGACACAGGAGTCCATTTAAGGAAGAGGTAAATTAAAAAGACATTAAAGAAGGCACATTCTTAATCACTGGGCTTTTGGCAATGTGAAAAGTTGGCCTGGTATATGATGTCCACAATTCGTTGGGCACCTTGTAATCCTGTAATATCAAATGAAAGGACACCACACAAGTTATATATTATAAAAAATATGTATTTATTCTCAGAATAATCCCCAATACTCTTTATAAGTAATAAATCACAAGCGTTTAAACAAAAGCACAATATAACATATGAACGTTACACAATTATGGATGAGGCCCGTGGCCACTCAAACCATATATCAAAAAAGTGGTATAAGAATCACTAATCGATCAGTGGTAAGGCCTAGGGCCTTGGGAATCACTGGGACTACCAGGCCCGGACTGGCCGTTGCGGGCACCGGGCAATCCCCCGGTGCACCGCAAGGGTGGGGGCCGGTTTTGGGCCCTGGGGGCTGTTTTTGTTAAAGAGCCGTTTTTGCAGCATAGCTGCAAAATCGGCCCTGTACAAAATCGGCTGAAAACCGGCCCCGGCAAAGAGCTCGGTCGCACCCCCAGGGGGCCGGCCGAGCACTTTGCCAGGGCCGGTTTTGGTTCTCAGTCCGGCCCTGGGGACTACACTGGACTAACAGCAGTTAGGACGGGAGTAGCCCGCGGGATTCGGGTGCAGGGCTTAAAGCGCACGCATGCACCAATGCAAAGTCAATAGTGCGTAAAAGTTATCGAGTTACAGTTTTAAGAATCTTCCGACTGGACTAGAAGGACAAAACTTTAGACTTAGACACTAGGGGTGTAAACCACTACAAGAGCACCGGCGTTCAAGAGTTACCTCACCCACCGGAAGCGGGTGCACAGGTGCAAAAGCGTGTCGGGTTTCGTCACGAAGATCTAGGGTGCCTGGAGATGAAGATGCTGAAGGCGTCCAGAAGAGAAGTGTCAGGTGTGATCCAAGGGTGGATCAAAGATGTAGAGTACCTGAAAGCAGAGGGGACAGAGTCTGGGTCACTAGCCAGTGACCAGGAAGGAACCAGGCGATGTCGGGCGCAATCAGGTGCTTGTCATGAAGATTGTCTCCGCTGCCACGTGGACTCTGGGGCACCGAGTATGTTCAGAAGTGGATCACGAGCTGTCCCACAAAGGCTCTCACTGTCAACGGTATCGGCTTCCGGATCGGAGTTAACAAGCCTTGGCAAGGGCAACCCATGCAGGATTCGAAGATCGCTTCTTGACCGGACCAGGAAGGTCAGATCGGGTGCTCCTTTTCAGGGGAGCGAGGGCCAGTCTGGAGCAACCAGACTAGCAGAGCAAATTCAAAGGTTCGTTAGTACTGGGGCCGCTTGCCAACGGGCAAGCGACCGGACCAATGCGTCAAGCAGGAAAATGCAAAAGGGCCCCGCGCAGCACTCGGTGAGTGTGGAAGGGTGAGCTTCGGTGCAAAAGCTGCTCGGGGTTGGACCTTCTCATGCTCTAATGCACAGTTTCGAGGGAGCCTCAGAAACTGCACGGTCAGCACTTTGTTGTTTCTCCAAGATGGCCGGCCCCACGCGTCAGGTCGCCTCCACGGGTCTCAGCTTTGCTGTGGCTGTGAATCGGGCTGTTGGAAGGCAGGAACGCTGGCTCTTGTCGATCTCTGTTGCTCGAGTTCCGGCGGGAACTGCAACAAAGCAAATGGTGAATCGCTGGATGGTGCCTGTTTGCACAGGGTGGTCACTCATTGACCACAAGGGAGATTCTTCAGTCTTCTACGTCGAGTAGGATGTCAAAGGGTCCAGAGTTTTGTTTCATAAGTTTCAGTCAGGATAATCTGATGTGCATCTGCACAGCTCCTACCTTTATTCCAAATCAAGGGGCTGGATTACCTGCTAGGTCCCTCCTATGGGTGGGACCCAGGAAGGGGGTGGTTCCACCCCTTTCCCTTTGTCCAGTTTCATGCCAGGACTGGGTCTGGAGTGCCCCAGAACCAGTTTGACTGGATTTTGCCTGGGACACCTTGTGCGCCCCAGGCAGTGTCTAGTTTCTTTCAACCCTCCCTGCTCCAATCCACTATCTCCTGTTTGGGGTGGTGTAACACCTCCCTGTGACAGGAAACCCTTTGTCCAGGCCTCCCCAGCCAAGTTTCGGTCAGCAGCAGGAGGTTAGACTTGTGTCGGGGCAGCAGCATCCATTTTGTGATACTGAGGCTCTGGTTAGGATTAACCGCGTTTAAAGCAAAGTAACATGCCTTCTCCCTCTAGAAGGGTGGAATGCTACCCCCGTTGCCAGGACTGGCGAAGGGGTAGTATTCCAAGGTGTATGACACCAAACACGACATGTTTAGATAAAGCCAAACCAAAGTTAGCAATAACCGCGAGGATTATAATGCACTTAAGAGTATATGGTATGGCAGTATCACTGGAACAGCAGTACGGAAATGGTTCTGACCACTGCAGACAGGCTCAGCTCATGCTAGAGCACCATCTCACATAAAACCAAGCACTCTGCCTCCAGGATTGTTAAGGCCTGCCAAAGGAGTGACTGATAGGTATATATGTGTCCAGATATAGGTTTAGATATAGGTATACTATATCTAAGCAAGGGGTGATTACACCACCTTGCCCCAGCTGAGTGATCAGCCAGTTGTGTCGATTTAAGTACCAGCCGGGGTGGCAAAAGATATGCTGCAGCCCCTGGTAGACCTTGGATGCACCTATGCCCTGGGCACCTATAGTACACTGTACAGGGGCTGACAAGGTGTCCAGTACCAAATTGGTGATGTACCTAGGGTACATGGAGTCCATTTAAAGAGAGAGCAGATAGCCTGGGACCCTGATTAGCAGGATCCCAGGCCAACTAAGTCGAAAACCAGCTAAACACTAGGCAAAAAAATCTGGGGTAACCATAGTCAGGTATCCACCCTCCTACATAAGCCCCCCCCAAAACGAAAGGAGATAAGGCTATCCTTGACCAGGGATCACTGACATAATATAGAATGACAAAATATAGACTTACCAAAATATAGTCACCAAAATATAGAATGCCAAAATATCGAATTCCTATCTACAAACAGGTAAGTACAAAAATATCGAATCCAAAATATAGCCTGTAAAAAATATAGTCAGTCAAAATATCGATTTTTTTTAAATGTCTCAAAAGTAATTTAAAATTAATGAAATAATAAATATAATTAACTAAAACATACTTAAAAATACTCAAATAACCTTAAAATTAAGATATAATTAATTTAAGTTATTAATAAAAAATGTACAATATTTTACCGTAGGATAGCAGGAGGGTAACATTTAATATTACCACTCCAGTGAGTGCAACAGTAGGGAAAGCGTTGGATAGCGTAGGGATAAAAATACTATTCCCACTCCAGTGAGTGCAACAGTAGGGAAAGCATTGGATAGCGTAGGGGTAAAAAATACTATTCCCACTCCAGAGAGTGCAACAGTAGGGAAAGCGTTGGATAGCGTAGGGGTAAAAAATACAATTCCCACTCCAGTGAGTGCAACAGTAGGGAAAGCGTTGGATAGCGTGAGGGTAAAAATTACTATTCCCACTCCAGAGAGTGCAACAGTAGGGAAAGCGTTGGATAGCGTAGGGGTAAAAAATACTATTCCCACTCCAGAGAGTGCAACAGTAGGGAAAGCGTTGGATAGCGGGAGTGTGAAAATTACTATTCCCACTCCGGATAGTGCAACAGTAGGGAAAGCTTTGGATAGCGTAGGGGTAAAAATTACTATTCCCACTCCAGAGAGTGCAACAGTAGGGAAAGCGTTGGATAGCCTAGGGGTAAAAAATACTATTCCCACTCCAGAGAGTGCAACAGTAGGGAAAGCGTTGGATAGCGGGAGGGTGAAAATTACTATTCCCACTCCAGTGAGTTTAACAGTAGGGAAAGTAATGATTTAATATATTATTAAAAATTAATTAAATATCAATACCAATAAAACATTAATTGAAATTAATAACCAATATTATGTAATAATTAATTAGAAATACAACTACATATTAGTTATTAAACATTAATAACCTATTCATAATTATTTAACAACGAATTAATTTTCATAACAAAAACTACTTAATAATAAAAATTAATATCAATTAAAAATTAACAGTAAATTAATTATCAATACACAACAAGTATTTTTAATATGTAATTAATTACAATTACATTACTTCCCACCCTATTCCCCTATAAACCCACATCCCACTACAGAAAATACATTAATACAATTATCATAATTATCAATTATTTAATTAATACAAAATAATGACCAATTAATACAAATTAATTGCCAATTAATAAAAATTAATTGCCAATTAATAGAAATTAATTACCAATTAAAATTAATTAACAATACATTTAAAATCAATACCAATAAATGAAAAACATTATTTACTTAATTACAATTAAATTACTTCCCACCCTATTCCCCTATAAACCCACAACAGAAAATAAATTTAGAAAATTAACATAATTAACAATTAATCAATTAATACAAATTAATTGGCTATTAATAAAAATTAATTACCAATTAAAATAAAACAATAAATTCAAAATGAATACCAATAAATAAATACAAATATTTAATTAATTACAATTAAATTACTTCCCACCCTATTCCCCTATAAACCCACAACCCGCTACAGAACTAGAAAGCAAACTTTAATTAAAAATTAATAATAATTGCTAAAAAATAATTTTTAATTTAATATAATTAAATTACTTCCCACCCTATTACCCTATAAACCCACAACCCGCTACAGAATTAAATTACGCAAAAATTAAATAACATAAAATTCATTACTTAAAATACATTAAACATACATTACAAAAATTAATATACACTTTTCACACATATACTAACATACAAAACACTTTTAAAAAATTGCTATTATTAAAAAATCAATATATTTAATGCCTATATTGTATACTTCGATATTTTGACTTCTATATTTTGAAAATCGATATTACTTACCTTAAATTCGATATTTTTAACCACTATATTGTGTCCATTCGATATTTTGTCCATTCTATATTTTTGAAACGGATATTATGACTGTTTACCCTTGACCAGGTAAGCCTATATTACCTGAGTGGCCATATAAGGAGGAACCTGCACTGGCATGGTTACCCCCTGTGTCATGGTCCACCAAGTAATCCCTCACCCTAGCGGTATCAGAGGGTCTCCACCATGGGGAAATACTACCTGTGGTGTGTTTTGGCAAAGTGAAAGGCTGGTGTTGAGATGGAGTACTGAAGTGAGGCTCCACTAATGCAGGGCTCAGCTTCCTCCAATCATCTTCCACCATGTGTGCCTTTCTTTCCTTGACTGAGTTGCACTGTGCTCTCAGGGTCAACCTCTGGCTGGCTACAGCTGGAGGCTGGGTCCCTTTGGTTGGCTTACTGGAGAGACAGGTCAGGTTTGGGGCCCTTAGGTCCCAGGTTTGGCTATGCCCAACAGTTTCCATCTGGGGGAGGTCCCTAACTAGTGGTAAAGAGAGATCCCTCAGGAATTTTTAAAGGTTTCACCTTGCTATGGCTGCTAGCTTTGGTGCCCCTAATCTGCTGATGGGGGTGCTTTATTTGACAGGGGGCCCTTTGGGGCTCCCTGACCTCCTTGACCTCTGTAGCCCTGGGCTGACTGAGGCAGGGTAGAGAGGGGCAGGTTACCTGCTCCAGACTGGGTCCCACCTTGGAAGGGTCCACTGACATCAGGGGCTCTGCCAGGCTAGGCCTGACTACTTCTGGGGCAGTTCCTTCACAAGGGGTAAGATCAGTTCCCTGAGGAGGCTGATCCTTTCCTAAAGTCTGGTGGGAGGGAGATTTCTCTTCCTCCTCAATGCTCACTGTTTGTGTGGAGTGATCGATAGTTTCAGGCTTCACAACACAGGAATCAGTTTGAGTTTGGGCTGTGGCCATCACAGCCCCACCAACCTTTTCAGGAAGGGACTCAGTTTGGGTATGGGCTGTTACCATAACAGCTCTGCTAACCTTTTCAGGAAGGGATTCTGCTGAACATGGGGCTGAGTCTTGCACAGCCCTACCAACCTTTTCAGGAAGGACATCTTGGATTGGGGCTGTGGCCATCACAGCCCCACTAACCTTTCCATGGAGATGTACCATTTTAGAATGGGTTTCTTGTTCCACCTCAGCCCAGGCTGAGATTTCTAAATCATTCCCAAGTAGACAATCTACAGGCAAGTTTGGGGACACTGCCACTCTCTTTGGGCCAGTGACACCTCCCCAGCTGAGATTTACCACTGCCATGGGATTATTTTTCTGCACTCCATCAATGTTTGTCACCTGGTATGTGGCACCCGGTAAAAGTTGCCTTGAGGGGACTAGATTCTCAGTCACCATAGTGATACTAGCCCCTGTGTCTCTATATACCTCAACTTTTTGACCATTGATGTGGGGCTCTTGCCTGTACTTCCTCAAAGTGTTTGGGCAATCAGTGAAGTTGGCAAACCCCATGCCATTTTCACAGACAAGAGTATCTGCATTAGGGGACCTGGTTAGGCCAGAGTCCACCTGAGTTCCAAAAGTAAACCCACCCAAATTCTTGGGGGTGCTCCCACCACCTGGCGGATTACTGCTGACAGTAACAGGAAGTGTTGGAGCTCTACTTGGAGGAATATTCTCTTTATTGCTATTCTTTGAACAACAGCTGTCTGTTTTCCAATGGCCAGGCTGTTTATAGTCATGGCAGTAAGGTTTCTTCTGGGTAGAGGAGTTGTTTTGGGACCCACCCACATCCTTGGAGTTTTGGGGCCCTGTGGGAGACTTGTCTTTAGATTTATCCCCACACTTCTCTTGAGCCTTGGAAGTATCCTTCTTTTGGTCATTATCCTGATTCTTAGGCCTAATCCTGGTTCTGACCCATTTGTCTGCCCTCTTACCCAATTCTTGGGGAGAGGTCAGATCTGAGTCCACCAGGTGCTGGTGCAAGAGCTGGTTCTGACAATTACTTAGGATCTGCTCCCTCATAATC
Organism: Lissotriton helveticus; assembly: GCF_964261635.1. Classification (NCBI taxonomy): domain Eukaryota; kingdom Metazoa; phylum Chordata; class Amphibia; order Caudata; family Salamandridae; genus Lissotriton; species Lissotriton helveticus. The sequence continues at coordinate 927,022,248 of NC_136070.1, forward strand.
AAATTATACAATCCTGTATAGTCATGTACTTTGCTGCCATGTAGCCAACCCTCCAGAGCCTTAGTAGCACAATCTACAAAATCAGTCCAGTCCTGAGTCTGAGCTTTTTGGGTATCTCTGAACAACAACCTGTATTGCTCAGTGGTTAAGCCATACCCATCAATAAGAGCACTCTTCAGGACAGTGTAATTTTTAGCATCTTCAGGTCTAACTGTGAGGAGCTTGTCTCTCCCTTTCTCAGAAAAGGAGTACCATAAGATTGCTGCCCACTGTTCTTCAGGAACCGGCTGTACCATGCAGGCTCTCTCCAGAGCAGTCATCCATTTGTGGATGTCATCCCCTTCCTTGTAGGGGGGCACAATCTTTGTCAGGTTTCTATTGTCATAGGACCTGTCTTTCTCTCTAGGAATAATGCTGCCACCAGTGGGTATCTCCCCACACAGTTTTTGTTCCCTTGCTCAAGCAAGTTTAGCTTGGGCAAAGGCTACCTCCTCCCTCTCTATCTGGCGTTTGACAGCCCTCATCCTGGCCCTATGCTCTTTTTTCTGGGGGGAAGTCATTCCCCTTTGAGATTCCCTTGAGGCACTAGAAAGGTGAGAATCCCTGGAAGGAGATCTCTCCCTTCTATTGCCTGGAAGTATTCTGTTATGTACTCTGGGGCGACGTTGGCCATCTCCATTTCCATGCAGGTCCAAGTTGACTTGGCTAAGCCTCCCAACTGGTACCTGGTTATCCCCTTGATCCTGATCTGAGTCATCTGAATCATCTGGCTCTGGTTCAGGGTCTACTACCTCAACATCTGGGGTGGTATTCTCAACATCTGGGGGATTCACTCCTTCTCCTGACCCTGAGGGAACTGTACTAGCTTTCTCAAGATCATCCTTCTGCAGGATGGCTATCAGTATGGGAATGGTAGGGTTGTGACCCTTTCTCAGCCCTCTTGCAGTACACAAGGTACTCAAGTCCTTATGGCTGAGTTTGTCATAGCTGGAGGGTGCCTTGGCAAGGTCACCTTCCACAGGCAGAGCAATGGGTTGCTCATCTGTGCCAGCCATGACTCTAGTGTGGTGTAAGTGATGCACTTACCTACACTAAGTGTTTCCTACTGTACCTTGCTAGTGAGTTGTAGGCAGGGTGTGCTAAGCCCTTTGATCTACAACTACTAAGTTCAGTAGAACTTAAATATGTAAGCTTTGTTTATATGTACCTAAGGTACTTAATGTGATCTTTCAATTTGATAAAAAGATTGCAATGGTAAAACAACAGCAAGCTCAAATCCGCACCGCTGCACACCAATGTGAGAAGTTGGCCTGGTATATGATGTCCACAATTCGGTGGGCACCTTGTATCAGTCCAAACAATCCCTTATGGTGGTGGTTGTAAGTCAACCTTATAGACAAGCTATCCTAGGGGTAGCATGGACTAAGCAGCCTTAAAGGCTTAACTCAAGAGGGCATGTGAAGCCAGCTGTTTTACAATATGCAATCCTGTAATATCAAATGAAAGGACACCACACAAGTTATATATTATAAATATATATGTATTTATTCTCAGAATTATCCCCAATACTCTTTATGAGTAATGAATCACAAGTGTTTAAACAAAAGCACAATATAACATATGAACGTTACACAATTATGGATGAGGCCCGTGGCCACTCAAACCATATATCAAAAAAGTGGTATAAGAATCACTAATCGATCAGTGGTAAGGCCTAGGGCCTTGGGAATCGCTGGGACTACACTGGACTAACAGCAGTTAGGACGGGAGTAGCCCGCGAGATTCGGGTGCAGCGCTTAAAGCGCACACATGCACCAATGCAAAGTCAATGGTTCGTAAAAGTTATCGAGTTACAGTTTTAAGAGTCTTCCGACTGGACTAGAAGGACAAAACTTTAGACTTAGACACTAGAGGTGCAAACCACTACAGGAGCACCGGCGTTTAAGAGTTACCTCACCCACAGGAAGCGGGTGCACAGGTGCAAAAGCGTGTCGGGTTTCGTCACGAAGATCTAGGGTGCCTGGAGATGAAGATGCTGCAGGCGTCCAGAAGAGAAGTGTCCGGTGTGATCCAAGGGTGGATCGAAGATGTAGAGTACCTGAAAGCAGAGGGGACAGAGTCTGGGTCACTAGCCAGTGACCAGGAAGGAACCAGGAAGGAACCAGGCGATGTCGGGCGCAATCAGGTGCTTGTTGTGAAGATTGTCTCCGCTGCCACATGGACTCTGGGGCACCGAGGATGTCCAGGAGTGGATCACGAGCTGTCTCACAAAGGCTCTCGCTGTCGGCGGTGTTGGCTTCCGGATCGGAGTTAACAAGCCTTGGCAAGGGCAACCCATGCAGGATTCAAAGATCCCTTCTTGACCGGACCAGGAAGGTCAGATCAGGTGCTCCTTTTTAGGGGAGCGAGGGCCAGTCTGGAGCAATCAGACTAGCAGAGCAAATATAAAGGTTCGTTTGTACTGGGGCCGCTAGCCAATGGGCAAGTGACCGGACCAATGCGTCAAGCAGGAAAATGCAAAAGGGCCCCACGCAGTACTCGGTGAGTGTGGAGGGGTGAGCTTTGGTGCAAAAACTGCTTGGGATTTGAGCTTCTCACGCTCTAATACACAGCTTCAAGGAAGCCTTGGAAGCTGCACAGTCAGCACTTCGTCATTTCTCCAAGATGGCCGGCCTCACGCTTCAGGTCGCCTCCACGGGTCTCAGCTTTGCTGTGGCTGTGGATCGGGCTGTTAGAAGGCAGGAACACTGGCTCTTGTTGATCTCTGTTGCTCGAGTTCTGGCAGGAACTGCAACAAAACAAACGGTGAATCGCTGGATGGTGCCTGTTTGCAGAGGGTGGTCACTCCTTGACCACAAGGGAGATTCTTCTACATTGAGTAGGATGTTGAAGGGTCCAGAGTTTTGTTTCATAAGTTTCAGTCAGGATAATCTGATGTGCATCTGCACAGCTCCTACCTTTATTCCAAATCAAGGGGCTGGATTACCTGCTAGGTCCCTCCTATGGGTGGGAACCAGGAAGGGGGTGGTTACACCCCTTTCCCTTTGTCCAGTTTCACGCCAGGACTGGGGCTGGAGTGCCCCAGAACCGGTTTGACTGGATTTTGCCTGGGACACCTTGTGCGCCCCAGGCAGTGTCTAGTTTCTTTCAACCCTCCCTGCTCCAATCCACTATCTCCTGTCTGGGGTGGTGTAACACCTCCCTGTGACAGGAAACCCTTTGTCCAGGCCTCCCCTGCCAAGTTTCAGTCAGCAGCAGGAGGTCAGACTTGTGTCGGGGCAGCAGCATCCATTTTGTGATGCTGAGGCTCTGGTTAGGATTAACCACGTTTAAAGCAAAGTAACATGTCTGCTCCCTCTAGAAGGGTGGAATGCTACCCCCGTCGCCAGGACTGGCGAGGGGGTAGTATTCCAAAGTGTATGACACCAAACAGGACATGTTTTGATTAAGCCAAACCAAAGTTAGCAATAACCGCGAGGATTATAATGCACTTAAGAGTATATGGTATGGCAGTATCACTGGAACAGCAGTACGGAAATGGTTCCGACCACTGCAGACAGGCTCAGCTCATGTTAGAGCACCATCTCACATAAAACCAAGCACTCTGCCTCCAGGATTGTTAAGGCTTGCCATAGGAGTGCCTGATAGGTATATATGTGTCCAGATATAGGTTTAGATATAGGTATACTATATCTAAGCAAGGGGTGATTACACCACCTTGCCCCAGCTGAGTGATCAGCCAGTTGTGTCGATTTAAGTACCAGCCAGGGGTGGCAAAAGATATGCTGCAGCCCCTGGTAGACCTTGGATGCATCTATGCCCTGGGCACCTATAGTGCACTGTACAGGGGCTGACAAGGTGTCCAGTACCAAATTGGTGATGTACCTAGGGTACATGGAGTCCATTTAAAAGAGAGAGCAGATAGCCTGTGACTCTGATTAGCAGGATCCCAGGCCAACTAAGTCGAAAACCAGCTAAACACTAGGCAAAAAAATATGGGGTAACCATAGTCAGGTATCCACCCTCCTACAGGCAAGAACTGTGAACGTAAAAGCAATGCCTTCTTAAGACTTTTTAGGGTCCACAGCAAGCCATACTTTGGGCACTGATGTTCAGAACAACTTTCAATGTATTCCCCATGTTCAGTTAATTCATGCTCTTGCAAAGTAAAACAGTGCTAAATTATAAGATAAACTTTCAGAAACACGGACACACCAAAAACACTGATAGTCATTGGTTTGTGAGCTTTAATCTGAGGCTTTCGTTTGGTATTTGACAAATTAATTGTCTAACCAGCCTGTGGGTCTTACTGTAGGAAGGACACAGTAGGGGTGACTTGGTGGATGTTAATTGGACTAGTGCAAAATATTAAAATAAGACAGTGGGCCATATGTATCAACAAACTTTTTTTTTATTTTTTTAAATATATTTTTATTGCAGAATTAGAAACCAGACCTCAAAATAAACCAACCATTACACTTATGGCATCAAGACAATTAAAGTGACAGAAATATACTACACAGCCATTTAGCCCACATCCCGGAGGCTGGGCGGCGCGCCAAATTTCCGATCCACGGAAGATGCCTCAGTGCGTGCCCTTCTCGGGCGTCAGGTCAGTTACACCGTGTAGTATCTGCTTTTACCCCTCGAAAGCCCACCCCTCCTTGCACCATCGAGCCCTAGATTGCTCCCTGGGTCATTTCCAACAGTTCTTACCCACATCATTCCAGACCCATCTGGATCTACGAAACTATGTCGCGGCGCTAAACTACCGTTCTCATGAACTCCCCCTCCCCCCCCCCCTCAACTGCTGCTAATGCGGGCACTCATAATCCGTCCCAACGCCGAGGCACGCTACCCATCAGGATCCACACTCAATCATTCAATCTACATGGAGCACTGTCCTATCTCTACTCTCCCTCTTCATCGTCCGTCATATAATCACGCAGCGCTTGAACCACCATCTCCCAGGCCCTCGCCAGCTCCAGACATTTCTCATTGCCAGTCCTAGTGGCTTGTCGCAGCCTGAGTACACTCTCGCAGCCCGACCACTTCAATAGCTCATTCATACATCTCCTCACTGATGGGTCTTCTTTAGACTTCCAACGCCAAGTTATCTCCCGTTGTGCCAGCATGAGTCCCAGATCAATAAATTTACTCGTTATTTTCGTCTTCTTGGTATGGGGAAACCAGAGGAGCAGACACGCCGCCATATCAAAGTCTACCTCCCTATCCGTTACAGCATTCAGGAGTTCCCCTACTTCTGGCCAGTACGCCCCCAATTTCGGGTATCCCCACAATAGATGATCCAGATCCACCTCTGGTGTCAAGCACCTCGGGCACATGGCATCAAGCACTTGGAAATGCCGTTTCAACCTCTCCGGGGTCAGGTACGCCCTATGGACAACGAAAAAGTGCACCTGTTGAAATCGTGCGTTCCTCGTTCCCTTCCACGTCCGACGCAACACCTGGTTCCAGACAGTATCCGGTATGGGCTTGCCTATGCTGACCTCCCATCGCGACTTTAGCGCCAGCAGGGGCGCCAGTCCCTCACTCAGCATTCTATTATGGAGGCAGGTCACTGCTTTGACGGTGCCCGCTGCCATTACCACATATTGGCATGCCATGGTCACCTCTCCCAACCCACTTCTCCAATGTCGCTGCATCGCTGCCACCACCGCTGCGTGCAGTAGGAAGGTTCCGTCCGGCAAGCCAAATTGCTCCTGTAGCGTCTGATATGGGACTAACGCCCCATCGATATATAGGTCCCCCACCACCTGCAAGCCCAGCTCCTCCCATGCCAATAGTTGGGACCAATCGCCCCCATGAGGCAGCGCGGTCAGCATTCCCAGCGGAATCTCCGGTGCATACGGCCGGTCGCTTTTTGCTCTTTGTAGGCTCCTATTCCAACATAATTTAAGCGTCCTTTCCTCTATCGTGAGCTCCTTCATGTCCAATTTCTGTTGCATTATTATATATGACAACACATACCTCTGGACGCCAATCCCCCGTTCATGTTCAGGACCCCTGAATTCTCTGGCCACATTCTGTGTTAATACCTGGAGTTGCGCCACCAGATAATATAACTCAAAGTCGGGAACGGCCATCCCCCCCTCGGACTTGGGTCTAGTCAGAGTATTCAGTGCCACCCTGCGCCGTCCACGGCCCCAGAGGAAGCCGGTCACCAATGTCTTCAGTTCTTTAAAGATCCTCTGCGGGATCCATACCGGTAGCGTTCGGAAATAATAGAGTAGTCGCGGGAGTGCCACCATCTTCAACAAAGCCACTCGACCCAGCACAGATAGAGGGAGGGAGACCCAGAAATCCATGCAACCCTTCAGCGCACGAATACAGCGCTCCACGTTCCCCTCCAAGAGGTCCACGGCCTCATGATAGATGCACACCCCCAAATAGGTAAAACAGGAGGGCTCCCACATCACCTCTCTCGTCAGCTGTGGGCAGAGCGTAGTCTTCCGCAATGGGAATACACAGGTCTTAGTCCAATTCACCCTGAGGCCAGACAGCTGCCCGAATCTGCCCAGCATGTCCACTGCACCCACCAGTGACCGCCCAGGATCTGCTAGATACAATAACAGATCATCAGCGTACAGCGATATATAGTGCGATTCTGGCCCTTGCTTTATCCCGTTATACACGGCGCCTGATCGTGCCTGTGCTGCCAACGGCTCCATCGCCAAAGCAAATAACAGAGGGGACAGCGAACAGCCCTGTCTCGTACCCCTACAAACCGGGTAGGCCGAGGATACAATAGGCCCCAGTCGCACTCGCGCCTTCGCCGACGAATAAAGCACCCTCGTCCATCTCCAAAAGCCCTCCCCGACCCCAAATCTCAACAGCACCCCATCCAGGTAGTCCCATTCGAGGCTATCGAATGCCTTTTCGATATCAACTGCCAGTACCACGGGATCAAGAGCCGATGCTACAGCGCCATCTATGACTCGGATCAGACGACGAACGTTCATCGAAGTGCTCCTAGTCGGGATAAATCCCGCTTGATCCCTATGCACCAGAGTGGTCATGTGCGGCAGTAGCCTAGAAGCCAGGATGCGACTCAAGATCTTATAGTCTACCGTTAGCATAGACAATGGGCGGTAAGAGGTCACATCTAACGCATCCCTGCCCGGCTTCAACAGCGGCACCACTAGAGCCTCCCTCATGGATTCAGGTAAACACCCCACCTGTTTTGCTTCCGTGTATACCATCAATAGTCTGGGCGCCAGTGTATCTACAAATTTGGCGTAAAATTCTATCAGTAACCCGTCTACCCCTGGGGTTTTGTTCCGTGCCATGTGTTTAATTGCCCCCTTTATTTCTGCCAATGTGATGGGGCCCCCCAGTTCCCTCGCCTCTTCGCTATCCATCACCGGTAGTGGAATCGGATCCAGGTATTCGCCTATCTCCGAGGACTCCGCCTCTAGGTGGCAGTCATATAGTCCCATGTAATAGGACTGAAAGCGTGCCAGGACCGCTGATTGAGAGTAGACTACCTCCCCATCCTCTCGCCGTATACTCATGATCGGGCACCCCCTAGGCCCTGGATCAGCTAGCTTGGCAAGGAGCGTGCCCACTTTATCTCGTTCCTCATGCACCTTAACAACATACAACTTATATTCATAGCACCGCAGCCGCTCCGTCTCAGTCGCCACCATTTCTTTAGCCTGCATCAGCTGTTCCTGTAAGTCCGGTCGCTCGGGCCTTCGCTGCTCTAACCCCCTCAACGCCTCTTCTGCTTTCGCAAGGTCATTCAAAACTGTCTGTCTGGCATTCGGAAACCTACCCATGCATACACCTCTCACCACTACTTTCATTGCATCCCATTCTATCGACCTGGTCGTGGCTGAGCCTCCGTTTTCCTCAAAGTAGCAGTCAATGCCCTGCCGAACCGTGTCGCTGAACACCAGATCTTCCAGTACATCCGGGCGCAGTCGCCAGGAGGGAACCGCCGATCTCGCCTGTTGCCACTGCATTGAGATCAGCAAGGGATTATGATCCGAAATGGTCCTGGTCAAATATTCAGAATGAGTCACCATAGTCGCCAAGGGGCCACTACACAACACCGAATCTAGTCTAACATGTAGGTCGTGAAGTGTGGAAAAATAGGAGTAATCCCTGATCTCAGGATGCTGTTCCCTCCACACATCTACCAATCCCCACCTCTCCTGCCAGTCCCTCCTGTGGGCTGATAGCCTGCGCACCGGGGAATCTACCAGTGGCGGGTGCGACCTATCCAGCTGCACATCAGAAATTGAATTAAAATCTCCCGCCAGTAAGATAGGGCCCGCCAAAAAATAGGCCAGCGAGCATGTCAAACCCTCAAAGAAATGAGCTTGATCGGAGTTGGGGGCATATATATTACACAGGACCACCTCCCTGCCATAGAGTCGCCCCTCAACCGCCACATATCTACCCTCAGGATCCACCCGCTGACTCATTACCTGGAATGGCTTACCCGCCCGTATCCATATTAGCACCCCTCTGGCGAATGCTGAATATGTCGTGCCAAATACCTGGCCCCTCCACCTCTTCTGTAAAGCCCCGCATTCTTTCTTGGTCAGGTGAGTTTCCTGAAGCATTGCAATCTGTACGCCCCTTCTCACCAGATAGGCATGCATCTTATGACGTTTCACCATCGTACGAATACCTCGGACATTCCATGTAACACATTTCAAATTAGGTAACGTCCCCATGAAGTACTGTTCTGCACCGTGGCACTAGCCAACAATTGACCCCCGCATTGCAGCAATTGTATGTCCCCTTCAAAACATTCCCTACAACTCCCCAAACCCCTCTCCCCAGGACAGGACCTAATAACCCAGCTTCAGCCCCGTTCCAAACCTTTAACACCCCACACATTATTCTACCCTGTGGTCGTCACCACAGAAGGCCTTAAGGGCCTCAAGAGGTCGATGGAGCGCCGACCGAGGGTGGCAGAGCTACCACCCCGCGCCCACAGTCCCATGCTGTTTGTGCAGCCCCATACCGGGTAGTCCAATAAAGAGCTGGAGAGACCGCGCCATCAGATACCTCGGAATTGTTCAATGTTCTCAAGCCTCACTCATTAAACAAGCCATCCGCAGTCTGTGGTGTGACCGCCGGTCCCCTCGCATTCCCCATGTCTGAGTCGTTGCCTCCGGATTTCTCTTCCTCCTCCTCCGATTCCGATCCTCCGGATGTTTTCTCCTGCTGCGACCCTGTGATGGTCGCCGTTGCAGCCAGCGCTCCCCTTCTGTCAGCCGCCATTTGTGCTTCTCGCTCGGCCCGTTTGAGCTTATTCCGGGAGCGGATGCGCTGAGACTTTCTGATCCTGACTGGCTGCTGCCGATCCCTTCCGCTTTTGTGCGTACAATCCGTCCCTGCTCGATACAGTTCAAGCCACGACCATGCCTCGTCAGGAGTCTGAAAGAAGTGGGTCCTGTCATCAAGGATCACTCTCAATTTGGCAGGAAAGAACAAGGAATATTGGATCCCCTCTTCTCTCAGTTCCTTTTTCACTGTTAGGAAGGATGCTCTGCTTTTCTGAACGTCCTGCGTGTAATCCGGGAAAACCGTGACTTTGTTGTTGTCCACCTGGAAGGGGCCCTGGGATCGTGCCCTCTGTATCAACAAATCGCGATCTTTATAGTGTAGCAATCTGACCACCATCGGCCGAGGCGGTCGACCCTCCAGGGGGGGTTTGGCAGGGACCCTATGCGCTCTTTCCAGGGAGAAGAAAGGAGACAAACCCTCCGGCGCCACAACCGTTTTAAACCAGTTCTCCATATAGGACACCGCATCCCCTTTCTCAATTTTTTCTGGAAGACCCACTACCCTCACGTTATTCCTCCGGTTACGACTTTCCGCATCCTCCGCTCGTCGCTCCAGAATCGCCAGACGGCCGATGATATCCGTCAGTTTATGTTCCGCGGTGACCACCGCTGGTTTCAGGTCTTGAAGCAGTTGTTCATTCGTTTTCACTCTATCAGAGAGCTTGGCGTGGTACGCCCTCAGTAGGCCCAACCCCGTCGCGACCTGCGCAATGTCCTGATGCAGCGATTCCTTTGTCGCGGCGATCGCCTCCAGGATGGTGTCAAGGCGCTGGTTCAGCCTCTGTTCTTGTGGCGAAGCCTCCAATAGGGGTTGAGCACCACCATCTTGGGCCAAAGCGATCGCGCCGTTCCGCCCCAGTGGCGCATTGAAGCCATCACCCAGAGCGGCCATCTTGACTGTAAAATGTGCGTCACTCGGGCCGCTATTACGGGCCACACCAGTTCACCGTGCTCCCCTCCCAGGCCCCTCGGTCCCAGGCACTTCCCCGCGTTGCCCAGTGGCAGAGTACACAAAGGACAGTAATCACGATCACGGGTCCACTCTGCCCCCGCAGCACCCCCGGGCACCCTCCTGGTCACAGCCTTCTACCTCTAAGCCCTGGCCGGGTGTGGCATGAGGCCACCAGCACTCCCTCAGCGCCCCCAGGAACCGCGAGGTCCGGGGCAGCAAGCCCACAGCACACCTTCAAAAGGGCAGGCGGGTGTTGTCCAGGGCTGATCGCGCTTAGTGACCAAACCAGCTCACTGCAGTCTGTAAGGCAGCCTCCCCAGCTCTCCGTCCATGGTCCCACAATTGCCACGCCTCGTGAACTTCAGGCGGGTGGCTCCCGCCGCTGGTCTCAAGGCTCACAGAACGATCCCACCAGCTCCAGGTGTTCACCGGGGTATGCAGGGGCCGGAGGGGCTCAGGTCCGGATCCAATCACACTGTCGCTATGTGGTTCAGTCGCCTTCCCCCAGCGCTGCTCCTCCGAGCGATCGAGCCCCTCTCTTATCGCGGCCCCCTTAAGCAAAGCCCAACCAGCTCCTCGGGTGAGCGGCCACCGCTGGCTATCGGCACCTGCGCCCAGGAGCAGTCAATCATCCACCAAGCCCTCTCGTCGGGGAGCGGGGAGCGGGGAAGCGGGAGGGGGAGGGGCACCGTTCTCACCGGTCCGTGCGTGTGAAATGTCTCCGCCGCTCCGAGCCGGCTCCAATGGCCCTTGCCTCGGGTCCCCGCTCCACTCGCTCCGCAATTCAGCCTCCTGTATGCCTGCTCCGTCTGGGTGTACAGCTCTTAGATCTCCCGAGCTCCAGGCGCCGCCATTTTCTCTTTGTCTCCGTCCGGGCTCCTCCGAGCTCCGAGGTCCGGTTAGCGCGCTACTCCCGAGGTCCCGACGGCATCCAGCCTCTCCCCTCCGATCCGGCAACACCCCGTGCAGCAAAATCGCACCTTCAGGGGCACCAAAGGCAAGATTTGCAGGATTATAGCGGGACTCGGCGCGGAGCTACACGCTCACACAGCCATCCCGTTCGGCGCCCAAGCCACGCCCATATGTATCAACAAACTATTTTGCATTTCCTAAATAGCGAATTTTAAGGAATCGCTATTTAGGAATTGCAAAATGGTATGTATGAAATAAATCGCTATTTTTTAGCGATTCCTTAATCTTCCTTATTTGTGAATTCCCATTTTGCGAATTCGCAATTAAGGAATAATTTCCAATGCATTCCTATGGGCCAGTAGGCCCATAGGAATGATTGCGAAATAATTCTCAAATTGCGATTTCGCAATTTGCTAATCGCAATTTGAGAATTATTTCAAGGGTGCAGGGGTGTCTCAAAGACACCCTGCTGCACCCCTGAAATGTACATGTGTGTGCATATGGCGCACATACATGCCCTATGGGCATGTGTGTGCATCACATGCCACCTTAAAAAATGCCAAAATATGCATTTTTTGAAGAATTCGCAAGTTACCATCAACTAAAAGTTGGTGGTAATATGCAAATTCTTAACCATAATTCGCTAGCCAAAAATGCTACATACATAGCATTTAAGGAATCACAAAATTGCGATTCCCTAAATGCCATGGCAAAATAAGGAATCGCACAACTGTGCAATTCCTTATTTTGGGAATGTTTCATACATCCCAAAACATGCAAAACGGCCGTTTGCGAGTCGCAAAGGCCGAAATTCTGCGAATTTCGGCCTTTCCGATTCAAAAACGGCTTGATACATATGGCCCATAAGCTCTTAATGCTTCAAATGCACAGTAGTCATAATTACAAATAAATATCTCTTCAGGACTGGCATTCTCATCAGAGAAAATCAAAGCCCTCTTCAAGGGCTTTTTAACATTCCACACTGCTTAGTTTGTAAAATAATAAATGTCGGGGCCCTGACCAGGAGGCTACTGCAGCTTGCACCACCCATTGACACTGTCATCGCTGCCACTGCCAGTACCAAAATAACCACTAACCATCTTGACTAACCAAATGCGACAGTTCCGATTATTCTAGGTCCCCAAATGTAAAGGAATGGCTGGGGAGGCCAGTATTAGTATTTTATTTTATGTATATTGTATTCACAAACAACTGTTGTTCTGCTCATCTCTAAATTAGATGAGCAGCGCCACCATGTGGCAGAGTGTCATTAAGTGCCAGTGCCAAGCACCGGAAAGCAGTCAGTCAGTCAGGATTCTTTATTCGATGATTAAAAATCACCATAAAAGTACAAACATAATATACGCTCCTTTTAAAATACAATTAAACAACATGAATCCTAACATTTATACAGACAAAATCACAATATATTAAAAAGACGTTACTAGCCGTTAAAACCTATCATCGAAGTTTCACAGTCCCCCCCCTCTGGTTGCCCTTAATCGGACCGCTACTTTGATAAAATTAATGATACAGCACAATGTAAGGGGGTTGGTCGCTTGTTGCAGAAAGATCAAAGCCTCTTGAGCACATTTCATATTGGGTTGTTTTAAAATATCAACCAAAAATCTACGCCTAGGCTCTGAATAAAATGGACATAACAATACAAAATGAAGGGAATCCCACGGAGACCTATTGTCGCAGCCGCAGGTTCCCTTCTGCTCAATTGTAGATGAATACCCTAGTGGTGAGGCCAATAAATATGGAAAAAGATTGAGCCTAAAACGACTCATTAAAAACCTGTCCTGGGCATTGTGTATCAAATATAAATAAGGTTCCATTCCTTCTGTGATCTTTACAAGGTTATAAGCACACACAGTCGTTTTAGCCCTTTCCAATTCTGTTCTCTGTGTAACTTTGTGTGCCAAAAACGCTTTTTTTACAATCATTTTATGCTGAGGAATAATCGCTGCCGGGTCGGCAAAGAGATTCCCGAAGCCCAGAGTGTCTAATGCAGACTTAACATAAATGAGCCACGGGATTCGCATCCATTTATCTCTGCCCAGGCAGTCGTACATGATTTCCCTGCTTAAAGTCGCCTCTGAGTTAACCCATATTTTTAGCCAGGCTAAAATTGGCCTGACCTTCATCAGATCTTCAAGGTAGGGTATCCCTAACTCCCTGTGTGCAAGTACTGCAGCTAGACTTTGTGGGGCTTTCAGAATGGATCGCAAGTATTTGTTCTCCTCCCGCTGCAGTTGGCAGGTATTCACAAAGCCCCACACCTCTGCCCCATAAGTGACTTTAGAGCAACACATGGAGTTATACAGGTTAAGCACCTGTTCAGGACACCATCTCCCCAACCTTCGTCCATAACCTGCAATTGCGCCATTAGTGGCATTCATCTTACAACAGCGTTCTTCCACCAGGCAGTTGAATTTTAATGACCCGTCAAATAGTAAGCCCAGATACGAGAATGATTTAACTTTCTCTATCTTATGGCTCCCTATCGTGAAGGAACATTTGTTGCAGGGTTTGTTGTCGACAGATAAGACGTAAGATTTACCCAAATTGACAGACAGGTCTAATGAGCCCATAAAAGATACGAAACCATCAATTAAAATCTGTAGACTCTTTGGTGTGCGTCTGAGGAGGACCGCGTCATCTGCGTAAAGTAACACAGGAACATGACGCGACCCTACTCGTGGGCACCGGAAAGCAATTAAGTCCTGGTGCTAGTGCCGGAAACCATCGGCTCAAATTAAGCACTGAGGTAAAGTCAGATAATCTGAATAAGAGACGTGAGAAGGGTGGGAGTAAGGAGAAGGACAGAGAGGTAAAGACAGGGCCAGGCTGCAAACCAAAATAATCCCAGGAAAAACTCATCAAAAAGCCCCACACTGCATAAGGCCATGGCTAGAATAGGGCCATTGTTGCATGATTACAAGCAGCTCCATAACTTAAAGCTTACTTGGGAAAAAGAGTGGCAGAATTGCCAGCTCGCCATACAGGACAGTATGGTGAAAGAGGTGACATGGAGGACAAGGGAAGCACAAATAAAGATGAGGGGAAAAGAGGTTAAAGATACAAAGAGAAAGGTGTGGTGGTCAGAATGAAGGATTAATGGTGGAGAAAGAGGAAGAGATAGGTACAGACAGGGAAGTAAGGGTAAGAAGTGCAAAACAATGTGGGAAGAAGGAAATGTCGACAGAGGAGAGGCCTGCACTGAAGGGTGAGGTAGAGAGACAAATAGGGCAGAAAGACAGGTGAGTTGGAAAGAAGAGGAAGAAAAGGTAGACCGTTAGAGAGTTGAGGTATTGAGAGTAGTATATAGAGATGCAAAGTAGAGAGTGAGTGGTGAGGTAGAGAGAGGGGCCAATGAAAAATGGGGCATAGAAGGACAGGCCAGGTAAAGAGAGTAGTAAGGTACAGAGAGAGGTTGGGAGCAAGGGTGAAGCGTAGAAACAGAGATGAAGTCTACAGAATATGAAGTTGAAGTAAGGACAGGGTCGGATTGGTGAGGCGGAGCACTCAGGCAATGGGTATCTGAGGTGCAGCTGTGGGACGCTTTATTGGCAGGAATGGTAGCTGATTTGGGCTGTGTTTGGTGTGTTCAGATGCCACCAGCGGCCCAGTGTGTGCCTGAGTGGTCTCATCAGAGGCAGACGGGCCTCTATTACCTCCTTTTTACCAAGGGGGCAGAGGTGTCATTTCCAGTCTCTTGAAGGCCGGCACATTAATGTATGCAGATTGAGCAGGGGGCCTGAGCAGAAGTGGTCTAACTTATATTCAGGTGTGGTTCACCAGTGTCAACTAATCCTTGCACAAAGAGCCCTGGCAGCATTTGCAGTGAAGTTAGGAAAACATGCCTCTTTTAGACAACCCTCCCCTTCTTTTCATAATACTTAAAACAATGAGGCAGTGTTTTGCGAAACGGCGCAACCCACAAATGTGGGCCACTTTTTTTTGGTGTGCCCACTCCTAAGTTGCATCCCAATCCAACCCTGAGTAAGGAGATAGAGGTTAGGTAGAGAAAGAGAGGTGGGACTGATAAAAAAGTAGAGAGATGAGGTCAAGCAGAGAGAGGGAGGGTATGGATTAATGTGGCAGAATAAGAGTAGTGACATCAAGAGATAGAAAGAGAGAGAGAACGAGAGATGAGGATGAGAGAAGGGTGAAGCAGGAGAAAGGCACAAGAAGGTGAGAAGGGCCCTGGGTTGTGAGGTGCGTAGAGAGGGTGCATGTAGAGCGAGAGTTGAGGCAGAGAGAGGTGGGTAGAGAGGGAAAGACGAGGATGTGTCAAAGAAGTAGCCAATGTGTGGGGAAAAGAAAAACCGAGAAAAGATCAGGGGTTTAGTGAATGATGGAGGTGAGACAGATTAGATACAAGAAGGTAGTGAGAGAGAGGTAAAGGACAGAAAGAGAGGGGGGGGTAGAGAGAAAGGCAAGGTAAATAGATTAGAGTGGGGTGAAGGCTAAGAGGGAGGCAGACAGAAGGGGACCGAGGTAAAGCGGGGGAGGTCAGGGAGGGAGATAGGGGTGATGCGGCAAGATATATGTGAGGTATAAGGACGTTAATGAAAAGGAAGAGAGTAGTGAGTTAGGGCTGGGTAGAGTCAGATGTAGAGAGTCAGGAAGAGAGGTGGAGATAGAGAGGTGGAGATAGAGATACAGCCAGAGGTGAGGAAAAGATGAGGATGAAAGTGAATGAACATCTCGAGTGATAAGTGTGATGCAGAAAGATGTGAGGTATGGAAAGGTAAGGATGAAAGAAAGAGGTGAGGCCATGAGAGGAAGAGGGGAGTGAAAGAAAGGTTAAATCGTTCTTTTAAGCACACTGTTATTACGAAGGGGAGTTTGACTGTGAGAGAGTCTTGGCAGGTGGTGCAATGGGCGATGCCTGACATTCCATTACTTGCCTAAGACAAGTTTTTTTTGTTTTGCATATTTATATAGCGCGAACTCGCCCTGAAGGTATTGGAGCGCTTTACATGAGCACCGTATTTACATTAAACATTCAGGCACGGGGAGATTAAGTGATTTGCTGACTGCTCCTGAGGCGTGAGCCGGGAGCTAGGTGGATGACATATCTGCCCAGTGCCTAATTCTTGCACAGTTCGATCTGATTGCTGCTATGTCCTTTCGGAAGGTCCTGAAAACATGGTTCTTTAGGCAATAAGCATTAGGGCTAGTCTTCGGAGTGGTCAGCCAGCGCCAGGACACCGTCTGGTAACAGTGCGCTTTATAAATGCTGCAAATAAATAAATAAAAATAAATAAATTTGCCCAGAATTACAGGATGTGGACGCAACCTCGAGGCTCGAACCCTGGTCTCAAGCACCAAAGTCGGCAGGCCAAGCCTTAAAAGGTTCTGCTTGTGAACCAGAGTGTGCAAGAGTGGAGTCGGGACAGAAACAAACAAACCGGAACCCTTCTTGAAGTATTTTGATCCTTCGAGGTATAGCTAAGCGAGCTCACAGAGAGCAGTGTGGTGGTCAGGACTCCGGTACTGACCGACTAAGAGGTGTCCAACATAAGCTGCCTCACACATAACATTCCATGAAAAAAAACATGCAAGGTGAAATGCAGGATTACAGAGACGCATAAAGGAAACTAGGAGCACACAAAATAATTACATTAGCAAATAAATATATATGAATAGTTATACATGTAACACTGAAGCATGGGGGGGAATAGCCATATGCAGACACTAAACGCCAAAAGGAGAATTCAGATCAATGTCAGAACTCGACAGGGTCAGATCAATTATTTCACAATAGGCGATAATGCGGCACAATAATAACGTATTGGTCAGCGTTGGGTGACTAAGACACAGGCTGGGGCATATTTACATTAAAATGTCGGAGCTCGGAGCTGAGCCAAATTTAGCAGCACAGCATTCCGACATTTTTAAAATGCAGGGATGTGGCGTATTCACAAGAATATGGTGCACCCCTGTGTTTCCCCTAGGGCTGGCACAAAAAAAGCTGCCTAGTGCCAGCTCAGGCACCCTTGCGCCATGTTGCAAGTGTGCCTGCGCTGCAGGGGCAATTGTTTATGTGCAGGAAGGGACACCCAGCACATAAACAGCCAATAACCGCGATTTGCTCTTTCCATGGGTGCTGCTTGGAAGGAGCAAAAAACGAGGAGAAATTAATAATTTATCTTCTATTTGCCATTCTAACACCTGGTATTCCATGGCGTTAGAATAGCGCTGTTTTTGGCACTGCCTCAGCCTTGTAAATATGGGCAGCATAAAAAAGAAATGGGTAGAATGCCCACAGTAACACCCATTGCACGCCTCTTTGCTTCAGAGGACTGCGGCGGAAAGGGGCATATTTACAAGGTGGCCTAAAGCCATGCTAAGTGGCTTAGCGCCACCTTGTAAGTATGGAAAATGGCCAAGCCACTGGAGCATCAAAAAAAGTGACGCTCCGGTGGCGATAAGGGCTTGTAAATAGAGGAGAGGAAAGAAAACATGGAATGCTATGGTGGCTGTAGCTTTTTTGCCACAGCATCCTGTCCCTTAAACTCCCATAGGTTGCTATGAATGGCCACTATGCTTCTCAAGTCTGAAGGCCTAGAAGATGCCTCACAGGATTTTGTCTGCTTCTAGAACAGACATTTTCAACTGCATCCTGTGAGTTTTAAGGATTCTAGACATCATATTGGGCCTCATCTGATAGTAACAAGAGTAAAACTACTGTTCGACAAGTGCGAGGGGATCCTCGGTATTCACAATTTTATTCTTCTAAAACATTTGTGAATTCTAAAAAAAAAATTAAAGTGGTGGCTGCAATCTACACACATGGTAGGTGGCCTCTTCCAGAGAAAGAGAGGTGAGGGAGGGGAGGACATGATGAGAAATTATGGGGTTTATTTACAAGCCCATTGTCCCGCCGGTGCGTCACTTTTATTGACGCACCGGCAGCGCAACGGGCTTCCCCATATTTGCAAGGCCATGTAAAGTCACCCTGCGTGACTTTTCATGACCTTGTAAATTTGTTTCCCTTTCATGCATAACTCTGTGTAAAAGGGGCGTTCCATGAGTGTTGTTGTGGGTTTTCCCACACAAACAGTGGTGGCTTCTCTGCAATGGCGGAGGAGCGTCGCTCCACTGCCTGTGGGTCCCTCGCTCACTGTGCCAATGGATTCAAGCTAGCCTGGCTGATATGGGGGTGATACTCTGAAACCGATCCCAGGATTCTTGTTTATGGTCCAGAGAGGAGGCCTCGCAGTTCAGATTGGACTGTTCCCTTGGTGGGAAGGCTCAAAAGTGATTTGCCTTTGACTGGGTCCAAACTGGGGTGGCATGGTGAGCAAAAGGAACAATGGATTTAACCCAGATCTTGACTGGGGTGAGTGTTTGAAAAGTTTTAACAGTCCATCCATCATCTTGTTGTGTTTGCTATGTTCACCTTAAGTGGCCAAAGGTATGCTCAGACAATGGTCCCTGCTTGCTGTGCCACGGAATGTAAGCAAACCTGGCTGATGAGGGGTTATGCCCAGAAACTGGTCCCAGGGTGCTTGTTTCCGGCCCAGGGAAGACCTAGACTTGAGGTTTGTGCTGGACTGTACTCACAGGGGGTGGGGGCAGAGGACGGGGGTGGGGGGAGGGGCAGGGGGGTCAGGGTTGAGACTGATTTGCATACAGCGGGGTCCAAACTGGGGTAGCAGTTTTAGCAAAATAATGATGGGTTCAACCCAGATTTCTTGACTGGGGGGGAGTGGTAGAAAAATTTCAACATTCCGTCCATCATCTTGTTGTGTATGTGATGTTTGCCCTAAGTGACCACGGCTAAGCTCAGACGTGGGTCCCTTGCTTCTGTGCCACTGGATTCAAACTAGGGTGATATACTGAAACGCAGGGCCGGCTCTAGGGCGGGTTAATTGGTGCCACCGCACCGGGCGCCCTTTTTGCAAATATATTATGGCTTGAAAAGCACCTGCTGCCGAGTTCCTTGCCTCCAGAACTTTTCAGACATCAATAAAAATGTCAAGATCACTCCATTGATTAATGTTCTTCCTGGAGAGTGATGGAGTTTTGTCTAGTGAAGTTGGACTCCTGGTAAAGTAGCTCAGAAGGTTCATATGCCTGCTGCTAAGAATGTGTGCCATGCAGATCACAAAGTGCATATATTGTTAATAGGTCAATGGGTTACTGCTTCTGTCAGAGAGATCTTTTTGTTACTTGCAGTTTATAAGTTAGAATCCTAATATGGAACAATGAGCTATTAACTGTAGTGATCAAAGAGCTGCATGCAAACTGCAAGGCGTATATTAGACCTACATGTTTTTTATTTGGTCTTTCCTTAACCTAATCTTGCAAAAACAGTTCATTTGGGTAGAAATGAATTATTATTATTAAAGAGAACCCCTAACAATTAGTGTTATGTTTTAAATTCTGAATGTGTGCTTTTCCAGACCAAGGACTCAAACTGTACTGTCTACCAGTATGGATGACACAAGACTCCTACATCTTGTAATCCTCTGTCTTATGTAACATTTCCTATACACTGATTTACACTTGTGATTGTCTCTGTTAAATGTGTGTATGATGTAAAGTGCTCTGAGGCTCACACTGGTATGAGTGGCGCTATAAAACTAAATGAATATGAGAGACTGGTTATGGAGACTTGATGGGCACTGTTAAATAGTGGTAGTGAGGAAATCTGTAGAAGCAGTGGTTATTGGGGGGCACCAACAAACATTGTCGCACAAGGCGCCAACAGTGCTAAAGCCGGCCCTGCTGAAACTGGTCCCAGAATGCTTGTTTCCGGCCCAGGGAAGACCGGGTCTTGCAATTCAGGCTGGACTGTATGCATGGGGGGCAGGGTTCAGCTCTGCTAAGTATCACACTTCACGTGTGACACTAACGCATTTCAGAGTGGTGATCCGCATCACCACACTGAAATGCCTTGTCACGCATTATAGCGCCTCCTCATCTGCCACGTGGAGCGCAGCTATAATGCACATATGATGGACTGAGGTGCCTCTCAGCGCTGTGTGCACTGCTCTCAGTAGGCAGAGGCTAAAGAGGCTGGCTAAATCTGCTTGCAGCTCTACAAGTACTGATACAATGTAATTGTATCCAAGTTAGGCATACACTGGGGGCCGACTCATGTGGCGCGGAACTTAGACTGACGTCACTACAGTCAGTGCCCAATGGTAGACTCTGACTGACAGTGAGACACAATAGCGTACCTTGAGTCAGGGTCTGTCCTCCTGCTGCCACCCGCGCTTTTCGAAGTTCAATTGCGCAGCTCCTGACCTCGCCGCTCTCACTGCAGTGGGGTGTGGGCCCGGTGATGAGGTGGTGGATTTCTGCTGTCGATGGCTCATGAATCCAATCTGGAATCAGATCCCACCTGCACTATTCGGCCACAGACATGGCCAGAGCGGCTGACTCACGAGTCAGTATCATCGAGGCAGCGCCGGGGGCCAGTTCCAGTGAGAGTGGGTGCAGCATGATTAATGGCACAGCGGCAGCCGTAATATCTAAGACAACCAGCCCAGGACCTTCACCCAGTGCACCGAGCCTCGCCACCCCTAGCCGAACTCAGCTGCCCAGTGAGGATCATGATTTTTCAGTAAGTGCCTTGGAGAGCAGGAAATCCATTAAATGTATCTTAAAAACACTTCTTCGTGTGCGCTCACATTTCTAGCGCTTTCCGATGTTTATTTTCTCCCTCAGCCCTACACCAGCCCGGGCCCCTAGAAATTCTTGCTCTCGCCTGGCAACACTAGAACTCCTGAACACTGTTCTGAGTCCGGGAGAGGCAGAGCAGGTCATGTTTCGGGCAGGCACGCCTCTCATACACGCCTAGCAGGGAACTACAAATCCAATTAATGTAATTGTTTAACAAAAACAAACCATGCAGGTTTGAAGCATCTCTAATTCAGATAAAAAGGTTCCCATTAATGCACAAAACATAAATATGCATCTCAGTGACCAGTTTTTCATTCAGAGGTCCTCAGCAGTCGTGACTGGGGACAGACTGACTTCGATACTGTGCAGCAGGTCAGAGAGTATGCAGCCGGCTGAGCAGACAGATATTTCTCTCAAGGACTTCGGCAGATGCACAGTTTTTTTATTTTTCCCAGCCTAGGTGCAGCACAGTCGTGTTGTAACTTTACTGGAGAAAAGGTAACAGAGATTTCGCACAGAGGGGTTAAGTATCCCTGTTGAAAGCTATTGGCTGTACTAAATGTTGCATTGCATATTCCGAAAATTACGATCAGTTTTCAAGGGCACTAGTTTCCATTTCTGTGATTTGCAGCAGTTTTAACATTTCCTTAGTTTCTCGTTGCTCAAATGGGTGTCATTTCTGATATTTATATGTTTCCCTTGTCTTTATTACTTGATTTTGTTCGAGAGAAAGTGTCACTCATTGTGGTTGAAATATCACTCATAATTACACAGAAATTATTAAAATGTCACACATAGCCATCTGAAACCTTGGCAGTTATGAGAGTTGAGACAGATTTGCATATAGCTGGGTCCAAACTGGGATAGCATGGTGAGCAAGAGAGCGATAGATTTGACTGGGGGTGAGAGTTTGAAAAGTTTCAACACCCCGTCCATCAACTTGTCTTACTATATTCCACCACATGGTGGCACTGTCTGGCCAATTTTAAACACAAGGCATCAGCAGGATCCTTAACAATTCAATATAGGGAAAACAAAATAGTAACACCAGTGAACCTAAGCTATTCTTGCACCTTTGGGTGACCTGGAATAACCCATATTGTCACTTTTGTAGGGGTGTGATGGTTTTTAGGGAGTATCGTGATGATTTACAGGGAACATCGGTACGGACAGTGGATCTTCTGAGAAATACTTGGGGTCCTGCCACTTTTTATTTATTTATTTAGAACAAATAAGGTACCGTTTAATACTCTAAACGTGTTGAGATTAAAGGAAATGTAGTTTCACAATGCACTTCTGGAGTTATCAGGGCACAACCTCAACTTTGTTTTTAAAGCTGTAGGGAAGAGCCCGAAACAGAAATAGTTTAACTTTGATGCACTATGAGAAAATGTCGACGACCCTTTAAAAAAATCGCTCCTATCCACGAAAACACTATTCAACGATTCTCGACGAACAGAGGGGCATATTATCAAGGACCGGTGTTAAAATTATTGCTGTTTTATCGGCAAGAAACTGCCTATAAAACGGCGATAATGGGCTTGATAATACGCCCTTGTTAATTTCCATAGAAGCCCATGGTCTGGTGTTAACATGGGCTTCTATGGGAATTAACAAAAGCGTATTATCAAGCCCATTATCGCCGTTTTATCGGCAGTTTCCTGCCGATAAAACGGCGATAATTTTAACACTCGTCCTTGATAATATGCCCCAGAATTCTTTAGCCAACCATTAATAATCTAGTTACTTATTTTCCGTTTTCATATAGAGCCTCGTGTCACCTTATGGCCCCTAAACTGCGCTAGCACAGAGACTTCAGATTGAAGACTCCGGTTGGCACGTTTAACGTTCATTGTAGATGCCCACAACAAAGGCTATAACAAGACAAAACCCACAATGAATGCTTTTGTGATACTTTTCTTTGTATCCTGGTCAGCTAGAAGGCCAGGCGTGTTTAGATAGGTGTACAGTACAGAGCTTCTGGACATAGTTGCAGTTCCCATTATAAACCACACGAGGACGCCTTTAGACCACACTGGGCTTCAACGCACAACAAATGGTAGTATTATTAACATTCACAGAATGAGGTTTTACTATACAAATCTAATTTGAATTTGCAGGGTGAAATAAAAACATTAAGTCCTTCATGATGCAGAATTATTTCTTGGACCCTACAAAAACCAACAATTAATAATGTACCTTACAAACATATGGCCCGATCTGTAAAGCAATCACATAAACTTTTTTTTCTCCAATATATTAATCCCATTTTAGAAATTGCTAAACGTTTACAGTTCCTAAAATCAGACTGCAAAATCCTATTGGGTGGCATTAGAAAGATGTGTGTTGTAGAAGTCCCTTCCAAATACTAAATTAGTATGCAATGTGTCAAAGTTTTGCTACCATAATCGAAAGCTTGTCAAACATTCACCCCATTACAGAGATCTGGGCCTAAATCAATGTTTTTTTTTGCTACCCATGCCATTCCAGTTAAAACCAGCCATATGCAAATCAGCCTTGACCCTGTTCCCCAAAATCTAATCGATATACATGAAAAATTACTGACGTTCTAATTCCAAAGTTGGGGTGATCATGCATTTACAAAAGTGATGGGGTCCCTTTGGGAGTTCTTCCTCCTAGTGAATGTAAAAAAAATGCTTGATGGGGAGTAGGCAGAGGACCAGGGTGCAACTGCCAAATCTCAAACAAACTTTATTTTAAAAAAAGAAAACTTTTTTTTCAAACGCAGCTCCATTTCTCTTAAGGAAAACGGCTTCGATTAAAACAAGTTTACCTTAATGAAAGACGATCACAGACATGGTGGTATGCTGACCCTAGCAGGACACAGGGGCATATTATCAAGGACAGGCGATACATTATCGCCGCTTTTATCGGCAGGAAACTGCCGATAAAGCGGCGATAATGGCCTTGTTAATATGCTCTATGAATTCCAATCGAAGCCCGTGTTATATGTGAACACATCTAACATGGGCTTCGATTGGAATTCATAGAGCATATTATCAAGGCCATTATCGCCGCTTTATCGGAGGTTTCCTGCCGATAAAAGCGGCGATAATGTATCGCCTGTCCTTGATAATATGCCCCACAATCCCTTTGATGGCCACCAAGTTGCAATTTGCAAGCTATATCATTAATATCCATGAGGTAGGTTATACTGTGACCCACTTCAGATCGCAGTGAGTCGCAATTTGCAACCTACCTCATGTATACTGATGAGGTAGGTCGAATTGTGACCCACTCCAAATCGGAATTTAGCAAGCTAACCTATTATTACATAAATCAGTACATTTTTGTAATCAGTAATTGGTACATTGGGTCCATAGTTTGAAGCAGATGATGGGTGCAGGCCTGATCAATGTACCCCTTTACTCTGCATTTCAAGGGTCCTTATGTTCGATATGTCCATTTACAAAAGTGATTGCAAATTGCGAAATAACTTTTTTTTAATGAAAAATAATTTTGCAATCCAACTTGTAGATTCTGCTCTAAAAAAAGTTTCTTTCCACTCTCAGACTGTGATTTGGTACCTTCGATCCAAAAGATTTGAATACGTTGCTGTTGCACCTTTGTTGCACCTTTTTTTTTAACCGGACTATAAAGAATAGGAAACGGTTATCTTTTGTCAAATGAGATATCTTTAATATGTTACGGAGTGTGGTTAATATTAGCCTGAGCAGTTTGTTTATTTTTATATGGTTATACTTTTATGAATTGTGTATTACTAGCTTGTCATCTTTTATGGTTTGTAAAACAGAACAAAGATTTTATTATACTGAAAACTGAAACTGACTCAAACAAGCTTGAGAACAAAATGCACACTTTGCTGCCAAAACAAGAACACCGAAATAAAGATTCCTTATTAGAGCAGAGCTGAGGAACCGAAGGGTGTCACATTTCAAAGACAATTTTGAGGAACATGATAGGGAAAATAGGGATATTTTAGAGACTACCTATGATCTGTATTAGCTAAGAAGATAAAAAATCTTAGGGTTTTATATTATATATGAGCCCTTGCGCCACTTTTGCACCGCCGGTGCATCACTTTTTGTGACGCACCAGTGGCGTAAAAAATGCGCCTTGTTGCTCCTTATTTATAAAGTGACGCATCTAGGTAGATGCGTCACTTTGTGAACCCCTGTGCCACATTTACCTGCGGCAGGTATAATGTATGCAAGGGAGGGCGTATTGGCGCAAGAAAGGGTCATAGAAGTGACGTAGTGAAATCTATAAGAATTCACTGCACCCTTTCTCGGATGCTAATGTGTCAATATCTTACGGTTGCCTCATGGCAGGTGTAAGACTGACGCAGGCACTATCAACTTTGGACTTGCCCATGTGTAATGACCCATTGCTGAAGTTGCGTCACTTTTGAGACACACTCCAGCAATGCATCATTTTTGCGCCTACAGATACGTCAGAAATACTGACGTATCTGTAACTTCTTGCGACCTGATGCGTCATACAGTAAATATGATGCATCATTGGTGTCACAGGGAAGTCGCAGTGAAAAGTGACGCATCGCTGTTTTCACGCAGCGATGCGTCACTTTTCATAAATGAGGCCCTCGGTGTTGGTGAAGAAAAAAATGAAAAGATAATAGCAAAAATGAAGTCGCGTCACTTTTGAGACACACTCCAGCAATGCATCATTTTTGCGCCTACAGATACGTCAGAAATACTGATGTATCTGTAACTTCTTGCGACCTGATGCGTCATACAGTAAATATGATGCATCATTGGTGTCGCAGGGAGGTCGCAGTGAAAAGTGACGCATCGCTGTTTTCACGCAGCGATGCGTCACTTTTCATAAATGAGGCCCTCAGTGTTGGTGAAGAAAAAAATGAAAAGATAATAGCAAAAATGAAGACTTTCCCTCGAAAAAGAGGTCATGTGACAACAGTGTTGCTATACTGAAAAGCCGCCATTTTGTTGTATAAGAATCTACAGTTATCATCTAGCCCTTGTAGTTCTTCAGAGAGTATGGCGGCTCTTTGGTGTCTTGAGCTTCAAATGGCGCAGCTAAATTGAGACTGCAAGAGGCAGGGTCAGTAGCAAGATCCGTGCTGTGCTTCGTCGGAGAGATTCTTTCCGCACTTCAGTAACAGGAAGTTGCTCAAGGCCCCTGGAAGTTTGTACACAAAGGTGTCCTGGCTTTCCACTTCCTGCACAAACAGGAAGTGATGCGCTGCGGCCCTGACAGATGCTTCAACAACATGCCCAGATGTGACATTCCAGCAGATACTATCAGCGGGGCCTCCCGCCCGTGAGAGCAAGGCCGGATGTGTCGCGGAAGCTGGGTGTCTGTCAGCGTGGGAGAATAGTGCTAGAGTGGAAGCGCGCACGTCACAGACACAGCAGTAATAACCTACATCATTAGTTTTTGGTCGTTGGGTGTTAGTAATGCATTCCTCTCTAAACTTTTCAGCAATTAACCCAGTAAAATCACAAAATAGGTTATAAAACAGACCTCAAGCAGCTCCCAACAGCTAACAACACAATTATCAACTCACCTCAAGAACCCTCAAATAGGCTTCCACAGATTCCAAAATATATCCTTTGCACCTTATTAAATTTCCAATGAGAAATCAAAGCATCTGCACCCAGACACTCCCTCACATAGCTTTCAAGATGTCCTCCGAAAGCTCACAAAACTCCTCACAATGTATCCATAGAGGACCACCCTCAGCTGTCAACCTAGCAACCAAAGTGACCCATAGACAGATCCCAACAGTCCTTCGCAAGGCCCTCCTTATGCTATCACATAGCTCCCAACAGACCTTCAAAAATCTCCTAACAGACCCACAAAATAGCTCCCATGTTACCCTGAAGAAGCTCCCAACATATCATGAAGTAGCTGCTACAAGACCTCAAGCAGCTCATAAAAGATGCTCACAAACCCCTCGCTAGACCCACTTAGAGCTCCAGATAGACCCCATACACCTCCTAACACACCCTCATATAGCTCCAGTAGTTGCTCATATACCTCCCCACAGACACTCACATAGAGGTTGACAGAGTCTCATATAGCGCCCAAGTGATTCTCACATAGCCCTTGGCAGCGTTCAAGCAGCGACTAACAGGACACGCACAGGTCCAGAAGAGTCTCTGCCCTAGGTTTACTGAACCTCTGTTTTGCCCTTGCCCAAGGTGATGCAGGGCGACGCAAAAGCTTATTTGTAATTTACAAAGCCATGCAGGGCCTGATTTGCATGGCTTTGTAAAGAAGTTACAGTTTGTAAAGAAGCTGCTCGATTCTTCTAACAGAGTGCTCCGCCAGCACCTCTGCTCTCGATCTCCTATAGCATGCGTCAGGCGGGCAACTAGAGCCAAATTTCGGGGGGGGGGTGAAAAATATTTCAGGGTGGCTAATTCTTCCAACCATAGACAGAGTGGCTGTAAGAAGGGGTGAAAACACAACAAAAGCCTAATTTACAAGTAAATGGTCTTTTAAAGACCTGTTAAGTACTCGGGTGCGGCTGCAATTAGATGGTCGCCAGCCCGCAAAGCTGTGTCAGCCCGGGCTGACACACACGACAGTGGGGGGGGGGGGGGCTGAAGCCCCGTGAGCCCAATGGGTGTTGCGCGCCTGGCATGCGTTGGGTCAGTGACAGGTCAGCTATTCGGACAAGTTGGACAAAATCTCTATCTAAACTTACCTTAGTTATACCATTTTCAGGGCAATATACCACCCCTAAATGTTGCAAATCTATGTGTTTCCCTTCAGTGATTGGTCAAAAAGACGAGGAGAGGTCATCACATCATACTAAGATGAGGTAATTTCAATTGACTTGAATTAATCAAGTTCCCACCCATATTTTATTCTCTCACGATTTTATTCAGCCCACCAATATTATTTCATTTTAGCATACAATGTTGTAACAATTCGCAAGTCGTCTTCCTTTTCCCACCTTTCAGGCCCAAATACGAGCTATTAACAAAGTTAAAGAGAAACATATTAGAATACAAAAATAAATGAATGCACTGTATACCACTTATCTCTACTCTAACCCCATTACTTTATTTTAACTTTTGCATTAATAGTTAAGAAGAACGAACAAGCTTAGTTCAAGCAGCAACATAAGCATTAGCATGTGAGGTTTGAAGCAACCATTTCTGGCATTAGTGCGCAGAAGCAAGAAGTTCCCACCAAAAGCAAAGGTACGTCACACCACGTAGATGTGGCGGACGCATGTGCAGTAAGTTACCCGTGTTTTTGGCGGCCATATAAAGACACTCGGGTTACTGTTTGTAAAGGCACATACGCAAGCTTCCCTAGCTGCCTAAATATGTTGTGTAATGCAAATATTAATGGACAAAACATGTTGATTAATATATTATATGTTATTTCGAGAGGGTTGAATACAAGCAAGTTTCTGTATGGGTGAAGCCTTGCTCCATCACCCCTATTATTGATGACTTGCATAGTACACCTGTGGTCCCAGTGAAAGACATGCAATCGGGTTGGAGTGGATGTGAGGAGCTCTGACAGGAGTGGGCAGAGTAACCTTGATAGATTGTGGCCAGCGAAGCAGAGTTGCGTGCAGTGGGTAGCGGTGGAGTCTGAGACTAGTAGTTGCATGAGGGCAGTTCATCACAAGCGGTAGTGCAGAGTGTGAAAGCAGTTGATGCTGAAGAACCTGAAATGGGACAAGTGTGGCGTAGCCTGGGCAGTGTATGTTACCAGAATAGCAAGTTCAAAGAACATTGTCTGCCACAAACGTTGGGCCTTAAATATTGTTTACAAACATATTGCCCCATTGGAGTTAGCAATATCAATTTTGTAAAACAAGATTGATCCCAGACCATATTTCTCACGACATTCTGACATACAACCCAGGGTACGTGATGTATTAGCCCAGAAAGGACCCTAACTGAACAAGGTGTATCCTGTTATGACCTAATTTCTTAGTAATATAAAAACACATGCACTCTTCTTTGTGCAACCTCCCAAAACAAATTGAGTTTTATACAGGTGAACTCGACCAAAAAGGTATCAGAGTGCTTTACATGAGAACCAGTTGCATTACAGACAGACACATTCATATTGTTAGGCATGGGGAGATTAAATGATTTGCCCAGAATCACAGGATGTTAAGCAGCCCTGCCGAGACTCGAACCCGGTTCCCCAGCTTCAAGGTAAACCACTCTAGCCGTTAGGCCACAAATCCAAAGTATTTTAAAGGGCAGCTCTGGCTTAGTTGGAGTTGAACTTGTATGTTGCACATTCACAGTCATGGATTGATCTTAGAAGGCAAGTGTGTTTGTTCGGCGGAAGTACAGTCCTGCAGGTTTTGAACAGAAAATGAGTAGTGGGGACTGAGACGGGAATGATGGTAGGCGAAAGGAAGTGGCGTATTGGAAGTGGAGATCAGGGCAAAGCTTAAAGCTGTGGCATCTGGGGATGGAATTGTGATAATTGGAGCAAAGGGTTGTGTTGAAGGTGGAATGGGATGGTAGCAACTGAGAAACTGATGCTGATTATCTGCAGGAATTAGGTGTTTCTGTTACATCAGGGTGGAAACTCACTAAAACACCCAAAATGGTATCATTTAAAGGGCTAAACTTCTTTCTAGTTTACTGAGCCCTCCATCCACCCTCAGTAGACCATTAGCAAACTGCCACTGCTCAACCACCGCAGCGCCATGTCGGTCTAGTGCCAAGAAGAGAAGGGCATCACTTTGAGGCTGAACTGTCAAATCATTTGAGGTACCCATAGAGTCCTAAGCATAACATGCATAGGAACTACCCTAGCTCATTGGCTACTATGTCTTACCTCTTGCCACGGAGCAGAGCATCTGTGCCGCTGCGAAGCTAGGCCTCTTTTGAGCACGAGAACTCTGTGCAATATATCTTCTAGACCATTGAGGGATCAGGTTGTACTAGCATCATGATTCGAGCAGGGGAGGAGTGTGAGTAGGGCAGAGATGGTAAGACATGCAATGGGTTTTGTATGGGGCAGTATTATACTATTAGAAGCAGGAAATCAAAGTCACGCCTTCTCCAAAGTGAATATTGGGACTCCATATTGGCAACTGAAAAGTACAATATCTGGGTGACTTTAGCCAGGCCCTTCCCAAAGGGTTTCTCACTTGCCTGGAACTAAGGAGACCATAACAGTGTGATGCAACCAAGACATGTTCACCTACCTAACTTGAGGGCGTCCAGAAACTCGACAGTCTTGTACGTCCAATGACTTCTCAAGGCTACAAATCGCTAAGTTATCCAGACAGAGTAGCTACTTGTTCACCGATCTAAACATAACCAATAGGTGCAATGATATATAGTAGGGTGAAGAGAACATAGCTCAGATCTCACTTAACGAGGCGTATCCATGCATCAGTGGATGATAGTGCATGTGTGTGTTTCACAAATGATCTGACTGTGCTCCTCTCATTGGTGAATGATAAATATTTGTGTTGAAAAAGGTAAGAGGGGGGTTTGAGGGCTTTTAGTGGAAATTCTAAATTAAGAGCATTTTCCTGTTTACTGATTGCTAGGAAGTCATTTCCCGTTAGACAAGGATGGAAAACAGAGGTGAAAATGATGTTTGCTTATTCAGGCTGGGAAAGCTTGCTCAGGAGGCAGGAAGTGCACCCTGGTGCAAGGCCAGCTCACAAGGCCTAGATCCTCCGTCAAGAATGAACAGGTCTTTGACACCATTCTCACCATTTGTGCCAACAATGATTCCAGACTGGCTTTCTTTTTAGTAGCAAGTATCACAAACGTTAGTACTAATTTTGTTAGCTTTTAAAGGCAAATCCACCAGCTCTGACACACTTGTTTCAATCGTCTGTGCCATTTATTTATTTATTTATTTTTGAGTTTTACATAGCGCTAGCTAGACCCGAGGGTATCAGAGCGCTTTACATGTTCTGTGATTACATTTGCAAGATGTAAATGAAAGGATGCATAAGAGTCGAAAAAAAGAACAAAAGATAGGTGGTTCTAAAGTCACAAACCCCGGTCAAAATAAGTGAGGAGAAGAGCGCTATCCTGAGGCGGGATGACCAAGCTGATGCCTTGAACCCGGGGGCTGCCACCCCACTGTTGTGAATGGTCACACCCAGGAGAAACCCCTTGGCACAGCCTTCTCACATTGAGTACATATGTTATGGCAGGGCCGGCCTTAGGCATGTGCAAGCTGTGCACCTGCACAGGGCCACCGAATCCCAGGGGCCACCACGCCAATATATATCCTTAATATAATAATTCTCTGAGGATGGATACATATTTGCGTGGCGGCCCCTGGCAGGGATTTGGTGGCCTCTGGCTCTGTTCCACTTCCAAACACCCTGACCCCCTCTTCCGGGGCCCCCTACCTACGCTCCCTGCCCAGGGCCACCATGAGCCTAGAGCCGCCCCTGGTTATGCTACTCTGCACAAGTTCCTGTTGGTGTGACACGCTTGGTCTAATCACGTGTGCACTGCATGGTGTGCTCTGACACGTCATGTGAGATTACATTATGACATCACCCCGAATTTGAGATTGCTATTTGATGGATTACAAAATCTCGCAGGTCATTTCCTGCAAAGACAAAATGGCTGCTCCAACCTTTGTTACACTGAATCTTGCTCTCATCGTCTCACTTCCTGTCACCCAGAAAAAAAGCTGTTGCTTCAGATGTTCTCAACTACAACTCTCTGACCTGTGGCCTGCACATTGCCTAATTTGTAAGAAAAAAAAAAAACCATAGGTGCAGCCGCTGCCAATCCGAGATTTGGAAAAAAATAATTTAAAAAACATAAACTTACCTTTCCTGCCTGCTAGCGCGATCTTCTGCTCTTTCCTCTGCTCCGGATAAAAATCTGGTTAATGAGCGCTGGTACACACCATCTGCACCACTTGTACAAATTAAGCACTGGGCCTTGCACGTACAATGGATAAAATGTCTGTGGGGTACCCGCACTGTACATATTACTTCCTTGGTTAGATGTGCTTTCATTTCTCTCTTCCTAAAAATGTACACTTATTGTGAATGAACAAAAGGAAATCTGGAGGCCTCTGGGCTTCGCAAAGAGATCCCAGCATTTCTTGGAGGGTTCTTCTGTATGACATGCATCAATACCCATTGATGCTGAATAAAAATGCTATTTTTAAAGAAAAAGTGAGAATAACTTCTCTTTGATCAAATACTTTAGTTACATCCAATTGTAATCACCAAACCTATCTTTGTCTACCTACAATGAGAAAGTGCAGCACATTACACAAATTGCAGCTACTTTTTAAGAAGCGCAGGTTATATCCTTGTTAAATTAGATGTGCTCATGGCATCATGTTTTATCAAAAACAAGGGAGGATAGGTTACAGCTGGAGCAGCACTGTAATTTAAACAAATAAAAATAATAATACAACCCTAATTGTACTTGGTGCGCAAATTGGTGCAAGTGATGTACACGGTGGCGACGCAAGTGACAATGTGATTAGCATACACGGCGCAAGGTGACTGGTGCATAAATATATACAGTGAATAGATAATACAATATGGTTCCAGCTGATTTGGAGTTTGATTCTGCTTTGAGTTGGCTGTAGTATCGATGAACCATAATGTGTGTTGCGCCTAAGATTGCACTGAGTAGTCGACGGCGTTTCGATCCACATTAATTGGGATCATCATCAGGACTGGGTTGAGTTTGTTGACAGTGCTGGAGAAAATTCCTAGTGGTGTTTTGGTCGATGGTACGAGGAATCCGTGTAACTGCGGATGGCTTGGAGTGGACCCGTGGGCAGTATCCGGAGGAGAATGCTGGTGGAGTTAAATCGATAATCTGTAGGTTGGGTCAAGCGGGGCAGTTATGAAAAATCCCATCCGGCGGGATCTATGATCCGATCAGTGGTCCGATCCTAGTGTGATTGGTAGCAGGAGAATGAATCTCTCTCTATGTGGATGACGGGTCTAAGTCTGAATGAATCAGACGTATTATTATGACGGCAGTCGGAGTTTAAACCAGCCAGGGAATCCGACTCTGTTCCGACAGGCTGAAGGAGCCCATCAGCCAGTTGGAAAGGCCTCATATTCCCTTAAGGATGGTGTTTCCGCCTTTGGGACTAGTTTGGCACTTTCCGACAGCAGTTCCATGTTGGCCTTTTCGATATTGAACTGCTGACGAAAATTGTTTTGGGGGGTCGATAGTAGAGCCCCCATCCCTCTGCGGCCTCCGCATACTGGCCTGGGGGCCACCCTCAATATCCCTGCACCGTGTGGCTTCTCTGCACGTGTTTCCAGCCGCCGCACAAACTCCCATAGAAAAACTGATGTTTCCAACCGCACTGTGTGCAGCAGCATCCTAATCCGGTGTCCAGAACTGCCGACCTATGGTTTGGGCAGTTCGTTCATCGAAATGGTGTCAGCAGAGGCAACTCAGACAGAAATCATAATGAGGGCCTAAGTTTCACTTTGCAGCTAAATAAATTAATCAAAATAAATGAATTGCTAGTATACCCCAAAGACCCATTTCTCTAGTGGTTTCCATTATAGCAAAAACCCTTTGGCGTCCCTAGCCACCACATTCAGCCGCCAGGCCACTGATAAGATTCAGCGCACCAGGTACATGCTCTTCCTCTCACACAAGATGATGGACGGAATGTTGCACAATGGCAAAACATTCACCCCCAGTCACAGATCTGGGTTTAATCCATTGTTATTTGGCTCACCAAGCCACCCCAGTTCAGACATGGCCATATGCAAATCAGTCTTGGCCCTGTGCCTCATGGGAACAGTCTAGCCCGAACTGTCAAGCCATGTCTTCCCTGGACCGGAATCAAGCATCCTAGGACCGGTTTCTGGCTATCAGCCGTCTTCAGCCAGGAAGCTCTGCTTCTACCATCATGCAGCCGATTAAATACATTTATAGCCAAAGCCAAAACGTTTTGGCTTATAACTGAAATTGCGAGCCAGACCTGTTGGCTTACCCAATGCTTGCAATCAACTGTGAATTGCATTACCTGCTTTGACACATTAGTTCTTTCACTTTTGGATAGCACAATCTATCTGACATACCTTTTGTCCTTATGTGTGCATTGCACAACCTAATCAGGTTTGTCATTGTACACACTTTTATCCTTCAACACGTGCTTTACACATCACATGTGCACTGCATTTATGTTTGCAAAATGTTGGTGGTAGGGCCATGGCTTGGTCAGTAAGATTGGGGGATATGCGCTTCAGATTTCCCAACAATCATGTTGGCATATAATGTTAAAATACATTATACGATAAGCAGGGTGCATAAGAGGGGCTGAAAGGGCAGTGGAAAGGGAAAGAAATGCTGATTCATAAGAGTGCTAAGTGAGAGAACACACAATATTTTTTAAAATAACCAACATTTGAGGACTTTCAAAACCGAGGTGAGAAAGAGTGTGTGTGTTTTTTAATCTGTGTGTACATACAAACATCCTGGTGAAACTCTCCTGTAAGCTCCTATACCCAACTATTCATCAGAAAATACATTTATTAGGGGGGTGTAACACCCAAACACCACTCCCCCCATAATCTACAGCCCTGATTGGTGGGAGTTCAGCCCTAGGGGAAAAGGAGCTGGGAGCTTCCTGATTGGTGGCAGATAAGAAGTTCATTGAAGAGATTAGTTTTTCACTCCTTTCTGAGGAGGATGCTGAATCCAGAATGAATGTGCAGTCTGCTCAGTTTATTAGGAAAGCCTTAGGTTTCCTGGCAGGAAGAGGGCTGCTAAGCTTTGAAGGCAGAGCGACTGCTGAGCCAAAAAGGGTGAGCGAAACAACTCACCACAACAGGAGAACCTATAGCTCTTTCTGTCTAGAGACAAAAAAAATTCTGTTATTTAGCAGCCGTAACTACTGCAAAGGGGCAGCTGTGAGCCCCATAGGTGGAGCAGTGGTGGCAGGTGCCTTTAAAAGTGCTAGGATGTGATCATTGCCTCGAATTTCAGTGGGCGAGCCTGACTTCTTCTCAGAAGGTTTGGGGGATTCTCCACACTAGCATGCACTCAGTCTTACTATCTTACTCAATTTCATTCACTTACATTCACAAACTCTCATTCGCATTTGCACTCACTTTCACTCACTCTGGCCCACTCAGTCTCACTTGATCTCATTCACTCATGTAGTGTTACTCATTAACACTCTGACAAACTCAGTCTCTCTCATTGTCACTTAATCCCACTCATTCTAATTCACTCAATTTCACTATAAGTCACTCAGATTCACTCTGTCCCATTCAGTCTGACTCACTCCGACTCACTATAGCTCACTCATTCTCAATCAGTTTCACATAGTCTCACTAGGACTTAATCAGTCTCACTCTAACTGACTCAGTCTCACTCATTCTCACACAGTCTTCATCATTCTGACTCTGTCTCACTCTAACTCACTCGGTCTCCGTCTGGTTTACTCAGTTTCACTGAGTCCCACTGATTCTCACTCATTCTGATTCACTCAACCTCACTCTGATCCACTCATACACACAGTCTCACTCATTATCACCTAGTCCCACTCATTCCGACTCACTCAATGTCACTGACTCACACAGCATCATTATCACTCACTCTGACTCATTCAGTCTCATTCATTCTCCCTGATTCTCACCCAGCCCCTCACATTCAATCAGTCTCACTCTGACCGACCCAGTCTCAGTCTTTCTCACTTAGACCTGCTCATTCTCACTCATTCTACCTCACTCTCATTCTCTGACTTACTCAGGCTCTGATTCACTTAGACTCACTCTGACTACCTTCCCACACACAGTAATACTCAGTTACACTCACTGTTATTCTCCGTCACTCACACACTCTAGTTCTTTTTCACTCATGCTCACTCTTCCTATCACTCAATCTCACTTAGTCTGAATCCACATACCCATACATGCACAAACAGTTTCACAGACACACACTCTCCCCCATACACACACACAACATTTAAAAGCTTTTGCAGCTTACATAGCTGCCTGTGCAGGCCCTGTTGTGGGACTCTGTGAGACTGCTGCTTCATGCACCCTCTGGACAGACACACAGCTCCATTCCATCACTGGAGTATGAAACTGAAACCTCAACCCTCTACAGCTGAAGGCACAGTCTTTCAGTCTCTACTCTTTACCACATCCTTTCCCAACTCTGTGATGAGTTGGGAAAGGGTGAGGGTGACAAGATGAATGGCATCAAGCCCCGAGAACTGCAGGGCCTAAGCCTGCAGCGCCCATGGCTACCTGTAGCACTGATGCTAAGCACGTCACAGATGGGAGAGGCCCTGAGACGTGCAAGGTATATGAGGACAGAGCTGGATTTTACCAGCCCGGGAAAATCCCTCTGATGGCTGGTGTCACTAGCTGCTTCAGGCAGTTGCAGGACCCGAGGGAGGTTGGCATTTTTTATTTTACCAAGAGTGAATAATAGATTATTACTCACCCTGTGGTTTGAGCCTTGAACCTATAATATTGGACTAACCTGACTCTCGGGCAATGCGCCTGAGATTGTGTGATTTGTTAATTGACTGTAATACTTATGGATTTTTAGCCAAAGATTTGGGAAATGGTACTTTAAAGTGCACAATTTAGCCACCATTGTTTCTCTAAGTTCTTGGAGTGTGTGGTATCCCAAACTGTTTAGAGGATTAGGAATGCTTGGCAGAGCAAGTAAGTATTAGAATATTTCCTTGGTGCTTCTTCAAAATCTATGTCTTTTAGCCACTTAACATGAAAATCGTTGTGTAAAATGCGTAACTTGGCCCCACTCTTAACTTTTTCTGTGAGCAGAAAAATATGTCTGAAGAAGCCACCCTGAACTTAAAAGTTTTATTCATGACACTTTTTCACAAGAACATTTTGAGGAAAATTGGGTTATGCTGCAAGTGAGCAGAACTAAGGGGCATATTATCAAGGAACGGCGTTAAAATTATCGCATAATTGGGTTATGCTGCAAGTGAGCAGAACTAAGGGGCATATTATCAAGGAACGGCGTTAAAATTATCGGCGCTTTAGCGGCAGGAAACTGCCGCTAATGCGGCGATAATGGGCTTGATAATATGCCCTCGTGAATTCCAATAGAAGCCCAGGTTCTGGTGTGAACCTGGGCTTCTATGGGAATTCTTGATAATATGCCCCTCATTTTTTTTAAATATTCTTCCTTTAAGTATTTTCTCCATCCATACTAATATTATAAAGAGAGAGCCCAAACCTTTGAGGCGGGTAATCTCAGTAACCACAGCACCAATCACAACACACAATACAGCGTTGGAAAGGGCAGTTGCAGCAGAAGGACATAGGCTATGCAGACGGCCACCAAATATATATATATATTTTTTTTGCAGAGTTTTATATAGCGCGAAATTTACTCTAACTGAATCAGGTATCAAAGCGCTTTACATAGCACAAGTTACGTTACATGAGGACACACATTCATTTTTGTTAGGCACGGGGAGATTAAGTGATTTGCCCAGAATCACAGGATGTTTGGCATCGTTACCAAGACTCAAACCCAGATCCCCAGGTCCGAGGTCGAGCGCCTTAGCCGTTAGGCCAACTCCTCTATACATTTAAAAGGTAAAAGAACCGTGCCGGCAAAGTAGTACCTTGTGGGCGTGTCTGCGCTGTGCTGTGGGCGTGGGCTGGGGGCGTGACTAACGCTGGGGGCGTGTGGTACGGCCATCACATCGTGGGCTGTGGGCGTGTGCTGGGGGCGTGACAAACGCTGCGGGCGTGTGTCCGCCCTTCATGCCATGTGAGTCGTACATACAAGCGCCAATTACGTTGCTGCGCAGCATCAAGGGGCATGCTGGGGGCGTGACACGCTGGGGGCGTGACACGCTGGGGCGTGAGAAACGCTGGGGGCGTGTGTCCGGCCTTCATGCCATGTGAACGCAATTGCGCCACATCAAGGGGCATGCTGGGGGCGTGAGAAACGCTGTGGGCATGTGCTACGTTCCGCCCTTCATGCCATGTGGGTCGTACATTAATCAGAAGATCGTCTGCTGTGGCCGTGTGCTGGGGGTGTGACAAACGCGTTCACCTGGAGGCCTGGTAAGTAACGTTACTGCAGCCTCTCCTGCACGCTGTTACTGAACTCTCTCATTCAACGAAATTACACACGCCTGCTACCATCAACCAGGGCTCTAGCCGGGCTCAGGCGGCAGATCAGTATACTAATTACACGTGCCTGATAACATCAACCAGGGCTGC
Source organism: Lissotriton helveticus (assembly GCF_964261635.1). Lineage (NCBI taxonomy): Eukaryota > Metazoa > Chordata > Amphibia > Caudata > Salamandridae > Lissotriton > Lissotriton helveticus. The sequence continues at coordinate 927,060,250 of NC_136070.1, forward strand.
AGCTGGGCCTCAAGCGGGGGAACACGCGCCTGCTAACATCAAACAGGCCTGCATCTGGGCCTCAAGCGGGGGAACACGCAAATGAGCGTGTCTGCGGGAACAATTACTGCAGCCTATCCTATTCACTGTCACTCAAGTCTCTCATTAAACGGATTTACCCGCGGCTGATAACTCTCTCATTCAACGACATTACACGCGCCTGCTAACATCAACCAGGGCTGCAGCCGGGCTCAGGCGGCGGATCACTACACCAATTACACGCGCCTGCTAACATTGACCAGGGCTACAGCTGGGCCTTCTCTGTCCCTATTCTAATGAAACAAAAAATGTTGTCTACCGCGAGATTTTAAAATAAATTGCCCTTGCCAAATACACACATTACACACATTCTATTTCATACCCGGACAACTTCGGGATGGGCTGCTAGTCCTACATAAAGTCCATTTAGAGTTGCTTCTTTCAATGCTAAGAATGAATGCACTGGTGCCCTCTTGTGGCTGTTTTCAGAAGAAAATTGTGAGTTGGGCTGAAGAAGGCTCCTCCCCCTGCATTTGATCTTTATTCCAGATTGTCTTTATTTTTGCAGCATTTATATTACGTTATTTTCAACTAACCTGGTTTTGCCATTTATAGCCTATAATTTAAGAACTGTAATTTTTTTCTTGTTAGTTGTTGCCCATGTCGCTCATGCATTGCTCTGATAAAAGCCTTTCTGCTTGAGCCAAGCTACTAAGTATGAGTAAGTGAACTGAAACCAGTCCATATTTTAGGAGTCACTTTTGGCCTATGGGAGCTGACATTAAAAAAAAGAAGTTTACTTACCTGCCGGCCGGCTGTCTCCATCCTCTCCGTTCTCTTTCTTTTTTCTCTGCAAACAGTAAGCAGGAACCACCAAGGCTTCCTAAGCCAATCCCAATGCTGCAATGCAGCATTGTGATTGGTGATTGGTCTGAGCGCCATAGTTTGGCGCCCAGATAGGGAGTGTGAGCCAGGGTATGTTCTCCACCCAAGCTGTAATGTAGCCTGGGTGGAGAACGTGTAAAGTGCCCATGACTGTGTGGCCGGCTCAAGGCGGACGGCCAAACAGTCATGCACACTTAGAGAGTGACGCGGCGCCACTCCTCCACCCAGTGCTGCCTAGCCTAGCCCCACCCGCCCACAAAACTGCTTCAGCACGGAAAATAAAGTGATAATAAACTCGCGTTATTATTATTTTTTATTTTTTTTCACTGCTGAAAGGCAGTGGGGCGCCCCAGCCTCTAGTAATATGTTATATAGTACAACCCCCTTGAAAAGGAGACTGGCAGTGCCAAAAATATATTCAGCAAGAAATGGTCATGTCTGAAGATATCCTGATCAAAAGGGGAAAGCACAAAGACTTGCCAGCCTCCTTGATTTGGTACATTAAAATATAGCTTTCACACACAAGACATCAATGAATTTTGAAGCCAAAAGCCTGCATCAGGGAGACAGCTCACTAGAGGTCAAGTAACTGGTGCAAGATGAAAAACTAGGAAGTTCAGGAAACCCACATGAGCTTGGGATTGGGGATCTTGGAGAATAGGGACAGGAAACACAGGAATAGGGAGGTCAAGGGGCACAGCAGTGACACCCCTACACGGTCTCTCACCCCAAATCCCATAAATGGAGACCACAAGTATTAGTTTAGAGGTGGTTTAATGGTTGCTTCCACTTCCAAGCACCGTGTGAAACAGAAAAGGCTTGCACAACGATATGGCCATCCACATGCACCACAAGGTGTTGATAGCGATGGAGGCAGCTGTATCTTCACAAATTCCAGGAACAGTAGAGCAGCACTATCTTTACAACTAGCCACCTCAGCAAAAAAGAAGGCTGCAGTGCAAACTCGCCTTAAAGCAGAAGCGGATGGATGCATGGTGTCAGAGCGGTTTTGTGGACCTGCCCTAAGACCCGGATGGTGCTTATCCTGGGGACTAGCCCTTGAAATATCTTATCCTGCCCCATTTGACTGCATGGTGATGGGGCAGCTTCCAAAAATGCCTGGGGCAGAGTCTGTGTACCCTGCTAGAGCCACAGTGGTATCCCTCCAAGAAACACTGCTAATATACCTCACGAAATGGATCACCGTCTGCGCAGACGACCTCGCCCCTCTGAAGACCCCGCCGAGCAGACCCGGCAGCAAGAGAGCCCCATAGTTTAACGACGAACTCAAGAGCTCCAAGAAGAACTGCAGAGCACTCGAGAAAACCTGGCGCAGAGACCCAACATCGGACAACATGACTGCCCTCAAGCTCGCCACCCGAAAACACCACCAACTGATCCACGCCACCAAGAAAACTGCATTCAAGGAACGACTGGACATCAACGCACACAACAGCAAGGAACTCTTCAACATCGTGAAAGAGCTCTCCAACCCCAACGCCGGAAACAACGACATCACCCCTTTGCAAGACCTCTGCAACTCCCTCGCCTCCTACTTCCACAACAAGATCGCGGACATACACAACAGCTTCAGCACCCAACCGACGCACGCCACGACCGAACAAGTGCCCCCCACCACCACCCTCCGCGCCTGGACCCAGATCAGCACCGAAGACACCATCCGCACGATGAACTCCATCCACTCCGGATCTCCGACCGACCCCTGCCCTCACCACGTCTTCAACAAGGCCGACGCTGTCATCGCACCCCACCTGCGGGACATCATCAACACCTCCTTCGACACCGCCACCTTCCCGGAGAGCTGGAAGCACGCCGAACTCAGCGCTCTACTTAAGAAACCATCAGCCGACCCCACCGACCTCAAGAACTACCGCCCCATCTCGCTGCTCCCGTTTCCGGCAAAAGTCATCGAGAAGACCGTCAACAAGCAACTGGCCACCTTCCTCGAGACGAACGGCTCCCTCGACCTCTCGCAGTCTGGCTTCCGGGCCAACCACAGCACCGAGACCGCCCTGATCGCAGCTACCGATGACATCAGAGCCCTGCTCGACAACGGAGAAACAGCGGCCCTCATCCTCCTGGACCTCTCCGCGGCCTTCGACACTGTCTGCCACCGTACCCTAGTACAGCGCCTCAGCAACGTCGGAATCCAGGAGAAGGCTCTGGAGTGGATCACCTCCTTCCTCACCGGAAGGACACAGAGAGTCCGCCTCCCCCCGTTCAGATCGGAGGCCACCGAAGTCATCTGCGGCGTCCCTCAAGGCTCCTCGCTCAGCCCAACACTCTTCAACGTCTACATGAGCCCCCTCGCAGCCTTAGCACGCCAGCACAACCTCAACATCATCTCCTATGCCGACGACACCCAGCTGATCCTCTCCCTCACCAACGACCCCGCCACCGCCAGAGCCAACCTGCACGTAGGGATGACAGACGTAGCCAAATGGATGTCGAGCAGCCGCCTGAAACTGAACTCGGACAAGACGGAAGTCCTCATCCTGGGATCATCACCCTCCGCCTGGGACGACTCCTGGTGGCCCCCCGCCCTGGGCAGCGCACCCAAACCCACAGACCACGCACGCAACCTGGGCTTCATCCTGGACTCCTCCCTCTCCATGACCAGACAAGTCAACGCCGTCTCCTCGTCGTGCTTCAACATCCTACGCATGCTACGTAAGATCTTCCGATGGATCCCAACCGAGACCAGGAAGACGGTCACCCAAGCCCTCGTCACCAGCACGACTCATCCTGGACATCCCCCGCCGCAGCCACATCTCCGGACACCTGAGAGACCTGCACTGGCTCCCGGTCAACAAGAGAATCACCTTCCGGCTCCTCACCCACGCACACAAAGCCCTACACAACCAAGGCCCAGGATACCTCAACAGCCGCCTCAACTTCTACGCTCCCAAACGCCAGCTTCGATCGACCAGCCACGCCCTCGCCGCCGTCCCCCGCATCCGAAGAGTCACCACGGGAGGAAGGTCCTTCTCCTACCTGGCCGCCAAGACTTGGAACTCCCTCCCGACCCACCTCCGCCTGACCCAAGACCACCTGGCCTTCAGGAAGCAGCTCAAGACCTGGCTGTTCGAGCAGTAGCGGACCCCCCCCCCCAGCGCCTTGAGACCCTCCGGGTGAGTAGTGCGCTATACAAATGATTTGATTGATTGATTGATTGATTGAATATTCTGGTACTTTGATGTCCACTGCGAGGATAGATTAAGGGCACAGAGCAAGCTACAGTTCCAAAATGAAGAATGTACTGCAATGGATAATAACTACAGCTGTGTGAAATGAGTCAGCTACAAGCAGCCTATCCAACAATTACTCTCGTGTTCCAGGACCAGAACAACAAATCAACTCAGCAGCCCTAACTCTAGTATCAGTTTATTCATGCATAAGCAATAAAATCATCCACATACGCTGCTAGTAATCATCTGCCTACACTCCACCCACTCACAATCATCCACATACACTCCTCGCACAACATCCAAATCATCCATATACAGTCCTCCCACTCAAATAATCATCCACATATTCTCCACACACTCAAATAATCATCCACATACACTTCTCCCACTCAGTTGATTATCTACATGCACTCCATCCACTCAAATAATTATCCACATACACTCTTCACACTCAAGTAATCATCCACATGCCCTCCACCCACTCAAATAATAATCCAAATAGAACTACCACTCAAATAATCATATGCATGCATTCCCTCACTCAAATAATTATCCGCATACACTCCTTCCACATATACTCCTCCCCCTCAAATAATCAACTGCTTACACTCCTCACACTCAAGTAATCATCCGCATACACTCCTTGCATTCGAATAATCATCCACATACTCTCCACTCAAATAATCATCTGCATACACTCCTCCCACTCAAATAATCATCCACATGCACTCCACCCACTTAAATAATTATCCACATACACTCCTACCACTCAACTAATCACCCACATAAACACCTCCCACTCGAATAATGATCCTAATCATCCACCTACATTCCTCCTACTTAAATGATACTCGTACACTCCTCACACTCAAATAATTATCTGTATACACTCTTCCTACTCAAATAGTTATCTGCATACACTCCTCCCACTCAAATAATCATTTTGAATACACTCCTCGCACTCAATAATTATCTGCATACACTCCTCCTACTCAATTTTCCGCATACACTCCTCCTACTCAATTTTCTGCATACACTCCGTCTGTTTAAATAATCATCCAAATATACTTCTTCCACTCAAATAATCATCCCTATACACTACACCCACACACACCTAGGAAAGTGCAGTTATACCACTTATAACATTGGCCAAAAAACCCGGAAGTGATAGATTTTCCAGCTCAGTTGACCTTGGGTTAGGGATATAGACAGTTAAATATCCGCCCCCATTGCGATGCAACTCGCAAAGACGACCCCAAAATCTTTCACTCTCACATGGGATTAGTTTGAAGGTTGCATGCCCTCCTCCCCTCACAAACATAAGTGCAGGGAAAGCTTGACATCTAACTCACCAATATACCTGGCTTGGACTGTCGACGGGCACCTGCACCAACACCCAGAAAAAGAAAACACAAACTTCGGGTATAGTTGACTCTGTCTCCTGTTGAGATGCCCACGAACACCTAAATTATAAAATAATTCACAACAAACGCTTTTTCCTGAACATTCTGCCACTGAAGTGAGAATAATAGCCCGCACGCTCCAGAACAAAACTGTGGGCCCGATTCACAGAACTAATTTAAGACTTAAATTGGGATTTTGTCCTAAATCTGTCTTAAGTCTGTCTTAAGTTTGTCTTAAGTCAAACGTAAGACAAAATCCTAACTTTACTACTTCTAAATGTCTTCTGTGAATACCAAAAGTAGTAAATTTAGGATTTTGTCTTAAGTTAGTTCTGTGAATCGTCCGAAAGGTTTTTTCACGCTATTCTAACATCTGTTCCTTTTTAGCTCTAACGAAGCTGTCCGGCCCAGTGTTCAAAATATTTTGGACACAAGTCTCATCTGCCGATCTTAACTAACATGGTTATTAGTGCACTCTCACTTTTGTCCGGTTTCTGATTGCTGCCTCTAAAATATTAATTTCGGCGGGACCTGAGAGATGCCGAGAGGTTTCATGGAATGAATGAAACCTTCAATCACTTTTCACGTTAAACTAATCAACAACACGTTTTATTCTCTCTTTCATTCACCTGCAATGAGTGCCCTTTATATATGTGGGCCTACGATTCCCGGCATGCAGTGCGTTGCTGGATAAAGAGCCGGTATAGGTTGAAGGTGTCATGTATGCTAAGCCACAGTAGGTATAATTTACAAAGTGTTTCCATGTCGGGTTCAGGGCTCTCGCGCAGCTAAGCCTCGCATTATAGACACCCTTCTTCCGGCAGCTGCCCCCGCCCCCTCTCTCTAGGCGCCTCTGCTTCGGGGCGATACTAATCCCACTGAGGGGATTTGTAGAAAAGCCGGGGAGCTTGGAAAACAGAGCTATCAGTGTGGGAACACAGCTCCCCGGCCCCAGGCCCCCTCCGTATGGGAATGGGTCCATGGGTAAGGGGATTTTACACCAAGTTTATCTCTCGGAGCACAAGGCCGCAGAAAGTGTGGTCGCTTGTGAGGGGCGATAAGACCCCCAACGTGCCTGACAGGCGGGTAAAGCGTGAGGCGGAAGTACGGGCTCTGGGCCTAGTCGTGCATTCGTCACAGATTTACTTGGCCTCGTGCTCTCCCTCCGTGCGGTCAGTTATAACATGTCACCCGTAGCTGAATGAGGAGAGGTAGGTACCATGAGATGGAGCGGGGAAAAGAAGAGCGTATACGGCGTGCCATCAATCTCAAGGGAATATATATAATTGGATTTTTTTTTATTTTTGTATCAGCAATAAACATTTTTTTTCCTGATCGCAGACAGCATAGGCAAAAACATTGCCTAAAACAATAGGAATACATTACGACATACATTGACTAAGCCAATGGCAAGACCTGTTGTCTTTAACAGTGCTTGCTGAGGCTGGGATTTATTGTTCATTATCAGACTTTGATTCAGACTATAGGAAACGCAGAAAAAGAAGACATAAGGTGGAGGAGAAAAATAAGAAAGGGGCAAAGCAGAGAATAAAGAGAGCATGCAAAAGTGAGATAAAGAGACAGGAAAGGTGGCGCAGTGGAAGAAAGAGGCATTAGGTGGAATCAGGATTATGCAGCCTTGGTATCTGGCAATCTCAGCATTCAACAGTGGTGGCGGTGGAGTCCAAAGATAAATTTAGGAGATTATGTAATTATTATTTTGACAAATTAAGCACTGTGAGCAGTCTTTTTGAGTTTGAAGCATCCTTATAGTTGATCTTTTTCTGGAGGTCATTAGGCCCTGGTGACATTTTTGTTACACTGGGGTAGACTTGTGTAAATTTTGCAATATATGTTGGAGTTTGGAGGGGTCACATCTACTATTTCCACTGCAAACAACAGAGAAACAAAGCAACAGTAGGGAAAGGGGGAAGTGTTGTACTTCGGAGAGGTCAGATTTACTATTTTCACTCTTAACGGAATTGGGGAAAGTGTTGGATTTTGGAGGGATCAGCATTACTATTCCTAATCAGTGGCGTAGCTAGGTGAGGGGAGCGGTCTTCCCCAGGCAACACTTTTTTTTGTGGCAGCGGCCCTTCATGAGAGGTGAGCAATTTCGGCGAGCGCAAGGTAAGTGCTTTTCTCCTTCTATTATTCTATTTTCCCACGTCGTCATCTGTCGACTCCTTACTTCCCCTTACCTGCACCGGCCGTCACTGGGCGGCAACCTCAGGGACCGCCCCAAGAGGCAAAAGCTCTAGCTACACAATCATTACTAATCCAATTTAAGGGACAATAGACACAGGGAATTGCTTGACTTTGGAGGGGTCACATTTATTATTCCTACTGCAACATGAGCAATTGTAAGGAAAGTGTTGGACTTCATACGGGTGAAATATACTATTCCCACTTCAAAATGAGAAATTTCAAAATAGTTGTACTTTTGTGAGATTTATGACTCTATGACAAACTAAGCAACAATAAGGAAAGTGCTGGACTCAGGAGGAGTGATATTAACTATTCCCATTCCACCCTAACCAACGGTAGGAAAAGTGTTGCATTTCGGAGGGGTCCTGTTAACTGTGCTCACCCCAATTAAAGCAAACGTAAGGAAAGTGTTGACGTTTGGAGGGGTCAGATTTACTTTTCACACTCCAAACCGAGCAACAGTAAGGAAAGTGATGGGCTTTGGAGTGGTAGATTTACTATTCCACCTAAAACATAAGCAATAACAGGGAAAATGTTGGACTTTGGAGGGGTGAAAGTTACTATTCCCATTCCAAACTGATCAACAGTAGTGATGGACTTTAAAGGGTTATATTTACTATTCCAAACTCCACACTGACCAACAGTAAAGAAAGTGTTGAACTTCAAAGGGGTCAGACTTATTTTCCCCACTCCAACCTGAGCAGCATTAGAGAAAGTGTTGGATGTTCAAGGGGTCAGATTTACTAGTCTACTCCTACTTGAGCTACAGTAAAGAAAGTTTTCAACTTTAGAGGGGACAGATTTACTATTCACAATTCAACTGAGCAACAGTAGGGAAAGTGTTGGGCTTCGGTGGGATCATATTTACTATTTCCAATCCAGCCTGATCAGCTGTACAAAATGTTTAGGAATTTCGAAAAATCAGTTACAATTCCCAATCCCACGTAATAGAAAAAAATTAAAATATCATGTAAACCAACTAACTAAAAATACAAAATAAAGCTAAAATACAATTATTACCACTAAAATCATATCAAACCCAATGTATTCATTAATGTAAATAAATATATTAATATTAATACAAAAACGGATATTAGATTCACATTAAAATGATTATTATAAAAATAAGTTTACATTATAAAAATACTTAAAAAAAAAAATAGGTAAAACATTATACACAAAGACAACACATAACAATAATCCTAAAAGGTACAAATACTGCTTGGTTTTGAAAATATATAACTTAAAAATTGTAACCAAATTAAAAACAATTCATAAATGCTACATAAAATATTAAACACATAGTTCACAGGATTAATACAAAGTTTCACAATTAATAATTAAGAAATGCATTTTTAAATTAATCAAAATAAACAGGTCCCACCCTACTTTCATACAAATACAAAACACACCCAAAAAGTTTATCACAATGTATTGAATGTAACAAACACAAACATAAGTGACATATTCATCAAATTAACCAATTAAAAATGAGTGAATCAATTAAAAATTATTTCATATTTATTTAAAATATTTCCAGTCCAAAGTAAGGTAAAATACCACTCTGCTACAGCTCAAAACAGATAATGTATGCATTCTAGATGATAAGAGGTCTTAACGTGTTTAAAAGTGCTTATTCAAAATATTTAAAATCTGGGAAAGCTAGAACTTTTCAGCCAATTTATTTTGGCAATTTTGCTATAGAGGATAGGCATTCTTAGCTCGGAGTGTATGAGGCTTCATATTGCTTGGCGAGGTAACCAACTATGCATGATCAAATGACAAACTGCAGGCAAATGTATTATGTTGCACTATTATTACAATCTACCCATTCATTGTTACAGAACTGAGTGCAATTGACAAGCTACAGGCAAAATATGTATTTATCAGTACAGTTTACATCCTATTTTACCTTAGCTCAATGTGTTTGTATACATTTGGGAAATTGCAATGATGGTAAGTAGGCATACAACAATTGACAAGCTACAGTCAAAAATTGTGTGTATCAGTACGGTTTATATCCTATTTTTAGCTCAGTGTGTTTGTATAAATTTAGGAAATTGGAATGATTTTAATTGTTTGTATGATTTTAAGTAATCGTGCAATAAAACATTCCATTCATTCAAGTTTGCTATACAATACATTTGGTGGCAATTATTTTCAAAGGATAGAAACGATGAAATAGCTGAATATTTTTATGAGTGTCACTTCGTAACAACCTGTAAAACCCATTACTTTTTAGACAATTACTTTGTGATATTGTGTTGTATAATGCACTCCTTGGCTCTATTTTTTCAACATTTCTCAGTGCAACTGTAGTCAACTATTTACATCCCACCTGTTTCAGAGATCACCAGCTGCCATGGGGTGTTTTTGTGGCAAAGCATTGGACACTGGCACATAATGAAATTTATAATTGGAAGTTTATCAAAGTGAGTTTTTTATGAAACATAATTTGCATTTGTTATTTTAAAACTGCTCTTCTGTGAAACCACTTCTAAAGTAGAATTTCCAATAATAAGCACCATTGGTTTAATTGGGATATAACATGAATACACCCAACAGTCTTACACTACTACTACCCTCCAAGTCAGTAACCACAACTGACAAGCTAATTTCAACACCATAATAACTTGTTGATAACGAAAAGCAATTTTGACAACAATTTAGCTATATTATGTCAACTAACAATACTGACAGTTAACTATGTAGTTCATTTCAATATATTATATTTATAATTATACATTCTATTCAAAGGTTAACATCTATAAAGTTTAATGTTGTCTGCAAAAATCAATATTACAGGCATTTAACAGTATATACAATATTCAGAAAGGGTGTTCTTCAACTTCTAGTGAAGAATGACAGCGAACAAAGACCGTCCAGACAATGCTTATTTTTTAGTCAACGAGTGTTTCATATATAAGTTCTCCACTTCTCCATGGCTATCCCGATAAATCAAATATACAAAGACAAAGGTGCACACAAATATAGATTAGAATATAGATTTTTTTACAGCATTATAGTAGGTAAAAACCAAACATTTATAGTATTACCAGTACCAATAGGTTCTCTAAGTTGACATCAGTTAGGCATGGCCAGTGTGAACCTGAGAAGGGTAAGCATCCTATCCTTAAGAAGAGGGCTAGATCACATAAAGTGAGCACTGGAAGTGCTAATTTAAAAGAGGTCACTGTCACAGTTTTGGGCTGACTGGGGCCTTAATTTGTGGAAGAGTTGAAGCAGCAGTATGTTATCACCTTAGACAGTAGGAATTGGTTGTTTGTGACTAGAAACTTTAAAGAACGTGCTGCTTTTGGCAGGAAACGTGACAGTATTTGTTGACATGAATGAAATCAACGGAACATAACCCAGCATAGCCCAAATTAACAAAACACATAAAAAAATTACAAGGCACAACAAAACAGAATGTAACACAACAACCACAGGAATCTACAGCAGACCAATGGAATGGTCTAGCACAAAAGCAACATAGCATATCACCACCAAATCCAAATTAAAGCAACACATCAAGTATGCAAAAGCATTCTTTTCACACATTATCATCTCCAAAAATCTGGTTTCTTAACTCCTTCCATCACGAGCCACGGGCGCGCTGTGCTCATGACGGAGTGGTTCTGTCACGCCGCGGCCTCTACGCCCACGCGGCACTGATTCTCAGCCTGTGCGGGCGAATTAGTGAGTGGGCGGAGCTGTGACGGATATTTATTTATTTATTTAGTGTTTTCTATAGCGCAAACATGACCCTGCACAGTGTGTCAGAGCGCTTTACATGATCATTACACACCAATCTTTACAAATTACAAGACATTACTGATTTGCACATGGCGCCCGTGGCTCGTGACGGAGTGGTTCTGTCACAAGCATGGCAGCGCCGTGCGACCTCCCCTCCCCCCCAGCGCCGCGGTGGAATTACCGCCGTGGCCGAGGGGTTAATACATAGTGTAAAAGGTATTTGCACAAGCACTGCCTCACCACCAAGTACATACATTGTAGTTGATCAAATATATTTTATAGTCCAGTCCACGTCTTTAACGCTGCTGACAGACCAGCGAAGCAAGTAGACAATTTTACCCAAAATGGCTCCCAGTAGTCATACTTATGTTATCAGAAATTCTGAAGAGGTTCCCCTTATGCCTGCACAACTCTAAGGAGCTTACAGTGACGTCTAAGTGCAGCGAAAGGGGTGGGTTTGAGATCTGCATCAGTCATGGGGTAAGACTTTCCTATAAATAGGTGTATTCGGGTCGCGGATGTGGAGACTGTAGGTTAGCTGGAGGGCAGCCGCCTGGTTGAAATGGATCCGGGCGTGAAGAATTCCCCCTGCCACGAGCCTATGGGGCACCGCTCCTGAGTTATACGAAAATTTCATCTCTCACGTGTTGGAGAGGACGCACGAGGAAGTACCTGTGCATCGATTACATTTACGTTTGTAATCTGTTATTTGCCTCGCCGCTGTTGGTCCTAGTGCCTTAGAGTGCACCAGCCACTAGGCGAGGACTATTTCTGGTCCTGATGAATGCTGAGCTGACTAGTAGCTCTCTATAGCAGAAACATGTTGACCTCTGTTGTTTTTCTTTATATAGGACTTTTTGGTTCAAATTAACACAACCATATGCATGTCCGCTCTCACTGATGTTTTTAATGGAGTTAGAACTACCCCTTCATTAAAATAACTTTTCTGATTTGGGGAGTAGTCCATACTCCTTTTAATTCACCCTTTTTGCACTTGTGGATACTAGATCACACATTCCATAAGAACCCAATGAAGACAACTGGCAACCGACTTTCAGTTGGTGCCTGAGGGTTCTTTTTCCACTCTGTGCATGCAAAACTCACTGGCCTTTTTTTGTCTGTCTTTGTTTTTGTACTATGGTGGTAGTAACTGAACTTTTTGACTACCTTTCTGTGATATTTGAGGTTTTCCTGTCACTCTTTTGTTGATTTGTATCGAGTAATCTAAAGGGGTGCAAGAGTGGCTTTTTGACCCTTTCTCTCCTGTTGTTTACATGAATTTCCTATAAATATGCCAGGCTGTGTCTCTTCCAATCTGTGCAGTGATGGAGTTCTACCACCCTTCATAGAAGAGCTGCCATTCTTGTTGGCTGTGCCGAAACCTGTTTACTAGGATTGTGGGCAACGGTCTCCACCTTGTCACTCCAGGGACTCCGGTGCTTCTTTGTGAGATCTGGGTCCTCCATTACTGCTGAGCTTAGAAGACTTTCCGCAAAAACAGTTATTAGCTACAGTGTCACAAAAGTGGGCTACAGAGGAAAATCACAAATGTCATAATGTTTTCATTGCCAGGGGCTATCCTGAAGAAGGAGTGGACGATGACCAATGACTCAGTTACACCCAGTGTTCTGTGAGGACCATAGTCACCTGGGAACCAGCTCTGAAGACTATCTTGAGTCCTGCAATGCAGGATTCCAATTCTGCAGACAGAGAGGCTTGCGTTGAAGAGCACATCTCAGGCAAGCGGACCTGATGAAGTTGCCAGGCTCCTTCATCAGATCATGTTGGTTGTAATGCACAACTAGCAGTGCCATATTAATGTATGGGCATGCTGGGTAGTTGCCTGGGGGCCCCACCAGCATAGGGGCCACATGCAGACCAGAATTTAACACTCATTTTCTGTTAAACATTTTTGTTCCTGTGAGTGGTTGTGTAGGCAGGGCCCACTACACTGCTTTGCACCTACCTGTGTGAAAGGTGAAACTGCATGTTACCGCTGCTGTCCCAGATTTCTGGATACTTAGAGGACTGCAGCTGTGAGCCAAGACCCCTTCAGTTTCAAACAGTTTCGATTCTCCTCTATTGTCATGTGCTATTGAGCAGCCAAAAAGTATTCTGTAAAGTTGGAGAGAAGGTATGTATCAAACACAATATCACTAATGCTGCTGGAATTATGCAAATGGTGGAGGATGAAATTAGGCAGCAGAGTTCACTAAATTATGCGACAAAAAAGGCAAATTACGCAGTGTAATGAGGGATATACTCTGGCAGTATTATTTTGTTATTTTGTAATTTTAACTCACATTAATGCTTTCCGCCCACGTTTTTCACCGAGTTTGTACAAGTTAAACACCGGAACATATCAATTTGTAACTGAACTGTGACCAGTTAACCTTTGAAGAGGGGATTTGCCGAGTGCTTGATAAAAAAATAAAAACGATAAATAAACGCAGGGAATTTTCTTAGGAGCACACAGCTGGCTCTACCTAATAACGAGCCTGTCAAATATGAAGGGTGTCTAGTTTTGGCTCCATCTCAGGCCTCCTTCTTCCACCATCACGCGCTTCCTGCCTCGTTCTTTAGGTACGTATGATCTGAATGAGCTAGAAACAAATTGTTGAAGTCTACAAATCATGGATCAGATGGTGGATTGTGTGGCAAGGGAGATCAATCCATAATTATGCAGAAAAACCCCACGGCAGCTGAAACACGTAATCCCGTTACCACTGCCTGCAACACACAAAGGAACGAAATAAATAAACATCACTATAAATTACAGGTACTGCTTTTCAAAATAAACATCTATAACATATAGTTAGATAAATATAGGCTTTCAAGTGATGAACTTAGGCAAAAAACAGTAGTATCTACCACACATGCTTCATAGGATTTGACCATAAACAATTTTACCATAACATTCCCCATTATAGTAAAGATTTCAGTTTGCAAACACATTTGGGTTTACTTTCTACACATGAATTTACTTTCCTTAACCCCTTCCATGCTGCCGTCGGCCATTGGCTGACTGCAGCACTACCTCGCTGGTGCTGCCGTCGGCCAATGGCCAAGTGCCGCACTTCTGCAAAATCGGCGGCGCAGCCAATGGGTTAACCAGCTGTCTGTTGATAAGACAACACCAAGCCAGTCCGGTTACCATTGCACTGAACTTCACTTTTCTCGACGTGTTGGCGATAGGGGCTTTGCCTTATTCACAAGGCGGCATTAACACCACCATGTGAATAAGGCGCACTTTCATGCTACACTTACAGTGAAAGGGGAGGGCAGTGGGTGTTGTGGTGGGACGCTGCTCCATATTTACAAGGGTAGCGTAAATATGGGGAGGTGCCAAAATTAAGATCAGGGAAATCCTGGTCTTACCCTGGCGCAACAAGGAGAAATATTTAATTTCTCCTAGTTTTTGCTGTGTCCATGTGTGCTGTGTTGTGCACCACACATAGAAACAGCAAAACACAATTGATTCTTTCTGTGCAAGAAGGTGTCCCTTCCTGCACATAAACAGCCATTAAAAAATTAAGTTTTGCAACTTCTATGTGTGCTGCATTAAGCAGCACAAATAGAAGTTTCAAAATGCAATTTCAGATTGTTTATCTGCAGGAAGGGACGCAATCCTGAACATAAACAATCATTCCCCTCAATGCAGCCACACTATCTTTATGGTGCAAGGGGGCCTGCGTTGGCGCTAGGCAGCTTAATCAGGACCAGCACAGGGGGAAATACAAGGGTGCACCGTATTCTTGTAAATACGGTGCAGCCCTGTGATTTGGAAGTGGTGGAGTGTCCGGTTAAGCCAAGGAGGCTAATTCCGCGCTCCGCCACTTCCTCATAAATATGCCCCATAGTTGTTTTCGAGTTTCTGGCTCTTTCTTTGATTTCTCTGTTTCACAGTTATGTTTTTTCTTTCAATCGGTACCCAGAAGCTTTCTTTTGGTGAAGGTTACGGTTCCTAATACCTTGTTATTCGTCTAGTGCTTCATACACCGCTTTTGTCTTTTCTTAAAGCTGTACATAACAGGTATTACCTTTACCCTTATGTAATGGTACTCAATATTTAGCCGGCTCTGACAGATGGAAGGTTTCGTGGAGCTTGCTAAGATTCATGCATGTGACCTGCAGATCACCACGTTTCGACGATCCTGTTAGAGACCCAGGAACAAAATATTGAACTATCCTGAGAAGCATGGTCACAGTTGGGAGTTTCTGGTGGCATTTATCGAGCCTTACATCTCTGGCAGCTCACAACTAGGGTTGAACACCACTGAGAAGTTTTAAAAGTCTATATTTCATCATCTTTCAAAAGAAGAGAGTGTCCCAGAAAACCAGAAAGGACTGGGTATCAAACTATATAAAAAAAGGGTTCCTTTCTGTGTTATTTAACTTTTGCTTCGTGACCAACTGGTCTACACACAAGTCTAATGTTGCTCGTGTTCAGAAAGTGGCTTTAGGTAATTATTACTGCACAACACTGAAGTTACTTTTTTTCTCTCAACATTTTATTTTCATAAAATTAAAATCATTTATATAAAATTCATAACAAAACATTTAATTTCCTAACATATATTCAAGAGCATTCCTAATCTAATACAAAAGCAAATCATATTCTGGTTTAATTCTCAAACATACAAATTAAAAAAAATGTTTTATACATTAAAATATTGATATTGAAACATCAAAATACGTAATTTGTAGAAAGTCCCTTTGTCAACGCGTTTCGGTGCGTTAAGATCTTTAAGCACCTTCTTCAGGACAGACTTATAGGTTAAAACAACTGATCTTCTTTCTAAAAATTAAATACATACAGTTAGTATATTATGTCTAATTGAAAGTTAATAACAGTCTATACAGTGTTGAGCACTCTTAATACCAAGCCACTTTCCATTTCTATGTGGATATTGGAAGGACAATCTTACTTGGATTGCTGTTACGTCAACCTTTTCGCTATGGGGTTTCCTCTTTTGTTAGATTTGTCCAATTTCAGTTTCTATTTGTATCAGTTTCAACCATTTCTAAAACAAGGACGGTATATGCATCAGAGGTATTATACCAAATCTATCACTTGTTAAAATGAGACGTTGAATCGTTCTTAGTGGCACTTACTTAAAAACAGGAGAATACTTTTCCTCGTGTCTAAGGCGTTTTCTTACGTCTTTAAATTTGCGCAAGGTATCAAGTACGTTGATTGCTTGATTATCAGCCTGTCAAAGAACATAAAGTTTAAGAGTGTCACGCCCTATTTAGTTTTTGTTTCGCATCTATTGCGAGCACTGATGGCATGGTTACTACATACCTGAAAAATAATTTCTTTAGGTCCCTGTGTTTAGTACACGAGCAGGTCTTCACTTTTTCCTGGGGACTTCTTTACCGGGTTTCTGCATACAATTATTGCAGGAATATCTTCGATCCCAGTGCCTAGTTGTGCGGAAAATATATACACATAAAGATTGTGGTAGGTAATTAATCCTCAAACATCCTATTCTCCCAACTCTGGTGGAGGCTAAATCGGGTTACCAATGGTCTTTGATGACAACGGGTAGAATAACTAATATCAAACTTTTTCCTTGTTGTTTCGTAACTTTCCATCCTTTTCGGTTGGCAATATTGGGATAATTATATCACCTACTCTCATAATTCGAGTATGGAGCCTACCCAGAATGGTAAACCTTTGGGTACTATACATGCCTGCATTATGTTTGCCAAATAAATTAGGAGTACCGCTGCTACTATTTCGATGTTTTAATTACGAGTCAAACCCCTCTTTTCGTCCAGGTCAGCCTTTTTATCACGGCGGTACTGTCCGCGATGTTAAGTGCCCTCTATCTCAAATACGCTGGGTAGCTCATGTAAAGTGCTCCGTCTTATTTTTTAGATTACCACGGCGTTCTAGCTCTGCTAAGGGACTAACTCCCTCAAACGAGAATACGCTTTAAACGAAGGCAACATAGTAGCCGTGCACATCCGAACAGATTGCTTACCTAATCAGTTTCGTGCAGAGCCGTCGACACGTCCTCTCTCCCGTGGGTTTGGATGAGGATAGACGCCGAATCGCGGTTTTTATATTTGTGACAGTCACCAATCAGTGTTTAATTGATGGCAATTAGATCAATTATGCACGTACTGTTGCGCTAGGTTGTCGTGTTTAAAAAGTGTTTTTTGCGCTAAGAAAACATTTATTTATCTATATAGGGATTATTATTTTTAACCTTTCCACGTATTTTTACAGGAGACACAAATACCGTCTGGAGTTTAATTTCACGTGTAAATAAAACAGTTTCAGAAAAAACGGGTCCTCCATTTTGGTAGTTTACCGGCATACTCCAGTGAGCGTGGTTCATGGGTTATGAACTACCGGGTCATCATTAGTGTAGTTTGTTTACTATCTGGAAACTACACGATCTTAGTTGTTAAAATCACAGGAAAGACCGCTATCTAGCCGGCGATATTGTGGGTTTTATGTGTATGTATTACTGCTTTACACCAGTTATCGCAATTACGAACTTGGATTTCTTTTATCATATATTTTGCATATATTCAGATGTTCTCACACAATTACACTGGAACTTTACAATTTCATGAATAATAATGATAACATCCACGTATTGAGTTGCTGGATTTCTTTAGCATATGTTTTCTCATATTCAGATGTTATGCCACAACAGCAATGGAGCTTATCAGTTTCATGAACAATAAGAGTAACATGTATTTAACATTGTTCGCTAGTACATTTATAGACAATCAAATATACGTTACATTAAATATAGACAATCAGATATACGTTACATTAAATATGCCGTATTGTTGTCGCCATTTATCTTCATAAGTGATTGTACAATCCATACAATGTTACATATGATTTTAATCTGATCGTTTATCTTCATACGTGATTATACACTCTATACAGTGTTACATATAATTTTGGTCATGATTGTTATTAAAGTTTTATTTAAAAGCATCACTAGTGTTACATATAATTTTGGTCATGATTGTTATTAAAGTTTTATTTAAAAGCCTCACTACGCTTTTGCTATATTGTTCCTATGTCTGTGTAACTGGAGCGTCCTGCCTCCAATATTTGTAAAGCTACCCACTATGGTATTTATTCATATGGTGATTTTCGCACATTCAAGAAAAAGACCATTTTATTTATTCATTTAAATGTGGCTTTATTTGATTAGTCTTTCCCATTCTTCCCGACAGTTTAGTCCCGAGTAATATGTCTTAAATTTTGACATGAAGAACTGTTCCCTAAGTTTACATTTTTTGTGCATATCACCCCCTCTTAAAGATATTCTAATTTTCTCCAGAATGAACCACTTAGGATCATCGGCTCCGTGTTTTGCAGAGACCCAATGGTCCACAAGTGGTGCACCTTTTTTGAGATTCTTAAGTGCGGATCTGTGTTCCGTGAGTCTCTGGCGCATCTCTCGTCCTGTTTCACCCACATAGCATTTATTACAAGGGCAAATGAGTAGATACACTACATTGGATGTGCGACAGTTTACATGGTCGTTCATCCAATGAGAGGTTCCATTGACCTCAACCTTGTCTGATTTTATGATATTTTTGCAGTGTGAACATGTTCCACATGGTAGATTGCCTCTGATGGGTGTGTTGTTTATTATATTTCTTAAACCAAAGGATTTTGGTTCGCGAAATGTTTGTACCAGCTGGTTCCTGATTGTCCTATTCCTCCTAAAGGCATAGGTGGGTTTAGCTAAAGGTACTAAGCCTTGTTTATTAAGTAGAGACCAATTTTTATTAATTAGATTTTTGACTTTGTTACTAAAGCCGTTGAAGTCAGACACCATTATTATTTCATTTCTCTTCTCTTTTGGCTTATCTTTTGTTTCAAAAAGACTATCACGGTTATAGTATTTTGCTCGCTTATAGGCCTCTCTTATTAAGCGTTTAGGATATCCTCTCTGTGTTTGTGTGAAGTTGGCCTGATATATGATGCTCACTAGTTCTAGTGATCACCTTGTATCAGTCCAAACAACCCTTATGGTGATTGGTTGTAAGTCAACCTTATAGACCAGCTATCCTAATGGTAGCATGGACAAAGCAGTCTTAGGCTAAACTCTTTTGGCATGTGAAGCCAGCTGTTTTACCACAATATAACCCCTTGAATACCAGATGAAAGGACACCACACAGGTTGTTATAAAAATAAACAGTCTGTTTATTAATAACAACACCTCTGAACTCTTTATGAGGTCAGAGGGCTAAGCACATGACAATCTATTACGAAAAATACTACAAGTTGCACAAAATTACAATGGTGCCCTAGGGGCACGACAAACCATATACTAAGTAAGTGGAATGTGAAAGTCGATAATCGGAATGGAGCTGTCCAGAGGCTGTAGGATCGATGGGACCACGCTATACTAACTTCAGGTAAGTAATAGGAGGCCCACGGAACGCGTGTGCAGAGTGTGAACTCACACGCGAGATGCGTAACAATGTCTATGGACAGTACAGTTCAAAGAAAAAGGTGAGTACGGACAATCCTGACTAGGTAGAACAACAACGACTGTGGAACTGGACACTAGGACAGTTAAACTACCCTTGAGCACCAAAATGCTCTCGTTACCTCACCCACGGGCTGCGGGTGCATAGGTGTCAAAGTGCGTTGGGTTCTCGCGTTGAAGTCTATGGAGCCTGAAAGAAAAGATGCTGCAGGCGACCAGGAGGAAGATGTCCGGTGCAATCCAAGGGTGGATTGTTGAAGAAGGAGACCTGAAAGCAGAGGGGACAATGTTCACAGTCACTAGCCAGTGACTGGAGTGGAACCAGGAATGAACTAGATGTCGTCGTCGCGATCAGGTGAAGAGTGGACGCTTGACTCTGCAGCCACGTGGACCAGGAGGTGTCTTTGACAACCAGGATGGAGGCACGAGCTGTCCCATGCAGGCTCTTGCTGTCGGCGGTGTTGGATCCGGAATCGGCGTCAACAGGCCTTGGCAAAGGCAACCCACGCGGTGAGTGAAGAAAGCGTCTGGTGCGGACTACGAGAGTCCCGGGTGCCCCTCTTTTGGAAGGGAGCAAGGGCCAGTCTGGAGCAACCAGACCAGCAGTGAAAATTCAAAGGTTCGTCGTCTAGGAGGCCACTAGCCAGCCGGCAACTGACCAGACAACGCGTCGAGCAGCAACCAAGCAGAAGGGTCCCACGCAGATCTCGTGGAGGTTGGAGGGCTGATCTTCAGAGCAGGAGCTGCTCGGGGTTGGGGCTCCTCAGTCCCCAAAGCACTTGGTCGAGTTTACCTCGGGAGTCGTGCTGGAAGCGAAGTGCAGGTTCGTTCAAGATGGCCGGTCCCACGTGTCTCGTCGCACCCACGGGTCTCAGCTTTGCTGTAGATGCAGGTTGAGGTCGGCGAGGTCTGGGAATCCGGGTATCGTCAGGCTCTGAAGTCTGGATCCTCGAGGGAAGATGACAAAGTGAAGCCGCTGGACGCTTGATGGTGCCTGCTTGTGCAGGGTGGACACTCCTTGCCCACAAGGGAGATTCTTCAGTCTTCTGTGGAGCAGAACGTCGACGGCCAGAGTTTCTTCTTCTTGAATAGTTCAGGATAATCTAATTTGGAATGGGACCAGCTCCTACCTTTATTCTCCTAAAGGGGGCTGCACTACTGACTAGGTCCCTCCCCTGGGTGGGACCAGGAAGGGGGGTGGTTACACCCCCTATCCTTTGTCCGGTTTCCCGCCAGAGCTGGGGCTGGGATGCCCCAGCAACTGGTTTGAACCGGTGTATGCACAGGGCACCTTGTGTGCCCCAGGCATGTCTCATTCCTTTCAGGCCTCCCTACCTCAATACACAAAATCCTGTCTGGGGTGGTGCTAGCACCTCCCAAGGCAGGACACCCTTTGTCCAAGCCATCCTCGCTGGAAGGACTCCCAGCAGCAGGAGGTCAGACTTGTGTCTGTGGTGGCAGCATCCATTTTGTGATGCTGAGGCTCGAGTTAACTTTAACCGGGGTTCACAGTTACATACATGTCGTGTCCCTCTAGAAGGGTGGAATGCTACCCCCGTCACCAGAATTAGCGAGGGGGTAGTATTCCAAATCGTATGACACCTTACTCGACATGTTTTGATAATGTTATACCAGAGTTAGCATTTTACCGCGAGGTAGATAATGCACTTAAGAGTATATGGTATAGCGTTATCATGGAACAGCTATTAGGACTTGGTTCCGCAAGCTGCAAATGGGCTCAGCTCATGCCAGAGCACCATCTCACATAATTCCAAGCACTCTGCCTTCAGGATTGATAAGGCCTTCCATAGGAGTGACTGATAGGAATATATGTGTCCATTTTAGGGTTAGATATAGGTATACTATATCTACAGCAAAGGGTGTTTACACCACCTTACCCCAGCTGTCATGCAGCCAGTTGTGTCAGATTTAGATGGCCAGCCAGGGGTGGCATAATACATGCTTCAGCCCCTGGTAGGCCCTGGGTACACCTATGCCCTGGGTACAGGGACTGATAAGGTGGCCCAGTACCAATTGGTAAATGCACCTAAAGTACATGGTTGTCAATTTAGAGAGAGAACAGCTAGGCTGTGGGTCTGATTAGCAGGCCCACAGCCAGGGAAAGTCGTAAACCAGTGAAGCAAAAAGCAAAAATCTGGGGTGACCATAGGATTGCAAACCCCACTCTCCTACATAACCCCCCCAAACTTAGGGACATTAAACTAACCTTGACCAGGTGAGTCTTCCTGTTCTAAGTGGAAATACCTGGAGAGACCATCTGCATTGCCATGGTCAGTCCCTGGTCTGTGCTCCACTGTAAAGTCCATCCCCTGTAGGGAAATGGACCACCTAAGAAGTTTGGGGTTTTCACCCTTCATCTGATTTAGCCATAAGAGGGGCTTATTGTAGGTCTGAATTCTGAAGTGAGTTCCAAACAAGTATGGCCTCAACTTCTTCAGGGCCCAAACCACAGCAAAGGCCTCCCACTCAATAGCTGACCAACGTTTCTCTCTAGGGGTCAGCCTTCTGCTTATAAAAGCAATGGGCTGGTCATGACCATCAATATTCAGTTGAGAAAGAACAGTTCCCACACCCAACTCAGATGCATCTGTTTGGACAATGAAGGTTTTGGAGTAGTCAGGACTCTTGGGAATAGGTGCAGTACACATGACCTGCTTTAGGTCATCAAATGCCTTTTGACAGCTAACTGTCCACTGAACTTTCTTTGGCATTTTCTTGCTTGTCAGGTCATTAAGTGGTGTCACAATGGACCCATAATTCTTGACAAACTTCCTATAGTAACCAGACAGGCCCAAGAAAGCTCTGACCTGTGTCTGGGTGGTTGGAGGAGCCCAGTCCTTTATGGCCTGTATCTTGCTCTCCAATGGTTGAATCTGGCCTCCACCCACAATGTGGCCCAGGTACACAACCTGACTCTGCCCTATCTGGCACTTAGTAGCCTTGATAGTGAGGCCTGCCTTTTGCAGGGCCTCCAAAACTTTCCTCAGGTTTAGCAGGTGATCCTCCCAGGCGGAGCTAAAGACAGCAATATCATCTAGATAAGCTGCACAGAAGTCATCCAGCCCAGTGAGAACTTGGTTCACCAACCTTTGAAAAGTGGCAGGTGCATTTTTCAAACCAAAGGGCATCACCACAAATTGGTAATGACCTCCTGGGGTAGAATATGCTGTTTTGGCCTTGGCATCCTCAGCTAACCTGATTTGCCAATAACCAGCTGTGAGGTCAAATGTACTTAAGAAAGTTGCAGAAGCCAACTTGTCTATCAGTTCATCTGCCCTAGGTATTGGATGGGCATCTGTCTTCGTGACAGCATTGAGACCCCTGTAGTCTACACAAAACTTCATCTCTCTCTTACCATCCTGGGTGTGAGGTTTAGGCACTAGAACTACAGGACTAGCCCAAAGGCTCTCTGAGGGTTCAATGACTCCCAATTCCAACATCTTTTGTACTTCTTTCTTTATGCAGTCCCTGACGTGGTCAGGTTGCCTGTAGATTTTACTCTTTATAGGCAGACTGTCTCCAGTGTCCACCTCATGTGTGCACCAGTTTGTCTGACTGGGGGTCAGAGAAAACATTTGCCTGAAGGATTGAAGGACTTGCTTACAATCCTCTTGTTGATGAGTAGAGAGGCTGTCAGAAAAGACTACATCATCTACTGACCCATCATCAGGGTTGTGAGTGAGCAGGTCTGGGAGAGGGTCACTCTCTTCCTCCTGCCCCTCATCTGTGGCCATGAGCAAGCCCATGTCCTCCCTGTTGACAAATGCTTTGAGCCTATTCACATGAAGTACTCTGTGAGGGCTCCTGGGAGTTCCCATGTCCACCAAGTAGGTGACTTCTCCCTTTTGCTCAATGATGGTATGGGGTCCAGACCATTTGTCTTGGAGAGCTGCTGGGGCCACTGGCTCCAACACCCACACCTTCTGTCCTGCATGATACACAGTTAGGACAGCCTTTTGGTCATGCCAAGCTTTTTGAAGTTCTTGGCTGGCCTCAAGGTTTTTAGATGCCTTCTCCTTGTACTCTGCCATCCTGGAGCGGAGACCAAGTACATAGTCCACTATGCCAAGCTTAGGCTTTTTGAGAGGTTACTCCCATCCTTCCTTCACAAGACATAGGGGTCCTCTTACAGGATGCCCAAACAGAAGCTCAAAAGGGCTGTAACCAACCCCCTTCTGTGGGACCTCTCTGTAAGCAAACAGGAGGCAGGGTAAAAGGATGTCCCATCTTCGCCTAAGCTTTTCAGGTAACCCTTTTATCATCCCTTTGAGGGTCTTGTTGAATCTCTCAACAAGCCCATTGCACTGTGGGTGATAGGGTGTGGTGAATTTATAATTGACACCACATTCCTTCCACATTGCAGTCAAGTATCCTGACATGAAGTTTGCACCTCTGTCAGAGACAACCTCCTTAGGAAACCCTACTCTGGAGAAAACTCCAAGTAGGGCCCTGGCCACAACAGGAGCTGTAGTGGTCCTAAGGGGAATAGCTTCTGGATACCTGGTGGCATGATCCACTACCACCAGTATAAATCTGTGCCCAGATGCTGTTGGGGGGTCCATTGGTCCAACAATGTCAATCCCCACTCTTTCAAAGGGAACCCCCACCACAGGTAGTGGTATAAGGGGGGGCTTTGTTGTGCCACCTGATTTGCCACTGGCTTGGCAGGTAACACATGAGCGACAAAACTCTTTAGTGTCCTCAGACATATGAGGCCAGTGAAAGTGTGGGGCAAGCCTGTCCCAAGTCTTGTTTTGGCCTAAGTGACCTGCAAGGGGAATCTCATGGGCTAAGGTGAGAAGGAAACCTCTAAGAGACAAGGGGATGACCAGCCTCCTGGTAGCACCAGGCTTGGGGTCTCTTGCCTCAGAGTATAGGAGTCCATCTTCCCAATAAACTTTATGGGCACCTGTAGCATTCCCTGCAGCCTCAGCAGCAGCCTGCTGTCTGAGGGGTTCAAGAGAGGAACAGTCTAACTGTGCCTGTCTCAAGTCTGCCCTGGAAGGTCCCCCTGTCCCAAGAAACTCAACCTTTTCAGGCTCAAGCTCTTCTAGGACAGTTCCTTCTGGGGTCTTGGGGTCAGTCTCCTGAGAGAGCTGATCCTCAACCTGAGGCAGGGGGGAAGGCTCAGCTTTACCCCTACTGCTCTTTCTCTTGGTTAGTGTCTGGTCCATTCTTCCAGGATCCAGCACTAGTTCAGCTGGGCATTTCTTGGCCTGTGACCTAGTCACAGCAAGGACATGTGAGGAAAGACCTAGCATTTCTACATGAGTCCTGTACTCCACATCTGACCACAGTGAGGATTCCAAATCATTGCCCAAAAGACAATCTACTGGGAGGTCTGAACTAACTACAACCTTTTTGAGGCCAGTTACCCCTCCCCAGGAGAAATTAACAATTGCCATACTGTGATTGGTAGTGACATTGCTAGCATTGGCCACTAGGTAATCTGAACCTAGCATGATCTGGTCAGGGTCCACAAATGTTGGTGTCACCATGGTGACACTGGCACATGTGTCCCTGTAGGCCTGAGCCATCTTTCCATTGATTAAAGGCGTTTGTCTGTATTTGCCCAGAGTACTAGGACTTACAGTAGGGGTCATATCCATGTCCCCAGTACAAACAAGAACTGCCTGAGTAGGAATTCTAACTAAGTCAGAACCCACCTCAGTTCCCATGGTTAACCCAACTATAGCCTTGGGAGGTACACTACCACTACTAACTGTACTAGGGGGTGCAGGTGTCTTAGGGACAGTAGTGGTAGGAGTTTGGCCTTACTTGGTGCACTCACTAAACCAGTGAGTCTTACTTTTACAGTATTGGCACCATGGTTTCTTAGGACCATCATTCTTCTTCTTTTGGGAAGTTTGGGACCCACCCTCCTTAGGTTGTTGGGGCCCTGTTGAAGACTTCTGGTCATTTTGCTTATTCTTATGACCCTTCTGGTCTGCTTTCTTCTGGCCACCACCCTGGTTCTGGTTCTGCTGCTTGACCCTTGTCCTGACCCATCTGTCTGCCTTCTTTCCCAATTCTTGGGGAGAGGTCAGATCTGAGTCAATCAAGTGCTGATGCAACAACTGGTTCTGACATTTATTTAAGATTTGCTCTCTCATAATTAGATTATACAATCCTGTGTAATCAGTAACTTTACTTCCCAGTAACCAGCCCTCCAGAGCCTTAGTGGCACAATCAACAATGTCAGTCCAATCTTGAGCCTGAGTTTTCTGGGTATCCCTGAACATCAACCTGTACTGTTCAGTGGTTAAGCCAAACCCATCAATCAGAGCAAGTTTCAAGACTTGGTAATCATTAGCATCCTCATCTCTAACAGTGAGGAGCTTTTCTCTACCTTTACCTTCAAAGGAGAGCCACAATATATCTGCCCACTGACTCTGGGGTACCTGCTGTACTTTGCAGGCTCTCTCCAAAGCAGTCATCCACTTGTGGATATCATCCCCTGTCTTATAGGGGGGCACTATTTTACTCAGGTGCCTATTATCAAAACTCCTGTCTTTATCCTTAGGGATATTGCTGCCACCAGTGGGGACTACCCCACTCAACTGTTGCTCTCTAGCAAAGGCAAGCTTCTCTTTGGCAAGGGCAAGTTCTTCCCTCTGGATCCTCAGATTGGCCTGCCTCATCCTTGCTTCATGCTCTCTCCTCTGAGGGGAAGTCATTCTCCTCTCGGGAGAAGTCCTTCTCCTCTGAGCAGAGGCATGAGAGTGTACAGATGCATTGGAGTCCCTAGAATGAGACCTATCTCTTCTAACTCCAAGGTTAGGCCTGCTCAGGGTCAGTACTGGGGGTCCCCCAGATCTTTCCCTATGTAGGTCTAAATTGGCCCTGGTTAGTCTGCTGACTACCTCAGGGTCATTGTCTGCCTCATCCCCAGACTGGTCTTCTTCTTCCTCCTCCTCCTCTTCTACATTCTCTGTTTCAGGGAGGTCTGGATCTCCAAGAGTACCTTCTAAGGCTGGCATGCTCCTATCTGGATTAGAGGGGTCTGTGTTGGCAGCCCTTCTGGCATCATATGTCTCTAAGAGACCTAACAGAAAAGGAGTGGTAGGGTTAGAACCCTGTTTCAATTTCCTGGAGGTACACAATTGTCTCATCTCCTGGAAACTGAGACCTGCATATCTGGAAAGGACCTGTGGAGGGTCACTAACCACTAGGGGAGTCTCTGAAGACTCTCCATGGTAGACATGCTTCTAGTGAGGTGTAAGTGATGCACCTACCTATACTATGGGTTTTCCTACTGATCCCTTGCTAAGAGTTGTAGTCAGGGTGTGCTAGGCCCTTTCTACTACAACAGGTGGTTCAGTAGAACTCAGAGTATTTCTAAGCTTGTTATATGTACTTAGGTACCTTATGTGATATTTCAAATGATATTTCAAGATTATATTTGGTAAAAACAACAGCAAGCTCAAATGCCAACCGCTGCACACCAATGTGAGAAGTTGGCCTGATATATGATGCTCACTAGTTCTAGTGATCACCTTGTATCAGTCCAAACAACCCTTATGGTGATTGGTTGTAAGTCAACCTTATAGACCAGCTATCCTAATGGTAGCATGGACAAAGCAGTCTTAGGCTAAACTCTTTTGGCATGTGAAGCCAGCTGTTTTACCACAATATAACCCCTTGAATACCAGATGAAAGGACACCACACAGGTTGTTATGAAAATAAACAGTCTATTTATTAATAACAACACCTCTGAACTCTTTATGAGGTCAGAGGGCTAAGCACATGACAATCTCTTACGAAAAATACTACAAGTTGCACAAAATTACAATGATGCCCTAGTGGCACGACAAACCATATACTAAGTAAGTGGAATGTGAAAGTCGATAATCGGAATGGAGCTGTCCAGAGGCTGTAGGATCGATGGGACCACGCTATACTAACTTCAGGTAAGTAATAGGAGGCCCACGGAACGCGTGTGCAGAGTGTGAACTCACACGCGAGATGCTTAACAACGTCTATGGACAGTACAGTTCAAAGAAAAAGGTGAGTACGGACAATCCTGACTAGGTAGAACAACAACGACTGTGGAACTGGACACTAGGACAGTTAAACTACCCTTGAGCACCGAAATGCTCTCGTTACCTCACCCACGGGCTGCGGGTGCATAGGTGTCAAAGTGCGTCGGGTTCTCGCGTTGAAGTCTATGGAGCCTGAAAGAAAAGATGCTGCAGGCGACCAGGAGGAAGATGTCCGGTGCAATCCAAGGGTGGAATGTTTTTTTTTGTTTTTTTGTTTTTTTTGAAAACCTTTATTGATATCAAAAGAAGACAAATCGAGGCCCACAACCAAGCCGGCCGGCCGCAGTGTACAAAACAGTCAGGAGTAATCAGGCAAATAGTACATAATCAATCAATACAAAGCAGAGGCCGTATAATCGCAATAGGGGAAAAGAAATACAGAAACTAAAGGGCTAAAACAAAGGAGTAAAGAAGGCTTAATTTTACACTAAGGGGAGAGGACATATGACAGGCACAATTGCAATACGGAGGCATCCGATATCCCGTGAGCAACCTCAACATTAAGAAGGGGGCGTGAAGCAAAATATCAGGGGGACAACACAATGCATTAAAAAAATCAGGATATGTGAGATACAGTCAACCCCTGAGCGTTATCCTCGTAACACGCCCGCCACCCGGGACACTACCAAGCCAGAACAGTGGGATCGGAAGACAATGCATGAAAACCCGCCCGTCACAGTACCCTCTGGGACCAAGGGTGGATTGTTGAAGAAGGAGACCTGAAAGCAGAGGGGACAATGTTCACAGTCACTAGCCAGTGACTGGAGTGGAACCAGGAATGAACCAGATGTCGTCATCGCGATCAGGTGAAGAGTGGACGCTTGACTCTGCAGCCACGTGGACCAGGAGGTGTCTTTGATGACCAGGATGGAGGCACGAGCTGTCCCACGGAGGCTCTCGCTGTCGGCGGTGTTGGATCCGGAATCGGCGTCAACAGGCCTTGGCAAAGGCAACCCACATGGTGAGTGAAGAAAGCGTCTGGTGCGGACTAGGAGAGTCCGGGGTGCCCCTCTTTTGGAAGGGAGCAAGGGCCAGTCTGGAGCAACCAGACCAGCAGTGAAAATTCAAAGGTTTGTCGTCTAGGAGGCCACTAGCCAGCCGGCAAGTGACCAGACAACGCATCGAGCAGCAACCAAGCAGAAGGGCCCCACGCAGATCTCGTGGAGGCTGGAGGGCTCATCTTCGGTGCAGGAGCTGCTCGGGGGTGGGGCTTCTCAGTCCCCAAAGCACTTGGTCGAGTTTACCTCGGGAGTCGTGCTGGAAGCGAAGTGCAGGTTCGTTCAAGATGGCCGTTCCCACGTGTCTCGTCGCACCCACGGGTCTCAGCTTTGCTGTAGATGCAGGATGAGGTCGGAGAAGTCTGGGAATCTGGGTCTCGTCGGGCTCTGAAGTCTGGATCCTCGAGGGAAGATGACAAAGTGAAGCCGCTGGACGCTTGATGGTGCCTGCTTGTGCAGGGTGTACACTCCTTGCCCACAAGGGAGATTCTTCAGTCTTCTGTGGAGCAGAACGTCGAAGGCCAGAGTTTCTTCTTCTTGAATAGTTCAGGATAATCTAATTTGGAATGGGACCAGCTCCTACCTTTATTCTCCTAAAGGGGGCTGCACTACTGACTAGGTCCCTCCCCTGGGTGGGACCAGGAAGGGGGGTGGTTACACCCCCTATCCTTTGTCCGGTTTCCCGCCAGAGCTGGGGCTGGGATGCCCCAGCAACTGGTTTGAACCGGTGTATGCACAGGGCACCTTGTGTGCCCCAGGCATGTCTCATTCCTTTCAGGCCTTCCTACCTCAATACACAAAATCCTGTCTGGGGTGGTGCTAGCACCTCCCAAGGCAGGAAACCCTGTGTCCAAGCCATCCTCGCTGGAAGGACTCCCAGCAGCAGGAGGTCAGACTTGTGTCTGTGGTGGCAGCATCCATTTTGTGATGCTGAGGCTCGAGTTAACTTTAACCGGGGTTCACAGTTACATACATGTCGTGTCCCTCTAGAAGGGTGGAATGCTACCCCCGTCGCCAGAATTGGCGAGGGGGTAGTATTCCAAATCGTATGACACCTTACTCGACATGTTTTGATAATGTTATACCAGAGTTAGCATTTTACCGCGAGGTAGATAATGCACTTAAGAGTATATGGTATAGCGTTATCGTGGAACAGCTATTAGGACTTGGTTCCGCAAGCTGCAAATGGGCTCAGCTCATGCCATAGCACCATCTCACATAATTCCAAGCACTCTGCCTTCAGGATTGATAAGGCCTTCCATAGGAGTGACTGATAGGAATATATGTGTCCATTTTAGGGTTAGATATAGGTATACTATATCTACAGCAAAGCGTGTTTACACCACCTTGCCCCAGCTGTCATGCAGCCAGTTGTGTCAGATTTAGATGGCCAGCCAGGGGTGGCATATTACATGCTTCAGCCCCTGGTAGGCCCTGGGTACACCTATGCCCTGGGTACAGGGACTGATAAGGTGGCCCAGTACCAATTGGTAAATGCACCTAAAGTACATGGTTGTCAATTTAGAGAGAGAACAGCTAAGCTGTGGGTCTGATTAGCAGGCCCACAGCCAGGGAAAGTCGTAAACCAGTGAAGCAAAAAGCAAAAATCTGGGGTGACCATAGGATTGCAGACCCCACTCTCCTACAGTGTTAGCTTTAACTTTAGTGCCTCAGCATGTTTTTCAAAGGTTTGTCTATTGCTGCAATTCCATCTGATGCGCAAGAATTGGCTGTATGGAATGCCATCTTTTTGACAATTTGGGTGGTAACTAGTATGATGGAGGAGGGTATTTCTGTCTGTAGGTTTAACATATAATTCTACATTGAGGAAACCCTCCTGTTCCTTAATCTTAATATCTAAAAAATCTACCGCATATTGGCTTTTAGTAGAAGTAAATCTTAAGTTGGGGTCTCCACAGTTAAGCCATTCTAAAAAATTGGCTAGGTCTTTTTCCATTCTCTCCCAAATAAAGAAAATGTCATCTATAAACCTAGACCAGTGTTTCACTTTTTCATAAAAGGGACACATCTCGTTATATATATGTTGTTTTTCGAAATTACCAACGTATAGGCATGCCAGACTGGGAGCACATGTCGCTCCCATGCTGGTACCTTTAGTCTGGAAAAAGTAGTCTTTCCTGAATAGAAAAATATTATTTTTCAGGATAATCTCTATACAGTCGATAATGAACCTGTTTTCTACTGACAGTTCTTCTTGCTCATTTATTAAAATTTCCTCCATCATATTTACAGTATCTTGCTGCGGAATATTTGTATAGAGTGATTCTGTATCAAGACACACTAACCATTGTGTGTTATTGTTAAACTCTATACCCTCTATCTTAGCAATCATGTGTGTCGTATCCTTTATATACGACGGTAAGAGGGCTACAAGTGGCTGGATAAAGGGGTCAAAATATTTACTTAGTGGTTCAGTCAGAGATTCCATTCCTGACACAATAGGACGCATGGGTGGGTCTTCCATGCTCTTGTGTATCTTCGGAAGCCCGTATAGGGCTGGTATTTTAGGGTGATCATTTATCAAGGACCGATGTTCCTCATCACTAATGATACCGTCTTCTTTAGCATAAGTAACCATATCTTTTACTTTCTTTTTAAGGTTATTCCAGTTACACTAGATGGTTTATAGGGTGTCCTATTATCCAGAAGTTTAAACATGCGTTGGTCATAGTCATCTGTTCTCATTATTACAATACTCCCTCCTTTGTCCCCTGGCTTTATGGTTATGTCCTCACAGGCTGACACATTTCTGAGTGCTTCTCTTTCCTTTTTTGATAGATTATTGGGAGTCCATGTTTTGGTGTCTAATATCTTTTCCAAACCACTAATCACTACTTTTTCAAAAAAATACACTTCTTGGCCTACCATCCCAATAGGTGGAGTCCAGGTGGATGGTGGTTTGAGGCCGAATTTGTTGTTTGTTTCTCTTTCTTCTTTGCCTTCAAAGATTTTTTTTAATATTATTTTTCTAAACAGATCTCTAACATCTTTTTCTATTATGTATCTGCATCCTTGTGTGCTGGGTGCAAAGCCTAAACCTTTTTCTAAAATGCTAACTTCATCAGGTGTTAAAATTCTGTCTGAGAGATTTATGATCGGGGCTTTCTTGTGATGTAAATTATCTATTCCCAATCTTTGTGACTGCGGGTCCGCATATATGGTCTCCTCATTGTATTCCCCATCTGGGTATTGCCTGGACGTCCCCTCCCGCAAGTCCTGAACCCCCTGGGTTGGCGTCTCTGTTGTTGGCCTAAAAAAGCTGGCGGATATTCCCTACTGCTGCCAGCTTCCCCGTCTCTTTGGTCTTTCCTATTTCTGTTGTCCTTATTTCTCTCCCCTTCCGAGTCTGAGCTGTTATATGAAGTATCAGAAAAGGTAACATTCTTCTTAAAATATCTGTTTCTATTATATTGATGCTGTTTACCTCCATATTCATTAGGTGCTGGCTGATCGTAATAATCCTTCTGAATATAGGGATAGACAGACTCAACCCTGTAGTTGGCTACATCCTTTCTTAGTTATTATTTTTTTTTGTTGATCATATATTCTTCATAACCACTGATGTCATCTTTAATCTCGTCTAGTTTTTTCTTTGCATCATCAAGGGCAGTACTTTCATTGAGTTCCCTTTCTAGGCTCTCAATCTCCTCTCTCTCGATTATTATTATGTCTTGGGCTGTCTCAATTATCAGTAACATCCAATCGCGACTACAGCGATTCGCGATGAGTGTCCAGTTTTCCTTAAACTTTTCATTTTTAACAAATAAACCTGGTTCGTTCTTAATCTGAAGCCCCACTGGTATTACTCTCTTTTTACAGTACTGGATGATGAACTCTGAATGCAATTCAGTGCGGATCATCTTTTTCTTTAGGTTCCACAATTTATTTCATCTATCATCATCCTTACTAGACAGAGTCATTGAATTAATGGTTTTGGAGCCCCCCCCCTGTGAGTTTCTTAAATTGGTCTTCGGAAAAGTCAAAGGTCCTCAAAGTATCCATTTTTTACACACGTACTGACTCTCCAGCTCCTAGAGCTTTAACAACTTTCAAAAGAAGAGAGTGTCCCAGAAAACCAGAAAGGACTGGGTATCAAACTATATCAAAAAAGGGTTCCTTTCTGTGTTATTTAACTTTTGCTTTGTGACCAACTGGTCTACACACAAGTCTAATGTTGCTAGTGTTCAGAAAGTGGCTTTAGGTAATTATTACTGCACAACACTGAAGTTACTTCTTTCTCTCAACATTTTATTTTCATAGAATTAAAATCATTTATATAAAATTCATAACAAAACATTTAATTTCCTAACATATATTCAAGAGCATTCCTAATCTAATACAAAAGCAAATCCTATTCTGGTTTAATTCTCAAACATACAAATAAAAATAAAAATGTATACATTAAAATATTGATATTGAAACATCAAAATACGTAATTTGTAGAAAGTCCCTTTGTCAACGCGTTTCGGTGCGTTAAGATCTTTAAGCACCTTCTTCAGGACAGACTTATAGGTTAAAACAACTGATCTTCTTTCTAAAAATTAAATACATACAGTTAGTATATTATGTCTAATTGAGAGTTAATAACAGTCTATACAGTGTTGAGCACTCTTTATACCAAGTCACTTTCCATTTCTATGTGGATATTGGAAGGACAATCTTACTTGGATTGCTGTTACGTCAACCTTTTCGCTATGGGGTTTCCTCTTTTGTTAGATTTGTCCAATTTCAGTTTCTATTTGTATCAGTTTCAATCATTTCTAAAACAAGGACGGTATATGTATCAGAGGTATTATACCAAATCTATCACTTGTTAAAATGAGACGTTGAATCTTTCTTAGTGGCACTTACTTAAAAACAGGAGAATACTTTTCCTCGTGTCTAAGGCGTTTTCTTACGTCTTTAAATTTGCGCAAGGTATCAAGTACGTTGATTGCTTGATTATCAGCCTGTCAAAGAACATAAAGTTTAAGAGTGTCTCGCCCTATTTAGCTTTTGCTTCGCATCTATTGCGAGCACTGATGGCATGGTTACTACATACCTGAAAAATAATTTCTTTAGGTCCCTGTGTTTAGTACACGAGCAGGTCTTCACTTTTTCCTTGGGACTTCTTTACCGGGTTTCTGCATACAATTATTGCAGGAATATCTTCGATCCCAGTGCCTAGTTGTGCGGAACATATATACACATAAAGATTGTGGTAGGTAATTAATCCTCAAACATCCTATTCTCCCAACTCTGGTGGAGGCTAAATCGGGTTACCAATGGTCTTAGATGACAACGGGTAGAATAACTAATATCAAACTTTTTCCTTGTTATTTCGTAACTTTTCATCCTTTTCGGTTGGCAATATTGGGATAATTATATCACCTACTCTCATAATTCGAGTATGGAGCCTACCCAGAATGGTAAACCTTTGGGTACTATACATGCCTGCATTATGTTTGCCAAATCAATTAGGAGTACCGCTGCTACTATTTCGATGTTTTAATTACGAGTCAAACCCCTCTTTTCGTCCAGGTCAGCCTTTTTATCACGGCGGTACTGTCCGCGATGTTAAGTGCGCTCTATCTCAAATACGCTGGGTAGCTCATGTAAAGCGCTCCGTCTTATTTTTTAGATTACCAAGGCGTTCTAGCTCTGCTAAAAATAGGGACTAACTCCCTCAAACGAGGATACGCTTTAAACGAAGGCAACATAGTAGCTGTGCAGATCCGAACAGATTGCTTACCTAATCAGTTTCGTGCAGAGCCGTCTACACGTCCTCTCTCCCGTGGGTTTGGATGAGGATAGACGCCGATTCGCGGTTTTTATACTCATGACAGTCACCAATCAGTGTTTAATTGATGGCAATTAGATCAATTATGCACGTACTGTTGCGCTAGGTTGTCGTGTTTAAAAAGTGTTTTTTGCGCTAAGAAAACATTTATTTATCTATATAGGGATTATTATTTTTAACCTTTCCACGTATTTTTACAGGAGACACAAATACCGTCTGGAGTTTAATTTCACGTGTAAATAAAACAGTTTCAGAAAAAACGGGTCCTCCATTTTGGTAGTTTACCGGCATACTCCAGTGAGCGTGGTTCATGGGTTATGAACTACCGGGTCATCATTAGTGTAGTTTCTTTACTATCTGGAAACTACACGATCTTAGTTGTTAAAATCGCAGGAAAGACCGCCCGGCGATATTGTGTGGTTTTATGTGTATGTATTACTGCTTTACACCAGTTATCGCAATTACGAACTTGGATTTCTTTTATCATATATTTTGCATATATTCAGATGTTCTCACACAATAACACTGGACCTTTACAATTTACTGAATAATAATGATAACATCCACGTATTGAGTTGCTGGATTTCTTTAGCATATGTTTCTCATATTCAGATGTTATGCCACAATAGCAATGGAGCTTATCAGTTTCATGAACAATAAGAGTAACATTTATTTAACATTGTTCGCTAGTACATTTATAGACAATCAAATATACGTTACATTAAATATAGACAATCAGATATACGTTACATTAAATATGCCGTATTGTTGTCGCCATTTATCTTCATAAGTGATTGTACAATCCATACAATGTTACATATGATTTTAATCTGATCGTTTATCTTCATACGTGATTATACACTCGATACAGTGTTACATATAATTTTGGTCATGATTGTTATTAAAGTTTTATTTAAAAGCCTCACTAGTGTTACATATAATTTTGGTCATGATTGTTATTAAAGTTTTATTTAAAAGCCTCACTACGCTTTTGCTATATTGTTCCTATGTCTGTGTAACTGGAGCGTCCTGCCTCCAATATTTGTAAAGCTACCCACTATGGTATTTATTCATATGGTGATTTTCGCACATTTAAGAAAAAGACCCTTTTATTTATTCATTTAAATGTGGCTTTATTTGATTAGTCTTTCCCATTCTTCCCGACAGTTTAGTCCAGAGTAATATGTCTTACATTTTGACATGAAGAACTGTTCCCTAAGTTTACCTTTTTTGTGCATATCACCCCCTCTTAAAGATATTCTAATTTTCTCCAGAATTAACCACTTTGGATCATCGGCTCCGTGTTTTGCAGAGACACAATGGTCCACAAGTGGTGCACCTTTTTTGAGTTTCTTAAGTGCGGATCTGTGTTCCGTGAGTCTCTGGCGCATCCCTCGTCCAGTTTCGCCCACATAGCATTTATTACAAGGGCAAATGAGTAGATACACTACATTGGATGTGCGACAGTTTACATGGTCGTTCATCCAATGAGAGGTTCCATTGACCTCAACCTTGTCTGATTTTATGATATGTTTGCAGTGTGAACATGTTCCACATGGTAGATTGCCTCTGATGGGTGTGTTGTTTATTATATTTCTTAAACCAAAGGATTTTGGTTCGCGAAATGTTTGTACCAGCTGGTTCCTGATTGTCCTATTCCTCCTAAAGGCATAGGTGGGTTTAGCTAAAGGTACTAAGCCTTGTTTATTAAGTAGAGACCAATTTTTATTAATTAGTTTTTTGACTTTGTTACTAAAGCCGTTGAAGTCAGACACCATTATTATTTCATTTCTCTTCTCTTTTGGCTTATCTTTTGTTTCAAAAAGACTATCACGGTTATAGTATTTTGCTCGCTTATAGGCCTCTCTTATTAAGCGTTTAGGATATCCTCTCTGTGTTAGCTTTAACTTTAGTGTCTCAGCATGTTTTTCAAAGGTTTGTCTATTGCTGCAATTCCGTCTGATGCGCAAGAATTGGCTGAATGGAATGCCATCTTTTTGACAATTTGGGTGGTAACTAGTATGATGGAGGAGGGTATTCCTGTCTGTAGGTTTAACATATAATTCTACATTGAGGAAACCCTCCTGTTCCTTAATCTTAATATCTAAAAAATCTACCGCATATTGGCTTTTAGTAGAAGTAAATCTTAAGTTGGGGTCTCCACAGTTAAGCCATTCTAAAAAACTGGCTAGGTCTTCTTCCATTCCCTCCCAAATAAAGAAAAAGTCATCTATAAACCTAGACTAGTGTTTCACATTTTCATAAAAGGGACTCATCTCGTTATATATATTTTGTTTTTCGAAATTACCAACGTATAGGCATGCCAGACTGGGAGCACATGTGGCTCCCATGCTGGTACCTTTAGTCTGGCAAAAGTAGTCTTTCCTTAATAGAAAAATATTATTTTTCAGGATAATCTCTATACAGTCGATAATTAACCTGTTTTCTACTGACAGTTCTTCTTGCTCATTTTTTAAAATTTCCTCCATCATATTTACAGTATCTTGCTGCGGAATATTTGTATAGAGTGATTCTATATCAAGACACACTAACCATAGTGTGTTATTGTTAAATTCTATACCCTCTATCTTAGAAATCATGTGTGTCGTATCCTTTATATACGACGGTAAGAGGGCTACAAGTGGCTGGATAAAGTGGTCAACATATTTACTTAGTGGTTCAGGCAGAGATTCCATTCCTGACACAATAGGACGCATGGGTGGGTCTTCCATGCTCTTGTGTATCTTCGGAAGCCCGTATAGGGCTGGTATTTTAGGGTGATCATTTATCAAGAACCGATGTTCCTCATCACTAATGATACCGTCTTCTTTAGCATAAGTAACCATCAGCCTGATTCATGAAGCGAAATAGCGCCCGCAATGGCTGCGAAAACGCAATTGCGGGTGCAAAACACGGAATCGGCATTCAAGTACGAAATAGCGAAATCGTTAAAAAATAATAGCGAGCGGAATAGCGATTACGCTGTAAAAGTCGCAGACTCCGGGAAGTCGAGCATTAGCGATACTGAAATAGCGACCAACCACGGAATCTGCGAATTGAATAGCGAAATGCAATATTGTCTCAATCGGCATTCATGAAAGAAATACATTAGCGAAAAAGCGCTAAATCGCACATTTGCGCGGCGCAATTTAAGGACAACTCAAAGCAGGTGGTAACCATAAAAGCCATGATTAACCAAAATTTGAAAAACTGTTAGCCAATCACCAACAGGTCCAGGCCTGACCAATCACACATAAGGACATTCAGCAGCAGCAATAGGCGTTCCACAATGCCTGGGATGTACATGGTGGTGAGGCGGCGAAGGCTACAGCGAGCAGCACGGAGGAGACGCATGAGGCAGGCAAGGATTTACCGGCAGCGGGTCACCTTGCTGGGGCAAACCAGAGAACAGATTTATGCTAAATACAGGCTGAATGGGGAAATGATCACCTGGCTGATACAAGAACTCGACCCCATCATGCAGCACCCAACAAGGCGAAACAATTCTGTGCCCACACATGTGCAGGTATTGTGCAGCCTGCACCTCCTGGCATCCGGCAGTTTCCAGGGCATAGTAGCCGCTGCTGGGGGGATATCCCAGCCCACCATGTCACGCTGCCTCCACACTTTTGTTGACGCCATGCTCACCCAGCTCCACCGGCACATCACATTTCCCACAAGCCAACAGGATTTGGACCTCACAAAACTACAATTTTATAATGTTGCCCATTTTCCCCATGTCCTTGGCTGCATAGACTGTACCCACGTCGCCATCTGCCCACCAGCTGGCACGGAGTATATGTACCGCAACAGGAAGTCGTACCACTCCCTCAACATACAGATGGTCTGCAATGCCAAGACCATCATCACTGACATTGTGGCCCAGTACCCAGGGAGTACCCATGACTCCTTTATCTTCAGGCACAGCGGACTCCACACACGACTGATCAGGGGAGAGTTTGGGGAAGGACACCTACTTGGTAAGTACACTTTGTCGACAATGTCACATTGCTATGAAGTAACTGCGCTGCACAGGCAATCAACATCTGCTCCTCTCATTCAGGTGACAGTGGCTACGCCCTACGGGAATACCTCCTGACCCCTTACCTCAACCCTGCCACACCTCAGCAACGCCGCTACAATGTTGCGCACATCCGGACAAGGAACTGTATTGAAAGGACATTTGGCCTGCTCAAGAGCAGGTTCCGTATACTGCACAAGACAGGTGGGGCCATGTATTACAGTCCTGCAGCGTGCTGCCGCATTGTGGCTGTCTGTGCAATGCTTCATAACATTGCAACCAAGCGCCGGATACCAGTTGACATCTCAGGCAGTGAATCTGAGGGGGACGACCGGCCACCAGCACATGCGCACCATGCACGCGGGGAGAACCCAGCTGAAGGCCACAGACGTCGCAACCACATCACAGCTAACAATTTCTAGCCCACCCCCTTCCCCCACCCCACATATCACAATTGCATGCAAACTGTAATGATTACACAAGGCGTATGTGTGCAGCAAAATAAATGTATTTGTTTGAATCACACAAAAAAAAGGGTCATGGAAACAACTATTTACAAAATGCAGTATTCATGCATACTGCATGAGACGGTTCATGGCAGGCTTAACTTCAGCCTGCGCCTGTGTCCCTGACACAATGTCATTGGCGCCTCCGGCGCACAATTCCCAGGCGCCTGTGAGGCTCTTCCTCATCCTGGGCAGCTGTAGCAGGCGTAGCCCTGGTGCTGCGCCTAGGTGGGGGGGCCTGCGTGGCAGAGTGGCTGCTGACACTGGAGGCACCCTCACTAGCATCATCACCCCCCACAATTGCCGGTAGCACAGGTGCGTGCAGTGCGGTAATGGCGGTGGTCAAGTGCTCCAGCACCCGGGTAATATCCTCGCAGCACTGGACCAGTTGGTGCTGCTGGGTCAACGAGCGCCGCGCAAGCAGGGTGGTGGCATTTGCCGAGACATAATTGGAGCGGCTATAGGTGGACAGCCGGCTCAGCAGCTGGTGGTGGCGCCTGCTTGCAACACTGCGGTGCTTCACCAGCGCTGCAGTGTTGTCTTACATAGCCGCCGTCATGCGGTCCATGGCCGCCGTCATGCGGTCCATCCTCTCGCCGACTCCAGCCACATTGCGGCCTATCTTATGCAGCTGGAGCTGGATGGCTCCTTGCTGCTGGGACTGGCGCTGGTGTATGCGGAGCATGCGCCGCTCCACGCTCATGCAGGCATGGAGATGCCCATTGCCCCGCCTGCTGTTGGGCCGCTGTGTAGCGGATGTGGCTGGCCCAGATCTTATTGGACGTGCTGCAGGTGTTGTAGCAGCTGGTGTTGCAGGTGCGGCAGCCACTGGAGGCACATTGGTGGGGTGCCTGGCTCTGGCAGCCGGTGGGCCTGCAGGTGTTGTAGCAGCAGAGGCGGGGGGCCTGGCCTTGGCAGCCGGTGGGCCTGCAGGTGTTGTAGCAGCAGAGGCGGGGGGCCTGGCCTTGGCAGCCGGTGGGCCTGCAGATGTTGCAGCAGCAGAGGCGGGGGGCCTGGCCTTGGCAGCCGGTGGGCCTGCAGGTGTTGCAGCAGGTAAGGTGGGGGGCCTGGCTGCTGGTGTTGGCGCTGCTGCAGGGGCTGGTGGCTGGGTATCAGGTAGGGATTCCTCCTCCTGGGCCTCCTCATCGATCAGCAGCCTCTCACTGTCACTGCTATCACCCGCACCTGTGAGGGTAAGTGGATACTCATTAGGTGCATGTGACTGTCAGACGTGCAGATGTTACATGCATGCTGGGTGTCATTCCCTGGGTGGCTGTGTATTTGCGCACTTTGGAACCTTTCTGGCCGCATTGTGGTACTACTACATTGTGGACATACTACGTCTCCCACAATGCTTCAGGGCATTTCCTGATGCACAACATAGGCATGACTAAGGGCCAATGAGTGAGCCTATTTGGTCAGGGGCGGTCATAGGGGACAGGGTCGCAGTCGCATGCCACTTACCTTGGGTGTCTTGGGTGGGGCGGGAGGAGTCCAGAGGGGTCACGCCAACACACGCCTCCCTCTCCAAGGTGTCCTCTACCTGGTCCTCCAGGGGGGTGTTGGGTGGGACAGTCGGTCCACCACCTCCGGTGCCTGATGCCTCACCAAGGCGCTCCGCCACCCTCTCCTTGGCACGCCCTCGGAGGTCGTACCACCGCTTTTTAAGCTCCTCCAGAGACCTGTCCGCAACGCCCACAGAGTTGACACTGGAGGCAATCCCCACCCAGATCCTCCTCTTCTCCTGCTCTGGGACCCTCCGGGAGTTGGCACCAAACAGCTGGTCGTGGTTGGCCACCACCCCTTCTATGAGGTTCTCCAGCTCCTGTTCGGAGAATTTCAGTTTGCGCTTGCGGCCAGCGCTGTTGCTGGGGCCTGGCTGGGGTTCGTCCGACATGGCGGTCGCTATTTCGGCGGGGTTGTGAGTCGCTAACGGCGGTTTAGCGGCAGCTTTCGGTCGTGAACACTCGACTGATAGCGTCACTGTGTTGTTTGGGGGTGGGATTTGGCTGCTTCCTGGTTGTGATGTCATCACGGTGCTCGTAATGCGTCTTCCCGTTTTCCAGATCCCGCGAGATTGCGACTCGCATTCCCGATCGCACGGGATTGCGAGTCGCTATCCCGTGCGATCGGGATTGCGAGTCGCTATCCCGATCGCAGGTAGCCGGAAATAGCGATTTTTCTGCGTTTTTTGTCGGTCGCTAACGGCTTTAGCGCCCGCGTGCGAGTCGCTATTTTTT
Organism: Lissotriton helveticus; assembly: GCF_964261635.1. Classification (NCBI taxonomy): domain Eukaryota; kingdom Metazoa; phylum Chordata; class Amphibia; order Caudata; family Salamandridae; genus Lissotriton; species Lissotriton helveticus. The sequence goes on from NC_136070.1 coordinate 927,101,839, forward strand.
CCCCGAAAAGTACATGAATGCCGTTTTGCGTTTCCTCAATAGCGAGTCGCTATTAATCGCTATTAGGGACACGCAAAACGGCCCGTACATGAATCAGGCTGCATATCTTTTACTTTCTTTTTAAGGTTATTCCAGTCCATTACACTAGATGGTTTATAGTGTGTCCTATTATCCAGAAGTTTAACATGCGTTGGTCATAGTCATCTGTTCTCATTATTACAATACTCCCTCCTTTGTCCCCTGGCTTTATGGTTATGTACTCACAGGCTGACAAATTTCTGAGTGCTTATCTTTCCTTTTTTGATAGATTATTGGGAGTCCATGTTTTGGTGTCTAATATCTTTTCCAAACCACTAATCACTACTTTTTCAAAAATATCCACTTCTTCGCCTACCATCCCAATAGGTGGAGTCCAGGTGGATGGGGGTTTGAGGCCGGATTTGTTGTTTGTTTCTCCTTCTTCTTTGCCTTCAAAGAATTTTTTTAATCTTATTTTTCTAACCAGATCTCTAACATATTTTTCTATTATGTATCTGCATCCTTGTGTACTGGGTGCAAAGCCTAAACCTTTTTCTAAAACGCTAACTTCATCAGGTGTTAAAATTCTGTCTGAGAGATTTATGATCGGGGATTTCTTGTGATTTAAATTATCTATTCCCAATCTTTGTGACTGCGGGCCCGCATATATGGTCTCCTCATTGTATTCCCCGTCTGGGTATTGCCTGGACGTCCCCTCCCCCGAGTCCTGAACCCCCTGGGTTGGCGTCTCTGTTGTTGGCCTAAAAAAGCTGGCGAATATTCCCTACTGCTGCCAGCTTCCCCGTCTCTTTGGTCTTTCCTATTTCTGTTGTCATTGTTTCTCTCCCCTTCCGAGTCTGAGCTGTTATATGAAGTATCAGAAAAGGTAACATTCTTCTTAAAATATCTGTTTCTATTATATTGATGCTGTTTACCTCCATATTCATTAGGTGCTGGCTGATCGTAATAATCCTTCTGAATATAGGGATAAACAGACTCAACCCTGTAGTTGGCTACATCCTTTCTTAGTTTGTTTGTTTTTTTGTTGATCATATATTCTTCATAACCACTGATGTCATCTTTAATCTCGTCTAGTTTTTTCTTTGCATCATCAAGGGCAGTACTTTCATTGAGTTCCCTTTCTAGTCTCTCAATCTCCTCTCTCTCGATTATTATTATGTCTTGGGCTGTCTCAATTATCAGTAACATCCAATCGCGACTTCAGCGATTCGCGATGAGTATCCAGTTTTCCTTAAACTTTTCATTTTTAACAAATAAACCTGGTTCGTTCTTAATCTGAAGCCCCACTGGTATTACTCCCTTTTTACAGTACTAGATGATGAATTCTGAATGCAATTCAGTGCGGATCATCTTTTTAGGTTTTGCCTGGCGAAAGCTGCGCTCTGCGCAGCTTTTTCGCGCAGGCGAAAACCTAATGAGTATGGTATGGGAGACAGGAACGGCCCCCGTCTTTCATTGGCTAGCTCCATAAATGGAGGCTAGCCATTGGAAGACGGGCCTGTCCGTCAATGCCGGACCAGATTCGGGGGCGTTCCCGAGAATTTTTGGCTTTTGGCTACGTCAGCCGAAAGCCTGTTCTCGGGAACGCCCCCGAATCTGTGCTGGCATTGCCGGCACCCGCCTTCATTGCAGTTGCCTTTGCCGATCGTCCTTTGCCGGCAGTTGCCTTTGCCGATCGTCCTTTGTCGATTTTTTGGACCCCCCCACCTCACTTGCGCCGAGGTGTCCAAGTAAAGAAAAAAACATTTGTGCACACAAGACCCAGCATTGTCCCTTTGTTTCCCACCGCGGCCCCCGAAGCCGAAGGAAGCAGCCGTCTGCCTCCAGCCAGGGCCGCGCTGGGATTGGCCCAGCCGGTCGAGCCTCCGCCGCGTCATCGGGAGAAGGAGGAGGAGTGGAGAGCAGAAAGCAGCCTGCATCGTTTGGTGACAACCTGTACTAATGTGTGCTCTTGTTTTGATGTTTGCCTTTAATAATATTTAGAATGTGCTTTCATCTTAGGTCTGATAGAACCTTTGTACAGCGTGGATTCTTACTTTGTCAATTAACGTGGCTGGAGAGAGAAGGATCACGTTTCATCTGGTTTCGTTTAAGGTTTCTCTACCCGTTGGGGTTGCTTTATCACGACACAACCCTACTCTGAAGTTATACAACTGACTGATAGCTATTAGCCTAAAAAATGCGAGTGTGACTTTAATACTGTCTTTTCATTTGTTTTTGCAACCAGGTGCACAAACTTCCTGCAGACTGTGCTTGCACTAACCTAAGCCACCACAAACAGGTCAGGCGGAAGTGTTCGGTATAAACACAGCGCAGGTCAGGGATATTTTGTCACTGAATGCCCTGCCCTTTCCCACCTATGGCAGTGCGGTGACGCGCCTGGGGGGCGTGGTCGGGCGCTGGGGGCGGAACCTGGTGCACGGGGCACGGTGCAGGAGGGCGGTGACGCCAGGCATGGGGCGGGGTGGCGCGCGGCTGGGTTTCCAATGGCCTGAAGTTGGTGTGTGTCGGCAAGCTAGAATCTGAAGTCTGGTCATGGCGGAGGAAGACGGGGGCAGCTGGGAGACCCCCCGCATTTTGCAGAGCCTCAGGGGCAAGATATGTGAGTGTGCCCGGGATGGGAGAGGGGTATCTTCGGCTGAGGTGCGGGATGGAGGCATTGTAGTAGTCCGAAGCGCAAATGGGGAAGTGACGGGCCAGCGGGGGAACAATGTGCCCCGTGTCAGCGCCCCCATGTGCCGCCAATATTTGCTTACTCTTTCCTCCCCCAAAGGAGTGTAACGCGGCCCTCCGACCACCGGTGGGTGCTTCGGTGGAGGGACCGGGCAGAGGTGCAGCCAGGCACTGGGAGAAGGTGGGGGCACTTCCTGCCAGCGCCTGGTACAGCTTGCGCCCTCAAATGCAACTCCTAACAATTCCTCACTTTAGCACTGCCCCTTTACGACTGTCCACCTTTCACAGGCGCGCCAGTATCGTGGTGTTAGTTCATTTTTTTATTATTAGTCTCTTTTGCATTCAATTTGACCGTTTTACCAATGCTGTTAACTTTTGGCTTACAGTTGATGTTCTCGTGCCACATTTGTGGAATTATACATTTAATACGTTCTCGTATTAGAGGGCTTACCAGTCCGCGTTCTTTCCAGTCAGCTGCATCATGTCGTATTCACTCACTGCCCCCTCTTAATTGATCTGCCCTAAGAGCACAACTGACGTATGCATATTGGTACTAATTTCATAAAGTATACAAGCTGTGTGCACGCGAGGATGGCAGTGTCGCCTCATTCTATTATATGTTTGGTGTACTGGTCCACCTCCATCATGGAGTACTTTCATTTCAATTTATGAGGGACTATTTTACAAGTAAGCAGTACACCCACTCGTACAAAAGGAGTTTGAGGTTTACTTTCACAGGCAGGCTTTACAAACAAGTGTCTGTTCAGATTTCAGGGCATTCGAGTCTTATTGCTGTTCTGAATATGGGGAGGTTTTAGTTGATGTGTGGGTGTGTGTTGGGGGGCTCTCTGTAGGTGTTTGTGGGTGTCATTTGCGAAAGATAAAGCTAGTGGCATTGCAAATGACAATGCCATTTATTTATGTTAAAAAAAAAACATAAATAAAAATAATGTCAAGAGCATTGCCAATAGCTCAAACTTTAACAAAGGCAAAACCATTGCATTGTAAATGCTTGTTCTTTAGGTTCCACAATTTATTCCATCTATCATCATCCTTACTAGACAGAGTCATTGAATTAATGGTTTTGGAGCCCCCCCTTGTGAGTTTCTTAAATTGGTCTTCATCTACTCACTGTTTCCTCTTGTCCTTATTGCCTCTATGGTTAGGGGGCTCCAAGGTACAAAGGATGATGGACCACTGTAGCATCCTCATTTGCACTTTCTTGGGCAAATTATGAGCTAATTTCTTAGCTCAAAGAAATGTGTATTCCTGCCCCAAGCCAGTCATCTTGAAAACAACTGTTTCTTTAGTAATGGCATTTCCATTGTGTCAAGAAGGATGGAACTCTGATCAGACACAGTCAGACTGGAGACTAGATAGCTGAGGCAGCCATATTTCCAGTCTGTTCAGGGCTTCATGGGGCACATAAAGTCACCTCTCTTATTGTCTTTTTAGAGGCATGTAAACACTACTTGAGGATACTTCAAATGTGTCGTGCTTTTTGTACCCAAGGGTGGCACATACTTCCTTGTGAAAGCCCTAAACTTCCTTGTGACACTCTCTAGGCCATGGAGCCACCCTCCATGGACACTTTCTGGCCTCTTTGCTTGTTCTTTATTTTGAGATCAGTCAATGCATTGTTTTCTCGCAATGTAAGTACTATTTTAGAATCATGAAGAGACTGGTGGCTCAATGAAGTTAGGCACTGCAAGTGGGAATTTGCGCCATTCTGGTGCCTTCTCCTTGTGTGTATCTAGGTCCAGCAGTGGGTTGTAGGGCCGTGGAAGGAATATTGAGTGACCAAAATAGTGAAAAACAAAATTTTGAGCAGGGAGGTGCACATCTCCTTGTGTTTGCTTTGTTCACCCTAAGTTGGCAGGGTATGCCCAGTTGTGGGTCCCTTCGTCACTTTGCCACTGGAATCAAGCTCGCCTGGCTGATTGGGGGGGGGGGGTGTTACCCTGAAACTGGTTCCAGGATGCTAGTCAATGCTGGAGGGGGGGGGGTTCATTTATGAAATAAAACACAGTTTGTACGGACTTACTCCTGTTTGTGTCGGTTGACACGATCTCAGTAGACTGTATTGGGAAGTTTACGTGGTTCACCATCCCGTTCAGGAAGCACCCGAGGTGTGCGGAGCGACGGTGGTGAAGTGATACTTTTGTTTGGGATATATATATATATATATATCCACAGCCTTGGCTCGATTTTGTGGTCCAATGGCGCTCTGTCCACCGGTGCTAAGACTTCCAAGCAGAGCCACGCTTGAATGTATTCCACAACTCTCTTTTACCAAGAGAATAAGTCAGCACTCACAAGAGGTTTCTTCCCGATCTTTTTATTTTGTTGTCATCACTCCAGCATACTAAAGTAAAAAACAAACGCGTTTCGCAACCAAATGTCGCTTGTTCACGGTTAGTACAACAAAGTTCATGCCCCTCCTATATTACGAAGGACCCGTCAGCAACTCTCTGATAGTGATCTCACTTCCTGTTGGATTTACAGGAAGTTAGATGGGAATTGTAGTTCCTTTGTACGTACAATTTACATTTGACATATATACATATATCAGCATTGTTTTATCATTGCGGCAGGTGGCAGTTGCGTTTATGCACATTAGTTCAGTATATCATTCGCCCCCAAAGTTTATGCGGTGGTCTACCCTCTCCATGCACTACATTCATATCGCGTTATTCTTGGATAAGCAAAAAAACGATCTCGCCCTCTAGTGGGCAAATCAAACACCAAAAGCCACTCGCTAATCTTAAGCGTGGTATTTACGGATCAAGCCCTCTGGTGGGCTATTAAGATTTGCATAATTCAACGAGTAGTTACAATCCTAACTTAACTCTTAAATCTGTGGCGGATGGTGTTCGAAAAGTATCTGTAGTGTATGTAGACCACCCTGGTTAACCTTGATTCTTGAACAACTCAGTTAGGGCTACATTGTTGCAAATATAGATGAAAAGGCTGCCTGTTTCACACATGTTTGCTTAAAGTATCATATCATTACCCATCAGTATTATCTATGGTGTATCTACATTTACATATTATGAGTGTCTATTTTGATGTTATTGCTACTGCTGTCTCCTCTTTGAACCCAAGGATCAAATGTTTTCAATTTCATTCCACCACAGAAGACTTATAAATGTACATAAAGTTCTTTACTCTGATTTAATCCCCATGGGGTCATTGTTCGAAAATTCAGGATTTGTCTCGATTCTCTGCATCTCAGTTTACGTTCCTGATCTCCTCCCCTCTCATGTGGCAAAATACATTCGAGTGCATAGACTTTTAGGAGTTTCCAATCACTGTTATGCGTCATCTCCATATGTTTGGCGACTGCATTGCTCCTATCTTTATTCGTCGTTGCTCTCACATGCTCCAAAATGCGCTTTTTTAATTCGTTTTTGGTGCTGCCAATGTATTTTAGTGAGCACGGGCATTCGATCACATATACAACATGTGTACTTGTGCAGTCAATCAATTGTCTTATCTGCCACATTTTTTTATTGGGTAACATTACTTCCTTCTTATTTACTGCAATTTGACATATCTTGCAATGTTGACATTTTATAAATCCCTTGGTATTCAGCCATTGAATTCCTTTTTTCTTTTTTGTATGGTCATGGTGGTGGCTCTGTATCAATCTATCTCTTAAATTCCTCGCTCTTCTGAACGTGACTAAGGGATGTTTTTCCATTATTTTGACGGTTGTTTGGTCTAGGTGCAACAATTTCCAATTTTTTCTTAGGATGTTAACAATTTGTTTGGATTCCCTGGTGTAATCTAGGATCAGTCTAATTTTTCTTTCTTCCGGTTTCAACTCTTTCATGGTATTTTTCATTTCCTGTTTGGTTGTTAGAGCATCCTTTCGATTTTTCTTGTTTGCTCTTTGCCATCCTTTTTCTATGGTGTTTTTGTTATAACCTCTGCTTTTGAATCTTTGTGCCATAGCTTTACTTGTTTTCATCCATTCACTTTCCTCTGAACATATTCTTCGTAATCTGAGGAATTCACCATACGGTATGTTTTCCTTTACGGATGGTTTATGGAAGCTTTCGAAATGCAAAGTAGAGTTGGTGGCAGTATCTTTCCTGCGTAATGTGGTTTCTACTCTGTTGTCCCGGATATAGATCTCCGTATCAAGGAAGGTGGCTTTGTCCTTGCTTATTTGGTAAGTGAACCTGATGTTTGAGGTAGAGGAATTAAGTATTTGGAAATACTTTTCAAATTCTTCACTTGTTCCTTCCCACACAATAAGCAGGTCATCTATATACCTTGTCCATTTTGCAATTTTTTCCACATACACATCATTGTCTGGGTGCCAAGCCACCTGCTGCTCCCACCATCCCATTGTGAGACACGCGTATGCCGGGCTGAAAGAGAAACCCATGGCACATCCATGGATTTGTTGGTAGATTTCTTCCCCAAACAAAAAGATGTTTTGTGTTAAACACATTTCTACCATGTCTATTAGCATCTGGTTATGTCTATTAAACTGGATATCACGTTCTTTCAGGAAAAATGCACACACATTTAGGCCAATATCGTTGTCAATATTCGTATACAGAGATACGACGTCCATCCAAGAAATCTAGCAACAAATCCATGGATGTATATATATATATATGTCGATGATTCGAGTGCTTTTATTTATTCATTTTGGCATCCAGTCAGTCCTGGCCAGTGCCCCAGGGTGACGCGTTTCGACAGAACTAGGCTGTCTTGTTCACATACATATATACCATCAAGGTACGTTTATGCGGGTTTAGGTATAGAAATTCTATATATGCTTATCCATAGTAACGTCATTTGGAGGTAGTCAGCGGTCGCAGGTGCAAATCACGTAATCTCCCCATGCCTATCATAAATGAATGTGTCCTTAACTGGTGCTCATGAAAATCCCCGGTGTTGATGATTAAGTGCCGTTGCTGAGCACCGGAAACCACTGGCTCAAATTAAGCATTGCTCCTACCAAGGGCGAGGCTAGACGAGCCCGCCTTTAGGGGCCGGCCCCCCGGCCCACGCACGCCATTAGTTGAGGGTAGCCGGCCGATCACCCTATGGGAGGCCGGCCGGACTGGAATAAGTCCTTCCGGGTCAGGCGGTGACGCACTTCCGGCGTAGGCGGGGTCAGAGGCCGTGACCTATTTAGGTCACTAGCCCATTCAGTTCGGCCTCTTTCCTCGCCTGCGTCGTGACCTGCTTGCACCTGCCGGACATCGCCCCCGGGCTCGTTAGCCTATTTCTTTTAACTCCCACCCACCCGTCCCTTAGTTATGTAGTTTGGAGGGGTGAGTTGCGGAAAAGAGACATTGGAACACTGATATAGATGGACCAAATAGACGGGAGTCCACCTTGAGCACTCCCTAGGCCAGCACTGAGGGGAGAGAAGGTAAGCTCTCCACAGGGGGATGGAGACCACCGGTTGGGGAGGCTAGGGCGACAGGTACGAGCCTCCTGGGATCCTGGGCAACCTGGTGGACGAGTGGTGGTGCCCTGGAAATGGCGGACAAGGTCTCTAGGGCTGGGGCCCATCACTCTGGGGCGCAGGTGGGTTGCACCTCGCGTGGGCATCGCTACCTGGGGAGAGCCGAGCCAGAGGGCCCCTTGGTGCTGGGGGAAAGAAGAGAGGATAATGATATTCTGATTTTAAAGATGATTTATGCGAATTTGAAGTTCAAGAATTTTTGTTCAGAATATGAATTTAGTAACGTTTGATATAATTATGCAATGTCATGTTTATGTGTGTTGATATTAAACATGGCCTTTTTTACACCCACCTTATCTCAAGCGTTAATTGACTGGTGGGTTGTGGGCGGGCGTGGAGCATGCTGGGGGATCCGGGCCCTAATACCCACATGGCCACTCCCTAAACCATCCTCTTCCAGAGCAGTCATGCCTGCGTCTTCGGCCATTTCCTGCACCATCTGAAATGTTTTTCCTCCTCTGGTTTACAGAACAATCTAATCCTAAAGGCTACTGGCTCAGCATCTCGTGCTCCTCTCTGAACACATTCTGTTGTTGCAGTGACCGGCTCTCCACCCAGGTGGTAATTTGTTAATCCATCCAGACCTAGAGATGGCGGTATCTATTTCCCTGTGGTAATGTGAGCCGTTGTTTCAGCGAAACAGTACCTGGAGAAGCCACGTTATCCAGCTCACACTTACCATGCCTAAAGGAAGTGTGCATCTTTGGTGATTAGTGCCTCTCTTTCACATCTTAGCTCCTGAGAGGAGAAGGTGTTGATTAGATAGCTCAGCTAAAAAAAGTTTACATTCTTGTTACAACTGAACGTCGCCTTCTTCCTTTCCCATGGTCCGAGAACCTTTGTTTTACAAAGTCATCAGGGACGTAGCTTGGTCAGTAAAATTTGGGGGGTGGGGGGGCGTGAGCATCAGGTTTCCCGGACATCAGGCTGGCATATAATGTTATAATACATTATATGACAAGCATGAGTGGGGTTTAGGAGGCAGTTGAAAGGGAAAGGAAGAGGAATATAGATTATTAGGAGTACTAAATGAGAGAAACAATATTTTGTAAAAGAAACATTTTTTAGGGCTTTCAAAACAGTGATGAGTGGGATTGTGTGTGTTTTTGTCAGTGTGTGCATGCGAAAATCCCAGGTGAAATGCGACAGAGACCTCACCATGCCCGACTTAAAGCACCTGTACCCAAATGCTCATCTGAAAATACATTAGGGGAGGGGGGTGTAACACTCCAAACAACCCCTCTGAAGCTACACCCCTGAATGTCATGTGATTCCTGTTGACAGCCTATTTGTAAAGCACTATGGGCCTTATTTATGAAGGCCTTGCGCCGCCGGTGCGTCACTTTTTCCCATTTTAAAAGTGACGCACCGGTGGCGCAAGGTCTTCATAAATAAGGCCCAATATATTTGTACTTTGCTTTTGCTTTCTGAGCTTGCTCCATTATGATTTGCAGGGGCACCTCCTGGCTAATTGAATTTGTGTTTCACATTATGATTTGTTAATAAACTCTTTTACACTTCGAGTGGCTGTGCACAGATTTTCTTTGAACCCTGTATCAATTCTAGGTCGAAAGGCAACAGGTTGTGTGCAGTTATATCATCCTTTGAAACAGCCAGTCTTACAGGGCCATGCCTTATGTTTCTGAACCAAACTCTTTATACAATCCCTGCTGGGCCCTGGATCCATAAGAAACAAAGCACAACTGACAAGACAGTCAATTGAGTTTTTTGCATCTCCTGGTGAAACCTGCTGGAACCAGCTGGAATCCAAGCAGAGCCGACTCATGATTTCATCCTTCAAAGGGCGATAAAATGAGGACCATTGAGTTCGGTCCCAGTAAAAAAAAACTTTATTGTCCAAGCTGAGACGACTCAAGGCTGTAATAGCAAGCATGGCATAAAACCAGTTATTTTGTGTTAACCCATTCAGACCCTCCCCCCGCAGCGCCCACGTCACAGATTGCACTTCCCGTGACTGGAATGCTGACGGTTGTTTCCTACACACAGCCCCCATTCTGCGGCACTCAACGCGTCCCCCGCTGTTTGTTGCCTTTACTAATAGATGCGCCCTATCGATGACTGACTAATCAATCCCGGCTCTGTTTATTCCTAATTTACTTCTTCCTTTCTTCAAAAGACGGCTCGGCGGCCCGCGCGCCACTTCATTTGGGGTAATCTATAGATAAGGATCGCATTAGCGCTGAGCCTCGGCGCTGGGTAAGGCAAAGGTCTGGGCCTGTGGAAGGAAATGGACTCCGAGACCCAGTCATGGTGACAGCAGCAGCAATGCAGTCCTTCGTCGATCTTTACTCGGTGCATATTTTTAGTACGTTAGGGGTACACAATCAAAAGGTAGCAAAGCTGAGTGCTCTAGCTTTCTGGGTTTTCGTTTATCAATAGCTTGTCAGCTGTTCAGAGAGAAAGGGCAGGTTGTGCTAACCCTACAGAACAGGTGCAGCAAAGACTGCAGAATAGTAGGCTCAGGCGCACGTGCCTACTTTCCTAGCGCCTAGCACAGGTACAGTATGAATATCAAAAGAGAAAGCTTCGTTGCAGCTGCACCTACTCATCTTTAAGAAGTTAGGGGCATATTTAAAAGCCCCTAATCGCCACAGGAACGTCACTTTTTTCGAAGTTCCTGTGGCGATAGGGGCTTCGCCTTATTTACAAGGCAGTGTTACGCTGCCTTGTAAATCAATCAGTCAATCGATCACAACACTTGTAAAGTGCACTACATACCTGCGAGGTCTTGAGGAGTCTTCTGAAGGACAGTAGGTCTTGGGTCTGCGGAGCTGGCGGGTGGGGGTGTGGAAGCTAAGTCGTCTGTTGAGATATGCTGGGCCGGTGTTGTGGAGAGCTATGTGCATGGATGAGGAGCTTGAAGGTTATCCTCTTGTTGATGGGGAACCAGTGCCGGTCTAGCTAGTGCAGGCCTCGTCTCTCAGGTGGGGTGTGATGTGGCTGCGGCGGGGGATGTCGAGGATCAGACGTGCTGAGGTGTTCTGGATGCGTTGCATTCGTCTCAGGAGCTTGGCCGACGTTCCTGCGTAGAGGGCGTTTCCGTAGTCCAGCCTGCTGGAGACGAGGGCCTGGGTGACTGTTCTTCTCGTCTCAGTGGGGATCCACTTGAAGATCCTGCGGAGCATTCAGAGGGTGTTGAAGCAGGATGAGGAGACGGTGTTGACCTGCTTAGTCTGAAGAGGGTTGAGTCGAGGATGACCACTAGGTTGAGTGGGTGGTCGGTGGGTGTCGGGGCTGTTCCTAGTGTTGTCGTCCACCGGGAGTCGTCCCAGGCTGAGGGGGTGGAGCTGAGGATGAGGACCTCTGTCTTGTCCGAGTTCAGCTTCAGTTGGCTGTTCCTCATCCATTCGGCAACGGCCTTCATTCCTTCGGGGATGTTGGATTTGGTGGTGTGAGGGTCTTTGGTGAGGGAGAGGATCAGCTGGGTGTCGTCGGCGTAGGAGATGATGTTGAGGTCGTGCTGACGGGAGACGTGGGCGAGAGGTGCCATGTAGAGGTTGAACAGCATCGGGTTGACAGAAGAGCCCTGGGGTACGCCGCAGATGATTTCGGTGGCATTTGAACGGGGAACAGCCTTTACGACGCAGCTGTTACACCGCGTGCCGTTACAACACGGTTTTTTCAACGCAGGTCGTTACCACGACTTCCGCTGGAGGGCGCTGCAGGACAAGGAATTTTTTAATTTACTATCCAACACCTTCCCTACTGTACGTAGGCTGGTGTTAGAATAGTAAATTAAAAAATTCCTAAGTCCGCACCCCTCCAACGCAAGTCGTGGTAACGACTTGCGTTGAAAAAAATGCGTTGTAACGGCACGCGATGTAAAAGCACGCGTTGTAAACCCGTACAACCCATTTGAATGGAAGGGGGGGAGGCGGACGCTCTGAGTTCTGCCGGAGAGCAAGGTTGTGGTCCAGTCCAGGGCCTTCTCTTGGATCCCGGCGTCATGTAGGCGTGTTCGCAGTGTGCGGTGGCAAACCGCGTCGAAGGCGGCTGACAGGTCCAGGAGGATGAGGGCCGCTGTTTCTCCGTTGTCAAGCAGGGTCCTGATGTCGGTGGCGGCGATGAGGGAGGTTTCGGTGCTGTGGTTGCTGCGGAACCCGGACTGGCCCCCTTTGACGCTATGGTTAGTATGAAAGGGGAGGGCATTGGGTGTTGAGGTGGGAGTTCCGCTGCAACACCCATTGATTTTGACACTGCCCCATATTTACAAGTGTGTAGTAAATATGGGGCAGCACCAATATTAAGACCAAAGAAAACCCTGGTCTTAGCATGCCAAAACGAGGAGAAATGCATGGAGAGTCATAATGCAGAAGGCATATAACATGTCTGCCAGAGTTATGATGACATGCATTGTAGCGCGCTAAAAAGAATAAAAGTGCAATGTGCACAAGGCAATAAAGGATTGTCCCCTGGTTACAGTGCAAAAGAGACTGACCGGAGCATTACAACATTTGTTTTTAAGGGCCCAAGAGAAAAGTGTGCTGTGCAAGTAAGCAAGTAAGGGAAACCCCAATAGTGCCTCGAGTGTGCTCTTCGGGCTTTCCGCAAACTGCGAACTGCAAAGTACGGAAGGTCCTGGTGCAAGCAGCAAGATGCCCCAAGGTGAAGTGGCAGCTGCCCAAAGATGTGCCACACAAGGATCTACTTGGGGGCCGGCAAATGCAGAGCGGCTCCGAAGAGTGCCCAAAAAGTGACTCAGATGTTGTATAATAGCTAAGTGTCTTCAAAACTCAAAAGGGGGAGGGAGAAGCTAGAAATCGTTCCACTCAGCTTCCCTGGAGATACAAATAGAATCAAGGAGAGTGGAAGAGCACAGTATCAAATTGAGGATCCCTAACAGGAATTTTTGTAGGACCCTTAACAGTGATGTTCCGTCAGTGGCATGTTTTCCGCTGACGTACTGATGACTGATAGTGACATCATTAGGTCTATCCTTACCAGGAGGAGATGTCTCTCATGCCAGAGACATTTGTGGGATCCTTGATATAAAACAATGTGCTTAAAATGAACTCCTACCTCCAAAATCTTCAGACTTTATTTACAAAATTTAGGAGATAGTGGCGATGTTAAAAAATGTACAGGATCTGTGGTGGGAGAAATGTAGGTGCCCCACGCATCTATATAAAGAAACATCTGGTCAACATGTTTCAGCCTACTTGCGCCTTCTTGGGTCGTTGGCTTTCGTCAGGACAATAGTTTGATTTTCAGCTCCCTTTCTAAGACCACACAGGATATTTTCCCTGGTTATGATAGTTCTCTCCCAATGGAGAGTCTTTGATGACATGCATTGTGTTGCAAACGCATGTCTACAGCTCTTTGTAAATATGGGCTGCATCAAAAAAGTAACGCAACCCTGGCGTAAAAACTTTGTAAATCTAGACTTGAATACATTTAATTTCTTGATCCAAAAAATTAACAAGTTAAAGCCTCTTACATGAATCAAAATGATATAAAATCTGTGGGGGCTCCATAGGTTTGGGAGGGAGGCAGACTAGCGCCGATCCGTATTTTGGAGAACTCCAGTCTAAAAGACATCCTTCCCGGCCTGCATCTTAATAGCTGAAGTGATCAGATAATAAAGCTCAAGTTTTTGTGGTACAAATGGAATTTGCGGATTCCAGTTTAGACGTGACCATCAGGAGGAACTTAACATCTTTAACGTTCAGTATAGTACTATCCGGATTCAGACTAGCTGTTACCACTTGTCAACAAGATCGAACTCCAGCACAAATTAAATCATTCCGAAGATAGATTTTTGTTGGATGTATGACGATACGACGCGTACCGTCACAACGCGTGCTGTTACAACGCGTTTTTTACAACGCAAGTCGTGACAACGACTTGCGTTGGGGGGGCGCGGATCGAGAATAGTTTAATTTACTATTCTAACACCAGTCCCCGTGGACACTAGGGAAGGTGTTGGAATAGTAAATAAACTATTCTTAATCCTGTAGCGCCCTCCAGCGCAAGTCGTGGTTACGACTTGCGTTGTAAAGGACGCGTCGTAACAGCACCGCGTTGAAACATCCGCGGTGTAAAGGATGTTTCCCATTTTGGTTTGCTGCAGCAAGGACGGACAGATGCATAGGATGTGAATGGTGGTTTCTTTTCCCATTCCGCATAGGTATAGCATTGAAAGCAAATGTGCAAACCTAGAGTGGTCTGGCGGATGCAAGGGCCCTGTGATTTTATTTTTCGATCAAAATTGGAGCCTCCAGTGATACATTACCAGTGTTAATTCTCCTAGAAGTAATGTCAATCCTCCCTGGTAAGAGGAATCCAGTGACAGTAATGTTGGTGTACCTAGGTGTCCCAGATATGTGCCTTAAAAGGGCAAACTAACACAAATTAGTCAAATAAAGTGCACTTTTATGTGCTATGCTGAGGAAACTAGCTGGAGTGAAGAGCTTCAGTATTTGATGAACAAGTGATCCATTGTTCCCTTTATAACCTCCCAGTAGGGTATCGACCTCTTCCCATATTTATATAGGATCCCATATAAGATTCTGCATAACAAAATTCTGCAGCTGAGGGTAGGAATTGATCCAGGATAGGGGGTGCCAGGGCTGAAGGCGAAAATAGCTGAAAATCATGGTCAGTGCCCATGGAAGTGGGGTAAAAAATATTTGGTAAGTCACCTACTGGTGGACTGTGTACTGTTCTTAGAGGAAAGAAAGAAGATCCTGTGTCCAGTTTTTAAAAAAAGTATGGAATACGGGTGGGAGAAATGGGATTGAACGAGGCATGTGGGATGAGACATCAGGAAGTAGCCATTGCAATTAGCCAATATTTACATCCAATTGTATAATCTAATGCCAGAATTTCCCCTCCTGTGCTGTCCTAGAGTGGCGCTAATTACCGCTTAAAGAGATTGGGATGATTCTTGAACTTCACAGGGTAGATTTAGACCAAAATAGGTGGATGCCCTGAGTATGATATTGTCAATGAAATTGAATAAAATAAGACCCTTTAGTTAGGCCTGCCTGGTTTAAGATTGATTCTTGTAATAATTAGGGCCTTGCACAGTGGACTTTACTTTTGTAAAACTGAGATTATGCCTACGTTTATCAGAGTCAACTATTTGTTCATTAGAACATGTTATGTAGGCCTGCAAAAGTGGTGTGCTGTATAGTTACTTATTAGGACCGGTACCCCAGAGGTTGCTCCCAGCCCGCCCCCATCCGTTCCCACAAATCAATACTTGACGACTAGAGCTGTCGGTAAAAGTGGCCATGTTTATTACAAACCAACACACAAACATGACAATATATAATGAATACAATTCTATACGATATGCATTTATCAAATTAAATCTCTAAACAATATCTACCTTTACGTTGATCAAAAATTCATAATCCATCAGCCAGCCTGACAGAACTAAATTTATAGACACAAAGAATGTTGTCTATTGCTCCAGCACTAAGGGGATTTCTGGCTCGCTCCACTTAACTGAGAACCACGCAAGGCGCAACACACCTGCGTCCTTGAGAGGTGAACCCCTGTCATCTGGACCTAGTCCGCCACTCTAGGGGCCCACCCCTCCACCACCAGGCTGCCAAAGGAGGCTTGTAGGGAATAACCAGGGGCTGCTGCCCCATGCCCTAGATCGTAAGCTGGCGCCCTTGCCCCCAGCCGGTGTCTCCATTCTCCCTGGAGTGAGCTTACCGTCTCTCCCCCTCAGTGCTGGCCTAGGGAGTATGCAGGAGGACTCCCCTTAACAATGTAAGTCATGTTATGTGGCCTCTTTACTGCCACTCTTAGTTCACAATCCTATGCCTTCCCAAGCTCTAACTCCAAGGGATGGGTGGGTGGGAGATTCACAGGAGTCCCCTGACCACGGGGCCAGCGCCATACGGAAGAGAAGATGAGGACCTGGGCAAGTTGCCCTAAATAGGACCCCACCTTCTCCTCCTCCCTCGTCGCCTGCCCTGGCTGGAAGTGACGTCATGTCACTGACCCAGAAGTACTTCTTGCCTTAGTCACGCCCAATCCCTCGATGAGGAGCTACAAGGGCGTGGCTGGGTTCCCGGGGGGCCGTGTCCTAATGTCGCCCTTCCCTATAGTACGCGCTTTTCCAGAGGCCTCTCAAAAGGTATTGTAAAGATGGATTAATCGCCTGCCGGTTTACTGTTTGGTGGTGTAATATCCCTGTTTAGATATGCTTTGTAGATATGCTGTATATATGCTGTATCCCTTTTAGATGATGTCACTCCCCTTCACCTTCCTTTCCAGAATTGTTATCATTTCCCTGGATGTTCCACATTCTGAATGTAGGAGTTATTAGATCTGCTGGCATTGCCAGCCTGTGGTTGTTTAAGCTGTTTCCTCCTTGTGGAATAAACTACTTCCTTCTACAAGTTGTGTTCCTGTTTACTTCACGACTGGCGACGATCGGGATATCTTGAAGATAAAGGACTCACTCTCGTCTTGACAGAAGAAATATAAAAAAAAATTAAAAAAATAAAAAAAATAACACAACGGAGGGACAGCGTTCACGTATCTTTCAAGGTATTATTATTTCTATTTTATTCCTAGTGTAAAAGTGATTGCACCGGCGGCAGCAGTAATCATTTTAGTGCTTTGATTGCACCCGCGGCTGTTCACAGACTTGCGCTGCTGTTAACGTCATTACCGTTTTTTTTTTCCCTTTCAATCTATCAACGTGTTACGACGTGTACAATTAAAGTTAATCTCCTGTGACTCTGGCTTCAATGTACGCTGTGCTATTTTTAGCATGAATGGGATTATTTTACTTTAAACTACCGATTTGAGTCAGTAAGCACACAAGCTGTACATTTTCAAAACTGACCTGACATTCGGCTGCGTGTGTGGCCCGCGCCGGCTCCATGATTTGCATTGTACTCTGAGTCAGCGTTCTACTCCTCAGCTGTGCGCCTGCTCTACGCCAGCATCACACACGACGCTCAAACGCTCCAGAGCTGCGCAAAGGTCAAAGCATCACGCAGCCTTCGTCTCTCTGATTCAATTTTTTTCCCTCACCTTCGTGTTCAGTACATCGTATGCACGCCGGATTGACTCTCTCATTTCCACAATTTATAACGAACAGTTACACGCATCTGTCTGCAGGCAGTTTTCCTCAAGAAACGAAGTTGACCACGGTGACTACGTTTATTTTATTAATTTATTATTTTCAACATGCACTCAAATATTTGACTAAATTACCAACATTGTTTACTTTTATTTCTCCTGTTTTAACTTTTCCTTTTGTTCAGGTTTTCCATCTACTAGTAGAAATGTCAAATAATATTGTTGCTCCTTCTCATTTTTTACCCACTGCTGGGGATCCTAAGGTAGAATGGGACCTGTGGTATCCCACATTTCTAGCCTATGTGGATGTAGTAGAGGAGGATGGATGCTCTCCTAAAAGAAAATTAGCCCTGTTAAAAAATTGTTTAGGTGGCGCAGGCCTTAAAGAGTTGGTAAACTTACCTCCTATTGATGGAGCAGGTGACTTTAATATTTTTGAGATCGTTGTAAAACAGTTAGCCATTAGGTTTGGTAAGAAAATAAATATAGTTATAGAAAGGTTTAAATTTTACTCCCGAGCGCAGAAAGACGACGAATCAATTGAGAATTATGTAGCTGCATTACGCACATTAGCTGCTACTTGTGCATTTGAAACAATTAATTTTGAGCAGGTACTAAGAGACCAATTAATGATGAAGACCAAAAGCAAAAAGATACAGGAACGGTTGTGGATGGGAACCGAGTCTTCTCTAAATGCTGCTTTAAACATAGCTAAAGGGATCGAACAATCGGAACTTTTTGTAAATGAAATCAGAAGTCATGATGTAAAGAGCAAAACAATAATCCCAGAGGTTGCTTTGGTAAAAGAGGTCTATAACCAAAAGAAATTTCCTTTCACTCAAACTAGGAAAGAGTATTTCCCAAGAGACAATAAGTTCTCTGGCAAGAAAAATCCCATTATTTGTTATAGGTGCGGTGCGAATGATCACGTTGGGAATTATAAGGGCTGTCCAGCGTGGAATAAAGTTTGTGTCAAGTGTAAAAAACCGGGGCATTTCAGTAAAATGTGCAGATCCCCACAGAAAGTGAATCTATTAACTGAGTTTGACTACGAGGCTCCTGAAGAAATCCAGGAAATCAACACTCTACTTTGTGTTGGCGATTCTAAATGTCAAGGTTTTCCCAAGGATAAGATTTTTATTAATGATATAGAAATCACTAAGCTTATAGACTCCTGTGCTTGGTATAGCATAATTGGCAGTGATATTTTTAATAGATACTGGAATTCCTCATGCCTACTACCATCAGATGTTCGTCCAGGTGGATACACTGGTCGAAAGATTGATTTACTAGGATATATGTGGGCGGATAAAATTTAAAGGTAATAGCATTAAAGGGAAAGTTTATGTAGCATCCAAAGGTGCCTCAATTCTGAGTTGGCCACACCAACACGAGTTGAGAATTAAATTAGACCCCAATGCTTCTCCACCTGTATATATAGTACCTCCTGCTGAGGATGAATTTACTGTCTTAGTAAAGAACAAGTTCCCTGAGATTTTTTCCGATATCTTGGGTGAATTTGTAAACTTTAAACACAAAATTATTTTAAAAGAAAATGCAACACCAATCCGACACAGAGTCAGAAACGTTCCCTTGGCCTATCGTGATAAATTGAAAACCATATTATCAGACTTGGTGACCCGTGGTATCATTGAACCAACCGAATCTTCCCCTTGGGTTTCCCCTGTAGTTTTATCAATTAAAAGTAACGGGGAACTTCGTCTGTGTGTTGATCTCCGCAGTTTGAACACTGAAATTTGGGTGGACAGACATCCCCTACCTAACATTCATGAACTGATCTCTACTCTTGCTGGTGCTTGCGTTTTCTCAACTTTAGATTTAGCTAGTGCATATCACCAGGTTTTACTCCATGAGGATTCCAAGTTTCTTACCACTTTCATAACCCCGGAGGGCATGTTTCAATTCCGTCGCATGCCTTTTGGCCTGGCCAGTGCAGCTTCGGTATTTCAACGGCTTATGAAAGAGGTATTGGAGGGCTGTGATAGTGCCATTGCATTCCAGGATGACATCTTAATATATGGAAAAGATCGTGAGGACCATGACAGAAACCT
This sequence comes from Lissotriton helveticus, assembly GCF_964261635.1. Taxonomy (NCBI): domain Eukaryota; kingdom Metazoa; phylum Chordata; class Amphibia; order Caudata; family Salamandridae; genus Lissotriton; species Lissotriton helveticus. The sequence continues at coordinate 927,121,189 of NC_136070.1, forward strand.
AGACAAAGTACTTATGTCTGTCAAAGCTAAGGGTTTGACTTTGAAGTTTTCAAAATGCAAATTTAGACGGAGCACTGTGGAGTATTTGGGACATGAAATTTCAGCCCAGGGTATCAAACCAAAACTTAATCACATTTTGAGCATAACTAAGACTCCTGCCCCTAATAATAAAGAACAATTAGTGTCTTTTCTCGGTCTTACCGAATTTTATAGCAAATTTGTCTCAGATTACTCTTCCAAAGTCCATGTCTTAAGATTATTGTTAAAAAAGGATGCGAAATTCGTTTGGAAAGATGAACATCAAACTGCTTTTGAATTACTTAAAAAGGAGATCATCAATGCCCCCTTCCTGAGACCTTTTGATTTGGGTAGAGAATGCATTGTATGTGTGGATGCGAGCAACGTGGGACTTGGTTCAGTACTGATGCAAAAGTGTCGCGGTGAGGAATATGTAGTCTCCTATGCCTCTCGTACTCTACGTGGGGCAGAATTTAATTACTCCACCATAGAAAAAGAACTTTTAGCGTGTACCTGGGCTGTGGAGCACTTCAGGCAATTTATTTGGGGAACAAGATTCCGTTTGCGCACCGACCATAAACCTTTGATAAGCATGTTGGCTGCTGGTGGTGGTCGTACTTTGACCGCACGTTTGGCACGTTTAGCTGCTAAATTACAAGAGTTTCAATGCATTGTGGAATATGTGCCTGGTCGTCTAAATGTCCATGCTGATTGCATGTCCAGATTGCCCTGTGTTTCACTAGTTGCAACAGACTCTCCTTGCGATTCTGATGTAGTTTTAACCATTGATGATGTAAATGATGCTAAATGCAATGCCACGTCCAGTGTTATTTCTGAGTCTGCTTGGCGGGATGCCATGTCTCATGATGTCTCTTTGTCTAATGTTGTGGAATTTCTGAAGCAAGGTTGGCCTGAAGAAAGGAAACTTTCTGGCGATGTTCTATCTTTTAGCAAAATAAAAGAAGAACTCATGTTTGACCAAGGTTTTGTAACCAGGAGTGATAAAATTGTACCTCCTTGTGGCTTGCGTGAAAAAAATAATTTCTATGGCACATGAAGGTCACATGGGGATGTCTAACACTAAACGACGTATCCGTGAATTCTATTGGTGGCCTGGTATCGATAAAATGGTAGACAATTGGGTTGGCTCATGTTCTCCCTGCTCCAGTAGTGATAAAACTGCTAAACCATTGGCTGCCAAATCTGATTTTTCACCTATTGAGTATTCTTTGTATCCTTGGAAGAAACTTGGCATTGACATTGTTGGCCCCCTTGATCTGTATGAAAATAAATCTGTGTTCATTCTTGTACTGATTGATTATTTCTCCAAGTGGCCGGAAATAAGAGTTGTGGACAAAATTAGTTCATCTCAGGTTATTGAATTCCTTGATGAAATTTTCTGCAGGGAAGGGATTCCGGCTGAACTGGTATCAGACAATGGTCCACAATTTGTTAGTAGTGAATTTTTATCGTTTCTTGATAGGTGTGGAGTGGTACATAAAAGGGTGTCCAATTACAACCCTCAAGCCAATGGTCAAACGGAGCGTTTCAATAGGGTCATCAAGGAGTCTATACAGTTAGCCATTAAAAGTAAATTAGATTGGAAGAAAAATCTACGTGCATCTCTCCTTTCGTATCGTACTTCTCCCAACTCCGTCACTGGTTTCTCTCCTTTTGAATTGTCAAAAGGCCGAAAACCCAGTTCAAAATTGTTACCCTGGTGGATCAAATTAAAAATCCCTTCTGGGTCTATTGTTGATCATTCTTTAGTCAAAGACAAAGTGTGGAAATACCAAGAAAAGATGAGACGTTCTCACAATTCACCTGTGAGTTCTAAACCCGGTATCAAGATTGGCGATTTAGTACGAGTCAAGTTCGGCAGATCTTGTGGTTCCAGGTGGAATAAATGGTCAGATCCTTGTAGGGTTACTGAAGTTTTCACTAAAGCTGTCAGGGTGGATGATGGTAAAGTGTGGAACTTTCGGAGAGTTTCTTTATGCAAAGAGCCTAATTTGCGAGTGAACTCTCTACCCTCTTCAATTCCCTCCTCTATTACCTCTGATGACAACTCCTACCCTGCTCTGTTTGACACATTCTGCGGTGATGTTCAACTTTCTCCTAGAAATAATGATGTTGTTGTCTCCAATACTGTGGTTTCTCCACCTCATGTTCCAGCTCCGTCTGGACAAGTGTCTTCACCACATTGCTCTAACACTGTTGTTTCTAATCACAACGTACAACTTGCTGATGTACATCTAAGAAGAAGTTCCCGAGTTAAATCAGCTCCTGTTAAATTACGTGATTTTATTCATTAGTTTTTTTTTCATTTTTAAGGGGGGGGAGGTGTGTAATATCCCTGTTTAGATATGCTTTGTAGATATGCTGTATATATGCTGTATCCCTTTTAGATGATGTCACTCCCCTTCACCTTCCTTTCTAGAATTGTTATCATTTCCCTGGATGTTCCACATTCTGAATGTAGGAGTTATTAGATCTGCTGGCATTGCCAGCCTGTGGTTGTTTAAGCTGTTTCCTCCGGTGGCCTGTTATAATGTACTTTTGTTGTCTAAAAAAACCTTGAAACGAGATTTGTATGCCGATGTGGGAGCGCAGGTTTGATATACAGGCGAGGAGGCTGTATGTATTTGCAAAAGATCGAGTTTTGTTATCCGAAGTAACAAGGGTCTGTGGGTCAGGATGGTGTTCTTCCGGTTCCTCTTCTGATGGTGTCCTAGTTGAGCTGGATGGTGATGTAGAGGGCAATGTTTCCTGCTCCTCGTCTTCTTGGTCACGGTTATCACCCCGGAGGCTCATAAGAGAGGCCAAGAAGGAGCCGTCAGTACATGAGTTTTGAGTTACTTCGGTAAGGTAGACCCGTCACCACACCTCAGAGTGCTCAAGTAACTTTCAGTGTAGATTTGGGAAAGGGAAGTCTTTCATAAGTGCCTAGGGAAATGAAGCAGTGTGAAAGGGGAATTTTAACCAATGCGCGGTTTCTCAGAAAACCTCGGAATTACAAATAAATGAGGCTACACTGGAACAACTTGCCCGGTATAAGCCCCCACAGTCAAACTAAGGAAAAGAAACAATGGATAATCGTGTGGATACTCGTTTCCCAGTTTCAATCGGTCATAGAAGGTCCTACCACACCCTAAAAATTATCCTTCTACCGCATTAAACAAAGTACGGATACATTCCTCAAAGAACCCCTAGTTCCCTACCCGCCTCCCTTGTACTACCCTCCAGTTCCCTCGAGACGCTTTGCCGCAACTCTCCAGAGTTGCGGCCGCTCTCCAGCATCCTCCGGAGGACTCCACCACTCCCCACACCACCGCTTGTCCGGCTCCGCGTCCACTTCTTCCACGGCGTCTCCGCTCCTCTGGTCTCCTTCGGCTGTCCTCCTGCAGGGTCCGTCTTCTTCGATCTGTTCTCCCGACGTCGTTCCTGCTGTTTGCACGCCACCGGTCTGACCAGCCTCCCATTCGTTTTCTCCTCTTTTCATTGATCCAGGCAAGGATCTTCCGGGGTTACACCCGCCCACTTCCAGGTTCATGCCGACGTCTCGCTGTGGAGAGACAGGATAGTGGAATGGATTTTGCCTTTTCTCGTAATCCTGCATGTCCCGACTGTAGAGGGGCATATGAGCTTTAAGGGGGAGATCAGCCTCCTCACAGCCGATAATCATGGACCTACACAATGCGCATTATTTGTCATAGTGAGATTTTATGCGTATGCTCCAATAGAGCTCACTCTTTCTCCATCGGCTTACGCTATGTTGGGCTGGTATATTGCACCGTTGTTGCCTAACTACCTGAAATGAGCTTTGTGTGTTGTAGGTTAAATTGATGCACTTCGAAAGAATCTGAAACATATGGGATATATGGGTTACAGATCCCCGTTAGATGCACTGTAGTTGAGAAGAAATGTATATATACCATTTTTTATTTGCCTTAGGTCTGTGTTATGTGCTGGTTGTACCAATGTGATTAAGTTTAAATGACTGGAGATTTTATAATATTTATAATTCTATCATGCTAATGAATTGGGTACTATGTTATATTTCTGTAAGAATTGTTTTCTTGGAAATAAAAGAATCTGAATCATATAAGTGGTGGAAATGCAGTATACAAATGCACTTAACCACATGCATGCGTTCCCCCTATGCAGTCTTGTGTACAGCACTGGCAGTGGAATTGCAAGCTTCCTATGACAAACACTAGGAAGTTTTCCCCTCACATAGTATAGGTATAGCACTGACAGCAAAAGTGCAGGCCTCACCCACAGCACATATAGAAACTGTTGAGCACGGACAACCCCCTTCCAAGCTTCATTTGCACAAGGAATAAGCAGAGGTATAGCTTAGTCAGTGATATTTGTGGGGTGTGAATCTCAAATTTCCCAACTAAAAAAGCAATGTGCAACAGGGTGAATGTGTAAGGTGACCAAGGTTTGGAATGTCCTGTTCTCATGAGGAGCAGGGTCAGTACAATTTTGCATTTGGTGGGTCTCTGTGGCTGACTTAGAGTTTGGTGGGCAAGTAATTCAAGGTCTGCCACCCGATATTGAGTTGGGTGGACCACAAGTTTTACGCTGACATTATAATAATGACTCTGTCAGTGTAAAACTTGCTTCAACAGCCTGAGGGAGTAGGTGCCATCAGAAGTAAGATCTCTGATCATCCACCCTCTTAAGAGTGGACCGGCAGATTCCATTTTTTATTTCACTGTCCGTCATCGCTATATATATATATTATAATGGTGAGTAAAAAAAAGAAAAATAACCACTCCTGCTTTGCGAGTTTGATTTTGTAAAATAAAAAATTCTGGAAAAGTGTGACGGCCATCATAATGTTTGACAGTGCCATTCGTTAAACTTTTCATACAAAGACAGGTATTGCCATTAAGGCGGTTCCTGCCAATGTATAGAGATCTCTGCCAGGCTGGCGACTATCTCTATATTTGGTGGACAGAGTAAATGCAGTCATGTCCTCTGCCACCCTGTCTTCCTTTACTCCGGCTGATAAATGCTAAATCAGCCCTCTGACTAGGGTGGCAGAGTGGGCAAAAACAATGGTTTGGAATGCTACCACGAGGAAAGGTTAGACTATTTGCAAATATTCATCCTATCAACTTTTGGGTATTTAATTGCCAATAGTATGCCTGGAAACCTGAAATTGGCACAGGTTTCCAAACCTACTACTGCAAATGTTTGTGAATTTCCTAAAAGTAGTAACTTTGCTTCCATTCAAGGAGTACCTCTATGGGTGCAGATGTGCTACTTTTTATGTAAACCAGTCAGTAAGGGGCTAATATTTACAAAGACGTGGTGAAGAAAAAGTACTTTCCTGCACAAACACTATCTTAGGAGGCTTATGCTTCATTGCATATGTGCTGCAAAATGAAGAACACATGCAAAGAGGGAACAACAAGAAGAAAAAAGATATTTCTCCTTGTTATGGCATCCTCAGGCACACGATGTCTACAGCTCTTTGTAAATATGGGCCGCATCAAAAAAGTAATGCAACCCTGACGCAAAAACTTTGTAAATCTAGGCCTGAATACATTTAATTACTTGATCCAAAAAATGAACAAGTTAAAGCCTCTTACATGAAACAAAATGACATAAAATGACACAGACATAGTAGACCCAAATCAGGGCCCCCAGACCCAACTACCAAGCCAATAATGCATTTACTTGGGAGATGTCACACCCACAACACCCCTGAAACTGTACCCCTGAGAACAGGCACAACAAAGGCAGAGGAAGTACATGCTTCTTTTACTCCCATAAAGAAGAGAAGGGTGACAGCAGTGCATGAGTCGTTCTCACACTAGCAAGTATAAAGCATGTTGTAGCAGAGCATACTCCCACAGAACAGAAGAGCCAGTAGAAGTGCAAACTTTACCCACTCACGCACAAGCATACAGATCAGATATAGCACAGCCAAGTAACAATGCAAGCTTCCTTCATACAAGGGACAAGCATAGCCAGTCAGCTGCAGTGCAAGCTTCCCTTACCCAGAGAACAGGTGGAAATGTACTCTTCCTTCACACACGGGCGGGTATAGCCAGCCAGCTGCAGTGCAAGCTTCCCTTACCCACAGAACAGGCGGAAATCAGAGCATCCTTCACACAAGGGGCGGGTATAGCTAGCCAGCTGCAGTGCAATCTTCCCTTACCCACAAAACGGGTGGAAATGTAATCTTCCTTCCCACAAGGGGCGGGTATAGCCATCAAGCTGCAGTGCAAGCTTCCCTTACCCACAGAACAGGTGGAAATCTGAGCTCCCTTCACACAAGGGGCAGGTATAGCCATCAAGCTGCAGTGCAAGCTTCCCTTACCCACAGAACAGGTAGAAATGTAAGCGTCCTTCACACAAGGGGCGGGTATAGCCATCAAGCTGCAGTGCAAGCTTCCCTTACCCACAGAACAGGTAGAAATGTAAGCGTCCATCACACAAGGGGCGGGTATAGCCAGGCAGCTGCAGTGCAAGATTCCCTTACCCACAGAACAGGTAGAAATGTAAGCTTCCTTCACACAAGGGGCGGGTATAGCCAGGCAGCTGCAGTGCAAGATTCCCTTACCCACAGAACAGGTGGAAATCTGAGCTCCCTTCACACAAGGGGCAGGTATAGCCATCAAGCTGCAGTGCAAGCTTCCCTTACCCACAGAACAGGTAGAAATGTAAGCGTCCTTCACACAAGGGGCGGGTATAGCCATCAAGCTGCAGTGCAAGCTTCCTTTACCCACAGAACAGGTGGAAATGTAAGCTTCCATCACACAAGGGGTGGGTATAGCTAGCCAGCTGCAGTGCAAGCTTCCATTACCCACAGAACGGGTGGAAATGTAATCTTCCTTCCCACAAGGGGTGGGTATAGCCAGCCAGCTGCAGTGCAAGCTTCCCTTACCCACAGAACAGGTGGAAATCTGAGCTTCCTTCACACAAGGGGCAGGTATAGCCAGGCAGCTGCAGTGCAAGCTTCCCTTACCCACAGAACAGGTGGAAATCTGAGCTCCCTTCACACAAGGGGCAGGTATAGCCATCAAGCTGCAGTGCAAGCTTCCCTTACCCACAGAACAGGTGGACATGTAAGCGTCCTTCACACAAGGGGCGGGTATAGCCAGGCAGCTGCAGTGCAAGATTCCCTTACCCACAGAACAGGTGGAAACCTGAGCTCCCTTCACACAAGGGGCGGGTATAGCCAGGCAGCTGCAGTGCAAGCTTCCCTTACCCACAGAACAGGTGGAAATCTGAGCTCCCTTCACACAAGGGGCAGGTATAGCCATCAAGCTGCAGTGCAAGCTTCCCTTACCCACAGAACAGGTGGAAATCTGAGCTTCCTTCACACAAGGGGCAGGTATAGCCAGGCAGCTGCAGTGCAAGCTTCTCTTACCCACAGAACAGGTGGAAATCTGAGCTCCCTTCACACAAGGGGCAGGTATAGCCATCAAGCTGCAGTGCAAGCTTCCCTTACCCACAGAACAGGTGGACATGTAAGCGTCCTTCACACAAGGGGCGGGTATAGCCAGGCAGCTGCAGTGCAAGATTCCCTTACCCACAGAACAGGTGGAAATGTAAGCTTCCTTCACACAAGGGGCAGGTATAGCCAGGCAGCTGCAGTGCAAGTTTCTCTTACCCACAGAACAGGTGGAAATCTGAGCTCCCTTCACACAAGGGGCAGGTATAGCCATCAAGCTGCAGTGCAAGCTTCCCTTACCCACAGAACAGGTGGAAATGTAAGCTTCCTTCACACAAGGGGCAGGTATAGCCAGGCAGCTGCAGTGCAAGCTTCTCTTACCCACAGAACAGGTGGAAATCTAAGCTTCCTTCACACAAGGGGCGGGTATAGCCAGCCAGCTGCAGTACAAGCTTCACTCACCCACCGACGTGGTATTACACAGGAAGGATTGGATAGAAACATGGCTACCACGTGGGCCCACTGTCATGCCTTATACATTGCCTGCCCTGACTTTTTTGCAATTTGGGATTTGAATGCTCATGCATGTGATAGAAAGAGCAAAATAACAAGTCCCAGAAAGGAAAGTGATGCGGATTACAAAATCAGGAAGGACTGACAATGTCTCACATGAAACGGTGTCTTTCCATGCTGTGAATTGAAGATACATTTCAGACGCCTGGTGCTGTGACCCTGGGAGCTAGTCCGGGGAGAGTTGGCCGCTGTAGTGTTGCTGCCAGTGGGGTGTACCACTGCAGCACACGCCCCCTCCCTACTGTTGTCCATGTTCTACCCCCAGAGCGTAAGGGGGCCGTTGGTTTAGTCCAAGCGTAAGCGTGGACACGCTAGGCGTTCAATAAAAGGCCCAGGGAGCTGGGCGTGGCCAGGTTACTTTACAGCCACTAACCATACTGCATGTGTCCTGTGTCAATCCTGTGCAGGCCCATACCAGGACACCACACTGGCGACGAGGTGGTCCGCTATCCACCCTGTAGCTTGCACCGCTACACCCTCGAACCCCAGCGTGCCCCGCTGCTAGGCGCCGTGCAAGCCTGCATGCGGCGCCCCGCCAGACGTCCAGCGCTCTACTCACTGAGGCCTGCCGACACCGCGGATCCACGCCGTGTGCTGCCCCACATTGCCGCTGCTCTGCTGACCGGGCCGCCGTCAGCCAGGTACCCCGCGTGCCCCCGCTACAACCCGCTGCACCGGCCCCCTGGCTGCTCCGCTCTGTGCGGCCCTCCGGCCCTGTTGGGCTCTGGACTTTTCCCGCGCATGCGCGGTGAGCACACGCTCCACGCTCCTGTCGCCCGGCGCGGCGGCTATACGATCCCTCACGCTTCCCGCGTGAGCGCGGACCTGCCGATCCTCACGCATCTCGCGGAGCGAGATCCTAAGCCTTTCTGCCCGGTGGTGGACAGTCCCAAGCGCCTGCAGTGCTCCTCAGTACCTCCTGCAGCCCCCCCTGCCGACCCACCACCAGTGTTTCAGCCGCCATGGCCACCGTGCCACACCTTGAGCCCTTCGCAGTCACGGGGAGCCCCCCCTCTCAAGCTGCCCGATGGAAGACATGGGTTGAGCGGCTTGAAAATTATTTTGTCGCGGCAAACATCACTGTGGGACGTCAACGTGCCATGCTGCTCCACCTAGGGGGTGAGGCCATCCACGACATCTCCAAAGACATCACTGAAGGCGCCCCACCCCACACGTACGCAACCCTGCGTGACGCCATCACGAGGTACTTTGAGCCATTCACTAGTGCAGACTACGAACGTTTCCTGCTGCGCCAGGCGCGCCAACTCCTGGAAGAGTCTGTCGATGTATTCTACGCTCGGCTCAAGAAATTGGCAAGCACGTGCACGCTCCCGGATGCCGCTGATGAAATTCGCGCACAATTTAATCAAGGGTGCTCCTCCCTGAAGCTACGTGAGAGGGTGCTTGAAACGGACGCGATGCCCATGCGTGACATTCTGGCCCTAGGGCGGTCCAAAGAACTCTCCAAAGCACGTGCTGCCCACATGGAACCGTCCCCCTCAGCGGCGATCAAGACGGAGCCCGTGTGTGCCATCAGGTCGCAACCCACAGACAGCAAGGTGAAAACTCCCAGGAAAGGGCGAACGAAACCGAGCCAATCCAACCACGACCAAGGCTGCATGTGGTGCGGAGGTGTCACCCCCCACAAAGGCGCCTGCCCGGCCCATGGCAAAATATGCAGCGCGTGCGGAAAAGCTAATCATTTTGCAAGCGTCTGTCTGTCGTCCCAACGGAAGAAGCAGAGTGGCCCGCCCAGGAGAGTGCGGCAAGTAGCGCCATTGCCGAACACGTCGAACAGCAGTGACATGGACGACGACGAGGAAGACGCCAAGACAGTCCACGTAGTGCGCATGCTCAACGCCTTAGCTGGCGCATCGTCAACCGAACCGATGTGCACTGTCCAGGTACATGACCAAGCTGTCAGAGCCCTCATCGACACCGGCGCCACAATAAACCTCATGGCTGCAAGCGTGTACCAATGCCTCGAAAATGCCCCCACGCTTCATCCCACAAGGGTGCAAGTATTTGCTTACGGGACCCGGCGCCCGTTGCGCCTGTGCGGAGTATTCCAAACAACGGTGGCCCACGACTCAATACAGCTACAGACAAAGATCTATGTCTCCCAGGAGGGGTCAGGTTTCCTTCTTGGCTGCAGGACGGCACGAGAGCTCGGCCTCATACACTTTGCCTTAACAGTGCAAGCCCAAGGTATAGACCAGCTGGTTACAGAGCACTCCTCGCTGTTTGAGGGCATCGGATGCCTACGGGGCCCCCCGTACGACTTCACATCGACCAGTCGGTAGCCCCAGTAGCCCTCCGCCACAGACGGATCGCTTTTCACCTCCGGCCAAAAGTCGAAGCCGAGCTGAGGATGCTTGAACACGCCGGCATCATCGAACGAGTAACTGGACCCACGCCGTGGGTGTCCCCTATCGTTGTAGCCAAGAAGCCGAAGCAACCCGAGGCCGTGAGGATATGCGTGGACATGCGCCTCCCCAACCTAGCGATCAAGAGGGAGCGTCACCTGACACCGACCATTGACGACATCATCGGGGAACTTGCAGGGTCGAAATGGTTCTCCAAGATGGACCTGCGGTCGGGGTACCATCAGATCCCTCTTCACCCGGACTCACGCCTAATAACAACTTTTTCCACCCACGCTGGCCTGTGGAGATATAAGAGGTTGAACTTCGGTATCTCAAGTGCGGCCGAGGTGTTTCAGAACATCATTCACAACGTCCTCCAAGGCCTGGACGGCGTGCTCAATGTGAGCGACGACATCCTTGTGCATGCCCCCACGTTGGAGGAACACGTCACACGTCTCCAAGCAGTGTTCGATCGGCTAAAAGAGAGAGGACTGACCCTCCACAAGGACAAATGCGAGTTCCTACGCAAAGACATCAGCTTCTTTGGATATAGGTTCTCCGACCAAGGAGTTGGCCCCGACCCGGACAAGGTCAAGGACATCCACGACGCACCAGCCCCCACTTCTGTAACAGCCGTCCGCAGCTTCCTAGGCATGGTGACATACTGTGGGCGCTTCATCAAGGATCTGTCAGACCTAACAGGACCGCTCCGCGATCTTACGAAGTCAAATGCCACATGGATGTGGGGCCCAGAACAACAAGAGTCGTTCACAAACACCAAAGCAGCCCTGTCGGCTGACACGACTTTGGCCTACTTCGACCCGCACCACGAATCGCAACTACTAGTGGACGCCAGCCCCACAGGCCTGGGAGCAGTACTATCGCAACGTCAAGCATGCGGAGAGTGGGCACCTGTAGCATACGCCAGCCGCACGCTGACCCCAACCAAACAACGGTATTCGCAAATTGAACGTGAAGCAATTGCTATACTATGGGGATGCCGCCATTTCCATATCTACCTCTACGGACATCCTTTCTCCGTGATCACTGATCACAAGCCCCTCATACCGCTTTTCCAAGGCTCTTCTTCTCGCCCGCCTCCAAGAATTGAAAAATGGGTACTGCAATTGCAAGAGTTCCAGTTCACGGTGGAATATCGACCAGGTACGCGGAACCCCGCCGATTACCTATCAAGACACGCCCGGCCAGTCACAGACGCTGAAGCCGCTGAAGCAGCAGCCACGGAAGAATATGTCCGGCTAATCGTCGAACGGTCGAAGCCACGTCCAATGTCCCTAGAGGATGTAACGAGAGCCACAAAGGACGATGACTGCCTCCAGATTGCAATCAAAGCCATAGCATCCGGCGACTGGAAAGCGCTACAAAGCCCGGCATCGTTCCGCACTCCGGACGCCCAAGCTGTCCTAAAAGCCCTGCATCAGGTCAAACATGAACTATCCGTCTCAGGCGAAGGATGTCTACTGAGAGGCCCGCGCCTTGTGCTACCCAGCAGCCTCGCCCAGCAAGCGGCTTTGCTAGTCCATGGATCACACCAAGGGATCGTCAAGTCTAAAAACAGGCTTCGAAGCAAGTTATGGTTCCCAGGACTCGACAAAGCCGTCGAAGACGTAGTTCACAGCTGTCCAGTGTGCCTGGCGACGAGCCTACCAAACCCTCCAGCGCCGATCATCACCGAAGAAGGACCGACATCCCCGTGGATTCAAGTGAGCGCGGACTTTGGCAGCCTCCCAGGAGGCAAATACATGCTGGTCGTAGTAGACGATTTCTCCCGCTACCCCGAGGTAGAAATTGTGACATCTACGTCAGCGCCGGAAGTGATACCAAAATTCGAAAAAATCATCGCCACCCACGGGATCATGAAGGAAGTCCGCACGGACAATGGACCCCCGTTCAACGGCAGCGAGTTCACAGAGTACCTACAGAGCCTTGGCGTCAAACATAAACGGATAACACCAAGATGGCCGCAAGCCAACGGAGAGGTCGAACGGCTAATGAGAACTCTGAATAAAACAATCCAAATTGCGGTCGCGGACGGTCATTGTCTAGAGCTGGCCATCTACCAATTCCTCCGCGAATATCGCCAGACCCCGCACTGCACTACTGGGATTGCCCCGAACAGACTCTCCTTCAACCGAGCCATTGCAGACACCATCCCACACCATCCCACGTGGGAGTTGGCCCCAAACCCCAGTAACCGATCCATGGAGCACCGCGCCAAAAACAACCAAGAAGCGTCCCGAAGACGGAGGGCCGCAGACAGCCCCATTCAGGCCGGAGACGCAGTTCTGGTGAGAGACCGCCATCCTGGTGGAAAATTCCGTTTACCATTTGAACTGGACCCCTGGAAAGTCACCGAGGTGAATGGAATTATGATCACTGCTGTCAGGAATGGGGAAGTAGTCACAACAAACGTTTCATTTTTCAAGCAAGTGCCAGAAAGAAGAGAAGACCCGGAACCGGATGGCAGAGACCTGTGCCTGCAGCGCAGACCGTCAGGGTCCACCGACACAAGCACCCCAACACACTCAACCAGTGGTCATGTCCCGTATAACATCAGCCCAGAGAGACCAACTAATGACCCAGCACCGCAGAGTCTGGAGAAGCAGGAGAGACCCCCACAGCAACGGCAGGAGATCGCAGCCAAGCGAGATACAGCCTCCGCCCATGCCCCAGGCCTTCCCAGAGGTACCGAGACTTTGTGGCCCAGTGCTAGCGATGAGAGGCTCCAGATGGCTGACCCCGCCGAGAATACAAGTAAGACTGTTCCAAGTTGTACCTGAGATGTTATGTTTGTTAGAGCAACCCAGAGACTGCACCAGAGACTACCCAGTTGGACTTTGTTGAACATTTGTAAATATAACGGTCAGCGCCCCCGCTGTCCACCAGAGATTATTAGTATACCACTGTATTTCTCTTCTTGTTTTACCCCTAGGTAAAGGAGGAATGTAGTGTTGCTGCCAGTGGGGTGTACCACTGCAGCACACGCCCCCTCCCTACTGTTGTCCATGTTCTACCCCCAGAGCGTAAGGGGGCCGTTGGTTTAGTCCAAGCGTAAGCGTGGACACGCTAGGCGTTCAATAAAAGGCCCAGGGAGCTGGGCGTGGCCAGGTTACTTTACAGCCACTAACCATACTGCATGTGTCCTGTGTCAATCCTGTGCAGGCCCATACCAGGACACCACAGTCGCCAGCATTGATTCAGAGTTTTCAATATTCCTAGGTCTTTTGTGCGTGCAGTACAGATTGCCGGGTTTTTAATTTGAATTCTGGGACTAGCAGTCCTATTTAAAACATAAAATACGGGCTACAAGTTCCAGAAAGCACAGTGCAAACCTGAACTGGATGAGTTTCTTACTTGCGCAAGGACCCGGGAAAGTTCAGAGGTTTATTTATGCACAACTAGTCAAGCAAGGTGTGTCTCCGAAATCTGCAAATGTTAGTGTAGTAATAACCGTACTTATTCTGTAGGTGACGGTAGATCACACACTGGCAACACATTCCCCTTCCACCATTGTAATAATGCTGATAAGGTACCAATGCGAACCCATAGATTTCCTTTATAGTTTGCTACTTTTATATTCTTTATTTTTCCTGTATTTTATGTCGCAAACTCCCTGGAATGCGCTGGACGATTCTAAACTAGTAGAAATTATGAATTCTTATGGTTGCTGACATGAAATAGCATACGCGGTTCATTATATACATAGAACACTTAACACATGGGAATCTTCAAAGTGCGGAAAATCGGGTCGTGTTATGATTTCTATAAACCATTTCTACCGATCGCCATCTAGCGGCCACATGGGTGAGTTGGTGCCACCTGTCTCAGATAAGACAGAAGGCTGCCCGCCAGGACCTGGCTGGCTTCCGGCACGGCTTTGTACCAACACTTGTGATAGGCGCCACCATAGGGAGGGGGGTAGGGCTAAAAGGAGGGGTGCTCGTGGGGGTTGCACCCGCTGGCGGGGCGGTTGGAACCAGGGCCCGCCTTTTGACGGCAAAAGGAGCCCGCGTGGTTGTTTTCTCTCCGCCAAGGGCAGGTTGCTGTAAGACGTCACTGGAAGTGGGGAGAACTCTCGGTCCTGTCCCCAGGCTGCTGTTGCCTGGCATGGATATCCTGTTTTGGAGAGATTCCTGAGGGCAGGAAGTTTAGGACTGGGGCTTGAGAGATGTTTCTCTCTCGCCGCTTTTCAGTAAGTGGCCTGGCGCAGTGCCAGCGTGACAGAAAAACAAGGCCCCAGATTGTGCCAGGCTCCTCCCCCGAGCACCAGCACATACCTCAAAGCTCAGGCCACACACGTCAGCGCGTTCGTACTAATTAATTCCCTATGACTGCCTCACAGCTCACACGCCGCAGAAGAGTATCACTACACAAACATCACAAATGTCACACACTTCTACAGCTCCTCCCTCACATGCACAACATAACCTCGGTTCGACAGAATCTCACACACTCCACTAACCTCACTCGCTTCAGTCAAATCTCACTCACATACACAACACGCATCCCATTAACTACCATAGAACCACTTACATTATACTAATATCACACTGCATTAAAACCTCAGCCACATACACCACATTAACCTCACACACTTCTAAAGAACCTTACTCATTTACACAACACTAACCTCACACACTTCAACAGAATCTCATACACAAAACTAATCTGACAAGCCTCAAGGCAAACTCATTCATATATACAACACTGACATTACAGGCTTCAATGCAACCTTACCCACATACACAGCTCCAACCAAACCCACTTCAATAGAAACATGTTCACAAATACATTATCCTCACACACTTTATAGGATTCCCCTACACAACACTCATATTACAAACTTCAATAGAATCTCACCCACATATGCCACACTATCTTCAAACACTTCAATAGAGCCTCACCCACATACACAACACTAACCTAACACATCTCAATAGAATCGGTGTAAACTTCAGAACACTAACTGTACACTTCAACAGAATTTCACCCTTGTACACAATCTTGACCTCACACCCTTGAATAGAATCTCTCTTGCATACACAACACTAACATAACACAGTTCAACAGACCCTCACCCACATACACTAAACTCACTCTTCAACTGAACCTCGCACACTTCAATAGAACCTATGTCAAATATACTACGCAGACTTCAGTAGAAACTCCCCCACCTACACTACACTAACACCACATACTTCAATCAAACCACCCCCACATATGCTCCACTAATCTTAGCCCTTCAATAGAACCTAACTCACGTGCACCACACTAGAGCTGCACACTTTTAAAGAATGTTACTAGTCCAAGAGAATCCTACTCATTCCTTTCAGTTTCTCACGTTCACTCAGCACTTAAATCGTCCCACA
Organism: Lissotriton helveticus; assembly: GCF_964261635.1. Classification (NCBI taxonomy): domain Eukaryota; kingdom Metazoa; phylum Chordata; class Amphibia; order Caudata; family Salamandridae; genus Lissotriton; species Lissotriton helveticus. Next base: position 927,136,953 of record NC_136070.1, read on the forward strand.
CTCACTCTTCATATAAATCTTACTCATTCCTTATCATTGGCCTCACGCACGTCGTAGAATATCACTCACATAAGGAATACTAACCTACACGCATTTGCAGACTATCACTCATCCAGTATTACTAGCCTTACATGTATAAAGAGATCCTTATTCATTCCTTCCACCGGCTTCTCACACTCACTCTCCATTTGTCTTCTCATGCTCACTCTTCATTTAAATCTCACTCACTCCTCATCACTGGGCTCCAGCACTGCAGTGAATATCACTCATGTACACAACACTAACCTCACACACTTTTATAGAACCTCACATAAACAGCAAAAGCCTTACACACCTCTATATAACTTCACTCACATACAGCGGCGGCTCTCCCACAATGGCGGAGTAGTGTCGCCCTACTGCCTGGCACAGAGCCAGCAAATGAAAAATAAGACGATGTTCTAGCATCGTTTTATTTTTCGTGTGCCGGCTCTGAGCCTGCTTGTGCAGGGAGGGGCTGGGCATGGAAGGGGGGAGGAGTGCTTGTGCACTCCCTACGTTTGCATATGTGTTCGACCGGCCGTCTCAGGCCGACAAAAAACACACATGCGCACTTACGTTTCTCCAGCCCGGCTGCATTCAGCAGCCAGGCTGGAGAAACCCCAGACTCCCTGAGCGGAGCATCTTTCCAGCCCACTCAGGCCAATCTCCACACTGCTCTGCAGCACAGAGATTGGATGGGAGTCTGTCCCAGGGGCTGCTGGGACCAGGAAGAGGACAGCAGGAGCGACGCAACGCAGGAGGCGGTTTCATGTAAGTTCTTTTTTTATTACCAACCTGCCCTCCCCGCGCGCTCCCCCTAATCACCTCACCACCCTTTGTTAGTGGCGGCCGCACTGCTCATATACACAAAATTTAACCACACACGTCTATAGCCTCACCATCCTTTGTTAGTGGCGGCTGCCACTGCTCATACACAGAACACTTATCCCACACACGTCTATAGAATGTCATCTAAACACCACCAATCTCACAACCTTCTATACAATCTCACTCACTTACACAACACTAACCCTTCTCATATCATTAAAATATCAAATATATACAACCAGCCTCACAACTTCTATAGAATTGCACTTTTATAAACAATAACTCCTCACACTTCTATGGTATGTCATATAGAACCCCACTAACATCTCTCTGCCTTCTACAGAACATCACATACACAACATGAACCTCCCACAGTTATATAGAATTCCAAAATGTATCCCACCAGCCTCACATAGCTTTATAGAATGTCATTTAGATAGCAACACTAACCCCTCAAATGTCACATTTACACGGCCAGCTCCAAACAGCTCTTTAGAATTGCACTCACACTGAGTAAGACTCGCACTGCCTCCCTAGATTAACACTCTCATGCACTCTAACCTCCCACACGCCTGCAGAATTCCACTCACCTGCACAAAATACGCACTCCACTCATTTGATAGACTGTCACTCATTCCACTGCTAACGTCACATGCGTCAATGAGCTTCCACTCATTCCTTATGGCTGGCCCCACCCTTCTGTACACTCTCGCTCATTTCCTGCTGCCCCCGGCCTATCCCTGGCGTCTTTCTTGTGCCCAGATCCGGAAGTTGAGGAACCACCTGGCAGTATCCAGGGGCGCAACAAATGCTTCTACTACCCCTACGGTACCAGAAGGGTCCCACCACTCAGAGGGCCCCCAACACTTCCGGATCCGGAGTGCCATATTAGAAGCAAGGAATGCCTGGGACGTATGGGAGATTCTGGGGCTCCTCGTCACATTCTCCTAGAGGGCCCCATCATCATGCGTTACGCCGCGGGCAGTATCAGAGATTGGAACGCATGCGTTACCAGCTGTGAAACCGATAGGCAGTTGGTCTGCGTTGAAAATTGGCCCTTCCGAGCCGCTGTTGCTGCCCCGGAAGGCTTGGTTGCGCTCCAAAGGCCTAGCTAATGGGAAGTGGCATGAAAAATGTCCCAAGGCTCTCACAGGGATAGCCAACAATTATATCCTCACTTTTGACCAAACACCTAATGAGTGAACAACGCAAGAATGGCTGACTCTTTCTAGATTATTTTCCTTGACAATTACATCTTTCCATCTATTGATTCATCCTCCCGTCCACATTGGACTTTCACCTTTCCATCTTTTTATAATTTCATCCATCCATCCTTTCATTCCATTTGCTTATCATTTCAGCCATCCACTGACCAATCAATTCTATTTCTACTCACATTCATTCATCCACCTTTCAACCTTCCAAACGCCCAATTTTTCAGCATTCCATCCATCCAATGAGCAATCTGTTCACACACTGATCCATCCATCCACCCATCTATCTTTTCACCCTTCTGTCCAACCATTCATGCACCCATCCTTCCATATCCATCCACCCATGCACCCTTTCTTCCTGTGTTCTTTTTACCCTTTCTTTCAACTTTCCTTCCTTTTATATTTCCTTAATTCCTTTTACTCTTCCTTGCTTTTATTCATGCTCTCTATCTTCAAGTTCCAGGGGCAACCTCCACCTTAGCTGCTAAAGTAGGGGTTTTCCCGTCGCCACAACTTGAGAGGGTGGCGACTAGTGGTTTAGGCCGAGGGCAAGGACGCCCCCCCTCCCATAATACAGTGGAAGACGCCTGAGAATCACACATACAATAAAGGCCTTGTGCACTCTGGGCTATTACTTTGAAAAGGAATACATTAAAAAGACATTCGAGTTAAAATTAAGAGGAAACTTTCAAGAGATATTCAGGCAAATCATTTTACGGCCACGCCCATGAGGGGCCATTCACAGGTCTGGTTTTGCTAAAACGGCGGCTCTTGGTTATGATGGAAAAATGTTACCCCCGGAGAGTCCGGCCCCTTGATAGCTCTGGAGCTGTCCCTGGTGCTGAATGGTTTTAGCATGGCAGATTATCAGAGTAACACGGTGTAACATGACGCACAGGGAGGCCCATCCTGATCCAACAGTCTAGGACTGTTGTTCAGTAACCTCTCACCTAAAGACCTTAGGCTTCTTGTCGTTGGATTTTATGGAATCATCCAATACCCACTACGACTTTAAAATAAAAAATAAAAAAACGGTATTTATCTCAATTGCACATGAACGTGGTTTCCCATTCCCTCTACCCTGAGACGGGGTTATCCTGGCCTTGTGGATAGGGTCAACTGGGCCAGCATCTACGAGAACCAATGAAGCATTAATTGTCCGCTGCAGCTTAAAAATTGCAGAGCTGGCGTGGCCAAGATGGCGTCGGAGTAGGACGCTTCTTCGAGCCTCTCCGGCGCTGATCCAGCATAGCACCGAATAGCACGGTCCAGGATGTGCTGACCGGCTCCAGAAGGTCAGCGGAGGTCGCCGACACATAGGGGAGCGGTCCGGTGCTGTCGGTGGAGCGGTGCGGCGCTTGCAACGACCTGAGGCGCAGTGGCGATTTGAGGCCTGTAGGCATCGGCCTCGAGAGGAGGAGTGGCCGGCTCCGGGGTTAGGCGGCGCCCGAAGTTACGGGGAGGTGCCCGCATTGGACTCGAGCGCTCCCGGTCTCCCCTGTGACTGGCGAGGAGCGGGGAGCGCGACTTGCCTGCGGAGCGGCTGCTCTGGACCCTGTGCCCGCCAGAGGAAGGAGGCGTCGGTGTCGGGTCTGGAGTGTGGAAGGAGACCCGGAGGCGGCGGAGCCGAGAGCCACCGGAAGCGGCCATCTGTAGGAGGGTCCGGAGGTGCCACGGCGGCCGTCGGGGGCTGCGCCCGCTCTCATGCTGCCGGGGTGAGTCGGACCGGCTGGAGGGAACATTGCGGTGGTGTAGGAGGGAGCGAGGAGAGCCGGTATTGAGGGAGAGGGCCTGGCGGGAAGGCGGAGCCGGGCCTTGACTTTAATTATACCGCGGATTCGGCAGGAGTGAGGCTGCGGTGGTCTGGGTCACCCGACCTGCGCATTTACAGACAAGCGCTGATGGTGCTGGAGCTCGTAACTGGGGAGCACAGAGGCTCGGGGAAGCAGGGTCCCTTCGCCGCCCTGAGGGCTGCCTGAGAGTGAGCCGGAATCTCTACAGTTGGTGTACTGCGGACACGGTACCCCAGCACCGGCGGAGCGCTGCAGTACGGTGGCAGGGGGCCCAGGGCCCGGAGGTGGGCGCGCTTCTGCCGCAGGGACACTACGCCGATCACTGGCTGAGCATATCCTGGCGGGAAACATCGTGGGGCCATTGTGATTTAACTTTCCCTGGTGGGTTCTGGTGGCTGCTGCCCAGCTAGTACCGCTCGCCTTGGACCTGGGCTGGAGGCCCGGCATTGACTTTCCACGCTCTACTTACCTGGGCATTGGGACCCCGGGATAGGCGTTCCCTGCTCCCTCTTGGCACGGACTATCTTCTGGAGAGTAACACACGGATATATCAGCAGGTGGTGAGGCTTGTGAAGGTTTCTTGGACGGAGGGGGAGAGATCGTACCCCTGTTTGGGCTGGACAGTAGGGGAAGTTGCCCCATCTACAGATACGGAGATCTCATAACGATCTGTCATCTTGGATTTCTGGGGAGAGAGGGTCGCCCCAGCAGAGTGCTACACCCAGTACACCGCAATGTCCAATACGCTGCGCAAAGGGCGTGTGGGGAAGGATGGCGCCGCTAAATCCTCGCAGCAGCCGGCATCTCCGGGAGCCAGTAGCTCGTCGAGGCAATCAGACGACGAGGCGCCCGCAACTAAGGCCTTCATGTCTGAGCTCTTTGCCTCCATTAAAGAGGATATTTCTGAACTCCGCGCACAACTGGCGTCGGATCTCCGGGAGGTGCGGAGAGATGTGGATGGACTTGGCGAGAGAGTGGCGACATTGGAGGACCATGACCTGAATGTGGCGAACGACGTGCACCAGCTGCAGCAAGACGTCATCCGCCTCACGGAACAGAACTTAGATTTGCAGTCCCACGCGGAGGATTTGGAAAACCGTTCCCGAAGGAACAACATCCGCATCCGCGCAGTGCCGTGGGTCGGTGAGGCGGGGGACTTGCGGGGATATGTTCAGGACTTGTTCTTGCAGATTCTGGACGAGGAGGACGTGCAGGAAATTAAGATGGATAGAGTGCATAGAGTGGGGTTGCCCAGGCGAGGAGGGGGGCCCCCTCCTGACATTCTCGTTTGTTTACACGATTTCCAAGTGAAAGAACGCATCCTGCGTAAAGCCAGGGCTATCACGTCGATACAATTCAGGGACCATCGCCCGCAGTTATATCAAGACCTGGCAGCCTCAACGCTACAGAAGAGAAGGGAGTTCCTCCCAGTGACCTCCTTCCTGCAGGAACGCAACATCTCCTACTCCTGGGGACACCCCTTCCGGATCATCTTCCGTTGGCAGAATAGGCTGGCACAGATTTGCTCTCTTCAAGTGGCGAAGGATCTACGGGGCCTGAACGACGTCGCGCCATCTCAGGGGGCGAGCACTTCTCCATCGCGAAGGCGTCATCGTTCCTCCTCCTGGCACAGAGTAGGCGCATCTCCAGATCGGCGACGGCCGGACCGCACCGCCAGTTTGCAGGAAAGGGGAGAGGCAGTGGCTTCGGTGGCCTCGGCGACTTTGGCAGATTCCCAGCAGAGCTCTGGAGCGGCGTGATTACTGACCTACTGGCGGTTTGGCGCTGGAGGGGCACCCGCCCTTAGGATCCGGAGGTATGGTTGTACTTTTGGAGGAGACACCCTGGACCGTGGCCTTGGGGGTCACCGAGTTGGTACCCCTGCTCCGATTCCAGTCCGGAGGGACCCATACGAACTATGGTCTACTGGAACTGATGAGTACCATTTTCAAATTTAGTGTATTGAGTTACTTCTTCTTGTTGTTCCTTTCTTTACAGGGGGGGTTGGGGGATGGGGGGGCGGGGGGTCGATGGTGGCGACGGGGGTGCTCTGTGGCATGTGTGACTGGGTTGTGTGCAGACAGTTGTGCTGAGTGTGGGGCGGGAGGGGATGTCTCCAAGGTGCAGGAGGGCTTGTGGTTCGGCGGGTGGCGTCAGGGGGGGTCCCCTGGGTTGTTCCCCGACTGTGCCTCTGACTGGTGGGGGTCCGTGTGCGGGAGGGGAGACTCATGGGATGGCTGTAGAGGGCTCTGGGGTGCTATTCCATTATGCCTGTTAGTATAGGATCTTGGAATGTTAAGGGCCTCAACTCACCGCAGAAGCGGCAGAAGGTGTGGAAATATGTGACAGATCATCAGCTGGATGTTGTGGGGCTTCAAGAGACTCATCTGGCGCGCAAGGATGAGCTGCACCTCAGGCATAGGGCGTATCCCCTTATCTATAGGTCTTCTGCATCTACGAAACATAGAGGGGTGGCTCTCCTCTTCCGCGCTGCGCTGCACTTCCAACCTATAGAGGTACGCAATGACAAGGAGGGTCGCTGGCTGATGGTGAAAGGGCTTGTTCAGGGGCAGCTGTGTACCTTTGTAGTGGTGTATCTTCCTAATGCTGGTCAAAATAAGTTTCTACAAGATGTACTACAGAAAGTGGGTGACTTTGCTGATGGTCACTTGTTTCTCCTAGGGGACTTCAACTTGGTGTGGGATAAGGCAGTGGATAGCTCTGGGGCCCACAGGGTTGATACGGGTGTGTTTTCGGCGTCAACGCAGCAGATGGTGGGGGAGTTGGGATTGGTTGATGGTTGGCGCTTTTATCACCCTACCTCCCGAGATTACACATATTTCTCTCACGTACATCACTCCTACTCCCGCTTGGATCACATTTTCCTCAGTCAGGCCCTTAGGGGAGATGTCCTCGATTCCACCATTCTTCCGCTTTCAGTCTCCGACCACAGTTTGCTGGTGCTTAGCCTCCGTTGGTCGTCGACCGGCGGCGGGCAGAGGAAATGGTACTTCCCAGCCTCGGTGGTCAGGGACGATGCCTCCTATAAGACTCTGCGGGCAGCCATTATGGAGTTTTTTTAGCTTAATCCAGCATCCGATACCTCGGTCGCCAACACCTGGGATGCCTTTAAGGCTTCCATCAGGGGCACGTGCTTGGGCCTTAATGCTCATCTTAATAGGTTGCGGCGTGAGGACCGGGAGGCTCTGGAGGCCGAGGTGGCACGCCTCGAACAGGCTCACAAGCTCAATCCCTCGAGAGTGACCCTTCGACCTCTGACGGCGGTGCGGGGGAAATTGAGAGCTCACTACAATAACAGGGCCGAAATTACGATGCTGAGGCTGGGGCGACAGTCTTACTCCTGCGGGAACAAGGTGGGTAGGCACTTGGCACGTCAACTACGTGACAGGAGGGAACGCGAATATATGGAGGAATTCGGGATGAGGCGGGCGAGTTGCAACATAGGGACGAAGCAAAAGCGGCCATCTTTGGACGCTTCTATGCGGACCTCTATGCGGGGGACAGGCTCGCTACGGAAGCCCAGAGGGAGTACTTGAGGCGCCTGTCCCTCCCCCAGATATCTACAGAGTGGAATGGGTTGTTGGAGGCTCCGATTACCAGGGAGGAAGTGCTTGAGGCCATTAAGAATCTGAAACTACACAAGGCGCCTGGGCCGGATGGCTATACGGCGGTCTTTTACAAATCTTACGCCTCCGAACTTTGTGATTTCTTAACGTCCCTTTTTAATGACATGGCCGTGTCCGGCTCTTCAGCCGGTTCCTTGGCGGAAGCGGTGATTACGGTTCTGCCGAAGCCCGGGAAGGACCTCGCCCAGTGTGCCTCATTCCGCCCCATAGCGCTACTTAATGTAGACGCTAAATTGTACTCGGCGATCCTGGCGCATAGATTGCAAGATTTGATGCCTGCAGTCATCCATCCGGATCAATCCGAATTCATCAAGGGGCGCCAGACTCACGATAATACGCGTAGGGTGGTTCACTTAATTGAAAAAGCTGACAGGTTCCGCATCCCGGCGGTACTGGTGGGGTTGGACGCCGAAAAGGCTTTCGATCAAGTGGATTGGGGCTTCCTATTTCACACAATGTCAGCCTTCGGTTTTTCGGAGAAATTTATCACCATGGTGAAGGCCAATTTTTGCAGCCCCAGGTGTAGAGTAGCGGTGAATGGTCATTTGTCGGCGTTCTTTCCGCACTCCAGGGGCACCAGGCAGGGATGCCCCCTTTCCCCACTCTTGTTTGCATTGAGTATTGAGCCATTAGCCACGGCGGTGCGAGAGCATGAGGGGGTTCGGGGTATACCGTTCACGGGAGAGCAACACAAAATCACGCTCTTCGCGGATGATATTTTATTATCAGTAGCGGATCCGGAACGCTCACTGCCCTGTCTCAGGGAGGCCTTGCTGCGATATGAAGCGGTGGCAGGTTTCAAGGTTAACTATGGCAAGTCAAATATTTTGAATCTTACTCTTTCGCAGGCGGAAGTGGAACGTGTGAGGCCCTTGACGCCTTTAGCCTGGGCAGCTGGATCGCTGGTCTACCTGGGGGTCCATCTAACTCCGACAGTGGGCAAGCTCTTTTCGGCCAACTTCCCGCCCGAGCTGAATTGGATAGGTGGAAACCTAAATTTATATCGTGGCTGGGCAGAATCCATGCTGTTAAGATGGTTCTCCTTCCTAAATATTTATACTTATTTCAAGCCCTGCCCATCCCCCTAGATAACGAATTTTTTCGGCGTCTCAGAACTCAGATACTGCGATTTGTGTGGCAGGGTTGCCGGGCACGTTTTTCATTTGCGGTCTTGCGTCGGCCAAAATCCGAGGGCGGAGTGGGACTTCCTGATCTGCAGCTTTATTATAAAGCGGCACAATTGAGGGTGCTGGTGGAGTGGTCGCAGCAAACGTCGGAAAAACACTGGTTGCACATGGACCGGAGCGTGGCTGGCAGATCGGTCTGGGACTTGGCGTGGAAGCCCAAGAAGGACCGCCCTCTGAATGCCTACGTCAGTACCCCTACGGGTACCACACTGAAGGTTTGGGACACCTTGGCTACGGATGAGCGTTGGACTACGTTCCCTTCGCCGTTTACGCCCTTACACTTCAATCCGGCTTTCCCGCCGGCGCTTCGAGAGGGGGCTTTTGATGCTTGGAGGGAGGGAGGCTGCAGGGCCTTGACTCATCTGTTTCATGGGCAGGATCCCCTCACCTTTGCTAACTGCATGAGGGACTACGGGATCACCCAGTCCGAACGATATCATCATATGCAACTGCTTCATTGGGCCACAGCGCCTGGGATACTGGAGGCAGCAACGAGACCTCCATCGCCATTCGAGGCTTTCATATTGCGGACGTCTGCCATGAAGGGAGTCATCTCTTTCTTATATCAGCTCTTGCTTAAATCGGCGGTGACGCCTAGGCATCGCTACATGGAACAGTGGGAGGTAATGATAGGGAGAGATATCTCCGATACTGAGTGGTCGGCGCTATGGCGGGACCTGACGGCATTTAATCATTCGCTGCATCTGAGGGAAGCTCACCTCAAGACGCTCATGCAATGGTATCTATACCCAACTAGGCTCCATCGCATCTATCCGGCCACATCAGACCTATGTTGGAGGGGGTGTGGGACTGCCCAGTGATCCGACCATACTGGGAGGAGATTCTCTCACATATCAGGGACATCCTTCATTACCCCATAGAGGACTCTATTGCCTCTGTTCTGTTGGGTTTGCGTGATCCCGGTCTTGAACATCAGACCCGGGCTGACAAGAAGATCTTATGGCTATGTCTGGGAGCTGCCAAGCTTACGTTGGCCGCTGCTTGCAAACGGAAGGAGGCACCGGCAATATCTCTGTGGCACGCACGACTCTGGAAGCTTCTAAGCTTGGAAAGGATGGCGGACATCTTCCTTGGTAACTTCAAGAACTTTCAGTTCCAATGGGGTCCGTTGGTTGCCTTCCTCTCCAAGGGTCTGCCCTCCGCTGTCTGTCCTGCATCCTTACGGTCACTGCATCTCTTTCAAGTCTAGTCTGGATGACAGAATGTATGCTTGTTTGTCTGGAGTCGCCACCATGGGGGGGAGTTTTATTTTCCTGTTCCGGTCGTACTGGGGTGCTTACTGCTGGGTCCGTAGCCGTTCGGCTTGGATGTGAAGGAACATGGGTTTGACGGCACTTCTCCTTAGCTTCTATATCAAACAACGCTGTTAATAGCCTCACAGAACTGTTATTTTTCAGGTCTTATGGCTATGCTCACGTTGTTCGGACTTGATGTGCCTATGTTCCTGTGAGATGTCCATGCCCCTGAATCTGATTGTGCCCCCTGCGTGGGGAACTGTGCGGCACCTCAGTGGCCTTTCTAGTGTTACTTGTTCTTCTCAAAATGCAAAATAAAACTTTTACAAAAAAAAATAAAAAATTGCAGAGCTTCTTGGTAGTGAGGGCGTGGGGGAAATGGGGGCAGAGTGCAGTGGCATAGAGTGCAGTGGAATAGAATGCAGTGGCACAGAGCAATCATGCAGTGTAGTGTCAGAGTGCACTGGCATAGAGTGCAGTGGTTTAGTGTGTCGTGGCATAGTGTGGTGCAGAGCAGTGACATAGAGTACAGTGGTACAGAGTAGAATAGAATGGCGTATAGTGTCGTGATGTAGAGTGCAATGGTGTAGAGTGACATAGGGTGCAGTGGCATAGAGTAGAACGTTTTAGAATATAGTGACATAAAATGCAGTGGTGCGAAGTAGTTTGTGTAGTTACAGTGGCGTAAGGTGGATTGTTTTTAAGTAAAATTGTGTAGAGAGCATTGGGGTAGAGCACAGTGGTTTAAAGTAGAGTGGTGTAGCGTAGAGTGCACTGGCATAGAGTGGCGTAGAGTACAATGGTGTAGAGTGGAGTGGTGCAAAGTGGAGTAAAATTGTGTAAAGTGCAGTGGCATAGAGTGCAGAGGTAGAGTAGATTGTTTCAGAGTAGAGGGGGGTGGAGTGGTGCAGGGTAGAGTATAGGGGTGCAGGGTAGAGTGCAGTGACAGAGTAGTGGCATAGACAACAGTTTTGTACAGTAGAGTGGTACAGCGTGGATAGCAGTGCTACAAAGTGGAGTGGCACAGAGTGGAGTGGAGTGGAATAAAGTGCAGTGGCATAGAGTGCAGTGGCGTGGAATAGATTATTTCAGAGTGGAGTGGAGTGGTGCAGGGTAGAGTGGTGTAGAGTACTGGCATAGAGTGCAGTGTTGCAGAGTGGAGGGGTGTGGCGTAGGGTGGAGTGGTGTAGAGTACAGTGGCAAAGGGTGCAGTTGTGCATAACAGAGTGGGGTAGAGTGTGCTGGCATAGAGTACAGTGGTGCACAGTAGATTATAGTGGCGTAGAGTGCACTAGACAGGCATAGAGTGCATTGGTGTGGAGTGCAGTGGCATACAGCAGTGCAAAGTAAAGAGACATAGAGTGCAATGGTGTAGAGTAGAGTGACATAGAGTCCAGTGGCATAATGTAGAGTATAGTGGCATACTCTGCAGAGGTGAAGAGTAGATTGGGATAGAGTGCAGTGGCGCAGAGTGTATTGGATTTGAGTGCAGTGATGAGGAGTGGCGTGGAGTAGTGCAGAGTAGAATAGAGTGTCGTGGACTGCAGTGGCATAGAGTAGATTGTTTAAGAGTAGAGTAAAGTGGTCTAGAGTACAGTATATAGAGTGAAGTGTCGTAGAGAGCAGTAGTGCATAGTAGATTTGAGTAGCTTAGAGAGTATTGGCATGGAGTACAGCAGTGTAGCGTTGCAGGATGCAGCGTTCAGTGGCATAAATTTCAGAGGCATAGAGTTCAGTGGTGAGAGAGCGCCACTTAAAGTGAAATTTGTAGGGGTGCATCATATGTACAAGTAGTCACACCTGTATATTTAGAGGATTTTAATCATGTGTAGACGCAATATGAGATAGAGAACTAATGTAATGGATAATAATAACCATGAATAGCCAATGTTAAGGGTTGCAAATCCGCAAGTGCTATTTAACATAGAGATGTCGTTGAAATGAAGGCTTTCACTAATGAAAATATTTTTAATCGAGCAATATTGTGTATTTAGACCTGCTATATTAAGGTGCATAATGGTATCGTTTATATCCGATAATTAGCTTAAAGTAGAAAATGTATTTGCTTTAAAGTTGGAGGCCTAGAGAACTAAATGAATTGTTCATGTAAACGTTGGGCCTATAACCAAGCAGAGGCCTAGTTCATGGAAATTGTGCAGGCCTGATCGAAAATGTCTTGCTTAGCGTTTAACTGTAGAAATGTTTGGTAAAAGAAGATGCCTTTAGAAAATATTGCAACATTTATAGATTGTGAGTCGAATTTCATATATTTCTTTGCAGGTGCACCACCAAGCAGACAGTAGAGTAGAAGGGCCCATTGTGTATGAGTGTTAGGATGCTAGACTCAGACATGGAGGAGTAGCCGAGGAATTTAAAGATACAACTTGAAGCGACGGAGAGTCTGAGACCCAAGGACGTTTGAACAGACAAGGATGGAAGGATGCCATGATGGAAAATTTTGGAAACCAACACCTTCGAGGGGGGCGTACCTGAAGGCGTGTCACCCATATTGTGGGGTTTCGTATTAGGGACAGCACCCCGAGGGTGGAGGCAGAGCAGATGGGCTGAGGAGCTAGAGAGAGCAGTCGGATGGGCAAAGAGCTTAGCTAGGATTGAGAACTTTCCTGACTCAAGGGAAAGTGAGTGAACTTCTTTGGAAGTCACCACGGCTGACACCTTTTGGTAGGATGGGCTATTGTTGAGTAGGGATGTCACTTAGTATAGGGTAGGGATAGATTAACTTGACTTTTTCTTCCAATGTATACTAGAACTCAAGTTACTGTAATTTTTATTAGCCTGATGGTTCTGGAACTGATTCTCGTATTATTCATAAGCCGCCTAAGACTTTTCCGTAGGATTATGTTTGTATTAGTGCCCGTTTACCTTTTGAACCTCGTGTTGAGGTGCTTGTATCTTCAGCTGTTTTCATTTCTGTAATAAATCTTTAAACTTGATTCTTAGTCAGTGGTCCTTTGGGGAAGGTAATTGGGAATTGTTGCAAGTATCGATTATTGGTAAATAGGTTGCCTAATTCACTCTATGACAGGTAAAAAGGTCCAGTCGACCTGTGACGGGATTTTGGAGAATGGTAAGCAGACCCAGAAAGTAAAAATCCCGCCTTTCCAGTTGGTAGCAGAGTAGGATGGTTTATCTTCTGGAGTGAGGGTAATCTAGAAGTAGGTTGAGATTTCCCCGAGGCCCATAGAGAACAAATGAAGAGTGTCCAGAGAGTCGCGGACGGGGGATGGCAATCCATGGAAACTGACGGAGAGTGACAGTGCGGCAGAAAGCAGCAGGTCGGAAGAGAGTATGAAAAGGGTCATGCGTTGTTAGATTGCGGTTATGTTGTGTTGTTGTGTTGTGTTGTCTTGCGGAGTTGAATACCTGTAGTGTGAAAGGAAGTCAGGTTGTGAGCGCGCGCAACCGGAGAAAATCTTAAGCTCGGAGGAGAGTTTAAGTGGTTTGGGTGTATCGAACACCCATAGTAATTGTCGACCATTGTAAAGGGGGTCATGAGGTACCATTGACCGCCCACAAGACCGAGATAGGGGGAACGAATGTGTGAGTGCGTGGGTAAGGGACGCTGGTCGGAAGTTGCAGTGAGTTTGTAACCTATCAGTTGAGGCGATTGTCTAGCCGTTAGCGGACAGACATTTGCCAGTTCAGGTGACAATTACAGTCAGACTGTGGACGTACAGTCAAGGAAGTGGTTGCTTGGTCGGAAGTGATCATTTCCAGTGTATGATTGGGACGCATGTGAGACCGCGAGACGAACGGAGAGAGGAGGGGAACTGCTGCGAAACGGAGGCGAGTGACGTCAGAAAGAGCCGCACTGGGATTGGTCGGTTAGCGTGGAGCCACGCTGGGATAGGGCGGTTAGTGTGAAGCCGCGCTGAGATTGGTGGATTGTCATCAGGAAGTAAACAAGTGCAGGAAAATGAGGAAACGTTGTGGTTTTAATCATGAAATGTTTTAAAGTGTTGCGAAATTGTTTCAAGGGTGAAAAGATGATAGAACCGCGGGGTGGGGAGGAGGCTCCACCCGAGGATACTCCAGCTTATTATATGGCAACGAATGTTGGGTTACATACCATATTGTGGCTTGATAACTGGTGTAAGATGACAGACGGAAAGGAAGAATTGACATTTCCTAAATATGGAACGTTTAGACTAGAGGTGTTGTATCAGTTGAAAGCGATTATGGCTGCGTTGCGGCCTTTGCCCAGACCAACACAATTTGAAGCGTTAAATGCATGGATCAGGGCAGCCCATGAAAAGAACAGAGATAGGAGACAAGAAAAAGTGAAACGATCAGTTAGGGCGGTTCAAGATGCGAGATGGGATGCCATGGCCAAGAGGTGGAGGGTACAGACCATTGAAGGGGATAGGTTGTACCCGTTGCTGGAAAATACAGGGGATACGCAGAGGAAAAGTACGGAGGATGAAGACAGTGAGACCGACGACAGCCTGATAGAGAGACTGTTGTCAGAGAGACCACCTCCATACAATCCTGAGTTGGAGGGAACGCCAACATCAGCAAAGAAAGGGGAAGTCTCTGTCGGGGATGGTGGGGTCCACATGGTGAGTGGTCTGAGCACCTCAGGGGACAGGTTTGGCCCAGCAGAGGGAGAAAAGGCACCTCCACCTTCCCCAGTGACGAGAGTAGTGGGAAGATTTACAGTACAAAAAGTTCAGGTAGAAGAGGGTGTCCACTCTCAGAAACTGCCAGATGCTCTTATGGTACCTGTTACCATAGGTCCCATAGTATCGGTGTACAATCCAGAACAGAAACAAGGCGAGAGCCCGCCACAAATGGGGAGTGAGAGATGTGCCAGCGAGGACAGGAGTAATGTGGTGGAAGGGTGGAGGCAGTTGCCAAGGCCTGTAGAAAGAAGCACTCCTTTGGCAGCATCGGCAGACTCCTCCGAACAAAAGGGGGGTTGGAGGGGACCAATGGATCTGAGAGGACCGCAGCCGAGGTCGATGAGAGAATTAAGGCCAGATTTGAGAACTTGGGACACAATTGTGGACACTCAGAGCAATAGATCGATGAATGATTCTGGGTCTGGAAATCAGGAGAGTAGGATGGTGTCTCACTGCGTGCCTAGCGAAGGCAGGCAGGAATGGCCACGCGGAGGGGTGGGGAATAGGGGGGCGTCCCACCACACCTCTGGCGATAGTAGACAGGAGTGGGACCGCGATGGTTGGGAAAACAGAAGGGTTCCCCCTAACACACCTGAAGAAAACAGACGAGAGAGTCAGGATGGTGGCGGGAGGGACTCTAATGGAACTTCTAGCCAAGGTATGTTGAGGGCTGCAATAAAGGCAAGAAGGATAGATGTGCTGAGACTAAAATCAGAAGTGGAGGAAATAGTGGAAGGTACATTGCCACTAGAAAGGATCGAACTCTACGAACCAGACGAGCTGTTGTTTGTGGCGAAGGATGTTACACGGAGGGCTAGGACAGCTCATGAGAAACTCTCGGAATTAGCGAACAAGTATACCTTGGATTTGACAAAGACAAAAGCACTGCAAGGTGGCCATAGGTTGCAGTACTCGGACCAAGATCTAGAAGAGAAGAGGGTGATCGGATTAAAAACCCACATCAGGGAACTGATTGTGGGAATCCGAACATGGTCCCAGTTGGAGAAATGGGAGGAAAGGTGGTCAAAGAAAAAGAGTGTTAGACGGAGTGTTATTGAGACATCCCCCGGAGGAGGGTTGATGCATACAGAAGCGTACCCCTTGCGGGAGGTGGCTCATGGGGGATATGTACATGTACCCTGGAGTAGGGGAGATTTGGCCGCCTTTACGAACACATTTCCAAAGTTGCGTGAGAGTCCAGTGGAATGGTACAAACAGGTTGAGAGGTTTGTTAAAATCTCAAAGGTACTGTGGATTGATTTGAACACGCTGTTTGACATTGTGGTTCCAGGTGATTTGTGGATAGCAGGTAAGGTCAGTGTTGAATGGCCCACAGCGGAGCCAGAGCGAGATGCTACCACTAATGGACCGTCGCCCAGGGTGATGGCAAAGTATGAGCAGGCGATCACGTGGTTAAAGACTAAGGTACCACCACAGGACATTGACTGGGTGAAAATAGACCGGACTAGGCAGGAACCAAAGGAGACAGTGCATGAATATTATGAGAGGCTATTGCAGATTTTCAAACAGTATAGTGGATTAGATGTGATGGATCCAAAAGACATGGGACAATTTGTATCCAAGTTTGTCCTGGGACTAAGGCCTGACATCTGTCTCATGATACAGCAACATTTAATTTGTTGGTAGAACAAGCCTCTGGATGAGATTTTGAGGTACGCGAGGTATTGCAGTGAGGAGATAGACTCAAAGACAAGGAAGCTTAAGGATAAATTGGTGTTAGTACAGATGAAATCGGGAGGACAGGGTCAGTCAGGCAATGGCACATTGGGGAGGAAATCAGGGGGACAGAAAAGGGACAACGAGGAAGGTCCGAGACCAAGGATAGACATAGCGACCCTGAAAAAGACGACCAAGTGCCATCAATGTCACGAGGTCGGGCATTGGAGACGCGAGTGTCCCCATAACCCTGACAATCAGGTACAGGAGGAAGAGGAGGAAGTCCAAGCCCCTCCGGTACAGAAGGTAGCAGTAACAAAATTCCAGACGACAAAAGGGGGGACTTCAGCCCCTAGGGCTCCGGTTCCTCAGCCGCCGAAGATTTCAGCAGGGAACAAGGTTTACAAGCAGATGCCTTTCATAGTCGAAGGGGACGAGTGCTATTACTTTGACCCAGTGACAGGGCGGTACCTGGATGGGGAGGAGGGCTGTACTCTTGGAGCAGTGCTGGAGGTAGATCAGAGAGGACCATTTGTGGAGGCAGATGTGGATGGACATCCCACCACCTTTTTGGTTGATACTGGTGCTTCTCGCTCTACTCTGCGGTCTGCGGTAGTCCCCAACTTACCCCTTTCAGGACAGACCATCCAAGTTGTGGGAGTCGCAAACAGAAGAATGACAAACCCCCTGACTGAGCCAGTCCCAGTGAAGATCGGAAGTTTCAGAGACAGACATCAGTTTGTAGTGTGTGATTCCAGTCCCGTGTGCCTGTTAGGAAGAGATCTTTTGTGTAAACTCAATTGCACCATCTATTGTACCCCCAAGGGAGTAGAATTGCAGACAAATGATGACGATGCTGACTTTAAGTTTGCAAATACGCATGTGTTCATTGAATTGTACCCTGCTTTGACTGTGGAGGAACTCCCTTGGGATTTGAGGGACTCTGTCTCACCGGAGGTGTGGGACTTTACAGGGGAAGAAATCGGACTGATCAATGGAGTAGAGCCTGTCAGAATTCAAGTAAGACCAAATGCTGAATTCCCGAGAACACCCCAGTACAAGTTGACTCCAGAAACACTTGCAGGTATGAAACCCGTGATTGAGTCCATGATTAGACAGGGAATTCTGAAGGAAGTCATGGGCAGTCCGTGCAATTCTCCGATCATGGGTGGGAAGTTCAGGATTGTGCAGGATTTGCGGAAAGTGAACAACATAGTTGTTCCATGCTGTCCAGTGGTACCGAATCCATCAGTGATACTGTTTCAGATACCGTTCCAAGCTGAATGGTTTTCTGTGATTGATTTGTGTCAGGCTTTCTTTTCAATCCCATTGCATGAGGAGAGCCAATTTCTTTTTGCGTTCAAAATAGAGAGCCGCGTCCTAACATGGTGTCGTATCCCTCAAGGGTATACAGAGAGTCCATCGATTTTTAATCAGTTGCTGAAAAGGAATCTCGAGAGTCTGGTACTGCTGCAGAACTCCGTTCTCGTGCAGTACATAGACGACCTCCTTGTTGCGTCAGACACAGAAGTTGCTTGTAGGATTGACACCATTGCTTGCTGAACCATTTGCCAGAGAATGGACACAAGGTATCCCCCAACAAGTTACAGTACTGCCTGCCTGAAGTGCAGTATCTGGGTCACAGAATAGAGAAGGGAAAGAGAAAAGTGTCGCCTGACAGGATTGAGGCGATCATGAGAATGACGGTGCCTTCGACCCAAAGAGAGGTTAGGATGTTCCTAGGCATGGTTGGCTATTGCCGACAGTGGATTGCTAACTTTTCCCTGAAGGCAAAACCATTGCAGAAACTGACGCACAAGGACGTAAGTGATTCGGTACCATGGGACACGGATTGTATGATGGCTTTTCTCGAGCTGCGAGAGGACTTGTGTCGCGCTCCGGCTCTGGGAATGCCCGATTACACCAAATCATTTGCATTGTTCTGCTGTGAGAGAGAGGGGTGTGCGTTGGCAGTCCTAGTGCAGGATCATGGAGGAGTCCGTAGACCAGTTGCTTACTTCTCGGCTACCTTAGATCCAGTAGCCGCAGCGTTGCCCGGATGTCTCAAATCCGTTGCTGCAACAGGTGTCAGCATTGAAAGATGTGAAAGTATTGTAATGGGATATCCACGGACCGTGCACGTACCACACTCTGTGGAATTGTTGATGACCAGGACCAAGATGCAGCACTTGACTAACGATAGGCTCACACGCTACGAGCAGGTTATACTTGCTGCGGAGAATGTGACTCTCAGGAGGTGTTCTGTCTTGAATCCTACTACCTTGTTGCCATTACCAAATGATATAGAAGATGATTGGGAAGACCACGATTGCCTTGATGTGACTGAACTATGCACCAAACCTAGGCCGGATATTGTTGATGAGCCATTGGTGGACCCTGATGAAATTTACTTTGTGGATGGCTCATGTGTAAGAGACAATACTGGTCAGTTGAGAGCAGCGTTTGCTGTCTGTACTATTTCTGGAATAATTGAAGCGGCCTGCTTGGAAGGAGTACACTCCGCGCAGGTGGCTGAGATAATTGCGTTGACACGTGCCTGTTTGGCAGCCAACGGGATTCGGATCACCATATTTACTGACAGTCAATATGGGTTTGGGGTGGTTCATGACTTCGGTCAATTGTGGTCTCAAAGGGGCTATATGACATCATGGGCTCCCCAATCAGGAATGGAGAATTTATCAGGCTATTGCTGGAGGCTTTGCAAGGTCCAGCAGAGATAGCCGTGGTAAAATGCACAGCCCATACCAAAGGTACTGATTTTGTGTCCATGGGGAATCATTATGCTGATGAAGTGGCACGTTACTGCGCGGAGCAGGGATACTCCTTTACTGAACAAACAATCGAGGGACCAAAGGAAAGAACCGAATTAAGCATGATGCTTGAGGTGGCTGACACATGGGAAGAATTGAAGGTCATGCAGGGACAGGCGTCAGATTATGAGAAAAGGGTGTGGGAATTGGCTGGTTGTGTCAAAGGAGACTTGGACATGTGGGTTTCGGCTGATGGAAGAGCTGTGTTGCCGAATGAGCTGGTGAGTTCGATGGCACGACAGATACATGGTCCTGTGCATCTGGGAAGAGATGCAATGATGCGTATGTTCAGGCAAACGTGGTACAATCCGAAATTTAGACAGGCTGCGGAAGCAGTATGTCAGAGATGTGTAACATGTCAACAGATGAATGTTGGGAAAAGAACACCAGTTACATTGAGTCACATTGGAAGGTCCGGTGGACCTTTCTATAGGATGCATTTGGATTTCATCGAGATGCCGAGGTGTAATCGCCTCAGGTATGTCTTGGTGATTGTGTGTGTGTTCTCTAGATGGGTTGAGGCATACCCAACTCGTAGGTGCGATACACTCACAGTAGCCAAACTGTTGTTGAGGGAATTGGTGCCACGATTCGGGTTCCGACCTCCTTGGAATCGGACAGAGGGAAGCATTTCAACAGCGAAGTCGTGAAAATGCTCTGCTCTGCACTGAACATTGACCAGAGACTGCATTGTAGCTACCGCCCAGAGGCTTCTGGCATAGTGGAGCAAATAAATGGAACTCTTAAGGCCCGAATGGCAAAAGTGTGCTCATCCACATCCTTGAAGTGGCCCGATGCATTGCCGTTGGTACTGATGAGTATGCGTAGTACACTAGACAGGAGGACAGGGCTCTCACTTCACGAAGTACTGATGGGGAGGGCTATGAGACTGCCATCTATTCCTACAACTGCCTTGCTGAATATCACAGATGATCTGATTCTTGATTACTGCAGGGGACTTTCTGATGTCATCCGTTCTGTGTCTCTTCAGGTGCAGGCTGCTGAAATCCCGGCTTCTAGCGACCTTTGTCACGACTTGTGCCCGGGTGACTGGGTCCTGGTGCGGAAGCACGTCCGAAAAAGCTGCCTGGATGTACGCTGGAGAGGACCTTTCCAAGTTATTCTGGTGACAAACACTCCTGTGAAGTGTGGTGGATTGCCAAACTGGATCCATGCTTCTCATACCCGACGAGTTCCAGCACCCCTGGAAGGGACAGCTCCTCTAGAAGAGAGAAATCCTGACGAGGAAGAAGACTCAAAAGAGGAGACGAGTCAAGCTGTGGGGGTGCCGGTGGAAGTTGGTGATTCTCCTGATCGAGCAGAAGGTGACCACGACAACAGTGACACTGAGTCTGCCTCGGAAAGGGGAAGTGGCGACGAAGGTGATCTGAGCACAGAAGAGGCTGACAGTGGTGACGAACAAGGTGTACAAACGAGAAGCAGAAGGGCAAGAAGTGCAGAGGCTCATTGGCCCGAGAGACGGAGGCGAATGAATGTGAGATTGGCTTCCGAAAGAGATCTTGCCCCTGTGTCTGAAGAATCAGATCCGGAAGAAGGAGAACAAGAACAAGAGCAAGGAGGTCCAAGAAGGTCTAGGAGGGTGAGAGTACCTTGTCGAAGATACGCCACTCCCGAGTGGACCTATCCTCTGACAAATGCCCGGTGTACTGAGATCAGGGAGGGTGAGGTCAGTGGCGGTGACCAGTACAATCCCAAATGTTAAGTTGGAAGTGATATTGTTGGTACCCGGACTAGAGATTGAAGGCGTACTGACACTTACCATTCCTAATCCCCCTTACCTAAGCAAGATACGTGATTTACTCCTGGATAGACTGATTTTTCCTACATTTGGTCCGGAAATACCATCTTATGACGCAGTTGTGCTCCGCATGGAACTTTTGGACTATGTATTACAGGCGATCGGAGCAAGTGTGATCATAGATTATTAAAGACTTGTAAAGACTTTGAAAAGACTTTGTAAATAGCTGTTGAAACTAACCTAGAGCCGAGTGGAAGAAGAACAAATTTAGGGAATTTCCACAGAGGACGGAGAAGGGTTAGGGCTGTCTAATGCTGATGCAATTGAAGAACTAAACGGGATTTCTGCTTTCAGGTGTGGTTCAGGACTCAAATATCAAAGAAAGAGACTTTGGGTGATTTCCGAGAACGAACTACTTTGTGCTGAAACCATGGAGGCTGGAAACCCGACGCGTAGAGCTAAGTGCATAGTAGGCACCCTTCTAGGGGGAGTGAATCTCCTGATATCCATAGTAGTTCTAGTTTCTTATTTTGCACCACACGAACAGGTAGTGAAGGTTGAGGGGACACCGACACCTACCACCCCTAGTAAGAAGGAAGACAGGGCAAGAGTGGAGAAGGCTTTGCTAGCAGAAGAGAGTCGGAGGTTACATGCAGATTTGTCCAAGGGAAATTTTGGACAGAATGCGTATGCAAAGTTGTTATATGAGTACATTGATGCCATGGATGGGAAAGACTGTTATGTGTGTATGCAATTGCCAGCTTCAGTAGATGAGGATATTAGATACCATCACCTTCCATTGACATATGGAATTTCATGTAGTCTGCTGCTTAGCATATTTTATGGGTGAAACCATTTCGAATATTTCTTTTCGAATTATGATGCTGTGTTACCAGAGGTCCCTGCTTATAAACACTTGAACAAGTGGGATTATTATAAGTCAGAGGACAGACTTGGATATTTCTTCATTCCAACACAAGAATTAGACACCCCGTATGCACACCGACACAATTTGACATGCTTATTATCGGAGACAGAGAAGAAGTTCATTGAGCAAGTGGAAGATAGGTACACGAAGCAAAAACAGTTGCGAGATTCAGGGCAAGGCAAAGTAGATTGGACGGAAAAGGAGAAGCAGCACAGGTCAAGAGGGAGTTATGGTCCAATAGCTCTAGATGCGGTACAGAAAGGGAAGTTGTGCCTTCATAGACCACAGACTTATTATGAAAATGTGTATGTGGGTCATACTTCATGTGAACACACTTTTACATTGGAGTATTACACGAAAGATTTCCTGAAGAGCGTGGTACAAGTGATCCCTACTGTGTATTTTGTCTGTGGAAGGAATGCGTATGTGAGACTGCCGGAAAAATGGTATGGGACATGCTACCTAGCGATTATTTTTCCCAAAATGTATCACACTGAGGACTTTGCTCTCTTGGAGGGAGGGCAGCAAAAGAGGGTAAAGCGAGGGGAAAGTGCTGGAGCAATAGTTGGGGATGTGTTTGGAGCAGCGATACCTATGTTGGGAGTCATTTTGAATGACATCAAAATACGGCGATTGGCCACTGTAGTGGATGAACTGTCAATGAATACAGCAAAGTCACTAGTGTTGATCGAGGGTGAGAAGTTGTCGATAAGGACAATGGTTTTACAGAACCGTCTTGCCCTAGACGTCATTCTGGCGAAAGAGGGAGGGGTCTGTAAACGTCTGAAGGTACAAGAATGTTGTACTTATATTCCAGATAACTCTAAAGATCTGGAGAAATATATAAGCAACATTACTGCGTTCCATTATGAAATTGAAGATTTGACTCAAGAGAATGCATGGGAGACGGTTGGCAAGGGATTTGGCAAGGTTGGAAATTGGTTTACAAATCTAGGAAGAAGTTTCCTTGGGTTTGTACTGAAACCCCTCATCATAGTGGTGGCATGTGTGATTGGATTGTGGGGTTTGGTAAGAGTGTGCAAGTGGCACAAGTCCACTAGATTGTCGAGATCAAGGAGAGTGCAGGAGCAGCGAATGGAAAGGCTGCAAGACAGTCAATATCGTAGCTTGAGAGCGTTGGAGATGCTCAAGCGAGGGAAAGGGGCTACAAGCTCTGTTTAGTCGGTTCTTATCCCGAGGGATGGTGTGGTGGTGATGACCCAGGTCATCAAAGGGGGGAACTGAGAGAGCGCCACTTAAAGTGAAATTTGTAGGGGTGCATCATATGTACAAGTAGTCAGCACCTGTATATTTAGAGGATTTTTATCATGTGTAGACGCAATATGTGATAGAGAACTAATGTAATGGATAATAATAACCATGAATAGCCAATGTTAAGAGTTGCAAATCCGCAAGTGCTGTTTAACATAGAGATGTAGTTGAAATGAAGGCTTTCACTAATGAAAATATGTTTAATCGAGCAATATTGTGTATTTAGACCTGCTATATTAAGGTGCATAATGGTATCGTTTATATCCGATAATTAGCTTAAAGTAGAAAATGTATTTGCTTTAAAGTTGGAGGCCTAGAGAACTA
This sequence comes from Lissotriton helveticus, assembly GCF_964261635.1. Lineage (NCBI taxonomy): Eukaryota > Metazoa > Chordata > Amphibia > Caudata > Salamandridae > Lissotriton > Lissotriton helveticus. The sequence continues at coordinate 927,160,333 of NC_136070.1, forward strand.
AATGAATTGTTCATGTAAACGTTGGGCCTATAACCAAGCAGAGGCCTAGTTCATGGAAATTGTGCAGGCCTGATCGAAAATGTCTTGCTTAGCGTTTAACTGTAGAAATGTTTGGTAAAAGAAGATGCCTTTAGAAAATATTGCAACATTTATAGAATGTGAGTCGAATTTCATGTATTTCTTTGCAGGTGCACCACCAAGCAGACAGTAGAGTAGAAGGGCCCATTGTGTATGAGTGTTAGGATGCTAGACTCAGACATGGAGGAGTAGCCGAGGAATTTAAAGATACAACTTGAAGCGATGGAGAGTCTGAGACCCAAGGACGTTTGAACAGACAAGGATGGAAGGATGCCATGATGGAAAATTTTGGAAACCAACACCTTCGAGGGGGGCGTACCAGAAGGCGTGTTGCCCATATTGTGGGGTTTCGTATTAGGGACAGCACCCCGAGGGTGGAGGCAGAGCAGATGGGCTGAGGAGCTAGAGAGAGCGGTCGGATGGGCAAAGAGCTTAGCTAGGATTGAGAACTTTCCTGACTCAAGGGAAAGTGAGTGAACTTCTTTGGAAGTCACCACGGCTGACACCTTTTGGTAGGATGGGCTATTGTTGAGTAGGGATGTCACTTAGTATAGGGTAGGGATAGATTAACTTGACTTTTTCTTCCAATGCATACTAGAACTCAAGTTACTGCAATTTTTATTAGCCTGATGGTTCTGGAACTGATTCTCGTATTATTCATAAGCCGCCTAAGACTTTTCCGTAGGATTATGTTTGTATTAGTGCCCGTTTACCTTTTGAACCTCGTGTTGAGGTGCTTGTATCTTCAGCTGTTTTCATTTCTGTAATAAATCTTTAAACTTGATTCTTAGTCAGTGGTCCTTTGGGGAAGGTAATTGGGAATTGTTGCAAGTATCGATTATTGGTAAATAGGTTGCCTAATTCACTCTATGACAGGTAAAAAGGTCCAGTCGACCTGTGACGGGATTTTGGAGAATGGTAAGCAGACCCAGAAAGTAAAAATCCCGCCTTTCCAGTGGCATAGAGTGGCATAAAGTAGAGTGTCATAAAGTAGAGTGGAAGAGTGCACTGTTGCAGAGTATACTGTCCTAGAATGCAGTGGTGTATAGTAAAGTGGTGTGGAGTGCAGTGGCGCAGAGAAGAGTGTCGTAGAGAGCAGTGGCATAGAGTGGAGTGCATTGACAGAGTACAATGGCGTAGAGTGCAGTAGTGCAGAGTATATTGGCATGGAGTGCATCAATTTGAGTAAAGTGGTGTAGAATGCATTGGCATAGAGTGCAGTGTCATAGAGTGGTGCAGAGTAGCATGGAGTGGTGCTGAGTAAAGTGGCGCTGAGTGCAGTGGCACAGATTAGATTGTTTCAGAGTAGAGTACAGAGGTGCAGAGTAGATTAGAGTGGCATAGAGTGCACTGGCGTACAGTGGAGTGGTACAGAGTAGAGTGCAGTGGCATAAAGTGCAGTGCTGCAGCGCAGGGTGGCATAGAGTGGAGTGGTGTAGAATGCAGTGGAGAAGAGTACAGTGGTGCATAGTAGAGTAGTGTGGGATAGAGTGCATTGGCTTAGAGTAGAGTGGAGTAGTATTGAGTTGAGAGGAGTAAAGTGAAGTGGTGCCAATAAGAATAAAGTGACATAGGGCCAGATGTAGGTAATTTTATTTTACCACTTCTTAAATACCGAATCATACCGATTCGGTATTTAAGAAGTGGTAAAATAGAGGGGGGGAGATGTAGGTATTTCAGATTCGGTAAATACCGAATCGTTAAGATTCGGTATTTAGCGATTCTGTAAATACCGATTCGGTATTGCCATTGATTCCTATGGGCCGCACGATTCTGTAAATACCGATTCGGTATTGCCCATTGATTCCTATGGGCCTTGCGGCCCATAGGAATCAATGGGCAATACCGATTCTGTAATTACAGAATCGGTAAATACCAATTTTAGCAAGGGTGCAGGGGGTGTCACTTTGACACCCTCTGGCACCCCAAAAACAGGCATGTGCGCTATGTGGCACACAGACATGCCCTAAGGGCATGTCTGTGTGTCACATGGCACAGGTGTGCATGCACACATGTGCATGCACACCTGGATTCGGTATTTTACCACCCAATCGGATTGGGTGGTAAAATACCGATTCTTAAAGCCCTGTGGCACTCTGACATGTGCCAGCTACAGCTGCATTTACAGAATCGGTATTTTACCGAGTCTGTATTTACCGATTCGGTAATTTTACCGAATCGGTAAATACAGAATCGGTAAAATACCGATTCTGTAAATGCATGCCCTACATCTCAAAATCCAATTACCGGTCGGTAACGGCCGAATTCGGCCGTTATCGACCAGTAATTGGTCACCTACATCTGGCCCATAGTGTGCAGTGGAGTGGCGTAATGTGGAGTGGTGCAGAGTAGAGTGCAGTGGTATGGAATGGTAAAGAGTAGAGTGCAGTGGGGTAACTTGGAGTATGAATGGTATGGTAGTGTACTGCCATTACAGACAACACATCTTCGATTAAAAAGACCATTACATTTGCATTCACATACATTATTACTGATAAAAGTATACAGCACACAAACGATAATGTGAGGATATGCCATAGCCCAATTTATTGATTTGATCGTCAGCACAGTTCATTTACATTTAAATTGTGCTGTGTGCTAGAGAAAATATAACATTGTGTAGCCTTCCTCAAACAGATCCCCAGTAGCCAGCAGGACTGTCACATAGATCCCATCACTTTGAAGTCAGATAAAGTAAAATAAACACTGTCTGTCTTTGAATGCACAGCAAATATGAAAAGATAAGAACAAGCTTTAAAGGTCTGTTTACAGAAAGTGAGTTTGTGGAAGAATACAGTTAACAAGGTTTGGGAAACAGGAGGGTCGAACTCGAGCTGGTCAGCCTGAAACAAATACAGCCAGCAAATAGAAAGCCAGAAAATGTGAGTCACAAATCGCAAAGCCAATGGTAAGCTGCAACGCAAGGAATGCGTTCGTAGGTCATCTTTCTGAATATCTGTCTGGTAGGCTGCAACCTAAAAAAGGCATCTAGAGCTCTCTTTCCACTTTTGGATGTGTTCTTTTTCTTAGTCTTGTGCCACTTACAGTGAGTGGGACAGAAAAAAGCTCCATTCTCAGCATGCACTCTCTCAGTCTACTTAAGGAGTCAAGATGATACCCTTCAAAGCATTGGCTGCAGAAGCTCAGTATGTTTTCAGTATAGAGAGATAGAGGAGGAACCACCAGACAATTAGAGAGGTGGTCTGTGTAACATTGTAAGTGCCCAGCAAATCAAGAAGGATAGCGATCTCAATTACCGTATTTTCTGGCGTATAAGACGACTTTTTAACCCTTGAAAATCTATTCAAAAGTTGGGGGTCGTCATATACGCCGGGGTCATTTTATGAGCAAGCGAATATAGCCCAAACCCTATATTTTGAAGGAAAAGTAGGGGGTCGTCTTATACGCCCAGTCGCCTTATACGCCAGAAAATACGGTACACTTTACCTGGCAAATTCTTGAATGTTAACTTTGTAGGAATCAAGATGGTTTCCAGTTACTTAAACAACAAATTTTAAGGCCATATCATTTCTTCCATGGCTGCAGGGAGTAGAGATGCATAGCCACAGGCTGCAACTATAGAAGGAAATTAAAATACTACAGGCTTGCATTCCTTGATCCGAGATCTGAACCATACATTACAGCTAGTGAAAGTAAAGAGAATGCAAGTTTTTGGAGACTAGAGTTTTACATAGTAGGATCTGTAGCACGTGTAACAATGGTACGCAGCTCCGGATTACCAAATAGGCAAAGTAGGCACCGGCCTACGGGCCCTACTTAACTTATTACATAAACCAGAGACATCAGATACACATAACAGTTTGTCTCTTAAAAACTCATCTTCTGGCAGCTGTCACTTTGTAAAAAAAAAGCCAGGCCATTTGGTAATAGGAGATAATTTGTGACGGGGGCCAAGAAATGTTGACAGCCTATGGGCCTCTATAGGGTTTAATCTGGCACTGATGCTACGACTTAAATAATACTGTACGTACATTAATCGATAAGCTGCCACAAACCAACTAGTATCCAAAGTCCAGGCAAGTGAGACTGAGCTACAGTGAGAGAAGGACCATCATACTTTGTTGATCCCCAGATCCGTCTCTATCAGTAGCAGCCGAGGGTTCTGTTGATGAGTGGTTTCCTTCTGGCCTCCAACCTTGGGGTAAAACTTACGCTGGTAAACTGTGTTAAAAAAGCGACACTTGCCTAACCATATCTAATCAAATAAACTCCGCAGTAAGGTCAAGCGTTGTCCAGCTTTACATCCAGAACTGGATTTATTTTCTATTTTCTCCCGGTCAAAAAGTCAACATCCTGAACGTATATATTTCTGTATAATTGGACTATTGCAATGCGGTCTACCTTGCCTTATTTGCTAAATCTCTGAAAAAGCTTGTACAAAATTTGATGGCCAGGCTAATTTTCAATCTTAAATGTTCTGAGTCTATTTCACCGGCCCTAGACTTGTTGCACTGGCTCCCAGTACACAAGAGGATAATGTTTAAGTCCTGATGATTATTATATGAAGCTTTCTAAGCTAAACATAACGCTCTTCTTTCTAAGAAATATATGTGGCACTTTCCATTAAAGACAATTACGATCAAAATCATCTCTACTTGCGATAATTTCCACTTTCAATCAGACCACTTTGTGTAGCAGCTCTTACTCAATGGTCACAGCCAAATCTCTGAAACGGACTTCCGCTTTCTCTTCCCTTTCAGCCTTCTTTGATAAAGTTTACAAAGTCATTGAAGGAGTGCTTCATTTCTAAAAAAATTAGGTGCCAGGACCCTTCTCAGAAGGCCACTGCAGACAGCACCACCCATATCCTGCCAGCGCTGCCACTGACAGTACCAATATAACACCTAAACATCGCACACCTACAAGTGTGACAACTCAGGCTATTTCAGGCCACACAAAACTATAATAATGGCATGAGAGGCTGGCATTTATAATTCTCAATGTATACTGACTTAATAAACATGGTTTTTGTGCTCATCTCAAAATTTATAAGACAGTGCCACCATGTGGTGGAGTGTCCTTAGAGCCAGTGCTAACAAATAAGTGTCGATGCCGAGCACCGGACACCACCGGCACAAATTAAGCACTGAATTGAAGACGTGACTTTATAGATCATTGAAGCTGGATTTTTAGTATTTTGTGATGAAATCTGGTGAGTTATTTGTATGTATAGCTGACTTATTTGGGTGTTTGCACTCTATAAATATAAAACTACAAATACATTAATACATTAGCACTGACTCCCTGATAGTCTGTGGGATTCAGAGGCTGCCAGAGGAAACAGCAGAAGAAGGCAATATTAAGGGAAAAAGCAAAAGAAACATACGAAGAGACAGCTACTACACGCACACTACTGGATTTCAATTTTCAATTTCAAAATTACTTTATTCGGTTTTTGACAAAACAAAACCATAAAAGTTCACAATACAATAAAAATAGCATTCCATGCTACCGTTAAAAAGCTTATAGATAAAATACATTATACAGGGAACCCTTAATTCATTACATACAGTGTTCTACTCTTGCACTAGTAAAAGAAACAAAGCAATAGGTGAATTAACTCTAAAAGATTCTTACAGATCCAAACATTTCCTATACTTCATAGTACATTTTAAAAAGCCCGCCACATGGGGTATGTTTTCTGGATTCAGCATTAGTAAATGATATAGTGCAGGCCGGGCTTGTACAAGGTTCATCCTTTTTAAAATAGGTTTTAAATAGATATTTCTGGGGAATTCATAGTATTTACAAAAAAACATAAAGTGAAGCATATCCTGTGGAGGCTGAAGGTCGCATCCACAGGATGCTAACACCATTCCCCTGTGGCAACCCCTAGGGACAGCCAATAAAAGATGAAACAAGTTAAACCTGAACCTGATTAAAAGAAAACGATCATATGCTGGTATAGGCCAGAGAAGATATTGCTCCTCCTCAGGTGACGTTTTAAGCATAAGGTGGAGGCGCACACTGGGCTTCAGTAACTCCGTACCCTCTCTATCCATCTTTTTGCGGGTGATAAATGACTCTTTTATCAGTATAGGATCTTTAACTGTTATACTTTCCGGATTTAAGAAAAGGTCTAATCTGCCCTCTTTACAAAAAGTATCTTTGAGATAACTCAGCCAAGGGATTTTAGACATGTTGTCTAGGCTAAGAGATTCTGTTAGCAAGCTATGTGTTAGTCCTAGGTGTTTGTTAAGCCAACACTGCATCCAAAAATTTGTTTTCCGCTATTTGTAAGCACCCAAGATTGCTATAGCCCCAGAGTTCACTCCCATAGGAAGCTATAGCAATGCTCTTAGACCTGTACACTTTCAGCATGGCTGCCACTGGTCTATTACCCATTCTGGCTGCAAAGTCGAAGAGCACGGCGTTAGCCCTAGCTACTTCACCCCTTTTCCTGTTCATACAGGCAACCCAGTTCAGTTTTTGATCTGAAAGTACCCCACGATAGGAGAATGAGGTGCATGTTGGTACCATGATACCGCTGACCTTAAATAAGTGTTGTTTTCTAGCTGCCTTCCCTACCTGCAATACATAGGATTTAGTGTTATTTATGTGCAGGTCTCGTATTAACATAAATTCATAAAAGGCGTCCAGTAATGTTTGAAGCCGTTTGGGGGTACGAGCTAACAAGACGGCGTCGTCAGCATATAGTAAGACGGGTAAGCCCCGTCGACCCACATATGGATAATCGGTCCCCGTCTTAACCAGGTGATCTTCTAGGTCGTTGATATAGAGGTTAAAAAGAAAGGATGCGCCCTTGCCTTACCCCCCGACTAGTGCTAAAACTTTGTGTGACCTTAAGGTCCCTGGTGTATCTGACATTAGCCTTGGTGTCCCTGTGTAGGTCCCTTAGGAAGTTCACAAGATGTTGCTCTACCCCCATGGCCTCCATGGACGCCACAGCCTTCCCCTGTTAACACAGTCAAAGGCTGAGGAGAGGTCCATGAAGGCCATGTAGAGTGTACCTGGACGTGCGATGATATATTTTCCCAGGAATAGGTAGAAGTTAAGGCACTGAGCCATGGTGGAATGCCCTCTACGGAACCCGTATTGGATGTCAGAGATGATCTTTTTCTCTTCAGCCCATACGGACAGTCTCTTCAGGATAATGCCCCCTAGGACCTTTCCGATGGAATCTATCAGGGAGATAGGCCTATAATTCAGCGTGCTGTTTCTGTCTCCCTTTTTGAATACAGGGACTATTGTTGAGAGGCCCCATGAGGCTGGGCAGGCTTTTTCTGCGGCAGCGTTTCCCACAGCTGTGAGAATAGGGGCCCAAAATGTGGGGTCAGATTTATAAAGATCGGGAGGGATACCATCTGGGCCGGGCGCCTTTTTGTTAGAAAGATTATTTATTCCCTCCAGTAGTTCGCTTACTGAGAAGGCCAATACCTCCTGCCCTTGCTTCTCGTATGGAGTAACTGATTGCTCCTTATTATCCTGAAAGATTGCAACAAAATGGTTCACCCATTCGCCCTCAGTAATGTTTGTCCCCACTACACTAGCCCCTGCCGGTTCTAGAGGTGATTGATTAATTGTGTTCCAGAACCTGGAGCTATTGGAGAGGGTCATAGGGTTTAAAAGTTCCTCCCATAATGCATTTTTCAGCTCAGACTTTCTTTTCGTTAACACCTTATTATAGGTTATTCGCAGTGAGCTAATCAGGGCTTTATCTCGAGGAGTTATTTTGAGGGCTTTTTTCAGGTCTCTTGCATCTTTGGAGCAATTTGCACAAAACCACTTGGGGTTGTCAGAGGTGTTTTTCCCCCCCCATGCCTCCAACATTTTTCCTATGTTTTGGGCGATATTATCAAAGGCTGTTAGGACACCTTCAGTCTCAGTCAAGTCAATTCAAGTCAAGTTAAAATTTGTATAGCACACTACTCACCCAGAGGGTCTCACGGCGCTTGAGGGGGGGGGGGGTATGTTATTTATCAAATAACCACGTTTTGAGTTGTTTTCTGAAGGAGAGGTGGTTCTGTGTAAGGCGGAGGTGGGTGGGGAGAGAATTCCATGTTTTGGCCGCTAGGTAGGAGAAAGATCTTCCTCCTATGGTGGATCTTTGGATGCGTGGAATCGCGGCGAGGGCTTGATTGGACGATCGTAGTTGGCGTGTGGGGGTGTAGAAGGCCAGGCGCGTGTTGAGGTATTTGGGTCCTAGGTCGTAGAGGGCTTTGTGTGCGTGGGTGAGGAGACGGAACGTAATTCTCTTGTTGACGGGGAGCCAGTGGAGGTTTCTTAGGTGACCGGATATGTGATTGTGGCGGGGGATGTCAAGGATGAGTCTGGCGGAGGCGTTCTGAATGGGTTGGAGTTTTTTCTGCAATTTGGCTGTGGTTCCGGCGTATAGGGTGTTTCCGTAGTTCAGTCGGCTTGTGACAAGTGCTTGGGTGACCGTCTTTCTTGTTTCGGTGGGGATCCAACGGAAGATCTTTTTGGGCATACGTAGGATGTTAAAGCATGATGATGAGATGGCGTTGACTTGTCTGGTCATCGAGAGGGAGGAATCTAGGATGAAGCCCAGGTTGCGTGCGTGGTCTGTGGGTTTGGGTATGCTGCCTAGGGCCGGGGGCCACCAGGAGTCGTCCCAGGCAGAGGGGGATGATCCCAGGATGAGGACTTCCATCTTGTCAGAATTTAGTTTTAAACGGCTGTTCTTCATCCACTCGGCTACGTCTTTCATCACTTCGTGTAGGCTGGTTTTAGCGGTGTTTGGGTCTTTGGTGAGGGAGAGGATCAGCTGTGTGTCGTCAGCATAGGAGATGATGTTGAGGTTGTGTTGGCACGCGATGGATGCGAGGGGGCTCATGTAGACGTTGAAGAGAGTGGGGCTGAGCGATGATCCTTGTGGTACGCCGCAGATGACTTCAGTGGCCTCTGATCTGAAAGGGGGGAGGCGGACTCTCTGGGTTCTTCCTGTGAGGAACGAGATGATCCAGTCCAATGCTTTTCCTTGTATTCCGATGTTGCTGTGGCGTTTTATGAGGGTGCTATGGCAGACCATGTCGAATGCTGCGGAGAGGTCCAGTAGGATGAGGGCAGCTGTTTCTCCGTTGTCAAGTAGTGTTCGAATGTCGTCTGTGGCTGCGATGAGGGCAGTCTCGGTGCTGTGTTTGGCTCGGAAGCCGGACTGTGAGGGGTCAAGGGAGCCTTTAGACTCGAGGAAGGCGGCGAGCTGATTGTTGACGGTTTTCTCAATGACTTTGGCGGGGAATGGGAGGAGCGAAATGGGGCGGTAGTTCTTAAGTTCGGTGGGGTCTGCTGTGGGTTTCTTCAGGAGGGCGCTGAGTTCGGCATGTTTCCAGCTTTCCGGGAAGGTGGCGGTGTTGAGGGAGCAGTTGATGATGTCTCGGAGATGGGGTGCGATGATGGAGTCGGCTTTGTTGAAGATGTGGTGGGGGCATGGGTCGGTTGGCGAACCGGAGTGGATGGAGTTCATCAAGCAGATGGTGTCTTCGGTGCTGATTGGGTTCCAGGCGCAAAGTGTGGTGGTGGGTGGCTTCGATTCGGAGGTAGGGGGGGTGGACTGGTCGCCGAAGCTGTTATGTATGTCAGTGATTTTGCTGTGGAAGAATGAGGCTAGAGAGTCGCAGAGGTCTTGAGAGGGAGTGATGTCGTTGGTGCCGGCGCTGGGATTGGTAAACTCTTTGACGATGTTGAAGAGTTCCTTGCTGTTGTGGGCGTTGTTGTCGAGTCGATCCTTAAATGCTAATTTCTTGGTGGATCGGATCAGCTGATGGTGTTTGCGGGTGGCGTCATTGAGGGTGGTCATGTTGTCTGTGGTTGGGTTTTTTCGCCAGGCTTTCTCGAGGGTGCGGCAGGTCTTTTGGATTTCTTAAGGTCGTCATTGAACCAAGGGGCTTTTTTGCTACCTGGCTTGTTTTGATGGTTTTTCAATGGCTCTAATTCGTCAGCGATGTGGGTGATCCATTGTGTGAGGTTGATGGCTGCTTGATTTGGGTCCAATGATTTGGCGGGAGGGTTTTGGTATAGCGATGTGGTGAGTTGGTCGGTGGTAATTTTGTTCCAGTTTCTACGGGGGATTTGTTGTGGGTGGTGGTGGGTCGTGGTCTTTCTGAAGATGAAGTGGACGCAGCAGTGGTCCGTCCAATGGAGTCCTGTGGCGTGATTGAAGGAAATGTGCTTGCTGGAGGAGAAGATTGGGTCGAGCGTGTGTCCGGCGTGGTGGGTGGGGGTGTTGAGTCCGAGATTGGCGAGGTTGTCCAGAAGGGTGGTGGTGTTGTTGTCGTTGTTCTTTTCTAGGTGGAAGTTGAGGTCCCCTAGTAGAATGTAGTCCTCGGAGGGGAGGGCGTGTGGGCTGATGAAGTCTGTGATGTCTTCGCTGAATTGTGTGCGGGGTCCTGGTGGTCTGTAGATGAGGGTGCCTCTGAGTGTGGTCTTAGGATCCGTGTGAATCTGGAAGTGAAGGTGTTCGGCGGCTGCGAGGTTGTCGTCGGAACTGGTTGTGAGGCGGATGGTGGACTTATGGACGATGGCTATGCCTCCTCCTGTATGGTTGATGCAGTCCTTTCGGATGATTTTGTATCCGTCCGGGATAGCAATGGCGATGTCGGGCGCTGATGTGGCGTTCATCCAGGTTTCTGTAAGAAAGGCGACGTCCGGCGTTGTGGTGTCTAGAAGGTTCCATAGTTCAGTGGCGTGTTTGTGGACCGAGCGGGTGTTAAGCAGGATGCACTTCAGGTGGTTAGTGTCGGAGCTCTGTTTGGCGTTTGTGGATTTAGTCTGGGTGCTGATGCAGTCGAACTTGCAGGAGTGGCAGGTGAAGGGTCCATGGGTGTGTCCAGGGGCGGCTTGGTGGCAGATTGGGAGACGTCCGGAGTTGAGTGTAGAGAGGGTTGCGGCGTCGTACGTTATGCGGGTGGGGTGGACTTTGCGGGGACCAGGGGGCCTGGCGCTGGGCGCGGTCCAGGCGCGGACGGGCGTAGACGGGCTTACCTTTGGCGCGCATAGGGCGCGACCGCTGCGCGCAGGTACATCTGTCATAAGTGGATGGTGGAGGGGGGGTGGAGCGAGGGAGGAGCAGCTGGGAGGCGGGAGCGGGGTGGAGAGACGGGCTAGGAGACACAACAACAAGATGGCAGCAAAAACAAAAGCGAAACAGGACGAGATTGGGGCACAATGTGGAATATCGCTATGATATGGGCAGTGGCACCGGCACAATTAGGCTCAAATAAATTCAACAAGCAATGCGAGCGATGCACAATTAATTAATTAGTTGCAGTGAGCAGTATAGCACTATGATAATGCGAGCAATGCACAATTAATTAGCAGCAGTGACCAGTATAGCGCTACGATACCAGGATTGACCAGGGACCGTGAGGAGCGACCGCTTCTGAACGAGTCAGGACGGTCACAGCGCTTAATCAGACGGGTCGATCCTTAACTTTCAGTGGGAGGGAGGAGCAGCTGGGAGGCGGGAGCGGGGTGGAGAGACGGGCTAGGAGGCACAACAACAAGATGGCAGCAAAAACAAAAGCGAAACAGGACGAGATTGGGGCACAATGTGGAATATCACTATGATATGGGCAGTGGCACCGGCACAATCAGGCTCAAATAAATTCAACAAGCAATGCGAGCGATGCACAATTAATTAATTAGTTGCAGTGAGCAGTATAGCGCTACGATAATGCGAGCAATGCACAATTAATTAGCAGCAGTGACCAGTAAAGCGCTATGAAACGAGCAATGCGAGCAATGTATAATTAATTATCAGCAGTGACCAGTATAGCGCTACGATACCAGGATTGACCAGGGAGCGTGAGGAGCGACCGCTTCTAAACGAGTCAGGACAGTCACAGCGCTTAATCAGACGGGTCGATCCTTAACTTTCAGTGGGAGGGAGGAACAGCTGGGAGGCGGGAGCGGGGTGGAGAGACGGGCTAGGAGGCACAACAACAAGATGGTAGCAAAAACAAAAGCGAAACAGGACGAGATTGGGGCACAATGTGGAATATCGCTATGATATGGGCAGTGGCACCGGCACAATCAGGCTAAAAAAAATTCAACAAGCAATGCGAGCGATGCACAATTAATTAATTAGTTGCAGTGAGCAGTATAGCGCTACGATAATGCGAGCAATGCACAATTAATTAGCAGCAGTGACCAGTAAAGCGCTATGAAACGAGCAATGCGAGCAATGTATAATTAATTATCAGCAGTGACCAGTATAGCGCTACGATACCAGGATTGACCAGGGAGCGTGAGGAGCGACCGCTTCTGAACGAGTCAGGACGGTCATAGCGCTTAATCAGACGGGTCGATCCTTAACTTTCAGTGGGAGGGAGGAGCAGCTGGGAGGCGGGAGCGGGGTGGAGAGACGGGCTAGGAGGCACAACAACAAGATGGCAGCAAAAATAAAAGCGAAACAGGACGAGATTGGGGCACAATGTGGAATATCGCTATGATATGGGCAGTGGCACCGGCACAATCAGGCTCAAATAAATTCAACAAGCAATGCGAGCGATGCACAATTAATTAATTAGATGCAGTGAGCAGTATAGCGCTACGATAATGCGAGCAATGCACAATTAATTAGCAGCAGTGACCAGTAAAGCGCTATGATACGAGCAATGTATAATTAATTATCAGCAGTGACCAGTATAGTGCTACGATACCAGGATTGACCAGGGAGCGTGAGGAGCGACCGCTTCTGAACGAGTCAGGACGGTCACAGCGCTTAATCAGACGGGTCGATCCTTAACTTTCAGTGGGAGGGAGGAGCAGCTGGGAGGCGGGAGCGGGGTGGAGAGATGGGCTAGGAGGCACGACAACAAGATGGCAGCAAAAACAAAAGCGACACAGGACGAGATTGGGGCACAATGTGGAATATCGCTATGATATGGGCAGTGGCACCGGCACAATCAGGCTCAAATAAATTCAACAAGCAATGCGAGCGATGCACAATTAATTAATTAGTTGCAGTGAGCAGTATAGCGCTACGATAATGCGAGCAATGCACAATTAATTAGCAGCAGTGACCAGTAAAGCGCTATGATACGAGCAATGCGAGCAATGTATAATTAATTATCAGCAGTGACCAGTATAGCGCTACGATACCAGGATTTACCAGGGAGCATGAGGTACGACCTCTTCTGAACGAGTCAGGACGGTCACAGCGCTTAATCAGACGGGTCGATCCTTAACTTTCAGTGGGAGGGAGGAGCAGCTGGGAGGCGGGAGCGGGGTGGAGAGACGGGCTAGGAGGCACAACAACAAGATGGCAGCAAAAACAAAAGCGAAACAGGACGAGATTGGGGCACAATGTGGAATATCGCTATGATATGGGCAGTGGCACCGGCACAATCAGACTCAAATAAATTCAACAAGCAATGCGAGCGATGCACAATTAATTAATTAGTTGCAGTGAGCAGTATAGCACTACGATAATGCGAGCAATGCACAATTAATTAGCAGCAGTGACCAGTAAAGCGCTATGATACGAGCAATGCGAGCAATGTATAATTAATTATCAGCAGTGACCAGTATAGCGCTACGATACCAGGATTGACCAGGGAGCGCGAGGAGCGACCGCTTCTGAACGAGTCAGGACGGTCACAGCGCTTAATCAGACGGGTCGATCCTTAACTTTCAGTGGGAGGGAGGAGCAGCTGGGAGGGGGGGAGCGGGGTGGAGAGACGGGCTAGGAGGCACAACAA